>NC_086211.1:12022500-13453750 GCF_035770615.1 Melospiza melodia melodia | reverse complement strand
CAGGGATGGTGACTCCACCACCCACCTGAGCAATCCATTGCAATCTAATCATATTTTCTGTGAAAAATTCCATCTAATTGTCCAACCTAAACCTACCATGGTGCTACTTCAGACTGTGTGCTCTTGTCCTGTCCCTGGTTGTCTGGGAGCAGAGCCCAACCCTTACCTGGCTGCCAGTGTGGTGTGTGCTCCTGTGAAAGAGCACGGAGCCTCTGGAGTGAAATCTGAAATCCTGCTGGGAAAGGGCACGAGGTCCCAGCTTGCTCAGTTACAGCACTTGAGTTGGAGAGATGGTGGCACTGTGGAAGAAATATCCACCAGCACAGCAATCCTTCCCATGGGCTGTGGCCTGCTCTTGGGAAGGCTGTCCCTTGCCTGAGGCAGGTTGTGTTCCTGGAGATGTCACGGACATGAAGAAGTTTGTGGTTCCTCCCTGGGAGCTGAGCAGTGAGCGTGGCTGCAGGGGCTGCAGACACTACAGGGGTGTTTTCCAGCAAAAGGCCATGTAGGAGGCTGAGGAGGGAAACCATACTGCTAGCAGTCACAGATGGTGAAAAAACCACAGAACCAAAAGCCATCCCTGAGAAAACCAAAAGCCATCCCTGAGATCACCTCCCGCTGCAACCAGGAGTCACTACTGAGCCATTCACAGCAGACATTCTTTTTTCTGTGAGCTTGCACAGACCCAGGGGTTCCTTCTCCTCAGCAAACCCATGGTGTGCCCAGCAGGGACACCCTGCCACCCCACACCACTCCTGAGAGCTCAGCTCCCACATAAAAAGCATCTGGACAATCTTTATCCTGGTCTTTCCTACACTTCTCCAAACCATGATGGAGCTGAGAGCTACGAGGAAGGATCTGAGGCTGCCAGTATGAAGGTGGCATTGTGGTGAGCAAGGTTTGTCCATTTTTCCTGATTTCCCTGCTATAAATGAACCTATGAGCTGAAGGACAGCTTTGTCCCTGTTCCCTCAATGTCTTCCTGTAGGTTTTTAGACAAGACATTGAGTCTCTTGATCCCAGGGAGGATAATCACTTCCATGGCTGTTGGCAAGGGTAGGAGCTGGCTGCCCTCCGTGCTCAGTAGCTTGAGGCTGAGCATTTGCTCCATTCCCTTGGTGAGAGGAGGAATTATTTACTAGGGAAAAGATCCTCATTAGAGCTGGAACATATCCCAGGGACCAGTGACCTCAAGAAAAAGCAAATTTGCTGGTGAAACCAAGAGCAGAGGTGAAAAGGCCAGTCTGGTGCTGGGGTCTCTGCCCAAGCCAAGCCTGGTCAGCAGTGGCTGATGCTCTGCCAGGCTCAGGGAGCACCAGGGGCACAGGGTGCCCACAGCAGCGTGCCTGGTGGTGGGGTTTGTGCCCCTGCTCCATCCCCCCCTGCTCTGCAAACAGGAAGCTGGCAAGCAGCTGCTGAATAAGTCATTTTGGGGAGTTTGTACCAAACTGGCTTTCAACTCCTGAATGTGTAGGAAGGAAAAAGCCGTGAATACGCCTTTGTGACCATGTCTGGCACCAGTCACGCTCTGCAAAAGGGACAAGAATGTGGCCATTTAGAGGGGATTCAGCTGCCCTTTAAGAAATGAAATGATCCCTTCCCTTTCCTGCAAGGCTTTATTTGGGGGAGAATAGGACTGAGACAGTGAGCAGCTTCTTTCTCTTTCTGGCACTGAGGGCTGTGATCCAAACTGTCGATATTGGAGCACCCCACTCCAGGGAGCTGCAGACCCCAGGGATGTCCCTCCTGCTGCAGCCTGGCTGGGAAGAAATTGCACTGGGGCAGCAAAACTCCAGATCTGCCCTTTTCTGACCTATCACATGCACACTGAGGTGATTCCAGTCAGATTTCAGCAAAATATCTGTCTGCCTCCTCCACAGGGCTCAGAGGGCTTTTGGAGCAAGCAGTTTGGAAGGTTTTGCCCTTTTCTGAAACAATTCTCCACCCAGTTTTTGAGAAGTTTCTGTATATTACATGAAAAAATGGACCGTGTCCAAGCATTTGCGGGATTTGGTTTGTTTTTATTTTTGGAAAGGCTTAGATATTTCATACAGATCTTTGCTTTGTGAACAACTTGAAATCCAGGGGCTCTGTCGTAATTTGGAATGAAGACACACTCTGTTTTATCAAACCCTTCAGGATGCTGGCTGCCTGCCTTCTGCCTAGCTGAAGCTTTGACCACATTCACTGGTGCAATTGTCACATCCAGTGACAGAGGGAGTGGGTCTCTGGGACAGCCAGTCTGCTTCAGCCGAGGCTCCAAGGGAAAAGCTTGGTCACACATACACCCAAAAGTTTTCCAAAGGGTGACTTAGGAGTCTTCTGAATCATGGGCTTTGGGACCTAGTAAGTCCTGAAGCAGTAGGAAGTTCCAGATGATTTCAAAATGCTTCATGTGCCAGGAAAAAGGAAAATCAAGCAAGACAGATATTAGTAGGTTGGCTAGTGCTGAACCATGTCACTCCACTGGGATCATTTGATCCATGTGTGGACTTTTTGTAAGAAATGTTTCTAATAAAATGTAATACATGCAGTAGGCTTGGGTAGGAGTCAAGATTAACAGTTGCTTTCTTCTGGGCTTTCATTCCTTTCTTGCCTTCCCCTTGTTCGGCATCTTATGACAATCATCAACAGAGTATTTGTTAAAAACTTTGCTGTCAGCTTCCTCTTTCTGCCATGTCCTGCAGAAGGTCTGGAAAGGCAGAGACAGCTCCACCAGCACTTCCTCAGCTAAGGTCAGCTACAGCTTCCTCAGTTCCTGCTCTGAAAGTCCTGCTGGAAAGCAGGGAGCCTTTACAGCTCAGCGTGTGTGCCAGATGTTTGTAGGCTCGCTGCTGATGGGGTTAAAGTACAAATAATCTTTCTGTTCCTGTTTGCATAGCACCAGCGTTTCAGTGCACATCACAGCATCCCACCTCGGATCTCTGTACAGGGGAGAGGCACTGGAGAGCCCAGGAAGGGCCACTGGGAGCACTGGGGAGAAGAGCTGAGGGGTGGCTTTGCTGTCCTGCAGGATGAGGTGGAGAGGATGAAACCCAGGGGTGCTGGAAGGGCAGGAGGCACAGGAGTGACAGGGAGTGCTGGGATGGGACCTGTCCCTGTGAGAGTGGCCCAGCTCTGGGACAGCACCCAGGACCCAGGCCCAGGTGGGAACTCTGTCCTTGGAGGCCTTCAAAATCCAACAGCAAGGCCACGCTCCAGACATGCCAGAGACAGAGCTCAAACACCTTTGGAAGCTGGGAACCCCCTCCTCTTCCATGGCTCCTGTTTCAACCTGAAAAATCAGGAGTAGTGCAGAAGGGACCAAGCAGCAAAGCAGTGACAGACTGGGAAAGAGGAGCCATTTCCTGGCAGCACAGGGGGATTGGCAAAGCCTAGATCAGAACCCATAAAATTCGATTGTTTGGAATTGTTTTTACACTAAATATTATTGTTCCTTCAGTCTAACTAACTGCAGGGTGACATGATTAAATTAATTTTTGCTGGAGATAGGATCTCTGTTACTGACTCTGAGAGAGAGTTGATTTTACTTTGAAATTTCAGCTTCTTACTTTGTTACTTGCCTATGCCAAAATTATTCTTACAGATTTGTGTAAAGATTTGCTGGATTTACACAAAGCCCTGTTATTTTAGCTGAGCAAGTTCTTTACAAGCTTGTTGTCAGTAACTGAATTATTTTTTCTCCAATTACTGAGTTCATATTTTTACATCAAGATAGCATAACTCTCCACTTTCTTCAAAAAGTAGCTTACTGCTGACAGACAAACCAAAATTCCTCAGTTCCTTTATGAACTCTTTCATTTTTGAATAATTGAACTGGAATTTTTTTTTTGTTAGTTTCAATTAAATCCCTTGTAATTAATACAGGAATTTAGGAGATGGTGAGCTTCACTGTGCCTGATTCAAAGTCTGGGTCCTTTCTGCAGTGTTCTGTCTGAACTGGATCACTCTTATTGCCAGTTTTGAATGTTCTCCTTCAAGGCTTGTCCACTGCAGCAGGTTAGAAGCCAGGTTAGTAGAACCTGGACATTTAAATGAAAGTGTCTGCTCAAAACCCAGGAGGCCCAGGATTACAGATCAACAACTAAAAGGTAATTTGTGCAATTTGGATTCAGGCTCTCCCAGGCCTGCATTCCAACAGTGAAGGTTTGATCACACCCTTGGCCACTGCTCTCTGTATTTGACTGCTTTATAAGAGTCCTTGTGTGCCTCTTGGAAATAAATCTGCTCAGTTTTGAAATTCTGAAGCAATATTATTTCATCTCTTGCCAAGAGTGGATTGGAAAATGATAAGAGTCTTTCAGGCTACATAAGAGATATTTTGGGAGTTTTATCTTACTTCTTCCATGACATTTTTATTCCTTCCATATGAGACACACACATATATGTATGTTAAAAGCACCTTTTTGTGTTGAAGTAAACTGGGGAGAAAGAAGCTATTTTGCTAAGTGACATTTCCTAAATATTTTGGAAATCACAGTTTGCTTACACATGCTCTTTTTTTATTTTTCTTTTCCCTTTTTTTTGGCCAATTCCCTCAATGAGTTCACCAAAATGAAAATTGCTATTTTGATCTGAGTGGATTTTCTGGGTAAAATACAATTGAAAATAAATATTTCTTTATGGGCTAGCCATGAAATCCTAGTTGTATCTCATTTCCACTCCTCCACCTCCTCCTGGCACTGCAAGCACACACATTCCCTGTGGCTAGAGCCAGGAATGATTAATTGCAATTAATCTGGGCAGAAAATGAAGGGCCTGAGTTTTGATGTGATTTCCTTGTGCTCTGCTGGGCAGCAGCTCCTGTGGCTGTGAGTGGTCTGGGGCACCACCATCTTCCCAGATCAGCATTTTGGCTCCTCTCCCTGCTTGTCTCCTGCTCCCCAGCCCCAGGTGGACTCATTGATGATGTCTGTGAAGGGAATTATCTGTGCTGATTTGGGCTGAATAACCTACAGGCAAGGATGGTGGGGCTTGGCTTTATTTTTGAACCTCTTCCATGGGCTTAAACCCCCAATCCCTGCAGGCCTGCTGCCAGCTCAGCCCCTGGCACATCCTGAGCAGGTGCATGGAACTGCCAGGCCAAAGTCACCTCTGTGTCCCTCTTGCCACAGGTGTGGTCCCACACAATAATGTCTGCACTGTCTGCTGCTGCCTGAGGCTTCCAAAGACCTTCCACCCAGTTTGAGGTTTCTGAACTTCATGTAAATTGAGTGGGTTATAGGAAATGGAAGTTGCGACATAGCTGCTTGTTAATAGAAGTTGTTTGGTTCTTTGGGTTTTTTTTTTTGGGAAGTGAAAGGTTTGCGCTCCAAAAAATGTCAATATTTTTTTTGCAGGTCAGCAGCACCATTCCCAGTTTTACATCCACTCTGGGGGACTCCAAGCATGTTGCACCAACACTCCCATGGTGTGTGAGGAAGGGCACTGCTGAGGCTGGGTGCTCAGAGCACCCTCACTGCCCTCCCTGGGGCAGAAAGCTGGGCCAGCTGCTCACCAGGAGCTGCAGGTTAGTGAGGAACAGGGGCAGATATGGAGATATTTCTGTAACAGCTCTGGTCAACAGATCCTGCTGTGCCATCCCCACTTTTCCTGTCCACAGGGTCCCACACACCCATGTGCAGCTGGGGGTGAAAAGCTGATTTGCTGTTGGTACCAGGAGCCTGGTTTGCTCCCCAGCAAGGGGCTGCAGGTCAGCCATCCACCCTGGGAAGGCATTTCCCAAAGGGAATCCCCGTCCTTTCCCTCCTGGCAGTTCCCTCTCTGGCTCCCGGCCAGGCCACCTGCCTTTGAAACTCCGTGGGACTTTGCCTGGGTTTCTGTGTTATTAATCCTCCCCAGAAGAAATCCCAGGCCTTTCTGGACCTCTTCCCTGTTTGCTAGGACAGCTGCCAGGGCTGTGCTGCTGCTTCATGTCAGCACAGGAGGCACTGCAAAGCCCATGTATTTCCAGAGGGCAAGGGGAACTCTGTTTTTACTGGTCAAGGCTGCAATCTGACGCTCTCTGCTGTGCTTGCCAGGTACTGGGATGCCTTCTTGGCCCAAACACTGAACAAAGCAGGTTGGAATAGAATCATCTGTCCAGGGAACTAGTGATCCTGATAAAAACAGACCTCTGTGCTCCTATCTGTCCTCACAGAACTGTCAGGCAAGGCACACAGGCTGTAACACCACCAGTTCTCTGCCTGGATTATAATCCACATTCAGTGGAGCCACAATTTAACACTTGATGACACAGGATCAATGCTCCAAGGAGTGTTGCATAGAAATGTGCATGCAGGAGGGGATTCAGCAGGAGTTGAGGTGTTGAACAATTCTGTCCAGCACCTGAGGGCCATTGTGCAGCACTCCTGGCTGGTGCAGACCCAGCAGAGCCTGGCTGGAAGCAGGCAGGTGTGTGGCTCATCAGGCCTTGAAGCAGTTTTAGCAAGCTGCAGCAGTGAAAGTGCTGCATTCACATGCTGATGGATATCTATTTCATTGGGTCTTTAACCATGTCTTGTGGCAAGATCACAGTTTCTCATGGGTTTCAAGTAGGGAGGAAATTCCAGTTTCCAGCAGAGAAGAATGAAACAAATTCATGTAATCACATGTTCACCTTAAACATAACAAGCAGCAGGAAAGAGCCCTCCTTCAGCTGGTCCACATTTCAAATAGAAGTATTCCCTGAAGAGAGAGAAAACAAACAAGGTTTTTGGGCTAGATGAGCTGCTCCAGGCCAGGAATGGTGGGTGCTCAACACTGAACTGCTGCCATTCAGCATCTCGTGCTTGAGCAGTCAGAACCTGGCCTGAAATCACCTTATTCCATCTATTTTAGGCTAGGAGCACTCAGTGCACTGAAGGAGAAACACTCTGGCTGGGGATGGCAGCGATGTAGGTGTATGCTTTACCAACAGGGTAGATTTTATCCAGCTCTGCAGATTCCTCCAGCTTGGGTAAAAAAGCTTGGGAGCTGGGTAGGGAAGCACTGGGGAACAGGAATTTGTGGGATGGGGTTAGCAGCACTGTCTGCAAGAGTTTTCTACAGGAGCAAGTCACGTTTCAGTGACAGAGCTTTGCTTTTCTTGCAAAACGCACATACTATTGGCAGGAGGCAAAGAACGAGCAGGGGTGGGTCAGATTCCTACTCCAGCTCCAGAGTGTTCCTCCTGGGAGATGCTGAAGGGCCCTATGAGTGCATTACTGGATGCTTCTTTTCCTTGTTTATGTGGTAGAAACATCTGAAAATAATTTGTGCCTGTTAAGCTTTGCGGACAGTCAGGGTTCTGCGTGCTATTTGCTCTCCACCTCAGCCAGGACTAGCTGGGGCTGCTCTGGGTTTGCTCATTAGCTAATGAGACATGATATGGTTAGCAGGGCTCTCTGGGGGCTGCCTTCGACGTGTGGCTGCCGCGGGCACGCGCAGGGCTGGGTGCGGTACCGATGAGCTCAGCTCGGCTGAGCAGGTCGTGGGGAAGATGCAATGAGATGGGAAAGGAACATCATCCCCCCCAGTTATTACTAACATTGAAAGCATCTGGAGCTGTGGGTTGGGGACCTGCTCAAGAGGGATGTGCACCCTGCAGGCCTCGCTGGAGCTCCAGCAAAGCTCTGCGTGAGCAGTTCATGGTGACTGATGCTCCTTGGAGGATGGATGGAGAAATCTTCTGCAGCAGTCCCAGGACAAGGGAGAGGATGGCTGAGCAATCGAGGTGGGAGGATGGCCTCCAGAAGGGAAAAATGTTTAAACTGGGAGGAAAGAAACAGCTTAGAGGAGGGATGACACGCTAACCACATGGCTGGAAGAGGAGGTGTGAAGGCTCGGTAGGAAACACGGCACTAAGCGTAGGAGAATTGGCGAGAAGAAGGTAAAGTACAATGAAACAGCCAGAAAGAGTGAGGGACCGTGAGCATCACAGCCCAGTGGACGGGAGGCTTAGCGGGGAAGGCTCCCGCGTGGAGCAGCGGAGCCAGGGCTTGGCAGCTCAGCGGTGCCCAGCCAAGGGGACTCCCGGCACGGGAATCCCCGCAGCTCCCGCGGGCACGGCAGCGGTGCCAGCACCCGCAGGGCCGATGCTGACGGGAGCCGGCGCTCAGCCCCAGCGCAGCGGCGGGGCTACAGGGCGCTGCCCACCGCCGCGGCAGCGGGGAAGGCGGGGGCTGCGGGGGCCGCGGGCGGGCCGGTGGCTTCCGCCCGGCGCGGCGCATTCCTACCCCGTGAGTCAGGGCGGCGCGGCGGGATGCGGCGTCCCGCGGCCCCGGGCGCTGGCAGCTCCCCGCCGGGACTCTCAGCGCCCAGCGCCGCTCGGCTCCCGGCTCCCATTTGCATGCCGAGGCTGTGAATGGCGTGCCCGCCCGGCCGGCCCCTGGCACGGGGGAGGAGTCTCCGCGCCCTCCGCGGGCCGAGCTCGGCGGCGCCGGTCCCTTAAGCCGCACCGGGGGGCGGCTCGAGCCGAGCGGCCGCTGCGCTTCGCCCTCGCCTGCACGGTGAGTGCGGGGCCGGGGGGACGGGAGGGGCAGCCCGGGAGGGGCAGCCCGCGGGGGCCGCTCCTGCCCCGCCGAGGTACCGGGAGCGCCGGGCGGGGAGCGGCCCGCGGGGTGAGAGCGGGGCCGGGGCAGGTGCTGCCCCGTGCGTGGATGTCGGAGCTTGGCGATCGCAGTGCTTTCGGCTGTAGGTGGAGGTGCGCCTTCGCGGCTTGTTTCGGCTGATCCGAGTCCACCCCATCCCCACGCTTTCCCAGCCGTCCCTCCCCTGATGCTGGCACCCAGTCGCGCTTTGGCAGCGACTTTGGGAGATGATCTGGTGGAAAATATATGGCTTTATACATGTTAAGGTTAGTTTTCCTGCCGGATCGAGTCTCTGAACTGAGTTCTCACACTGTGCGCTGCTGGCACGAAGCAAGGGGATCACGGCAGCCTGACGCGAGCACGACCAAAGCTTTTGCAGGGTGCAGCTCAGTGCCAAGTCCTTTTGTAGCAGCCCCATCCTGCCACACACATCCCTGCAGTGCAAAGTGCCCCATGTGTACATTTTGCCCCGTGTTTTTCTCCAGTGTAACTCAGGAGAGGTGAGTGGCAGCACAGATGAGTTTTGTCTGGTGCTCGTCCTGGTGCCCCGCTCGGTTCTGTGGCCGCTGCTTCTCTTGCAGGTTGGCTTCGTGGCGGGGTGCACGGTGCCGGTCAGAGCTGTCTCCAAGCCGGGTCTTGGAGCAAGCAGGAAGTTGTTTCCTTTCTTCCTGTTTTTGTCCCCATGCCTGCTAATTTCCTCTGGGAAGAAAAGTGCATTCTGCAGTAAAGGGAAAAAATAGTCACACGTAACGGGAAAGGACAAAACAGCAAAGCTTCTGAATGAAGCATGGGACAAGGAAGGAGCACGGGGTGTTAACTGCAGTAACGCTGATAGGGCAGCAAGGACAAATAGCTGCCTATGAACTGTGACCACGGGGATAAAAATGGCCCAGTTGGGACAAGCTGGGGAGCAGACCCTTGGAAGAATTGCATTTCCACTCCAGTGTATGGAGGATGCTGCTCTCCAGCTGTTCTGTCTCAGTGATGCAGGTTTGCAGGAGGAGGGGATGACTCGTGTTAGATTGGTTGATATAGTTGGAAGAAAGAGGTGAACTGTAGATACTTCCTTTAAGCTTTGATTGTTAAATGGACTTTATGAAAGGGCTTGTCTGCCTTTTTATTAACCCTCAGTTGCTCTAATAACAGCTATCATCTCTCCTTCCTACTGCATCCCTCATGCCCTTAAATCCTCATGGCTGCTGCTGCTTAGCCCAGGTCTGCCCTGTGTGTGCAGGCTCTTGGGAGCCTGTGCCATTTCTGAGCTGGGATACTGCCAGCTTTCCAGGAGGTGCTGTGCATTTGGAATAGGTCCCCGGCTTTTTTCCTGGCCCCTGTGCTCATTTGTCCTGAGCCCCCAGGAAGGCAGCAGCTCTGGCATGTGGACGTGTGTCCGTGCTGTTCCTGCTTCTGTGCGTTCCCATGAAAGGAGGTTGATGCTGTGCAGCGTAAAAGCAACTCCCACAAAACTAGTTCTGCTCTGGGACTTCCCATGACAGGCCTTTTTTTTTTTTTTTTTTTTTAAGCAATCCACTTGCAAGAGATCTGCCTACAAACTGGCTTTTCAGGTTCTGGGGAAAGCCATGGGTTGGCCCTGCTCTCGGGAATGTCTTGCTGTGTGCTGGGTAGGCTTCAGCCAGGGGGATGAGCTTTGAATATGCAGAGTGCTGCTGGCCTGCAAGCACAGCAGAAACCTCTTCTCCAACGAGCTTGTCCTCTCTGTGTCTTGGTACTGAGACTGTGTGGCCCCGATGTGTCACCTCAGGCAGGAATTATGTCCCTCAGGGAGGGCCAGCACCTCGTCACTGGCCTTGGCAGACAGCTCGTTTCGCTTTCGTGGCAGGGACCGCGACGGGGCTGCAGCCTCGCGAGGTCGCCGGGCAGGAATAGGAATTCCTTTTGGGGTCATCAGTCCTGTTCCTCTGGAATCCAGCCCCGGAAAGCAGCCAGCAAGTCCCAACATGTTCCCTTGAGAGAGGCAGGGTCTGCCTAGTGTGGCATGATAGGGCAGTTTATTCTGGGCACAGAGCCCTCATGCTCGGATATAATTAGTAAAAGTTTGATTCTCTTCAGTGTGTTGGATTTGTCTGCAGTGCAAACACAGCCTGGTTAGTGCTGAAGGCCTGAGATGGGCAACATGGCCAGGATTACCAGCTTGTTTTCCTCTTCCATTCAGTGTGTCCAGCAAGGAGTTGAGCAGAGCCTGTGTTGTGTGAGCCCTGTGTTGCTGGGGATGTGCCTGCCAAGCAGGACTGGCTGTGAGCTGAAGATCCTGACATTTCTTTATCTGTCACTCTACAGCTTTTATCCAGCAGACTGGTCTTTTGATAAGATTCTTCCCTTGTGGTTGCTGCCTTTCTTCCATAGCTATCTCTGGAGGCCTTGGCATCCCGTGGAGACCATGCATCTTTCTCAGAGTTTCCAGCATTAATTGTGGCCTGACATGACACCTCTGTTAATTGCTGTTCCTGCAGCCACCAGCCTGTCTCCTGTCTCCTGACACATTTCAGTAGAAATACTTAAAACTCAAGGATGGATTCCTTCCTTAACATTTTCCCTGAGCTCAGAAGTGGATTAGTTTCCTTTCTTTTCAGTTGAAGAGGTGCTGGACTCCAAGTCTAACATTTATCATCATCTAGTTGGAAGGAAAGGAAACATGAACTGTGCAGATCTCACACAGTTGCTGTGAGGTTGACTCCCAGCTGCTGGGTATGTACATGTTGGAGTTTTAAGGAACCCATGGAATGCATGTGTTGCCTGCCTGCTCAGGGAGCTGTATGAAAACATCTCAGTGTGTGCTGTGGGTGCTGCAGCCTGAATTTAATGGGATTTGTGTCTGGGTTGTGGGTAAAACATCCCAGTGCTGCTGGAAGGTAGGATGGAGATGGTTTCTTTCTACAGAGCAGGGGAAGCTCTGGTGTCCAGGGTTGTGCAGGTAGTTCTCTCCCTGGTGGTAGGCTTCATTTTTAGCCTTGTGGTTGGTTCTTTTGTTTTGTTTTCTTTTTGTTTGTTTATTTTTTGCCTCGTTCAGAACTAGCAGACCTGAATGGGCACCAGGTTGCTTACTCTGCTAGTGCTCAATAACTCCCCTCTAAGAGAATCACATTTAAAAGGGACAGGATTAACCCTGCAGCTCTTAGTCCCAAGAGATTAGGCTGGCAATAGGCAGATTTAACCTTGGAAGGAAATGGATCTGTTTGGCAGCATTTCCCATGGTCATGCTGGCAGCTCTGTTTCCATGTCCTCGAAGAACCCCAGGCTAATTTGGTGTGTGGTGTGTGCTCAGACCATGCAGGCCTGCTTGCATGGAGTGTGGAGAGCCTCCCTCAGTGCAGCCTGAGCTGGGCAGGGCTTGCCTGCCAGCCTCTCTGTTTTCCCAGGCAGAATGTCTGTGCCCCTGGGGGTGAGGTTTCCAGAGGGAGAAGTGGAAATGCGTCTGTGCTGATTGCCCATTGTCATTTCCTTGGTAGTCGAACTTCTGACTGTTTGCTCCTTTTTTTGGTCCTACCCACCTTGTTGCTGTCCAGGAGCAGTTGAAGCTTCAGCTCACACCTCTCATCTTTGTTTCAGTTCATGCTGCTGTAGGAATGAGGAGGTGGTTTTGGTTTTTTTTTTTAATGTGTGTTGGGATGATGCAACAAAGAGCAAATCAGCAGCTGAGTTTTTGACCAAATCATCCAAACTATGGTCAAATCCGTCTGAGTAACAGTGTCTGTTTCCCACTGGGTGAAGACAGAGAGCTTATTCTTCACATTTATCTTAGTGGTCCAATCTCCTAAAGCTGTAAGAGTGCAAGTTTCATTGCTTGTGTGCTCTACTTGCTGCACAGACAGCAAATGTCACATTGACATAGGGCTTGTTTTTGCTGTAATTTCCTTTGGATGCACTCTTCAACTATCTAGGTAAACAATTTATTTCAAATATAATTACAGCTCCTTTTTGCCTACCAGAGAGATGTTGGAAGTGCGGTGATGCAGACCTAGCAGCGGATATGTTCCTGAATTCTGGGGCCTTCAGCAACAAACAGACCTTGCTTTAGTAATCAGAGCATCTCCAAAGCACAGTGTTTATTAAAGGAAATGTAATTTCTTCTCAGTGAAGTCTGAGGTATTATTGCACAATACTTCCCTGGCACAGCAGAGCCTTCCCAGGGGGAGAAGAGATAGCAAGCCATGCCTGATCTTGCCTTTTCTGGAAAGCTTACCTTTGCCACCTCCTCCCCTTCCTGTTTCCACTGTGCTCAGAGCCAGCCCCTTGCTCTGCTGGTCAGCAGCAATCCCTGCTTTGAAGGTTTGCTTTCCTTTAAAAAGGAACAATCCCTATGAGGTCATCCTGAAACTGCACAGGACGCTGCACTTACAGTCCTCCAGGTCTGGCACTTCCTTGGCTTTGGCTCAGTGGAAGTTAGAGCTGCTTGGATTTTAAAATCTGGAGGGCTCAGACAAATGCAGCTTCTGTATTTCAGGAGTCACTGCCCTGTAGCAGTCAGCACACGGGAGATTTGTTACTCTGTTGCTTAAATTCAGAGCCCTAAAGTGAACTGTAGAAAACTGGGAGTTGTTTTGCCAAAAAGTGTGAGTGTACCTTCCTTTTCCCTGGCTGTTCTGGGACTATAATTTCAGGGAGTACAGTGAGTAAGGATGTGCCATTCACTCAGCCTGAAGAAGTGTGGTTCACTTAGAATTTTAATTTTTTTTTTTTTTTTTTTGCTAAACCAAGCTAGAATTCTGATTACTTCTATTTGCATTATGAATGAGTTGTTGCACCGGGCACATGATGAACGTGCAGAGGTGTGCACACACCTGCAGAGCAAGACAAGCTCTTCCTGCAGCTATTTCCAGTTGGACACAGCAGGAGATGGTGTGTGCCTGGCCATCAAGCAGAGCCAGAGGGGAATTCAGAGCACCAGAATGGCTCTCCTGTCCTTGGCTGCATCCCCTAATGGTGAGGGACAGCAGCCAAACCAGCTCTGCTCTGAATTCTTGGCTGTTTAATTGATCCTTTGAAGGATCTCCCCCAGGCCTTGGCTGCTGTGGGCATTTTTTATTCTCTCCCTTGTGCCCAGGTGGCAGAACTGTGGTGGTGCTGGAGAAAGCCAGGTGCGTGATGGGGAGTGAGGATGCTCTGAGTTTCAAAGGAGCACTCCAAGAAAGTTGTTCTGAGTGGCTCTGTGGCTTCCATCCTTCCTGAATATCAAGTCTGTCTTCTGGTGGCTCCAGCATTTGTTATTGTTATTTCCTCTAAGATTTTTTTTTTAGGTTGCTATTCAGAGTGGTTTTATGTAACTTTCCATAGGAAATGTTGTCATTTGTGGCAGTTTTGATCTCTTTTGCCATTGAAACGTTTTTATTTAGCACAACAAACAGTGATTCTTAGCTGCTTTTAGTATCCAGAGTCTTTGCTGTAGAGGATGAGTGGCTTTTGCTCTAACATAATTGTTGGTTTGGCTTATTGTCATCTTTTTAGGGGAGTTGCTTTTCCATCAATTGTTTATTGATATTGTATTTCTAAATGAACAATGTTGTAATCACTAAGACACATTACCAAGAAAATGGCTCTTGAGCTGGGTGCACAGACAGCTGTTCCAAAATCAGCCAGAGCCAGTGTTTACTTCTGTCCTGAGTGTCATCCCAGCTTGCCTTGTGTCCTGAACCCTTACAGTACTTGTGATGAGTATGAGAGCTGGTAGAAAAAAACCCTTCAAAATGCAAAATTTCAATGAAAATAAAACCTTTGTTGGGTTTGTCTTTTGTTTCCTAGTGTGGGGTCATGGCTGCACTGACAAAAGCCTTTTTGTGACTCTCACCTTGCTGTATAATTGAGGCAGTGACTGTGCCCATGGTACTTAACCAGGCATCTGCTTCACTAGTAATGGGAATAAATCTGGAACAGAGTCCTCTGAAGTCCCATGGAATCGTTTAAATGAGTTAAATGTGCATTGCAATAGTGTCTGTGATCACTCTTTCCTGAAGAAGGTGCAGAGCATTGTGACAACTGTGCTTAGAGGCTGCTGGGGACCCAAAGGGCTCTGCTGGCTCAGCCCAGGCAGCACTGAACCATCAGGCAGCTGTGGTTGCCTTCAGCCAGGGTGCAGGAGCAAGGCTGGCACAGATGATCCTTCCCCTGGTAGCTGGTAATGGATCTCTTGGTGGAAACAGCTGCTGTGGAGGACCAGGCAGAGCTCTGCTGGCTTCCCTGAGGAATGGCAATGCTGCTCAGAGCTTGGTGTGCCATCACTGCAGCTGTTGGCAGGTATCTCATCATGCTGTGCCCTGATGGAGCTTGTAAGTGCCAGGCTGTGACCAGACTTTTAGGATGTGGCTGCTGGAAATGTGGCTGTTGGATGTGGTGGCAAAGCCACAGGGTGTGTCACAGAGAAACATAAACAGGGTGAGAGCCAAAGTGCTCCAGAAGGTTTTCCACTGCTCCCCCCTTGTTGTTGGTTGGTTTGTGTGCAGGCTGTTGCCCTTGCTGGTATCTCAGTAGGTTGTGGATGGCTCTGGGCTGGATTTGCTCTGGAAGGTGGAGTTGGAGATCCCTCATTGCCCGTGCCCTGTGTGGGCCCTGGGTGTGCTTGGCTGGTGCTGCAGACCTGCCCCTGTCATCTGGGCCACACATGCTGAGGACATGGAGAAGGCTCCTCTGCCATTCTGCTCTGCTTGGCTCCCCTCACCTCCTTCCTTGGGGTGCTCCAGGCCATGGGTGAGCAGGGGAACTCATGGAAAAAGACCCCTCTGCTCAGCCTGCTCTGCTTGGCTCCCCTCACCTGCTTCCTTGTGGGTGCTGCAGGCCAGGGGTGAGCAGGTGAAGCTCCTCCCTCTGTGGAAGCTGCCCTGGTGTGAGGCTGGGCTGTCAGCACTGGAGCAATCTGTGGATGGTTTGGGTGTTTTCCCATCTAATGACCCCACCAAAAAATTCCCTCTGCCTCTGGTGGTACAGCAGTGTTTTATTGCTGTTGCACTCAACACCTGCACTGAGGGTGCTTCTCAGAAGATTAGAGATGCTGAACCCACCACCTCCCTGGGATAATTGTTGGCTTCCCACAGTGCTACAAATCTGAGTTTTGGCCATGTTTTCAACAATCACTTCAAACTATTCTGCCTTGAGAAGCAGTCCAGTCATCTGGCTCCAGCTGCTCTGTTTGTTCCTGTGCTTTCTCCTTTCCTTCTGCTGGCACCAGTGTTTGTGGAGCCATGTGGGAAGGAGCTGGGGCTGGAAGGAGCCATTTTCTCTGCTGAGCTCATGTGGGTCAGTTCCCAGTGTGGATCACCCAACAGCTGTGGGGATGCTGGTGCCAGCAGGAGGAGGAGGGCAGCACACAGGGTTTGGTCACTGCTCCTTCTGTTGGCTTGCATCTCTTTCAAGTGTTCAAGACATCTTTTTAGCTTGAATTTTGAGCATTGGTTTCCAAATTCTTGTTTCTATTTTGCACTTTGTCTGCTGCAACAAAAGGACCTTGAAGATCAGCCTGTTGCTTGTGAGTGTTTGCATGTTGCAGTTGGGGGTCATCTTTTAACCTGTGTTTGAAGGAGCTCAACTACAGATCTGGGGACTATCAGAAATCAGAAGAGGTTTTTGAGCTTCCTGTTTTTCCTCTCTCTGCTATATGAGGGCAACACATCTTCAGGTCCCAGGTGAATCTGCTTTGAAAGCTTTTAATGCTGGTGTTCAAGTAGGAACTAAATTTCGTTTGATTTCTGTCATAACCTTCATGTTTTTCTGAAAATCAAGAAATTCAGTTGCTCAAAGGGATATCAGATCTCCTTTCTTGATCATGGGATTGGCTCACGTACATTCAGTCTTCACTGGTGGATATTTTCATTACCTGTGCTTAAAGCCCTCTGTCTCTGTATGCAGCTGAACCTTTTCCAAGTTCAGTGAGTCCCAGCTGAAGCTTCTGAAGCTTTGCACTCCTGCTGTGCCTCTTTGAACACCATCCCTCTACAAGGCTTTGCCTGAAATACCAACCCAGTGTAGCTTCCCATTTCCTGTCTAGGGCTCTGCCTGGCCTCTCCAAACCGGGCAGTGTCAGCTGCTGTTTCTCAGCTCATTCAATTCAGTGGCTCACGGTGAGATCCCCAGTGGGGATGGAGCAGGACAGTTTCACACAGGCAGGGGATGACAGCTCAGGGCTGTATTTGATGCCTCACCTGAGCTGTTGTCATGCTGAGCCATCGCTGAAGAGGTTGGTCCTACCCTTCCTCTCTGGGTTGCACAGGGCTTATCTGAAATTATCTAACACTCTTCAGGCTGCCAGATCAACAGGAAATAATTTACTAGGGTTAATTTGTGCTGGTAAAACACCTTGTGGAGCAAGGCAAGCCTGCTCCCTGGGCAGCAGCTAGCTGGCAGATGGGTTTGCTCACGAGCAGAGCCCTGAGGAATTGCTGCCTGTGTGATTTGGTGCAGGCTCTTGGAAGTGGCATCAGCCTCCGGCAGAGCTCGTGTGTGGCAGGGAGCAGTGAGAGGGACAGTGGGGTGTGTGTGGGCATGGCAGTGCTGCCAGCTCCCTGCAGGGCAAGGCTCACAGGGCACTGTGTCTGCACAGCTCTCAGAGCTGCTTGGACTGCTCAGACCCAGCTCCTGCAGAGCCTCCCAGCATTGCCCAGCTCCCCAGCCAACCTTGGGAAAGCAGGAGAGGGCCCTGGGCAGTGCTGATGGCTTTGTTTAATTTTTCAGGTATTTTCTTAGGGTGGGCAGTGGTGGTGGGCTCAGCCAAAGCCTGAGTGTTGCTGAGCCTTTAGCAGCTTTCCCCAGGAGTGGCCTGTCCCACCTTCCCTGTCCCTGCCTGCCCTCAGCCCCTCCATCTGGCCCGTTTCAAAGGGCTGGCTCATGCCTGGTGTTTGGGATATTGTTTGGAGCTCCTTGGGTCTGATCCATGCTAGATGGTTTTATTGGCAGCCTAAAAACCCATTGCTCCTCTTCTCCTTGGACTTCCTGCCTTTTCCCTGCTGTGCCAGCAGCAATCCTCCTGGAGAGAGGCACAGCCAGGAGCTGTCTCCTCCTGTCTGGAGGGCACTGTGAGGATCCTGCTTTCTTTGCTGGATTCCTGTGCCTCAGCCAGACCCCTTCAGGTACATGGAGCTTCCCTGGGACTTTGTGTAGCAGGCGCTGTAAATAAGATTGTTGCAGTGATGGAGTTTGAAAAATGGAGAAAAACAGCTGCAGTCTGAGCATGGTGCTCAGATTGCAGTGGAATAACCCCTGTGTGTGTTACTCCTGGGGGTGTCTGGAGGAACATGCACACACTGTGCTGGAGAGGAGCAGTGCTGTTGGAAAAAACAGATGCTGTTTGTTTGTGTCGTGTTGAATTAAGTTGGGGTTTTGTTTTGGTTTGGTTTTTCTTTGGAATGTTTCTTGGGGGGGAAAAAACCAGCATTATTTTAAATGGGAATGCTGGTGAAATGGAGATTTTGGAAGTAAAGAAATCAACATGGGAATAGCTTCAGTTGTCTCTTTAAATGGAAGGATGGTCTTTCTTTGAAATGACTGTGCAAGCTTCTAAGTGTGTTTAGGATGCCTGTCAGTTTTAGGAACATGCTCAGGCTTCTGGGCAAAGCTTTTCCTTCGCTCTTTGGGTCAGTAGATTTCACTAAGCAGCTTTCCTTGATCATGTGCCAACTTTGGTATTTAATGTGCTCTCCCCTTTCTTAGCCTGACCCACAGCACAGTGGATTTGCCTTTCATTCTGCTTCTGTGACCTTGCTTTGGCACAGACCTTTTGAAGATGAATTTCCCAGACTATCTGCCATTGATATGTTTTTTCTTTTGTTTGTTTATTTTAATTGAAATGGACATTATTAGTAATTTTTATGTTGCTACCAGCTGATCAGTTAGAAGAAGCTGGATTTGCAAATACCTCATTCAGCCTTATATTTGCATATTCCTGAGTTTTGTGATGCTGGTGGAACAAAGTCCAAACTAAGCAAGTGCAAGAGGTCTGAAACAGCCCCTGTATGAGGACTGAGCTTCTGGATGTGGGAAGAAGGAGTGGTAGGAAGACATGGAAAAGATCTGTAGGGTCAGGACTTGCATTGAGAAAGAGGATAGGGAGAAGCTGATCATTCTCCTAGTCCAAGAACTAGAGCAGCAAGTGGAGCCAGGGATGGCAGGTTTGCAGATGAGATGGAGTCACACAGCATGTGTTTCAGCTCTGGAGCTTTGTCATGTGCAGTTATGAACACTAGAAGTTTGCTTGGATTAAAAAATGATCTGGATAAATTCTGGAATAATAACCACTGGATGGATGTAGAGATGGATACAGAACTGTTACGTGCAAAGATTTCTGGCACAAGAAGCCTGTGAGTTATTCACAGCATGTGCCATGGGAGAAAGGACTGTTGAGTGATCCTGTACTCCTACCCTGTGCCAGGCATGCTTAGCTGGAAATGAGGCACTGGCTTTAGAGGGACCCTGAGCTGACCCTGCATGGGTCTGTGTGTTCCCTGTGCTCTGTGTGTTCCCATCCTGCTGCTCTTGGTGGCCTCTTGACAGTACTGAGAAATTGAGATTGATGGTATGGGACCATTCAAACAAAATATGCATCGATGCAGTCAGCTTTGAAACAAAGCCCACTGGCCTGATGAAATGCATGGACACTGGACCCTGAAACACTGACCCCTAAAATAACCAAGGGGTCAGTGTGAAACTCAGCAAGTGCTTTCACTGCAGTGCTGGGGCACAAATTAGCAGCACTTTGAGTGAGGGCCAGGTGTGGTAATGGTTGCTACCTGCCATGCAAGGGCTGTTGGACCATGCTGCTGTACATCTGTGCACACAGCTATGCACTGATGCTCCTCTGGTCTGTATATCCATTTATTCAGCTGGATCCACATCAGGCTCCCTGTCAACCCCTGGAGACCTGTCTCCCATGACCATACCCCAGGCCTTTTTGTGCCTGGGGCAGAGGCAGCTGCCTGACCTGTGCTGTGGCTGATTATTCACACAGAATTCACAGTGCTTGCCCTGGCAGGGCCTGATGCAGTCTTGGGTGTTTGTAGGGTTTATTTTTGGCCACTCCAAATGCATGCAGGGAGTTGGGAATGCTGAACAGCTCTGCCTTCACTGCACTCTTTTAGTGGGAAATGAACCTGATAGTGAGTAAAGAAGGTTGAACTGGTAGAGGGATTTGCTCCTACATACTCTGGTTTCCAGCCACCCTGGAAATTTATCTGAGGTTTAAATACTGAATGCATTTAGAGAGTTATTATATATGCATTTTTGTGCTTTGCTACTTAAAGAACTCTTTAACTGCTGAAGCGAGGAGAAAGCAGAGCAATCCATTGCTCTGTCAGAATGTGAATTTCATATTGACATCTTCACCTTGCCTAAAATGCAAAGTTAAGTCAACTTTGGGGGTAATTACAAGGCCACAGGCTTTACCCTTGTGTGTGTTTGTCCTCGTTGGCAGGTGTGTACACCCACGTGCAAGTCTGCAAGGATGGCAGGGAAGCCAGTGAAGATACATGGACATCACTGTCTGTGGTCTGTGGCAATTTAGGAGGGGAAACTCAAACCAGATTTAATCAGAAGTCTTTCACAGGGTTTCATGTTATTGCAGCAACTTTCGGGCAATACGGGCGTGATTCATCCTCTGCCTTCCTGGCCTGGCCTCACTGATTGATAGAGCTGCAAATCCTACACATTTGTATTCTTTACACCCAGAGCTCCTGCTCACAAAGGCTGCTCTGTAGGTAGACAGGAAGGATGTTGAGTGATGTTGGCTCAGTGGTGAGATGCTGGAAAAAGCAGAGTTGCTACTTTGGAGGCTCTGAGTTTGCCCTTGAAGGCACAGGAAGGAGGCTCTTGAGTTGTGTGAAATAGATTGTGTTTGGTCATGCCAGTGTGGTGGCTCTGTCTCTCTTGGCTGGTCTCTGATTAGGACACCCTGAGGACATGTGGTGTTTGTGATCCTCAGAGGTAAATGCTGAGGCTCTTTGCTGGAGTATTTCAGGTATGAGAAATCTGCTTTGCTTTCTGACCTCACTATGAAGACAAATTTGCAAGACCTTTCAGTAAATTGTGTCTCATGGCAGATTTACTCATACCAAGCACAGGCAGGAGTTCCCCTAATACTCTCACTGTCCTTATCTTGCAGGAAGTTGAACAGTTGTATTTAGCCACCCCTGCAGCTCGGCAGGGAGGGAAGGAAGGATTTGTGTCCCTCTCATGCACAGCGCTGCATCTGTGCAACAGGACTGTGGTGCATGTATGAAGGGCATGTCTGTACAGGCCAGATCATGAATTCCCAGACTTTTGGGGGCCTGTGGTATTTGCTGAAACCCAACCTTCATCCACCTACAGCTGAGTCCTCCCTTTCTGTCGTTCTGGCTCAGCTGAGCACAGCGCTCCTGGCAGCCGGCCCAGCCCCGCGACTGAACCAGCAGCTGGCCTTCAGCTCCTTTTAGATGAGATTCTCTCCTAACCCAATCCAGATCATCCCCCACTCCCATTTGTTGACCTGTTTCCCCCCTGCCTGCCCCCCTGCCCTGTACCTTTTGCAGTGGTGTGTGCAGTTCCCTCTGCAGAGCTGCGGGAAGATGGTGGCAGTGCCCTGCAAGGCTGTGCACGTTTCACAGAACCAGTGCCTAATTTAGGTTGGGAGGGACCCGTGCAGGTCGACTGGCTCAGCCACTGCAAGGCTGGGATAATTCAGGCAGCTCAGGGCCTTGTTTTGTTGCATGCCAAATGTCTCAGAGGGTGGAGATCCCTCTGGTCCTGGCCTAGGACTTGGCTTCTCTCAAGGAAGAATCCTTACGTGTTAAACTCACTCTGCATTTAAAATAAATGGCCTGTGTTAACAATGTAAGAGCGCTAAGTTTTAATTCCAACAGAGTTTTTCTCCTACTCCCTGTCAAAGCATGTGTGCCTGCTGATTTAACTGGTTGCTTATTCCATCTGTCCACTGTGGTGAAGAGGCTGGGGCACTTGATTATTTTTGTCCCCTGTGGCTAAGGGCTGCAGGCCAGGCTAGGGCCATGCAAGGAGAGAGCCCGCAGGGAATGGAATCTCTTGTCCCATTCAGCACACACGCTTCCCACTGTTCACTTGAAGCTGTGTGTGTGATAGGAGAGGAAGAAATACAAACTTGTAGCATAATTTAGGCTGGAAAGTACCCGTGGAGGCATCTGAGCTGATCTGCCTCCAGTGAAACCTGTTTTCTCTGAGCATGCACAGTGAAGTGGGTGCTCTGCCAGCCTGAAGGACTCCTGTGGTCCCAAACAGGAGGGCAAAACTGCAGCAGAGTGGGCAAGATGACAGCGAGTCACTCTGCTCTCTGCGGCGTTTGGATTACACAGCGGTTTTTATTTAAATACCATATCATTATTATTTATGTATGAAAACCACTCTTAGTTAAGGATTAGTGCCAGTTCTCTAATGTTCATGCTATACTGGTATTGCTCTGTGCACTGTATTATGTTTCTAGAAAATCACTACATTTAAAAGAGATTAGAAACAGCGATGAGAAATGGCCACTTGTTAATTGCTAAGTGGTGGGTGGGTTGGAAAGTGTGGTGCTTGGCTTTGGGTGGGCAGAAAAGGGTGTTGGTGAGTCACAAGCTGGTTTTAGAGGGAGGTCAGTGGCTTTTGATACTGCAGTTACTTAGCTGGTTGGTCTGGATCCAGATCTCATTAAGATTTAATTCATGGCTTGTTCTTAAGGAATCTGGATCTCACAGTAGTCTCAGCAAAAATCTTAATGGGAGGCAGCTCAAACTTGTGACTGCAGTGCCTGTATCTGGCTCGAGGTTCTGTGTCCTTTAGTGTCAGGTGCTGAATGAGCAGTGTGGGCACAAGCTGTGACCCCCGAGCCCTCATGAGGCACTTGGGGAATTCATCCCCCATAATAAGGGGAGGGGTTAGATGCAACTGCCAGCCCCCCTAAAACAAAGCACAACCCTAAAAATAAAACAAATTCTATCATAAATTCCTACTCGGCCTCTCTCCAAGATCTATGGCCTGAAAAACCATTGTTACAAAATTTAACTACAGGAACACCTAACTCTACCCTTTCTCCCCACACTCCCCATTCCCCCCCCAGCATAATTTCTTCATGCTTCACACTGTCTGCCCCATCAGACAGTCCATGAAATGTGGGATAGTCCACAACATACGCTATGCCTGTCCATCAAAAACCCAGACATTATCTCCCAAATGGATGATATTTGGTTGGTACACCCACCAGATACCTTCTTGTTTCAGGTACCACATAGCCCAAGTGTACCTTCCTACAGCCAAGCTGCAAGTGTTACCCACAGACCCAGAAACTTATCTACTGTGCACAACACAGATTTAATTCATGGCTTGTTCTTAAGGAATCTGGATCTCAGTAGTCTCAGCAAAAATCTTAATGGGAGGCAGCTCAAACCTGTGACTGCAGTGCCTGTATCTGGCTCGAGGTTCTGTGTCCTTTAGTGTCAGGTGCTGAATGAGCAGTGTGGGCACAAGCTGTGACCCCCGAGCCCTCATGAGGCACTTGGGGAATTCATCCCACGTGGGGCTGGGGGCCCATCAGTCACAGCTGGGAGGAGAACCCTCTGCTCACCCTCTGCCAGCATGGGCTGTGAGGGGTGAGCCAGATTCCCTCCTGACTCTGGTGTCTCTCCTCTCTAGGCCTGAGGACAAGCGTGGGACGATGTCGGAGGCGCGGCACGACAGCACGAGCAGTTTACAGCGCAAGAAGCCGCCATGGCTAAAGCTGGACATCCCGGTGCCAGTGCCCCTGCCCGTGCCAGAGGAGACCCTCCAGCCCGTGCAGGTACAGAGGGAAGGGTTTGTGGAGCTGGGGAGGGATGTGCTGGGGGCATCCCTGTGCCTGGGATCCCCATCAGGGAAAGGCAGCGTGTGATGGCAGGTCGTGAGGCCACATGAGAAGGGGAAGAGCCTTTGAGTAAATTTATGAGCAGTAATTAACTCCCCTTGAAGGGGATGTGGGAGGGATGAGGGTGGGTGGCTGATGTGCTCACATCAGTGGATGTGAGTGTTTGGATGTGGGATATGAGAGTGAGGTATTCAAACAAGCATTTCTTAAGGGAACTGGAGGATTGAAGGTCTCCCAGACAAGCATGAGGGCCTGGAAGTGCTGGAGCTTGTGCTGAAATGAGCAGGGTATGAATCTGACTTGAATAGCCAAGATAATGACAGACTTTCATCAGCAACAGCAAAGAACAGTTACTGGCAACAGAAAGCTGTTAGCAGCAGGAGGAACATAAGAGGACCATGTGGGATGGGAAATACATAACATTTAGGAGTGCTGAAGTGGAGATGAGGTGGTAGGTTAATAGGAGCAGTGCAAAGCACGAGGGTCAAACACCCTCATTTGTGCTGGGGATAGGGAGAATATCAGGAATAGCTGCTACAAGGTATTAAAAACTGCTCTTGGGATGAGACCTGGGTATGAATGCTGGCTGCTTGTGTGGCCTTGCTGCAGGAGCAGAGGCTTTGTGCACCGAAGGCAGAGCCAGAGGGTTCTTGCTGCCCAGCTCCATTGACCTGGGTTCAGTCACTTATGTGAAAAAAGTTTAGTCCTTAGAGAAATGGAGGGTTATACAGCTTCCCTGGAGGGGGCTGAGGACAAGCTTCAGAGGGAACTTTTATTGGAACATCAAGGACTGTCCTCTTCATCATTCTGTGATCCAGGGACTCAAATGCACTTCACTCACATGACAGCTCCTGGCAGATAAATCTTGGTTCTGGCCTTCCCTTGGAAGGAAAGAGTTTGGAGGTCAGTCTGTAGGGATTAGAAGTGGAGTTCAGGGTTTTACCAGTGCAAGTTGAAACTTTCTGAATCAATTATTTAAGGCTCTGATGGATCTTGCCTTGTCTGGAATCTCTAAATCCAGCTGGGCACCTGGAGGGACACTCCGTGCTTATGATGGAAACTGGTGGAAGTGATGTTCTCTGCATAGCCCAGCTGTCAGGATAAGAGTGCATTGTGTGCACCTCTGACTTACAACCTGAGTATCTGTGTGCTGCTTTTACATAAAAGATATCAAAACTGTTAATGTAAATAGAAATCATTATCTTTCTGGGCTAGAGAGGCTGAAGTAGTCTTGAGGCAGAGACAGTGTCTGACCAGAGGATCGATCAGAGCTTCCCTTGCCAGAGGGGCAGTCTGCTCAGCCTGCCCTGTACAAATGGGACATGGTGTCTCTGCTGAGCTGATAAAAATGAAATCCAGAGCAGCCCTGGAGAGGCAGTTGTGTGAGCTGAGAACAGCGTGGTGAGTTGTGTCACATTTGGTAGGTGACATTTAGCCATGACATGTGAGTGTGCCCAGGCTGTTAGGCTATGAACAAAGCCTTTCCCAGCTTCCTTAGGCTGCACCAGGCATCAACTGCAGACCCACCCACAGCTCTCACAGGCTTTTAGTGCAGCTCCAGAGCTACTTAAGAAGCAAATCCCACTGACTGCGTTTCTCTTGACCTTGTGGAGCGGCCTATTCTCTTGACCTTGTGGAGCAGCCTAGGAGAGTGTGGTTTGGGCAGCCAGCAGCCAGGAGGATGTGCTGCAGGAGCTCAGGCAGTCCATGTTGAATTTTTGACCTGCCCACCCCAGGAGTCTGACTCTGGCTCCCTCCCTTCCCTCGCAGCCGACGCGGCGCCAGGCGTTCCTGCGGAGCGTGAGCATGCCGGCCGACAACAGCCGCGCGCCGTCCCTGCCGCACGACCCCGCCAGGAGAGCGGGGCTGCAGCGCCAGACCTCCATCACCCAGACCATCAAGAGGTGAGGCACGGAGCTCCCGGGGCCTGCTGCACTGTGTCCTGCCGTCCTGCAGTCCCTCATGGCCTTGGGAGGTGGTGGGAGGGTGGGTGCAGGTTGGTCCCCAGTGTAGAAGCCCAGTGGTGCTGTACAGCCTGTCTGCAGTGCATGAGGAGGAAAGTCCTGGCAGGAAGATGCTGGTGACCAGGACAATGAATGGTGTTTGCCACTTACAGACAGATTTTGGCTGCCCCCATGCCCTGGAGGGGCTGTTTCCCAGTAACAGGATGTGTCAGGCCCTGATGTTTAGCTGTGAATTTAGGTGGGGTGTGCTGGGTGTGCTTTGGTGAAGTGTCTGAGAGCACATGGTTGCTGGGGGAGGCAGAACCCATTGGAGCTGTGCAGGGCTCTCAGCAGCTTGGCTCCTAGCACTGGCAGGTCCTTGAGATGGATCTGAGGTGGAGAGCAGGGAGAGGCTGCTCTGGTCCTGTGTCCCACTCCTGCAAAGGGTTGTCATTATGAGACTCTGGAGACATGGCCACACAGAGCTGGATGCTCTTTCCCTCACCATGGCAAAGGCTTATCCCAGTTTGCCCAGAGGGAGTGGCTCTCCCAGCCTCCCTCCTGAGAGGGCTCATTTCTGTCCCTGGCAGTGTGTCAGGCCTGCCTGGATCCCAGGAGCATCCCTGGAGCTCCAGGGGTCAGGGTTACTTTCAGCCAGCCAGGCTTCGCCCCCTCACAAAGGAGCAGCTTTCCAGCTCTGGGACATCTCCCACACACTGTTTTCCTTTGCCTCAGACCTTCCCCAGCTGCCTTGGTGCTGAAACTCTCCTGCATCAGCCCACTCTGATCCTACTTCTTGTGAGGTTGAGAGGGCTGAGCCTGTGAAATGGTGTCTGCTCTTTTCAGGGCTGTGGGCAGCCTCTGGGGCTGCTGAGGCTGTCCTTGCACACTTACTCTGCCTCCTCCCTTGCCTCCCTGCTCCTGACGTGTTCCTTGCCAGGACAGCTAGGCAAGAGCACGTCAAGGATGAGGGGATATCCTGGGAGGGTGCTGTGGAGGCCCTGACAAGAAGCATTGGGTAGAAAAACCTGGCTAACCTGTCCCAGAAGTCCTCACAACCTGCAGTTTGTATGTAGGAGAGTGAGGAAATGTGAACTGCTTTGGTGCTACTGTGACAGATTTACTTTGGGAAGGACTTAACAAGGAGCAGAACTGCAGGAGATGCACACATTACACAACACTGGCAATAAAAGCATGAAATGAGTGGATCAGAAACAAGGCCAGGGAAATGGAAAGTATCAAGGCCTAAATCCCTGTTTTCCATTTAGCAGAGCTAGGAATACAGTGGAGAATGCAGACCATACATCCCTAAATTGTGTTTTGGGATTTGTTTTGTGAGTCCAGGAAGGCTGACTGCCAAGTTTTCTGTTTAACACAGCCCTCAGAATACACAGAATGTGAAACTGCAGCAGGACTCCATATCATCTTCCCTGGAGGACACAGATCAACTGTGAACATAATGTCAAGCCTGTGTAGTCCAGAACAAGGCATGGGAGTGATTCATATGAAAGCATCTAACACCATTTCCAGTCTTCCAGGGTGTCTGAGATGTCCATGCAAAGCAGCAGATGTGCCACAGATACACTTGTGCACCAGGCAAGATCCTGTCAGGGCACCAGTCACCTGTCTCTAAGCAGATCATATCTCAGCCTGCTGACACCTCCATGGATTCACACTGGTGTGCAAAGCCAGTTGTGGAATCTGTAGCCATGTCTGGGCTGAAGAAGGCAGCTCTTACAGGGGAGCTGAGGGGGATGGCAGTACCCCTGGTACCTTCCAGAGCAATGTGAGACATGTCACAGGTGCACCAAGAGGATTCAGCAGCCTCCTGGGCTCAAAGATGCTGTTTCTGTGTGGCTTGAGCTTGGTTGTTTCTCTTAGGTCGTGCTCTCAGCTCAGGCCACTGTCACATGCAGTGGGGCACCGCTGCTGCCCGTGGGCTATGGAAGGAGATGCAGTGGCTGCTCCTCCCCAGAGCCCTGGAGGTTCCTTGCCCTCAGCTCTCTTTTCTTTGCAGCAGGCAGGTTCGGTTTCAGAGGAGTCAGACCCTGCCCGCGGGTGGGCGCCGGGGGGGCAGGAGCTCCCTGCGAAAGCGCCAGTCCCTGCCCCGATCCTTCTTCAGGTACTGGTAGCACTGAGTGTGACACCCACCCTGCATGTGTGTGCCAGGGCTGTTGTGAACTGCGCAGAGGCTGCCTGCTGCTGAGAGCACATTGCCTTCCCAGGGCTGCCCAAGAGGCCTACAGACAGGCAGAGTGAGAAAGTTCATGTGTGCCTCTAACAGAAAACAATTGTCACTCCTACTAAATGTGTAGGCAGCTGTCAATAAGTAGCATGGACTAACAAGCTGTCCACCCGCCAGCCTCACTCCCTCCTGCCTTTCCTAACAAGCTGTCAACCTCCTGGTGTTCACCATAGCTGGAATATCTCCCCGGGGCAGTCTCAGCCCAGCCTGCCTTTGCTGGCAGCAGTGCAGCATATGTTGGCCCCAAAGCCTTCTTGGGGCAGGAGGGGAATGAGAGGAAGCAGCACCAAACAGATGCTGTTGTGTTGGTGCAGAGGAGCTCAGAGCTGATGAATGGAATACAGCATCCACTCTTTCCCTGTTGACATCATGGCTTTTTCTAATGCAAATGTGATTGTCTTCTTTTTGAGGTGGAGGTCTTTGTTTACTTAACACCAAGGAGATGAGCCACTCCAGGAGGCCAGGGCACAACGGGCCCATTGACCATCACCCCAAATCTAGAGTTTAGGAAACTTTTAAACCAGACAGACAGTGTGACTTGGACCTACTGCCCTGTATTCCTGTCTTACCATGCTGCCCTTGGCCAGCTGCCACTCTGGCACTGTCACCACCTTTGGGGCTGCCTGTGTTTGGCCTTGGGCTTTCAGGGCTGCTTGGCTCATCGTGACAGAAGGGTGACAGCTGACTCTGATGTTGGTTGTTACAGTGCCCTGGCGACTCCACAGGATGTGAATGAATGCCAGCTGAACAGAGGCATTCAGCATCTTCCCAGGGTGCCCTAAACTCTTTAGTGGATTATTTTGGCTATGATCAGGGAGGGGTGGGACAGCTCTTCACCCTGGCCCTGGCCCAGCAGTGGTCTCTGGCTGTTTTGGAGTGTTCCTCACAGTCCCAACACCTGTGATGGTGTTTGTACTTCCAGACCAGTGGGAGCACAGCTTTGGAGATCTCTGAGGCTCATATGGGCCCAAATCACCCTCAGCCCCTCTCCCTTTGAGGCCCTGTGTACAGACTTGTCACCCAGGGTCACCTTGCTGTTGAAATCCTGGTTACAGCAGTCTGTGGGGAGCCCTCTGAGTGCTCAGGCTGTTCTGTGAAGTTTGTGTTGTGCCAGAGCAACTTGACCTCTGTGCTGTGGGCTTGGTGGGTCTGTCAGGGCAGGGGCTGGCCCTGGGCCTTTGCTCTGGATGGAGAGGAAGATTGCTCCAAGGAGATGTGGGTCTGTGGGAGCACAGAGGTGCCCCAAGATTTTCACATAGCCCCATCTCCAAAGGCTGGCACGTTGACTTGCTGGTGGCATTTGGGTTTTAGCCATCAAGGCTGTGGATTTCAAACACACCTTTTGACATGGTGGCAGAGCACCTTCACCTGTTGGTTTGTGGGGTTTTTGCTTGGAAGTGTTCAAAACCACAGGATTAATTTCCTGTCTCTGTTGCACTATCTCAGTTCCCCTGTGTGGCCTAATTCTAGATTTATCCCAGCCTTTACTCCAGTGTGTATTTTAACGCTCACTTTGTGATCTGTGAGGTCTTGCTTCTCAGCAGCTGGAGATCCTGCCCCTGAGCAGGGGGGCTGAGGCCAAGGGTTTGGATTTGGCTTGGACTTTCAACACCTGGGCCAGTCTGTAGGCTGGGACAGCTTGTCATCTCCTGAGGATGGATCAGCCATGGTGGGAACTGCTTGGCAGGGCTGCCATGACCCCTGTGAGTTTAGGGTACCAGCTGTCCTGCAGGATTTGAAATAGGCTTTTAGTCTGACTTATCCTGATCCCTCCCTGCCTTCCTGGGATTTTGCTTCTGATCCACTGCTCTTCTGTGGCAGCAGGCACTTGGCAGCAAACCTGCCTCGTGGCTGCAGCCTTGTGCTCCTGCTTCTGCAACCAGCAGCTTAGAAGTGTGTGTGTCTGCCTTTGCAGAGACCAGAACTGCAGCAAGTTTTGCTCTTTATGCTACCCTTGAGGAGGTTAGAGACCCTGCAGCATGAGATGGAAGTTAGGGAGGTTCTGGGAGTGTGGAGGGGAGGCTGGGAGAGAAAAGAGATTTCTGGTGGCTTTTGGGACAAATCACAGAGCTGTGAAACAGTACAGTCTCACAATGGGGACCTAGAGCTGGCCTGAAGATGGTAAGTGTTTGCAATAGATGGTTTTTAAAGTAAAAAAACACCTTTCACCAAGTTACTTTCTGAATTTCTGTACCATTTCTTTTCCTTTATTTTTAGAAAAACTCGGAACAAACTGTCCTTTGCCCACAGTGAATATCTCCTGTCATTTTTCTTCTGTCCTAAGAGACAGAACGCTGTTGATGGTCAAGCATTTCTGGCCAGCATCTGTCAGGTTGAGGACAAACTGCGAGATGCTCCTGGGCAAGAGTTCTGTCTCTGAATTGGGGTGGGCTGGAAGTGACCACCAGGGCTTTGTCTTTTCACCTGCACAGTCCAAGCAAACATCCTTCTCCTTAGCACTTGTCTGCTGGCATCTTTCAGAGGCACAGCAGACTGGTTTGGGGTGAGCAAAGACAGCGATGCAACTCAGAAATGGCAGAGGAAGAGCCTCCGGCACTGCAGCCTGCGCTACGGGAAGCTCAAGCCTCAGGTCATCCGGGAGATGGACCTGCCCAGCCAGGACAACATTTCCCTGACAAGCACAGAGACCCCTCCTCCTCTCTACGTGGGACCCTGCCAGCTGGGCATGCAGAAGGTGAGTGACCTGGGACAGAGGGACAGAGGGACAGGGGCAGGGCCATGGCTGAGCTCCCTGCTTGGTGCGTTCAGCGCGTTGGCAGCCGTGACCTGTCTGCGGGGTGAGCTCTGCCTCGACACGTCTGGGCCCTGTGCTCAGACACTTCTCACGGCCCAGGTACAGTTTGGCAGCTCTCTCTCCCCCAGTCTCGTTGGCTGAGATCCCTCAGCTGTTGTGGTGGCTCAGAGCTGTGTTTGTCATGCTGTGACTGTGGTGATCAGGGGTGTGCAGCATGAGCAGCAGCTCTCAGCTTAGGTTTCCTGCTGCCATTTTGAAGGACAGAATTGTGTTCTGCTATGTTGGACCCAAATGTGCAGTAGCAGGGCTGGAATCACTGGGGACATTTGCCCTGCCCCAAGCAGAATGCAGGCTGTAGCAGAGCTACTGTCCCCATAGAAACCTGGTTATATTTCAGGACTTTGAAAAGTGTTGCATCAGTGGTGCTATAGCCCTGCTTATGGGTCCTCAGAAGTGGTTTTGAGTGTCTGCAAAGGGCACCTGGGTTTGGTGCTGCCTCCTGCTCATTACCTTTAAGTGTGACCCAAGGGGGCAGGGCCCAGCTGGGCACATGCAGTGACCAGAACTAACCACAATATCCAGCTCTTCCCACTGCTCCTCTCAGTGACACTAATTGGTGTGGTTGATGGCTGTGCTTTACTGAGTGAGTGAGTGAGTGAGTGGGAAAACAATTCCTTCCAAAGCAGATCAGTCTGTGACCTGCAGCCTGGTGGCAGCACTACAGCAGAGGAGAGTGTAGTGAATTTTTCCATCACATTTTGCCTTGTTGTCTTCTTTTCTGTTAAATGTCTTGCACCTAATCTTTGCTCACAGGAGTCTTAGAAATATTGTTGAGCTGTATCTGGGCTAACATTAAATCAGAACGTGGTGTCAGTAGGTGTGAGCCCATTAAGCTTCCTGTTGAGTGTGCAACTGTGGATTAAAAAAGCTCGTAAAACCTTGGGATAAAGCACAGAGGTCTTATGGAAACCACAGCTGTGATGATGTAAGGACAGAGGCAAGGTTTGTAGCTGAAGGCAATATTTTCATTACGTTGATTCGTATGTTTGGAATAAGTGAGAGCACTGGCCTGAGGAGTCCCAAAGAAGGGCTTGCAGCTCCTGGAAGCTTGCCTGCTTTATCCAGCTGTTAAATTAAATTAATGGAAGCAGATGTAAATATACAGTATAGTTTCAACAGGATAACAGGAAACTGCTTAAGTCCTGGGTTGCCCAGTATCAGGAAGGAAACTAACTAAAGAAAGAACATTTCTGTTTTTAGGGATTTCTCAGACTCCTATTTAGGCAGCACATTCTCTGACTGTTGAGCTCATTGGCATGGGAGACAATGAAACCAAGAGCTTAGTGTGACTGTGTTCACAGGGGTCTGAGGATAAGGGAAGAGGTGAGGATCTGACTCCATGTTTCAGAAGGCTGATTTATTATTTTATGATATATATTACATTAAAACTATACTAAAAGAATAGAAGAAAGGATTTCATCAGAAGGCTAGCTAAGAATAGAAAAAGAAAGAATGAACAACAAAGGCTTGTGGCTCGAACAGAGAGTCTGAGCCAGCTGACTGTGATTGGTGTTAATTAGAAACAACCAACATGGGCCAATCACAGATGCACCTGTTGCATTCCACAGCAGCAGATAATCAATGTTTACATTTTGTTCCTGAGGCCTCTCAGCTTCTCAGGAGGAAAAACTCTAAGGAGAGGATTTTTCATAAAAGATGTCTGTGACAGCTTAGGAAGAGCTGGAGGAGGTTCGGAGTCTTATGTGAGGTACTGAAACAGACTGGTTGACAATAGTCAATACTAGCAAAAGAAAAAACAAAAACAAATATAGGTTATTCCTATTGTAGAATTGCTTGTTGGTCCCTCCAGGCTGGTTCTTGGTCAATGCCTGGGCCGTGGTCTCAGGAGGAGAGAGGAGGTTTGGCAGGACAGGCTTTGGGGGTGGCCGGGCTGACGGGCTGCTCCTCTCGGCAGATCATCGACCCCCTGGCGCGGGGCCGGGCGTTCCGGATGGCCGAGGACACGGACGGCTGCAGCATCCCCCACACGCCCATCACCCCCGGGGCCACCTCGCTGTGCTCCTTCACCAGCTCCCGCTCCGGCTTCAACCGCCTCCCGCGGCGCCGCAAGCGCGAGTCCGTGGCCAAAATGAGCTTCCGGGCGGCCGCCGCGCTGGTCAAGGTACTGCCTGCCTGCCACAGGGGTCTCTGCCCTGGACGTGGGCAAGGAGCTGCTCAGCAGAAGGGTGGGGAGAGCTGTGATGGAGGGAGGAAATGGAGTCACCTCCTGCTGGGTTTCGGCCGCGTGTACAGGAGGCAGGATTGGGAAGAAAGTGGGAGTGGTGGTTTGGTTTTGGTACGGGTCTTGGCATTCTAGCAGGTCCAGTTCAGCCTGTCTGGGCTTTTGGGTGGTCCATGTGCACCTGGTAAGCAGCCAGGGAAGAGCAGAAGTACCTGAGGCTCTTGCTGTACAAGTGTCCTGGTTTGAAAGGAGGTGAGTTTTTTGGGATGCTGCGGTCAAACCAATGGGTGCTCAGATTTGAATATTGGCACCTGGTGTGGCCACTGAGGACATGGATACGCCTCTGAGAACACAGAGGGTTAAAAGCAGAGAACTCTCAGGGGGAAGCTCTCTTGGTTCCAGTGGGTGAAAGAGGTCTCTCCATCCTGCCCTGTGCCTGCTGTCCTGGGCTCAGTGATGCTTTTTGCTGTGTCCAGTAGCAGCCATCACTGTGGTTTGGCCAGACACATTGTCCAATATGTGCTAGAGGAGCACATGGCAAGCCTGGAGGTGGGTGCTGTGGGTTGAGAAATGGGGTGACAGCTGTGTGTGTCACCAGAAAGGTGTCACACATCACATCTGCTGTGCTCCAACCAAGCTCAGCACGTGGGCTGCCTGTGCACTGGCTGGGGTGGGTTTGTGAGGTTCTGGCAGTGCCCCATGTCCCTGTCCCTGGCTGCAGGGCCGCTCTGTGAAGGACAGCACCCTGAGGAGGGCCCAGCGGCGCAGCTTCACCCCCGCCAGCTTCCTGGAGGAGGACACGGTGGATTTCCCAGATGAGCTCGACACGTCCTTCTTCGCTCGGGTGAGGGGCAGGTCTGGCGTGGTGCTGCCAAAGGCAGAGCAGGACTCTGGTTCTGGCAGGCCTGTGTGTTGCAGAGAGCAGCACTGCTGTCCCAAGGGGGATGTTGGCCTATTCTGATGGGGCTGCTGTCTCTCTGCCCAGGAAGGAGTCCTTCATGAGGAGCTCTCCACTTACCCGGATGAAGTGTTCGAGTCGCCGTCAGAAGCTGCGATCAAAGATGCGGAGGTGAAACCTCCAGATCAGACAGATCTCACAGGAGGTGCTTTGGACAAAAATGAGCTTGAGAGAAGCCACTTACTACTGTGAGTATCTTCATGGTAGCTGCCAAAGCTTAGCATGGGGTAGCCAACCCATTTGGAGTGGGGAGGCCAAGATGTGAGTGCTGTGGGTGCTTGGTGCAGAGCTCAGAGCAGTGCAGGGATGGGTTTTCTTTAAATCCAGCTGAAGACCTCCTGCCCCAGCTACCCATGATGTGAAAGGTGACTCTGAGGCCACTTCTGCAGTCACTCCAGCAACTTCCAGCTTCATACTAATGTGTTTCAGAGATTGTATTATGCCTTGAGGAAGCAAAAGACACTTAAATCAACTGTGAGGATGCTGAGGGCCCAGCCTTTGGCTATGGAGAGCAAAAGTGAGAAAGCTGTTGCCATTGCCACAGTCACCAGTAACTGTTCTCATGCTCCAAGGAGTGGTGAAGCATTGCAGAGTGTCAAGCTGGGCTGCATTCCTCACTTGAAACGAGAGAAAGGTGTGGCACTGGTGCTGAGAGCCCTACAAATATGTGGGTGGTGCTGTACTGTGTGCCTGGATTTTTTCCACCTGAGTAACTGGTACTGAGTAATTGCTCTGTGCTGCTTCCGAGTCAGCTCACCCCAGCACAGGGCTCTGCTGGGTGTGAACATGGAGCAGACAGGGAGGTCCTTGTTGTGGTTCTGCTGCTCTCAGCCTGTCTTGCTGTGCTGGCACTTTCCCTTCAAGTGTTTCCAAGAACTTCACTGTGTTTAACATAAGGGGAAGCACAAATGGTGGGAGTTTGTTGTCACTCCTCTGAGATGGTTTCAGTCTTCTTGGTTCCCTTTCAATCTCCTTAAATAGTTTTATTTCTTGAGGAAAATACATTTTTTTCATGTTTCAGAGAGCTGTTATCAGAGTCACAGTTGGGTGTCCTTTCACGTGGTGAGGTGTTTGTTTGGGCATGGGGAGATTTCCAGCACTGCAAACACTGGGAAGCACCATGTCCACCCCACAGAAACCACTTGACCTCTTGGGCAAGAGCAGGCTGCAGTTGAACCTGCACCTTCTGCTGCAGAAGAACTTCCAAGGGCAGGTTGGGATATTCAAATGCATCTTCTGCAAGGTGCAATATGACAAGAGCTGAAGTTTCCAGCAGTAATTTGGCTCCAGAGGTTCAGATTCTCCCTTATGCTGCTGCTTGCCTGTACTTCAGAGCTGTCATGATCTCTGCAGATACTCCAGTTGTGTTTCAGAAGAAGGGTTGTTGGCTGTTTTCTCTCAGCACTTCTGACAGGCACTGTCTTTGTGCAGAGTGGGACATTTGGGGAGCCAGAGGGGGTACACTGGACTAGAGCAGGTCTCAGCAGCATGCCTCCTGCAGGGCCAGGCAATGAGGAGGGGGAAATGGGAGGGAGTTGGGTTTTTTTGGTCAGATCTGACTGCTGCAGATGTGACCTTCACTCTGCTGTCTAAGAGCAGGGAAATACAAATTGATCTGGATGTGATAGAGTCTTAAAAAGTAGGTGTCATTCACCAGTAACCTGTGCAATGTTAATCAGATCTATTTTGACAAAAAAGCCTTGTTTTAGCTCGGGATGCTCAGGATTTTTATTGTGTTGATGAGGCCTGCTTTGCTTTATTCTGAAAAATGCACACATTGGTACAAATAAGGGAGGAATGGAAGAAATATTGGGAGAGGTAGCTGGTACAGCTTGCAGCCTGTGACAGTGCTGCTTTCTTGGTCTGGGAAGCTGCTTGGATTCACTTTTGTCCAATTTGCCAGTCCAGTGACATTGAAGTGAGACATTGAAGTGACATTTAAAGGTATTTCCACTGCTGAGCTAAACTCCACTTGCATTTCATAGCAGAGGGCAGAGTAAGAGGATTGGAGTAGGGGAGGAAGCAGACACACCTGAGGCTGCAGAGGTGCCTGTTGCACCCCAACAGGCTGCAACTTAAAAGCCTCGAGAGCTCCTCAATGGTGGAGCTTAGTTTGGCACAGCAGCCTTGTGCCACTCTGTGTGTTTGCTGTGCTTTCTGCCACTTCTGTGCTTTCCTGTCCTGACTCTGTGTTACCCTTTGAAATACAGCTCCCACTTCAGGGCTGCTGGAGTGGGTGGGACAGACAGAGGCTCTGCTACCACCAAATGCCATGCAAAGGCTGCTCCCTACTGCTGTGCTTTCTGCCCTCAGCTGCTGCCCAGCCTGGAGGGGATGGGACCCTGCTGCCACCAAAGGCCACGCAAAGGCTGCTCCCTACTGCTGTGCTTTTTGCCACTTCTGTGCTTTCCTTTCTTGGCTCTGTGCAACCCTTTGAAACACAACTTCAGGGCACCTTGTCTGCCATCAGCAGGTGGCACAGACAGAGGCTCTGCTGCCACCAGAGGCCACAGAAAGGCTGGTCCCTACTGCTGTGCTTTCTGCCACTCCTGTTCTTTCCTGTCCTGGCTGTGTGTAAGATTTTCGAACACAGCTTCAGGACACCTTGTCTGCCATCAGTGGGTGGTACAGACAGAGGCTCTGCTGCCACCAAATACCATGCAAAGGCTGGTCCCTACTTCTGTGCTTTCTGTCACTTCTGTGCTTTTCTTTCCTGGCTCTGTACAACCCCTTGAAATACAGCTCCCACTTCAGGGCACCTTGTCTGCTATCAGCTGCTGCCCAGCCTGGAGGGGGTGGCACAGACAGAAGCTCTGCTGCCACCAAAGGCCACGCAAAGGCTGCTCCCTACTGCTGTGCTTTCTGCCATTTCTGTGCTTTCCTTTCTTGGCTCTGTGCAACCCTTTGAAACACAACTTCAGGGCACCTTGTCTGCCATCAGCAGGTGGCACAGACAGAGGCTCTGCTGCCACCAGAGGCCACGCAAAGGCTGCTCCCCACTCGTGTCCTGCTTTTGTTTCAGCCCCCTGGAGCGCGGCTGGAGGAAGCAGAAGGACGGGGCCCTGGCGCAGCCCAAGGTGCGCCTGCGGCAGGAGGTGGTGAGCGTGAGCCCGCAGCGGCGCGGGCAGCGCATCGCCGTGCCCGTCAGGAAGCTCTTTGCCAAGGAGAAGAGGCCCTACGGGCTGGGCATGGTGGGCAAGCTGACCAACAGGACCTACCGCAAGCGCATCGACAGCTACGTCAAACGGCAGATCGAGGACATGGATGACCACAGGTGGGAGCTGCGCTCACGGGGGTTCCGCGTTTTGGGGGAACCTGTGGGAGTGTTCCTCACTCGGGGTCACCAAATGTGGTGGTGTTGGCAGGGAAGAGATGAGAATCTTGACTCCGTGTTTCAGAAGGCTGATTTATTATTTTATTATATATGTTATTTTAAAAGAAAATATAATTCGTACTCCTACGGAGCCTCTACCGACAAGAAAATATCTAACTCTCAATGGCACACCAAGCACATTCTTATCACATAGTAGACCCTAGCCCCTGACCACCTCAGGACTAACAATGATTCCACTACAACTCCCCGTGACTCCTTATTCTAGGCCTACTTTCCACTATTCTTGTCATGTTCCACGATGACGTGACATTGTACAAGAAAGCACATTCCAAGGCCACCATACTCCCACTGTACAGAAATAACTACAAAAGAAAATGATATATTAAAACTGTGCTAAAGGAATAGAAGAAAGGATTTAATCAGAAAACTAGCAAGGAAAAGAATGGAATGATAATAAAATCTTGTGACTGACCAGAGAGTCCAAGACAGCTGGATGTGATTGGCCATTAATTAAAAACGACCACATGAGACCAATCAAAGATGCACCTGTTGCATTCCACAGCATCAGATAATTATTGTTTATGTTTCGTTTCTGAGGCCATTCAGCTTCTCAGGAGAAAACATCCTAGCAAAAGGATTTTTCATAAAATATGTCTGTGACAGGTACCAGTCGTGGGTTTCTCTAGGTCTGGATTGAAGGCACTTGGGACATTAATTCATGTTCAGACTCGTGTGTTTATTATTTATTATCAGTAAAACAGTCTCACTACTGTGAGTTTGGCAGCTTTTCATTAGAAGGTACAAAATGGCCAACAATCTCTTGTTCCAAGGTATTTTAATACTGAACTATTCAATTAAGAGCTGACACCTAGATTATTTCCCTTTCAAACCAATAACTGATCCCACAGAGCCTGCAATGTGGACTTTTCTGTCCAATTACAAAATGCTACCCAAACCCATAAAGAAGAAGAAAGAAAAAGCATGAAAAAAAACCTAGGATGACACCCTGTGCCCTCTATCTTGCTTCCACCCACAACATACTAAAAATCCCAAAAGCTAAATTTCTCACCAAGTGATACACATACACTACTCTCTATAATCTGTTTCACACTTTTGTGGATTCCAGTCTATCTTGAAGTCTAGGAAACTTTCTCCATGAATGAGGGTCAAAGTCAGTGCTGCCTGGGGGTCAGGACACCCCAGAGCAGAGAGAGAAATATTGGAGTGCCTTGGATTTCCACACCCATGAGCTGCTGAGTGAGGGATTGCTGCTGGCCCTGGGGAACTCGGGGTGCTGCTGTGCCCCCCATCTTTGTCCCTGGGAGAGCAGAGCCAGCTGCAGCTGACAGCAGTGTGTTTGTGTCCTCAGCCAGCTGTTTGGGACCTCACCCAGCTCCCCACGGTGTGCCTGTGTCTCTGTGCCACCAGCACTGTCCTGTGGTGAACAGCAGGGCTCAGCTGTCCCTGCCTCTGGGCATTCCCCTAGAGTGATTATTTCAGAAACACAGCACAGTTCAGCAGTGGGCTTTGATGTTCCCATGGATATTTTGTTGGGAAAGGGTGCTTGTCCAGGGTGATGGGGGAGTCAGAGTAAACAGGTTATTGCCTCCTGTCCTGAGCACTCCTCGGTGATCCTGGCTGTGTACCCCAGATTTTGGCAAGGTTTCTGGGGGAAAACAGCAGCTTTTCCCCTCTATTCTGTTAGCAGATGTAATGGCCTGTGTTTCTGCCTCTGATCTTTTTCCCTTCCCTCCTTGCAGGCCTTTCTTCACTTACTGGGTCACCTTTGTGCACTCCCTCATCACCATCCTCGCTGTGTGCATCTACGGCATCGCCCCTGTGGGGTTCTCACAACACGAAACTGTTGATTCAGTAAGTGATGCCCCTGACCTGCCTGGAGCGTGAGTTTAGCCCTCAGCTGTTGTGTCACAGCTTGTGGCTCCTTGCCTGCCTGGCTGGGTGCCTGCTGTCCAGCCTGGGGGGCTGCCTGCAGGGTCCCTGGGAGCCCCACACCCCCTTCTGTCCCTCCTGCAGCTCCCTGATGTCAGATTTTATCTGGCACAAAGCTTCCAAACAGCTTGTTCCCCTCCTGGTGGAGACCAGAAGGATGATCAAGGCAGGGAAATACTTCAAACCAAAGCTAAGTTTTTGCTACAGTTGCAAGATTTTGCTTCTGCCAGGGGCAAAACTGACTTGTCTGTCTGACTTTGGGAGCTGATTTGAAGCTGTTTTTAGCCTTCCCACACGTTGTTAAAGGTTTCTGGGGTACAGATATCTCTACAGCCATGTCCTTGCTCCATGCAGGAGATGCCTGGGGAGCTTCTCAGCTGTACATCTGACAGCTTTCAGAACACCTGGGCCTGCACTGCCTCTGGGTGCTGCCTGTGCTGCTCAGCTCTGTGGAGCTTTGTGCAGGCTCAGGCCACTCCAAGGGCTCCAGGCCCTGGCATTTCTTGAAAGCTGAAGCAGACAAAGACAGACATTTTGAATAAAACCTTAACTTGAAGGTGCCCACACCTTGATGGCTGCAGAAAAACAGATGGAGGGAGTTGTGGGTCCTGTCTTTGGCTGTGGGGATTCCTGTTCATCCTGGAGCCTATTTTCACCAGTCCCTGGGGGCTGGAGCTCACAGGGCTCTTGCTTCCTCCCCTTGTAGGTCTTGAGAAACAGAGGAGTTTATGAAAATGTCAAATATGTTCAGCAGGAAAACTTCTGGATCGGCCCCAGCTCAGTGAGTGCTGTTGGTGGGACTGTTGGTGGGTGGGGGATTGTTCTGCAGCTGGGCCACCCCATGGACCAGAGCCCTCTGCTGGGTGGAGTTAGGGATCTGCTGTCACTGTCAGGGAGCAGCAGTGCTCCCAGCCCACAGCTGCCCTGTAGAGTGGGGTGCCTGGAGGTTGGGATGAACCTTGGAGCCTGTTCTTACAAAGACAAGCATGAAGTTAGAAAAAATGCAGGAGTTGTATGGTGTGGGACAGCTTTCCTGATGCCATTCCCCTGGGAAACACAAAAATGAAGAGAAAACCTCTCAAAGTTTTCTTTCCCAGCCGTTTTGCTGGCCTTTTCTGGGGCTATGGGCAAAGAAATCCCTGAGCTTTTGTTCTGGACCTGTCTCCAAAGCAAATATGGAGAATGTGCATGGTGTGTGTTGGGCCTCATCATGCAGGACTCGTCCCTGGCCCTTGAGTCTGGATAGGGCTACCCCAGCAGCTCCCCCAGCCTGCTCTGCCCAGGCAGTGATTGCCTTGGCAGAGCTGAGTGTTTCCATGTCTGGTAGGAGGCCCTGATCCACCTGGGGGCCAAGTTCTCCCCGTGCATGAGGCAGGACCAGCAGGTGCACAGCTTCATCAGCGCCAAGCGCGAGAAGGAGAAGCACTCGGCGTGCTGCGTGCGCAACGACAAGTCCGGCTGCGTGCAGACCTCGGAGGAGGAGTGCTCAGTGAGTGCATGGCCCTGCTCCTGCCAGCCCTGCAGCCTCAGGGCCACTTCTGCTCGTGCTTCTTCCCCTGGCCTTCCTGGTGACACCTCTCCTCTCTCCTGCAGTCCACGCTGGCCGTGTGGGTGAAGTGGCCCCATCACCCCAGCACGCCGATGCTGGCAGGGAACAAGAGGCAGTTTGGTTCTGTCTGTCATCAGGATCCCAGGTAGGTCCTGCTGGCCCTGCTGCCATCCTCGGGGGGACAGGGCTGCTGTGCAGTCAGTCCCAGGCCAGTGGATTGCTGGATGAGGCAGCAGCAGCTCTGGAGGGGTGTGGGGCAGTGATGTCCTACACTGCAGGGGAGGCTGATGCAGGATGTGACCATATTTCTGCTAACCTCTGGTCTCTGTTGTGGGCTGCTCACTTGAACAGAAGCCTGTTGTGAGCTGCTCTTAACCCTGTCCTTCAGCCACTGTGACTGTAAAAGCATAATTTAAAACGTACTAAGCCTGAGAGTCTTGGGTGCCTTCCTCAACCCTCTCCCTGTCCTCACCTGCTCCCTGCACAATCCCCTGCTTGGGGAGCAGCAGTCCTGAGCCTAGCACCCCTCTGTCCAGGAGCCCAGCCAGCTGCTGGCTGCCCTGGCACAGTCACTGTGGGCTGATGTAGAGCTGAAACCAGCTCAGTTCCTGCCCTTGGGGTGTGTCCACCTGGAAGGGATCCAGTTTGTTGCTGGGCAGCTGTGTGCTCTCTGCCTTTGTGATCTCTGCTGGAAGGAGGCTGAGGCTGTGACCAGCATGGCCTTGGCTGATCTGGTCTGGTGTGGCAGTGTCACCACCCAGGGACACAAGGAGCTGTGGAATGGGCACAGGCAGAGTGTGCAAACTACCTGGTGCTGGGGAAGGGTATTTCTCAGGCTGATGTGTGCTTTGTGTGCTTTGTTGCTGCAGGGTGTGTGAGCAGCCAGCCTCGATGGAGCCCCACGAGTGGCCAGATGACATCACCAAGTGGCCGGTGAGCATGGCCAGGGGGACAGTGTGCCATGGGCAGCTGCCATGTGGCATTTGCATCCCTCTGTGCAGAGCCCAGCTGTGCTGCTGGGAGGGCTGGCCCTCTGGTGCAGCTTCTGCTGCTTGTCACAAACACCAGCTCAGGGCAGCCGTGCTCTGCCCAGCCAAGACAGAACAGCAGAAGCTGTCCTGTGCCAGCTAAAGCCCTGGATCCTGTCAGGGTAACGGGGAGATGGAAACCAGCTCAGCCTCGGGCTGGAGAGGAGGTGTCAACTGATGCTCAGGCAGATGGAGTATCAGGCACCATCCTGCTGTCACAGGGAGCTGTGTCTGGGATCTGGCTTCTCCCCAAGGGGCTGGTTTGATTTTACCCAGCCAGCGAGCAAAGCTGTGGCTGTCTGACTGCAGCCTGTTGTTGTTTTCCAGATCTGCACAAAAAACAGTGCTGGGAATTACACCAACCACCTCCACATGGACTGTGTGATTACAGGCCGGCCCTGCTGCATTGGGACCAAGGGAAGGTAGTGAGTTTTCCTCTATGGAGGGGCTGGGTGTTGGGGTGAGACATGGGGCCCTTTCAGGTTTTAGACACAGCCATTGCCCTCCTTGTCCTTTCCACCCACAGCCCAGAGCCCTGCTGGGAAGGGGAGTTGCACAGAGCCATGACAGGACTCCCAGGTGGAGCAGGAGTCTGGGATGAGCAGGAGTTAACAGCCAGCCTGAGGCTGGCACAGCAGGGTATCTCACTCAGCTGCTCCTGCAGTATGGAGGGATTTGGGTACCAGTTTGGAGGGATTTGGGTACCAGTTTGGAGGGATTGAACCATTCTGCTGGGGAGTCCTGCACTTTTCCTTGGGAATGGCCAGCTTGTTCCTGACAGGCTCCATTGTCCCCAGCCTGCAGTCCCTAGGCACTCAAAGGAGATGGCAGGAAATGGTCCACTCTGGGTTTGCAAAAGAGGAAGATTCTGTTTTTCTCATGTTATCCCTGAGCTTGATTACTAACCCAGTGCTTGGGCTTGGCTTTCCCTGCTAGGGAGAAAAATGTGTGTTGCCCCAAGGAGTTTCTCTGTCCCTGAGGGTCATGACCAGGACACTCTTGACATAGCCCCCCTTCCCCTCTGCCAGCTGCAGAGGCACAAGACTCCCCCAGTCTGAGACACAGCTTCCCCAGGCTCTGGTGGTTATTCCCAGCTCCAAACAGCAGCTTTAGGATCTGTCTTGGAGCCATGGCAGGTCTGTGGAGCTTTCCTGGAGGAGAGAAGCAGCAGGAGTGTGTGAAGAGGCACTGGGCTCCAATGGGAATGTGTTTGTGCCTTTGCTGTGACACTGCAGCATGTCAGGGGCAGCTGAAGGCATCAGTTCTCATGGATGGGATGGGAAAAGGAGAGAGGATGGCCTGGGAGGGCACAGGAATGATGTATTGTGCTTTCCCTGTGTGACTTGTGCCTCCTGCAGGTGTGAAATTACCTCCAGGGAGTATTGTGAATTCATGCGGGGCTATTTCCACGAGGAGGCGACGCTCTGCTCTCAGGTGAGGCTGCACACGGGGGGTTCTGTGGCTGCCCTCCTCCCTCCAGTGCCCTCAGCAGCTTGGCAGATCTGGGGTGGCAGTGCTGCAGATCGGGTGGGACTCCTGTGCCCTGTCCCACCCTGCTGCTCCCGGCTGGAGTGGCTGAGTGGCTGCATCTGTCCCCATTTGGGGCCAGTTTGGGACTTGGGCTGGCAGCTGTGACAGCCAGCATGGGGCCACTGTGACAGCAGTAGGAGAAGGATCCACAGTCTGCTCTGTGGGCAAGCAGATACCTCAGCTCTGGGTGCTGGGGTAAAAATGAGGGCTTAAAGCTGCCACAGAGAAGGGATGGGGTTGTGTAAATTTGTTTTGGAGGCAAGGCCTGGTACTTGGTTCAAACACAAGTGGGAGGGGAGCCCCTCTTCCAGAGCTATGTGCAGTGTGCCCTGGGCTTGGAGAAGGACCCCTCTCCACACCCACTTCTGCCATAGGTGCACTGCATGGATGATGTCTGTGGGCTCCTTCCTTTCCTCAATCCAGAAGTCCCTGACCAGTTCTATCGCCTCTGGCTCTCCCTTTTCCTCCACGCTGGGTAAGCAGAGGTGTAAAACTTCCACTGTTGGGGTGGGGGCACCCTCAGCCTGGGGATTGCTGTGAGGGTTGTGGCTGTCCCTCGTGGGGACACAGGGATCTGAGCTGTGCTCTCTGCCAAGGTTTGCCATCCTGTGTTTGTTGGGAGGGATTAGCAGCATGGCTAAGGCCAGAGCAGGGACTCTGAGCGAGGCTGGGGACAGAACATGAGCACAGGGGTGACTTCAGTGGCTGCTGCTTCAGCTCCTGTATCTGCACTTGGCAGGATCCTGCACTGCCTGGTTTCAGTGTGTTTCCAAATGACGATCCTGCGGGACCTGGAGAAGCTGGCAGGATGGCACCGCATCTCCATCATCTACCTGCTCAGTGGCATCACTGGCAACCTTGCCAGTGCAATATTCCTACCCTACAGAGCAGAGGTGGGTCTCCTGCAGCCCAGGCTCCTGGTAACTTGTCCTGAGCACAGCCCTCCTCTACATGCCTGTGCCTCTGTGGCTGAGGCAGAGCCACCAGAGCTGGGCTCAGCACTGCAGCCTTGGCACTCAAAGATGGCACCACACCAGCATTTAACTGCTGAGCAGCACCATCCCCCAGGCACCATGGGCTGTCCAAGTGACTGGCCTGGGCTGGCTGCAGGAAAAAGGCTGCCTCTCCTAACAGATGGGGGATTGTCCAGCCATGGGGTCAGAGAGGACCCAGGCAGGCTCAGAATCAAGTGTGGTGTTACACACCCTGCACCTGAGAGTGGCAAAGAGCAGAGCTCACCATGCCCACAGGACACTGCAGGGCTGGAGCTGCAGGAGCCTTCCAGCTCCTTTCATAAGGAAAGCTACATGGTGGGTGGGGGGAGCCAGGACACTGCCTTCAAGGGCTTCTCCCCTCTGGAAACTTGAACCAGATCTGCCCTCCTTAGTCTGTTCCGGCCTCACACCTTGATCCTAAATCCAACCAGGCCCCTTTACTCCTGGCACCCCATTACATGGATGAAGTTGCAGAGTCTCTTTGCCAAGAACCACTGAACAGGAGTTGAGTAAGAAGTAACTAACTCCTGGAGCTGGCTGCAGAGGCCAGGCAGGTGGCACGAGCCTGACATTATCTGTAATGCTCTTCTTCTGCAGGTTGGCCCTGCAGGATCCCAGTTTGGAATTCTGGCCTGTCTCTTTGTGGAGCTCTTCCAGAGTTGGCAAATCCTGGCACGCCCATGGAGGGCTTTCTTCAAGCTGCTGGCTGTGGTGCTCTTTCTTTTTGCCTTTGGCCTCCTGCCTTGGATCGATAATTTCGCTCACATTTCAGGATTTATCAGTGGTTTCTTCCTCTCCTTTGCCTTCCTGCCCTACATTAGCTTTGGGAAGTTTGATTTATATAGGAAACGGTGCCAAATTATAGTTTTCCAGCTCATCTTCATTGCACTCTTCTCAGGACTGGTGATTCTGTTCTATTTCTACCCCATCAAGTGCGAGTGGTGCGAATTCCTCACTTGTATACCCTTCACAGACAAATTCTGCGAGAAATACGACCTGGATGCACAGCTCCACTGACAGCAAAGACTGCCTTCTCGAGCAGGCCCTGGAGATGGACTGTCTTTGCATTTGCTGTGCCATGGGGACAAAGCCTCTAATCCAATGACACTTCTAACCCTGCCCGTGGTTAATTTAAACTGTCTCCTTAGCACTTGGCAGGCATGGTTTGCCTTATCTCAGAAGACTCTGAAAAACAGAACGTTTGTGCCTTGTTCAATTGTATTGAACCTTTTCTGCTGCCATTATTTTTATTACACTAGTTTCAATACTACATTTTTAACCAGAGTTGTTTACTACTGCTAAGGTGGTGATTAAACGGTGAGTAGCGTTTTAGCTACTGTGAATTGTTCTGAGTAGTCTGTGCCTACCTTTGTTATTTAATCTCACTCCTGCTGTTTCATGTACCCTGTGGAGCACCCAAACCAGCCAGATACACATCTGCAGCTGGAAATAAGGGCCTGAAAAGCTTTAGAAAACTAGAGGGTCTCTTTAATCCCTGGAATCCACGTACAGCTCAGAGGCAAACACAAACAGCAACTGTAAAAAATGTGAGAATGTCCAGGCAATGGAGTTTGTTCCTCTTTGAAGTGTGACAGCCTTTTCCTCCAGGAAGATGCTGAATCCACTCTGGTCTTGGTAGGGCTGGATTCTCTGCTCTCTCTGTTTAAGAAAGAAAATATTTGTCAGTGACAACAATTACTGCATGCTGGGCTTTTCTCACCACGCTGCCATGAGGGTCCAGGAGGGACCAGCCAGTGCCAGAGGTGACTGCTGGTCACAGGCACCCTGGGGCAGGTGGCTGTTGTTAGGGCACACATGTTATTACATTGGATCTTGAAAATATGGCAGTGTTGAAAGAAGAATTAAAGGTAACTGTGGTCCAAAAGGAGCAGTTTTTAACCCAGCTACCCAAAGCAGCAAAACAACACAAGGCTGTGGACAAGCTGCTCTTACCTCTGTTCTTCAGCCACTGTGGCTATTTCTAAAAGCATAATTTAAAACTTACTAAGCCTTAGAATCTTGGCCACATCTTGTGTTTGTGTGCACAACCTTCTCAAAATAGCAATGTTAATACCAGAATTATGTCTGCATGAGTTAGAAACCCAGCCATGCTCCTGAAAATGATTTCCAGACATTTAAAAAGCCTAAAAGAAAGCAAGGTCCTGGAAGCAATCACAGCAGCCAAGGAAGACTGTACTTAATGAGTCTCAAGACAATGTAGAAGCAGACTGAGAGTCTAAACATAGAGGCAGCTATTCCTGCTGCTGCTCCCAGTGTGTGTTACCTGAAGTAGCTGAATTATCATTCCCTGCCCAGAGGAGCACAAACAACACTACCAGGATCTGGAAACAGGCACCAGCCTCCTGCAGACATTGAGAAATACTCTGCCAGCCAGCAGGGAGCAGCAGCATCAGCTCAGAGCCTCAGCACCATGGCCTGGGGGAGATGAGGATGGGAGCTCTCAGGGGACATTCAGCACTTACCCCACAGGTCACTTGCGGAGCTTCTTTATGAAGCTGACCTCGTCCCGGTTCCTGATGCCGTAGCTGCACACAGAGTGAGGCTGTTACATGCCAGCTTCCCAGGGAAAACAGCTGTGAAACCCCAGAGCTTCATCTTTCCCAGGGACAGAGGGACTCCTACCGTCCCATGCTGTGCTCTACTCGAGGACACATTAAAATTCTCACTCGTGTATCTGGGATGTGCTGCCAGCACTGAAGGAGCCGCTGATCTGCCTTTAACTGCAACAATCCTTTAAATGCAACATCTGTGCCCTAGGCTCACTCTTCCAAGTGATTTGGGCTTTGATTTGGGCTGTCTTGCTGAATTTTTAGTACTTCAGACCAACTTTTCTTGCTGGTTTGCAAGAGGCTGGCAGACCCAGCACTGCAGGGAAGTGCTTCATCCCACCTCACCTCAAGAATGGGTAGGGAAACATGGGAGTCACCTGGCAGTGTTGTTACCAGACTGTCTGAGCAGCTCCAAAGATCAACACCAATCCCTGGGTTTCCTCTTTGCTTGGTGTTCTTCATAGAATCACAGAACGTTATGGGGTTGGAATGGACCTTACAGAGCATCCAGTCCCAACACCCTGCCATGGACAGGACACCCCTCACTAGGCCAGGTTCCTCAAAGCCTTATCTAACCTGGCTTTGGCCACTGCCAGAGCTGGGGCATCCACAACCTCCCTGGGCAACCTGTTCAGTTCCTGTTTGCTGCTCTTTCCTATCCTATTCTGTACTGAGCTGAGTAACTGTGGCCATGTGCAGGAGTTCGGGAGGGATGGCCAAGGGTTCTGTGGGGTGCTCTGAACTGGCTGAACCCAGCACAGGATGGTGCTGGCTGAGGATGAGGAACCCCCATAGGCCAGCCCGTCCTGCAGAGAGCCTCTGGGTCTGTCTGTCCCACTTCTGTGGGCAGTGGTGTCCCACCTCCCAGCCAATGTCCAGCACAGGACCCCCGATCCAGGGCACACTCCCAGCTCAGCCCTGCCCCGGGGATGCTGCGTGGGCTCCTCTCAGCCCCCCAGCGCTGAGAGTTACTCACTCTCTCAGCTTCTTCCTGTCATCCGCCAGCTTCTCTCCATTGAAGGTGAGGTGGTACGTCCTCCATATGTACTTCCTGCGGGAAAAACCCTCAGGGGCAGCCGCGGAGCGGGGCCGGGCTGGGATGCGCTCCCTTGCCGTCCCCCGGCCCCGCTCACCAGCTGAGGTGCTGGACACCGCCCTGCCGGGCCTGCCTCAGCTGGATGTGCCGCCGCAGCGCCTTCTTCAGCTCCAGCACCGAGGCGTTCTGCACCACCACCACGGCTGCGGGCGGAGAGAGCCGGGTCAGGCCCGCCGCCCCCGGCCCGGCCCGGTCCGCCCTGCCCGCCCCCTCACGTACGCACGGTCTCGCCGTCCGCCTTGCACACCCGCACCGTCATGGCCTGCCCGTACTCCAGGGCCACCTGCGAGCCGATCTCCTCCGCCGTCACCTGCGGGCGAGTGGCACGGCCGTGAGGGCAGCCCAGCCCAGCCCAGCCCCATCGGCCCGGCCCGGCCCCGCGCCCCGGGCGCACCTGCGGGGGGAGGTCGCAGAGCAGCGGGTCCTGCACCAGCCGCGCCAGCGCCGCCTGGAACAGCTCCAGCACCTCGGCGTGCGCCAGCTCCTCCGCCGGCTCCTCGGCCGGCTCCTCGGCCGCCATCGCCGGAAGGGGCGGGCGGCGCGGCGGAACCGGCGATGCTGCTCTTCTGCCCGGCCTGCGGGAACGTGCTGGTGGCCGAGGAGGGGCCGCGCTGCCACCGCTTCGCCTGCACCACCTGTCCCTACGTGCGCAATGTCACGCGGAAGGTACCGGGGCGCGGGGGGTGCGGGGACGGCCCGGGGCGGGGGGCCCAGTGCCGTGTGCCCGGGGCCCGCTGAGCCGCTCCCGGTGCCGGTTCCGCAGGTGACGAGCAGGAAGTACCCGCGGCTGAAGGAGGTGGACGATGTGCTGGGCGGCGCCGCGGCCTGGGAGAACGTGGACTCCACGGCAGGTAGGGCCGGGCCGCGGGGCCGCGCGGGGCTCGCCGGGCCCTGCCGGCCCCTCACGGCGCTTTCCCGCAGAGCCGTGCCCCAAGTGCGAGCACCCCCGCGCCTACTTCATGCAGATCCAGACGCGCTCGGCCGACGAGCCCATGACCACCTTCTACAAGTGCTGCAACCCGCAGTGCGGGCACCGCTGGCGGGACTAAGGGGTAATGGGATCGCAGTTATTGCTGCTCCTGCAATAAACGCGGCACTGCGGGCAAGCTGCGGCTCTGCGTGGTTGTTTGGGCCGGGCAGGGAGGGGAAGCGGGCTCAGGCTCCAGCAGGGCTCTGTGCCCGTGCTGCGGCCCCGGGGGTACACGGCGTAGGGGTGATAAAGTCGTGCCCTGCACACTGAAACACCCGTGCTGAAAACACAGACAGGCCTGAAGGTAACAGAGCTGAAGCACGGTGAGGAAACCCTAGCCCTGAGCACAGCACAGAAGGCAAAGCAGAGGTAAAGTGTAACCACTGTGGCCTTACAAAGAACCAAAAATGAAAAAAGGGGCTTTGCTGTGACCTGTGAAAACCCCCTCAGTTAAAGCAGGAACTACAAACTACACACTGCAGCCAGTTACTGATAAAAGGAGAATGTGCTTCAGGTAGGATCATGAATCACTTGTGTTTTCACATCAAGCTTTATTCTCAGTTTAAATACATTCAGAAGTAAAAACGATAAATAACTTAATAAAAACATGATGGAGCACAAATTGTAACATTTAATCTCCATGAACACTCCCTCCCACAGGCTAAGCCAATTTCCTATGACCCCTTCTATCCAGGGATAATCTGCACCCATTTATTCCAATTCATGTCACAGGGGAACACTCTCCCCAGCCTGAGAGTACAGTCTATTGTAGGCTCATAGTAGATGGTTGGGCTTTCACTCAGTTTGGGATTCTGTAGTTGTTCATCCACAACTGGCTGAGAAAAAAGTGACACTGGGGATGGCTTTTTCATGTAGAATCGTCTGATGCAACCAAGAGTTTCCAGACCCTGCAAAAAAATTCACATATTTTAATATGCTGTGAATGCTGCTCTAGCTACAATGTTCTCAGAAATACTGGATAGTTTATACCAAAAGTGACTTCACTTAAGCCCCTGAAGAGCCCATGGTTACAACACAGAGGTAAAAAGGATAAACAGCTTAATAAAACCATGCAAGTTCTGACTATAACTGGATAGATCTAGTTACTTTCAAGCACAGTGATTGATACATGGTTACTGACACAGAAGTTGCTCAGCAACAGATGTTGACATTTAGGACCAGTTACAAAAAATCTTAAGGCTGCTCTAGATGTCAGTTCCAGACTTCTGTGCCAGTCCTTGTTAATGGTTAATAGGTGTATGACAAGCTCTGTCTGTGGTTTCCAAATTCTTAGTGAATTTATTGGTGCAGAAGTTACACTGAAGTTCCCCACTCTGTAAAATGTAGAGGTAATTAATTGTTTGATTTTGTGGGTTTGAATTCACATTGCCCAGGAATCCATTCTGGAACAGCCAGAACAGGACTGGCAGCACTCCCAGCTGCCACTGTCACCTCAGGGTACAAACCCTGGGGGAAAAGTGGCACATGGACACTGGAAAATGGATTTCCAATTAGCAGGGAAGTCATGCTTTTGGGAAGGCCTGCAGGATTACTGCTCTGCTTCAGATTCTGAATATTTATAGGAAAAAAATATAAATCAAAGTTCCATTTTCAGTGTAGTGGCAACTGAACGTCAAGATGTGGGAATAAAATTACAAGAAACTCAAAATTTTCTTGCCATCCTTTGTTTGACAATTAAGGACCTACAGGCAGGTCAGAAGGTCTGATTTACACATTGTCTAGCACAGACACATGGCAGTTTGATTCTCATGGCAGATTACCCATCTAGAAGGCATATAAGAAAAAAAAAATTAAGAAGAATTAGATTATCTGTGGTATATGTATTATCTGTATCCCCCAGAGTGGGGACTGGAACCAGAGGATCTTTAGGGGGCTGAGCAGCTCCAAAGATCAACACCTGTCCTTGGGTTTCCTCTTTGCTGGGCATTCTTCACAGAATGCTATGGGGTTGGAATGGACCTTACAGACCTTGGGTTTCCTCTTTACTGAGCATTCTTCATAGATCATAGAATGTTATGGGGTTGGAATGGATCTTACAGATCTTGGGTTTTCTCTTAGCATTCTTCATAGGGTCATAGAATGTTACAGGGTTGGAATGGATCTTATAGACTTTCCAGTCCCAACACCCCTTCCAACCCAAACTATTCCATGATCCTGTGATTAACACTGCATCAAACAGTCAGTTTCATGGTGAAAGCCCCACTCTTCAGCAACGACCTGGACTCCACCTCCCTGCAGATCCATTTCAGAATCAGGTTCAGAGTGTGGAATCACGGGTGCCCCAGGCTTCCCTCCTGCCTCCCTGCGAGCACTGGCTCGCTCTGGCTGTGGCTCCCTGGCCCCAGAGGGAGCACTGGGGTGTTCTCCCCGTGCCCTGGGCTGGCATGCTGTGCTGCTGGCTGTACCTGCAGGATCTCCAGCACGGCCACGGGCTGCAGGACTCCGCTGTAGTGCTGCAGCAGCCGCGCCTGCGGCACGCCCGGCTTGCTCATCACGTGGTAGAGCACGGCCTCCATCATGCCCTTGCACACCGGCTGGTTCAGCCTCCCATCCACGATCCTCCACGGCCTCCCGATGAAGGAAATGCTCTCACAGGCCCTGCCAGACACAGGGGAAGCTCAGCTCTCAGGAATTCTTTGGGATGGGTTTCTCATGCCCAACAGATCACTGCATCCCTTTAAACACAAGTGTAAATCCCGTAGCTGCTCTGAGCAAGAGCTGGTGCTGCTCTACCAAATTTGCATTTTTCACCCATTTCAGCACCATTATAAACCCAGCAGCTGCCCTAGGTCTTAATGAACAGGAAAGCTTTGTTTGGTATAAGCTCCAATATCCTCCAAAGGTTATCCAAGACCTGCACCATGCAGCACCAGTGCTCTGATGGGAAGCAAATCCCTCATTTTTAGCATTGTGGTGTCCAAAAGACAGTCCCTGCATGGAAATTCACATTCACAATTTCTAATACTGCAGGTTCCTAGGCACCTTGAAGCTGGCATTGGGCTTATTTGTGCTGTAAAATCAGTTTTGGTCCCCTGATATTTGGAACTTGTTGGTTTTTGGGTAAAAATATCTCTCAGAGACATTTTTTCAGCATGCACAGGAGCACAAGGAACATTAACAGGAACAATGGAGTGGGGTTTCTCCATCACTGCTCATCAGAGCACAAAAGTGAGGTTTCCAAACCACTGCTCCCAGTACTCTTTTGGCAGAGCCAAGTGTTTGGTATTCTGCAGACATCTCTGTTACTCACCGGTCCCTGGCTGCCTGGGAGACATCTGTCATGGAGCTTCCTGGAAAGAAAAGCACACATATTTTCTAATTAACTCAAATTCCTTATCTAATGGAAGGAGAGTTAAAGGTGGCTAAGCTGGGAAGTGCAAGAGCTTGCTAGAAAACCACAGCAGCAAACTACTCCACGTGCTGCTCTCAGTTTTGGGGAGCTCTGAGCTGCCCCTCTGCCCTGCCTGCAGCACACTCTCCCCACACCTCCTCCCACAGCCACATCTCTTTACTCAACCACACTTTCTCTGGATCCTTTCCCCACTTCCAGCAGGTTTTATTCCTGGAAGTCTGATGCTGTGGCTGAACCATGGTGACTGTATGGGCTGAAGGAGCTGAGGTGCACAGAGAGATGTGCAGGGTCTCAGCCTGGAGCTCTCCAGGGGTCTGGGTAACCTAAAGCTCCTAAATCAGCTAAAATCAGCTCCTAAAGCTAACCTAAATCAGAGGGATGTAGGGCAGACCTCCCAGGAGCTGGAGATGTGAATGCAAACTCAGGATTCCAGCAGGGCTCACTTTCAAAGCAATGGCTGTCTCTGCAACTCCCATTACATTATGTCATGGGTTTTAATTAGACAATTACTTAATGAGGTATTCCTACCACACCCAGAGGGTAACAGCTTTGGCTTAAGCACATGTAAACATTCACTGGCCAGGGAGGACTCTGTGTTTGATAACAGAACTCCTGTTTTTTCCCTCCTATGCTTCAAACAAGTCAAGGATGTTAAATCCAGGGAATATTTCAGTAGTTTAATTTAAGAACTGCTGAGGTCTCTGATGTTTAGACAGCCCTGAGTGCATTTCCTGCAGGAAGGCTCCAGTTAAACAATCCCAAGCTGTGGGATCTTAGGGATCACCCTCTGGACCTGGGTTCTGGCAGGGCTTGGCAAGGTACCACAGGAGCAGTGAGCTTGTGGTTCAGTCTGAGATTAGAGCTCATAAAATCCAAACCAAAATGAAATCCCTCACAAAATACTAAATGTAAAGCTTGGCAAGAACTACCAGCTATTAGAAAACTGGCAGTAAAAAGGAAAGGAAAATGAAGTCCAATTGGGTTACAAATGAGGCTGTTAAATCTCACTGGCATGTGCTGCTTCCTGGTGAATGCTTTAATGAGTTTAGGATTTTCAGCCATGGACATTCCAGCTAAATGCACACCAGCAGGGCTGTGTTTTCTAGGCTTAGAGAGGCCTGACCTTTGAACTGAAGCCAGAGATGAGAAACTTTGGATCCAAATTATTCTGGAAAAATTTAAGACATGGAAACAAGTTTCTAAGGAAAACATACTTCTGCACTAGTCATTCCAGCAAAAGGCATAGGAAGGATTATGGGATGTATTTGAAAACTCAGAGACTTTCCAGATAAACTAGTGTTATGCCAATTTATCTGTGAGAGAAGACAACCTCTCTGGTACAGCTGCATAAAGAATAGCATTTGCTTATAAAGTGGAGCTACTGGTTTGGGATCACCTGCTGATGAGCTGGTTTGTATTTCAGGGATGCAGAGGGCTCTCCATACCTTTAGAGACTCCTGGGTTCTCCTGGAAGCAGCAAAGATCATCATCCTGCTCACTGGCTGATTGTTCAGGGACAGGGATCTGCTTGCTGTGCTCAGCGCTGAGCTCATCGTTCTCTGCTTCGGGTTCTTTCCCCTCAGAATGAGATTGGGCTTGTTCCTTGTAAGTGTCCCCATCCCCAGCCTCTGGGGGTTCAGCTGGGGGCTCCAGGGAGCCTCCTCCTGCAGCTTCTTCACCCCCAGTAACAGCTTCCTTCCTTGGGGCAGGCTCAGAACCAGCTGCATCCAGGTTCCTGCCATCTGCAGGTGCCAGAGCAGGCAGTGCACCCTGGCAGAGGTGACTGTCACCCTCAAGGACATCAGTCCTACATCTCTTCCTCGGGGGCTCATCATCACTGGCACACTGTGTGTCTTTGCCCAGCTGCTGGTCCTGTCCCTTCTCTGGCTCTGAGGGCAGATGTTCCTGTGGCACATCTGGGGGAGCAGGCTCTGCCCCTGGCTGCTCAGCCTCCTCTGCTTTGCTCTTCAGGCACACCGAGCGCAGCAGCCAGGGCTTGGCAAACACCACTGCCACCAGCCTGACACTGTGGCCTCCTACTTCTAAAACCTGCTGCATGTCAATGAGGTCCTGTAAAAACCAAACAAAAAACCCCACAAGAAATTATGTCAGGAGCTTTCACTGAAAAATGTCACTTTAACCCAGTGTCATGGAATTGTCATGATTTAACAGGCAGCAAGGGAGAGCAAAGTTTAGTAGAATATTCAATTTTGCCTCCAGCTGCACTGAAGTTGAAAAGATGCTTTACCCCTAAAGCTTCTTGAAATTACAGCATGAGATGTTTTTCTTCAGCTTAAAGTTAAAAATATAACTGGGAACAAGTACTTTGCTTCCAAAGGTTGATGTTAGCACCTCTAGGTTTCTGAAACAGTTCATTCCTATCTTTGATTAAGAGCTGCTTGAATTTTTGGCCTTCCTAACTTTGAGACAAGATTGCTCTCAGGTGTGGTGTGTTTCTCCTGCCTAACATAAATAACTTTGTTCAATTTATAGCTGCTTCCAACAGCCTGGAAGCTCATCCTGTTCAAGGGGAATACTAAGCATGCAAACATTAATGTATGGAAAGCAGCTGGCTGTAAACCCACCTGGATGTACTGCTCCAAGCTCCTGCTGCGTTCAGCTCCCACCTGCTCATAGCTGCAGAAATGTTTGCTCAGCTCAGCTTTGCAAATCCCAAAGTGGGAAGTGGCCTCTATGGCCTTCCTGATCTCCAGAGCAGCCTCCACATCCCCAGGGCTGTACCCATAACGCTCCGTACACTCGTGGAGAAACTTATCCACATCATAGTTCTCTTCCTGGATTTTTATCAGCCTGGTGAAAGTTTCAGGGAGGCAGGAGATGCCCACAGCCATGTGATCCAGCAGGGAAGGAACTGCAAAGCAAATAAACCATGGGAGTTTAGGCTGTGAAGCAGCAGTTACTGTGCAACACATAGCAGGAAGACAAACAGATTAGAGGCGCTCTAAACCAATTAAAAACAGAGCTCAGCTTTCCCTCTTCATTACTGCAGTTCCCTTTTTTTCCTTCTGCCTTGCATATCTGACTGAAAAGACCTGCAAAGAGGAGCAAACTGGTTCACAAGGGCTCACCCTCCCAGCAAAATGAATCATGGCTGGAAGGCAGTGAGCACCTGGGGGTGTTCTCTCTAACACTGGGTAAGCTCAGCTCTGAGCTAATGAGGGAATTCTCTCCTTTGTTCTTGAAGGTCAAGTAAAAATCCCAGGGCAAGGAGATGCTGTGGAGGACACTTTTAATCAAAAATCCACAGCAGAAAGCTGTTGGCCAGATCTGGTTTGAACTACCACCTGACAATGCTTCAGACAGTTAGTTCAACAAAACATCTCTGTGTTCAGTGACAGGTCCAGCACTGCCCCAAAGTGACCCTGTACAGAATATCCACAGCTGGAGCCATGGAACCCCTATCCCAGTCCTGGCTGATGAGGGGACAGCTCTGGCACTGCTCCCTTCCCTTTTACCTGCAGGCTGCTCCACATTTGCCTCTGGAACTTTTGGAGCCAGGAAAAATGGGCTCAGCTGTAATGAGCAGTCAGCTCAGCACAGCTGGAGGGCATGAGAGGCAGCACAGACAGGAGAAAGAATTTCTGTTGTACCTGTCACAACAGCCATGGAAATGGGCAGGGGCAGCACCAGATGATTTCAGCTGCAGAGCTCAAGGCTCTGGTTACATTTGCATTACAGCTGAAAACAAGATGCTCTTCCAGAAGGGGAAGTGATGATGAACTGCAGACAGTCAAGCTCTAAATATTATAAAAATGTTTAAATTACTGACCTAAGAGGCCAGACATTAGACACCACTACTTCAGGCTCTTGCATGAGACAAGTTAAATGAGAATTTCCATTCAATGAACTCTGAAAGATTTTCTTTTGACAGAAGAGAAAGCCTGGCTGTTACATCATATGCTATTTTAAGCTGCTGTAGGGACTGAAAAACCTCCTGGAGAGGGTTAACAGAGCAGAGGAAAGCCTGCACTAACAGTTTAACACAACATCAAATAGAGGCAAGGCCTTGTTACCAACAAAAAGCCTAAGTCAGCCATCTGTTGTAAGTCAGGAGAGAAAGCCTTACAGACTTGATGTGTAATGCAAACAGAATGTTCCTGTCAGGAGGCTTTGTTTAAATCAATTCCTCAGCAGGTGAGCTCACCATCCCTCCTGCTCCAAGCCACTTCTGGGCACTTTAGACCAAGCAGAACTAACCTGGAGAGCTGAGCCTTCCTGGGATGGGGGTGCACCTGAGCCTGACCTTCACCTGGCAGGAGTTGACCACGATGTTGTCGCTGGGGCTCAGGTTGCGCGTGCTGACGATGCCAGGGCAGTAGTAGCCTCTCATCAGTAAATAATTGGTGTGGGAGGCCTGGCGGGGCTTCACCTCAATCCTGCGCTTGCCTCCAGAGCTCTCTTCCAAGTCATCATCCTCATCATCCTCGTCCTCCAGGCCTTCTTTTCCCAAGCTGCAGCAAACACACAGGTTGGATTTGTTTGTGGGGTTTTCCCCAAAGAAGGAGGTGATTGATGACACTGAGGACACGGCGCTCCTGCGCTCTGGGCAGTGGGGCAGTGTCCACACCAGGCTGATGCAGAGCACTGAGAACAACAACTACACAAAGGGAAATACACTAAAGGTCCCTGGGAAAGGAAACTCTCTCTTTTTTTTGCAAAATGTGTAGAAATGAACCCAAAATATCTCAGCTTCCACTGCTGAAGCTCTTTGGTTCAGCAAGCAGATGCTTCATCTTGAGGGAACATCTGTTAGACACTGAGAGCACAAAGGATGCTGCAGGATAGGGCAGACTGTTTATTTTTCAGGGCGAAAAGGAGGAGAGAGAGTTACAGATTTCAGCTACTTTAAAAAATAATAATTAAAAAACCACCAAAAACCAAACTGCAGACATCCTCCAAGTAAAGAAAAGAATAGCAGTAGCAGCCAGGGTGGATTTCCCAGAATCAAACTTAGTCAAACCAACATATTTTATTCTAGGACATGACAAGAGCCACTATGGATAAAAGTGAAGGCTCTGAACAACCTGATCTAACTCTGAAGTGGCCTCTGTTTCAAGCAGATTATGCCAGGGACTATGAAAGGTTCCTTCAACCTTTTCTAACATGAATTAGACTTTAAGTACTTCCTTTTAAAATAAAAAAGGGAACACATCACTTAGAAAATAAAAAAGGGAACATATCACTTAGAAAAAACAATGAGTGCACTACTCAAGATGCCCCTAACTCAGCAATGGGACCAGGCCAGGGCTCAGTGTATTTTGTTAATGACCTGGCTGATAAAACAGCTCATTCAGCTTGCACAGGATCACCCAGCTGAGGACACTGCAAGTATATGAGAAGCTGGGATTTGCATTCAGAACATCTCCAGCACCCTGGAGAGCCAGCCTGGAAAAGAGCAGGGAGCAATTCCCTATGACAAATCCATGTTATTTGTATTATAGTACTCTGCATCTGTCCTTCCACTGAGAGGGAACAATTCAGCAGATAAAGGAAAAGAAGCTTGGGAGGTGAGTCACAGTGCATGGATCACTGCACTGGGGGGCTTGGCTGGTTTTTTTTTGCAAGGCCATGGCCCTTCAGAATCTTGGGATGCATTAGCAGCTATTTCACCTGTATGACAGGAGGGAATTGGCACAGAGCTGCCAGCAGGAGCATGGCTTTTGTTTCTTGACATCATAATTCAGTGCAGGAGAAAATAATGAGAAAGACAGAGAACTGGTTAACATCAATGAAGTGAAGGAACTGAAGCTGCTCATTTTAAAGAACAGCATGTTATGGGAGAGGGGCCACAAGAACAATCCTCAAGGTGGAATTAAGCTGCCCTAGAGAGAAAGAGAATAAAGTATTTTCCATGTGTACTCACACTAGGAAGCAGCAGGTCAGCTGAGATTTTAGTTGCACTTTTAAGAAAGCACATAATGGCTGTAAGGAAAAGGGCTCACAGGCTCCCACTGCCTAGGGACAGTTTCAGTTCATGCCATTATTGCAGGCTTGCAGGAAAATGAAATCCAAGAGGAGAGAAAAGCACTGCTGTGGTGAGAGGTTCCACTGATAAAGCTGAAGCCTTGTTACCAACCCTCTCATCTGTCACATGCCAAGGCACAGTGCTGATGAAATGCTCCTGTAGCACCCAGTGCTCTCCTTTCCATGCCAGCTCTGATGGCACTGAAGTGTCAAGCCATTGAAATGTCACATGAGAAGGGAAATGCAGCCCAGGGCTATAATGACAGACACTGACTTAGGTGCCATTAAGTCTTCAGAGCACCCCCTCAGAAATAAAAATCAAAACAATAGCACAGTAAAAATGCCACAGTGCAGTGCAGGAAATCCCAATTCCTGTCCAATTTCATCCAAGTTATCCCCAAACTGAATTTTCTAATAGAAATAACAGCATTTACCTTTTTATCACTTCATTTTCCACCATGGAGCTGTCCACCACAATGATCTGCTCTGGGATTCTCACATGCACAGCCAGCAGTCCCAGGGAGAACAGGGAGAGCATGGCCACACACTGGCCACCAGGGCCATCCATGGGAAATGCCACCATGCCTTCTGATGATGCATTTTCTTCATCTTTAAATGAGAAACTGTGTGGCTGGTCTGATTTTTCAGCATCCTTGAGCTTCTCCAGGAACTGGAAGGACTCTGTACAAATGGTACTGGGGAAGCGCCACGTGAAAACTCTGCACAAAACCACAAAGAAGCACAAATGCTTCAAAATCTGCTCTGACTTTTACAATTATGCTGGCACAAAGGAGCCAGACAGTTGAAGTTTCATTCTAGAACTGGTGACCAAGCACACTCCACACCTGCTTTCACAGTTCTTTTACTATTTCCAGCACATTAGGTGTTTATGCACTGTGTAAAGGTCAGGTAGCATACAGCAAATAAAAAGCAAAGCTATCATCTTCTGCTTCACAGGAGTGCTAAAGAAATCTTCCCATCACATCTACAACTGTGCTGCTGCATCTCCTCCCCTCTCCATGTGTCTCTGAGCTCCTGCCCAGCACTCTTGGCTCCATTCCCTCACTGCCCTCCCCATATAAGGACTGCCTGATGTGATGCCAGCTTCATCTTCACCTTCCTCTGCACCCTTAGCTGAAGGTTCCTTGCTCTGGACACTTCTCCTGTGTTATCACCATTAAGAGCTTAAATGAGGGATGTGGGACTCCAGGCAGCTCTCCAAACTGCAGTTTATTGTATCCAAGGTGTTACAGCAGTCCAGGGTTGTGGGTGGCAGAGCTGTGCCTACAGCTGTCAGCTTCAGCTGCAGGCAGGCCTGGAGACCTTTAATTTAGGTTACATTGCATTATATACTTTTCTTTTGGTTACATTGCATTATATACTTTTCTTTTGGTTACACTGCATTATATACTTTTCTTTGCTGAGCATCTTAATACAGTAGAACCAATCTATACCTTAACTTTTACCTATAGCCTATCATAACTACTATAATTACCATAACCACTATAATTACCATATTCATGTTACTGTTCTCCAATCACTAAAAGTCAGTACATTACAGTTTAGGCTAGAAGTTGCTTTTCAGTGTTCTTGCAGTGGAAAATTCTGAGACCTTTTTTCTGCCAAGAAGGCATGAAACCTTTGTGATAAGGAGACAACAGCATGGAGCCCCTGCAGGAGGCTGGCACCCACCTGTAGTAGCTCTGGGACAGCTGGTAGGACATGGGCACGAAGGGCAGCGCGCGGCTCTTCTTGGGCCCCAGCGTGTGGTTGACCCTGCGGCGGTTCACCAGGCTCCTCCTCTGGCACTCCAGGAAAGCCTTCACCAGGATGTCATCCCGGTACTCCTGGTACAGCCTGAACGTCTGCAACACACCAGGGACAGCCCTGCACCCCCTGCTCCAGCCACGTGCACCCAGGGGTGGGAGGACACAAGCCAGGATGAAAATCATCCATCAAAATTCACTTTACTGCTCTGCTCCTTCTATGGCCTTCCAGGCGTGTTACATGTCAATTAAATTAACTAAATACAGAACACTTGATATTCAACATGGGATTGGGCTCCCACTGCAATTATAGATGTGAGAAATGCTCCTCTGCCACACATTTTAGTAAATTCTTCCCCTCATTTCAGCAAGAACACTTGGTTCTGAGAGCTTGGCTATCCAGGTTCCACTCTTGCTTAGGAGCTGTTAAACTCCCTTTGAACCTTGACCTTACTTAAGCACTTGACTGATTGATAATCTCTTTTTGTAGTCCCCAACACTGAAGGAGAGACCTCCAACACCACTGCTAGCTGGGTATTAGGATTGTTTTTGTGATATTTCCTCCAAAACATTCCAGATGCTCTCATAGGCACGAAAGCATGGTACAGACTGACCCACTGGAAGTGATGTGGAGCTTATTTCATATGGTTTTAAGTGACTGAATCAACATCACATCTTGCAATTTCATACTCAGAGAGAAAACAACAAACTGAAAATCTTCCCACAATATTTAATTTCCTAAAAGCAGAATACTCCCCACAGAATGGATACAAATCCAAGCTTCCAAGTTTCTTTTCTCCCATTTGAAAGAGGAATGTGCAAAGGGAGGGAGGAGAAACTTTAGGGCTGTATGACCTGACATGGATGTGGCACTTGGAAACATGGTTTAGTGGTGGCCTTGGCAGTTCTGGACTTGATGATCTTACAGCTCTTTTCCAACCTAAACAATTCCATGATTCCATGAGCAGTTACTAGACACTGTACCTGAAATGACTGGCAAGATTCCATCTGGTGATCTGAGAGTGCCAGTGTGCTCTGAATCAGATTCTGTAGCACCAAAAAATGAATATCATAAATACTGAAAGAAAAAAAATAAAAAGAGAAAAATATTTATTCCAGGTGATTTTTGAAGGTGAGGTACCCATTAAACCAGCACAAAAATCTACAAACTCCACCACCTGCTTCTGAAATAAAAGAATAGAGGCACAAGATTTACAGCTGAGGATCACTCATGTAAAGGAATCTGTTACATTTTCCTTCACCTTCCACCCTGAATTTCTGGATTAGTCCAGATAATGTGACACAAAGTTCTCCCTGATAACATCTCCTCCTGTTGAGATACAACACCCACATAGAAAATGTACAGTTGTCCCAGTGATAAAATCATTTTGAGGTCACAGCTGTTATCATTTTATCTGCCAAATCTATGTCAGAGGTCCCTACAGTCTTGTCAAAGTATTTTTCTGTTAATAAATTTATGCACTGCAACAAACAGATGGAAACACTGAATTAGGACACTCTTTATATGACTTCCACAGAAGAGAGGGGCTGATGTGGCCTGATCCTAAAGAGGAAAATGGTGCTACTGCTACTCACCTGCTCAGATTATCCTCTTTTGTGCCTTGATCTGTGTCTTCTCCAATTGCCAGCACTCGAAATCTAGTTAAGGGAAGGGAAAGAGAACACTGGAACCAGATTTTCTATGATTTGCTGTGATTTTGCATCAGCCATGAAGCCCAGAGGCTGATGAGCACAACTGCTAATGAGGCAAGGGCTGGGCCAGCCCAGGGGACTGTGTGCTCCAGCAGCCCTCAGCACCAGGGTCAGAGAGGAAAAGAACTGTCCACATCCATCTCCACTCAAATATCTGCTGACAAGGAGACAGAAAAATGGACAGGACACAGATCTAGCACTGAAAGGATTTGTCATTTTATTGAGGTTTTGGACTTCCAGTTATGGCCAGCAGCACCTTTGCTGTAATACACAGCTCTTCCCAAAATAAGAAAAATTACAAAGGTGCTAAATTTGTTATCATAAAATGGTCTGAGACACAATTTTTCCACACTTCTTTTCAAGTGTTAATCATCATGAAAAAGCTTAATGACTTGGAGCTGGAGAATGCTGCACAAGGCTGAGTGCTCTTCCTTATCAATACTTTTAGCAGCACTGAAATGATTCAGCTGAGCAACCAGCTACAAATTGTGATAGAAAATGGGGCCAGTTAATCTGAAAAATGCTAGATTTCTATTGCAATGGAAGTTACACTTGAGTAGCAACATCTCTAACAGTAAGGTTGAGGACTTGACAATTTAGGAAAATCTGCTGTAGTGAATTTCTGGTTTAAAAGTTTTATTTAGCAATAAGAATGGTTTGAAATCAGTAAAATTGTGCAAATAACTGAAAATCACTTATATGTATTTAGGAAGTGTGGAAATGAAGGAAACATTGCTGGTTGTATTTAGCAAAACTTGTTTTCTTACTAAGGGTACAGGTACAGAGGGTGTAAATCATGCCCAGAGAGGAGACCTGCTCTGAAGTGCTGTCCCCTGCCTCACCCCATGTGCAGAGCCAAAAGCACCAGGATTTAAATACCTGGCAAAGAGTTCCTCCAGAGTGTCAGGAATCTCCAGTTTGGGGTTCCCCAGGGTTGAACTGAATTTTTCTTTCAGTCTCTCCACAAACTCTTTAAACTCATTTGCACAAACCTTCGAAAAGAGGAGACAGAAATGTCATCAACCTCAATTTCTTAGAGTGGAAAAACCTCTCTACTTCTAAAGTGTGCATGAAAATTCCTGTAGCAATAGCTGAATTCTGAAGTCAGAAGCAGTCCAACAGGCAAGGCAAGGCAGGGAGAAGCTGGTGCAGTTTGTGTTTGCTGATTCAGTGAACAGTTGCAGGTTCCATCTGTAACCAGCTCACAGCTACAAGCCAAGCACCATGAACATATGTTCTAAGACAATTGCCTGAATTAACAGCAAGATCTCTTGCTAGAGCTATGTTTAAGTTTCTGCTCAAGCCCTGCAGGCTTTTCCATGTTCTCCATGAAGTGTTTGCACAATCATGGCTGGGGCAACACCTGTTACATGAGAGGAATCATCTCTGGAAACAAGTTTCTATTTGCTTCCAAGGACAGACTTTGGGGATGGGGACACATATTTATTTTAGTGATGTCTCATTAATGAACAACTGCTCTTCCTTTAAGTAACATGAATCTAACAACAGAACTGATGGGCTTTTCTGACAATGGTATGAATTGTCATTATTAAATAAAAATGATCTTGTTATGACACTGTCCCAGTTCTGAGAAAATTCTGAAAATCAAAATGGAATTGCTTGCACTGGAAGTGTAAACAACTTTTCAATTTGAAATAATGGTTAATTTAAATGGAAAAAAAAGAAATAAAATCTTTTAGCTGCTCAAATCAAGTCTGATAAAATTTGCTTGTGTTCCTGCATTCATTCACAGAAGCTAAGGTGCCAGTTCAACACACAACCAGAATAAAAATTAGAAATTACAGAACAAAAATGTTTTCTTGCTCAAATAACAATGTGGCTGAAAGGATAAAAAAGGAATCAGCAGATAGAGATGTTTGGTCATGGATATTTATAAACAAGCACATTGAAGACACAATGGTTGTTGCACAAGGGGCTGTTTATGTGCCTTTGGAAAGCTGCCCTGTGTCCACTTTATCCCAAACCAGCCATGATGCTGCATTTTTACAGTGATGCTATTTTAAAAATAGCTAAAGGTTCAAGGGAGAGAAAAGACATGAAATCAGTGCAAGTACTCAGTTATCCAAACAGCATAAAGTACTCTATGAACTTTTGGAATACTTCCTCCTACCTGTGGATCTTCATAATTATTTTCTCTATTCATGAAATCTTCAATGAGGGCTTTATCTTGGTAAACCTCAGCAAGGCAAACTCTGCAAGAGATAAAATGGAAGGTGTTGCTCAGAGCTGAAATTCTCCCAACTCAAAACAGACCCGACAGAAGCAGGATGCAAACAAGATGCAATTTTTAAGCAACATGAAACAAAAGAAATATGTGGGAGGATCATGTCCCTCCAGGAGAATTTAGCCTGTATATAGAACACAGAAAACTTCTTACTTGTAATTGAGGTAGGTCTGTGGGTTTCTGACAATGTAGCGGGCTCTGCGCCCCACGGAATGGGAGGTTTTATCCAGGGACTCCTCGAAGCTGGAGTGCATCAGGTCCCTCACCACCTGCCAGGGCACAAAGGGCCCTTTCACCTGCAGGAGGAACAGAGTGTCTGCAGTTAAACCTTGCTGTGTGTGCACATGGTGAGAGCAGGATGAAGCCCTGGCTGGTGAAATGTGTGTGTAGCACCCAGCAGCTCTGTGCTTGTTGGACAATGCCCTTTTGTGACCCAGAGATGGGGCAACTGAGAGGTGTTTTAAGAACTTTCATTCCATTTTCAGTCTCATGGGAAGGGTGAGATAACACAGATGTTATAATTCATGCCATCACAATCAGAAGCCAACTATTTCCTAATTACAATATATTATAAGTGTTCCTTGGCCTATCAGCTTTAGCCACACCATGCTGTAGATGCCTTAAAGACAATAATCAAAAGCAACTCCTTGTGGGTCCTATTACAATGCATCTTTCACAGTTCTATTTCTCCAAAGTATCCAGTCTTATTTGCAAGGCCATCCTTTGAAATGTTTTTCTAGCTCCATTTTTCTCTCAATAGTATCTGTCCTATCCCATGGCATTTCTAAGTCAGCATTTCTTATCTCAGTTTGCATACAGTGTGGGCTTCTGTCAGGCCCTGACAACTCTCTACAAATCCATTTCCCCCTCTCTCTTGGATAGAAAAAACTTCTCTGATGACAGGTACTATCACTAACATTGTGATGATAATAGTCAATGTATATAAACTTATTTTGTAAAACTCTTTTAACTAAGGTGCAAAACTCCATCCTTCAAACAAGTCCCTTAACCATGATCCATCGTTATTTTAATTTGATTTGTCAAATCTCTTAGATTTTGAAGCTGTTTGTGGATGGATACTGAATGGTTAGACAAGTTCATAGAACACAGCCTTTCAAATTCAGCAGTGCATCACCTTGGCACTGAGCACGTGGCTGGCAATCCTGCAGAGCATGAGCAGGCTGTCCTCCTGCGCCGTCCAGGTCACGTGCAGCCGTGCCATCCTCTCTACAAATCCATTTCCCCCTCTCTCTTGGACAGAAAAAACTTCTTTGATGGCAGATACTAACATTGTGATGATAATAGTCAATGCATATAAACTTACTTTGTAAAACTCTTTTAGCTAAGGTGCAAAACTCCGTCTGTCAAACAAGTCACCTAACCGTGAGCCATCATTTGTTTTAACTTGGTTTGTCAAATCTCTCAGTTTTTGAGGCTGTTTGTGGATGATACCGAATGGTTAGACAAGTTCATAGAACACAGCCTTTCAAATTCAGCAGTGCATCACCTTGGCATTGAGCACGTGGCTGGCAATCCTGCAGAGCATGAGCAGGCTGTCCTCCTGCACCGTCCAGGTCACGCGCAGCCGCGTCATCCTCAGCAGCGCGCTCTGGTCAGCCTTGTCATGGTAGCGCAGCCGTTTGCTTTTGTCTGCAGGATCCTCTTCTGGCAAATCCAGAGAAACAAAACCAGACACTTATCTCAGCACCTTGTATTCTGATTAACTCAAACTTCTAGCTCAGGCTCAGCAGCAGTTTCAAGTTTGTAAGAATGAGAGGCAAGCAGGGAAGGAAGTTGCAGTCTAGAAGTGAAATGCAGCAAGAGCTCTCCCAGGCATGAGAAAAAGAACACTTTAATTGGCAAACTGACAACCTAGAGCATCATTCCAAGGAGAATCTTTAAGCCAGCTATCAAGAGCTGATAATGGATTGCAGGAGCTGCTCTGGCACAGGCTCCATGAGGATTCCTCCAGCCTGTGCAGCCGTGGCTCACACACACAGCTCATGGGCACAAGGTGCTGCTGCTCCTCCCCACTGACTGAGGCAGCCCACAGACACAGCCACAAAGCTGCCCTGTCCTGCCCTCTTTGCCAAAGCACCTTCCTGCAGGGCTAGGCATAGTAAAGAATGCTGCTTTTTCATGTTTCTTACCTTTCTTTTTCTTCTTTGGCTTCTTTCCAACATCTTTCCTAAGCCTTTTCCTCTTTTGGCTTTTTCCACCTCTCACTCGTTTAGTTCGATCCTGGGTTGGTTCTTTAGTTATTTCAATGCATTCCTCTTTCTGGAAAAGTGACTCTGCTCCTGCCTTTGCTTCTCCCAAAATATTAATTTTGTTACCTAAAATGACACATATTTACAGCAGTGGAGCTTTATAGCAATGACATTCTACAATGTTAAGGTATAGATACCAAATGACAAATTTCAGTAAATTAAAAGACAGATGTTCTCTCAGAACTGCTCTTTGTTAGTCCCATCATTTCATGCCCCTTCTCAGCAGCTCACAGAAGAAATTCCTACATTAATGAGGAATCATCAAGTAATTAAGCCTAGTTTACAGTGCACAAACACAAGGGAACAGAGCTGAGGTTTTACATTCAACCTGAAGCATTTTCTCCTCCTTAGCTCAAACATTAGGCTGGAAAACAGTGCTACAAAACATTGGTCCCTCTGGACTTTCTGCAAACTGCACATCAGAAATTACAAAGGATAGAAATGATTGTTTTATAAAAATTTATTTACACATCTATTTTACAGCCCCAGAAGTACTCTAGATCACTGTAAAGAGACAGGACCAGCCCATGTTATCAATACTAGATAAAAAATTATTGTTCCATATAGTCAGTAATAGGGAATGAGATCATTTATCTGTTTTACTGCCCCAGGAGCATCCCAGATTACTGGAAGGAGACAAGAACAACCCTCACCCTTCATGCTGGGTTTGACAAAGGCAGGAGAAGCTGTGGCAGTCTCAGGCCTTACCTCCAGTACTGAGTGGCAGGGAGTGTTTGGTGAGGAAGGTTGGGAGTCTTGCTGTCAGCCCATTTTCAGGACCTGTATTTTCCTAAGACAATATAACTTTAAAAAAGGTAACATACAACAACAATCTACTTTTATAATCTCAGTAGTGTCAGCAATAAATTTTCAGTTTAAAGGAAAAGATCCTTGGCTATAAGATAGAACTCATTTGTATTATTACTACCACACATTAAAATGGCTCCAGAGCTTTTCTTAAATCACCCTGGAATGACCACTAGACTGTGAAGGTTAGAAATGTCCTCAGGTTAAAAGCAGTAATTACTGGAAAAGAAATGCTTGATTATTTCATTGCTGCAGAGGCTGAGCAGAGTTTGCTGTAAAACAGTGCTAGCATTTTACATTCCAAAGGAACTTCTGAAAAGCACAAAACCAAAATGCAAACACAAACAGAATGTGCTATAGGAGGAGTAAATCCCTCCTATAGCACATTCTGCCCATCCTAAATCTGAGCCTGAACCAACTGCAATGTGTTGGGAGTTTTGCCATTCTCTCCTAAACCCATTTCTCTTGTTGGGGGCAGAAGTTGGTCACAAGATGTGGAGAGGAAAGCAGAGAGGAAAGAGCTGCTGGAGGTTGTGCTACTGCTCAGAAATGAGGTGACTGAACAGCAGAAAGAATTAAGAGTGAAATGATCCTGCCTGAGGGAAATAAATTAGCACCTTAATTTTACATCCATTGATAGGCTCTGATTTGTGCACTGCTTAGGGGAGAGTAATTACAGGCAGCTCTGTGAAAGTCCCTGCTCAATGCATGGTAATGGTGAAAAAGCAAAGGAAATGCATGGAATTCTTAGGGAAGTAAAGCAACACTAAGCAGCTGCAAAAATCTGTGCTTGGCCACAACCTTAAAGCACTCTCAGACTGTATTTCCACCTTAAAAAGGACAGGTGGAACTATCACAGATTAAAATAAAGGCAACAAGAATGATTAAAGACAGGACAGTTCCATGCTGGGAATGGCAGATGTCAGTCTTAAAAAAAGGAGACGAATATGAGAGACATGAGAGATGTGTACAAAAATCCAGTGAAACAGTGAGATAAATGAAGAATGTATTTTTCACAGCTTCCCTCAGTTCTTCAATTACTGAGGAGCTTAAGGCATCAAAAGGAAGTGGTGGCACATAGCAGGAATTTGAAACACTTTGCCACAGGAGGCTGGGGATAGTGAAGACTTACATATGCTCAAAAACCAGACATATTAATACTAAAAGAAAAAAAGCTATTACTGCTTTGAAACATCAGTCCCAGATTTAGAATGGCCTTGAGCCAAAATTGCAGACAGCTGGGAGAGCATTCTGAGGAAATATCCCTTGCTCTTACAAGCTTCCATCAGAGACAGGACATTAGCCAGAGTCCTGATTTGCATGTGTTGGGCTCCCTATTTTTTAAAAATATTTTTCCTTGTGTATTTCCTTGTTTTGGATGTTTTGCTTTTTGTCTGACAACTTCTACATTCCAGAAAGGAAAGAGGAACCACTGAGTAGTGTGAACTGCTTGCTCATTGAAGTATTTCTCCTTTGGTTGAATGTATTAACAAATTCAAAGTTCAGTTTCAAATAAAATTTATATCCAATTCTTTCATTCACTTCAGCACCAAGATTTGTGAACATCTGGCACTCATTTTGTTCCAGTGCTGCAAACCCTTACTGAGAGCACACAAATGGAATTTGGTGTCACTACCTCAACCTTAAGAACATTAAAATTTGGAGAAGTGTACAAATTTTAAAATACCCACCTTCCTGGTCTTGTTGATGATGTAGCTTGTCCAGATCCAGTTGCGTTTCAGATGCCCATAAAAGCTGGAATCCAGACCTGCAGCTCCCAGCCCATCTCCAGGGATGGATCCATCATCAACCACCTCCCTGCTGCCTCTGCCAGCAAGAAGAACAAACCCACAGGAATTATTTTGTGCAGATTCCTTCTCAGAGCTCTTACTGGTGTGTGTGCAATGTGCAGAACTCTCACCTTGCCCTCCCAGTTTAGGGGGTAATATTATACCTAATTACACCATTAATTACATCCCTAAACTGTTTCTTTCTTAAAGATGTCACAGTCATCCCCAGCCTAACTGCAAGTAAATACCAGAAATCCAATTTAAAAGATTTACTGCCACACATATGCAAGTTCAAGCAAGGATCAGTGGAATTGGGTCCCTCAACTCCATTATTTTTTTCAAGGTAACTTGATATATTTACCTGCAACATGGAACTAACTGAAAATACTTTTAAACAGACTGTTTATTGAAACAGAATAGAATATTGACAGAGCTAAACCACAGTGCACAACACAATCAAAAAAATTTAGCTGGTATTCTGCATGGCTGTCAGATGTTGTGAGCATGCAACTCTCACAGGTATTCTGGGTGTGATTAGGTAGAAGATTAAATGCTCCAGAGATCACCTCCAGATCACAGTGCACATTAGAAATTAATCTGCAACCAATTACAGCCGAGTGCAGCACAAAGGGACAGGATTCAGGCTGTGGCACTGGGGAGCTGCTGAAGCTACTTGAGATACCATGATAAAAAGCACAGGAACAGGGAAGCCTTCCCTCCCTCCCATTTCTGCTCTCCTCAGGACTCTTCCAACACACATTTGTACTGCTCTGGAAAGAAATCCCAATCTGCTCATCCCATCCCTCCAGCACAACAACCTGGCAGCCAAATTATTGGGAACATGAAACAGAACAACATCTCCTCAGATTCAGTTCAGCTCTGAACTCCACAGAGCACCCAGCTGAGACTCTCCAGTCTCAAGGGCTTTTGCTATTGAGTAACATCCTGAACCCCTGCACAGCTTCTCTGGCCTGCCCTGCTGCAGCACCTACGTGGTGTATTCCAGCATGGCACACTTTCTTTCCAGGTTGTGTTTGTTCACTGCTGACTCCTGCTCCTTCTCCACATCCAGGGCACTCTCCTCCCCTGCAAGGTTGCTCCTCTTTGTCCGAGGACAGCGGACAACTCCTGCACAGACAAAGGGGTTGCACCGTCAGCATGACAGCTCAGAATTCAGCTTATCTCCAATCCACCTTGCTCTGGCAAACTGCTACTCCCACATAGTGCTGCCATTCTTACCCCTTCTCAATACAACATGGCTGCTTCTCACTGAGAAGGGCTACTGTCAACTTTGATACTTCCAAGAGGGCAACAATGCTTTGAACACAAGTGGATCACAACTTTATAGAATTATATGGACACAGCTCCCATTTTTTTTTTTATGATGCACAGGACAACATTCCAAAACTGTAGAAGTGGAAAAGTGTGGTATTCACATGCCCTCTGAACAGAGAGAGATTTAGCTTCCTCAGATTTCTCCTGAGAGAAGCTGTGAGAGAAGCAGAGAAAAGAATGATCAAAACAATTCTTATCTGCTGCTCCTGTGTTTGTGCCCATGTGGAATATGTTCTGGAGATTGTTTACCCGAGGTGATTGCTTGATTGGATTCTGGTGATGGTGTTTGGATTCAATGACCAACTGGATCCACGTGTGTGTGTCAGGACTCTTGGGGAGAGAGTCATGGGTTTTCTAGGTAGTTAGTGATAGTGTAAAATAATGAAATATAGTTTTAATATAATATAGTATAATGAAGTAATTAATTAGCCTTCTTATATAATGGAGTTCTGTGCATCATTCTTCCTATCTGTTGGGCATCGTAGCATCCGACAGAAAACCAGAGCCTGGCTCAAGTTTTAGGAAGGGAAGAGGAATTGGGGTGTGCCCAGAAGGGGCAGAGAGGGTGCTCAGGGGGTCCAGGTGTGCCATACCCAGGGGTGTGTTCAGGCAGACACACTGCAGATCAAACCAGAAGTTCTCCACATCCTGCAGGGTGTTGAGGACGTAGGAGCGGCGCTCGAAGGGGCGGCTGCTCTGGGCCAGGTTGTAGTGCAGGTCACAGATGGTGGTGTCCACAATCACAGCATTTCTCTTCATGTACACAAACACCTGCCACACACAGCACAGCTCAGGCTGTAAACATCACTGAAATTACCTAATCAGCAGGACACACCAGCTGGGTTAGGACTGGACAGTTTCTGTCTTTGCTGTTTTTAGGCACTGCTCTGACAGAGGCCACACCCATTCCCACACTATTGCTCTGTATTCCCAAATTCCCTTGACAGCAATTCAGAAATTTCCTTTCTAGATTTAGAACAGTTTCTTTTCTCCCTTGTGCACAGGATATGCCAAGTTTCCAGAGAGTGGCTATTTCCTGCAAGTCCTCACTTGGGATTTGAGTGGATGTGTTTGGGGCCTCATTACCTTTCTGCTTTCTCCTTTGCAGGTGCTCCCTATCTAAAAATATGCATATGAATCTCATTATTTTACTCTGATCAGTGTCTTTATTCTGTGTCAGACATCCAAGCTTAACAGCCTGATGGAAAAGAATCTGTCATACTCATTTTTCATTAAGTCTTGCCAGTCTGGGACATCCTGGGTCATTATTGTGTGCAGTGTTCAGCATTATACATTTGAGGAGTTCCCTTCCAGAGAAAAGAGGTGAAAAATTACCTGCACAACTTTCAGTATCAGTTGGATCTGGAGGTTTGCACATACCTCTGAAACATCACGAACTCCAACACAAAATCTTGGAAGATTCATAAAGAGTAATTGCCTTTTAAATTTTAATTACCTGGTCTTTGTCTTGAAACTTCTCTGTTGGGCCAAACTGCAGCAGTCCCATGTAACATAATCTCTGAAGGTTTTCTACCACTGAGAAGATGTACCTCCTGTAGCAATGGCAGGAGTGTTACAATTAGCACCCATGAAAATAGAGAAGTGATACCAGAAAATTCAACATTTTCATGTAGCAACCTGAGCTTTCAGCAAACCACTGAGTTATACAATTTCTGAAGTGGTGTGGAAAACATGTAATACCCCAAGGGTCCAAACTTCCTCTCCTAAAATCACAAACCCAGTATTTTAGTCAAATACTGAGCAAAATTTTGCTAGCAAGAAAGAAAATAAGACATAAATAACATATGTAAAAATGAATTAAATATGGCCAACAGCAGATCTGCAGACAATTTCATGTTACGTAAAGAAGACAGGAGTAAGCAAACATGACTGCTAAGTACAGGCCTTCATACATGTATGTAAGGAGAACTGGGCAATGATTCTTGGAGTTCAGATTGTTTAAAATTACTGCTCCAAGAAGCTGCTTTCAGTTGCTCAAAGCTTTGGCAGTGCAAAAAGTGCAGCATTTTCCATCCTGCATTCCTACATCTATAGCAAAATTCTGGCAGTTGCAGGAACCTTCTGCAAGATTTAGTTTCTGAAACAGTTTGTAAAAAATTAGCTTTGCCCACATTTACCTTCACTAAGATCTAATTAAATGCAGTTAAATGGGAGTTGGATTTTGGCAGGAGTTTTCTCTGGGGGTCAGAAAGATCAAGCTTAGAAATTTGGCTCAGTTAGAAGTTTTAGTGAAAGGAGGCTGAAGAGACAGCTTGGTTATGTGTCATATTGTTTTGCATCACCCCATCAGATGGAGCCTGCAGATTTCAGAAAATGCCATCAATCCAGTTTCTAATTGCTAAGATTTAACAATAGGTTTGGAATTGCAAACCTGGGGTGCCCATGAGCCTTGGCTGCTGATACTGCCCAGCTCTGTTCCCTCACCAAAGGCACATTTGCAAGTTTGGAAAATGTCATCTAAACCTCCAACCATTCACAAATTGTCAGCAGTGACTTTTTGGGGAAAGCTAACATGGTGCTCTTGATTCCATACATTCACATCACTCTCCTTTCTTCAGTCCAACCTCGTTTTACATCTCCTGGAAGAGAAATGGCAAACCATGGCTGATGTGCCACAGAGAGAATGAGGAGAAACTGAATGTGTGAGAGGCAGGAGCTGGGAAATGTGGCACCTCTGGAAAGATTTATGAAGGACAGCAACACTTAGACCCTATTAAATTCTGAATTTAGCAGCAGTCTGGAGTGTGTTTTATACAGAAACAACATCCTTCTCATGAGTTATGAAGGACAGAACCTCCCAGCTCTCAAGCACTGCCTGACAGCATACATGAATATTGTTTATTAGTTTCTTATTACCTTCTATTTGGGAGAGAAAAATACAGTTTGGCACACTACCCTTGGAGGATTGATGGTCCTTGTCTTAAGTGCCACAGTTCTCTTTGACACAGGCAGGAAATAACTGAGAAAACAACCAGCCACTGTTGGTGCTTCTCTAGAGCCTCTTATTTTGACTCAGCTGCTTACCTTTTGTAGAGGAGCTGCTGTCGGACTGGCCTTGGAAGAAATCTGATCAGAGTGTGCTTTTTTAGTGGATCATTTAAAAAATCTTCCAGACCTTCCACCTAGAATTATTTTAGAAGTTAATCAAAATGCAAGTATCCCCTCAAGTATAAAGCTTTGCTACCTGAATTGCCTACTAAAATATTTTCTAAGTAAACCTTACTGCTTTTGTAAAATGCTTTAACATTATTCTTGTTAATCAATAAGGCAGAGGATTCAGTGAGATTACAAAAAGCTCTTGGCAAAATAGTAGCTTAAAAATTTGCAGTATTACAGGGCTATACATTTTTTTTTCAGTGAGCCTGTGAAACGCAACTACTTTTTCTGTAAAGCACTGAAGTGTCTCCTCTCCTCTCCAGGGTCTAGTTTTGCTAAAACAGATTAAGGGAATATTTGTTCCAGCCTATAGGTACAGCTGCCATCATCAGACTTTGAAGGAAAACAAAAGAGCACCTTACCTTGTAGCTGACTTGTACAATCTGAACAAAGACTGAGAGAGGCAAGCAGAGGAGGATGTCACTGACCAGAGCCCATCCAAAGCCAAACTCCCTGTGCACGGGCAGGGGAGGGATGTAACGCATCCAGGAGGAGTCATCCACGTACACTGCCAACAGGAACACAGCCTCAGACACACAAACCCAACACTCACACCTAGAGTCTCTCTGTGACTGCTCAAGCACAACACAACTGGCAGGTCACAGTCTGCAAATCCAAAATGACCTGAAAATTCTCTAAATTCTTGACATTCAAACCTTTCTGAAGCAGATTTTTATCTATTTTGCAGTGTTGAACCATGGTAAGGGCTGTAATTAAGTCAGGATGTGCCACTTCTTACCTGTTTGATTAGACAGATCTACTTCAGTCTCCTGTGCAGAGCTCTCAGGATTCACCACAGTTGTCACAATTTCTAAGGTCCCATCTGGTTGCGCTTCAATTACAGCTGCATTCTCATCCAGCCCTTTTGTTTTCTCACCATCAGTGCCTCCTTTTCGCCGTGTTTCATTTAAAGGGTGTCCATAAATTAAGTACCAGAGGAACATGTGGACCATTCTTAAACGGGGCATTTTGGGAAGAAAGCCAAGAGAACGTCCAAGTCCTGGAACTGGGAGGGAAGATTAAAGACCAAATAGAAACAAAAAGAGGATTAGAGCAGGAGAAACAGCTCCCTGCACAAAAATAATATGAAGTAAAGTGGAAGGGAAGATGGGCAGTTGAAAGCAAATACAAATAGTAAAGAAGTAGTAGTAAATACAAATGCTTCAGTTCACAATTGTAAAAAACACAAGCAGCTAAGAAAACATAAGTTAGACTGCTTTAATAAATAATATAAATCCAATTTTATTTTGATAGGAGGAAAAAAAAATTGTATCTTAGGAGACATATGGAAATTATTATAAATAATAAATGGGAAGGTGAAGGATGACAGAAACCCCAAAGTTGGCTGTACCTGTAACAGGATGATAGTTCTTTAGCTGTGCTATGCCCATTTTATCATCAGTTTTTCCTGCCCGACTATTATCAGCTTTGCATGAGCTTTCTTGTGTATTTCCTGAGTCAGAAACTGCCTCTTGTCCCTGGTTTTCCTCCTCACCATGCTCCTGGGATGTTGGTGTCTGGGGGACTTTAATCCTGCAGTAAAACCACACAGCACTTAGGTAAAAAATAAGCAGAGCTCAATTCCTGTTCTTCCCTGACTTCAGGAGATACCAGCACGTCGCCTCAGCTTCGCCCTCCCATTTCTCTGTTGCTAAAGAAGAGGTTGTTTGTTTGTTTGTTTTTTTTTTGCTTACCTTGTGTTTATTTCCTCTGCATATTTTTGCATAGCCTAGATAAGCCAAGCTCCCCCAGGCCATCCCAGGCATGCCAGACTTGCCTGTTTGCAGTGCTGGAGTTGGAGATGCGGAACCGCACCTGCTCGATGGCGCTTTTCACCAGGGGATCACTGGGACTCACTGAGGGGTGCACAACAAACTCCACCTGTCCACAGCAGCACAACACAAACAAAAGGTGTCTATGGAGATACTGGCTCTTAATCAGATGCGTAATCATCTGAGATTAACAGTAAAATAATTTTATTTTTGGATGAAAATTCCTGTTGCCACTTTGTATTAAACAAGAGGTCGAAGTACATGGTTTTTGTAGCAATAAACTGCTAATGACATTTCTACAGACCTTGGGGTTTGGGTTTTTAAAAGCTGAAATATCTGAGAAACAAGTACTTTGACTTGTAAATATTAGGCTGAGAAGGAAAAATGAAAAGTCAGAGCTCATTAGGTGAAAGGCCAAGCTAACACATATTGCTGCTGAAAGCACACAATTCAGATTGGTGAGATTTCATATGTGCTCTACACTAATTAGGCAGCAGGTCATTTTCAGTGCATTCAATTCTCTGCTTATGAGCACTTCACACTAGAGTAAGTGACAAGTCTCAGCTCTACAACCACTGACTTCCATAAACCTCAGTAACAGTAGGTTTTTGTTTTAAAATTAAAAATCACCTTCTATAAATTTCAACTCAGAAGCTCACTGAAGATTTTTCACACACTTGGCTTTCAAAAGGGATTAAACAGATTTTTGGTGCAGCCTGGCAGTGCAGAGAAAGAACCATGAATCACAGAAGAGATAAGCAGCAGAACCTCTGGGAAAGGAGATTCAGAGACTTTGATCTCTGGCCTATTCCTTGGTCTCAATTATCTGCAGCCCAATAACAGAAAGCAGCGATCTGGCTCTCACAGTAGCTTAGTTTGACAAGAAGCCTCTGGGAAGCTCCCCTGTGGGCTCTGCTACAAGAAGTGAAGTCAGCCATGCATTCCAGCAGAAGGGCCCAGGGCACAGTGAGAAGTGAGCTGAAGGCTGTGTCTGTGCTGTCACCTTTTTGCTGATGCCATCCTGGATGACCGTGGTGCGGTAGAGCCTGAGGAGCCCTTCCCGTGCCAGCCTCTGCACCAGCCGCACGATGGACTTCTTGCAGCACTTGGTGGAGACACCTTCTTGCTTCTCCTGATCCATCACCATCTTCTGAAGTCTGAAAGATGCCAAAGATACCTTGCATTTTAAGGCCAGCAATGCTCCAAACTGCCTGAGTGGTTTGTTAGAGGATGTGGGGTCAATGGCCATTTCTTTCCTTGCTCCCTATTCGCTTTTGCTGGAGACAACTGCAAACTTTGCTTTACATTTCAGCTCTTTTCTTTATACTCAATCTTTCCCTTGTTAGGGGAGAACTGCTGCCCTGATGACAGCAAATTCTCAATGCCTGATAGCCACTGTACATGGCTACAGTGCAATTATGATTGCAGCCTCCCTAAGGTCAGGAGAGCCTACAGCTTTTTTAGTGGTGATTTAACAAATGCAGTCAGTTCTTGCAGTTGTGAGCTCAGTTCAGCTTGAGGCAGAAAGGGTTTTTTCAGTGGTTTCAGAGCACAGAAATGACTCTTGCATTCACAACATGGACACAAACACACATATCCCACCATATCCCTTCTCCTTTCTGCCCTTGCCACAGTTGGCAGGGGTGTGCTCACACCTTGCTCTCCCCCTGCCTGTTCCCATCCCATGCACTTTCCCACAAATGTCCCAGACCCTAATTCTGGGCTCCTGGGGACTCAATTCTGAAAAAGACCTGGCACATAACAAGGGAATGAAGCAATAACTGAATGTACACACAGACTTCAACTGTCCCAAAAGATTACCACATTCTGGTAATTAACAAATGGAAGGCAAACACCAGTAAATTTCCTTGGCAGAGAACTTCCACTAATTCTGAGGAACCTGTGAGGAACCTGTTGGCAGCACTGAAGGGACAGAAGAAACCTGAAATAGCTTCCAAGCTGTGCTTGGATGTGACTCAATCAATCACTGCTGAGGCTGGTGCCAGATGAGGCTCTAATTTTGTAACACTCTGCAATTAAACAAGGTGACAGAAGGTTTCAAAATTCTCAGACCAGAGGAGAGTAAGGCCATGATTTCTTACTAAATTCCTACAGCAAGCAGCCCTGGGTCTACTGACATGCCAGGATCTTCTGAGCTGACACAGAAGATGGATGCTGCAATCCTACTTGTGACAACACAGTACTGCCAATCCAGCAGAACACCAAAATTCCCATTTCTTTTTGGAGGTGAAATCTTAAAGGGCTGAAAGACATTATAACATTTAGGGAAGTATCTCCATCTCAGATAAGGTGTTAGGAGAAGAGATATAACACCACATAAAACTGCACTGAAAATCAAACTTTGAGGGCCTTGCTAGGACGCCAGTGAGCAGTGACACGAAAACCTGAGTCTCTCCAGTCTATAGAGAACAACACATGAACAAAGATGAGATAAAACTGATGCAGATGCAAGAATCCTGCAGCAGGGAAGTGCTGTACAATGACTTGGGTCACAGTGATCCCAAGTCTGGCACACTGTGAAGGGATAAATAAGTTCTTTGATCTGTATTTGAGACATAATGAAAGCACTCTTGTGTAATTATCTGCATGGACTATTGCTGCTTCCAAAGAGCTGATAAAGATCCAACCACCCTCCCCCCATCCTTACAGCAATGGTGCCAGCAGGGACAAGCCAAGGCAGAAGGAACAAGCCCCCAGTGCTCCCAGCACCCCAGAGGGGAGGCTCAGCCCTGGCTCACGTGAAGAGGCTCTCGATGAGGCGCAGGTTCCTCACGGCCTCCACGATGAGGTTGCGGCGTTTCAGCAGCCTGTAGGTCTCGTGGGGCCTCTCCAGCGCCGCCGCCTTGCAGCGCTTCTCCTTCCTGGGGCCACAGGGCTTCTGGGGACAGCACAGCACAGCACAAGGGCACATCAGCCAGCCTGTTTGCAGCTGAGCAATTCCCCATTTGTCACCCTGATTTTTGAAGTTTTTCTAAGCTTTCTGATATTTACATTCTTGTAACGAACTTTCTCACACACTTGTTTCACATTCTTTTATGGAAGAGAAGTGTCACAGACATCTTTTATGAAAAATCCTCTCCTTAGGATTTTTCCTCCGGAGAAGCTGAGAGGCCTCAGAAACAAAATGTTAACAATGATTATCTGCTGCTGTGGAATGCAACAGGTGCATCTGGGATTGGCCCATGTTGGTTGTTTCTAATTAATGGCCAATCACAGTCAGCTGGCTCAGACTCTGTCCGAGCCACAAGCCTTTGTTATCATTCTTTCCTTTTCTATTCTTAGCTAGTCTTCTGATGAAATCCTTTTTTCTATTCTTTTAGTATAGTTTTAATGTAATATAGATCATAAAATAATAAATCAGCCTTCTGAAACATGGAGTCAGATCCTCATCTCTTCCCTTATCCTAAGACCCCCGTGAACATGAACATGGTCACAGAGGAGAAATTTGATAGACTGTTAGTTTGTCCAGTGTCATTGGACAGGCGGCACTGTCACCCTCTAATCCACAGTCACTTTTGGAAACCTATAAATGTTGGAGTCAGAAATTAAACCTGCTCTTTTTACCTTGGAATAACATGTTGTGTTATTTTGTGTCCTATAGCGACACCCGTTTGGATGGATTTATTTATAATAAACTACTCAGATGAAGATTGTCTCTTATCTCCCCTTCCCAGCAAGGCAGACAGGGGATGATAAGCAGCCCTTGTGTGCTACATTAAGTTGTGACATGCATTCAGCCAGCACACAATTTGGAGGGCACCAGGGAACTAACCCAGAACTGTTATTTTGGACATCTACCCTCCTATATATATCCTATATACACACCTACCCTCCTGGAAAAATTTTCACTTATATCTACAATGCAGTGCAGCCAAAATATGAATGTACTTTGAAATTAATTTTAAAAAACCCCAAAACAATTTGATAAATAAATATAAAGACTCTAGTTCAAAGTCTTGCTATAAGTGCACAAAACTTAGCCAGGTGTATCAACAAGAAGATATTAAGACATGTGATCTTACCTTAGGATCTTCAAGTCTGACTTCCTCCACCTCAGCCACATCTCCATCTTCCTCCGTGGGATGAGCACAGGTAGAAACACTGGACTCCTGCTTTAGAGTTCCCAAAGTAGAGCTATCCCCTGAAATGTTGTCTGGGAGCTCCTCAGGATCTTCAAGAATTTGAGGGGAAGGCTGCTGCTTCTTTCCCTGAGACTTCACAGCTGTTGGCTTTGAGCCTGGTTTGAGAACAAAAAGCTTTGTAATTGTTCTGCTCTCCCTGTTCAGCTTTCTCTCCAAGAGGCATTCTCCCATCTACCCAGGAAGCTGCACTTAAAAGCATTCTGCTACACTTTTCATACATTCTGCCCTGCTGGAAGCAGTGGTTTGACCATGAAAGACTGCATTCAGCCTCCAAAAGTTAAGCTAAAAAAAAAGTGAACTCTCTGTCATCAAATAATTCTCTCCACTCAGAAACCTTTTCACAGCTGGGAAAGTCATGAAGAGATTATCCAGAAACTGCTGTCTGAAGAAAGGAGAGTTTCTGTCTGAAAGATTTTCAAGTTCTGTCAGAAACATGACTCTTCTGACTCAAAGCAGAATAAGAATTTAATACAACTCCAAAGATAATCTACATAGAAAAATAGAGATCTCCTCTCTTACACTGGAGTTTATCAGAGAAGTTATAGGAATATCTAAATAGTTTTAAAAAATTAAGTAAAAAAACCTCCCACTATATATATTTTTTTAAATATGTCCCCTCAAGGCTGGTAGCCTTCACACTAACATGTTCCAAATAACTAAAGAAGAAGCTGAGGTAACTAACTTCAGGGGACAAGACATTTTTGTTACAAAATACTCAGGTGAGTAAGGCTGTGGGTCAAGTCATCCCAACCTTGAATATCCAAGGAGCACAGTGTGTGAGCTCAGGGAAAAGGGGAGACAGGCATGGGGTCAGGAGAGGCAGCACAAACATTACTGGGACACAGACAGCAGTCACACTTCAGCCCTGAGAATCTCCAGAGGTTCCCACACTTGGTGCTCCAAACCAGAACAATCTGGGGGCAAAGCAGGGAAATAACCAAATAGGCTTAAAAATAAATATGCGACCAAAAGCCATAATGGAAGCTAACAACATGTTATTTGTTCTTTAATAAAATGATCCATAAGAAAAATGCAGGCTGTTCTCCAGATTTCCAAATCACAAGTTACCTTTGGCTGGTGGTGTCTGCTGGACATCATCTTGGACACGTGGTTTCACTGGAGAACCAGAGTTGGCTTTTTGACCTTTTCCTCTCTTCTTCCTGTCCTTCCCTTCTTCCTCATTGTCAGACTCTGAGGCCACAGCCTCCTCTTCTCCAGGAGATGCCTCTTCCACAGGTGGGGAATCTTCTGGCACCAGAGCCAAAGTGACTGTAGCCAGCTGCTCACTCCTGGCCTTCTCCCTCTCAAACTGACGGTTCAGATCACTCTCCTCTGCAAAAATGTAGGAAATGTACTTTGTTGTCCTTTGCCGACCTTCATCCTCCATAAAACCCTGAGGAAACAGTTGGAATGTTATTTTACCACCTTGCTTCTCCATTCTATCAGTGTTCTCCAGCATCAACAGAGGGAAAATGCTCTCAGTGTTATTCCCCACCCATCAAAAGATATAATATTATTTTTTTTAAGTAACAAAAATGTCCCTAACCTTCACATAGAGAAATCAAAAAGAATCCTTTGCCTGAAAAATAAATCTGCATTACCAGTGCATTAGAATGAAACTCCTACAGTATGTGGGATGGAGAAAAGTCTGTGGAAGAACAAACTGTGTGTATTCAGAGTGGAAATCAATTTTTTCAGAACAAAAATGTTTGTGAAATAAGGGCACTGCAGCTCCCTGGGTGACTCAGACTTCAGTGGAAGTCTGCCCTGTCTGCTCCAACAGGGATCTACAAACTCACACACTCCACTAATCAATAAGGGAAGATTTCATTTTCACAGCTGACTGGGGGAAAACATGTTAGATATTCCAATGGTTTATACAGCTTGTTTTTAACTCTACAGAACATTCTAGTAAATGACAAGATTTTTTTAAAAAGATTCCCCATTGAGGGAAGATGGCAATTGTCCTGCTTTTGTAGAAAGGGACGGACTGCTGGGCATGGAAGACATGATATCTGGATTTGTCTAGTGAAATAAAAACCACTGAAATATCTGGAAATAAGAAGTTTAATCGTAACTTGTAGAGAAGTAACTGTTTTGCTGCAGAATTTCCTGGTATTTTCAAAAGGCAAGTAGATTAATGATCTTACATGGACAGAGGGTCTTTGAGAAGATTCTTCAGTGCTCTGATTACAGCAGGCTGCAATCCTAATACTGAACCCTTGCCTTACACACCTTTTCCTCAACTGCATTAATTCTCTTTTCAATCTTACCAGGACTCTCCTGCTGTCATTATCAAATCTCTGCTGTTTCTAATGTTTAAGGTTAACAATGTTATTCCCCAAATAGCCAAAATTGTACCTTCAGTTTCAAAAAGTACCAGAATTATTTGATTTTAGCCTCACCTTGACAACTTTGTACCTCTCCAGAAGACGACAGAGCATCCTGGCTTCCAGCTTCCCCACATTCATAGCCAGGCGAAGTTCAGCCTGAGAAATACCTTTGGTTCCTCTACTTTCAACTGTTGCAGAAAGGAAAACAAAAGAAATATCTCAGGGAAAGAATCTGACTGAATTTTATATATATCTATTTCTATGCACATTAATATTTCCCTGAACAACACTATATGCCAGAATATTAAATTTAAGATTCCCCACTAACTAAAGACAGTTTTACAGACACATAAAATATTCAGCTAAATACTGTCATAAACCACAATTTTACATGAAGCAGTGCCCAGCAGAATGAGGTATGGAGGTGACAGCTTCAAATTAGAAGCACGGATGATTTTTCTTCCCTGGCAGCTTTCCACAGTTAGATATTAATTTCTCCATTTGGAAAGGAAAAGAGATAGGAGAATAATGAACACTGTTTGCTTCATCTTTTCTCATCCCATCAAAACATCCTGTTTCCGCTGGGTAGTTGCTAAGCTTCCAGGAAGGGCTAACAGGTGGCAGCATCTCCAGTCTAATCTGGATTTAAAGCGCATTTTGCTATGAAAAAATGACACTTTCTGATACAAAAGCAACCAGAATGTAGAACCACCTGCAATATACACATTTCTTTTATACTACAAGGAGTAAGGAAGTAATGGGAAAAGTCTTCAGATGTCTTAAATCACCTACTTAACTGATAAGCCTGGGTGAGCATATCCCTTTCACAAACAATATCCACAGGCTGCACAACTTTTGTGATGATCTCTTCATCATCATCATGATAATCTTCCATTTTCTTCCGAAATTCCTTCAGCAGCTTAAGGCAGCGGACCATGACATCAGTCCCTGTGAAAAATGAGTGTGAGTAACAACTCCTAACAAAGTGCAGGGGGTGTGCACTGCTTCAAACCATTTTACTTTTTACTCAACATGTAGAAGTAGCAGTGCAATGGGGAACAAATGACTAAAGAGAGCTGGGTATTTCTAGGAAAGGTTTGCAACAGCTTTTCCCTTTGTATGAATCTGGCAATCAGGTGAACTCTTGAGGCGCTCCAATCCTTCACATCTGTGCCCATGCTAGGACTGTCCAGGGGAAGAAACTTTCACAGCACAAATAAATCAATGGAAGGATTAAGTGTTGATCCCTAGAATTACAGCTGGAGAACACTTATTTGACTGGGAGATCACTCACTCTCTATTAACCCTTTCCTTTCCACAAGGACAGAACACGCTACTGCCCACCCAAGATTCTTGTTGATTTAATTCCACATCTTAGCTTGTTCCTGTCCATCAGCTGTGCTGTGCTAACTCTCCACACACTGGGACCTCCCAGCAAAGGGCAGAGTGAGGACAGAGGCTGCAGGAGAGCTGAGATCCTGCTCTCCTCAGTGTCACTGAGCTCCTGCTGGGCCCTTCACACCAGTGATAACTCAGACTGGGTTACTGGACACTGCCACCCGGGCAAATTGTAGTGATTCAGGAGCTGCTGCAGCAGTGGGGGGAACATCTCCAGCCATTCCTGCTCCTCTGCTACACACTGCTGTGAAAAGGCCAGGTGAAGGCTTTAGCTGGAATCACTGAGCTGATGAATTTTCTCTTGTGTTTACATATCTGAGCAGTTGCTGCTGCCCAGCTGACACAAAGTTAACCCACAGTCACTTCACCATGTGACTGTGCTCCAGCCCACATAATTCCATTAATTTTACTCAAGCTGAATCCTTTCCCTAGGATGCTGCTTAGGATTTAAGTGCTGACATTTTGGTAGGGTTGCAAGCACTGTTATTACATCCTTTGTATTTCTACAGCCCATTAATTTTCACTGGAAGCAGCATTTGAAAAAACAAACAAAAAAGCCTCCCCATAGAAAAGAAATCCCCCAAAACAAACCAATTCCTTTTCCTTTATCTCCTGCCCAATAATGTTCTTCCCATAGCAGATGCTCTGGCTTCATCCTCAGTGTGTCCCACATATTTCTATCTTCTTTTCTGTATAACTCCAGAGATTAAACTATCTTGATCTCTGCTGAAAATCAGCTATTATTATTTCATCCTCCTTTAATACCTAGTGTTTTTAAGGCATTTTTGTGGATTTTCAGCTTTTACATCTGTAGGATGGAATTATCATTCAAGTCAAAGATTCATCAAGTGGCATTTTTCCCAACAAATCTAAGCAGTAAATGCAGCTGCTGTTTTGCCCATCTCTGACAGAGCATAAAACACCAGGTTTGTAAGTGGAGCTGTATTTTCTTGTCTTCTAAGAAAATACCTTAATTGCAAGCTAAATGCTTTTACTACTGCCTATAAACAGTTTTTTAAGAGTGCTGTCTGGTCTTTTGGGTGTTATTTCCAAATGTTTGCAGCTCATTAGAACATCCCTGAAAGACCTGGGTCATTTCTCTCTCAGCCATGTTTGATGCTGTACCTGCCTTTGGCCTCTGCTTCTCTTTGTTCAGAATATACTTTCCCTACAGAGAATTTCCTTTCCCCAGACTTAAAAGATTTGAAGGAATTTGTCTTATTGACAGCCTTAACCCAACTCTATGTAATCAGCACTCTTTTTTGTCTTCTGGAACTTTTCATGGTTTTATTGGCTCTTTCACTTGCTCCTTTAAGATCACTACTGTTCACACAAAGACTATGTAATTTGCAATGTTTAGCTCATATCAAATTTTTTTCCTCACAAACAGCTCATTATATCTCTAAAACACACACTTCATCTTTCAGAACTATTTTCTTTTTAACCCTGCAAATCTGCCTCTTAGGATTTTCTGTGATTAAGGATTTGGTTTAGATTTCCTTCAGGAATTGTATTAATTCCATTGGAGGTACTATCCCTCCTCATACTGTCCATTATTATTTCCTGTAGTTTTTTCCCCATGCAAGTTTTATCTGTATCTCTTCCTGAGAACAGTTGCTTTGTTTTGTTCCCTTTCCTCATGCAATCCTGCTCTTTGTCTCTCCATTACATGTTTGGAAATTATCAGCAGTTCCTGTGAACCAATTAAACTGACATTCAAAGCTGGTTATGCATTAAACCACCCCTCAGCAGACTGTGGCTTTTTGGGACAGCAATTTTGGGCATCTCACTTTCCTCAACCCTGTTATCAGCTCAGCTGGTGAGATAATAATGCCAAGGGTGTGGGTTTGACCCCTGTATAGGCCATTCACTTAAGAGTTGGGCTCAATGGTCCTCCAAACTCAGAATATTCTGTCTTCTGTGAATTCCAAGTGCTGTAAGACCTTCCATAATTTGACAGGAAACTTTTCAGAGAAGCTTTGCATTCTCATGACTTTCAGGAAAAGTCATAACCAAGAATGGTCGGGTTTTTAACTTATTTCATAATGAGCCTTCTTTTCAACATTAAGTTTTTGTATTTTTTGGTCAAGTTTATTGACTTGTCATTTAACTTCAACCTGAAAGTTGTTCCTACTCTGTATAGGCTTGAGCAGTCTTATCAGGTCCCAAGACCACAGCTTACATTGATATCCAACCAACTTGATGATATTCACTCCTTAAAAAACTGTAACAAATGCTTAATTCAAGTGGGCTGCAGCATTTTAACTTTAGTAGCACACTTATCTACATAATTGCATGGATAGATTTTTTACTTACACCTCTTTTAATTTAAGATATGAAGCTCACAGATAGAATGGCATCAATGCAATCATACAAAAAGAGAGCAAAACCAAGACCTTTCTTTGTCTTGCAGGGTCCTCCACTGGGATTTATGTCTTGCAAGGGGACAGACACAACCTTGGCCAGGCCAGCATTCATCATGTACTGATAGAGACGTTTGAAGGTTCTCTCACAAAGGCCCTGATGCAAAGAGAAATGGCAAAAGTCACTGCAGCCCAAAAGCTTCACCTGCTGCTGATTGGTATCAAAGGCATTCACACCACCTGCTCTTACAGCATCATGTTTTGGGGTAGGATATCCATAAGAAACTTAAAAGCCTTTCAGTGCAGAAGAGATGCTCCTGAGGGTGTTGTACCCCTCCAGCTCAGCCCCCACACAAACAGCAGCAGTGGAAAAGCAAGAACTGCATGATGACATCCACTGACAAAATGTTTCTGAGGCTGTGCTTGGAACAGAACTGCTTCCTATGACAAACAACACCAGCACCTTGATCTGGTAGGTTTTTAAGATCCTTCTTTTGCTATCCTAGTCCAGAATTTTGTGCAAATTTTGAAGCAGGCAGTATGAATGAGTGCCTTTGATACTCAGCATCTAGATTCTACTGAATGAGAATGTGAAGGAGTAATGAATCTCACCAATTCTTCCCTCAAGTTTCCTAATGTTTCCATCTGGTTTGAACGAGCACTTAGCATACTTGAGAGCTTCTCCATCAGAATATCATATTTGCTCCTCCTAACCAAAAAAGAGAGTTATTTTACATGTAAGTATGCATATAACTTCATAAACACGAATTGTAGCTTTAGAAACTGTCAGTCACTAGAGGAAGTATGCTAAGTGTTCTCAGATTGGTTTAGGAATTCTAGTTTTCCTTCTGTGAATAGCACATGAGAGAATTTGTCTCTAAGAAAAAACCTCAAAGAGGAAACAATGACTAAGCCCAAGCTGTTATTTCACTGGCAACCCACAGAAGCACAAGATCTAATCATAAACAAGATAGGAAAACAAAACAAGAAATCGACTAGAAATGTATTTAAGTGAAAACAGTCAAAATGAACAGAATGATTAGTGCTACAAAAAGAAGAGTTATGTTTATGCAGGCAGGTGACAGGCACTAGAAGAACCTGCTGTTTACAGCTCCAAGACTAACTTAAGTGTCCGACATTTGGAAGAGGAGTTAATAAACTGGAAAGCATCAATTGCACGAAACTTTGATGGTTCTGTGACAACAGAACAATCCCTCATCACAGTAAAAGGTCAGGAAGTACCCAGGAGACCCTTAAAGCATACCTATCAACATGGAAGCGAGTCAGGAGGAGCAGAATTGAGTACTGCTGTGCTCCGCTCGGCAGCCGGATGACGTGGGACTGCATCGTTATCAGACCACTCCTGTCCAACACCCTCCTGTGGTAATGCAGCTTTCCAGCATCCACCCTAAAGAAAAGATGGCAAAATATCTACAGCAATAGGAACTTCTGCAAACAATTCTAATTATCCACTACCCAGAACTCTTTACCTATATTACCTATAGCCTTAGTGACATGTGCTAATTTTCAAAGTGACAGCTCAAAGTTAGGAAGTTCACACTTAAGAAAACCTGTGAAATTTATTTTCATAGTTAATCCAATTAAACAGAGAAATACCTCTGATTTTAACCTACAGCCTTTAGGCACAGAGTGCCATGATATGGTTTGATGAGGGGATTGAATCAGCATTGTATCCCCATGCCCCTTTTCCATCCTCTCTTTCTAACTTGTGGCTATGCTGCAGTCACTGCCCTTCTTGGAACAGCTCTGGGATTCATTTCCCTCCTTGGTGAGCTGGCTTAGGCCACCAAATTGACAGAAAAGCACCCATAAGAGTTTTCCTCGTCATCTTATTTACCTACAAGACCTCCCTAAGTGGCAAAAAACAGCACCAGGTGGTGCGCAAGCTACAACCCACCCATGTCCTAAAAGCAGTGAACCCTTAGAGAAATGCTGATGTTCTCCAGAACTTCAGGACACATCCAGAAGTTCTCTAAGAAGGTGTGTAATGCTCCTCCATCAGTAAAATCATGGCCTAGTTTGGGAGCTGGTAACTCAGGCTCCCTCTCAATGGAGATGTCACACAGGGAGATGCTGTGGACAAAAGGTGGCTGTCCAAGAATTCCTTCAGAACGTGGGTAAGATACTTAGACAGCAATTTAGAAAAGGAAATGAAAATCATTTTTCCATCCCAAATTAGAAGAAAAAGTTATTTAGAAAAAACAAGAACTTTCACAATAGAAACCTATTTGGTGTATTGACCCAACAAATTTTTGGCTCTCTGTGAAAATATCAGGAAGGGCAATGAACTCAAGGATGAGACCAGCACAGTTCCACCAAACCAAGCACTCCTGGTAGTAAGGATGAAGCACTACAAGAGTTCAAATATTCACACAAATATTTAAAAACAACCTTGGATTTAATTCTCAGAGCAAGACACAAGCTTACTTGAAAGCCCCACTGTGCAGGTCCCTCTGCAGCTCCCCCTGCCAGCGAGCTCGGCCCAGACGCTCCAGGATGCAGTAGGAAAAGTCAGGGAGTTTCAGGTCAGGGTCCCCCTCCCAGCCTATCAAAGCTCTGCAACGCTGCTCCTGCGAAGCAACAATGACTAATTTCTCTCCCCATCTAAGAAACAGAAGGAAAAGTAATGTCTTGTTATTGGCTCCATAAAAACAGAAAGATCAATCCCTTTCTCTCCACAAACGCCATTCCTGATATAATCTGCACAAACTGAGCAAGGACTAAATTTTACAACTTAGAAGTATTTTAATGCTATATAAAAGGATTATAGATTATAAGATATAAAGGTTTCAGATATAAGGATCTCACTTTTCAACAGCTTCTTTGTAAGTATAACAAGGCTGCAAATCCTTCTTCCTTATTTGATCAGTGATGTCTACTCTCTCCTTAAAATACTGGCAGGAACCTTGTATGCCATCTTTGTTATCCAAAATCATGTGGATAGGATAAATATCATGTGAAGAAACAGGATCTCTTTTGGTTTCCAATATTCCTGTCTCAAGGTCTATTTCTTCATATCTGAAATAAAACCAAAGAGCCAATATTTAACCAAGCAAGGAGAAATACAAGATTGTCACAGACAATGCTGATACCTCTAGGAATTATCTTGGAAAAACGAAGCTCTTTTGAAAGGTCCAAACTGGAAAAATATGAAGAGCAGAGCTGTACTCCTCAAGCCTGACCAAACCTTTTCAGCATGCAGAATGCAGCAGGAGGGAGATGCATTATTTAATCTTTAAAAAGTCAAAGATGTGGTGGAAATAAGAGAAACATCTAGTTCACAGGTAAGGAAAATGACAGGTACATCCACCCTGCTGACCAGGACACACAAATTCTGCCTGTACCTAGATAGCATGCAGTCATTTGAATGGGTATCAGGCCAGGACTCATATACAGGTCTCTCACATCATAGAATCACCAAAATTGGACGAGACCTCTAAGATTATCACCAGCACTACCACTGTCACCCTAAAACCCATCAGTGAGCACCAAATCTTAAACACCTCCAGCCATGGTGCCTCCACCACCTCCCTGGGCAACCTATTCCACTGTTTGACCCCCGGAAGAGTGAAAATTCTTTGTGTAACACCTAAACAGCGGCTCAGAGCCACCCTCGGCCCTGCCTGCTGTCACCGGCTACCGAAGGGCTGCTGCAGCAAAGCCTGGGCGAGAACGGCAACCGGGCCGGGTTTAGCCGGCAGTGAGTCCGGGTTTAGCCCCTCAACCAAGCCGGGTTTAGCCGGGCGACCAGACCCGGGTTTAGCCGGCAATGAGTCTGGGTTCAGCCCCTCAACCAAGCCGGGTTTAGCCGGGCGACCAGACCCGGGTTTAGCTCGGTAATCGGGACATGTTTATCCTCTCAACCAAGCCGGGTTTAGCCAAGCGCCCAGTCCCGGGTTTCGCCCGGTAATCGGGCCGGGTTTAGCCCATGTTTCGCCCAGCAACCAGTCCCGGGTTCCCTGGCGGGAAGGGGCCGCGGCCGCCCGCTCGCTGCCCTCACCGGTCGTGCAGGCGGAGCGGCGGGCGCGGCCGGGGCAGGAGGTAGAAGCGCACGTCGGGCTGGGCGCTGAGCGCGGCCCAGAGCAGCTGCTGCGTGTCGGGCTCCAGCGGCAGCGGGAAGGGCGGCGAGCGGGCGGCCAGGCGCTGCCAGAGCGCGGCCGCGGTGATGCCGTCCAGCCCCTCCAGGGCCACCTCGTCCAGCAGCGCCCACAGCGGCTCCATGGCCTCCATCCCCGCCGCCGCCGCTTCCGGGCCGGCGGCGCGCAGGAACTGACGGCGGCCAGGCGCGACCGTCGCCAGGGAGACCGAGCAACAGGCCCGGCCCGGCCCGCGCTGCCGGGGGTTGTGTCTGCCCGGGGCCGTCACCGGGGCCGGTGTCTGCCCGGGGGCCGTGACCGGGGTCCGTGTCTGCTCGGGGGCCGTGTCCAGGGTCAGTGTCTGTCCGGAGTCAGTGTTTGTCCGGGATCAGTGTCCGTGGTCCGTGTCCGGGGACTCTGCCCCGGGATCTGCGTCTGTCCGGGGTCTCTTTCCCCGGTCCGCATCTGTCCGGGAGCTCTGTCCGGGGGTCAGTTTCCGTCCTGGGTCCGTGCCCACCTGGGGGCTCTGTCCGGGGTTATTGTCCTCTGGAGGCTCTGTCCGGGGTCTCTCTCCGGTGTCAGTGTCCAGTGTCCCATCTGGGGCCTCTGTCCCGGTCCGTGGCCGTCCTGGGGCTCTGTCCGAGGTCAGTGTCCAGCCAGGGCCTCTGTCTGGTGGGTCTGTCCCGGGTCTGTGCCCATCCTGGGGCTCTGTCCGGGAGTCTGTCCCGGGTCCATCTGGGGCTATGTCCGGGGCTCTGTCCCAGGGCTATGTCCATCTGGGGCTGTGCCCGGGGCTCTGTCCCGGGCCCGTGTCCATCTGTCCCGCCTTCGTGTCCATCCGCGGCTGTGTCCGGGATCTCTCCCGGGCCCGTGTCCATCTGGCGCTGTGTCCGGGATCTCTCCCGGGCCCGTGTCCATCTGGCGCTGTGTCCGGGGTCTGTCCCAGCTCCGGGTCCGTCCGGGTCTGTGCCCGGGGCTCTGTCCCGGCTCCGTGTCCATGTGGGGGCTGTGTCCCGGATCCGTGTCCATCTGTCCCGGGTCCGTGTCCATCCGGAGCTGTGCCCAGGGCTCTGTCCCGGGTCCGTGTCCATCCTGGGGCTGTGCCCGGGGCTCTATCCCGGCTCCGTGTCCGTCCGGGGCTGTTCCCGGGGCTCCCCCGAGGCGGGGCCGGGCTCTGGCAGAGCTGCCCCGCGGTCGGTCCGGGACAAAACAGGCGGTTCTCTCTTTGGTACAGAGCTCACCGCAGCTGCTGCTGGCACGTCCAAACTTCGGGCAGTGTAAGAGCACACCCTGGCACAGCTTGCGGCAGCGGTGTGGTGAGAATTGCTGGAAAAATTCAGGTTTCCTGAATGGCAAGCCAGGTAAAATCTTTAATTAAACACTTCAAATAGATACAACCTCAGCAGTGAGTAAGCTGTAGGATGAACTGACCTAGCAAGTAGCAGCTCAAAGAATTCCTTCCACAGCTGGGCTTTGGGCACAGCTCTTCAGCTGTGCCCCAGCTTCTCTTGCTTGCCAGGTGTGGCATTATAAACTTGTCATGGCATATGCCTTCTACTTTTAGGATTTTTTGGTTCTTCCGTAGATTGTGAAGGGTTTTGAAAAATAAGTAAAACAGCTACTGTTTCCTCTGTTCTTCAGGAGTTTTATTTACAGCCCTGACAGCTTTATGTGTGGTTGAAGGAAGAATGTTTTTCTGTTTATAGCCTTCTCATCTATTGAGGGTGCAAAACCAGTGGTACTCCATAATAAATCATTCAGTGTGACCATTATATTCTCATTTCAGGTTTATGTTAAGACATGGTGACTGACTTTGATGAAAAACATGACGAATATTTAATATCCCTTCAGCAGAGAAACCGGTAATATTCACATTTGTTTCCACTTGGGGTATGAAATATTTGTTGTATTGTATCAAATACCAGCAGCTGTGATGCTGTGCCTTAAAACATTCAGGTGTTTCTCTCTTCTTCCCTTTGCTTGCTAAAAGTTCTTATTTCTAGGGGAGGATACAATGTTTCTTCAGCATTTAATATAGAAATACATTTATTAATAAAATAGTTACTTTTTCCACAGTGGCAGGGAAGATTTTTGTTTATAGAGCAAGAGGTTGTAGATTCAGAAGTAACTGGCAGCTCACACTGTGTGAGGATGTAGTTAAGAGGCACAGTTGTTATGTTGTCAGAAAAACAGAAAAGTGGGAAATAAGGACAGCCAGGTTGCCTTTACAAACTCCAGTGTTTTTCAGACAAGTTTCAAACATTTCTTTTCCTCTTTCTTCATGTGTTTCTGTCACTGTAGCCTGGACAGATGAACTTCATAGCTTATTTTAGAGGCATCTACAGAACTTTCATGCTGGATTCCTTCCTTTAACACAAGAGATTTCTAATCAAATTATATTACAAACTGCTTTGGTAAAAAGACCTTAAAGCCCACAATTATGTTAAAAACGCACAGGTTTCTTTCCTATATAGTATCCTAAAGCAGTATTGGAAAAGGATAAAACCAGTTTTTTTAGTGGTTAAACCAATGTGCATCCTTGGTATCAGAGCTCTAATGCTGACTGCTGGGGACATGCTCTTGGGAGAAGTCAGAGGGAAACCAGGTGGTCCAGGGGAATTCACAAATTGTCACCTCATGATGCCAAGCTCCTGGCCTGCATGTCACCTCACCAAAGGAATTACCATGGCCCTGGTATAACCCATGGTGAGAGGAGAGAAAATTAGAGTTGGAAGAGGGAGAGTAGCTGAAACTGAGCCCGTGGAAGGGCATTATTTTGATATTATTTTAACCAGCATTTAATTTTCTGCTATCTCTAATTGCAGTATTGGCTGGGGGCTTTCTACCTCCAGTTTCAAAATACAAATCATCATTTTTATTCTTGAAAAGAGGCCAACAATTTTTAAGCTTTTTGAAACTCTAAGTGAAATTCTTTAAAATTCTTAAGAAGAAAGGTTAAATATGCAAAATACCAAGTGGAAAAGATAATGTAAAATAAGAAATAACATGGGAAAAAACCTCAGAAAGGAAAAGCTTGGTCAAATTTCCTCTGTCACAGTGTGTGGGTACTCATACACACGTTACAGAACAGGAACAGACCCTGGAAGATAGATTCTGAAAGGGTTCCTTGAACTGGGAACATATTTTTCAGCTTTGTGACATGGTGTGTTGCTGTATTTATTGAAGATCTGACCATCTGTGTATGCACTGTGCAAGGATGAATTATTGGCCTTTTTCCTTCAGGCTGCAGGAGCGCTTAAAAAGAAAAGATCCCGTGCAAATCAGACTGGAGCAGTTGGAAAGAGGATTTTCTCTGTATGTGAATGGAGCTAACTCTGAGCTGAGAAAGTACCCCAGGAAAATCACCCCACACAGCTACCCGAGAAACAGGCTCAGACCCACCAGGACAAAGGGTGAGTGCCCTGGCAGCCTGGCAGAGCTGCACCAGGGCTGCCACTCATTCAGAGAGGTCACTGGGATCCAGGGACAGCACCTCTGGAGCCTGGGGGGATGAAATTCCGTGGAAATCAGGGTGGTTAAGCTGCTTGTGTGTCAGGAAGAGTCTCTGCAACACCCTATCCATTTTTCACTTGATCCCTCTTTAATTCCAACATTTAACTTCCCTGCCTCTCCATTTGTTAAACAGCTCTAACTAAAAGTAGAAGATTAGAAATGTATATAAATTGTCAGGGGAAAATAATGGTATACCTTTGACACATAACACCATTTAAGAGGATTTAAGATCTGATGGACTTCAGTGTTATCCAAGCCTGCTGTCCTGAGGACAAATGACATTTGATGACATAGACTGTAATCAAATTATATCCAGTAATAGCTTCATTAAGCTCATAAATTACATTTAAGCTATAATAGTTGTCTTAAAAAGATAGCTAATCTTTATTTAAATATTTGAAGTGAAGAAAATCAACCATTTTTTTCCCAGTGATTAGCTGGCTTTATGGAAAAATGGGTATTTTGTTTCTAATTTAAGTCTGTCTGTCATCGAGAGCAGTGCAGTGACAGGAATAATTTTGCATGCATGAAAGTATAAAGTATGAGCTTACTGGCCTTCTAATCTATTTAGCATAATGAAAAGAAAGTTGATTTCACTAAATCCCTGTGTAAAGCAGTTTACCAGCCTCAGTCAGATATGTTCACACTTGCTACAACCTATCTCAGAATGTATTTTTAATGTGTGATAGCCTGCTTAAGCTTCATTTTCACCTTAAATGAAGACAAAGAGTTAAAAAAGTTACCTACTCTGATAATTTATTGATTGAAAGTTTATTAATCTCAACAATACCGGAAACAAACTTTTCCTGCAATAACTGTTCCAACCATGGCTCTAACTTCATCTCCTTAATTTGTTTTCCTGCTACACTGGGCACATACTCCTTGTTTGCAGGCTTAGGTGTGTTCAGCTTGTATAATTTCCTGCAGGCTGTGTGGGATGGTGATGAGGAATCAGCTTGTCACCTGGCTCCACTGCTCTCTGTGAAAGTGAAACTTTGTGTGCAATGATGTAAAAATGGTCATGTTCTGGGAAATGGTGGAAATTGGGTGTTCTGTCACACAGGGTTGATACATCTTCTGGTAGCTAAAGAGGGTTTAAATCAATATCTTGGACTTTTTGCTCCAAAAATTGTCAAGGGATGTTGTGGCAGCAGCTCTAGTGGAACTCCTGTCAAGAGAAATTTCCTCTTTAAGTTCTGCTGTGCAGCTGTTATGTCTCAGCTTAACTAAAATTCTTTATTTCTATGGTCCCTTAAAGCCATTTGCTTCAGTCAAGGTAGAATACATGTCTTAGAGATCTCTGAAGACTCCAGTTGCAGTCTCTTTTCTTTTCCTCAACTCCATCTATCAGAGACTGTAGCACCAGCTCTGCAGAAGATAACTCAGTGTTTTGCTGTTTAACTCTCCAGTGGTGTTGTTTTAAACCCATGAAGCTGCAGTGAAAGATACCAACTGAACCATTATCCTGTCATTTTTCCTCTTCCATTTGATTTTGCCACTGGAGTCCAGAATGGGTCACTGCTGGTCTGTATGAGCTTCTTGCCTGGGAGCTCTGCCTTAGCAATTTTGTGGTCTCTTTCCTTTCAAGGTATTTCTTCTCAATGATTAAATATGAGTTTACTTACAGGAATGATTCCTAGCTGAGATACAGCACTGAGTTTTCTTCCCTATCCATCTCCCATGAGAGTTATTGCATCATTTATTACTTCTAAAGCATCCATCTATAGGATTAGTCTTCACTGAAAAATTAGGAATGGGTGGTACTTAATAATCCAGAACAGGCATAAATCCCTCTTTCTGGTTCCTGAAAGTGTCATCATAAATCTGTTTGTCAGGACTGTTTTCTTTGTGTTCCCTAGGAGTAATTACTGATAATAGTGATTGATAAAGTTTTCATGCTTAGGATTGGTAATGAGTTAAAGGAAATGATGGGTTGGAGGGTAGTGAAGCTGGGCTCTAGGTGTGCTGGCATTTCTTTGGGTCTATAACCCACACATGGTTTCACAACTCTGTTTTTTATTCCAGTGAGTGTGTGGGGGGTCACAAATATGTGGCTTGAGGGTAGTGTGGGGGTTTCCTTGGCTTAGGACTAATATTTTGAGGATGTACTTCTCAGTCCTTGCCTAGTCAATAGGCACTGACAGTGCAAATCCCTGAGGGAGTGGCACCAGTGGAGCTGTTCTGTGTGCCCAGAAAAGAACTGGTTGGTATTCACATCCCATCCATCCCATGGGAAGGATATTTTTGTTCCAAACTAATGTTTGTTGCACAGATGACTTGCTCAGCTGCATCAGCCCCTGCCTGGGATTTCAATGACTGTTCTTCCTTGCTTAGAGAGACCTGGTCAGGTGAATCCATGTCAAACTATGACCACTAAAAATCCATCACTAATAGAGTTATGGAATCACAGAACTGGGAGGGACCTTAAAGCTCATCTTGCTCCATCCCTGCCATGGCAGGGACACCTTCCACTGTCCCAGGGTGCTCCAAGCCCTGTCCAGCCTGGCCTTGGGCACTGCCAGGGGTCCAGGGGCAGCCACAGCTGCTCTGGGAAACCTGTGCCAGGGCCTCATCAACCTCACAGGGAACCATATTTTCTAGTATCCAATCAAAGCCTGCTCTCTGTCAGTGTAAAGCCATTCCCTCTTGTTCTGTCACTCCATGACTGGTAAAGAGTCTCTTGAACCACTCAGGTTCTGAGGATGAATTCCTCAGCAGTGGTAGCATGAGTCCTGCCATCTCCCCCTTTCCTACTCACAGCACACTTGAGGGGCTTCTGGGCAGTTGCTTTGAAGAGATGGATTCTCAGAGAGTGTAAGGGAAAGGTGCTTCCAGTTCTCTCCCAAAGCAGTGACTGAATCCAGCCACACTTCTCACAGTGTAAACTCAAGGCAGTTCAGTGCCAGCAGAGCCAACATTGCAGAGCAATCAGCACCAGTGGTGGCTCAAAGGATTTCTGGTGTTCCTTGGGAATAGCCCATTTGAGCTCTGGTTGGAAGGGCTGGTTCTCTTCCTCAGAACAGTCCATTCCTTTTCCCCTCTGTGTTTAGTGCTGTTTTGGGCTTCTGAGACAGAGAGATACTTTGTGCTGGAGCAATAGAACAACATAACAACATCCTGCAATGCTGCGATCACTCCAAATGGACATAAACAAACACTGTTCCTCCAGGATGGTTTTGCCCTGGGCCTGCTCCCTCCTGTCTGCTTGGACCAGCTTTTGTGCAATCTCCTGGTGAACCAGATTGCCCAAGGGCCTATAACTAAAAGGAATCTTTTATGTTTTCCCACATTTAAAACTTGCCATATCAGTTCTCTGAACAGGTTACTGCACAGGTGCATGTAGGGTTGTCCAACCCCCAGAAAAGAAAATATGGTATTGAGAGCTGTAGTGAGCAACCTGATTTAATTCTGAAGTAAGCCCTGCTTTGAGTGGAAAGCTGGACTTGTGAGCCCCAGAGGTTCCTTCCAAATGAAATCTTTCTGTGATTCTCTGACCTTTGTAGGACAATGGCTTCTTTTATTGTCAGTGCCAGTTCCTGCAGCCTTAGGGTGACCATTAAATTATGGCTTAAAGAAAAAAGGTTTTGCATCAGCTGTTTTTCTCCACTGAGAAGAAATGGAAGCTGTAAATCTGTCTTGGCCATAGGAAATGAGATGCCTTTATTTAGGATGCTACTGAGAGTGTTGGTGATGCCTTTGTTCCATTGAGGACGCTGATGTGACCTGCAAGTTGTTTGTCTCTTTCTCTCAATCAAAGCATCTTCTCAAAAATCCATTGTTCCACTCTAAGTTGGGGCCATTTCCACCACAGAGACCCTTCATTCTCCTTGACCATACAGAAATTTTTTGCAGAAGTTCCTGAACCAACTCTTCCTTGCCTTAGAAATGAAGGATAATGGTTGTTTGTCCTTCATTTATGAGTCATACATGAAGAATCCTTCTCTGCACAGTATGTTAAATACCCAGTACATTCTGTTTAATCTGCCAATATTTCATGTTTCCTTAATTTGAGAGTAAATACACACAATTCCTTTGTGAACCCAGCATGTCACCTGTTCACCAGAGCCCTGTCTGCCTTTGGTAGCTGGGTTTTGGGCTCAGTTGGCTTCCTCAGACAGGTTACTTTCTAACCAGCTGGGAGTCGGAATGATGTGTACCCCTGTTCTAGAATGTATTTCTATATTTTCATGTCAAAAAAGGTGGGGCTTCCCTTGCTGTTAAGCTGTTGTATCTTAAAAGAACGTATTCTCTTAAAAACACTTGATGATAACTGTCCCTGAAGAGGTTCAACACTCCTGCTGCTAGAACTGGCCAGGATCTGATGTGGGATCTTTGCAGCTGTTGATTCTATTTATGTGTCAGATTTATTCTTCTATCCTCAGCTGTGGGGAAAACAAAACCACACAAATCCACAAACAGAGGTGTCTGTTTATTGTCTAATATTGGATTTCTGCTTTCTCTCTCCTGTCTCCTAATCCTTGTGTGTCCCTGCTGAAGAAGCAGCCCAGCTAGAAGAGAGTGGGCTGTCAGAACACAGCCCTCAGACTGTCCCAGGCAAGATACAACGCAGGAATTGGCTTCAGGTATGGGGCAGGTGGGAGAAATGGGGCTTTGATTCTTAGGTTGCAAATTACTTCAGGGGAAATTGGTTGTACGTGGTACAGAGTGGGCAGCTGGGGCTCTCTGATGGCTTGGGCTGGATGCTGACAACATGAAATATTACCCTGCCCACATTTGTGTCTGCTTGGAAGCCTGAAGAGGCAAATCTCATTGAAAGGGTTTGGTTTCAGTGACATTCATCACAGAAAGCCTGTACACGAGTGGCTCAGTGTGTCCTCCAGCAGAGTGGCTGCTGCTGGATAGCTCTGGTGGCACCCTTAGGGAATTTATTTAGTGCAAAGGATGGGGAAACTCATTTTGGAGAGACATCACTGCCTGTTACTGCTCTTCTCCATCTTGCAACAAGATTGAGGGATAAAGAAATGTAATTTACATAATTTGAGTTGTAATTTGTTATAAATTCTTGTAGGTCATAGGAGAGGGAAATGCATCTGAATAAAAATACCCTATCTATAAGAAATTTAGAGCCATCAGCTCCACAGTTGTTGGTTCACCAGAGAAGTCTCAGAAGAGAAACCTATTTTCTTTTAGCCTAAAGAAGGATCTGAGTTAACCTGTCAAGGACTTAATTAAAACAATAAATGGGAATTCAGAACAATGGAGACATGTCACCCAAGTAATTACACTACTTGATTAGCCATTGGCCTGGCTGGATGTTCAGTCTGTGCTTGAGTGATGGGATCAGAGGTCTTTGGCACTGTGGATAAGTGTTTGTGCTGTGCAGGTTTTCTTTTCTTTCAGAAAATACTTCACATTCAAGCTTGAAGGCTGCATTACTTTGTTTACCACTCTTACTGCTTAGCTGAATTCATTTTCTCAGCTTCCATTATGGCCTGTCAGGACTTCTTTGCTGAATTTGCCAGATGTGTGGCTCTGTACTAAAACCTGGTTTCTACTTGGGACTAGCTTAGGATGATTCCTTAAGTCTTTTATGCAGTTGGATGGCAAGATAGGAGTTATTATATCCTTATAAACAACTGGAATTATTTAGCTAGGGAAAAGTGCAACCACAGACTGAGCAGTTTCCTTTCCCAGTGATTTTCCATGGGGATTTTTTGGATATCTAGAGGACCCAGCAATTCCTGGCCAAACCTGTCAAACTTGGGCTGTGCTAAGGGATGCTGTGAGGGGGAAAGATGGGCTCACTGAAAGAATTCATCAAGTTATCTGAGGATATTCCCTCTGGGACATCTTTGCCCCTGGCACTAAGAAAATGCTAGAGGGGTGTAGGAACAACAGAGAGCAAGGTTTAATATCCCTGCCCTCTCTGGGCTCAGCAGTAGCAGGTGGGGAGTTTGACCAGGACTGATAAACTGTAATTCAGGGGCCCAAAGATGAGCTCAGGGAGGACAGAAACCTTCTGTGGATCAGAGGAGAAAAGCAGTACTTGATCATGCTGTTGTTATATAAAGTGTGATGGTTACTCTTCTTGTACTGCTGATACACAGAAGAAATCTGATTTCTTTGAATGCTTCTTCTGACAGAAAACTGTGGCAATTAAAACAGAAGAAGGGGGTAAACTCTACATTAACCCATCTCCAGAGTACTCTGAAGATTTTGAACCTTATGAAAGCTTGAATGTGGAGAGCAGCAGTGATGATGATGACAATGGTCCTCTCTCCCAGGTACAGTTGGCAGCTGTTTTCTGCTGTTTTCTGCAGTGTCATTTGAAATGTGATCACGCCCAGGGATCAGCCTCAGCACCCAAACCCCTCTATTGTGGTGTCTTCATTAGAGAATTTTGCTTTGATGAGATGTCACAAACAGAAGGAAAAAAAAATGAAAAGTAAAGCTGCTTGAGAAATCAAGTCTCAATCAGCAACACTACAAAATGTTAAACCTTATTTTTAGGAGGGGGAATATTGTCTCTGTTGAGTTGAATTTAGATATTTCCTGCAAGGAGCCTCTTTCAGTTCAGTTAATGGTTGTGCAAGTGAACATCACTCCTGGGTATCAGGTTAGAGAAAGCTGAAACAACAGCTTTTGCTGCCTTTAGGGTAGTCTTTAAATAATGATGTGAAAATTGTTGCATGTCATTATTTTGCCTAACAAAAATCAGACTATTTGAAAATGTTCTAATCAATGCAGTTGCTTTGCATCAAGGATTGTTGTTGTATTGACTGTGCAGCCTTCCATTTGATCACTAATTGCAGTTTGTTCTAGCACACTTCACAAATGTGAAAGAAAACTAATCAATGAACAAAAATGTATGAATGTTTTTCTGCCTAAGCAATTAATGACATAAATAAAGCTTTTCTGCGTAGTGGAGTAGCATCTGTATATGAAACTGTTAACAGATCTTACCACTGACATCAGACAAAATTCCCAAGCATATTTTCCTAGCTTGCATCTTTCTCTCATTTCTATATTTTGCCTTGATGATTATTTTTTGCTCTACAAACTGGTAATTTGTTTACACTGATGAATATTTATATCTTTTATGTGTTTTTAATAGGAAGCTAATAATTTCAAAACAACTCCCCTTTTCTTTTTAGTCAAGATGGAAATAATTTTGATTTTGCTGGGGCTATAATGTATTTTTTTAATGTCTTGTTACAATGCAGATGCAGAGGTTTCAAAGGAAAAGAGACTTGTACAATTTCCTGTCAAAGAGCTGGAAATATTAGTTTTGACTGTCTTAAAGACATGCTCAATATGAAGGCTCAGGTTGCTTATAAACCCTCTTTTGAGGCTGACTTTGTCTGCTCTTTGTAATATATTTCTGTCAACATGGATTTCCTAACAGGTATAATCTGTAGGAGCTTGAAGCTTTCATTGCAAACTGAATATAGACTGTCACAGTTCATTTGTACCTAAGGTACCTTCAGGTTTTCATTTTATACAGTTTGCTTACCTATATTTATCTCAAAACTCTTAATACCAACAAAGCAGGGGGAAATAAAAAAGCATTTAAGAGACGCAAAGTCTTTTCCTTTTGCATTCATGAAAACCCACAGCTCTCCAGCATCATCTGTGCTGTTTGTGGTGTGAGATGGGAGAGGCAGGGCAGTTTTTTCCACAGTAAATTTCAAAATAGGTTATTTTTTGCATAAAATCCTGTTAGAGTGTATCCACTTCAAAAAACTCAGTGCAAGCTGGGAGCTTAGCCCATCAGAGCCCAACTCTTTTTCTGCTGGTTTTTGAAGTACAGATGTGTACCAGGCAGGACTATTATCATCTATCATGTGCTTAAAAAGGAGTTGCTGCTACATGAGCTTGACAGTCTTGTTGAAAGCATTTGGAAATTCTGGTTTGCAGCTACTCCTCAAACAGCAAAGCACAACTGTGAGACTGCACAAATATGTGCCTTTGCTCTCCCCCTTACTTGCTTTTTGTAACTTATTCCCAAAAATTGGTTTTGCACATAAAAGCTCCTTGGCCTAGAGAATGTTCCTGCTGGATACTGATGAGAAGGAGCACAGCAGTTGTAGGATGATTTTTCTTTACAAGCCCTCATCAAATGAGGCAAGACATGACAGAGGAATGGGAATATTTTTAGCTGCATCATGGCTCTGAGTTCCTCAGATTTTTCTTTCTCCTGGAGAGGGACTGGCAGCCACTCTGGTTTATTCTAAAACACAATTTTGAGCTTTTCTGACAGATGTGTTTATATTGTAGCAGAAATTGAGAAACAGCTTGCCGCACAGTGTGGAAGAGGAGAGGATGGAAGAAGACTCCCTCAGTGATGATTATGACTCTGTTGAAGAGGATGTGTTTTCAGACCCATCTCCCACTGAGGAAGCAATTACAGGCTTTGAAGGCCTTCAGTTGGATAGCAGTGGGGCACTGCAGAAGGAAGGTTCTGAACATCAGGATGCTGGGAGATGCTCTAGCCTTGATTCTGGTGCCACAACTGTGCTGGAGTTCAACCAGGATCAAAGCAGTAAGTCTGTGTCTTGCACAATTCTTCCTTACAATAATCATTCTTTGAGGGAATTGCTTTTAAGGTTGATCATTAGATGTTACTCCGTACCCTTTCAAGTTCTCATGCCCTGCAGCAAACCTGTTGTTTGATCTCCTGATTTGGGACACTTGCATCCTCTTGTACTTCATTAGGAACTTTTTTGGCAAATCCAAAGATACAGACCTGGTTACTGCACCTGCATCACCACTTCTAGACACCTGAACTGAGATTGTCTGTGAGATTTCTCAAGGAATTACCATGTTTTTAGATACATTTTTGAACTGTTTTTGCAGTAATTCAGGCAGCCAAACCTTCCCAGTCTCACCTTTATTTCACATACCTGTTCCAGTGTGTGCTGCTCATCCCTGGTGATTGACATGAACCACTTCTTTTTGTCTCTTTCTGTCTCCTTTGGAGCCTCAGTGTCCAAACCCACAACCAGTCATTAGGTCTCAAAGATGATTTAACAAAGGGTGAAGAGTTCAGGCAGAAACCAGACCTAAGCCTACCTTCAGTATTTCTCAGAATTCCTTCCCTGCTTGTTTCTGGTACAGTAATTGGTTTTGGTTTCTTGGTTTTGTTTATTTCACTGCTTCCTTTTCTTTTTTTTTTCTTTCCCTAATGTGGAGTTAATTGCATAAATTCAGAGGAACAATCTTGGAATAAATTAAGTAGAAGAGTATTCCTTTCATTATCATGGATGTGAGTGGAGTGTGAATGGGGAGAGGGGCAGAAGAAGAGAGAGGAGCAAGGGATGGAAGAGCAGTGAGAACAAAATCTCTGGGAGAGTGCAGGACTTTTTTTCCCAAGAGAAATTTCAGAGCTGTGATGCATTAATAATTCCCAAACCAAAAAGTGAAGAATTACTTCTATGAGCTACTCCCTCTCCCCCTCTGAAACTTCTAAACATGATAACATTTGTGTCTGTATTTTAAGAATTTTCTTTGGTATAACTGTGTTAACTAATAACTCAGGACTTCTTTTTTATTTTTGCTTTTCATGACAGTAATGCAGGTAAATATCTGGCAGAGATGAGATGTCTTGGTACATTATAATACTATTTTTATTTTGTTTGAGTTAGTGCCAGCCATCCATATGTGCATCTGCATCAACAGAACAGTGCCAGTGAAAAGGATGGAAATTATCACTTTTAACTATGCCAACATAATTAAAGTGGCAAAACTTTAGCATTAAAAATCCAATAAATTTTCCTAGGCTGGCTGCTTCCACATAACTTTAAAGTTTTTTTTTTTTTTTCTTTTTTATCTTGCAGAAGTGAAGGCAGTGCAAGTTCTCTCAGCCAAAAGAAAGGACAGTGCTGAAGTGTACATTCCTGTCAAACCAGGCATGCTGAAAAATAAAGGCACTCGGCCACTCTCTGCTGTGTTCCTGCACCAGGACAGACATGAAGCAATGTATTCTAGTAAGAAATAAGAATATATGATGTCAATAAGGAGAGTTTTCATGCTTTTTCTCCTTCTGACTCAGATGCAATTTCAGCTCACATCTGTCATTATGTGAATTTTTTAGCTGTTGCTCCCCTGCCTTTTCTTTTAAAGTGGGATTTTCTGTGGTTCTGTTGTTGTTTTTAACACCTTGAGTGTTCTGACTTCAGTGAAATTGTGATAAAATGTAAAAGCCTGTGAACTTCAATCTTCTGCCATATCTTTACTATCTTCCTTCTCTTTTTGTTTCCACAGCACAAGATTTTCCCTCTCCCTTTCAATCCTTGGTCAGTACTTGCTCTGTGTTTCCCACTTCCCTCGTGGAGGTCTGTTCCCTGTGGTTTTAATGGAAATGTGTGTTCTCCCAGGCAGCAGCTGATGTTTGGTGGAAGAGTTTAACACAACACATTTGTAGCAATACAAAATGCAGAGTCCTCTACCACAATAAAGGCACAGTTTTTCACAGCATGACAAAAGAGACCTGTGGCTGCTTGGGACTGTAGTTGGATTACACCTTGAACACTGACATCAGTCTGCAGTGCTGGGTAGATGTGCCAGTATCTAGGAGCATACTGGAAAATATTTTTCATGGACTGGAGAACATAATTTGAAGCCACTGCTGCTTATTATAAATATCTTCTGCTAAGGTGTGGTCTTTACCTGGGGAAAAACCCCAACAAAACACAGCAGATCCCAAATGTAGGGGCTGAAGTTGTGACTGCAATTGTAGTTCAGTGCAGTCCTTAACTGAACAAGTCTGATCAGCTTGAGTTTTGGAAGGTCTGAGGTGAAGTTTTCAGACCTGCCATACTCTGTGGTCAAGCTGCTCTTTTCAAAAAAACAGAATCCAGATGTGTCCCAAGAAAGCACTAAGGCCAGTGGTTTTGAAAAGCCAAAATAATTAGTTTCTTAATTAGCAGAAAACCAAATAGAGAAAAAAGAAGTTAATTCTTTTTGGCTTCAGAATAAATCCCCTTTGTAGCTTCTGAGACCCTCACCCACCATCTGTTGAAGCAGATGTTGCTTTGAATTCCCAGAGATGTGTGCTGCATTTTCTCAGGTTATAGTAGTGCTGGTTGGAGCTGTTTCTGTCCAACTACTGTGATAAATCCTAAATTAATTTCATTTCAGGTGGATGATAGAGTACAGAAGAATAAGCAGGTCTTTATTCCATCCCCGTTTTTGCAGAGATGACTGATGCTTGTTGAAAGTTTTCATGGGTGTATGTGCAAGGAGTGCATGCACACAAATCTCAGCTCAGTCTGAACTTCTTGTCTTTTCAAGGTGGACTTGATGTTACTTGCACTGTGCTCTCTTCCCTGCAGCACTGAGAGCACTCTGGCACTTCAGTTATTTCCCCTCACTCTAAATGTCTGTACAACTTCAGTCTCTTCTCTTCCCTCGACTTTTAAAGCCCTCAGATATAACCACTGTGCTTCTCTTTTATCCAATCTCACATCATCTGTTGTTAAATTTGATTTCCTTTCTTTCAAACCTGTTTCTAGGCTGTGATGTTTCTGTTTCTCCATGAAGTTTGGGAAGATTGGGATTCGTGTGGGCATTGTGATGACTGCTTAAATGACAAGGTCATTTATTTTGCCTTGTAAATAGCAACTCCTGATTCCCCTTGTTTTGCTAGAAGTCTCTGGGGATTCCTACATAATAGCTGAACACCCCAATTACAAATTCCTGCTGTGCTTAAATTATATATACTTCATTTCAATGGACTATTACAAGGCATTTCCACTAAATACCAGAACAAAGCAATCTAAAAGCATAAAAATTATGGTTCTCATTTGTTGGTTCTCCTCTTCTTATGATGCTATTTTAACAGTTGCCTAAAGAAGATGTGACTTGGAATCTTAGCATAAAACCAAATTAGGGGAATTCAGCTTCATTTGGGATGGTTATAGATGCAAAAAAGCCCTTTGTCAGGAACTGAATGGGAAGTTTCAGATGTTGTAATGTTCTGTACATGTATGTCCTGAAAAAATGAGTATTTCTTCCCTTTTTTTGGTCCCAGAGCCCTTAAGTCGACCAGAAACCTCCCTTTCAATAACCAGGAAGAGTGTGTGTGAGAAGGATCCTGAGTTCTCTGTTTCAGCTGTTGTTCAAGCAGTGCAGATTGAGAATGAATTCTTGCAGGGAGATCTGCAAAGGCAAGCAGCTGCCACCAACCCCCAAAAGGTATGGCAGAAAAAAAGAGAGCTGTTTGTTCAACAAGCAAAACCCCCATGATTTACAATCCCTTACACATTAGGATTGTGTATGAATGCATGGTGATGGCCTCTAAGTGTAATTTAATTTGTATTATTCTTCCAAAGCGTTGTTTCCTTTAATCTGCTTCCTCAGGATGGCATCCCACAGCTCCCTCTTGATTACAGGGATCACTGAGCAGCTGATAGAGCAGCCATATGATGTGTCTGTACAATCAGATGCACAGCTGCAGGCCCACTTGAGCCATTTCCATCCTGCAAGCTTCTGAAACAAGGCAAAGTGGGATTTCCATCCCAGTAAATCCTGTCTTCCTCCAGGACTCTGTAACATGGACACTGCCCCCTGTTAGTGCATCTCTGCTTTTGGAGCAGAGCTGTCCTGGACACTCCTGGATCTCACTGAGGATGAGCTGGGGAGGGTTTTCTGCCCCAAGGTGTGTTCATCTCTTAGCTCCAGAAACCATGTTTAAAAACAATTAAAAACTTATAAGCAAGGAAGTCGAGAAAAATCAACAAAAAAGTTGAGTAGAGTAGAGAAAGACCCCATAGCACTGTAAGAATGCAGCACTTCTGTTTTCTCTTGGGTGTCTTACTGATAGGTCTTTATTTAAAAAATAAATCATTATGGTATTCTAATAGAATTGAGAGGTTTGGGGATTTTAAGAGACTTGATGGTTTTGGAGGAGAAAGTCTAGTAGACCTGTGCCAAAGGTTTGGCTAACCCTGAATCCTACCAAATGTATACAATGAGATTTTATATATATATATATATTTTTATATATATGTGTGTGTGTGTGTATTTTACAGTCCTCAGAATTTGCTTCTATGTTTTCTTCCACACAGAAGATCAAGCTCCAAGCTCAGCTCTTTCATTATAAATCAAGACCAATTCCATGAAATGTTCTTTAACTTTATAGAGTTACAGATGAGCTGGGCCCAAACTCATGCTTGTTCCAGAGATGCAGATTGATGCTGTGTGGTGAGAACAATCTGAATGGAACATGTTCATCTTTTTCTTACTTAGGAGACATTTTCTGTTTCATCTGTTCTTTCTGCAAAGGCTGAACCTCCAGAGAAACGCCAGACAAGGACTACAGTGACCAGAGCTGTTGAGAGATTCTGCCCTTTTGGAAGCAGGTATATATTTAGATCTATTTGCTTTAGGATAATTTCCTTTTTAAAGAGAGGTTTTTTAGAATGCCACCAGTCCAATTACTACATCTGGTAATCTCCAAATACTTGAGACACCGTGGAAGTAGCAAATCAGGCAGTGCAGCCTTGGGCCAGTTTCTGTGGAGCAGGATCTGCCAACATCTCACTTTATGGTCCTCAGATCACCTCTGCATTCTCTTCTCACACTGCCTCAGAACCAGCTGGAAATGGAGACCAGATTTTTAACCAAACTCTGTGTATCCAAGGTGGAATGCTGCAAAAATTGTCATTTGGTGTTGGTTACTTTTTCCTGTGGGGTTCATCCTATCACCTCTTCATCTTTGCACCAACTGTTTCTTAAAAATGCAGGAATTATGAGGAAATAACCCAGAATATGTAGTTTCAGACAAAAGAAGAGACTCCTGAAAGCCTTTGTGGAGCATGGGGGCCATTCTGCCTGTGACAGTGACAGATCCCTGGCTGTTGGCAAAGCTGGAGTAAATTCCATGTGGAGAGAGAAGGTTTGTGCATATGTACACCATAATTGGTGCTTCCCAGTGCTACTGAAATAAAAGTACATTGAATGAGCTGTATCCCTCAGTTCTGCCCTACATCAAGTAATAAACCTATGGCAGGGTGAAAAAAGAGAATTTGTCACTGTTCATCAGAATGACAGAGGAATCAGACAAAGAACAGAGAGTTAGTTGCCTTCTCTTCAGGCTTTTTAAGAGTGTTGATGTGTGGCAGAATTGGTGTAACCCAAAATGATTGATTGAATGTCATCCAAATAGCCATGGCTTTGCAATCTTTTTTTCTTCTGACCCATCAGTTTTGCAGTCTGAACAATCTTTCCTTTCACGTTTTCTTGGTTGGTCACTGCTGTTTTTACCATATTTCATTTTGGTCTAGATGACAGCCAATATGGATGTACATGATGCCATTTATGTGACCATGGAACTTCTTTCCAACTGGGGGAATCCAGCAAATGTGGGCCTGAGCCAGGTGGAATTCTTTGATTTCCACAACCAGAGGATCTTTGTGTCTCCTCACGACGTGGACATTCGAAATGCTGACAACGCAGGGGATTTGTGCTGCCTGGTCAATAACAACTTAAATGTAAGACAGCTTAGTGCTGGGGGTTCAAATCTCTCAGTATAATATTCCTATAATACTCTATCTCCAGGTTTTTTGTTCAGAAACATTTTGAACCTCACTGGATAACAATTTATCTGATAATTTAACAAAAACCTACAAATATTGCTTCTTATTAACAACTCTCCTATTCAAGATGTTGGTATTCAGTTCCAACTTTGTTTTAGAACTGGAGTAATCCTTGTGGTCTCAATGTACAGAAGCTTCACTGCTATTTTTTTTCAGATGGATAATACAAATTTAAGTAAATTTATAAAGAAAATGTGTCTGTTTTTTCTTGTTCCCTTGTTATCTTTTTGCCTAGGGAAAGATAATGGAAATATAAGACTGTGTAGGTAGTTTTGAACAAGAGATTAAGAAAAATATATGGCAGGTAAGAGTCTTTCATGGCTCCTGTGTGAGATAGTAAGATGAGGAGACATGAGGGGCTCCCACACTAATGACAATGAGCAAAAGACAGAGACTGGTGTGAAAGAATTAGCAAATGTCCACAGCCCTCCATACAGCCACAGTTTTATTTGTGCTGCACATTCACTCTGTGCCATTTTTCATGGGCCTGTACAGCAAGGATTCTAGTAAAAAATTAGTATGATTTTAGTGGATGAGGATACTGATGGACTTAGTCCATTAAAAACATAAATTACAGCTCATTTCATGCTAATGGTGCTTTTCTGCTCTCAAGGTAAATGAGATTTGAAAGAGGACAAATATGCAGTATTTTGAAATTTAGTTGAAACTCCTTATAGAATATTATTTCCAAATATTTTCACCTGAAGCATCTTCCTTAATTTCTCCTGAGAATTGTATTTGGGATCTCATAAATACCCATTCTCCTTTTTAGGCTGTGCTGGCTGGCAGGTGACACTCAGTAGTAGTGGTGGTAGTAGCAGTTGTAGTAGTGACTCTCAGACTCTCTAGATATTTATAAATTATGTAGTAATACATTCATTAAGCCATTTTGAACCTGTTACTCTCAGTATTACTCATACATTTATAAATCTCATTATTCTTAAGAAATGAGCTTTTATATTGCATTGATTAATATATTCCCTTGATTCGTGACTCTGTAATCTCCTCTCTTGAGGCTGCATCCCAGATGGCATCTGGGCAGGGAATTTGCTCTTAGGCTGTGGGTATGGGGTGCCTGAACTGCAGATTCCTTCAGAAGGCAGAGCAGCACTTCCAGTTTGTGCACATTTCAGATCATACAGGAAGGCTTCAGGGTGCATTAAAACCCAATAAATTAATCAATCTCCAAGCAATGAACATTTTCAACAGAACAAAAACTTGAAATAAAAACTTATTGTGTGGAAAACTCATTTTACCATGCTTAAAACACTTCCATCTTTGATCATTTAGATCAAAGTACTTTTGTCTTTGAGAATACTCTCATTGAAGATGAGGGATTTTATTTTATTAGTTTATTTATTACCCTTGCAGACTTTTAAGAAGAGCACTTAAACTGCTTCCTTCCTTGCATTTTGTGATGTACTGTAAAAGAAAAAAAATGCCTGGCAGAATATCTGGTGCTCTCAACTTTTTAGATTAAATAAAGGGAAGGAATTTACTGTGAGGGTGGGCAGCCCTGGCACAGGGTGCCCAGAGCAGCTGTGGCTGCCCCTGCATCCCTGGCAGTGCCCAAGGCCAGGCTGGGCAGGGCTGGGAGCAGCCTGGGACAGTGGGAGGTGTCCCTGCCATGGCAGGGGGTTAGGACTGGATGGTTTTTAAATTCCCTTCCAATCCAAACCATTCTGGGATTCTCTGAAAATATTTAATAAGTCTTAGATTAGGTATTTATTGAAATTGCTTTCCACAAGCCTTTTTGGTTCTTATATGCATATAGAGGTCTTTTAAACCTCAGGATAACAAGGACAGGCAAATACTAACAAAGGTGTTGCTTCCCCCAGGGAACCTTAGACCTGTGTCATTCCTCTTCACAGTGCTTGATGCTTCCTTTACTTTCCATCATTTACACCTTCAGTCCCACAAAAAGCAGTGCCAATCTCTCACAAAATCTTAAGATTAAAGGTGTTCACTCTCCCCTTTTACCTTGGTCCAGTGAAAATACAATTTCTTCTTCTTAACATACCAGGTTCACCCTCATGGTTCAAAGAATTTTTGGGTTAGATTTTTCAGCTCCAAGAAAATAACCCCAGGCTCAAGTACCTCTTGTGAAGGCAAAGACATGAGATCACTCTTTGGGATAAAACATGAGAGTCCTCCACAGTCTCTTGAGTTTTGGCATGGATCCTTCAAGGTGACTTGAATTTCTGGTGTCAGATCTTTGGCACCCTCATGGGGACTGTAACACCTGTGAGTTTGTGTAAGCTCACCAATATCAGTTATTTCCACTGATGAGCAAGATGATCTCCATGGCTGCCTCTCACTCAGGACACAACACTAAGCCTGGCTCTGATAAATCTCTGTTTTTGGAACATTGGGTGCAGTTTTACAGAGAAGCCAGTGAGAAGCAGGAGCAGATCATTTTGGTGCTGAATCAGGTACCCTCCTGTGAAGGCACCTCTGGCTCTCAGTACACACCAGAACCTATTGATTTCTGGGGAGTCAGCTCCTGCCTTGAGAGGTCTGCAGATGGATTGCTTATCTGATGTTGTCTGCAGTTGGGAAATTGTTTTTTTAACTGTTCTTATTCAAACTATGGCTTCAAAAACATGATGCAGCTTTGAAGTTGACCCTGGAGTTGGGTTCACAGTGATTTGAGGGCTGTCCTTCATTTCTTTGATGTCAAGAGGCTTCTTTCTTTTTAAGTAATAAAGGACAGAACCTGTCTGGCACTCTTATGGCTGTTGGTGCTCCAAACTGGTGTTAAAGCAGAAACAATCTCCCAAAGCTTTTTAAGAGGCTTGGGGCAGAGACCCATCAGAGTCTGGAGAAATGAAGAGAGGACCATGGTGAGGAGAGTATCTGATAGCTATCATATTCATGCTGGCTCTGAGCAGGCTCCAGGGTGCTGTACTTACCATTGTTAGACACACAGATAGAGGACTCTGTGGTTAACACCTTCAGGAAAAACTGAAACACTCTCTTCAGAGAGAAAGGTGTGGAAAAAGACTGCCTGTTATCTTGTGGGTGTGTATCTGTGTCCTGTGTGTCCCTGAGAACAGGAGGGGAACTAATTTATCAGCTACTTTCAGATCACTGGTATGTAACCTGCATGTGGGTAACACTGAACATCAAATATATTAATATTGAACATTTTGATTCTGAAACTTCTTCCTTCTGAGCTGCCAGATATCCTTTTCTTACATTCTGAACATGTAAAGATAGCAGTTCTTAGCAATGTCCAGAATTAAGCATTTCTTGGTACTTTAAAATCTCTTTATTGCCAGTTATATGTAAAATTCAAGTTGGGAATTCTGTGATGTCTTAGAAAATTTTCAGAGTAGAGTCCAGTATAACTCTGAGGAGTAGACCTGTAAGTGAAACTGATTATCTGCAAAGCCTGATTAAAATAGAGGCAGACAATAAAGTAAAATTCTCAAAGATTCCCCTCCTTAGAGGACGAACCAGAAGCAAAGAAATTGTGAAATGATTGTAGAATGCCCATTGTGCTCAGTGATCCCCCCTAGTGCCAGCAAAGCTGATTAATTTGATAAAAATAAACTGGGCTTGCTCTGCCTGTGCTCTGAGCGTGCAGATGTCTCCCTGGGACAGCAGGCAGCTGACCTTTAGCTCATTGCCAGCTTGTTGGGAGCTGTCTGGCAGGCGGGAGAGTGGGATTTACTCTTGGGAAATGAGGCTGAGGTTTTGCTCTTTACGTAGCAGATTTTATGAAACCTTTACTTTCCTAATGGCCTCCTGTGCTGCTGGGGGGGTGGGGAGTTAATTAAAACACCTGCTCCAGGAGAAGGAGCATTAGTGACAGTCTGCTTGTCTGTGTTTTTAGCTCCCCGAGGAAAGCTGCCTTTGGATGTGCCCTTTCCACCCACCCGTCCAACTTTACTTTGTTATCCGCAATCCCACCCGCTCACGTGACTTTGGTATATCCAAGATCAAGATTTGGAATTACAACACAACAACTCCCAGTGTAAGTAGTCTTTTCTCAACTCCTCTTTATATTTGCTCATGCTTTGCCTAGGGAAATTCAGTGTGCTCTTCTTTCTAAAAGCACGAAATAAAAGTAGATACAATTTCCTGTAATAAAACAGGAGCTGTGAGGTGTCCCTGTCTGCTGTGAAATTTGCTTTTGTCTTAATTGTAAGTGCTAACAATGTAGTGATAATGTTTTCGTGGGCACAATGAGCATTTGTTTTCAAAGCTATTAAAGATCACTAAAGACCTAATAAAAGGCTTGCACGTCCTGTCATTAATCCTTTACTGTGGTGAGAAATAGAGATACAAAGGTAAGTGCATCTCAGTATTCAGGGCTTTCAGCTGTTTAATCACAATGTAAATAAATACGTGTTTAAATATCTGTTTTTTGGTGTCTATAAATATAAACAGGCTGACTGTTGCTCAGTTTGGGGTTTGTCACTTTAATCGTAAAATGGTTTGGGTTGGAAGGACCTTTAAGATCATCCAGTTCCAGCCCCCCTCCCTGGGCAGGGACAATTAAAAAGTCCACTACTGTGTGCTCATAATAAAACCAGTCATCTACTGTTACAAGAGAGACATATCATGGCAGATGGCAGATGGTCTCTTGTCTGTGTGTTTGAATGTCACCATGAATATCATTCTTGTTTGTACACTGCAGTGTTAAGAAAAAAAAAAATCTCAGGTACTGGATCAAAGAGGATTTGCTGTCCTGGATTATAAATAAGAAGCTTTATCCCTCTGGTTTTGCTCTCATCCATGTTCTTATATAAGCACATATGGTAATTTATACGTACGGAAATGGCCGTGGAAGGGACAGCTTAAAACAAATTTACTACAACATGATTTATATTTCTTTTCCTGGAATTTTAATAGCTTTTCTCACTAAAATGTGGTCTACAGGATGTTCCATCATCATTAGAGTGTGCGAAAGGGCTGCTGTTCTTGGAGGTAATGGTATGATTTGTTACCAAACCTACTGAATAGAATGCAGGACGCACACAGAAATGTTTGTCTGTGTTTCAGGGCTCTGCTTCCTTAATAACCTGATACAAGGCAATGTGTAAAATCCATTGGGAGTATAATCCTATGGATTTTGATGGAAAAATTTCTGTGTGCAGAACACACAGAGAAATGTTTGTCTGGTTTCAAGGTTCTGCTTCTTTAATAACCTGAAATAAGGCAATGTGTAAAATCCATTGGGAATATAATCCTATGGGTTTTGGTGGAAATGCAGCAGTTTATCCTTGCTGAAGAAATGTCTCATTATCCTTAGCATGAAAGAATAATACAAAGCAGTTCTGCCTAAGTCTGTAATTTGTCATGAGGAAGTTTCGTCTAAGAAGTATAAAACCCCAAAAGACAATGAATGAACAATTTTCTTCCTGCTAATGTAAATCCAGAGCCAGATTTCTGTGTAGATTTTGGGAATCATTCTAACTGCCTTCTCTCCCTCAAAAACCACATAAGTGAGAGATGTCCAAGTACTGCTTCCAAAAATAGGCCAAAAATTAAGTCAGGCTGGTACTTTTGTATATTTGAATTTCAGAACTTGAGACTGGAAGGAGAAAAAAATATGTCTGAAGGAAGCTGTAAAAGTCAGATGACATCATTGTCATAGATTCCTTAATTCATTGAATTACAAGAAAGGTCTCAGAGGATGTTTCATCTTGCCTTTATTTACTTCAGTTGAGGCCTCCAAAAAAGGAGGTGAATTTTAGTCTGCAGGAAGGGAACAAGTGTAAGGGCAGCCAGTTTTTTTCAAATTTATCTGCAACAGTCAGACACTTTATAAGTACTTGATACAGCCTTGAAATTGCATGGTTAATGGTGCTATTAAAACTTTTTTGAAAGATCCAGTCCAAAGTGTGTTGTATGTCTTCACAAAACTGGGAATGGAATCAATACCTAAATGCATTAAGGTCTTAGGTGCTCTCCAGTTGAATAATTCTCTTCTTCAGGGGGTTGCCTGTGTGTTTGTTCCTCCTGTGCCTATGTTCCTGTCCATTCTCTTGGGGCTTTTTTTCAGTGCTGGTGTGCCTGTAAGGATGGAGCAGCTTTCTTCCAGCACAATCAGTTTTGTAGAAGTATTTTCTTTGGTTCTTGGCTTCTTTTCTACTGCTTCTTTTTCACACTTTTCTGAAAAGTCAGAAGCAATTTCAGGTCCTCTGTCCAGGAAGAATTCTCAGAAAAGTGCCTCTGGTTTTAGGCTCTATCCTTTGTGCATGAATATCACAGAAATGGCCAGAAATACCATCCCTATTTTCTCCTTGGGAGGCACTGTCCCTGCAGACACCCTGGGAGGGCTGAGGGTGCAGGCTGGGAAGGAACATCCAAAGGAACCAGAATTATTTTCACAAAATCTTTTTTCTTTCTGACAGTGCTCATACCCACTTGTTTGTTCTGAGGCACTGTGACCTTTTAATTACTCTTCCAGCAAGGAAAAGCCCTGCCTTGGCTGAAGTATTGAGTGGTTGTTTACAGGGTGGGATTACTCCTGAGGAAGGGATTTTTCCAGCCTCCTCACGCTTGAGGAGAGCTGAGCAGTGGTACTGGGGATGCTAAACTGTCAATCTTTTCCACCAGAACAGATCACTAAGCAACTGGAAACTCAGAAGAGGGGTGGGAGGGAATGAAAAAGAGCAGTTCTTAGTCTTGTGCCTGCATATGTTTGTTCTTGGAGTCTCTTGGGATCTGTTCAGATTTTTCCTCCCTGAGGCTCAGTCTGCTCAGGATTTTGGTGCAGATTTTCATCAGCTCTCCTGAGCTGTCAGCTCTTGGAGTGCCTGCCCCAGTCCAGTCTGTCTCTGTTATCCTAGAAATACCTGGCTGCTTCATCTTGGTACCCTTCAGATCTTTTCTGCTTCCTAAAATACCCATCCCAGACATTCCAAAGCATCAGAGAACAGTCTCCCACTGACTGGAAAAGCATTTTTGAAGTGAGTGACCCCTTTTTGGGCTTGACTGTCCCTTTTCCAGGGAGAATGAGCTCCACTATCTCATTTTGTAGAGTTTCTCTGCCTACCTGACCTCCTCTGCTGGTGAGTGCAGTGGGATTCATTTTAAAACATGCTGTTCTTAAGAAGTTGATTTTAATTTAAAAAGATGACATTGACAAATACTTTTCAATGTACATCTGTATTTTTGTGGTCCCCTTCAGTTTTCACCTATTTCCAGGTAAAAATGCAGAACTAAGGCCTGGGTATTCCTAACAGTAGTAGGGCTGGAATATTATGGAGAAATGTTCCAGTTATCCTAAATTCAGCTGTGACTGTTCAATATCTCTAGCATTTAAGGAGGACATTGGCAGTTTAGACATATAAAAATTTTAAAAATAGCATTATTGGGACATCCTGATAGTCTTTCTCTTCCAGGCAAAGCCATGCAGGTAGTTTTCAACAGATGTAATTATTGAAATGTTCTGATCCCCTGTTAGATCAATCTAGCAGTGTCCTCATTCAAGGGGAAAAAATATCCTGTTTTATGGCTGACTGCATCAGCACAGAAATGCAGCACTTTATGATCCTACAGGAGTTCCACAGGCAGCCAGGCCATAATGGCCAATTAAACTGGTTTTACAGCTGCTCACTGGGAACTCAGGGAAGGTTATCTTTTTCCTTTCAGGAATGTGTCCTGCATTCCTGCACCCACTCCCCTCCCTCACCTGGAGCTTTCTTGTCATGTTTGCATCCCCTGCTTTTCCTCTGGGTACATCCATATTGCATTTTTTTGGCCTCAGAGATGTTATTATTGGGAAGGCAACAGGATGGAAGCTATAAAAACTTGTAAGGCTTAAACAGTGTGTGTTCAGGAGTGAAGAACCAGAAACTTTCATGCTTGGAAGGGAAGGAGTGATTGGTTTAGTCTGGGAGCAGAGGAAAATGAAAATCAGTATTCAAGGAGAACTGACAGGCTGGAAATGAGCAATGAAACTGAAACTTCTTACTTTCACAAAAAGCTTCTTAGTTTTCACAAAAAGAAGCAAAGAACAGAGAGTCTCTGAAAGACTCCATGAGATGGACAAGTTAGAGAACAGAATGGAGATGGATTGTGTCTCATCTTCTGTATTTTCTTTGAAGATAATGGTATTTTTGTCAAGAGGGAGAAAAGGTTATATTGAAATGGCGAAGAGAACAGAAAGAACATTAGTTCTAACTTCAATGGAATAAAAAAACCAGGTATTGGTGAGTGCCACAGAGAAGAACATAGAGATAAAGTTGTGAGTGGCAGAATTGTGTCTGAGATGAAGGCCTGTTGTTTAAAAGGCTAGTTAAGTGTTGGAATAGGCTATCAAGGCAGATTAGTTGAAAACTGTTAAAACCAGATTTCCTCACAATGGTGTAGGTTATTTTATATTCTTCAGAGAGAGGGACTGGATGATTTTTTTTTCCTAGCATTTCTGTAACTCTCTAACTCTTTTTAACTCTGGTGGCTTTGATCTGGGTGGTTGTTCACTGTGGAACATGTCATGAAAGTGCTGAATCTTAGGGATGAAAAGCAAAATGTGCCTCTGGAATTTATATCCTGATCAAATATAATTGTACTTAATCTGGGCTTTTCCCCTCAAGCTTTTCTAAATAATCAAACCTTGTCAGACAAAGTGATAGCAGTGTCTAGCAGGGTTTCCTGTCCTTTAAAAAAATCTTATCTATTACACAGTGTTTCTTAGTCATTTCAGCTTCAGATTGAAAAGCAGTCAAAAGCACATACTGACACAGGGTTTAATTGTTTTCATCTGTCTATTGATTAAGTGTTCAAATGTCAGAGTCCCAGAGCTGTGATATCTAATGCTTAAAAGCTTGACTGAAATCTTCCTACCTTTATTTTTGTAGGACCTTGATGTTGGAGCAAAGAAGGTGAAGTTGTATGTTGATGAGAACCTTGTGTTTGATGGTGAATTAGAGAGAGGCTCTGGAGATCTCCTTGCTGACCAGAGCACCACAATTGACCTCACAGATCACAAGCAAGATAGCTCAGCCTCTCCCTCAGCTGAGAGGAAGGAAGGAAATGCACCTGCAGGTCCAGACAAGAAAACAGACCTACTTTTAAAATGCTCAGAATCAAACAGTGCTTCATTGAACTGGACAGCTCTGCCAGAAGAGAATCTTCTTGAGCCTAAGATGAACTCAATCAGCTTTACAAAGAAAAATTTATCACAGTTAGAGGATGATCTAAAAGTGCCCCCATCTCAGGTTTGTATAAAAGATGCCAAAGAGGAGGAAGCAGCAGTTGCAGAGCATGTTCAGTCTGATGATGAGCTTTGTTTGAGTGAGCAAATGGAAAGGTTAACAGGAAGAAAACTGACTGATTCTGCAGGTGCAATTCCTTCTTGGTTGCAGTCATCTTCCCAGGTAACACAGAATAATCAAGACACTCCCAGTAGGCAGAAGCCTCCGTGGCTTGCTACAGAACAGAATTTCAACTCAAGATTTCAAACACAGCCAGATGAAATCATGAAAAACTTCTCAGATCTGATAAATGAGGATGTCAAATGTCAGAGGCATGAACTGGGAAGACCCAATAGTAGAAATGCAACTGGAGATGGGAGATCACAAACGCTGACCAGAAAGGATGCTGATGTGGACTTGGACATTTTTGACTCCCTTTCTAACAAAAACTGCAGTTTGCAGTACCCTGTGAGTGGAAGGAGAAGTGTCATGTGTGGTAAAAAGCTGGGATTAAACACTACAAATCTTGGAGAAGATGATTCTGCTCTCAAAGGTAAGAGTCACAATAGCAACCTTAGTCCAAGTGCTGATGTATTCTCCATTTTGCAGAGGCACAAACTCATTTTAGGTGGAAGGGACTTCTAGAGACTCCTGGAAGTTTAGACAGTGGATATTAGTCTGGCTATTTGTGATATTTTCCTCATGAGAATACTCAGTCTGTCTCCTACACCTGATATGAAACACTCTTCAGAAAAATTTGCATTCTGATTTAGGGGCTTTTAATTTATTTGGAGCAGCTGGAAGATGAAATTTCAGTAAATTACATTCTAAAAATTGACAGTCCTGTAGACAGCAAATGTTTGCTAATATCAATTAAAATCTGCAGAGAGATAAAGAAGATTACATCCCAAATTTGCAGAGTTTATTTGTGTAGTAGCTTTGTGTCTTTCTTGGTGAGAATAGATGCTCAATATATTTATTCAGAGTGAATGGAAAATTACCCTTATTTTTCTTCTCCGCTCATAATTTTATAAACCTCTCCCTCAGACATCTGGCTTATTTATGAAGAGTTTTCTAATAAATTAGCTGTTGTCTGCTCTGTGCTGTTGATTATCCTTGTCCTCCTTCCCCAGACCTCCTGCTGGAGGTGGATCCAGCTTTGTGCAGTTGTGTTCTGGCTCTGGCAGGACCAGCTGTGTGTCCCCAGGGAACAGCAGGAGAACTTCCCAAGCTCCCCTTTATCCCAACATCTGGCAATCCATGGCTAGGAATTTTTCAGGGTATGAGATATTTTTGTCTTTAACAAGTGTAAATAACAGAAAAGTAGAATTTCTTACCCACAAGCTCTGGCTTTGGCTCTCTTTCACCCAATTTGCCTTTGCTTGGGGTATATGTTTGTCTTCCATTTTCAGTTTCAAGCCATGTCACTCTGACTCCTGGGTTTTGGACCCTTCATGCTCCTTGCTTGGCATTCTGTAATCCTTCAGCATTCAATATCTTGTCTCAAATGAAGATTTAATACAAGAACAACAAGACTCAGAGAATTGGAATAAGATGTTACAAAGCCACAAATTGAAATTTTGAGAGTGATTGAACATCAGAACAATTTACATGAAAATGTATCTTGCTGTATATTGAATTTGGGTGTTTACATGCAAGTAAGGGTGACAAGGGACAGCAAATTCACCTAAATGAAGGAGTGTCAGTTCAAATTCTACAGCTGGTACTGCAGGGCTTTTTCAGACAAAGGTAAAATGGTTCTTTCTAAACTTAGAATGTCTGAATTTTTCCTTGTCTGACCCTCTGTGGAGAAAACAGCAATTTCATCAGTGTGTCTGAAGTTATACCTCAAAGAAGAGAAGAACAGAGGAGTTTGGAATAGGTGCCACCTGCCCTTCACCCACTCCACTCCCTGCAGCCCCATTTACTGTTTCACACATTTCACAGTATCTGTTACATGAAAACTTTCATGTTGTGAAAACTGTAAATAAATCCCACCTTGAGAAGTTCTGTTCAGTTGTGAAAATGGAGATAAATTAGGAATTTCAATGCAAACTACAAGATGAGGGTTATAATTTTTCAATGTAAATTTTCTCTGATTTTGCTCAGAGCGGGTTTTCCTGTGGTGCTTTAAGCTCCTGATGTGTTTTAGTCCCTGCAGCCACCCAGCAGCTTTTGTTCTCTCTGCTGTGTGTGCAGGGTAAAGCCATCTTCAAATGGAGCTGAGAGAGCTTTAACAACAGGAAAACCTTTAAAATGTTTCCCTGAGAGGGCTGGATTTTAATTGGCCTGGGGCTAAGAGAAGGGCAGTGGAGGGTGGGACAAAGGGAAGGCTCAGAGGCTCCTGAGGATGTCACAGCATGGCTTTGGTCACTAAATGCTTCACAAGAACAACAGGAATTAGTAACAGCACGTACAGGCTTGGCTGGAGTTAATGTTGCTATAAAAACATCAATTTTTCTTTGATAACCAGTTTAATGTGCGAAGGAAATGGTGGGAGTACGCTGATAAAATTTGCAAATAACATATAATTTGGTTTATTATGAGTTAAGAAGATTGAAGAACTGCACAGAACGATGAACTTGAGGACTGGAGCAATGGAATGCAATTCAGTAGAATGCTTGCAGGCTCATCTGGGGACTAATAACCAAAAATTAAGTTGTAAGCTGAGTAATCATCAATTGCAAATGACCGAGGAAGAGAAGACTCATGGTTGAGTAGCTGATGGCAGATTGAGTGAAATGCTGGGGTGAGCAGTGATTGGAGCAGTGCACTCCCAGGATGGATCAGCAGAGGCATTTTGGCTACTTGGGAAACCTCAATATCTCCAGACAGGCACTTGTGAGAGACCTCACTTGGAAAACTGCAGCTCTGATCATCCATTTTCAGGGAAAGCTGATTACCAAGTGGAACAGATACAGAGGAGAGCTTTTAGAATGATTTGGGAAATGAAGCATGTGATTGCAGCATGGAAATATGATTGCTGTTTATAACTGCAGGGGAGTAAAAAAAGAGATTAACACAACAGAGGGAGAAGAAAGGTGGTTTTTTTCTGTGTAGTCTTGCCCCAAAATGTAGTTTTCTAAAGTTTTGAGAGGAATTGTGTGTGGGGTGTGTGGCCATCAGAAGCTGAATTGGTGGTTCAAGACACTCCTGAACCCACAGAGGAGCTGGATGTTTGAGGTGTCATTAATCAATAATGCATTTTAGATTCTTGAAAGATAAAAGTCACACACTATAAACCTTCAGCCATTGGTGTCTGCTTTTGGGCAACCTCTGCTTTCCTTTGAGAGCTCCACTTCTCCTCTTACCAGTCCTTAAAGTAGGACTCACAAACCTTTTAAATTCCCCTTGCACTGCCCTAGAAGGGGTTCAGGATTGTAACCTCTGGACTGTTGGAAGTATTTCATATTTGTAAAGAAATGGGAAAAACTCTCCCAAACTAGGAAAGTCAGTGGATGGTAAATACTCCTCTGTACTCTGCTCATTCCAAAATTTTCAAGCTTTGACATTTTCAAGGGGTAAATATTTGTACAGTGCCTTGTCCAGGTGAATTGTGAGTATTGCTGGGGATCAAGCACCTCTTGGTAGTGGTGTGAGCAAGAAAGTGACTTAAAAATGTCTGATATTCTCTGAAATATGAACCTTTCCTTCATGTCTGCCTTTTCCTTGTGGTGTAAGGAGGAGTGCCAGGTTGGTCTCCAGCCTTTCATTCTGGAAGACAACCCTTTTCCAGGTAGTTTCCCATCTGCTCTAAAATTCCTTATTTTATCTCACGTGTCCCCACTGTAAGTGGTTATTTGCCATAGATAGATTAGGAACATTGCCTCTTTCCAGTATTTCCAAAAACACAGTTAAAAGTTAGTCTTGAGCAGTCTTTTGGGAAAATTTTGTTTTGCATTTCACAGCAATTGGCATTTATTCTTGATAACCATTTGTTTTAGTATCCACCCAAGGACACTGTACAGAAGTAAAATCTGGCCCATGGGCCTGTAATTGTTCAGTACTGCACTTCCTTTTCTTCATTTATTTGAAGGAAATACATGAGTGACTGCTTTATTGAAAACCTTGGTTATTATCTGTTCTTAATTGTTTTGAGATTGAAATGAAGCAGTGCCCCAGTGCAGCCACAAGGAGAAGATGCTTTGCTCCCACTGGGTCCCTCTGATTTGTTGCCCTCCCATTGTTGCATTCCCATTGGATATCTTGTAATTATTCTCTTTCTACATCTCACACCTGCTGAAAAATAGGAAAAATATTTGGACATTACCTGCCTAGAATGCAATGCTCACCTCATCCTGCCTGTCTGCTGAACCTACTCCTTTTCCCACCACTTTTCTTTATATACCTGGGGCTCATTTTGAGAGGAAGAACCAGCTTTTCTCTGTAATGCTTTACATTAACCAGTTCAGCCATTTCCAGCTGTATGAAAGACCTGCAGAAATGCAGAGGGATGATTTAAACTCTTGTGACAGGCACACAATAAGTATCACTGAGCAAAAATCCCAATTTCTTTAAGGGCTGAGGCAAGAATTCACAGCCTCTACTTAGTTGCAGTTTGTACCGTGGCAGGAGTTCTCCTCCATAGGTAAAAGTGATTTTGTTCATTGTGTTTGAGTGGGGAAGGGGAACTGGGACATGTAGTCTTTGTGACAGAAATGCAAACTAAAAGTGCTGCTGTCAGAGAATTTCCCAGTGAGGTACACAACATCATTCTGCAGAGTCAATGTTGGAGTGGTTTGCTCCCTGTTTGTACATTAAATGCCTTTGTAATGTTGTTTTCAGATGAAGACATTCCCATCAAGGACGTAGCAACCTCTAGAATGAAGTGGTGCAGTGAGCAAGAACACACTCTGCAGGAGTCCTGGAACTCCTTGGTGAAATTTAATTATTCCCACCGTGGTCGGATCTCAAACATGGATTTTCAAGGGGATATTTTTGATGAGTTCCTCCATCAGCAGAAAATCAGCCGGCCTGGAGAAAATCAGAGAAAAGAGGGACTACAAACACTACCAAAGAAGCAAGAGGAAGAAAATTCTGTGGAGATCCAGGATGGAAGTGATTTTAAAATCCCAGTTTTACCTTATGGGCAGCACTTGGTGATAGACATCCGAACAACATGGGGAGACAGACATTATGTTGGTCTTAATGGAATTGAAATTTTTAGTTCTAAAGGAGAGCCTGTTCAGATTGCAAAAATAACAGCTGAACCCCCTGACATAAATATTTTACCAGCTTATGGAAATGATCCCAGGGTGGTAACCAACCTGATAGATGGGGTGAATAGGACCCAGGATGATATGCACCTCTGGCTGGCACCATTCACCCCTGGAAAAGCTCACTTTGTCTTCATTGACTTTGTGGATTCCTGTCAGGTAGCCATGATTAGGATCTGGAATTACAATAAATCCCGAATCCACTCCTTCAGAGGTGTGAAAGACATCATCATGGTGCTGGATGAGCAGTGCATCTTCAAAGGAGAGATTGCCAAAGCCTCAGGAACCTTGTCTGGAGGTAGGCTATCATTTCTGATTTTCCTTGTGGAAACAGCAGTACAATACAAACAAAATACATTTAGCTTGCTTGTTATCATTTTCCACTTCAAAGCAAGCTGGCACTTTGTTTGGTGTTTAATTTAAAAACATAATGCAAAGCCCATTAATGCATTCTTCACTGATACTGGGGATTTTAGCAGCATACAGAGCTAATCTCCATTTTTAACTATGTTTTAGCAACCAGTTTGTGTTTCAATCCCATCAGATAAGCACTAGAAATTTCAAAGTTGCAGCTTTTTGCTTGTTTTCACATACATGGTCTTTTGGAAAAGGTGATTGGGAAGCTTTTTTCCCCATTTGCTTTTCTATGTATCTGAAATCTGACTGAATTCTCTAGTGAATTCTCTAATTTTCCATTAGAGAAATGGAATTTCCATTGAAATGAATGACCATTAGAGAAATTGTCCAGAGAGTTTCTGGATAGCCCAAAAGCTTCAGGAGCAGTTCCTGGTCCTTTGACAAGAGTTTCCAGCACGGTGTTAGAGAATCCATTAGAGAATTGAAATTCTCTAATTTTCCCTCTGAATTCTCTAATTTTCCATTATGCAGTGTAAGTTTGAGAGTGAAAGCCATAGTCAGTATCAATTTGCCATACATTATCTTTAAACACTGCTGCAAATTAAATGCAAAGAAGGGCCAAAAATAATTTTTCTCATTATTTTCTTTTTGCATTATTTCTCCATTTAATTCTGTGTGTTGCCTTCAGCTCCAGAGCACTTTGGGGACACCATATTGTTCACTACTGATGATGATATTCTTGAAGCCATTTACTACTATGATGAGACATATGATGGAGAAATGGGAGATTCCAGCTCCCTGAGATATGAGGAAGAGCTGAAGAGGCCAACAACTGCAGACAGGGAGGGAGATGAGAGACCTTTTACACAAGCAGGGTTGAGAACAGAGGAGCAACAGGTGGGGGCCTCTATGTTTAAAACTCTCTATAAATGTCTGTTTGAAATATGGAAGTAATAGCCACATTTCCAGGCTGGAATAAAACTGCAGAAGAACTAACACAATTATTACTATTTTAAAGACATTTTTTCACCAGATCAATAATTTATGTTATTTTTTTAAAGCTCTAAAGGTCCTCCAAATTGTGGTTTCCCTGATTAATTAATAAGCTTATTTCTTTACTTAATTGGAGAGGGACTAGGGGGAGTTCTTTATGATTTAGGTACTCTTGAAGGTTTCTTGTCTGTCAGTGATTTTTCCCATACAGCTACTTCTGTCATGAGTAGTTGTCCTCCCTGGCCCTCCAAACAAAAGATTTTTCCATGTTTTCCATATTGTGGGTTTCTTCCTCCACAAATTAAGGATGTTAAATAAGAAGGGTCTCTTCCTCTCAACTCTCCCCTTATTTTTCCTCTTTTTTTTTGGCTAGCATCATCACAGGTGTGGGTGCATTTTGCATCATAAAAACTCCTCTTTTCTAGTCCATGCAGAAGGCATTTCCCTCCTTGGAGGACAGCTGTATTTCCAAGCACTTGAGCTCTTTCTTGCCTTTTGCCATCCCAGCCCAGCAGTCCAGTGTGTGAGCAAAGATCCCACAGGATTTTCTCAAGATGCTGTGTGGCATCTTTGACCTGTTTTCCTTAAAATTTTCTACTTTCTCAGAATCTTCCTGAGCACCCTCAGTGAGGTTGTCTTTTTCTAGGGTTCACACTCTTGTGTGTCAGGAGATTCAAAGCTGAATCAATCCAAATTCCAGCCGCTCCAGCCAAGATCTCCACAGGGATGTGTGGTTCCTAATGAGCCTCCTGTGGTTCCAAACCTTCCCCTTCTGTCCTGTCCTCTTTTTCTTGTGGCTCACAAGACAAAAGGAGATCCAGTGGTGTTGGAATTTGAATCTCGCTGTTAAAACCACAAGTCAGTGGCTTTAACCCTTGTGCTTCTGCAGGAATTTTGATCCCATCTTTGCATGCAGTAGCTGAAACTGCTCAGAGCCTTGCACAGTGCAGGGTTTCATGAAGACAAACTGCAGCTGACCTTTCTTTTCCTGATCATGTGTTTATTGTGAGCATTCACCAGGTCCTCTCCCATGGCAGAAGCTTGGCCCTGGGCTGTCTGATCCTTGCTCTGATCCACAGGCCCTGCCTTCATTTTGCTGCTCAGCTCTGATGCCCTCCACACCCTGCTGTCCCTCTGAAACTGCTCTATCAGCAGAGGAATAACACAAGCTGTTGTGACTGAGCCATTGATCTCCCTGTCACTGGGTGTTTGCTGGTGCCATCCAGATTTCTGTAGGGGGATGTTTATGCTCCCAGAATGATACAGATCCACTGCACAATTTGTCTTCCCCAGCCTAACCTTGTCAGACCATTATTGACCAGTTAGAGCAGCCCTGCTGTTCATTGCCCTTTATTCCCTGTTGCACATTCAGTAGATGAAATGGTGGGTTTTACTAAAAACTTTTCAAAAGCTCTTACAAAAGTGTGTTGCTTTTCTGTCAGTGTGTTATCCTTGGCCATCTTTCTGTCCATGAATTCAAGAATCCTTAACATTGTTGATTTTATAACAGATCAGACCTGTGGCCACTGCACTTGATTCAGCTCTGGGGCCAGCAGTGGCTGCTGAGAGAGAAAGAAAGAACAGCACAAACATAGAGTGCTGTTTCTCTGGAACACTCATTCAGCCCTCAGAAATGTGTCTCACAAGGACTTTTTAACTTAACCTCTGTGTTTAATATCATGCCACCGATTTTTATTGCATTAATTCATCCACCAGCTTTTTGAACCCACGTGCACTTTTAAAATTTACAGTGCTCCGTGGCAAATTTCCCAGCTGAACCTGCATGGCACAAAGAACCTCCTTCTGTTTGTTGCTGGCTTCATTTAATGTTCTCTGGGTTTTCTGTTGGAAGAAACTAAGCAATTATTCCCCACTCCCTTCTTCAAGCCACTCAAGAGATTTATACCCCTGTGTTAGTCTTCTAAATCTTTTCCAGAGTGGTTGCTCCTAGGAAGGTGTTGAACATTTGGTCAAGTGTAAGATCATGGTAATACTTTCTGCTTTTTATTGCTTTTCCAATATCTCCTGTATTATGGTGGTGTTTTGTTTTAGCCATAAGAATTTAAGAACACAGGTAGGACAATGCCCACTAGCAGAAGTAGTTAAAATAGTAGAAAATGAGACCATATCTGAAAGAAAATACATTATCACCAGGAAGGGATCTGAGTAGATAAGAAAGGGAGAAAAGAGGTGATAAGGTGCCTTGGCACAAATGGTTTATGCTCTGCTAGGGAGAGCATTATTTTGCAATCAGTAAACCCACTGTCCATGAGTTTTGATTTTCAGTAAAGATGCAAATTTTAATTCCCAGCCTGGTGTTTGAGAATTGCTGTGAGGAACAGAACTGGCTTGTGAGAGAGGTACCTACCCCAGTGGGAGGGATTTTGCACTGTGTAGGTTCTGTGGGTTTATTTCAGAGCCCATTTCTTGTTCAGTCTCAGCTGAATTAGTTTGATTCCCCCAGGGACATTTGCTGCCACATGAAGGATATTGCAGTCTGGGAGCCCATGAGATCCTGGGGATCAGTGGTTAAATTGCAGGGATCTAATGGAACAAGGAGACAAGCGTTGACAAGTCTTTATTTATTTTACTTAGGCACTGTGTAGATCCATTTGATGTATTGTGGCTGACTGGAAGTTTATTTCTAATGATGAATTAAAGAGAAAGAGTCTGGACTTCTAATTTCCTGTTTGGCCTTTTGACTACTAATGAGGATTGAGCTGATGTTTATATAGAGCTACTTATAAAAATGCCAAGATTTCATTCTAATCTACTGTTATTTATTTTGGAGCCAATAATGGTATCTGTGAAGTTAAGATTGTTTTCTCTGTTTTACATTTTTCCACAGAGAGCAGAATTTGCCATTTTATCCCACTCGCTCAGTGAAGTGAATTCTATCTGCAATCCTTTGCCATTTTTGTCTTTACTACCCTGATTGCCCCAGTGTGATCAGCAAATTTTGTCATCTGTTTCTTCACTTTTCTGAGCAGCATAGGCAATTTTTAATTAGCATTGCTAGAGCACAAGCACAAGCTTTTGGACAAGTTTGCTTGTTTGTTCTGCCTCTTAATTCCTGAGAAGAAATTGTGGTGGCACTCGCTGGTCTTGACTTCCTTCCAGTCTCCTTGTGTCTGCAACAGATTTGCAACATATTGCAAATACAGCATATTATCACTTGCTGATGGCAGTCAGCAGGGAAATAAGTGTTATTTAAGGATTTCAGCCTCTTTGAGAAGAGGTAGCTCACCCTATGTAGTCTCCCATTTCACATTTCTATATGCACTAAGCTAAAACCCTGCCCTAATAGTCTGGGTTTTCTAAGAACCCACCTGATATTTTACACTTTGGGTCATGTTTTCCATTTTTTGCAGGACAGCCTGGGTGGGGAGGCAGGGGAGAGATTGATATACAAAAAGAAACAGGTACAAATAGAACTTTTATACAAATATAGATTTTATAAGCAGCCAGTGTAATACTGAACCTGTTCCTTGACTTTCTTTATAGGTTCAAGAGCCAGACCCTGTCTCTGAATGCACACCAAAGGAAACAGGAATATTTACTGGGAAATGTAAGTTCTTATATTCACTTCTTGCTTTACTGGCCTTCCCCAAAACATGTTATCAAGGATGATCTGATTTGTCAGAGCTGTAGAGCACTTTGTGACAGATGCCAGGTCTAGAATAAAGAAGAGAATTGAATATTTAAGGCAGAAGCTTTGTTTGCCATGGCATTTACAACATTATATTGCAACAGTTGGCTTTTAATCTCAGAAAAACAACATTAGCCATTTGCCTAGTCCCTGAATGGGAGTTCTAATAGCTGTGTCCCTTACCCAGTAATTCTCTCCCAATCCTTTGTATTTGTGTAGACTGACTGAATTTTTTAGATTGGATTGACAATAGAAACCCTAGAGTAAAGCTAGATCAGAGTGTTATATCCCTGCTTAACCACCTGATTTATTATCCTGTACCAAACCAGCTCTCTGTGGGCCTTTCAGCTGTTGTCCAGAGAATTTCTGGATAGCCCAAAAGCTTCAGGAGCAGTTCCTGGTCCTTTGACAAGTGTTTCCAGCACGGTGTTAGGAAATATTTTTACCCTGAGAGAATTGAGAGGGTTTGAGATCTGCCAGCCTTGGGGACAGGAAAACATCCCCTGGATGCTGGACTTGTTCTGAGCTTGGAGCTGGATTAGACCCCTCCAGAGGTTCCTTTTCCCTGTGTCATCCTCAGATTGGAATCCTAAACTCTGGGGAATATTAAATCTGTGTGGATGGCTGCTTTGCACTGGAGAACAGGCGGGTTCTGCTCCTGCCTGCTGTACCCTGAGCACTTTTATTCTCAGCGCTGGCCTGGGGACTGGTACCTGCTGTCAGTGCAGCCAGAGCTCCAGATTTGTCAGCTGAAAGCTGTTTTATTTCTTTGTGTCCCTGCAAATGCTGATGAAATCTCACTCCCAAGTGAATCTCTGTGTGTATCAAGACTTGCTCTGGGTTTTTAGGGGTAACTGGGCTGGAGGGTTTAAGAGGTTTAATGCTTGTTTGTTTTGCAAACATAAATTATGACTACTGGTGCTTCTTTAGACATTACATTAGATTATTTGTGGGCTTCTGTAGTATGTGAAATGAAAGGCAGTTCTAATTTACAGGGATGGATTTTTATGGAACCTGATCAGATTGGAATTTTACTTGTTATATCTGTACATGCTATTTCTGTCTTTTCATTAAGGCATAAAACAGGTGGAACAGGAGATTCACATTCAGTCATTTGTCCACCCAGCTTTTTTCCTGTTTATTTTCTGGAGATACAGCCTAATCAATATTTGTGCTTTTCACTGATGCTATCCCATGAAAATTCTTCCATATGTCCAGTTCTGACATGAAGAAAATAACTTAAAAACATTAGTAAACCACATTTTTCTTTGCTTTAACTGGGAGTAGGTGTTTTCTAAAAATATATGGATTTCTGAAAGGCTGGATTTAAATGAATCTATACAGTCATTTAGCTGGTGAAAGATGATGGATAGACTTCAGACTAATGGGTCTTCTCTGCATCTGCATAATCACAAAATCTGTCATGTAACTGCTTAAATGTGTCACTGGCTGGCTGGCAGGGTGCAGTCCCACTAATGAGGCACTTGGGAACGTGCTTGATCAGCAGTTGTGGAATTTCAAGTGAACAGGGTGTTGGTGGCACATGAAAGGGCTCTGACACAGATTAAAAGAAGCTGCTCTTACATGGAGGTGGACAAACAGAGCAGGAAAAATCCAATTCCTGCATATAAAGTGATTTAATCTATACAAAATATCCATGCTGCTAATCACTGGGATTTGCACTCGTGTTTACATTGGTTATCACTACAGACCAGTAAGTTTCCAGAGGCATTAAATCTTTATTCCTTTATGCAGGCCTGCAACTGAACTTCACCATGACCTGGGGAGACTCTCATTACCTGGGGCTGACAGGACTTGAAGTGATAGGAAAGGATGGTCAAGCATTAAAAATCAATGCAGAACAGATTTCTGCTTCACCCCAAGACTTAAATGATCTTCCAGAGTGCACAGGAGATTCCAGAACATTAGAAAAGTAAGTAACCAAGGACTTGGGATGCATTTTACATCACATTTTCTGAAGTGACACATTTCTATAAACTTATGTTAACACATGTTAATGTGAACATGATTTTTATCCCATCGCTGCTCATTCTTGGAATTCACAGGCTGTCCAGGAACAGCTTGTTGTAGAAACATGAATGAGATGTTTCCAAAAGATGGTGTTTGAGCTGGGAGATGAGAACATGCCTGCTTGGTTTTTCTGCCAAGGACTTTCCAGGAAGGAATGTGGGTGTTCTGTAGCATCTGTCTGTGCATATTGAGTGATATTTATGCAGGATTTCTGGATAATTTCAAGGAAAAATTGCACGTTTGCAAAGAGTGAGGATGTGTTGTGGAATTGCACAAATAGGTGCCAATCTTTTGGCCAATTTGCAGCACTTTTTTTGGCAAATCTAATGAAGTTTTATTCATTGACAAGTATATTTCCTCAGATTAACTTGTGCATCTAAATGGCAGCAGTATAGAAATGATAGGCTGTAGATCTGGAGAGGACTTGGCATTTTGGATGTTTTTGAAGCTGCATCCTGTTGTTTCTGAGTCATCTCTCCATTTTAAAGGGTATTTTTGGTTGTAATCCTGTCTTGCTGGCATGTTTATGGCCTGTGACCAGGTTTATGAATTAAGACTTGTCTTTTCAAAGGCTCTGGAGTCTTCCTTAGAATGTTGTCTTTATGTCCATGCACACTAACTCCATTTGTAATTTCTGCTAATCTGACTAATGCAGATATCAACCTGACTTGTGTGTGATTCCTTGTTCCTTCTGCCATCTTGTATGAAAATCTCCTCTGTAGACAGTTGAAATAAGAAATCTTCCCTGTGATGGGCAGATTCTGCTGGGGGAGTCTCTCCAGACCCCATCCTGATGGACTCAGATGCAAAGGATTCATTTCCCTTTTGTTGGTGCCTTCTCCTCTCTGAATGCTCCTTTTGCAGCCTGGTGATATGTTGATCTTACAGAATTTCTGGCAAGCTTTCTGCCCCTGATGTATTTGAGGGATTTTATTTATTGTATCTTTTGCTTGCTAGCCTTCAGACTCTTTTTTTGGCCTGTGTGTACGCATTTAACCTTCCAGAGTTTATGAGTCTATCAATTTAGAGCTTTTTTCATCATGAATTTTGCTGAAAGATGGCCCATAATAACTTTGTTTATCCTGCTACTGAGCCAGGCTGGCTTTGAGTTTTCAAGTCCTCCTTCTTTCTAACATCTTTCTCAGTAAGTGGGTTATATTTTTAATTTTTATTTTATTTTTTTACATTCTGGATTGTTTTGCTGGAGAACTTTTTTGGGCACAAGAAATAGAGGCTCTTTTGGCTCTTTGGATATTCCTGCAAGCATGTTGAATTTGAGTACATTGCAGTGCTCTCAACTGTGGCATTTGGAATAAGTCCCATGTACTATTCAGGACCAAATCAAGAATTATCTCTTCTCTCATGGACTCCCTAATCAGTTCCTCTGTGAAAGAGTTATTATTCAAATCTTTTTCTTTAAGGAATTGCCAAGTCTGGCACCCATTCTTCCATTAAACTTTTAAATAAATAGTAAGTATAAACTTACTTTTTTGGCAGTGTACCAAAGTAATTACAGTGGAAAATTAATTCATATTCTCCTTTACTCCCATCTTCATATGGCACAGTTTGTGGTAGAAGAATATAATGTCAGAAAAAAGCAGATTTAACTTTATTTAGTCAGCCTGAAGCCTGTGCTGCCATGAAAAGACATTGTCCTGCTGGTTGGAAGCTTTGTAAAATAGCAGGGATGTGGCTAATTGTGTCCACGAGGGATGAGAGCAGTCCCAGGTCCTGCTCAGGGTTATCCAGCTGCCATCCAGCTCCTCCTCGGATGCAGCAGATTGTGTTGGCATAGAAACACCCTGCAGGGTGCCAATCCACTGCTTTGGCTGTGGGAATTCAGGAATTCCACTGTGCCTGCCTCTGGGTTCTGCCTTCAGTCACTCTGCTGCAAAGGCATTTGAGCTTCCCTTTGCCTGTCCTGTTCACACTGGGAAAACCTAAACATTTTGTTGTTTTTCCAACTAAAGAAAATACTGGGTTTTTTTTCTCCCTCCACTGCCTTTAGTTCAATACTTACATGCTATTTTTGATGCTTTCTGTGCTTTTAATTGCATGCACAAGGGCACGAGGAGCCCTGGAAGCTGGAAGTGGCTTCCAGAATAAAAAGAACCTTAGGAAAGTCCCTGCCTTTGATGAGAGAAGCCAGCTTTTCCCTTTGTGCAGCTAATGGACTTTTCTCTTTGTAGGTTAATAGATGGCACTAATATCACAGTGGAGGATGACCATATGTGGCTCATTCCCTTCTCTTTTGGAGAAGATCATCTGCTCACAATCCATTTTGATAAAACTGAAAGTATTGCAGGGCTTCGCTTTTGGAACTATAATAAATCTCCAGAGGATACCTACAGAGGGGTAAGTAAAAGAAAAGGAGCATTGCCAGCAAAAATATACAGCAGTGCATTGGAAAATTGGTACTGTGATGAATGAATATAGCTGCCTTAATGGAACGCCATAAATCTTTCTAGATTGTCTGAGGCTGAGTTTTGTGGCAGGTATAATGCATTCCTGTCTCCACAAACAGCAGATAGTAAAAAAAAAAAGCAAGAAATGCTTTAAAGAACTCTTCACAGCTGATTTTTCTAAGAGACACATACAATAGCACATATTATTTTCAGGATGTATGATTCTGAACTGGTATCCTCTCAATATCTTGTCTTTAGACCTGCTGTATGATTCTGTATTTCCTGAAATGCTGGGAATGATATGAGGGAAACTTTTCCAAAGAAATTCTGTTTAGTTCAGGTTCGGGAGGCCACTCACTCAGTACTGCCTTTTCCAGGAAGAGTCTTTTGAAATATTAACATTTAATAAATGGAAAGTTGCCACCTTCAAGCAGTTTAGCTAAATTAATTTAGCTAAATAATTTTAAATTCTAAAATAATTTTTATAATTAATTTAGCTAAATAAATTTTAATTTTTTTAATTTTAGCTAATTTAGCTGAATAATAATTTAGCTAAAATTTACATTTAATAAATGGAAAGTTGCCACCTTCAAGCAGTTTAGCTAAATTAATTTAGCTAAATAATTTTTAATTCAAAAATAATTTTTATAATTGATTTTTAATTTTTTAATTTTAGCTAATTTAGCTGAATAATAATTTAGCTGAAATTAACATAAATCCTCTCTTATTTGCAAATTGCCTGCTTTATATGTTTTTTTCCATACTAAATTGTTAGGATTTCCAATTGACACTTGATGGAGATAATTTTATACTTTTTCACTCTGAGTTTGGCTCCTTCCCCTGCTGGATTTACACATGTAATGATAACACTTGTAATGATAATTATAACTAACCAGAGGTTGCTGTTCATTGCACAGAAAGTTTAGGAATCCACCTGTCCCCAGATTTTCCACCCCAAAAAGCAACTGTTGCATTCTCAATGTCCAAATTCAGGCAATAAATAAGAACAAAATTGTTGGCATAAATTAAATTGGAGGTAGGACAAAAATGATTTTTATTAAATCCCAGCTGATGCAGAGATTTGAACAGAGGGCCCTGATTTTGTGCTCCATCATATTTGACACATGGGAGGGTTCTGGAGCATTTTGAGCATTACCTAAACATACAAATGAGGGGTTTTAGTGGCATTTATGTCCTGATTTCAGCTGGGATAGAGTTAATTTTCTTCCCAGGAGCTGTGTTTTGGATTTAGGTGATAATAATGTTGGTAACTTAGTGATATTGTAGTTGTTGCTGAGCAGTGCTTATTAAATCTCTAAAATCTAACATGGAATTTGGTCTCTGGAGGCCAAACCAAGAGAAAAAAAAAGAAGAAAGGTGTATTTTTAGCAGTTTACTTGGCTAGGTAATAAAAAGAAGTGAGTCTGATACAGGTGATTCTGATACCTGCATGAATACTGAAAGTCCCGTGAGAGTTAGTGGATACCACTTAAAGAAGGAGCCCATACCTGCAGTCTTGGAGAAGGATAAAATAAATTATTTGGAAAACAAAAGATGCAAGGTCCACTGGGCCACAGGAGAGGAGGTTTTAGGCTGTAAACCCAGAGCATCCTGACATCTGTCTCTTGAAGTATTGCTGCTCCTTGTAGGAGCCAGTCCCTGGGTGTGAGATGGGATGATTTGTTAGGCAGCTGCAGGCTGGGGGATTCTATTCACAGCTTTAGTGTGAGAGGGTAATGGCAGTGACTGTCAGAATGAAGGCTTGGGTGCTATTTGCAGCTCTGTGAAAAATCACCTTGTGAGAGCTTTGTTATGCCATTTGTAAAATGCAATATGTGACGGCTGAGTGCCTCCTCAGATGATGAGAATTACTTAGAAATGAGGGCTGTAAAGGGCACATAAATATAAGCAGCTGTGGTGTAATAGGTAAGATTCCATCTCTGACTCTCCACACTTCCCATTCACTGCGTGTTTCCGTTTAGGAAAGTGGATTTCAGTGGATTTCTCACTTCCTCTCCTTAGCCTGGCAGACTTATTCAGCTGGAAAACAGCATGCAGAAGAGTTTCTTATATGAAAAAAGATGTTTCCTTTATTTGATCCCAAGTGTATTGAAGATGAAGCCAAAAATAGTTATTTCTCCACACTTGGTAGTCTTACAAACATTCCCTCCTAGTTAATCTTCATGGAAATTAACTGAGCCCCTCCTCCAGTCTAGCACAAACTGGTACTTGGTGAGAGACCCAGGGCAGTAAATGCTGCTTGTGATGAACATTAAGTTATATTTAACAAATTAGAGAGCAAGGTGCAGTGATTAATTGTTGGAGCCTGGTTGAGTTGTTCTGCACCTGGGATTGTGCATACAGCTCCATACGGTGCTGCTGGGGGAGGGTGAAGGGGCCAGGACTCCTGCACCACCTGAATAAATGTGCCTGAATTATTCACTTTGATCTCCAGAGGTTGGATAAAAGTGTGCTCTCTCTCTGAGGTGGCCACAGCTCAATTGTGTCTGTCTGGTACAGGCACCTTTTCTTTATTCATATGCCCTGAGGTTACACACAGCACTGCTTGGCAGAGGAGTTTGTGTGATCCTGGAGAAGTCCAAGTGCCACCTGCCACAAAGATAAATAGAACTGCTGAAACACAGGCTGCTGTGAAGGCAACAGAAACACCAACATCTGCTCTGCAGAGAGCAGCAGGCTGTGGGATCTCTGGAAGGGTGCCCCAGCCAGGCTGGGCAGTCCCAGCTGCCTGAGCAGAGCATTCAGGGGCATGATGTCTCCTCAGATCCCCTGACTGAGAGCTTCCCATTCTCCTCATGTGTGTCAATATTGCTGCAGGCTCAGGGCTCAGAGGATTGTTTAGGTTGGGAAAGAGCCGTAGGGTCAGCATGTCAAACTGCAAACCTCACAGTGCCAAGGCCAGCACTGAGCCATGTCCCCACATCTACACCTCTGAAATCCTCCAGGGATGGGATCTCCACCCCTCCCCTGGGCAGCCTGTGCCAGTGCTTGAGCACTCTGGGAAGAAGGGAGGCTTCAGTTTGCTGAGATCTAGTGCCATGCAGTATTAAAGGATCTGTCAATGCCTTTTTTTTAGTATTTTTCCCCCCAAATCCTCACCTCTGTCATCCCCATCAATGTCAGTGATGACATGGACACTATGGATTGCAGCTTTCTTTTGCCAAAGGAAGTCATACTGTAGAGGAATGAAATAAATACAGCTAAGTGAAATTATTCCAGTCTCTGAAGTGAATAGAATTATTTGCAATTATTTTAAGAAGTCTTGTAATGTAATATGAGATAATCTGATGTTTTGCTCTTTTAAACCAGGCTAAGGTGGTGCATGTGGTGCTGGATGGGCACAGCATCTCCCCCCTGGAGGGCTTCCTCGTCCGCAAGGGACCAGGCAACTGCCACTTTGACTTTGCTCAAGAAATTCTCTTTCTTGACTATCTCCAGCCCCAGGCAGCTCCTAAAGCACACAGGAGGTAAACCAGGATGTCTTTGTTGTCTGAACCACAGGATTTCTCTTCACTGTTGCAGTGTAATTTCACATTCCCTGTTGGAACTGCCTGTGTGAGGCTCCTGGATGAAAACATGGAGCACTTGGAGCAGAGCTTCACTCGGTTTTAACCCTGACCAAATTGCTCTGAGCTCTAAGTCTGGTCCAGCATTACAGCTGCAGGTGTTGGGGTGGTGTCTGTGGAGATTTAATTCTTTGGGTTTGTTCTCTTCTTTTCTGAATGAGCCAAGGGTACATAAAAACTGTTTTTCCTTGTTTTTTGTTTTTTTTTCCAGGAATGCTTCAAGAACACTGGAACAAGCCAGTATGGACTATGAAGCACCATTAATGCCCTGTGGTTGTATCCTTCCCTGTCATCTGGAATATTTTAGAGTTACATACCATGGTTAGGAGTCCTGAGCTTTATAAATCCAACAATTTTGTGTGCTTTAAGGTATTAACCAGATACCAAGAATATGAGAAAGGCTTCCATAAATATGGCTTAAGAATAAATCAGTGAAATATCATATGAGTATGTGGCCTGTTCTCAGATCCTCTGGTAGCTTTTTCTCCTGAACTGCAAATAAGAGTGTCTGACATCCTGGGCTGCACAACAATTTTTCAAACTGCAGATTAAATTGCCTGTTAAAACAAAGCTTCTGTACTGATATTTTCCTTAACAGACTTTTGCTTTTTAGTTATTTTCCAGTTCCAGCTGCTGACGAGTTGGGGTGATCCCTACTACATTGGTTTGAATGGGCTGGAGCTGTTCAATGATCAGGGAGAGCAAATCTTACTGACTGAAAACAGTATCCTTTGCACACCAAGCACCCCTGGCCCTGCTGGTGCACTTTACTCCCTGGCAAATTGCCACAGGGCTGAACTTGGCTTCTCTTTCTCTGTGTTTTGGTGATGAATCTCTTTTCCATATGTTTTTGTGGATTCTGTGTATTTCCAGAATGAGTGGGATGCACCAACAAAGCAGGACAAAGTTAGAGAAGGGAAGGCTTAAGAAGTGTGTGGTGTTTTCTGCTCTTGATATTTCTTCTGTGGTGGGGAAGGACCAGAAAGTTTGCTGAGCTATACATTCATAAGAAAAGACTGAATTCAGTGCTTTTTTTCTTTTTTTTTTCTTTCTTTCTTTTTTTTTTTTTTTTTTTAATGGAATCTTTCATTGTGCCTCAAGAAAGAAATTTTTCATAACTCTTGTTCTGGAGATTTAGGCTGTTGTAGACACCCAATGCAGTGATGAAAATCAGGGCTGAGAGTTTGAATTTGATTCAGTGTTCCCTGGATATCCAACAGAGGGAATGAGAGGTGTATTGGGAAGATTGATGTTCATTAGGATTGCACTTTGTGCTCTGTACCAGCTAAAGTCTTCTAAGAGCTTCATACCCAACATACAGCTAACATAGTTCAGGTACATGGAAGGAACATTTATTAGCCTCCTGGAAAGAATAAATAGCACAAATGCTGCAGGATTTGTTTGTCTCTAAGGATCCTCACTGCCTAATAAATAGGGAATTCCATGAAATAAAGGCTTTTCCCCAAGTGCTGTTTTGATTTTTATCTTGTATGAGACGCCCTGACCTTGAAACATTTATAATGGACAAGAAACATTTTGAAATTGAGAAATGGTTACAAATTTTCTTTAGGAACAAGGATCTTTAACTGACCTGGTTCAGCTCTACAGTGCAAAACAGTGGCAGGTAAAGAACCCTCAGCTCCTTTTGAACGATCAGCTCTCCTGCCTGTGCAGTTGTGTAGGGATGTATTAGGATCCCAAAAGAGCATATTTGTCTTAGTGCAATGTTTAATGTGATAATTCACAACTGAATCAAGCTTTTCTTAAACACTTGAGGCATTGCTGTGTCATTCCTTCAATTCTTTATGAATACTTACAGACTTTTACAAAGCAGGACAGGAGGAAATTAATGTCCCTCAAACTGGATTGCTCAGGATTCATAATTCTGAAGCCAGTGCCATCCATCCATATTTTTTCCATGTCTTTAACATTCATATATGTTTTTAATGTAAATGTTCTCTTACAGAGAAAATCTGGTTGCCTGTTCAATGGGGGTTTAATCTTTCCCTTTCAAAGAAATGAAAAAAGATTTTATTACAGTTACTGATTTTTACCACAGACCTTGAGAAACTCAAGCAAAACCTAGTCTGACTGATGACTGCCTCCTGCATAGACACTCTTCTTGAGATAGGTTTTATATGAGGAATTTGCACAAGTTTATGATAAAAATATGGGACTTTGTCACCAAAAAGCTGGGAAGTGCCTCTTCCTGCTAATGGGAGTTTATTGGTGAACTCATAAGTACATATTTGAGAATAAATTAAATGCAGCTAGTTACTTGATTCCTATTTTAAAAGTAAATTGGAATGCCAGAATATCTAAGGGTTGTCCTGCTTTTAAATATGTGCTCCAAGTTCCTTAGCTCTGCAGTCCTGGGAGTTCTGCTGTAGTGATGGAAACTCATTCAAAGAGTTTGGGAACAGCACAGACTTTTAAATCTGGTGTTTCTAAAATATCCATTTTTAGGTTATTTATGCTTAAAAGTTTTTTTTCAGATATTGCTGCTTTTCCAGATAGTGTCAACATTTTAGATGATGTATCTGGAGACATCCGGACTCCAGACAAGCTGATTGACAGAGTGAATGACACCACTGATGGCAGGCACATGTGGCTGGCACCAGTTCTTCCTGGTTTGGTACATTTTCCCTTTCCATTCTGTTCTAGTCATGTGTGGGGATGGAACTGCAAGCATGGAAGCAAAAAGGAAGCATATAGAATTCAGAGCTAAATTTGATTTTAGTAACAGATGCTAAATCATGCTTTTTAGAAGTTGTTTTTATTGCAGCCTCTCTGCACAGCACAGGCAGCAGCAATGGAGGTTCCCAGGTTTGTCATTTCCTCTTTCCATGGGACAACAGCAGAAGATTTTCCAGAGATGGTTTTTGGGTCACTGTGACAAAGATACTGATGAAGGAGTTCTGTGCAATAAACACCTTTCTGGTGCTTTTCAGCTCATTTTTACAAAATACAATGAATGTTGTTCAAGCAGTGAGAAGTTCTTTTTTAATCTCATTATCTATGTTAAGTTCAAATTTGTAGATTAGGGATGGCAGACTTAGTATTTCATGTCCTAAGGCCACAGATGATTCAGCCTTTTTAAAAGTCTCATGTTTAATAGCTGGGATATCAAAAATCTAAACAGGAAAAGTAGATAAACTTAGATGATTTCTGACTTTGTTTTGGGAAAGGACATTTTTTGGGGCCTGTAATGGACATAATTAAGGTGGTTTTATTTCTTATAACAAAATGGATTTAGAAAGAAATGAAAGTAAACATGACATGTGGTAAGTTATCACTTACTGTGTTGGTGAACTCCTCACTCCAGATGTTGCAGTTATTAATTAGAATATTAAAAGTAAGAAATTGTTAATTTATATCATGATGTGTTGTAATGAAGGGCTATAATTAAGGTAAAGCTTTTAAGTATACTTGGGAATAGTGAGTGCTTGCATTTCCTGGGGAAGTGGAAGGTCTGTGTGAGGCTGGAGGCTCCTGCTGTGCACATCCCAGATCTTGAATCCTGGCAATTTGATGGGATGCTCAGATGTCTCTTATAACAGGATGACTGATTGATTTGACAACCATCTGAGTGTGCTCATGTCCTTACAAAAGACATGCTTGCAGAGGCTCTTTCACTTGGGAAAAAGGAAAATAACAAGCTCTGGAATTCTCTCTCTTTGTGTTGTTCTGCCTGACACCAAAGTACTGCAGAAGAGCACAAAATACCAGTATTAAAGGGTAAATTGATAATGTGTGAAATGCAGGAGGCAGAAGCCATTTAATGGTGTTTTCTGTCCTTGAACTGTAGCAAATTACACCTCTGTAAGATCCACAGAGTCCTTTTCCCTCCTCCCTCTCCCTGGGTTGGTTGTTGAGCTGCAAGGTGCTGGATGGAGCAATCAGCTATTGATGCTCAGCCTCTGGAGCTGGGCTGAACCAGAGCTGTGATTGCTCCCATCCTCAGTGCAGGCTGCCTGGAAAGCTGCTTTAACTCTTTGATGTGTTAGAAGCTTCAAAAGCTTGAAGGGAATTGGTATTATAGCCTTTCTTTTCCTTCCTAAATGGCTTTTCCTTTTTAATTCTGAAAGTGGTTTCCTGTTTTTCACATTCATTACTTACATAAGCAGAATTTGAATTGTTTGTTCTCCTGTAACTGATTGTCATTTTTATTCCTTTGTTTGAATGGATTTTTAATCAAATATATCATTTGCTGTGGGATTAACAGTTGTTGTTGGAGACAATGCTCCAGTTGTCTCATGGAAAATCACAGATGCAAACATTTCTATTGATCCAATCTACCTTTCTTTCTTCAGTAAAAAACCCCAAAAAACCCAGCATAATGATTTAATATAACCTACACTATCTTCTCTAGTACATCAAAGGATTAAAACTTCAGAGGATGCTAAAGATGAAGCTTAAGATATGTTGATCTGAAATTGATATAGTGGCTCATAAAAGGAAAAGCATGGAATTAACTGTAACAGGCAAGATTGGTTTCCTGCCTGCCTAATCTTTGGTCTTAACATCTTGACATTAACGTCACTGAAAGGCAGATGAATAATACCTCCAGCAGTAATTGTTTAGCAAGCATCTGGAGGATTGTCTCTAAATTCCTGGTAGTATAATTCACACAAAAAAATGCAAAATTTCTGCAATAGCTTGCAGGGCATACAGGGGAGATTTTAGTCTTGCAAATGGAAAAGTGGATTCCATTCATATTTGGTAGAAAGTGATGGAATGGAATGGAATAGAATAATGGATTCATAGAGTGGTTTGGCTTGGAAGGGAAATTAAAAATAATTTAGTTGGCAGGGACACGTTCCACTATCCCAGGCTGCTCCCAGCCCTGCCCAGCCTGGCCTTGGGCACTGCCAGGGATCCAGGGGCAGCCACAGCTGCTCTGGGCACCCTGTGCCAGGGCCTGCCCACCCTCACAGGGAACAATTCCCTCTCAGTGTCCCATCCATCCCTGCCCTCTGGCAGTGGGAAGCCATTCCCCCTTATCCTGGCACTCCATTCCTTGGAAATTGTCTCTCCGTGCAGAATAGAACAGAACAGAAGAGGCACCAGCTTGTCTTACCCCTAAGGCCATGTCTGTATTTGGTTTATGAAATACTCATTGAAAGTGTCTCTCTCCCCTTCCTCCAATTTCCAGGCAGTCCTGGATGACAAGAATGCTCCAGATCTCATCTTCTGTGCTTTTGAGAGCAGCTGTGGGGTACAGCCAACATCTGGGAATTATCAGCAGGGATGATAGCTGAACTTCCATCCTCAGCATCAGTTATCTCTCCTCCAGCTATATTTCTTTAAAAATGAACCTCTTTTGATGTAACATGCATGAGAATTCAATTTCTTTGGGGACTTTGTGCTGTTAAATATAAATTAATTCTCTTTTGCAGGTGAATAGGGTATATGTCATTTTTGATGTACCTACCACTGTGTCAATGATCAAGTTATGGAATTATGCCAAGACACCTCAGAGAGGTGTGAAGGAGTTTGGTGTAAGTAATTTTCCTGTGCATTTTGTATGTCCTGGTGAGTCAGCTGCCTCCATTCTGAATGTGTTCTCACAGTTTGTTGAAGTGTGATTCCATGGAATCTCAAAGGATGGGATTCATCTCATTTAACTCTGCATTTAATATTAAAATGACTAATCTATGCCAGTCATCTGTCCTCCCTTTTTTTTGTCCAGGGAAGGAAAACTTTATGTGATTTTTCTCTTAGATAATTGTCTTAAGACAGGATAACACTTGCCTTTTTCCACTGACTGTAGAGTAGGCCTGGAAGAGTAGTTTGAACTACAAACCCAAGTTTTAGACAGCTGAAGTGAGGTGAGATTCATTAATTCCCAGATTTAAGAGTGATTCACTCCAATGAATAGAAAAGGCAATTATGTAAAACACGAAATACATTTTTAATTACCTACTTGAAAGCTGCATTAAAAAACATCAGTGACAAGATAAAAAACTTAGAGAGGAAAAAAAAAAACCAAACTCCAGCAGCAAATAGAGAGAAATGGAAGTTTTAAGGGACAAAAGCTAAATTAATGAAACAAATAGGGCAAAATGCTTTTTCGAGACAACAGCTGAAAGCAAGGCCTGATTTCTTGATGGAATTTTGGTTTATTTCTTCAATGTTTGTAGCTTCTGGTGGATGATCTGCTGGTGTACAATGGGATTCTGGACATGGTGAGCCATGTGGTGTCTGGCATCCTCCCCACGTGTGACCCTGTGGTGCCCTACCACACCATCCTGTTCACGGATGATGAGAGGATTTGCCACCAGGAGAGGAGAACTGTTATCAGGTATGGGACTGGGTCTGCCTTGGGACAAAGAATTTAGCCTTTAAAAACTGGTTTGATGTGACTGATGTCAGCAGTGTGTGTATTGCTGAGGAAAATCCCCTCCAGAGCATCCCTGGCCTCACTTATGGAGGGATAACAAGATTTTTAGATATGAGGACCAAATTACCAGCTTTGTTTGCAAGCATCTTTTAGCACTTCCTGGTGTTCATGATTTATATTTACATCTGTTTTCATGAAAGCCTGTAAACACAAAATTAAAAAGTTGGGCTTCCTTAGAGAAGGATTAATAAATCCCAATGTTATTACATTAGAGGGAGAAAAAATAGAAAGTTCATGAAAAAACCAAGCATCAAAATTAAAGAAAAAAAAAACTTCTCTGATTTGACACAAATGCTAATTAAGAAGCCAGAATTCTACTATTTTATAAACAGTCTAAAATAATGAACTTCTAAAATGAGAAATAAATTGCATTTGGGGGAATGATGATTTAAAACCACTAAGTTGGCAATCTCATGGAGAATGTGATGAAATGCAGTGAAAAATGCACTTACATTTAGAAGGTCAGGATTGGTAGGATCTAAAAAACAGTCCCTGGCAAGGAAAGTAAAGATTTGAAAGAATAATTTATTTTAAATGGGATTGAAAAGTGAAAAAATGAAAGCTTATAGAAATGAACACTTTCTTACATGTTGGACAGCTGACAAATAGAGTGTTTTGCACATGCATCACTTGGAAAAAAAGGCAAGTTTTGCATTGATAAATGGTGTGTGATCCCCCAGAAGGATATTCAAACATTTAGAAATAAGCAGAAGGAACATGAGAAGCTCTGAATAAAGACAGAAGTTCACATTTGCCTGCAGGGTTTGTTTTCTTGTGTTTCCCTGAAGCATTGGCTGTTGGCCACTGCTCCTGCCAGAGGTTAAATAAATGATTATTGTTTGGATGTGTTGTGTTGGACCTGTGTTTTTGTAAGAGTTGCTGTGTTGTCATGGTAAAACTTGGAGGTGAACAATTTCTCAAAGTGAAAAAGTCACTGAAATGAAAATGCCTAGAGGAAATGAAAGTTTTGAGAAAATTTTCAGTGGGATAGAAAAAGCAGGAGGATGGGAAACAGACCTTTACTTTCCTCAGCTTCAGATCCTTCTATGAGTAAAATATTTTTACTGAAACCAGGGAATCACAGATCTTTTTTACATAACTTCCTTTGCACATATTTATAAGACATATGTCCTTTGATGTACTTTAAAGAGGAGTTTTTGGGGTCACAGACACTGCTTGGTCTCTTTTCCAGCTGAGCCTCTTCTCCTCCAGACTCCTGGGCAGGAATTTTCTTGCTCTTTCTTCCAGCGTGGTCTGCAATCATATTTTCTCTTTTTTTCCACCTCCCACCCTGCTAAAATACAGGGTACTCCAGCAGCAATGGAAGACATGCTGGATAATATCCCTTCATTTTCAAAATGCTCTGGAGCTTTTGGATACTGTTTGTGATGTTGGCCTGTTCTCTTTCACATGGCACTGTTCAGGATTTTATGAACCTGAACTTGAGTCTGATATCATCATCAATAGTTTAAGTTTTGGTTTGCTTCAGTATTGGCTCTTCTGCTTCACTCTGACAGTTTGAGGGACATTAGGTTTTTCTTCAGAAATAGAAACCCATTTTGTGCAGTATTTGGAGAGAAAATAAAAAATACACTTCCTTTATTGCAGAGGCACAAATGGTTTTTTATGGTCTGCGTGAAAAGGAGATTTTATTCGTGATGTTTTCCTTACCTTTCAATTCAGCTCATGTTTTTTCCTGTAATTTGTTTATTTTAATTTACCTTTGAAATTATTACTTTTTTCCCCAAAAAGAAATGGTTAAAATTTTGCAAGCAAAAAAAGCCTGCAAGCTTTTAAAAAGCCTGCAAGCAAAACTTGTCACAGTAAATGAATTTTGTTTAGTTCAGAAAAGTTTCAGTGCTCTTTCAGAATTAGAAAGCAGTGTGGAAGCTCCATATGAGGATTTTTATACTCCCTTTGTGCTCTGATTTAAAATCTCACTTTGCTTTGTGGTTCAAGCTGTGTAGGCAGGCTGGAAAATTGTAGAGTGAATATGATATTTATATTTGAATGTGTGCCTGAATGAATGCCACTAATTAAAACTGGCAGGAAATCCTTCAGGTGGATGAGGACAGGATAATTCCTGTGTGGGTAATCCTGTGTGCTGTGGCTGTGCTGTGGAGCTGTTGAGCTTGCAGGACTCCAAACATCCCTTCTTTGGTATCCTTGTCCATAATTTTTATTCATAATAACTCTCATAATTTTCCCCAATGTTGATGATTTTGGCCCTTGTGCTGATTTCAATCTTTTCAGCAATCATGTGGGGGATCAGGATGTACGAATGATGAATGAAAATGAGATTGTCACCAGCAGCAAAAAGAAACAAGTTGTGGCTGATCCGGGTGAGTTCTGCCTTCCACATTTTTCTTCTGCTCAATTCCTGCAGACACAGTGTGGATAATGAGCATTGTTACAGCCCTAAACTGGGAAAAGTGGGAAGTCTTAATGTATATTTAGCTCTGCTTTTTCTGTCATAAAAAGACAAACTGCAAATCTCATCATCTGGTGGGTTTCTGCTCTGTATCTAAATCTGAAATGGGATGATGTGGTTGTGGCTCACAGCAGCACAACTGCAGAAATCTTCAGCAAAGAAACTGGCTGAAGATAAATTGAAAATGGCTGTTAATTGTGCAGGTTCATTGATAGCTTTTGGAATAAAAAGCTCTTTGCATCCCCACTGGCCTTTTAAGCAGCTTCAGAGATGGTTCAGATGTGTCTGAGAATCTGCTTGTGGCTCTTGAGCAGACCCAGAATCACAGTGAGTGTAACAAGGGGGGAACCCTGTTGACTTTGTTCCTCCCACTGTCTTTCTGGTTGGTCTTTTTGCTTACCAAGTGATAATTAAAAAGACAACCTCTCTTTTTTTCCCAAGGAGAAAGACTAGATTGTATTTATAGTCTGAAGAGTACCAGTCATTCATTGTAAATTACTCAGAATAGCTCCCTAAATACATCTCAAATTCTCAGCCAAGCTGGTATATTCATGATTGGTTTTCCCTCCTGAGCATGACACTTTCTCCAATTAGTTCTCTAGAAAGTGTTACAGATATTATTTGATGGCTTTTAATAACAGTTCTGTAGGAGAAGGATTTGAAATGCCATTGCCTGTGAAAAAATGGCTTGAAAGTTATTATATTTAACAATACTTGTCAAAAGTATCCTGGACATCTCTGTCCCCACTGGAGTGGCATCCTGGCTTCCAGAGCAGACCTGTCCAGTGAAGAACAGCTGTCTTTGCCATGGCCATCACAGCTTTGCCAGCTCTGAGGACATAGAACCCCTGAAGTCACCAGCTGAGGGTGCCTGTTTCCCCCTGCCCCATGTCCCCTCTGAGTCCTGGCTGGTATCAGCCACAGAGGGTGTTGATAACACATTTATGGAATTATTTGGGTTGGAGGAGATCTCAGGGGGTTCCCTTCCTGGGGGAGGGTCCAGCCTCCTACTCAGCACAGTGCCAACCCTGGATTCAGAGCAGCTTGCACAGGAAAGGAATTCCATGGGGCTGAAAAAGCTGGCAGCACTCAGTGTCACAAACATCACTGAGAAGGGCAGCTCTGCTTCATTCTGGGGTGGAAGGAGAAATGGGCATTTTTGTTCCTCATTTTACTCCATGTTATTTTATTCCATGTCATTTTACTGCACTGTTAGTCCTAAAGCTGCCCTTCATCTTCCTCAACAGCTCTGCGCCCCAAAACCTGCATCAATGAGAAAGGACAGCAGAGGAGGAAAAGATAACAAGGAAAGTCCTGGATGCATCCAGCCCTAAGAACTGCACTCCAACTCTCCAAAATCTGCATATCCAAATGGAAGATTTTCTATGTCTGCTGCTGCTGAACCACCTCCTCTTGTGAGAGGCAGTTTTATTTGCTACAGGAATTTTTTTCAGAATGAAATCTGAAGCATGAATTCAGTTTCCTGGGGTTTTTTTTTTTGGTCATGATCTGTCTGAATTTTCCCCCTTATCTCTTAATTGAAAATCCAGGGAAGAAGGAACATAAAGGAGAGAGTGAGAACCTTTCTGCTGACAACTGTTCTGCCAAGCACTGAGAACTTGGGTTAAGCAGGATTGCCCACAGGTTTTTTAGATTATTTCTAAAGCTTTTATTCCTAAATCCTAGCTGGATGAGCACGAAGATCCTCACTGGAAGGAGGTGTTGCTTTATTTCTGATGCCTGTAAATAGTTCTCAGGGAAATGCACTTATTAGAGGAAATACTCTTTAGCTGTCTGTCTCTGGGCATGTTTTGGTGCCAGGGCTGTCTGCAGGAGCTGCCACTGTTTCTGACACCTAGACAGGTTCCACTGGGCTTGCAGAAATGTGATGGATGCTTTTAGGAAGTAGAGATCAGGAAGTGGCTTTATCAAGGTTTAATAAGTGCATTTCAGCTGTCACCTTTTCATGTTTTGCAGTGAAATAATTATTTCCTTCATCATTTCACTACCATGGAAAAATCAAGTGAGGTGTTTTGCCTGGAGTGCCATTGACAGGCGCTCTGCACATCCTTCAGAGTTCTCCTACTACAGAGCAATGTTTTTTCCTCCTATTTTACCTGAATTTTTATGAACAAGGAGGCCATGCCTCTGTGCTGCACTAGCCAGATGTTGCCAGCAACAGATCATCACTTCTGAGAAATGGTAAATGCCTTTTAATTAGCTGAAGGTAAGGAGAGAAGTGCATTTTTAAACAAAAATACCCTGCACATGTAGTCATTTAAATAAAAACTCTAACCAAGTAAAAATGCTGCAGGATTTGCTATGCAAATGTACTGTTCCCTGAAAACTTGCTGTTTGTGACAACCTGTAAATCTCTTCCATGGATTCTCATTTAGAACTTGCTCATTGCTGTGATTCTGTGATTGTTTCCAGAGAGAGTTGAATGCTGAAGTCAGGATGTGCTTTTACACATAAACCAGAGATAGTGGTGCAACTCAATTTGGAATCAAACTGTGCTGCTTCCCTTTCTGCCCTGTCAGGAGTGTAATATCTTGTATATTTGCTTATTAAAACTTCACTGCTGTTGCCTGAGCTGAAAGGACACAAGATACCAATGCATTTCCCAGGTTTCTGTGTACTGATGGAGCAAAAGAATTTATTTTGTACTCAATACAAACTACTTTACTTTTAAATGTAAAATAGTGTGTGTGAGTGCACTGTACTTTGTTTAAGGGCTCTTCCCAAGCTGCACTGACTAAAGAACCCTCTTGTTCTGAGAACTCTCCCCTCATTTGTTTCTGGTGTATTTCTACCAAAAAACAAGTGCTAATTTTTGCCCCAAATCATTTAACAGGCAACTCCAAATGAAAAAGAGGAGGAGCTGAGAGGAGGGGTACTGGAAGGGCTCAGAACAGATATAAATGTCTGTGTTTGGAAGGGGAGAGGTTGTAGCAAGGTTTTCAAGGCTTAAGGCACAATCTCAGATTTGTCATGTAGGCAATCTCTGGATGGGATGGGGCCTGTCACATTGTTTGTTCTTCTGAGAAAATTGCATTGGATGTGCAGAGAAATGAAACCTGCTGTTTCCTGGCACTGAACAGCATCTCTCTTATTGATCTGAAAAGGTGAGAGGGGGAGAGGATTTCCTGTGCTCACCTGTCTTCTCTGGATTTCTCTGGAGCATCTCAAATCCTCCATGGTGGGCTAATGATTTTTCAACCCTAATGCTCCAGGTTTGGAAATTATTGCAAACTATTTAATCAAGATCAGACGGGTCACAGTTCTCTCTATATGTCCCTGCCACCAAGTCTTCCTCACCTCAGCTCATTACTGCAGCCAATTTTCAATTCCTTTTGCCCCTGGACATCTGTATCCAGTGCAGCTGGTCTGGCATCTGCCACAGAGTGCAGTGGCTTCAACATTTCCATCCTCTCCCAGCTCCCTTGGACCCATTCAGATTCCCCACAGCTGCCACATTGTGTGGAAAGAGCATGATAGTGTTGAAAATATTTTAAAAGATTGTCAGGTTGTGGAACATCCTCCTCTGCAGTGTCTGTGTATGAAAGAAGGGTTTGCCAGGCTGCTGTCTGGGATGACAGAAACCACCAAGGCACAGCCTCATGGACTCCCTGGTTCCAGTCAGTCATTCCAGAGAGCAGCAGAATGTTTAGAAAATACTTCATTCATCTCTGTGGGGTAGGAGCTGTCAGTGTTTGCCCTCCTAATTGGAGCTGAGATGTAATGACCCTTTATAGAACCAAAGATAATTAATTGTCCTAGTCAGCCCTATACACTCAAACATAGACACTTGACTCATTTCTTCAGTGAATCAGGGTTAAAAAAAGGCTTTATTCAATTTTTCACCTTTTTTTTTAAAACTAACTCCTCACAAGTACATTCATGTCAGACTGGCATTTACAGGAGGGACAAGAGGAAGAGTAAACATGCAATCAAGAAAATCCCCACAGAGCTCTTGAGTCAATGTCAGGCACAGTTTCATCAGGAGGAATTCAGCAAGGATGTGCCCAGTAACATCATTTGACATTGTCAAAAGCACAGCAAAGGAAAAGGAAGGATTCATAGGAATTCTTGCTGAAGATGCTGATGTAAATGAATAAAGTTTCACCCAATTTCAATATCTGGGCCCTGCAAAGACCTTCATGGTATAGTTGCTCACCTTTACCTGTTGTGGTTGGATTTAAAGGGCTTGGATCAAGATAATAGAAATCAATTTGTTTGTCCCACAGTGACACGGAGAAGGGCAGAGGATAAAGCAATAATCTGTGAGGAAGTACATGCCAGGCTGCCTACTTTTTGATCTGGAAAAAGATATTTTTGTCAGTGTTCACAGTGTAATCTGAGATGCCTGGGAAAGCCTGCAGCTTTTCAATTTCTGCCTTTTTGTGCTTTAATCCAGGAGCATTTAAACAGCAGACAGAGGCACCTGTCCATGGAAAAGGGAGCAAGCAGTGGTGCAGGGTGTGAAAGGCAGCCCAGAAGACATGGAAACCTATTTATTCCTGAGTCAGGACACTCATCCATAGGAGCTATATCCAGCAGCAGAATGAAACTGAGCCCTGCTCATGGCTTGGGCTGCACTGGGCCATGAATTGCACGCAGCATCCTGCTCAGGTGGTGCTGTTCTCTAAAATCTGCTCCTGCTGCACTTGTGCCATGTCCCTGCTGTGTCATTCCCCTGGGGATGCCCAGCCAGGGATGTGCTGGGCTGTGGCACTGACAGTGCCCATGAGGGACTGGGTGGGGGTCTTGAACACCCTGCAATGGCCAGGGACAGGAGCTGCTGCCCCAGCTCTGAGGGGGAGAGCAGTGCATGAAGGAGGTTGAGTGGAGTCTTGAAGCTTTCTGAAGTTTGCAGGAAATGCTCATTTCCCAGCAGAAGTCAGGCAGGAGCACACATGAAGGGCTGTATTGACAGCTGGGTTCTGCCACATGCAGGGGATGAAGTCAGATTTCCTTTGACTGATTGTGAGAGAAGCATTTCCCATTCCCTCCTGCTCTCTGCTGTCCTCCCTGCTGGATGCAGCTCCACACCATCCAGTGGTGGGAACCCAAACCTTGTCTAGGTGCCTTGGGCTGCCCTCTGTGTTCTGGGGCTGCTCATCCAGGGGGCTGAGCTCCAACAGGAGCTGCTCTTCTGCCAAAGTCACTGAAGCAGCCAAATCTCTTCAACATTCTTCAAGAAATGTGAACAACAGACACCATGTGGTGATGGCTTCACCATTGTCCTTCAGCAGGTACTGAAACTGCACCCGGCAGCATCCTGGGCTCCCTTTTAGCTTAGTTCCCATCATGACTATCCTTTAGCTGCATCACCATGCTTAGAAGGTCAATTTGTCTGCCAAAATCCTTCTGAAAGTGCTGCTCAGAGTCACTCTTTGCCTTATTGGGGTGACCAACCCATTCCACTCTCCAGACATGTGCTCAGATGTGCTGCAGGATTAGTTTAATTTCTTATATTTCCATAGGAGGGGCACTTGCTCTCAGGTCTGGGGTGTCACCCACTCCTGTGTCACAGCACTGTTTGTGTTGGGTGCTATTTTTGGGGATGGCAGTGCTGTGTTCTTGCTGGGCTGTTGTGTGCCCAGAACTGCAGTAGGAGAATTGTTCATTTTGGGGATGTCTCCTCTGTGACACCCTGAGAGGGCACTGTGACACCCTGGCAGGGTGTTTGCTGTTTCTGCTTCCCTCTGTGGGCTGACCCTGCTGCTCAGAGCACAGGAAGGGAGGGACTTCCTGGCTCAGGGGCCTCTTTGCCCATTTCTGTGACTATTTGCTTGTTTGCTGAGAGATGACTTAGAGCCCATGTGAGACACAAACATCCCTTTATCACGCTGCTTGTATCACCCTAATGGAATTCTGTCAGCTGAGGATAAAATGTGGACTAAGAAAGCAATTATAGAGTGAATCTCCAAGCTGCAGGAAGAGCTGAGAGATGGGGACCCAGTGCCCAGCTGGAGTAATTTCTTGTCCAACTGCCCTCTAAATCTTGCTGGGAAGAGATCAATTTTCCACCCTTGTCTGACAGCATCAGTTCCCTTCACCCTGGCTCAGGACCCTGTGAAGTGCTGCAGTGTTAAAGATCTGGGCCCAAAAGGAAACACTTGCAATTGGTGACTCCCTTCTTACTGACCTAGGAATTCCTGGAGAAGGGGGAAATCAGGCTGCAAACCTTCTGACTGCCATCTCTGTGGTGTTCCCTCCCTGAGCTGCTGCCTGAAGGAGAGGACTGACCATCCCAAGGAGCAGCAGGGTAGGAATTTCCCAGCCTGGAATAATATTGCTGCCTCCACCCATGGCTCACTGCTTTGGCTTTAATTAGGAGAGGAAAAGCACCTGACCTGTGAGCTGCTCTCCCCAGGTGTCCTGGTTATTTCTGGAAGGTCTCAATTATGCAGTGAGACCACAGAGAGATCCTGCCTTTAGCTTTCAGCTTGCTCAAGGTCTCTTTGGCTGTGACTAAAATCAACTTGACTCTCAAAGTCTTAGTGTTGATCTCTGCTCATGGGACTTCCAAAAATGCCCAGATTTTGTGCAGTTTATGGAAAGAGAATGGACATTTTGGGGACTATAAATCCAAGGAAATATATTAGGTAGATTTAGCTCACCTGAACTTCTCCCTCTAAGATATCACAGAAACATTAGGAATGAAAAAGACCTCCAAGATCATTGAGTCCAGCCTGTGACTGATCACCACCTTGTCAGCCAGACCAGAGCATTTATAACTCCTCAGTTACAAAAGCAGGCAGGTCTCTCAGCCAGCTGTAAAATAAAATATCCAAAAGAATGATGGAGGGCAACAGCACATGAAAGAATGACAGGATTTTGTTGGCAGCTGAGGGAAGGTCCTGCTTGTGCAGGAGGAACATGGAATGGAGCTTGAGGAGGATAAAAACACAGAGTGAGGGCACAGGAGCAGATGGGTGCCTCAGGGAAAGTGCTGCCTGCATGGAGGAAGTGAAATGCAGCAGTGCTGGTGGGAATCATGGAATTGGTTGTTTCAGAGCTCCATTTCTTGTTTTCCTCAGCTTATCTGGATCTAACTGGGAAAGGAGCTTCACTGGTTTTTGACAGAACATTGTGCTAAGCATGTGGAGGTGAATGTCAGTGCTAGAAATAGCCAAGGCTCCTCAACAAAGGAGCATTTATAACATGAAAGTCTTGTGGCTCTGGAGGAGCCTGGGGTGGGAGAAGTGGAAGGGGAAGTTTTGGGTCTGGAACCTGGACACTGCACCTCAGAGCCAACATAAGGGCCAGGAAGAGACTGGAACTCAGCTGCTGCCTCCTGAGAGTGTGAGCCCAGCTGGGAATTATGGACTGAACTGGTCTCCGGACTATCCCTGAACTGCTCTCCAGACCCTATCCCTGAACAGGTCTCCAGACTATCCCTGGTCTCCAGACCCTATCCCTGAGCTGGTCTCCAGACCCTATCCCTGAACTGCTCTCCAGACCCTATCCCTGAACTGGTCTCCAGATCTTTTTCACCTGGAGCTGGAACAGATGTGAGGCCAATTCTGGGATGCAGAACAAGTGTGGTCAGCAGCAGGGCAAGGCAGCACAGAGGGAGCTGCTGTGGCTGGGAGGTTTCTCAGGGAAATGATTCCTCACCCAGGGGGACCATTGTGCTGGAGAAAGAGAAGGATGCTGTGGTAAATGCAGTGAGCCAGGACAGCTGAGCCCTTTTATCTCTTTCACCGAGAATTCTCTTCTGCCTGACAGCATGAGGTGGCTGCCAGAACAGAGGTTGCTGTGTGAAACAAGCTGGGGAAAGGACTTTCATCTTGAGCAAGAAAGAGCTTTTATGTCTCATCAGAAAGGGCCAGGGGCCAAGGGAGCCCCAGCAGAGCAGGAGGATGCTCTGGGCAGCCCAGGGAGCTGGGACATGGTGGGGCTCAGCCCTGGAATGCCCCACTGGGGCTGTTCCTGCCTCTCATTATTCCTGGCTCTGTGCTCCCATTCATCAAAGGCTTCCCTGGCTGCTTTCTGCAATTACACACCTCTTTTTTTTAACCTTGCAGAAGTCAGACTGGGTTACACAGAGCTTCAAGCAGTTTGGCCTGAAAACTTCTAGGAATGGAGGATGCAGAGCTTCTCTGGGCAACCTGCTTTAATACTTAACTGTCCTCATAGGGAAAAAGTTTTTCCTTTGGCACATAATAACCTGTACCCTCCCCTCCCGCTGATTAAAGGCACAGATCAGCATGGATAAAACTTCTGGCATTGCAGAAAGGTCATCTCTGTTGTTGTCATTGAGCTGTGTAATAATAAATTCCATCTCTCAACTATAATTTCAGATTTGCAGATTAGCAAAAATCCTATGATCCACCTCTTTCCCGGGATGCTGGAGACACTGCTAAAAATAGAGTGAGTAGCAAAGCTACCTGCAATGGTCTGAGCCGAAACAGTGGTAAAAACTAATTTACAGTGAATGTCAGTTCTGGCTTGTTTCCAAAGGAATGTTTTGGGATGGCTAGCTGGATACTGGAAATTGTTTGGTAAGGATTCCTTGGTGAACAGATGAATCAAAGTGACATTTCCATTACCAACAGGAGATCTGTCTGTGGCCAGAATTCATGGGGAAGGATATGGGATGATAGTATGACTTTTCATTATGTTTAATATTGTCAGAGAAATTAAATAGCCACTATTATTCATCTCTCTGGGGTAGTAACGTATCTGAATATTAACACAAAATGAGAGATCTGATCAAAACCCACTGACCCAGCAAGGCATTGATGTGTATTTTAATCACTCTCTTTGGGCCACTCAGATAATTTACTCTTCATTATAAATTGGCCAGAAGCTGTGGTCTGCATTTCTCAGGGCAGGGCTGGGGAGGATCAGTGTCCTGTCCTTGTGTGGGAGCCCTTTGGGGTGTCCCAGTGCCACCTGTGTTCCTGGGGGAGCAGCATCAAGGCCCTCAGGACATCTGCTCTGTTGTCACCTGCCTGTGGGCTGGGAATAAGTAAATAAATAATCCAGAGATTATAAATCATCCAGAGATGATTTATTGGGCTCTTGTTTCCCTGTCAGGCTCTGAGGAGGGGAGAGGTCTGTGGGGGAGAGCTCCAGCTCAGAGTGGAAAAGAAATGGAAACTTTTACAGAAATGGATGGATGGGAAAAATGGAAAAGGGTCTCAGGAGGCACTTTCACCTTGGAAAACAAAAATTGTAGGTTTATTGTGAAATTACTGAAGTCAGGTTGAAATGTGCCAGGGGCAGTGGCTGTATAAATGTATAGAGAACACATCATGGGGAGCAGACATTCAGGGAGGACTGATGGAGAAGGCATTACTGGTAATTAATGGCACTGCCCAAACCCCTGTGACTCACAATTCAGGCCAGATGATACCTGTAATTGATAAAAGATGCAGACAGTTGCCTAAAATTTGCTGTGTTGTATTTTAAGTCATAGAGCAGAAGAGCTGGTGGACTTGTTTTGCATAAAGCATTTGCATTATGCAGGGATATTATTATTAACAGGATGAAGGGGTAACCCTTGAGGTCATAAAATGCATGGTTCAATGAGTGACTTTGACTGCAATTATGCATTAGAGATATTAATGAGAAGGCTGACAAATGAATTGGTGATGCATGTAGAACTAACCACAGCAAAGAGCTCTCCAAATCAATGCTACAAAAAGTTTGCCATTTATCTTCTTTATCCACTGATGCAGATGTAAATTAAGTTCTTTTATTCTTTTTAAAATGTTTTTGTTGTTAGAAGTTTGGTTTCGTTTTTTCAGCACAGAGTTTATTATTCAGGATTTTTTACAGGATTTTACAGGATTTTTTACAGGAATGCTGTCTGATCAGAGGGGTTGGACACGCTGACCTCCAGAGGCTCTTTCCAGCTGAAATTATTCTGTGATTCCACGAGCAGCATGCATCAGGACCCTCTGTTTAACACAAGTTATCTGCTGAAGAATCTGCTCTGCCAACTGGAGCCCATGGAGCCACAGCAGGGGCCATATTAATAGGTTGCTTATTTAATGCAATCAATCAGTGCAAACTACACATTGCCTGAGGCTGGAAAAAAATATTGTTGTCCTCACACTTCTGACCAGACATCTGCTCTGGGAGATGACAGGGGGAGGCAGGCTGTGTCAGGCTCTGAGGCCCTCAGGACACAGGCAGGATGAATGCCCAGCATGGCCCTTGAATGAGTGTGATACTAATGACTCTGGACCCAGGCATGGCTGGAAAATAGCAAATGTAATGCCTGTAGTTAAGAGAGAAAAGGAAAGAAAGTAATTTGGTCTGGTATTGGGTCTTAGAGCTCGAGAATATGTGTTCAAGGGGAAAAAAAACCAGTTTAATGAAGAGTAGACAGAATGCAACATGGATTTAAAGGCTAATTTTTCACTGTGTGTCTGATTGCTTGCCCTGCCTGTCTCCATACAAGTGGAGGTGATAACATTTTGGAGAGAAGGCTTATTTATGCTAAGGGGCCAGGCAGGAGGGGTTGGAATCAGTGTGAATTGTCCAAGAAGAACAATGGCTGAATCTCTTTAACTGTCACAGTAATGGGGCTGTGTAATTGCTTTTCTGTCTGAATAGCAGGCAGCAAGACCTAGGGCCTAAAGACAGAGCAAGCTTCTAACAGGGCATATTCTGGCAAGCACAGGATGTTAAAAATCAACGCCAACAAAATGGCTTTCAGGCCTGTATATTTAAGACCCTGCTGTCTTGGTTTGGTTGTGCTGACTCAGTTCTGAGCTGTGCAGGAAGAAGGGCTCTTCCTGCAGGTGTGGGCGGCCAGCCCTCGTCCTCCTGTTGTGTTAGGAGTGGGTGGGATCAGAAAAAATAGACTGGACACAGAAAAACTCTCAGGGATGGTGGGCAGACAGCTGTGCTCCTCTCCCCAGCAAAGCAGCAAGGCAAGCTGAGACCTGTGGAAGGATGAAAGGACTTGGTAATGCACATCAACAAGAGGAAAATGAGTTGAAAATCAGTGGATTTTTCTACCTGTGTAGAAATTGGAGAAGGTGCCTCAAGCACAGGGAAATGGTCACAAAGATAATGCAGTAATTGAAGGCTGAGACATCTTCACAGGGAAGAGCTGCCTTCAAGGTATAAATGCAGCAGGGGGAAAGGAAGAATTGAGGAGTTCTAAAGGACAGGTGGAGTCGGTTTGTCCTGCTGCTTTCTTCCCCTTCCCCTGAGCACTTGGGCTGCTGTGGCTGCCAAGGCTCTGGGACAGACTGTAGGGCTCAGAAGGTGCAGATTACTACTACTACTATTATTACTATTATTAATAATAATAAAAAATACAATAATTATTAGTAATCACTATTAAGGTAATAATAATAATAATAATAAAAATTAAATAATAGTAATAGTAATAGTAATAATAATAATAATAGTAGTAGTAGTAGTATTGTATAGAAGCTCTGACAAGACTGGCCAGCTCCAGCTGGACGCAAATAACCTAGAAATTCCTCTGGAATAGCTAAAAGCCAAGACTATCAGGGTAAAAGACCTGATGCACATCTCCAGAGTGGGTGGAAGTGATTCACAGTACAACTGACCCTGTGGAAGAAGATACTGAAACCTGAAAGGGACCCAGAACTGACACTATTTGACAGAACCAGCCCTGGTGATGTAAGGTTAATAAAAATAATTCATGGGTTTGTGCTAGATCTGAGGCATGAGGAGAATGAGACTAAAAGAGAAAATTGAGCATATTGTTTGATCTCATGAGCATGAGAAACCACAGAGCCTGTTCTCACAGGAACAAATGGATTAAAATTTTACAGGCAGGGAGGGCAGGCAGTGCAACATATAAAGATGGATATTGCTAAATGTGTTTTTTTCAGTGTCCACTGGAAGTTATAGATAGCTCCAAAGAGAGACCTCAGAGAGAGATGGGGGTCTGGTCCGCCCCAGAAAAATGAGTGTGGAGCAGTTCCTGTGTGTGTTCTGTGGGAGAAGGATCAGCCCAGCTCATCCAAAGGGACAGGCTTTCCTACAAGAAAGAGCCAGGAAAGCAGAACAGGGTGCAGGGGGTGTTTGTGTGAGACTCAGTGCACAGAGCCTTCCATCGGGTTTGTGATGGTCCACCCTGGGGGATTTGCTCTGAGAGGACACTCAGAACATCTCCAGTGGCTCCAGAATGCCTCCAGTGGCTCCCATCACCCTGCACAGCCCTGTGCCCACCTGAGCCCCCAGTCCCTTTGGGGGCTGTCCCTGTCCCAAGGGCACACACTGCACAGCCCTGATTTCCCTGGGGGTGCCACCTGTGGCTCTGTGCCTCAACAGTGGCACAGGGCAGTGTGGGCAGTGCCATGCCTGTGTCTGCACAGCAGCTTGGAAGTGAAATAAATTGCTACAAATTTATTGGAGCAATTTATTTTACCTATTTTAAAGAGAGCTTCAACCAATGTCTTTGTGAGTGCAGCAGAGACCATCCTGCTGAAAGGGAGGTGCCACCAAAGTCAGTGTCCCCACAGAGTTGTGCCCAGCAGGTCCAGAGTGTGGCTGTGTTCCCCTCCCATCACCCAGGGTGTCTGGATCTGGGCTGGCACTGGGAATGATCTCCTTTCAGTGCTTTTGTAATTGTTTTTTTTTTCTCCTCCCTGTTATTTTTGGAATAAGCTTTAGAAGTGGATTAGAGCCCAGCAGAGGGGAAGGGGGGCTGAACTCTCAGGTTACCTCTTGCCCTCCCCAGGGCCTGGCAGGAGCAGCAGGATGGAGTGTTCTGAGACCAGGGAAGTGACTCTGCCCAAGGAGTGTCCCTGACTCTGAGAGGCACTGGGTGAACCAGGACAGGACAGTGTGGCTGCCACTGCCACTGAACAACAGGGACATCCCTGCAGCCCTCCACTCTCACCTTTACAGAGCAGGCTGCAGGGCCAGGCCTGTGGGGGAACCTGGGGGACAAACTGTTCATCCATGGCACGGTGCTGGTTCCCAGATGGGAGGAAGGAGCTCCAGGGCCATGTTCCTGTGTGTCCTCCTTTCCTTGGGACAGGCTCCATGGCAGTGTCCCTTTGAGGGACCCCTTCAGCTGGGTTAACACATCTGAGCTGGTCTGTCAGCCCAGTCCCCACAGACTGGGAGAGCTGCAGGCCACAGACCTTCCCCTGTCTCACTGCTGGGGTGGTGATTTAGGAGCACATGGCAGAGCTTTGTACCCTGATCCCCATGACCTGGCTGGGCTCACCACAGCTGCTCACCACTGTGCCCTGGGTTTGTGCCCCTGAAACCAAGGATTCAGTTGGGCAGGGGAACGTTTGGAATTCCCAGGTCTCCTTTCAGTGTGTGTTCAGGTTATGGTCCTGATTGATTTGATGTGCAAAGCCCTTTTAGACAAATAAATAAAAAAAGAACAGGCAGAATTTTCTAACAAGTAATGTCATTTAATGAATGATACACTCTAGAAAATAGAAACTACCCAGATGCTGGTTGGTTGGTTGGTCTGTTTGGGGCTGGGAGAAGGCCCTTGCTTGGACGTACAACGCCTTCGTGGGATTCTTTTGTCAGCATTTGTAGTTGCTGGAAACAAGGACACGTCCATAGATTGAAAGAGACACCAAAGGAGCAATTGTTTTCTAAAATGTGGGAAGAGTGCAGGGTGCCATCCCACTCTGTGTCACTGGGCAAGTGGCATGAGGGCTCAGAGCTCACCAACACCTTCACAGACAATCCATACCTAAGGGACCAACGGGACCTAGCACAGCCCAGTCCTCTGGAGTCACTGCAGACCTGGCACTCTGCACAACACTCTGGGCTCTGCTGTTACTGCACTGCACTCTGGGTGCCTTTCTGCACGTGCTGTGTCTCTTCCCTCAATGTCTGGCTGCTAATTCCAGGGAATATGCTTTTCAGGATGTCACAGTAGACCGTGTACAGCTCTGGGTCTATGTTGGGCTTGGGCAGGGAGCAGGAGTTGCAGGCCTGCTCGGTGCCTGGGTGCTGTGGCCAGTACACATCACTGAAGAGAGCAGTGAGGATCTTGTGGGCAGCCTTGTAAGGGTCATCCTCAAACTGCACCATGGCCTTGAGCTCCATCAGGGTGTAGCCATTGTACCTCTTGCTGTCCTCGGCCAGGGGCTGCACCGTCTCACCTATGTGTCTCACCTTCCACTTCAGGCATTTCAGGTCTTCCTTTACATCCTCTAGCTCTTTCTCCATGGCTTGGAATTCCTGTGTGGTTACAAATCTCCTGCCAAGGAAAGAAGTGGCAGAGACAGGGTGGAGTTCAGAGGCTTGGAGGAGTGGGGTGAGCCCAGCTTGCCTGGGGTCGGAGCAGACAGTGGAGCTTTGGGGGGACATCCTGGCCATGTCACGGAGCACCAGCCCCTGCTCTGCTCTGCTCTGCTCTGCTCTGCTCTGCCAGGCTCCAGGGGACAGCAGAGCTTCTCTCTGTGCTACAAGGGGAAGTTGTGCTGCCTCCTCTGGAAGGAAAGGAGGCACCTGAAAATTGGGCCCTGCTGGAGGAGCTGAGGGTGACAGCCTGGCCCAGGTCTGTCATTAGGTCTGGAGAGCTAAATGGGGATATGGAAATTGGGCATTTTGCTTCCTGAGTAACAGGGTTTAGTGGAAGCACAGGGTGGGTACTGGAAAACAAACACTGGGAACATCTGAATCATAAAAGATATTTAAATTTTTTTTATGGGAGGGCTCTTACTGATTCTATGCCAACATGGGCTGTTTGAGGACTTAGACACCTGTGTGCTCTGGATACATACCTCTCATGATCAGGATCTTCCAGATCTGATTCAAACCCCTTTCCTGTATTCTTTAATTCAGTTTCAGAATAGCCAGGAGCCTGGGAACTCTCTTCAGGAGTCGCTGTTGCTGGAGGCCTTGTGCTTGTCCTGGTTGGGGTCAGTGTGTGATCTGAAGCTGAAGCTCGTACGTTTTGTGCTGAGTGAGGACAGAAGGTGGAGAAGGAAGCTGCATTGATCCCTGGGCTGACTGGAGAGCAGTCAGAGTATTGCTGTGGCTTGGCTGAGCTGGGTGTTAGACTGAGCCTGAGGCTGGCTGGGCAAGATGCTGGAATAGTCCTTGCTCCGAGTGGGCTGGAACACGATATTGCTAAATTTGTATCTCTTTGCTCAAGTGGTTGAGGGTTTGGTGATTCCCCTGGGGCCAATCTAGTGATGGAGGTGATGTCCAGCAGGGTTTGATCCTGAACCATGGAGATCTGGCTGGTTGGTTCTGATGAAAGTGAAGAGCTGCTTGATGTGTCGCTGGAAGAGCTTGACGTAGCGAATGGGGGGATTTTCTGAGCATTATGGTCACTCCTGTTCCTCTGCGGGCTAGTGACACTTAGAGCTGGGTGTTGTGAAGCCCTAAAGAAAGACAAACACACACTTTTTCCTCTGGACTGGGCTAAAGGCTTGTAAGAAAATTTTAGGCCTATTTTGGGACAATTTTAAGCCTGTTTCCCACAGCTGCATTTCCCCACAGGCTGATTTGCTTCTCATGTCTGTATAAAACCCTCTGCTTCTCATGACCAGGAGCAAAGCATTTGAGAATAAGGCACAGGAATTCAGGACCAGCTCCTCCCTGCTGCTGACTGAGCCCATGTCAGCTGTCCTCAGTGTGAGAACCACTGGGACATCCACATTCTCCTTCCCAAAAATCACGCAGCTCTGTGAGAACCAAGGGTTTGGTGCTGGGGAAGGACAGGAAGGGGTGAAAGCTGCGGGCATCATGGCTCTGAGAACACAAAAACCTGGCTGCAGGTGGCCACAGCACCTCTCCCTGCCCTTCCTGCCCAGTGTGAAGACCTGCCTTCCTTCCATGGCCCTCATGCTTCAATCCCCTGGGAACACTGCCTGGGAACCCAGGGAATTAGGGGATGGCTAAATTTTTCTTAGTTTGTCAATACTGATGGCAAGAGAGGAAAATGTTGCACCCCTGTGGCCTGGAACTTTACTGGCAGGTGGGGAATGCAGCTAAAAATGCCTTGCCCTTGAAGGGGAACAAAGACAATCACTGTGCAGATCATGGTGCAGGATTTCCAACAGCCAAAGGACATGACAAGCTTTTGTAGTGATGCCAGGGAACAAGTGAGTCTTTTTGTGCATCTGGTAAATCCTTGTGGTGGAAGGACAGCAGCAAATCCTGGTCTGGATGGGATGTGTGAGATCTGTGCATGAGGTCCTGTCCTGTGGCCTGAATTACCTACATAGTCACTCCTCCTCCCTGCACTTTTCTCAGTGTTGGATGCAATTAAACACCAAACATTTAAGGTTCTAAAGAGCATGTCTCACACCTCTGGGCTTCAATAGGGTTAATTTGCTAAATCACGGCTTAATTATCAGGTCTAAATCAAATTTGAAAGGTTTTATAATTGGAAATGCAGACAGTTACAGAGCTACTGCATAAAAGCAGGGCCTAAAAGGAATCATAAAATGGGTTATGTAAAGGGCAGGAGAGAAAACAAGCTCAAAGAGAGAAAATGTGTCCCAGGGAGCACCTGGGAGTGCCTTGCCTTCTTAAGCTGGCTGAACAGCACTGGAAGGCCAGAATTGCCAGCTGGGCATGAGGAAAGCGTTTTCACCCTGAGGGTGCTCAAACAGTGGGGTAGAGGCCAGGAGAGGAATTGGGATCTCCATCCTTGGATGTGTTCAGATCTAACTGGGCAAGGAATGAAGCAGCCTGATCCACCCTGGGAGCACAGGACTGGAGCAGAGCCCTCCAGGGTCCCTGTCCACACTCTGCTATTCTGTGGTTCTGCCTAACTATGAAAATAATTTATTCCTCCCCTGTTCCCCTTCCTCCTCTCACTTTTCTCCCCTCTGAGCCCCACCTCACCATTCTTCTCTTCCATTGGAACCTCTGTTCCCACTGACTTTATGGTGCCTGCTGCAGGAGAGTCCCTGATGAATAAAAAGCTTTTTTTTTTACAGAAAAACCAGAGTTATTTGGCTCAGAGGGATTGCTGTCCCTTCCTTACATGTCAGGGTCAGTAGCTCAGGCTTTGGACCATGGGAGACAAGACACAATCCCACTTTAAGACAATTAAAACAAAAAAAATGCATTTTGGCTGTTAAAATTACATGTATTTATCCTAAAATATCTCACCATGTCAAACTATCTGAACTGAGAACAATCCCCACCTCCATTCTAGGGGGGATAGGATATGCACAGTAAGGGAAAGGCTATTTGGGTGCACATAAAGTCTGAAAGACTTAATTTCACATGTTTAGCAGTGTGGGACAGGGTTGGCTTTTGAGGGGGGTGGTTTGGGGAGTTTTTTTGCATAAATCCAGGATTAGCTGTAGGAGATGAAGCATTTATTGAAAGATGCAATTTAAAAGAGTGACAGAAAGCACGTTTCATAACTAATCCCACTGAAATTTATATAAGAAACCTTTCAATTCACCTGTGCACTGGAGGAAACAAAAAATGTATTATAAACTGTCAGCTTATTTTTGCTTCCCTTTTCCACCCCATAGTTTTCAGGAGCTGCCATGCTCCACACAGGACTGCATTTACTTTTATCACCCTCCTTATCTCGGAAGCAGAAAAACTGGTAGCTCAAGAAGCAATGTTAAAGCAAAATGTCAGTCTGGATGTTAGCAGAGGTAAATGAGGACAGAACTGAGACCTTTAGCTTTGGAATTTCCTAGTGGGCACGGCTTTGCCTGAAGACAGGAATGAGATTCCCACTGCTGTCAGTGCAGCAAGGCTGGATCTTCGACCCGTAACCATGGTGCTTTATCAGAGGGGATTTTTCCCCACTCGCTTTTTTTTTTCTACGTGGTGAATCACTACGAACTGAATAAATTACAGGAAGAATTGCAAGACCTGGAGTTGGAATCAATGCTGACATGAAACAGGCAGCTGATTGCAGCTGTCAGGTACCTCCACAAGGAGAAACCTTGGCTCAACTTTGAGCGACACTTCAAATGCGTCAAGCCCTTGTTGTCTGCCGCCTCCCAGCCTGTGCTGCTCAGCATATAAAGCATGTTCCCCGTTGTCACAGTGACCTTGGCTGCCGTCTGTGCCTTGCCCTCTCCAGCTGAGCTGGTGCTACACGCTTTTTTGGAGACATTTGAAAGTTGCCTGCACGTCCAGCAGCACTTCGCTTCCACGGCGCTCATGACCGAGGGAAAAAAAAAACCAACCAGTGGATATTATTTGGTTTTTGTTTTTTATGAATTGTTTCCACTGTGTTTTAAACCTAGAGTTCTTCTGATGAACTTGTCTGAATAGGAAAAAATTACACTATGCTTCAGAGTGAAGCGCTGAGGGATTGGTTGCATAAATCTCACTGTAGACAGCCGGGGTGGGAGGATGGTAAAAGAGCTGTAGGATGGACCCAAGGGAAATGCCTACAGGGTGATGACATGAGAATAAAACTATTTTTTTCAAGGCCTCCTCTTTGTCAGGTGACCCTTCTGAAATGCCCACGCTGCCAAAACAGTGACATATTATTTCTTTAACACTGAATTAATTTTGAATAATCTCTCAGTTTTCTACAAGAGCAGCTGGTGTCCTGAACTCTGGGTTTATCTGCCTCAAATAACACCAAGGCTTTCAGTCACAGACAGTAAGAATTTGCTGTTTCCTGCTCAGCTCTTCCTCTTCTGGGCTATTTATCTCTTCTTTGGCTCTGCCAACACACCTGTCCCTCCTTGTCCTTTGTGATATTTCTCCTGTCTCTCTCTTGCCCATTTGACTTTCAGCATCTGCACCTCTCCCACCTGCCCTGTGGCATCCAGGCTCCTCATGTTAATGCCTTATGGTGGGACAGCTCTGGAGGGAAGGGTGGGAGTGGCATGGACATACAGATGTCTGAAATCAGGGACTGTTGCTGGATGTGAGCTAATAACAGTGTGCTTTTCTTGCTAATAAATAACTGTGCAACAACAACAAAAATATTCTGAGGTGAAACTTCTATATTTTTGTGCAGGGGCTATACACAGCTGGAGCACTGAGATCTCCCAGCTTTGCACTTCTGAAAGAAAAAGCTGAGACTTCCAAGGTCAAAAATGACAGCAAATAGACTTTAAAAGTGTCTGGAAATGCTAAATTTGGTATGTCCGGGGGTATCAGATGTATAGGGGCCGGTACCATATGTTTGCTCAGGAAGGCAGCTTGGGGAGAGCAGAGGATGCCAAGTTATGGTTAGAGCTCCCTGGTGCTCAGCTCAGGTAAGTTGAAACCCTGCTAAAGGGGTTTAAAGGAAAGAAAATAATTTTCTTTTTAACCCCGTTAAAAGAAAATTATAGTTCAGTGATGGACATTAAATGGTTTAATATAGAATTATCGAGACTGAATAACTGCATTGTCCTGATTGAGTCTACTCTGGATTCAAGCTTCTGATGGAATTTATAATTTAAGGTCACTTCTCACAATGGAGAGCTCAATCTTGCCAACAGAGGAACCTGATATCCTGCCCTGGCATAAGGCCCTTTGTGCTACCTGTGCTCCCACAGTGCTGTTGGGCTGCTCAGAAACCTTTAACATTCTCTCTTCCAAAATCACCTGGCCAGGTAGTGTTTGTCTTCCACAATTGCTCAGCCTCGTTCTCCTCTTTACAGCTTTTGCTCTTCCACTCCTCAGGGGCACTCCCCCAGATCCTTTCCTCTCAACAAGGACAGATGCCCTGATTTGTCTTGCTGGGAGGACAGAAAGATTCACGACGCCTGAGGATGAGCCAGTTCTCCTCATCTGCCGTTTGCTCCAGGCTGGAGCCTCCTCAGAGCCCTCTGGGTGAGCTGCAGGTCCTGCAGGGGATGGGGTGCTGGCTGAGGAGAGCAGCAGGAGCAGCTCCAGGTGGTGCCTCCTGGTGTCCTGCTGGCAGGGGCCACCCCTGTGGGACGTGTCCTTGGAGTGCTCCTGGTGACCTGCTGGCGTTTCCTCTGCTGGTGGCCCTGGCTTGGTCTGTTCCAGGTGATGTGTCCTCTTCTTCCTCACCACCCATGGGGTCAGTGTGATCTTGGTGGCTGCTCTGCTTTTAGCCAAGCCCTTCTCTTGCTGTTTTCTCTCCGTTCTCAATCCTCTGCTGGCCATGGGCCCCTGGAATGGGGAATGTGACAAGGACTGGGAGTGTGGGACCCTGGAACCAGCATCAAGGAGGATCCTGGGGTCAGGCCCAGGCCAGTTACGGCTTGGTGGACTTGCTTGAAGAAGGAGAGGTTCATCTGAGCGTTGTGAGGCTTTGTGCCATCCCAAGCAGCAGTAACTAATGGTTTTTCTCCCTAATAAGCATGGATAATGAGCATTTTGCAGCTTCTATTGGATTTGTAAGCAAACTGTGAACTGAGAGCACAACTTCCCTCCTGTCACTTCATTAATATTGATCTGATTTCATTACAGAAGGTAAGGATGTGAGGCTGAGCCTGATGGAATATTGAGGGATGGACACTGTTCTTTAACCTGACTCTGGGCTTCTTGTTTGGGGTTTGCCTTCCCAGTGCTGTCAGCACTCTATGGGGTGAGCTCTGGGTCCTTTAAAATGGAAACACTTGGGACAGGGCTGGCCATATTCCTTGGAACACCTATTGCCAAGACTTGTTATTGGTTCTTTAAAACCAAGACCTCTGGACAGGCTTCAGTAATAAGATAAACACATTTGAGAACCTGCCAGGAGCTTGGCAGGTGAGGAACATTCTCAGGAAACATGACCCAGATCAATTTTGTACCAAGAGACATTTTCAGGCCTGTGAGAATGAAGGGCATGGATCTGCCTGTGGAGAGGTCCATGACTGACAATGACATTTTCAAGGAGCAGGAGTTACCAATGAGCTGATGACAAACCCAGCTGGAGAGCAGTGCCAGCACTATCATGCCTGTGGGGACACCACCTGCAGTGACATGGGACTGGAGAGCTGTTCCAGCAGGTCTGGGCAGGGAGCAGGACCCTCACGGGTGGGGGTTACACACACCAAGCTTCCATGAGAATGTGGCTGAGATGTGCATCTCAGCAAGACAGAGGCAGCAAAATGCCATCAGGTTTCCAAATTTTAATAGCGCAGAGCCAGCAAGTCACTCTCCCAAGGCTCCCTCCTGCTGAATGAAGGATCACTGGCTTTCTTTCCAAGGAAATAGATGCATGAAACTGCACACATCTTTCCTGGAGAGTAAAGAAAAAGTATAGTATTCAGAGCAGGGCAGGAGCCATGCTCCAACATTGCTCTGTACATTGAACCACTGATTCCCACAGCTTAAAGCAAGGGCTTTTTGCAAACACTGAATAAAAGCACAGCAATTTCCAGAGAAAGTGCAAGAAATGGCATTAATTATACTAACATTATTGTCTACCAAAGCTGCTTTCAATCATTTTTATATTCAATAGCATGCATCATCATGAATTGGTGATAAAGATAGATGAAAAAAGGTAGTGATAATGAAAGTTATACAGGTGTAAATTAGAGCATATTTTTAAACTACTATGAAGTCACAGCTTCTTGAGATAACACAAAATTATAGGATATGTGCACATCCTAAATTGAATGCTGGAGAATTCTGTACTGTTCTTATGCTGGTTGGTTATCTCTTGGGCAAGGCTGTCTGGGAAAGCAACAAACCTCTATTCCCAAAGCTTCCTACTCCAAACCTGGTTCTGGGCCCCGGGAGCCAGCGTGGGGACAGTACAAGCCATTGTGTGCCAGACACATTCATGGTCACTTACTATTTGGGGAGCAGCTATGGAGGCACTGTAACCTCAGGTCCCCAGCCTCAGCCCTCTCCTCCTCAGTCCTGGAAAAGAGAATATAGAAGTAGCACCTTGAACAGAAAGAAAAGCTGCTCCCAAATGTACACAAAAAGGGTAAAAACTAATTAGAGTCCAACGTACCTGGGCTCCTCCATCTACAGCCAGGCCCACCATGCAGATGGTGATGGGCTCAGGAAGGACTTGGTTCCCCTGGCTTTGCCCCTCTTGGGGGAAAGCTCATGTAAAGAGGCCTTGGGGAATAGAAATGAGGGGCTCAGGGCTGCATCTCTCCACTCTTCCCCTCTCCAGGGTGGATCTAAGCACCGGGGCCCAGCAGCACTGGACAGTGTGTGTGTGTTGGAAGTGGGGATGGAGCTGCTGCTGCTGCACCATTTTAGTGCCAGTGCATGTGATTTCCAGAAGGAGCAGCTCTGTGGATAAAGCTTCCTGTGTTGCAGAATAAAGTACAGAACAAATCCAAGGCAGGAGGTTGCACTTATCCCTGTGCACGGATGAAAGGGGAACAGGAAGATTGGAAATATTGATGTCTGTGTGAAGAGCTACTGACTCTGCCAATGGGAGGTGCCTCAGGTCAGTAACTGAAACCCTGCTCAGGTACCTGGGTGACCAAGCAGGAAATCAGAGCAAAGGTTGGCATGGCTTTGGAAGGCATTGGTATGATCTGCACATCTGACACGAGCACAATGGACTTAGAGGAAGCAAGCTGTGAGTATGGTACATTACAGAAATGTGCAAAAAGAGGAAAAATGGTGTATGAATGATAATTTGAAAAGTTCTGGTTCTCACAGTGCTGGGAATAGTCCTGATTTATTAGCTCTGCTATAGCTTTGGTCCTGCTGTCTGTTTCAAACTGCTCCTAGCACTTAAAACTACATTTTCTGTCCCTGCAGAGACATTTTGTCTGCACTGCTATCAATGGCAGTTTGAACTCAGCTCACTCCAGAATTTCACCAGTAGCATCTGTCTGCTTAGGTTGGTGTTGCAGATCTGAGTAAGGGCCCAGTCAGCAAGAAAAATGTTGTGAAATGTTGTGAAATCAGCTGCAGTGGCACAATGGGTGTTGATGGACAGCTGCAAACGCTGTGCTAGGGATGGGTGAGCTGGGGGAGGCTGAATCTTGCAGATTTACTTGCTAAATGTGTTGGTTTAGCAGCCCCTGGTAAGTGGGATTGGCTTCACAGGGAGCACAAGGCTGGATCCCAGACTGAACCAGGGCTCTGTGATCTCTGTGTGGGTCCCAGGGTGGGAAAAGACCCTGACCTCTCTCTGCAGTGGGATTCTGTAGCCCTGACCAGCCTGGATGCACATCCAAAAGCTGCTCTTGTCCCCACTAAAGAGAGCCATGGGTAATTCCAGTTCCCTCACATCACAAATTTTCATTCCTTGCCCAAGGCAGTGATGAGCTCTCCATTGAGGATCTCACTTGGATTTGATTTCCACCCTTTCAGGCCCCATATCCCTCACCTCAGGCTTCAGTCCTCACATCCCTCCACCCCTGGACATTCCCTTGTCCTCCCTGGAGCTGCTCCTGTCCCTGTTCCTGCAGCTGTGCCTCTTGCCCAGGGCTCCCTCTGCCCCACCAGCACAGCCAAGTTTTCATTCTTTACCTGAGAGCAAAATCCACCAGAATCCTGGGAGAGGGAGAGGTGTGGTGGGGACGGTGCCTGAAAGGGTTTTTTAAATATATGAAAAAAATTGAAGGCAAGAAACTGAGAAGAAACTTGGGAAAGAATTGAGTCTGGGTGAGCTGGCTGTGCTGGCCCTGCCTGGATGGATGTGGGGATGGTGTTGGTGGAGCTGCTTGGTCTGAACAAGCAGAATTCTTGTGAATGCATCTTAATTATTACACAGCCATAGGGAAAAAGCTGCCAAAACAGCAGGGGAGAGCTAAAGCTGCTCAAACAGCAGCTCCTAAACAGCTGGGCAGGGGAAGAGGAGAAGGTCTGGCACCATCCCTGCAGCTGCTGTCACAGAGATTATCAGACTTTATGGGACAGAACAAAGAATCCCTGTCCCTTTGGCTTATTTTTGGCTTAATATTTCATAAAGGCTGTAAGATTTAGAAATTAATTATTGATTAATTAATTGAAAATGACTAATTGAATAAATGCACATATTTAAGATAAACCACAGTTTCTTGCTTCTGTATCAATCATTTCATGTTGGTTATTTGAAAGATACAGAGTTGGATTTTTCCAATGGTTACCTGTAAAATGCCTTTTTTCTGCTAGGACAGCACGGCCAACAGCAAAGGCCAGGTTGCATTTTAAAGTGACATCTAGTTTTTACTAGATACCTGCAAGAATTAATCTCCATATCACTGAGCTAATTTTTTCTTCTAGCAAATTAACCCAGCAAACAATATTTTATTACAGATAAACAGGCAACATGTAAGAGCTAGTTCCTAAAGGGATCCTCAGAGCAGGAAGGGAGGAAGCAGGAGGGCAGTGAGGGCTCCTCTTCTCCTGGCTGGGGTAAACCTCAGATGAGGGACTGTGCTTATGGCCACATGGGGCAAGAGTGTTCATGTGGAACAGAGCAGGAAGAGAAACTGGGAGGGATGGAAGAGAGACACTTGTTATGAACTAAATAATGAAAAAGATGAGCAAAAGCTATAGACACACATTCATTTCAAAGGAAAACACAAAAAAAAGGAAGGAAAAGCACTTGAAGGACAAAGACTGAAAGCTGACTTTGCAGTTAATTCTGATAATTTTCTGGAACACTTAGAGCATGAATAATACCTCCAATTCAGTATAATTGAACTGGTTTTCTCAGAGTTACCCTGAGGGCTATTGTACCTATTATATCTGAAGAGCTCTGGTGTCTTTCAATTGTATGGTGTGAACCACAGAATCTGTTTTGTCTGGACTTCTCAAAGTATCCCAAGCCTAGATGGGACATAAGGGGACCTAGCACCACAAATCTTTGATTTTTCAGCAGCTGCTTCACTGTTTTCCTAGTTTAGGAGCAGTGAGGTGCTTGGGTACCGAGGATTTGGATGTGCTCCTGCCTGGGGCTGGGCAGCTCCCTGTGCTGGCTGAGGTGGGCCCAGAGCAGGCTGTGGGGCAGAATTTGGGGTGCACACAGACATTCCTGGGGTGTTAAAGGCCTCCCCACGTTCTCAGAGCAGAGGCTGCCCTGGGATGGGCAGGCTGAGGTGAAGGAGCAGCAGGGCCACAGAGGGTGAGGCAAAGGATGGAGCTGCTGGAGGGGATCAGACAGCAAACCATGGGGTGATGAGGCTCATCCCCTGCACATCCCCTGCACCTCCAGCACAGCTGGGAGCTCCCAAGGGGCCATTTCAGCTCTCACATCCACATGTCCAGCAGATCTGCTGCTGTTCTATGCAGTTGCATGCAATTAAAACGAAGTGCAATGCAATGAGAGAGTTGAGAAAACACGTGCAAGATTAGCGGCGTTTTACTGTCAGTACTTTTCATAAAGCAAATTTCTTCCCTGGGAGCAGAGGCCTGTAGGATAATATTCCCACCAAAAAAAATTTATCATGCAAAATGGGGCTGACACTTTCCTTCCCTGAGTCCCAGGTGCTAAATGGAGCTGTTGGAGTAATAATAAAGTTTAATTTTCAGAGGCATACAGGAGAGTGCCTGTTGCACAGGTGTGCCCAGCCCAGAGGTTGGATGTGTGCTCCAGGGGGTGCTGGCTCTGCACTGAGGCAAAGGAACAGGCAAAAAGGGTGAGGAGATGTGCAAAGTAACTGGAAGGAAGAAAGGCTGGAGGGTTTTATTCATGAGGTATGAAAAGGAACATGGAGGTGGAGGAGTAGGAGGGAATGTGAAGTATCCCTGGGTATGTGCACAGGAAGGAAAGAGGATTTATTTTATTTTCTATTTGTGCAAAGGCAGATGGGAGCTCAGGGAAGTTGTGTGGGACTGAGGGCACCCACAGCATGCAGCAACAGGGTGCTGTTAATGGACTGCCCCTGGACCCCTGCAGTCAGAGCATCCCCAGGGCACAGCAGTGAAGCTGAGCATGAATAGGATCACTTTAAAGATGAAAAAATTTGGTATATTGCTGCACAGCTTTGAATCTCTAGAATGATCCCATGGTAACACTGTCTCTGGGCTTCCCATTATGTATTCAGATACAACAATTAAAATAATGTGATATAAAAAAAGAAAGTGATAATCATGAAGTTAGGGAACACCACATGCTTGAGCTGAGTGTGCCAAGTGTGTGTGGAAGGGCTGGGAGGAGGTGACTGAGGAGGGAATTGTTGGGGGTGGGATTGTGTCATCTTGTGAGGGCAGGAGGAGCCCAAAGCAAACCCACCATGCCCACGTGAGAGAGAGAGAGAGGTCCCTGTCCTCTGGGCCATTAATATATTCTGCTATTTACTGTTCCAGTAGTGCTGCTTCAACAAGTCTCCTTGGCATTTTCCAGTCTAACTCAAGATACTGCTCCTTATAGTTCTCCTGAGCTCCCATCTGCAATTCTCACTTCAAAAATTCATCTGGTTTCCCTCCCTGAGTGCTGATTTACCCTGAGGCACAGACTGACCCCTTCCTCCTCACTGTGTCTGGGCTTTCTTTGCTCCCACAGAGAATTTTTTAGAATTCACTGTCATGTCCAAATGCAAAATTAGGAAAATCATGGTTGTTTGCCTCATTTCTCTTTTCCTTCCAGACTGTCTGAAAGGCAGACAGAAAACCTGGATGTTAGCACACGGATAACTGCAACAACAGAATAATGAATGAGATAACCAAGGAAAAGCAATAATCATGGAAGCTCTCTAGTTCTGCCCTCTCAGGAGAGCTCCTCACTCTGAAATTCTGAAATTCCAAACCTTCTGTCCCCCCAGAGCTTCTCCACCATGGAGAAACGGCCCCACTGGTCTGACAAACAGCCATGCATCCTGCTTATATTTCCTGCCCCCAAAATATCTTTATATCACTTCAGGCCATAGATTTTGGTGAGGATTTTCTGTACTTCTCAGCTCTTCATCCTGCGAGGATCCATCTCTGCTGTGTGAGCTCGGGATCTGTGCATTCTTCACAATCCACAGCTTTAAACAAAGCCTGAACTTTCTCTCCAAAGAATGAGGGCAGGGGAGCAGAGTGACAGAGCATCTCAGGGCCTTGGGACCCACCAGGACTGCAGTCCCCCTCAGACCCTGGTGGCACTGGGTGGGTGTTTTGCTTTATTTGTGTGCATTTGGCAGCTCCAAAGTGGCCTGGTGGTGGCTGGAAAATGCCTCAGCAGCTTGTTGGGATTATTGGGAGGTGCCTGTTGCACGTGCTGGGGGAGGATGGATGTCACATTTGGCACACCCCCACAGTTTTACCTTTCTAGAGAGGGAGAATCAGCTGACATTGGCAGCACAGCTTTTTGTGAATTGGGTGCATATTGTAAAGATTTCAATGAGTACAGGAGAAAGGGTGGGCACTGGGACAGCACAAAATTGATGAAAAACCAAACCAAGGAGGACCTTTTGAGTTTGCCTTTCACACCTTTTGTGTTTGCCTTTCACACACACCTTTTCCAGGCGCCTCAGAGACTTCACCCACGAGTGCTGAATGGGTGAGAGCCTGAAACTAGCAGAGTCCATGGAAACCTCCCCTGGTGGAGTGACTGACTGCACTGACCTTTCTCTGAAGTACTTGATGGCTTCCTGGTCTAGGAAGTTCTGTTCTTCTCGAAAGCCCTGCTCAAAGATTTTGCGCTTGTGCCTGAACTCAATGACAGTCTTGGTGTAGGAGTTGAGGGTGGTGACAGAGGCTGCCATGCAGCAGGTGAAGGAGCCCCAGGCCAGACTGTGGAGAGAGAAACCAGCAGACAGAGCTGGGTTACACAGCAGCTCATGCCACATTTCGGACACACACACACAGGCTGGGACCAGGCAGGGGAGCTGGAGGTGACAAACCCATCTCATCTAAGCTCCTCTTTCTTACCTCCAGCAAACCCATCTCATCTAAGCTCATCTCACCTCAGCAAACCCATCTCATCTGAGCTCATCTTACCTCCAGACACCTGTGGCTTATGCTCAGGCAGGCAGGAGGATGGGCTGGGGCTGGCCCATGGTTCCTTCATGCCATGGAGAACCCTGCGCTAAGGCGAACACTTGGTGACACTATGGCCAGACACCTCCTGATCTCCTCTGAAATGCCTCAGAGCCTTGCAGACAAATGTTAAAACCCACACACTCCTGGAGGGAGCAATGTCAGAGAGCCTTTTGGAACAGTTTAGCCATCCCTGGGACACTGGCTGCACAATGCCACTGCAGGGGTGGGTTCTAATCTGCTTTTTATGACTTCCTCAGACTACTGTTTTTCCTTCTTTCCTGGTTCATGGACACCTCTGGCCTTCCTGCCTTGTGTCTGGTCTCTGAAAGCCTGACCAGAGCAGAAGACAACAGTTCCATTTTGTGGAGTCACCAGCCTGGGGGGTTCCTGGCTGAGTGCCCCAGAGTGAAAGCAGTGCCAGCCAACCTTGGCCAGCCAGCACACCTGCAAGTACCAACCAGGAGCACAGGGAGGGAGAAGGGAAGTGGAAAAACATAAAAGACTGGCCCAGGTTCAAGCTGGCACAGCAGCAAGTGTTGTCCTGGCTCTGCTGGCAAGTGGGGTCAGCTGGGAGCTGCTCTGGTCCCTGCTTGTGGACAGAGGTTCCCTCCAGCTGCTCTTGTTCTCCCTCAACTCAAGTTCAGATGGGGGTGGCAAGGGACTCATGGCCCCAAGGAGTTGAGGTGCTTTTTGAGCATGAAATGAGGCTGCAAAAACAGGCCCTGAATTGATCCTTGTGTCTGCAGAGCTCCTCTGCTTTCCAGCTCCCCTCAGCTTCACGCTCAGCCCATCAGCTCTGGCTACACAGAGCTCACAGTGGCTGCCTAAGCAAGCTGGATTAACTCCATCACCTGTGATGGTGACACACTTTACCTGCTCCTTTTTTTGCACTTTTTCTGTAACAAATGGATGTGAATTATGCAGAGCAGAAAGTATCCAGCCCCAGTAGCATTATCTTATAAATACGCATTGTCAACACAGCTCTCAGCATGAGCTTTTTTCCCATTCTGCAAAGGACCTGCAGACAAGGAAGCAGTTTCTCATTTCAAATTAGACAAAACTTGAAAAAGAGCACATATTCATGGACTGAAAAATCTGGGGGAAAAAATGGCTCAAGTAAACAGAAATGGCTCATTTCAATGATTTCAAAATTCAGCTTATAACAAGTCCTGCAGGGACTCCTGAGGCAAGGAGATGTGTGGAGGCAGCTCTTTCCCTGTCAATTTTGAACCTGTTAGCCAGATGGATTCAAATGAGAAGGAAATGCAGTGACCCTGGGGTGACAAAGTCCCCTGAAGTTCCCCATGGCAGGAAGGGAGCTGGGGCTGGGTGTGAGGGGCACACTCAGCATCTCCCTGGCCTGCCTGGGTCTGCATCCCACCTGGAGTGTGGGGAGAGCTCCAGCAGGGCAGACATTTCCAGCTGGGCTCCCAGACAGTACCCAGGAAGAAACCAGCCAAAAAGCACACGCCTCACTGTGCCTGGGGAATGGAATTTGAGGGAGAATTTCTCTTGGATGTTTCTGATGGTTTCTGATGGAATCAGAAGTGCTGAAAGGTTCAGAGAACAAAATACTCTCAGTGCTTGGCATTTGGGAAATCACAGTAATTAGGCAATTAGGATAGATGTACTTTAGTTTTTATGGACCTTGGTTAAATGCTATTTATTTTGAATTGTAAAGAGTGGTTGTCCTACCTTAGGAGTTACACCTGCCTTAGGTGAAGGCCTCTTTAACAGCAGTGTTGTTAATACTCCATGGGCTCTCAGGTTCCCCCATGGCTCAAACAGCTCAGGCTTTTTATATTTATTTGCTTTAGAGAGTCTGAACTCCAACATCTCCTGATCTTCAGGGGCACTGAAATTCCCACCCTGGAGAATCCCCTGGGCCACTCCTGACTCGTGCCAGAGCCCAGAACAACCTCCAGGCCTTGCCAAAGGCTTGGGAATGGGGTTGGACAACAGACACCACCCTGAGACATCCGAGCAGACCAGGAGCAGCCCTTCCTCGTTTTGGGGAGAGGTGTTTTTATCATTCCCTTTTGATAGAGGGGAAGCAGAGTCACAGAAAACTTAAGTTTCCCACTGGCCCTTGGGAAAGGGATGGCAGTGTGGATCCCCAAGACCCCCTGGCTCTGGGACATGGGGACAGTGTTCCCAGGGCTTGCCAGGGCTGTTCCAGTTCTCTGGCTGGGGCTGCAGTGGCACATTCACAGCAGATGGAATTAAAGGTGGTGGTGACAGCTGCTGGCACAGGGCTTCTCAAAGCTCATGCTCCAGGACATCACCACAAACCAGGTGGAGCAGAAAATGATTCCTGCTGTGTGGTTTTCCACCAGGCTGGGTGGGCATTCGTAATTAACCCTTGTAAAAGAAGGTGTTTGAGTCAGGGTGGTGCCAGGGGAGGTTCTCTGGTCTGTACAACAGTGCTGGCTCAGTGTTAGCTGGAAGGCAGAAGCCTTGGTTTTGCTTCTTTTGACCTCCAGCCTGTCCTTTTCCAGGTCTGCTACCCATCAGTAGCATGGCATGGAGACCCCATGGCTGTGCTCAGGCTGGAAATGCTGCTGCTGCTCAGCCCTGTCCCAGCTGAGCTGGTGTTTGCACCTTGCCCCACATCCTGCACGGATCAATGGGCTGCCCTGGAAGCACCTGGGAAGGGAGGGATGCAGGGAGGGAGGGAGATTGCTAAATGCAAGAAGGAGCTTTGTGGCTGCAGTGGCTGGAGAGGGCTCAGCTCCCAGGGTGGCTGTGTGGAGGGGAGCTCAACTCTCACCCCAGGAATTCGGGCCGAGGGGATGTTGCTCCCACGTTTCCCTGCCTGTGAGTATCTCAGAGTCCTCCACAGTGAGACCCAATCCAGGGCCAGTCCTGCTCCTTGAACCAAAGCCCACTGTGCCTTCCCTGGCTGTGGCTGCCCAGGGAGAGCTGAGGGAGAGGCTGCTCTGGGACAGGGCTGGGGTCTGGACATCATCCCTCATGGAACACAGCTCCCAGCCCCATCTGCCGTGGGACACATCTCCTAAACCCATCTCCCATGGGACAGAGCTCCCAGACCCATCTCCCATGGAATACCAGCTCCTAAACCCATATCTCATGGGACACCAGCTCTATCTCCCATGGGACACAGCTCCATCTCTGTGGGACACAGCTCCCAGTCCCATCTCCTCTGGGACTGGACATGGCTCCCAGCTCTGTCTGCCATGGGACACATCTCTTACACCCATATCTCATGGGACACCAGCTTCATCTCTATGGGACACCCACTTCCAGCTCCATCTCCCATGGAACACCACTCCATCTCCCATGGAATACCAGCTCCCAAACCCATCTGCCATGGAACACCAGCTTCATCTGCCATGGGACACCATCTCCCAATCACAATGGGACACCATCTCCCATGGGACACAGCTCCATCTCTGTGGGACACAGCTCCCAGCCCCATCTCCTGTGGGACTGGACATGGCTCCTAGCTCTATCTGCCATGGGACACATCTCTTAAACTCATATCTCATGGGACACCCAATCCCAGCTCCATTTCCCATGGGATACCAGCTCCCAACCCCATCTCCCATGGGACACCATCTCTCCATCTCTGAGGGACACAGCTCCCATCCCCATCTCTATGGGATACCAGCTCCATCTCAATGGGATACCAGCTCCCAGCCCCATCTCCCATGGGATACAGCTCCATCTCCCATTGAACACAACTGCCAGCCCCATCTCCCATGGGACACAGCCCCCTCTCTGTGGGACACAGCTCCCAGCAAGGAGTGTGGGTGGGATGAGTGGGCCCAGGGAGAGCTCGGGATGCCCTGAGGGACCCTGGTGCCCACTCTGAGCCATGGGGGCTCTTGGCTTGCACAAGATGAAGGAGAATAATCTAATGAGTGTTTATCATGCAAGACATTTAACAACATTTTGAAGTCTGAGTATTGCAGTAAATTGCAAAATAGATTACTGAAGACAAATATGCCTTATTATTTAAATCTATTGAAAATTATACAATTATTGTGACAGAGTTGTTATAAATATTAATATAAATATTATAAATATGTGAATGCAATGTATTTATAAGTCCATTATCACATGCAATAAATATTCATTATTGAGACACCAAATAAGCTGTATTTTAAATATAATGTGATTTGTATTTTGTAGCACGTTGCTAAAATGGTAGAAACTCCTCCTATGGAACACAGTGGAAAGAGGTGAGAATGAAAGACTAATAATTCCCTGCAGTGCTGTGCATAAGAAGTATTTACTTGTTGGTGTTAGCAAAGATTGTTGTCTTTGTTTTGAGATGGAAAGAAAATAATGTGCTATATTTGGAAAGTACAAGAAGAAAGTATTTTCCCTATCCATCCAAAGAGGCTGATGCCTCTGGAGGATTGGGGATGTTGTTTGCAGGTATTTTTATTCTCCACAGCCTCCTACTTTTGGTAAGCTTCTTATAAACGTGCAAGCAATATAAGACAGTTGCTGTGTCTTGGCCAAATTAGTTTTATGTGATTTTAGAAGATAAATGGGAAAGGTGAAAAAAAAAAGCAAACAAAAACCCAAGTCCATTTTCCCAAGCCTTCTCCCCATGATCCACAGGGAAGTCTCATCATGCCAGGAGCACTGCACCTTCCTCTGCAGTTGTGTTCAAAGCTGCACCCTAAGGTTCAACTGAGACATTAATTAAAAACAAGGGGTGGAAAAAAAAATAAAAAAGCTCAAAGTCTCAGAAATGCCATGGCAATTATGTTCCTAAATTGAACTTTAATGAGAGCGCTCAATCTGTGTTGGTAATTGTGGGTGCTGTTTATTTACAAATGCTCTGTACCTGCTGATAGCGCAGCTGCTGCTGCACAGAACTATCCCCACACCTCCAAACCTGCCCGGCCCTGGGGGCTCCTGCTCCTGCAGGTTTGGCAGCTGGAAATCCACAGGGATGTTCCTGTTAGCTGGAGGTGGGAGGCTGGATGTGTGCAGCATCCCAACAGCTGATGGAACAGCTCCAGAGAGAAAAGATGAACGTGGGGTGACACTTACCAGAAGGACCATCCATAGTCCCAGGAGTGTGGTCGCCAGTCCTCTGGCCCAAGGCTGACTGTCACTTGGAACACTTGAGTGTACATCATGTGTGCCACCATCCCCAAGAGACCTGGGAAGCAGGGATCAGAACAGGAATTTTTGTGCCAACATGGTTTTTTTTAATCATTCTTGAGGGAGCTACTGCTGGAAGTGCTTTGAGAGCTCCAAAAAAGTCTTTGTTGTACTTTTATGCCTCCTGTTCTACTGTGGAGGAGGGAGCTGCATGGGCAGAGGAAAGATGTGACTGAGAGCTCATTATTTTACATCATTCTGAATTCTCAATTAAGAGAGGAGTTGAAGAATCGTTGAGGAAAATGCTGCACAAGGAGCATCCTCACCAACCCAGCTGCTGCAAACCAGGGGTGTGCCACCCACAGAGATCTCCCAGCCCGCCACAGACAGGCCCAGGTGAGAGGAGGAGGAGGAGGAGAGAGGCTCCTGCAGGCAGTGCAGGCTCAGTGTGCTCATGCCACACAACCATAATCTGTCCCAGCAGTTGCTAAGATTGACGAATTTCAACGCTCATAAAACACTTGGAAGCTGCACCAGGAGGTGAAGTGAGCTGGGTTCTCCTGATGTGTGGGGAGAGAACACCACTGGGGCACTTTTGGTGGGGCAGGGCAGGAGATGCTTTTGTGACGCTGTCAGAGCTCACTGAGAGGACTGCAGCTGTGTGAGGATCAGACTTGCAGTCTCTGTGAAGTTAAAGAACAAGGCTGCAGTAAATCACAGGGTGGCCTGAGTGGCTCTGCCTTTAGCTGGCCACTGTGGTCCTGCAGTTTAAACAGGAAGAAAACACCTGAACTTTATATTTAAACCGCCCTTTGAGGAAAACCAAATCCCACTTTTCAAGCAGTGGTAGTCAGGAGCAGCTCTGAGGCTTGGAGAATTTTCTAGCTACAATAATTTGGGATGTTCCTGCCATGGCACCTGGGCAGGGCAGGGTGATGATTCCCAATGGGCTCAGGCTAAGGAGATGGGGCTGGACCACTGTATCCCAAATGGTTCTTGGACCTACAGATGTGCAAAAGCCTCTAGTGCTGCAGTGGCAGCTCCAGGCACTCAGAAATACCAATATTCTGCCATGGTGGGTGCAGTGAGGTCTGTGTGACACACTTGGACCATTCATTCACTGTTCCCTCTGACCATCTAATTTTTCCCATGGTTGCCCTTCCCAAACATGGAAGATCCTGATTTCCCTCCCCCAACCACACCCACTTTTTGGCTCTTCTTTCCTTCTTACTCTCAGTACCTAAACCACTCCATTGCTCTCCCCAGGCCTGTGGATGATTCAGGGCAGCTCTGGGGGAGGAAGCAGGGGAATGTTTGTGTTGTGGGCACGTTGAGCAGGACCTTCAGAAGACAAATGTCAGCTTTGATACAAACAAGTGCAGAGGCTGAGGGAAGAGTTGTGTTTCAGGGAGCTTACAGGGGTGATTTGCTCAGCTGCCTCGTGCTGGAGTGACACACTGCAAAGATAGGAGGTGGAAAGAGCAATTCACTCCAGGAGAAATGAGATTTGGGCAGGGTGGGTGGCCTAATGGGAGCACAGCAAAGTGCTGCACACCTTGCTTTTTTCCTGCTCGTATTTAATTTCCAGAATGCACCTGCAGCTTGCTGAACTTTTTAAATCAGTGGATTTTTTTTTTCAGCTGACAGTTATGCCTTGATCTTAAGTTTGGAGTTTGCTGTTTCTACATGTCCTGTGAGTAATTTTTCAACCCGAATAAAATATTACAGCCTGCCCTGAGAGCTGTCACTGTCACTGAGAGGCAGCAGGAGTTTGACACAGGCAGGACGAGCCCCAGCAGGGCTCTGTCACGCAAACCTTGCCCAGGGTTTGAGCCACCCTCAGCCCTGTGGCTGTGTGGGAGGCTGGGGTGACACTCGCTGATCCAGGTGAGGAGGAGGAGGTCACCAGCAAACAGTGGAAATGTTCTTTGTTTTATCTTGCTAATGCCAGGGTGGGATGGGGCTGGATCTGCACCTGGCAGGGCTGTTGGTGCTGTTATGCCACATCCAAATTAAAGCAGAATAATGCAAATCTTTTGTTGTGCTGCTTCATGCACTTTTGGTTTGGTCTATTTTAGCTGTGCCTTGCCAAGTTCTCCGTGGGGAAACCCTCTGGTCCTTTTTGCTGTACATTTAATGAGCTGAAATGAGCTGCCTGTGCCACAAACCAACAAAAGCTCCATGCCCAGGATCATCTTTTCTCCCAGCTGGGCAGGGAGGGCACAATGCCTGTGCCCATCCAGGCTCCAGGGCAAGAGATGTTTGCAGGTGGAAAATCCTGGTGATGTGGAGTGGCTGGCAGTGCAGAAACATTGATCATTTTCATAGCTGGCTGGAGATCCTGAGCCTTGCAGGACCAGAGCTGCATGGAGGTGTCAGCAATGGGAGAAATTGAGGAGCTTTGGAAAGCTGGAGATGAAGGAAATTTGTAAAAGACAACGTATTTTAAAGCATTTTCCTATATTTTTTACTACAAATGCCATTTGTGGAGTATATAACATTAATGAAAATGTTTTATTATAAATACTATGTGAGAAACATATGTAAGTTTTTTAGTTTGTGTAAGGTTAAGAGGGATGCCAAAATTGTGATGTTGTGGGGTATTTTTTAGTGGCTCATAGAAACAACAATAAGTGACCACACTGTTGGGATATTTTTTCCTGAACTTTAGATGTTGAGCTATGAGAATGTGGAGATCTCATTGCACTTTTATGAGGGAACTGAAGCATGAATTTAATGAAGAGTGTTATGCTCCAATGGAAAGTCCTCTTCATTACCTAATTTCTATTAAGCTATGTCATTATAAATATGCTAAGCTTAAATAAATATAGTTTTCTTCTTTCCTCTAATATCCCATGCCATTGAAAATAACAACTAGCAGTGTACTGGGGTCTGGGGTTTTATCCTTGCTTCAATTCCTCTATCATTTTTCCCTGTAAAATTTTGAAGTTTATATTTGGACTATCTTGGCAATGTACTTAGAAAGAGGGAAGGCCAAAATAAAAATAGAAAGTTGTGTAGGAAAGAAAACTTCATCATTCCTACAAAACTTTAAAACTGCAGTTAATGGTGAAGGGAGAGAGGAACAGCATGGAAGTAATTGACTGAATGCTGAAGAAATCCACACAGTTTGATTTTGAAAATGGAACTGATTTTTTTTTTTTAAGTTCCAAATTATATCCAAAGCTGAAAAATATGCTTTGGCAGTTCTTATCAGGTGTTTTTGTCACTCAGCTCTACTTCTGACGTTTCCTTTTTGTTATTATTTCACCATTTGCAGCTATCCCTGAAGATACAGAGTCCTTCCCAGAATGTACACTGCCTGTTGCAATGTCTTCCAGCCTGAAATGCAGCAGGATATAATGCACTTCTATTGCAGGAATTCTTTCTGCCAGAGAGGTCCATGCAGGAGTGCTCACATGGGTACCCTTGCTGTTTGTATAAATCCTGGAAAGTGGGGGTTTAGCCAGAAAAAGCTTCACAGAAGTCAAGGGGCACTTAACCACATGGTTGGGGTTATTTTAGAGAAGTGAATTCCTCAAGCTGATATGGTGAGGGGCCCCAAGTACAGACTGAGCACAAACCAGCCCAGAAGAGCTGTTCTGAGAGATGTCCATGTCCCAGCCCATTCTTGGGGCTGCCCCTCACTGCCAGCATTAGAACCCTTTTCACTCTCAATTGTGTTAATTAACAAGATGAGCTCCTTCCTTTGGTTTTCCAGCCTTCACCTACTTTCAGGATTAACAGAGAAAAAAAGTCTTTTCAGCTTTACATGTTTTTAATTTTCCTCTGGAAAATGAGTGTGATGATGCTGCAAATGGAGCTGAGGCTGGAGCTGTGGTAATGGCTGTGCAGGCTGGGGAAGGATAATTACTGCATTGCTGCTGTGAAATCAGGAATGAGGATATTCACTTCTCCCTGGCAAGAGGAGAATTTATCATGCAGTCTTTGTGCCAAAGGAACAAAAAATTACAGTGAAAAATTGCGATAGCTAAACAGGGATAAGAGTCGTGGAGCCTCCGGGTTTTTATCCTCTCAAAGTTGTGAAATTTTGCTTTGTGGTGGTAAAAGGGGGAAGGGGAGGTTCATACCTGAAAGCACAGTGAAGACAGCAGCAAAGGCATTTAACTTGAGCCCATCTATGACACTGCTTGAATGAAAGAGCTCGAGGCACATGAGGCTGAACCCGACGACCAACAGCATGATGTACAACACCTCGGACACCACTGAGAGCCACAGCACACCTGGGGGCAAAGAGCAGCAACCTGTCAGCACTTGGGCAACACTTGTAAGAGGTTAAAGTTGGCAAAAATTAATTACGAAGTCAGGAATGTCTAGGAGTAACTGGGTATTAGGATTTTTTTAAAAAAAAAAAGGTTGGTTTTTGAGGTCGCCAATTGTAATTTGTTTTTTTTTTTTTTATGTTTATCACATCCACTATATATTGGGAAAAAATTATTCACTGAAAAAGTCATTAAACACAGTCTGCCCAGGGGAGTGGCAGAGTCACCATCCCTGGAAGTGTTCAGAAAACAAGTAAAAGTGGCATTTCCCAATGTGGTTTGGAGGCATGGGGGCATTTGATAAAAGGTTGACCTTTGGTGATCTTGATGGTTTTTCCCAGCCTTAATGATTCTGTGATTCACAGAGTTTAAACTCAGCAAACCACAGCCCAAACTGAGAAAACCAGAAAAAGCAGCGAATGAAGATGTGAAGAGTGGCAGGGTGGTAAAGACACTGCAGAAAGAACAAGCTGTTGCTTGCTCTTGCTCAGCTTGGCTACAGAACCTCTGTGGGGACGTGTGAGAACCTCTCAGCTCCTCTGAGCCCAGGCACAGCTCACAGAATTAATTTCCCCACCTGTTCCACAGTTTAGATGAGCACAATCCCCCAGGCAGGGAGGTGATGGCACAGGGTACCTGCCTGCCTGTGTGCTGCTGGGAGCTGGGCAGCCTTGGATGCCTCTTTTCCACAAAGAAAATAAATTCAGTCCATGTTTTAAAATTTTCAGTCCAGGTTTTAAAATTCTTGCCACAGCCTAGTGCTGGGGGCTGTTGGCTGGGCTTACATGGGGTGTTCTCACAGGGTTTGTGCCACAGGACTGGCCCAGAAACAGCCACAATTACAGCAGGGTGGGCACAGATGTTGATAACATGCTCAGCTGAGGAGCTGCAGATGCAAAAATGCCTGGCTGGAGTTTCCTGAGCCCCTGGGTGCAGTCCTGAGGGTCAGGGCCCTGCTGGAGCTCTGCAGGACTCGGGGCAGAGCTCAGGGCAGAGTCCAGCAGGGACTGCTGCACCACCAGGAGATGTCACCTTTGGGAATTCCAGCAGCACAAAACCTCCAGCAGGATCTGCTGAGTCTTTAAAAGTCACCAAGCCATGGGGTAAATTGGAGAGGATGGGAACAGATGATAAGATTGAGTCCCTGCCCAATTTCCAATTGCTGTTTCAGCATGAGAATCTGCTCGGATTCTCCAGTACATTTGCTAACCTGATTGCTAGAGAATTCACCTGGAAACAATGAGCAGTGATGGAAAATTTCAGCCTAAGCAGTTGAAACATGGAAAGTTAAGCATCTGAAGACAATGGCTTATATTAGAAAATGTTAGCTGTAACCATAGAGACTGCTACAGGCTTCACTTATATTAATACCTTCTCTCCTCACTGCCAGAGCACATGTGTGATAAAGCCCACAGTCCAGCTTATCAAACCAGATATACAGTCTCACTTTTATCAAATATTTGAGTGGCCTCTTGGTGACCAGGCTGATCCCAGCTCATATTTTGTCTGGGAATTCATCTTTATAATTACATCTAATTAATATGTGCTATTCGTTGTTGCCACTGTAGCTGACCTTCTGAGTTCTTAAACCACACTACAGAGATAGCAATAAATAAAGCTTTTAATTGCTCACAGTGGCTGTGTGTGCAATATTGCATCTATCAACAGCAAACAGCTGCTTATCTCACTCCTCTTAGTCAATTTGGTATCAGGCAACTCTTCCAAAAAGGAATGCAAGTGAGAGAGAGCAGATACAGCAGGGTTTAGGAGGGATTTTGCCTCATTTTCTCAAACCAGCAATGTCCATGATGAGAGAATGATGGAATGATTTGAGTTTGGAAGAATTAGCTGATGCAAACCTGACCCACAGACTGAGGCAGCAGAGAGCCCTAACTAATGAGCTGTAATTAATTCAGCTCACACTTGAAACATTGATGTACAACACACCTGCCCAGGTGATTACTGCCCTGAATCAAGCCTTGAGAACCCCCTGGTGCTCTGTGCACACCAGGGCAGTGCTGAAACACTGTCTGCAGCTCACCACTGAGATGTGGCTCCAGCTCTGCTTCCCTGGGGGCACATCTGGGCTCAAAGAGCTGCAGTCCGTGGGTGACATCAGGCTGGTGTGCTCAGGGCTAGGGCCAGTTTTCTTGGATGTTTTTGTCAATGATCTGGGCACTCAAGGAATTTTGCTTCTGGTGATCCTAAATCAGGAGTAGACCCTGAGTCCCTTGAGAATGGAGGGTCCTTAGAGAGAGATCTTGGTAGATTTGAGTGTGTCACCAACCAGATGACATCTAACAAGGACAAATGCTGAGTTGAGCATTTAGGTTCTGCTGGGTTCTGCTCCTGGGCCAGGGTCATCCTGGAGGTACCTACAGAGAGGGCAACAAGGAGCTTGAGTGCAGCCCTGCAGGACGAGTCTGGGGATTTGGCTGATGTTCTGGGGGTTTCGTTGGTGGTCCTGGAGGTTTGGTGGATGGCTCTGGGGGTTCAGGTGATGTACTCAGCTCTATATATGCACACCCTACCTGCTGCCCACCTCTGGCTCAGTGCCTGAAGCTGATGCTGCAGGCACCAGTGCAGTAATTTTGGAAGGAGCAGGGGGTGCACATGTCCCTGTGGGAACACCTAGGTTTGTGTGTCCATTGCAAGGGGACACTCTCAGAGGGACAGGAGGGCTCTGGGAGCTGAGCCTGGAGGGCCTGGGGCGAGCTGGTGTCCTTTATTCTGCTAAGGAAGGAGAAAGGAGCAGCAGGGAGGAACACCTGGCTGTGTGGCTGGTGTCTCAGGGAGTGCTTTGCCTTCTCTTCCAAAGGGCTGGGATAAGAGTGGCTTTGCCAGCAGGGTAACCTTTCAAGGAAATGATGAAAAGCTCAATGAGACGTGAGTTTTGCTCTCCTGTAAATCCTTTTTCTGATGAGACACAAAGGCTGGGTGAGTTTGCTGTGGGAGGCATAGTCAATTACTGCTTTTTTGGGGCCCTGTTCATATCTACCAAGGAACTCTCTTGTCTTATTCCACGGTGTTACTGAATGCCTGCTCTGAGCCTTTTGTTTAGTGCATCTAATGTGGGGAAAGGCAAGTCCCACATGCAGTGTTTGCATAGTTCTATGTCCTGTCCTGCTCCTCTGATTTTGAATTTCATCTAAATAATAACACCCAGAAAATGCATCCTGTGTATGAATTTTGGATTTTCCTGTGGCTGCCTGAAGCAGAACAGTTGCTCCAGGTTATTAATTCAGGAGACAGAGTCTTTCTGTTCTGTGCTGATGGTGAAGTGATCTCCCACTGCTCCTCTCTCAACATGAGATTCATGAGGCAGTCACTTGGCATCACTTCCACTCACAACCTCTTACAGCCTCCTTCCTGCAAAGCAGAGAGCTCCTTCTCTTGAGGGGACCTCAGTCATTCCAGGTGACAGGGAAGAAGATCTCCAGGGTATTTTTCTCTTTTCCAATCTTCCCTGCTGTCATCTTTTCTGTCTGCTTACTCCCCTCCAGCCTGTGTCCTCTGCCCCAGGGATCTGTCTGGCCTAACTCTGCTTCTATGAAAAATCTCTCCTTCAGAAGAGTCAGGACTTGGTTCACTTAGACAGTTCCACCTGGATGGCCTGTACCTGAGGCTCTGCACTCTCATCAATCAGCAGACTCCTCTCATCTTTTGGTCTCCATCGTGTTTATTCATGTTTGTTTGTCCAGCAAACCCACTCTGTGCAGAGAGGGGGCTGGGGAGGAGCTCAGCTGGGCTGTGCCTCTGTACCAAGGACATTCCAATGTGGGAAAGGAGAGCCTTGGACTGCAAAGCAAAAGCAAACCCAGAGAGGTTTCAGTGGCACACCCACACACACGAGGGTGGGGATGTGTGAGCAGCCCACCCAGCACGCCAGCACCAGGACACCATGTGTTCAACCCATCTTTCCAGGATTCCCTGGAATAATGCAGAGGATGACAGCTGTCAAGTCCTCCTCATGCCTGCTGGGCTTTTTTTAGGTGAGAAAATCGTGCTGGGTTTGCATGTTCCCTTCTGTGCTGCCCGGGAGCTGGCAGGGCCCTGTCTCGCTGGCCTGTCACTCTCTGGGGAACATCAACTTGTTGTCCTGTGTCTGGGCCTGTCCTGGTGTCCTGTGTCTGGGCCCATCCTGGTGTCCTGTGTCCTGTGTCTGGGCCTGTCCTGTGTCCTGTGTCTGGGCCCATCCTGGTGTCCTGTGTCTGGGCCCATCCTGGTGTCCTGTGTCCTATGTCTGGGCCTGTCCTGTGTCCTGTGTCTGGGCCCATCCTGGTGTCCTGTGTCCTATGTCTGGGCCTGTCCTGTGTCCTGTGACCTGTGTCTGGGCCCATCCTGGTGTCCTGTGTCCTATGTCTGGGCCTGTCCTGTGTCCTGTGTCTGGGCCCATCCTGGTCTCTGGGATTCTGCAGGACGGTGGGCACTGTGATCTGGATGACCACTGACATCAGTACCGTCAACACCTCCTGCTCTAACACGCCTTCTCCTGTAATTTTTTTCCCTGTCTGTCACCTCTCAGCAGTGTTGCTGACAATGACAGAGCCACTTTTGGGCACTGTGGGACACTTTGGATCTTTGCTCCCACCCACAGATAGGCTGTATGTCCCAGGTGGGATTGCTCTGATTGCTCACAGACTGTGAGGCTTTTCCTGGAGGAAAATGGGGTCACCAGCTTCAGGACAACATCCCTGTGAAGCAAAATCCCTGAAAGTGCAGGACCTGGGCTCAGCTTCTCACCTAGAATTTGAGGTTGAAAATCTGGGACTCACCAAAAGATTTCACATAAATCAACCTATATCATAGGGCTCCTGCATCAGAGGGAATCATATCACATTCATATCATCTGATCTCATGGCAGGAAGAAGATCAGTGCAGTAGCTGGGACATGAAAAGAACTTTGTGTCTATGAGCTTTGTTATTTCCTAGCCAGTGTGTGAGACTCGTCCATGGAGCTCATGGTGGGACCCCCAGTGTCAGCTCCTCAAGGGCTCAGGCCCTGCAGCAGCATTGTTACAAGGAAATTCATTTCCCAGCACTCCCTATTAAAGTGAACTCATTCTTCATTATGGCTGGGAGGAGAATGTTACCCACAAGATCTCTGGCATTTTAGGCACTCAGACACTCCATGAGCCATCTGGCAGGATCAGTCCCTTGCCCTTCTGTCTGACAGCACAGAGCAGCAGCATTTTGAAAGAAGATGCCCTGGTTGCATCTCTGCAAGGTGGTGATCAACTTCAGTGCGCTTGCCTGAACTGAGATGTTAGAAAAGGGATATTGCAAACAGTCCTGAAGGGATGAAACAAATGGAACATTTCTTCTGATAGTGAGAGAAAGAATCTTTCCCTCAGCCTGCAATGAGTCTCACAAAGCTCTTCCCAGAACCTGAAACCACTTCAGGTCAGCCCTGGCCCCTGAGGAAGGAGTGGACACCTTTCACCATGGAGTCAGGGAGATCCAGTACTGAATCCAGGGATTCTGATAAAAGCCATGGGAATTCTGCTCAGATCTTGAAGCATTCAGCATCCTTCCTGATGAAGGAACCCAAAGAACAGCATTGTTAATGACTTCCAGGAGGTTTGAGCTGAGTCTGACTGCTTGGTACCCAAAGTTCATTCCTTGCTCAAATCCACTGCCATTTCCTGACACAAAACAAGAACAGTCACTCCATCTTCTCCATGAGAGCTCTGGTTAAACGGAGCCATGTCAAGCCTGTCATGTTCTGTGCTCCTTCCCCACAAAATCCCAAGATGATTCTTGTGTTGCATTATTAAACCATGCCCAGGCTTGTTGGCAGTTTGGATTGAAGCACCAAGAACTTGGATGACATCTCAGTGGGATTATGTGCAGGATGATAAAGAAACATTTCCTGCTGTTTCTGGAATGCCAGAGTTCCATAATTTCAATTCCTATTGAGTTTTTGAGATTGATGAGGCCAGCAAACCAGTTCTGGATAGTTTAAATCACATCTATACCTCCTACCACCTACAGTCACATGCAGCCATGGAGTTTGATGCATACTTGTCAAATCGGAAGAGTTGGCTTTTGGTGCCAGCTCACTATGCCAACGGGATCTGATGGCAGATTTTGAGGTCCTGTCTCCAGATGAAATAATGAAATCCTCTTCTGGATGCTCCTTCAGGCTGGCCAGGCCATGGAAATGACTGTCAAAGATCCAGTGTTGGTGCATGTTCTCAAGGAAACACTGAGGAGGTGGCCAACACAGGAATTGCTGGGAGAGTTCAAAGCATTTTGAATCCATAAACATGAGCTGTTTGCTCTTAAAGGATTTCTTCGGGGAAAGTCATATTGCTATTCCTGAAGGATGTTGCTGAGTCATGTTAACCATGTTATACCCAGCAAAGGCAGGGATTGTGTGCCTGGAAATGTCTGTCATGCATTTTGGAGAGTGGCTTGGAAATTATCCAGCATAAAGAAGCCCATAAATGAATGTATTGCCTGCCATGCTGTGTGACACTGCCAGCCTTCCTGAGCAGTGCCCGAGAAGAAATGGTCTGGAATCTGCATTGATTTCTGAGGGCCCTTTCAGACAGAAAATTAGCTTCCTAATTGGGGCAGGCTCACATTCAGAATGCCTCAATGGGAATTCATCCTCCTTAGGAGCACCCACTGCCTCAGCCTGTGCTCCCTGGGGATCTGTGGCTGCTGCATCCCTGCCCTTCCCAGAGCACAGCTGCCCTCCTGGGGTCAGGGACTGCCCAAAGCAGCCTCAGCTGAGCTGTCACACTTTGTCATGCTGTCCCTGAGCAGTGACCAGGCTGGACAATGCTGCAGGCAGCCTGAGAGCTCTGGGAGAGCTTTGGAGCTCCTCAAATCTCAGTGTCACACATCTGCCCTGAGAGCCAGGCTCTGTCTGAGCTGTGGTGACACCACACCAGCTCCAGCCACTCCTCCGCCAGTTCAGCCCTGAGCTGTCTGACAGACTCTGATGGGCAAGTAGGAGCTTTGGGGGGTTTTCTGCATCACAGTTCATCATATGACAAAACCCCTTCTGTCTGCTCAAGGCAGTGGAGCTGAGCAATGTGTGCTCCTAAATAACCACTCAGATCCTCGTGCCTGACTGAGGAGAAATCAGGAATGTGGCACTTGAAGGACAAGCCAGGGCTCCATTGTGGAGCAGCTGAGGAGACACCAGAGTCCAAGCAATGCTGCCCTGGAGAGTGTGGAACCTTCTCGCCTCCCCACTGGCAGCGGCCAACCCAAGCACTGCTGCTGCCTGGGGGAGAACGTGCTGCTCTCACCCTGTGCCTCACAGCCATTGTCCCCAACATCCCTGAACTGCCACAAAACACTGGGAAACCACAGGAGGCTGGGAGAAGTCACCTGGACAGATGTCACCCCCTGTGGGAGGAGAAGAGCCATGTCTGAGGGCCAGCCCTGGTTCTGGGGGTGTGAACTTGCACCCTGCAGGTGTCATCTCTTCTTTGTGCAAAAGAAGATTCATTCTCCTGTGATTTCCTGAGAATGTGATTTCATTCTCCTCCTTGGTCAGCCAGGGACATGGGGAGCTGTTACCCTTGCTCATGTTAGCAGCAACAAAAAGCTCTGCTCATGTGGTCTCCTAGGCTGTCTTTGCTGTCCTTGTGTTTCTTCTTGACTAATTGCTCTGTTTTTTCAGACTTATTGAATTTGTTGGAACTGACACCTGGCTCTCACTTAAATCTCTCTTCTTCAAGAGGGAAGAGAGGAAACAATAAGGCAAATGGGCACCCACTGAGAAATACTGTGCACATTGTTTGGAAGAGCAGTCAGGCCAGCTCCATGTAAGTCTCACTCTCTCTTCCAGTGCCATTCGGGTGGGTTTAGTCATCTGCTCTTCCCTGCTACTCCAATACTGGGAATTCCAAGCCAGAAAAGCTGGAGTGATCAATAGGAAATGGTGAGGAGAATGAACCCTGGGCATGTTGTTGTGGCTGGCAGCGGGCTGAGCGCTGCTGGTTAATGCGTCACGGCAGAGCCGACCATCTGCCCGTCCTCTCGTGCTCAGAGAGGCACACACAGAGCCACCAGGGACACTGCCAGCCTCCTGACCCCAAATGCCACCTGAGCTACCTAAAACTGCCTGCTCCAGTCATCTGAATGGGGCAGCAAGGGTAAATAAAGGGCTGGCACCCAGACAAGGGACTGCGCCTTGCAAAACGTGGGAAACCAGAGGAGGAATACCTGACACTGCTGAGGGGACAGAGGAAAAGCTGTGTTTTGGTTTTGTTTAGCTTTAGCCCTTGGTTAGTTTCTTTATTTTGGAAGGTGAGGTGGAGCAGTGACTCATAAAATGATTCTCTTCTATGTGATGATGGCTTTGGATGGCTCTGGCATGGAGCAGATTGAATCTGTGTGTGATACTGAGCAGACTGTGGGATATCTTTGTAGCCATAATCTCTTTTTCCTGGTGTGGTAGTAATATAATGAGTAGAGCAAGAGAGTGGAAAAGATGATGAAAAATACTCAAGAGAATTATCCCATGTGCCTTACTAAATATATTTGGGCTCAGTGTTTCCCTTTGAAGAGCACCAGTGCAGAGCCTGTGATGTACTTCTACCCTCAGCACTGGGCTGAGAAATGAATGATGTTCAGACCAGTGTTCTCCACATCTTTGGCATCCCCAGTGTGAAAAACAAGGCAGTTTCCTCCTTCAGTAATTAGGAATTTAGCTTGAATTCTGCTGGTAAGAATGGTTTCATCTTTGTATGTCTAATTGCCCTTTAAAACTAACTTCAGTGATTCATAACAGATGTGTAAAAAAACACAGATAAAATAAAAGTAACACATTTTTTCCCAAATATTTAATCATAGCTCTCCTGTGACGAGTGCACAGGTATTTGTGTGTGTGGGTAAGGATTTACCCTATTGCAGATATATGAACAATAATGCAATAGGAAGTATTCAAGAGGAATATAGAGCCTGTTTTCGAAAGTGTACAGTTCTTTTGGGAGACCCAGTTACATTTCTTTTTACTGATGCAGGTCTCTAAGTGCTCCTCTTAGAAAACTGATCCTCTTTTTTTCTTCTTAGGAACATCTACCCAGTACATAAAAAAGGAGGTTTGTTTTTTAACTTGACTGTTACAAGTCTCGTTTGTCTCTTTTCTAGCCTCAAACCTGCTCTGCGTTGTCCTTCTCATCCAAACAAGTATTTCCCTATTTTTGACCATAAATGTCACTCTTCCCTCTGTGTCTTTAAATTTTATTGTCAGTGCTTTGAGCTGGGGCTGGCAGGGGAGGGATGAGAGGTGCTCACAGGGTGGGTGGGTACATCATGAGTACTTGTGGTGGCATGGTGACTTCTTGTTTTGTTCTTGGGTTCCTATGATGATCCTAATATTTCTTTTTCATCTTAATCTCTGCAGAGCAGTGAATTAATGTTTTCATAGAAGTGTCTGTCATCGCCCAAGAACTCTATCCTGAGGGGAAAAGCTAATTCAGAACCCATCACTATATATGTAAAGGTAGGATGACTCCTCATCTTCCCCACTTGGCATTTATCAACACTGATCATTATCTGCCATTTGCTCTCAGTCACTCACTTTGTGCATGCTTCAGAGGCCTGCAGTGTATCCAGCGGTTTTCAGGCTTTCAAGCTTCAGTTGTCCTTTTAGCTGAACATTTTAATCTATTTTAAGTAACTCTTGCTTTTCTTGAGTTTCTTTCTTCACAAATTCTAAACCCACTTTTATTGCTTCTGAAGGATGCTGAATCCGCCGTATAAGCCATACAAGGGATCTCCTACTAACATTTTGAATAAAGTGCAAGTCAAGAGTAACAAGCTTCCCACTAATTTCTCCAGCTCACATCCAAATTTTGTCTCTACATCATGGATAACATTTCTTGGTCTGTGCATGGTGTTTTAGTCAGCTCCTGCTGTTCTGTTTTCTATCCTTACACCTTCTCTGCTATCAGGTTTAACCCTGCTGTCTCTGAAGCTGTCCCAAGGGGTGATCACTAACATAATTCTGCATTTTTTATCTGAACATGGAATCCATCCACAGAGATTGTGTTGCTCATTAATGACATTACCTTGTTATTCTGATTCAGCTTTAGTACATGACATCTGCTTTGTCTTTCAGTGTAATCAGCAACAAGACGTTATTGTCCCTCTAATTATCTTTCTCCCATCAAATTTCTGCTACACCTATTATGTCAGGATCCATTAAAATCAGGCATCTAGTTTTTCTGTTCTCATTAATTGCTGCTGGAGTGTGGTTTAGGAGCATGCACAGAACTGGCTTAGCTTTCTCTTTTTTCTGTGCTGTGTTTAGGTGAGACTTGTTTTGTTTACTTGCTGTTTGCCATGTGCTACCTCAGCTCTGCCAGCCACTTTTTAGGCAATGCAGAATTGTTATTGCTTCATCTCTCCAGGATGCACCACCACAGGCTGTGTAGAGGACGTGCAGGAGGCATCTCCTACCTCTGCCTGAGGACAGGCTCTCATTAAAAAGCCTCCCTGTAAGACTTTGGACTGTTCAATGTTCACTAGCCATGAGCATTTTCCTTCTGCAGGGTTTTGCCTTGCCTCAGCCTCTGTGGTCTCTGAAAAGCCTGGTTTATTTTGTGAGTTTATCAGCAGTGTAGTGCAGGCAGCTGCTGGCAGCCTGCTGCCTTGCCATTCCTTGTGGGAATTGTTCCACAAAATCAGGTACCACAGAGTCCTGGAGAAACCTGGCCAGGCTGCAGCACACCTGTGAGGAGCCTGCCCTGGGAATCCTGCCCTGTGTTTGTGTGGCCATCTCAAAGCTCTGAGCCAGCATTGACATTTCAGCCTGTTCCTGCAGCACTTCCCAACAGGGGAAGAGCCCCCCATCTCCAGCTCTGGGCACTCCAGGTGCTTGCAAAGTCCCAGCCTCCACCAGCACCATCCCAGGAACTGCTGGGGGCACCACATTCCCTGCAAAGCCCTGCTCTTCTCCAGCAAAATGCTTCCAGCACAAGGGCTGCTGGTTTCTCCTGCCCAAGGAGCTGGGTTGGAGAGCTGGCAGTGATGCAGAGGAGGATGCAGGAGCTGCAATCTCACACAGCAAGAGGAAGAAAGATAACACCTGTGGATGTGTCCACCTGTGGTGGTGTGGCCACTGAAAGCTTTTATCTGATCATTTATGGGACTTTTTGCTCTCCATTGTGATGTTGTGGTTCCCCTTCTTCACAACTTTTAAAACCACAGCTTTTAAAACCACTATTCCCGGAATTCTTGGTCTTGGTTTTTTCCTTTTGGATGTATCCTCTGTGGCCTCTTGGGATTCTTCTTGGGCACGGATTTGAGGCCATGGGAATGGGATGACAGAAGGTGCCATGGGAGGAGGAGGAGTGTGGTGAGGAGTGTGCCAGCCTCAGTGTCCTGGTGGGACACCACAACCCCTTGCTGAAAAAAATCTCCCTTTTCTTCCCCAGGCAGCAAAATATTCAGCAGAAACAAAACTTTGATTAAGTTCTGTGGAGAATATCCCAGAAGGAACTGAGAACTGAAATATCAGGTCCAGCCTACTTTGACAGCTCCCTTCCAACTCCTTTTGGAAATATTTGCTGTCTTACTGCTCATGTCTGGAGTGAAAATTAGAGCACTTTGTGGGCCCCAACATCTGCTCAGTGAGAGCCCATTAAAAGCCTGGCCACTGTAACCAGCTATTGCTCTATCATTTTTATCAATAGCAAATGTAAACTCTCAAAGGAAAATGTGGTTTTTTTTCCCCAGTTAATATCTACCATCATGAAGCTGATTTTGCTAAGCAGCTTTGGCACTAAGAACCAGCAACAGCTAATAAATTCAATGTTAGGCTTATGAGGTTCTGACAGATTGCTGGCAGCTGCCTTAAATGCAGGAAAAAGCTCTCCTAGTGTGGGTTGGAAATGCTTATTTATACCATACTGTGGGTCTGTTTGCCCCAAATTTTGCTGCCTCCTTTTAGTAGATGTCATTGGTGAGATATATGACAAGGGTACAATAACTGATCAGAGATGCATTTCCCAGCTACACTGGAGATCAGCACTAATGCATAAAGACAGGAAGCTCAGCCATAAAATATGAGATTTTTACTGGAAGAATTTTCATTTATGAATGCAAGGTTTGTGGTGAGGATGTGACTAGACCTCATCATGGATGGTTTTATTTACTGTGAGTTTTTATGGTAGTTCTTTTTCTATATCAGAGGGTGTTAAATAATCTGCAGGAGTTTAACACCACCTTGCTGTTAACTGGTGGTGGACCCAAGCAAAGATGGGCTGTGCAACTGCACTGAGTGTGTTCATAGCATGTCCTAAAAGTTGTCTTAAAAGTGAAGGATGATGTGCATGGGCTTCAGGAGCCTCTGTTTAGCTTAGAAGTTGGTCAGACAGGGATCCTCTTTGGGCCAGGGAAAACCAACTAAAAGGAAAACTTTGGGAAACCTGAGGTCTCAGCTGCAGTAATGGAGAGACATTGCAGAGACATTTCAGATAAACAAAATTGCAGAGACATTTCAGATAAACAACCACTTTTGGTGGTAATGATGCTAAGGATATGTACAGAAAGTGAATAAGTTGCAGTCTCATTGTGAAGCTAAGTTTAGTCCCAAATTTCCCAGTTACATGATTGCCTGTGAAAACCACAATGTTTGAACTGAACTCAAATTTGCTTTTCACTGTATTTCATCCCTTCTCATTGACTTGGACTGGCTGGAACTGAGTAGTTGATGAGCCTCTGCCCATTAAAGTCAATGCTGAGTGAGGGGAAGAAATTAAAGGAATGGGAATTTCCTTCTAACTGGAAAAGAGCAGATTAAATCAAGACATTAAAGAATTGTTCAGTGAAAGTAAATCAGGCATCAATTTTCTCTTCACATGTGGTGAAAGTAGCTCTGGAGAATACAAGACTGATGGTGAAAATTCCAGATTAACCATGCTGCAGTGTCCAGCTTGATGTACAGTTGTAGAATTTATCCTGGTTTTGTTTATTAGTCTGATGGTCAGCACTTTCCATCTCTGACAAAGCATTCCCCTCTCTTTTTGTCAATATGCCTTACAGCTCTATGGAAAGTCTTTGAAATAGATAGAATTTTCTTCATAACACTACACAGAAAGAGCCTTCCTTCCTCAAAAAAAGAAAAGCAGAATCATCTAGAAATATGCACTGACATCATGCAACAACTCTAAAATTCTCCTGGAAAAAAAAAATGCTGACAGCATTTCACACAACCAAAAGAAATCCTGAAAGTAAAGCACTAAATGCTGTTTTGGAAAGTGTGTGGGTGATGCCACCAAGCATTCTGCAAGTTCCAGAGAAAGGGGATAAAGCAGGAACCCACCCCAGTGCCTTTAGAGCAGGCACCTTGAGCCAGCTCTGCTCTGTCTGCTGGAGGGGCTTGCTGTGCCCACAGCCCTGGCAGGGCAAGGCAGGGACATTCCCTTGTCCAGATGAGATTCCCTCGCCCAGCTGAGATTCCCTTGCCCAGCTGAGATTCCCTTGTCCAGATGAGATTCCCTTCTCCAGCTGAGGTTCCCTTGCCCAGCTGAGGTTCCCTTGTCCAGATGAGTTTCCCTCGCCCAGCTGAGATTCCCTTGCCCAGCTGCCCTTCCAGCTCCTCTCCCAGCCCTGTCCATTCCATTTCCTTTCCTGTGCCTCTCCTTCAGCACCACTCCCACTCCCATCCTTGGACAGAACTTTCTGGAACTTTGAGATCCTCGTTGCTGTTCTGGGAGCTGCACTAAAAAGCACAAAGTAACCCAGTGTATTACAGCAAAGTGCAGCTTTCAGCTCTGTGGCTCTGCCCTGCTCCTGATGATGCCTTAGAGTTTTCGCTTTTATATTTTTCATATATTTGTAATCCTGCATTTTTTAGTGTATAACTCTGAACTCCACACACAGTGTGAGCTGCTGCTGTCCCATTTTGGGCAGGCACAGCAATTCCTCTCCAGGCCTGGGAGTCAAGGACACCTCACTGCCTCAGGCCCCAGAGATGGAAACAAAAGGGAGCTGGGGGGGAGCAAATCTGGGGTAAATGACTTCATTACCTGAAGCTGGAATTGGAAGATTGACTCCCAATATGCAAATGGACCAAACTTATACAAATGTGAAAATCTATGACCCTTCATTCATTTTGGGTGCAGCCCCTGGGGATCTTCATCTGCCCTAAATGTACCTGAAGGCCCTTCAATAAATAGAACTGCTTTTTATTCCCTTAATTCTGTCTGGTCTCTGATTTTAGATAGCCCAAAAGGCATCACTGAGTCCTTTTGTCATGTTTTCTATCACAGAGTTTGTTTTCTGGTGGCTGCTGAGCGTTGAGCTGCTGGTTTTGTAAGAGCCTTTGTGCCCCAAGGTCCCATTTGTGTGTGTGAGATTTAACTGGGAGCCCATTAGTGACACTAATCCCAGGCTTGTTCTTCCCTTATGTGCATAATTTATTTGGGTTTGCTTACAATGAATTTCACAGAGGCTCTGTGGCTGTTTCTCTCCCTGCAATATCCCCCTGCTTTATTAGCAGTAATTGCCTTTCTTCCCATTTTCCAGTGGATCAGCAATTCAGGCAAATTAAGGGAAATTGTTCCTTACACCACTTACTGCTGCTCCACCAAGCCTGAGGAAGGCACCCTGTGTCCAGAAGGTTTTGGGATTGTCTCAAGTGACCTGACAAAATATATGGGGCATCTCATCAGCTGGGACCAGGATGGGCTCAGTTCACTTTAATTGAGCTCTATTGAGCATTTTTTTCCCCTTATAGATTTTCAAAATGAAAGAAATCTCAATGATCAATTGAGCTTCAATGCCAGGGTGAGGAAAATGGTTGCAACCTGCTTCTTTGCACTTGAATATATAACTTTTCACAAGGGTAAACCAACCAAAGAAGTATCTGGATGATTCCTTCTCACAAAGAGATAACTTTGGTATTGTGGCTGTATTTTTCTGACCATTAATATCTTCATGGCTTGAGGAGACCACATAGCATTTCCTTCCTCACTAGAGGAAGAAGGGAAATGTCTGTCTGTGGTATTTGCAGGGTCCCCAGGATGAGGTGAAGAGATGAGTCTGACTCCATGTTCTTAGAAGGCAAATTTATAAATATTATATTATATTATATTATATTATATTATATTATATTATATTATATTATATTATATTATATTATATTATATTATATTATATTATATTATATTATATTATATTATATTATATTATATTATATTATATTACATTACATTATATTAGCTATACCAAACTATACTAAAGAAAGAGAAAGGATACAGACAGAAGGCTTAACAAGAATGATAATGACAAACTCATGACTGACTCCTCAGAGTCTGACACAGCTGATGGTGATTGGTCATTAATTAAAAACATTTCATATTAAACCAATCAAACTTGCACCTGCTGGATAAACGATCACCAGCCACATTCCAAAGCAGCAAACACAGGAGAAGCAAATGAGATAATATTGTTTTTTCTCTGAGGCTTCTAATTTTCCCAGGAGAAGAAATCCTGGCGAAGGGATTTTTCAGAAAATATGACAGTGACATCTGTCTTACAACATAAATAAATATTTTTCTTGAAGAAAGCCGTCTGAGTTAAGACCAAATAAATGACAGACCTGCACAAAGTGAGCAAACAGCTGTCACAGAGCCTTGGAGCTTGTTCCAGCTGGCTGTGTGTAGCATGGATGGCATGTGGGTCCCTGTGTGCTGGGGGATCCTGCCTCCCCTGGCACTCAGGCCCCACAGGACACAACACTGATGCAATCTGTAAGATGAGAGGAAACAGCCTTGGCTGTGTGCTCTTACCTTTTTCAGAAGCCGGGGCAAGGTCAATAAAACTTCGACATTTTTCACCTTTAAAAGAAAAGCATTGTTTTAGGAGACAGGAGTGGGTTGGTGTCGCTCTGGGGTTCCTGCCCTCACTCCCAGCCCAGTCTCTCCAGGACATGGGGACACACATTCCCCTGTGCCCAAGGGCTGGACTTCCCTTGGGATTGCAGCTCCTGGATCAGGGAGAGCAGGAAATCCTCCCTTGCTGGCTGAGCCCCTGCTGGGCCAGTGATGCTCTTCCCCAGGGCAGGAGCACTGCTGGGCTCTGGCTGGGGTGACACAGGGGCCTCAGCAGGTGGCACTGGCAGGGCATGGGCCCCTCTCACCCACACTTTTCCCTTCTCATCACCACACAATGCCTGTGCCCACCCAGAGTGACCAAAGCTGCCAGTGCTGGGGCACTGCCACGGGCACAGAGCTCTCCATACGCAGATGTGACTGAGAACAAACCTGAAGCACAAAGAAGCTAAGGAAATGTATAAATGTTTTAAAAAATTGTTTCAAAAGTAGGCAAATGCCTTGCTCTGAGCATCACAGCCTGTGCTCCACTGTAAATTAAATTTTCTCTGTTTAGGACACCACCTTTGCCCTTGCAGGAATTCTTGAGGAGTTTCTGAACAGGAAATGTAAGGGGTGGGCCCTTTGACCTTTCTTTTTACTTCTTCAGGTAACCAAACATTATCAAATAATTCCTCTGCCCTGGGTGCATCCCTCCACCAAGTGTATGTGTTCCTTTTGATCTGATATGCTCCAAGGAGTGCTGGCCAGAGGTCATGGAAAAAGTCCATTTTGCCCTTTAAGACTGTAATTGATGCAAAGGTAGTTATAGGACTAGGCTGTTTTATTTTTTCTAAATTAGCTTTGCTCATTTTTAATTACAAAGTTCAAAAGACTAATTTAGGAAAGGTGAGCCATTAAAAAAGAATAAACAGTGAAATGCCACAGTGATGGTGAAGTCAGTGTATTTTTTTCTTATTTGTAATTCAGTATACATATAAAGCAATATAAAGTGTTCACCTTTCTGGTGTCTTTGCTGGCAAGATTGAGATAAATGCAATCATTCAAATGATAGCTGTGCTGACCTAAGAATCTATTATTTTAATGCTATTATTTCTTCTTTTTATTTACTTTTAGCAGTGTTAAATCCATGCTAAATACACTGAGAGGTGATGTGTACCTAGTCAATTGTCTAAGTAGCTATAAAAGAAAAGGTTCACTTGACATTGACATGCACATTTTGATTTGTCCAGGGGAAGGATTTCTACTCTGTGAGTCCAGAGGACAGCCAAGAAAAGGAAGTGACACTTGGCTTGCCAAAGCACCATCTCTGTTTCCAGATTCAGGGCAGGCTCTGTCTGGGCAGAAGGAGTGTCAGTAAGTTTTGGGGGAAACAGATGGAAAGATAACTTCTGGATCATAGAAATTACCAGCCCTGCACATTTCCTGTTCAGAACAGACAAGATTTTCCCACCCAAATTCTGAAATGCTCCAAGGATGGTAATACCCATCCCTTAGTGACTCAGAGATGGATTTTCTTCCCACTCTGGTCCACCTCTAGAGAGTGTTTCCTGATACCCAACCCAAACTTCTGTAGCTGCTCTGGCATCAGTGCAGTCATCCTTTGTCTGCTTGGAGGGACAAGAACAAGCCCAGCTCCCCCAGGTTCTTTACTTTAGGTTCCTGACCAAGAAATCCAGGTAAGTAAGTGGACTATGAAAGATACTAAAGTGTAAGTAGAAAACATTCTCATCCAGAGCCTCTGAGTTTAGGGTGTGAGGTTTTTCAGGAATTTTATTGACATAAAATCAAGGGAATATAGGGAGAGTGACCTCTAGATTTGGACTTGATATAAGCAGATTAAGCAGGATTTTTCATTCTAGCCATATGGATCTGTAGTTTGGCTCTGTTTTTTGTGTTTTTTTTTTTTTTTTTTTTTTGTCAGATGTAAGTTATTACTTTTATCACAGTTTTATTTGAACCTGACTTCAGGCTGACTCTCACTGATCATCCCTCACTTGTGTTACAGGGAATCCAAAGCCATATTACTGGAAACCTTTAACAAATACCTGGCTCTCCAGAATGTTATCCCAAGAAAGGCAAAGGGGAATGGCCTTTGCTACTGGAAAAACTGCACAGGCTGCTCTGAGAGCTGGTGGTGCCTTTCAGCAGAGTCTCTGAGTTACCAGAGTTTGGCTGCAGGACAGAGGAGAGGGTGGTCACAGGCTGCTGGGAGGAATGAGCATCCTCTTCCTCCCTTAAATTCAGCCTGCCCAGAACACCATCTCTCCCTGTGGTGAGGCCTCCAGTTCAAATAACGTGGACAGAAAGTGCTGGAGTGTCCAGAAAAAGTCCTCTAGGAGCCATAGCAAAAAGAATGGCTGGAGACAGAGAGGAGCCTGATGCCACCTCACTTTCAATGCCTGATTGTGCCTGCTTGCTGCTGAAGGTCACAGTAGGAGCTGCACAAGCAGTTCCTGACTCTTCCCTTTGCTGTTCCTGCTGCTGGAGCACTGGAAAACCCTCTTCCATTTTCAATGGTAGCCACTGGTGGTATTTATAAAGCACAGTCACACTTGCACATGCAGACATGCATCTCGCTGAGAACTGAAGATGTCAGCAGTGCTTTCACTGTTCCTCTTAGGATTTATTCTAAGTTATTTTTGGGTATCTTGTATAACTGATCTCTTAAGCCCTCTTAAGTTTAATTTTAGACTTGGCAGAGTTTATCCTGCTGTGCTGTCCTTTTCCAGATGCATCTTCTCCCCCTATCCATGCTCCTGGAGAGTCTTTAGAGAATATACAAAAGATTGTTCAGAGAAGCAACAAGAAGAGTCTCTGGGATTCATCCCCTGAGAGCTCTGCCCTCCCCTGTTTGTGGCTGTGATCCTGACAGGGAAGAAAGCCAAGGAGTGACCTCTCCTCTCCTCACTCAAGCAGAAAGAAGAGGTGGGACCTGGCTGGAATTATTCTCTGCACTTGCACACAGGAGCAGTGGCCATGAGCAGTGCTCATGGGGCTGAGTGGAGCTCAGCATGGACAGGGAGATGCTGGAGGCTGAGCAGAGAGGGCTGACCAGCACCTGAGCAGCCATGGGAAAAGCATTTGGCATCAGCTTCTCCTCAGGCTTCCTGAGGGTGAGGTGAAAACATTGTCCCTGCAAACACATTGCTCCTAATCACACTGACCCTGCAGGGGCTCTGCTGGGCCTTCCCAAGGAGGGGACATGTCACAGGATCTGCAGGACTGGGAGCTACCAAGAGTCCAAAGTTTATCTGTAGCTAATGATTCCTAATTAATGAATCTAATTCTGTATATGTGCATGTCTGAGTGTTTGTAGCTTGCTGGGGAACTTCAAGCTGGAGCAGCCAGAGAGTGAGAGGAGACACATCTGGAAAGACTGAGCTGGTGGGTGGGGAAGAATGTTGAGGCTGTGTGGGTAACAGATGCAGAGCCCATGGAAATATCTGAGGGAGCCCCAGTGGGATGTCCCCATGAATCTGCAGTGGGAACAGGTGGAGGTGTTCCAGCAGGATCTGCAGAGCTGGGCAGGCAGAGGAGGAAGAGGAGCCAGTTTGGTGCTGGGGTGATGTTTCTGTGGGTGCTGATGAAGGCACAGCTGTCTCTGACACCTCCCTTTCCCTGCAAAGTGGAGGAGCTCCATCACCTGCCCCACTGAAGGGTCAGTGTCACACACACAGGGACAGCTGGGGCTCTGCTGGAGGCAAATCCTCACACCAAGACAGAGCTCAGAATTCAGCTCCTCTCTAGCCTAAAGAAAGCCCAAGTTCCCCCAAGTTCAATCCTGACAGAAAATCGAGATAAACAGGTCCAAAGAACCATCGGGTCCCAGGGTTTGCTTGCTCCAGGGCCTGCCCTGCCCTGCCCACCTTGTGGGTACCTCACACATGCCTGGCTGGGGCTTCCACCATGGAATTCCTGGAATTCCTCCTGGTCCTGTGGAATTAGAGAGCTGCACAGGGCAGCTGAAAGGCAGGTCTGTGTGCACAGAAATTGGGTCTGAACTCCAGCACACAGCTGTTCACCCAAGCCCTGTGTGCCCTCTGCCTTCAAGCCTTTGGGAGACCCACACTCTACTCCTTCTTCCACATAAAAGGTGGAGTTTGTTTGCTCCTATTCTCAGAACCTCACACAGCCCAGGAGCCTGGTGGTTTAGACTGGAAATAAGGAAGAGGGCAGAAAAAGCACCAAAAAAGCACTTCAAGACAATATTCTGTTTCTAACATAGCTGTTGTCATAGCAAAGAGCAGAATTTGATGTTCTGGGTCCTGCTTATTGGTCCTGCATTCTCGAGTTCTTTCCTCTCTGAGCCAGGGGAAAATGCCTGATTAGTAATGACAGCAACAAAATAAAAACAACCCTGAAAAAATCCTACTTTGTATGTCTTGCAATGACACGGTTTGAAAATATTCAAGTTAAATAAATTGACTTAAAAGAAATCTGGTAGTTCTGGCTGAACTCTGTTATAACTCTGCTTTTCATCTCGCGAAAAAAAAGAAGAAAGAAAAGCTGTCTGTATCCACTTACTCTGCATAAAATTTTACGAGTTCAAGAGTGCAGTTATGATGGAAATTTAAATGATTAAATTTCTTTTAAACAACATTCCCTTTTAGTAACACCCTGGCTCCCAGCCTACGACAGACAAGGTCCCCTTTTTTTCCCACTAGGCCCTAACACATCTTTATCTCTCCAATTATATCTAGAGTCATGTGATTCTGATGAGATCCCACATCATCTACTGAGAGTAAAATCATTGTATTTGTCTAAAAAAAGATATAACCCTCCAGGGATCCCAGCCTAGATGAGGCTGAGGACTCCAACACAACTTCAGTGAAAAAAAGCACTACATGAGGGAAAATACAGGTTAATAGGCTCACTCAAACTGAGCTGGATCAGGTTAATTACCAACTGAAATATGAAAACTTTGTTTAAAGTCATCTCAGAGCACTTAATTGACTTTTTTTTTCCCCTAACAAAAAATTGAGTGCTAATCAGTAAAATCAACATTTTCCAGTTGACCCTGTTGATTTTGCTGAAGCGATATTTTCTTCTGGAAAATAAACAAGCTCACAGGGAATTGCACAAAAATATGTCTTGAACTACGCAGATAATTATTTTCTCTTCCTCTGACAGCTGCCACTCATCGCTGGAGCCCATCAACATTTCTTCTACCTCTAAATATCTTGAGAATTTGCCCAATTTCTCAGGGATTACTCACAGCCTGTACTGCCTTTGGGATTGCTTCTAAACCTCAGTGTTGTGCTGCTGTTCTCCTTCAGCAAAAACCAACCCCTTCCAACTTCCTACGTCTCCAAGTGGGAAAATGCAGAGCTTCCCACTTTTCCATTTCAGGCGCGGTGCGCTTCTCCTCATTTTGCACATTCCCGAAGGAATGTTGCTAATTTTACCCCAGAGGTCCCATTCCCACGGCGGGGTTCCCTCCTGGGGGGTTGGAGCAGGGAAGGGCTGTGCAGGGCAGGGAGTGTGGGCAGAGCTGGGACTATGCCATGGCAACTGCTTGTTCCGGGCTGCAACTCTTCCCTGATGTGAAAAATCTTCCCCAGCATCTCAAAGCAAACATCTCCACGGGCTGCTCTCAAATCATGTCTAATTGAAAGCCAGCCAAGTCACAGGATTCAGCTGATTATCTTGGTAAGACCTGGAGGATGTGTACACACATCCGTCATTTGGAGAGCTGGGAAGGAGGTTGGGTTTCCAAGTGATTGTGAAAATCGGGGGAACAGCAGGGCTGAGAGAGGTTTTCAATGATTTTGGTGTCAAATTAGAGCTGACTTCATTAAATCAAGGAGCTCTGAGTTGATTTAAGCTTTTGAAGCTGTACAATGGGAAGGGGAAGGTTTCACCTGCTCATCCCAGGGGTGACACATTGTGCTGACCCTGAGCCAATATAAATACGCCAAAGTAAAGCAGATATTGGCAGTCCAGGATCCCTGAGACACCCAGAAAGATGGGAAAGACAAACCCCAATGCTCTTCACAGAGATGTAGCTGCTGTCTGTCCCTCACTGTATGAAGTCCTTCCTTCTCCCATCCTCCTGTGCCTGCCCTGGCTGCTCTTTGGGTTGAGATTTCCTGTTTTCCCAGGCAGGAACCCCTGGCTTGGGGTATGGAAACAGGTAACTTCAACCTTTTCTCCATGACTTTTAAAGGAAGTGAACTGCAGCACACTGGAAATGAATATCCAGTTTTGAAATCAAGTGGAAAAAAGTTGTGTTTGCATTTCCTCTTGTGAACCTTATTCCCAAGCATGTACCCAATAAATTTGAAACAAACTTCTCATTAGTGTTTTTTGTCTGCCTGGGAGATGCACAGTGAAATCATGCTGAATGATGAAGTTTTTTGGTCTCTCCAAACCTAGTGAGTCTAAGCATGGTGAAATGTCTCTGCCTAACTGATTTTCCACATTGTGAGCATGGCTTGAGTCCTTTTGGTGGCCAAATGGAAGGTGGAAAACGGGCAAGTGGAAACATGCAGAAACAAACCATGTCATTCCATAGTAATTACACCTGCTTCTTATTGCTCACTGGCTTTTGTATTCCTTCCTAAGCTACATCAGCAAAGGCTGATGCTGCCTTTTGGTTCAGCAGCAAGAACACTGATGTCACACCAATTTGTGACTGACAGAGGGTCCTGGTTTCAGCAGCCCCATTCCCTGCCATCCTGGTTCCAGCAGGGACAGAGTCAGTTTGGTTCCTGCAGCAGGCACAGGGCTGAGTGTTGGTTTAGGATGAGAACAGTGCTGATAACACAGAGGTTCTTTGGGTGTTGGTGAGCAGGGCTGGCCCAAATCAAGGGCTTGGCAGTGCCTCATGCTCTGCCACTCAGGAGCTGCACAAAAAGCAGGAGGGGGCATGGCCAGGACAGCTGACCTGAGCTGGCCTGGGGGATATTCCAGACCTTAGAATGTGATGCTCAGTGTGTAAACTGGGCAGAGTTTAGCTGGGAGCTGCTATCACTGCTTTGGGCTGGGCAGCAGTGAGCAGGTGCACTGTGCAACACTTTTTGGGGGGTTTTAGTCCTTTCTCTCCCCTTTTCTCTCTCTCTCTCTCTCTCTCTCTATATATATATATATATATAAATATGTATATAGTTTTTAATATTTTATTTTATTACTTCTTGTTGTTGTATTCTATTTATTAAGCTGTTCTCATCTCAACCCACTGTTGTTGCCTTTCTCTGGCTCTCCTCCCAGCCCTCTGGGGCAGTAGTGAGTGAGGGGTTGAGCAGCACTCAGTTATCAGCTGTTAAATCACAACAAACTGCACATCCCAATTGTGAGATCTGCCAGTCAGCCAGCTCTCCTAACCCCACATAAGGAAAGTTTTAACATCAGGATTGAGTCTGGTGTAATTTAAAACCCACGGGGGTACCGGAGTCATTGATCTTCCATCCCTTATGCGTTTCCTCAGCCCTTAAAGCATCTGTTCATATTTTGCACTGACACTGGGGTAAGGCATCTCAGTTCCCTTTGAAATCTGGGACCTGTGTGTTAATCTTCCAGCACTTTGAAGTTTATCCCATTTACAAGGAGCCACCAGAACTCCTCAGATGTTTCCTTTAAGGCTACCGGGTTAAATGGCTGAGAACAGACACATCCAAACACATGAGGAACAGTAACACATCTAATAAGGAGTAGTTAGCTGCCTGGTCCCTTCCTTTGCTCTGTTATGAGGCTCAGCCTGCAGGGACTTTATGTCCATGTTTTGTGGATGATGGATGTTCACACAGCTAGTCTGCCCAGCAGGATCAGGAGGACCTAAAATCCAAAACTCCCAGAGCACCGCAGACACAAAATATCCCCAACATGCTATAAAAACCTGAATGTCTGCAATAAAGCAATCACCAGCACAGAAATCACAGCTATCATGTACCACAGGAAGGGAGCAAGAGTTCTCGTGAGGAACACGAATAAATCTGTAAATTCCTATGGCCAGACCTATCTCATCCTGAAAGCAAAATACCAGGGATTTGTTAGGAGGAGTTCACAAGTGCTCTTCTGCAATGGATCCTTCCCAGGCTGTTAAGGAAGGCAAAAATTTGTTACTCTCCCTGATATCTAGCCTGAGGGAGATTTCCCTTCTGATCCCAAATTAGATCATCAGTTTAATGTTCAGTGCATGAGCAGCCATACCAATTATCTCCTGAGCAGCTGGAATAATGTCAGCAGTGGCAGAGCAGCCTCCTCTCACACTGCCTCCACCTGGAGCCAGTTTCTGCTGCTTTAGATGAGATTAAAACCTCCAGAAAACGTGATGGGCACCCAGTCAGCAGCTATTTTTGCCTTGGCTCCCACTGGCGCCCAGCAGCCCCCTGGGGCAGGGATGTCACAGAACAGGCACCTCCTAAAACACCAACACATCAGCTATGCAGGACTCACTCCAAGCCTCCTCATGCCAGAAACACTCCTCTTCTCTCCTGCAGCTCTTCCTGGCACTTTGGAAGGCTCCATTTCAGCCCCTGGGTTTCCTTTGCTCACACTGCCCTCTGTGGAGGTGAGGTCCAGACACACTCTGCAGGAACCTGTCCTTGGATTGACACATTTTTTCCCCCTCAATTATGAATTATTTAAGTAATTTTATTTTCTTTATCCATACATATGTAAGGTATCACTCCATCCCCTCTAGCTCTTCAGTCTGGTGCACTACAGAACATCAGCTTTCTTTTCTTGAAGGAGATTCTCTTCTCCTTGACTACCTTGGAAATCCCACTGCACCTGTTTCACCTTCCCTTTTTTCTTACCCTACCCATGCACCGTGGCATTTACAAAACACACTGATGTTGCCTGTGGTGCTGATTTTTCCCTAGAATAATCTCTTTTTTATGCTCCCCACAGACAAGCACTGCCCCCCAACTTGGTTCTTATCCTCCCCCTGCAATTGGCACCTACCTGTGACCTCACAGAGCTTTAGGCCTTGGCATCTGGTGCTTTTAACCTTCTTTAAAATGTAATGCTGCTCTTACAACTCTATCAGGCCAGCTCACATTTTCAGTTATGCAGAAAAAAAATCTCTCCTCTGTAATGCCAATATTCCCAGATTTTGTGTGGCATGTGCGTAAGAGGCGCAGTCAAAGCAGGATTATTCTCTCCAAATTAAAACTTCTGTGGTGGGAATTGCAAGGTCTTAGACTGATTCTCTTTGGGCCAGTGAGGCAAACACATAATCCCAGGGCTCAGTTGATTCCACAGGAGGAGCAGTGTAACCTCCCAAGGAGTGCAATGAGGATGCTGATCAGTCTGGGCACAGACATTTGCTGATGGCCACGGGCTGGCTGCAGGATTCATCTCACCTTTATTTCTTTAGGTGACACAAATTGTATCCTTAGCTCCTTTTTTTCCCTAGATTTCTAATCCCAGCAATAACAGAATCAGTCCCAAAAGCAAATTTGAGGACAGCTAGAAACATCTGGTCTCCATTGGGATAATTCTCCCTTTTGTATTACTTGCCACAGTCTCCTTGTAAGACTGTCCTTTAGTCAGTTTACAATCTATTTATCCCAATGATAATCAATAAAGTGAATCTGCAACACAGGTTGATGCAGAAGGTCTCTCTACTCCACTGTCTTTGTGTTGTCTGCAATGACAGGTATTTAGGGAAGCCAGTGGCAGATATTTAGGGAAGAACAAAGGGGCGGGCACGGGGTGATTGTGCTCCTGTGCTCCCCTTGTCACACCAGAACTGCAGCAGCAGTTTGGGGATTGCTCTAAAATCATCCTGTCACTGACAGGAATGGAGGTTTGCTCTCTGGATCCATGCAATTCCCAATTTTGGCCTTCTCAGCATTCCCTGGCAGGGGGCTCTGCAGGAAGGAGTACTTATTTTTGTCTGTTATGCCTTTTTATTCTGGAATCATGGAAGCAGTCAATGGTGTGTTTTGTCTGAGCTCTGTCACTGTCACTCAATCCCCACCAATGGAACATCTCTGTGCCCTGGGCATTCTGTCCAGCCTGGAGCTCAGGCTGTTCACTGTGGAGCCTGCCTGCCTCTCCCTCTGTTCTCACCATCCTCCCCACTCTCTGCAGCTCTTCTGGAAAGAATTTTCACTGGACATTCCACCAAATATTTTTTTGCAAATCCACAGAGACTGGGTCTAATCCATTACCCTTGTCTGAGAAATGATTCATCTTGGTAAATGATTTACATTTAATAAACCCATACCTTTGATAAAACCTATTTGTGGCCATGAAATGAGTGCTTTCTCAGAAAACTGTCCTAAAATCCCTGGGTCAAGTGGTCTGCACAATTTTTTCCCACTTTTCTTTAAAGTAGTGATGTACAGATTCTTCTAACCCTGCATTTTCATGTACCAATTATTTCAACATCCTCAGATGGAGATTATCCTAGCCCCCTGGGTTCAGTTCCTCTAGCACTGGAAATTTTATCTTTAATACAGAGCTCTACCTCCTCCATTCCTTTTTCCACTCTTTCCTTCCTAACAATTTAGAACCAGCAATTTTTACATTCCAGTCATGCGAATAAACCTGCCAGCTTTCAGTCATGCCAATTATATTGTATTTCTCATAATCCAGCAAGAATTCCCAAGTCCTCTTGCTTTTAATTATATACTCACAAGGTACTTGTGCCCAGCCCCTCTCTGGGCAGCCACCTGTGGTGAATCACTGTGATGTGTGATTATCACAGGGGCGGGGGACAGAGGTGCTGCAGAAACACTCTGCAGCTGGGAAAGGCTGGGGCAACTTCTGGTGTTTATGGCACAGATTTACTCATTTCTGCAGGAGAAACCCCACTCTGCAGCTGGGAAAGGCTGGGGCAACTTCTGGTGTTTATGGCACAGATTTACTCATTTCTGCAGGAGAAACCCCACTCTGCAGCTGGGGATGGCTGGGGCAACTTCTGGCTTTTACTCATTTCTGCAGGAGGAACCCCATTCTGCAGCTGGGAAAGGTTGGAGCAGCTTCTGGTTTTTACTCCTTTCTGCAGGAGAAACCCCACTCTGCAGCTGGGAAAGGCTGGGGCAACTTCTGGTTTTTACTCATTTCTGCAGGAGAAACCCCATTGTGTAGCTGGGAAAGGCTGGGGCAACTTGCAGCTTCTGGTGTTTATGGCACAGATTTACTCATTTCTGCAGGAGAAACCCCATTCTGCAGCTGGGAAAGGTTGGGGCAGCTTCTGGTTTTTACTCCTTTCTGCAGGAGAAACCCCACTCTGCAGCTGAGAAAGGCTAAGACAACTTCTGGTTTTTACTCATTTCTGCAGGAGAAACCCTGCTCTGCTGCTGGGAAAGGCTGGGGCAACTTCTGGTGTTTATGGCACAGATTTGCTCATTTCTGCAGGAGAAACCCCATTGTGTAGCTGGGAAAGGCTGGGGCAACTTCTGGTGTTTATGGCACAGGTTTACTCATTTCTGCAGGAGCAACCCCTCTCCCTTGCTGGCTTCTCCTCAAGGCACATTCAGGACCCACACCTCTGACCCATTTTGATATTTACATCCAATCTAAATTCCACTCTCCCATTTCCTCCTTCAGGAGTAATAGGTGGTATAGAGCACACAAAGGGCTACAGGCCCCTTGCTTTCCAAAAAATTCAATCCAGACCCACAAAACAAGTTATGCATACCCATTCCTGCTCTCCTGCTTTCTGGGGAGCATCCTTGTTTATTTAATGGGACAGTACTGCTAAAAGGCAGCTGGGCAGCTGCTCTTCCCCTCTGGCTGTGGATGTTAATACTGAGCTTGTCTGTTCACTGGCAACTAAAGCAAGGTCTGAGTTCATGGGTTTTTCTATTAACATCAAAGCAAACACACAATTGAGCAAAACTGGCTGACTGCTCATTGCTTCCCAGCAACTCAAGCTACTTCCTACTCTCAAACTCCCCTTTAGAATTTGATATGCCACCTTGCCTACTTAATGTGCTAATTTTTTCATGGCGTGCGTGTTCTTGAGTCATGGAATCCACAGCAGGTTCACCACTGCTGCTGCCAGTGCAGCACTGTTGTGGGGCCGTGTGAGGTGCCCGAGCACAAACCGTGTGTGTGCAACAAGATACGTGCCCAAAGTCACATTTAAAAAGAAATTAAACGCTGGTCAGCTTGGCTCTGAGGCAGCTGGCCCTGGCCAAGGAGTTCACAGCCCAGGAGGAGCCCCAGGTGCAGACCATGAGCAGCTCAGTCTGCAGAGCTTTACCCTCATCCCCCTCTGAGGTTGGGCGTGTTGCTCCCACAGAAGGCACCTCCACCTGTGTGGCACCCAAAGCACTGAACCCACTCTGAAAGGGACAACCTCTTTCTGTTAGACTGAGATTCAGCACACTTTTGAGTCAGAAATTGTGCTAAATAATTACAGGACTCCCCCAGCAATGAAATAGAAGCGCTCCAGTCCCTCTTTTCCCAGAGGGGATTCACAATTACATTTCTCAGGTACTAAATGCTTTTTGAATTCTTGAGGTGTCCTAGACATGCTGGATAAAAATAAACTCTAGATTCACAAATTATTTCAGAAATAATCACAGCATTCAATCTCTGTTAGAGCTGTCAGTGGAAAGCAGAAACTGGCACCAAGAGGCAGGCACGCTCCACTGGGCTCTGCACAAAGTAGATGGCATGCTGCTTGCACCTCAGCCTCTGGAATCTAAATGCACCTTGCAGATAAACAGGGGCAAGGAGGAGACACTCAAAAATGTGTTTGCTTGCTGCCTAAATGTCATTTTAAGGTGTGACCGAGTCCCAGCTCCTCCAGCCAACTGGGAGCCTGGAATGCTGCTCCATCAGCCTGCTGGGAGCTGCTCCTGTTGGCACTACAAGAGCTGCTGTGTTGCAGCTGCACCAGTGCAGGGAGCAGAAAGTTTTGGCAGTGTGGCTGGAGGAGAGAGAAATCAAAAGTGTGGTGACTGGAGGAAGAATGTGGCTCATTGGTGTGGAGGTTTGGAGGCTCTGGAGAGTTTTGGAAGGATCACACAGTGAGTCCCTGGCATTCACCTGTGCCTGCTGGGATCCAGCACGGAATCACAGAGGGAGGGGACCCACAGGGATCATCAAATCCAGCTCCTGGCCCTGCACAGACACCCCAACAATCCCATCCTGTGCCTGAGGGGGCTGTGCAGACACTCCTGGAGCTCTGGCAGCCTCAGTGCTGGGACCATTACCAGTACCAGTGCCCTGGGCAGCCTGTTCAGTGACCAAACACCCTCTGGGGAAAGACCCTTTCCCCAATATCCAACCTAAACCTGCCCTGACACAACTTGAGGATCCTTGGATGCTGTCACTGGTCACAACAGAAGAGACCAGTGCCTGACCCTCCTCTTCCCCTCATGAGGCAGTTACAGACTGTGATGAGGTCTCCTCTCACATTGCCTAAATTCAGACATCAGTGAGTCAGGGAGGCATTGGGATGGGATGGGAGCTGTGGGAATGGTGCTGACCACGGGCTCTGGCCATATGTTCTGCTGACAGAGTGTGAGCCTGGGAGTGACTGGGGAAGGGACTTTGCCTGGAGCAAGGCTGCTGCTGCAGTCACTTTACAGTGCTGCTGGTAGAGCTTCAAGGAAGATGCTATTGACAGTGTACATCTGAGCTGGGGACTTGGGCTAATAGATACACCACTATTTAACAGTATTAATAAAATGCTGATGCCTGCAGGACTGGGCTCAGCAGGTGTGCTGAGGGTGGGGATGGGCCTGTGGGGTGGATTCCTCACAGGATGAGCCTGTGGGGTGGATTCCTCACAGGGATGAGCCTTTTGGAGTGGATTCATCACAGGATGGGCCTGTGGGGTGGATTCCTCACAGAATGAGCCTCTGGGGTGGACTCCTCACAGGGATGAGCTTCTGGGGTGGATTCCTCACAGGGATGGGCCTGTGGGGTGGATTCCTCACATGGATGAGCCTTTTGGAGTGGATTCCTCGCAGGATGAGCCTGTGGGGTGGATTCCTCACCGGGATGAGCCTGTGGGGTGGATTCCTCACAGAATGAGCCTCTGGGGTGGACTCCTCACAGGGATGAGCCTGTGGGGTGGATTCCTCACAGGGATGAGCCTTTTGGAGTGGATTCATCACATGGATGAGCCTCTGGGGTGGATTCCTCACAGGGATGAGCCTCTGGGGTGGATTCCTCACAGGGATGGGCCTGTGGGGTGGATTCCTCACAGGATGAGCCTCTGGGGTGGATTCCTCACAGGATGAACCTCTGGGGTGGATTCCTCACAGGGAGCTGGAGTGGGGCTGTCTGTGCAAGCACAGCCCTGTGCCTCGGGGCCCTGCAGCTCAGATAAATGATCATCAGTCAGGCTGCAAGAGGCCATGACAACACTCTGACAGTCTGGCATTCCACAGCCATCAGTCTGAGTGAAGAGCTGTCGGGTATTTTATGTTGGCACTATTAGGGACAAATTTAGACCCGTGTCCATTACATTGTTCCTGTCCTTCCCAGGAGAAGATATGGTAAATCTCAAAGAGGCAGCTGTCTGTCTAAGCCAATGTATCCCTGTACCTGCCTGGGTTATTTCCAAAGGTTGGTCACTCAGTCTGATAACTGAGGAGTTTCAGATAAGAGGAAACACTCACTGAGCTGCTGTGGGGGTGTGGGGAGGGAGAAGCAAACCCTTCTCTCCTGCTTTCACCATAACTTTTTAAAGCTGGCTTCCAGCTCTCTCCTGAAATCACCCACTACAGCACAGCTTTGTTTACCCAGTACAGAATAGATCTCTGTGTTTCTCTTCTCCCACAGATAACTCACTTTTCTGAGTGGGCTAGAGTCACACAGTTACAACTTATCTCACACATAAATCTGGACTTGGAAGGATTTCAGTATGTGCCAGAAATATGGGCATCCTTGATCATGCCACCCCAGCTAAGATGCTCAAAAAGCCAGAGAGTCTTAGGCTGCTCACTCAGGCTGCTGTGGCCTAACCTGATTCCCAAATCAGTAAGACAAACCAGCTTTTTTCCCTGTGTTTTTCTTTCCAACATCAAGAGTGTTGCTTTGGTGCTCTCATTTCAGCCTGGAGCCGTTGCAGTCCCAAGGCTGGAGTTCATGAACTTTCCCTTTTTAGCATTAAATTCAGTTCTAATAAGCAACTAATTCTGCAAGTACTCTCCTCAAAAACACCAGGGAGAATACACAACCCCTTGGGATGAAACAGGCTGAGAGCACTTCCCCAGGTTTGCCCCATTTTATGGTACATACTCACAGAGAATTCTATCAATTTTACCAGAATTCTACCCCAAATTTCCCATTACCAGAGGGGCTGTGTTCTCAGAGGCATAACACATCCATGGTTAGCTGTTCCCTTCTCCCAGCAGTGAAGGACCAACTCCCTGATCTACTCCTAGGGCAGTGGCAGGATGGGATGGGATGGGATGGGATGGGATGGGATGGGATGGGATGGGATGGGATGGGATGGGATGGGATGGGATGGGAACAGCCCAGTGAGGAACAAGTGTCCACAACCCATCATCTCCTACTGGGTCACATCTGCAAACTTTATTTTTCAGTCACATAATCTAGAAAAGAGCTCTTTCAAAAGCAGAGTGTGGATGCTGGCTCCAGCAGACAGCTCTGGGAGCAGGGGCTGTCAGTTTGCATCTGCTGAGACTCAAACCGGTCCCAGGGCAGCTGCCTGCCATCCACCCTCCGGTGTTTTATTCCTCGGCAAGCGCCAGGCTACAGCAGAGGAAATGAATGCGCTGATAAGCTGGAGAGATGTCTTTCTGAGCGCTTCCCAGCAAGTAAATCGCTGAGCAGGGAACAGAAATGAGCTTTCTTGAGCCCGGTTGAGCCCTTTAACTGCATCTCTCTGCTCGATAACCACACGCCCCAGGGAGGGCTGGCGGGCGGTCATTCACTTCAGGGAGAGCACAAAACAGGCAAAAGCGGGTAAAACCCGTGATGTTTGTGCTCTCGCTGCCCTCGCCCCGCCGTCCTGGAGGGATTGCTGTGGGATGTGTGCCGGAGCGGCGCCGTGCGCTCGGAGCGCTGCCCGCCCGCGGCTGCAGTGCCCGCCCGGCGGCTGCTCCGGGGCTCGGCTGGAGAGCTCAAACCTGCAGCAGCCAGCGGGTAAACACGCGAACCCCTGCTCCCGCAGGAAACAGGTTGCTTTCCCGCAAAGAACTGTTAAACCCCTGCCTCTCTCTGCTCTAAGGTAGAGCTCGTCTATCCTCGCCGGTCGCTCATCGCGCCGAGGCGGACACAAAGCATCGCAGGCTGGGAGGAAGTTGTTTTATACTTACCAGCAGCATTGATATTTTCCTCACAGGAGTACCAGATCCCAGTGTGGAAATACCTGAAAAGGAAGCGGTCATCTCCCGTCTCCCAGCTGTAATGAACCACATTCTGGTTCGTCTCATTTGCAGTCTCATTCCCGCCGTAGTTGAGGCAGTTTGTCTTCTTCTCTTTTCCACAGCTCGGCTTGGGGACCCTCTGTGTGCCCTCACACCAGTGGGTCGTGATAAAAGCTGTTGTAGAGAAGAGGAGAGCCATCAGATTCAGACTCACTGCTAGCAGGGCTCTGCATCTTCGATTTGTCTTCATGGTAAATCCGCCCTCCCTCCCCCTCCTGCTGAGAGAAGAAGTCAAAGGGGTTTGTTTTATTTGGGAGAGGGGGGGGTGGGTTTCAAAGCCTCTCACGATTCAGAATCCAGTTGTCCAGGCATCAAAACTCTCAGCTTCTTCCAATCTGCTGCTGAAGCGGCGAAGGAAGCTCTGCAGCCAGACTCCCATTCTTCCCCCTTGACTTGAAGCCCTGCCTTTGTTGGTTAGAGCAGCAGCTGCCGGCGCGGCAGCGGGGCCGGTCCCTCGCAGCCGCGGAGCTTCAGCGCGCTGAGGGCAGCGGAGCGGCTCTGCCTGCCGAGGAGCCCCACAGGCGAGTGAGCGTCTGCTCGGCCGCCGCACACCATCCTCCCGAGGGGCTCCGCAGCCTCCTCCGCCGGGAGACACCTGCAGGCTGCCGGGCTCGCCGTGCCCTGCTCCCGGAGGATGGGCAGGAGCGGGCAGGGACAGCTGCCACCCGCTGCCACCCGCTGCCACCCGCTGCCACCGCCGTGCCCGGCGCCGCTCCGAGCCCACTGCAGCGCGGCCGGCCTGCGGGAGGCGTCACGGCTCAGTCCCGACAAGAATTAGTGTTGTTATTATTAATGTTGTTATTATGTGGAGCTGCGAAAGGCATTTTTCGTGTGCCCCGAGGTAGAGATTCGTCCAGGAGGAGGAGGAGGAGGAGGGGTGGAGTGGTACTTTAGCATTTCTGCTCTGAGCTACAGAGGAGTAAATCCAGGGCTTGATTCTGCTTTCAGAACATTGGTGCAAATCTCTTTCTTCAGAGGCTTTGCTCTGGCAGCCCCAGAGGAATTTAGATTTGAAAGTGTGTGATGTGTAAAACCCACATCACACACTTTCAAATTGTCTTTCATAATATCAAGCAAAGCCCCTTGCCCAGGCTTTCATTCCCAGACCCAGCTCGTGCAGATGTTTTGGTTGAAGTGGATCTGGAGGAAATTTTGTAGGTCCTGCTTTGTGCAGACGGACAGAGCTAATTAGAGCAAACCCTGGGCTTTATTCACCAGATGGCAATGCTGAGAGCAGGGAGCAGTTAATACTCAATATCCCATTTCCAAATAGAAGTGCATGGTCCTCTCACCATGTCCAGCTGGCTCGTAGAGTTTCTGACCCCCTGCACACTGCTCAGAGCTCTCTGCTGAGTGCCCTGAGGAGCAGAGCACCTGGGGATGGTGGGGACACAACCCTTGAGACCCAGTGTCCAGCACTGAGGTGGCCACACTTGTCACACAATAGTTCTGTCCCTTGGTGGATGAACACACTTTTCTGTGGTGAAGAAGCTGTTGGTGCCTTCTGAGTGGGGTTTCCTTCCAGCCTAGTTTGGACTCTTTGCAGGGGCCTCTCAGAGCAGCCCAGCAGTGGCTTTCCCTGGAAATATCCACTCTTGGAAATATCCAATATCCTGGAAATATCCAATATCCTGGAAATATCCACATAGCCAAGCAGGCTCACACTGACACACAGGACAATGCCCATGCACCCACAGGCAGAGCTGCTGCTGTGCTTTGCTGACAGAACATGGGGAGTAGCTCCTCCAGCTCCTTGAGAAAGCCAGGGAGGATGAGGTGAAATTTGTCCTCAAGGCTTCCAGGACCTGTTCCTGCCCTCCTGATGCCCCTCACAGGTAGCCACAGAGCTCATGGCTTTTTTTGGTGCCTGTCCCAAATGTCTGAGCCCACCTGTTGATGACATTTCCCACTGTTTTCTACACTCACTTGGCTTTGGTCATCTTTTGTTATAAATACCCTGGAAAGGTAATAGAAAAATTTTGTGAGAAAACTCACAGGGCTCTGTGAGAGCAGTTGTGATGGCAGCTCTGCAAGTTTGGTGGAATAACTTTGCACCCAAGAGGCTTTGCCTTGCCCACTCCTGCCTGTGCCTGGTGATGCCACCTCCTCAGTGCCAGGATTTTCCCTGTGCTCTGCACTATCATAGTGCCTCTCCTTGTCCTGTTGGACTTGCAGAGCACCTCTCCCTGTCCCACCTCTTGCAGCCAAATAACCAGCATTCTTTCCTTGGTTTTAATTGCAGGCAAGAAATGGAGGTGATACCTATTCAGAGGACCACAGGATTATTATTTCAATTATTTTTATGTTTAGGACAGTTACTCAGGGATGCATTTGTGGTGCTCCTGTATTTCTCAGGGTTATCCACTTGCTAAGAGGAATAAACAAAGCACTTGAAACTTTGACAGAAAGCCTTCACAAGAAAGCTGGTGCTGTTCTTCAGGACTGTCTTTCAAGTGGCTGCCAGCATCTGAATCATCACACTTCTCCAAGTGTGAATATAGGTCTTTACAGCTCTTTTCTCACAAATTCTCTCTATCTGTTGCCCTGTGAATTGTGTTTGCTGGCCTGCAGCACCAACACCTGCACACTCTGCTTCTCCCTGTGCCCATCTCCCTGAGGGGTGGGCATCCAAGACTTTTGTTTTCTGGGATAATTTTGTCCTAAATACTTCTTACATTTTGTTTTTACTCCTAATCCTAACAGATATTTCTATTTCTGTTCCTCCTTATCTTCTTCATTCTTGTTTTTCAGATTGGCAGAGCTGTTGAGAACTGACATGGTGACATGGTGGCAGTAAATAAAAAAACAACCACAAAATAAAGCAGAAATTTGGGTTGTTTTGTGATACAGAGCTTTTAGAATCTTAAGCATTTAAAAAAACCGAACAGAAAGTAAAGTAGGCTCAGTCAGAGAATCTTTTAATATGAATAATTTTCTTTTTCCTAAAGGAAACCAGGTTTTTTTTTCCATTGTTAGGATTACTTGAGAAGAAGGAAACTATTCTGTGCTATGCTCATGCTGTAATACTCCAATGACTTCTCTTTATATAATCTCTGTTTATCAGATTTGTTGTGTATAAAAATGGAAAGATCATGCATATGTTGCAGAAGGCAGTTCAGATGCCTGGATTAAGTAGTATTTATGTGGTATTATCTTTGATGATAACTTAGAAGGGTTTGAATGTTAGAGAGATGTAGTTTTCAGGTTGTGGTTACAAGAATCTTTAAAAACCTTTTTGCAGTAATAACTTTTCTCGGATGTTGTGAGAAAAATTACCTTCCCAGGTTATAGTAACCCATTTTCCTTTAGTATTTCTTATAGGATCAGTGTAAATTGTTATTACTCAGTGTTTACTGTGTACAAAAACAATTTGGCCGGGAGGATTTAAAATAATGATAGCTTTTGCAAAAGGAATCTTTCAATCAGGCTCTGTTTTTCACTAGTGGAAAACAGAGGCACCATTCACTGAAGTGAGAGGAAGCCCTACTTTTGGGTCCTCTGGTGCTGATGGGGACATGGTGACCTCAGTCTGGGTGTTTATTTGAACCAGCAATGTCAAATGCATGGGATTATATCCTGGATTTAAATCAACATTTTAAACCCCCTATAGTTTTATTTAAATTTTCATTTCTTACGGCTCTGTCCTCCTGGGCTTCCTCATGTGTTTATTTTGTCCTTTTCAGCTGTCACTGGACTGGATTTCCCAGCTCCTCCTGCCACTTTGGACTGGGCCCTTCCTGGCAGCTCCTCTTTGCTTTTCCTCAGCACCACAGAGCCACAGCATTCACTTGTTCAATTCATTTGTCTTGCAAATGGCTCAAAATCTCCTTTTCTGGTTGGAATTTTCCTCCCTTGACATAGAGCTCTGCATAGCTCATCTTTCTCTTGCTCTCTTTCCAGGGTAAATATGAATTATTGGTGTGCCCCCAATGCACCTCCCCTGTCTCTGCTCTGTCCAGCAAAATGGGAAGTTTCTCTTTACCTCAGTCACTTAACAGGTTTTATTTTTATATTTGGAGAAGAGGGCTGGGATGGAAATGCTGTCCATATTTCCCCAGACTGTGTCACCCAGCTGCGAAGTTTGTGTTCTCTCCACCCCAGACTCAGGCTCCTTTTTGCCGTTTTCACCCCAGTTTTTATCTTTTCCTCAGAGCTCTGGCCCCAAGCAGTCTGTGTTCAGCAGTGATGCTTGGCACCCTGAGCACACAGCCTGGCCTGCACAGTCCAGCTCATCTCAGAGATGCTGCTCAGAGACAATCCTGATTTTCTGACAGAAATTAAGCCCTCAGCAAATGGGCAGCCCCCAGGGGTCCGTGTGAAGGTGGGCAGAATGTTGATACCACAGGAAACCTTGGTCTTCACTTTAACTCATGACTTGCAGTGTGTCTTTCACGTACTTTGCTTGTGGGCATTTAGGCAAGGACGAGAAGATTGCTCAGGAAATTCTCCCTGTTCCTAAAGCAACCAGGCAAAAAATGATTCCTGACAGTACTGTAGCAGAGACCTTTAGTAATCTTGACAGAAATGAAAGTGGTAAAATAAACTGTTGCCTCTCCCATAAAAATTTCCTTGGTCCAGCATCACTGGGCAGTAGAGAAGCCATCCCTGAGTGCCCTCTCTGGGTGCTGTGAGCAGCATTGCCCATCCTGGCTGTGCTTTCAGGGACTGCAGGCACCATCCTGCAGCACACAGGCTCCCTGAGTGTCCCAAACACATCAGATCCATCAGATCCATCCATCAGGCTCCCTGAGTGTCCCAAACACATCAGATCCATCAGATCCATCCATCAGGCTCCCTGAGTGTCCCAAACACATCAGATCCATCTATCAGGCTCCCTGAGCATCCCAAAGTGTGACCGTGTTCATAGGGGTTTTCAGATGAGGGAAGAGACAAGGATCTGACTCCATGTTTCAGAAGGCTTGATTTATTATTTTATGATATATATTACATTAAAACAATACTAAAAGAATAGAAGAAAGGATTTCATCAGAAGGTTAGATAAGAATAGAATAGAATAGAATAGAATAGAATAGAATAGAATAGAATAGAATAGAATAGAATAGAATAGAATAGAATAGAATAGAATAGAAAAGGAATGAATTATAACAAAGGCTCTGTCTTGGCTCTCTGTCCAAGCCAGCTGACTGTGATTGGCCATTAATTATAAACATCCAACATGGGCCAATCACAGATGCACCTGTTGCATTCCACAGCAGCAGATAATCAATGTTTACATTTTGTTCCTGAGGCCTCTCAGCTTCTCAGGAGGAAAAATCCTAAGGAAAGGATTTTTCATAAAAGGATGTCTGCAACACCAAAGAGCATCAGATCCATCAGATCCATCCATCAGGCTCCCTGAGTGTCCCAAACACATCAGATCCATCAGATCCATCCATCAGGCTCCCTGAGTGTCCCCAAACACATCAGATCCACCAGCCAGCTCTGCTCTTTGTGTCACAGCTGGGTGGGACTGGGATGCCAGCAGATTTGCACTCATCTGCTATCTGCGTTTAATTCTTCCAGCAGCTGCTGGAGAGCAAGGGAGATGAAAAGAAGTGACAGGTCTGAGTCATGCCTTGATTCGTGTCTGGGGGAGCTGCCTGGCTGATGGCCTGAAGAGGCAGTCCAAAAGGTCAGGGCTGAGCAAGCACGACATTCCTGAGGCAATTCCCAGCCAGCTATTTACATGTGCCCACCTATGGTGGGAGTGAATGAAGTGTAATGCTATCCTACTTTTGATCCTGGATTAGAAATTTTTCTGTCTTAAAGTTACAAGAATTATTTCCTCACAATTGACAGTTGGATTGGATTAAATTAATATTTAGTATTCTTTGTTAAGGCTAACTATGATATGAGGCAGTCCAAAAGGTCAGGGCTGAACAAGCACAATATTCCTGAGGAAATTCCCAACCAGATATTTACATGTGCCCACCTATGGTGGGAGTGAATTGAGTATCACACTATCCTCCTTTTGATCCTGAATTATAAATTTTTCTATCTTAGAGTTACAAGAATTATTTCCTCACAATTGACAGTTGGATTGGATTAAGATGAAAGTTTAATTACTATTTAGTACTCTTTGTTAAGGCTAACTTTGATATGTCTTAAGTTGTCACAAGGAGCTGCAGGCCCACTTAAGAAGAACTCTAAAAGCAGAACCCACTTCATTCTTTATTGCTGTAATTAAAGAAGCATTCTTGCACATCAAAGCCTTAATGGCAGCTTGTGAGTCTTTCAATATTCCTGGGCACCCTGGCCTGGCATGAGAGCAGCCCCAGAGCAAAAGTGGCCACAACAAAGAGAGCAGTGCTGAGAAATGTCAAAGCGTTCATTACTCAAACATGCTCTTTTATAAGCCAGGCATCTGATTTCCATATTCATATAAAGTTATATATTGTCATATCCTACTGTGCTTTTGGAAGCAACTACACTAACTACAGATGAATTCATTTATATTACTTCCTTGTTGTGTTTTTTAAGACATTTTTCCCTTTCTCTTATCAATGTATTTTTAGGGACAGAAGCTAGAACATTTAAATATTTATAGTTTTCAATTTCTGCTTGGCAAAGGATCAAACTGTGTGCATTTGGTGTCATTTATATGAAGAATAATATTGCTTATTTGTATGTCCACGTATTTTTCCCCCATAATTAGGATTCATCCATATGTCCAGGCATTTTAAGTAGTAGATCATGATTTGCAGTGGGATTTTAGTTCAGAAAGGAGAGATCAGGGAGATTTGTTGGAGCAAGCTCTATACCTGGAGCTTCATGTTTCTATATCTTCTCTGCAGAAATCGGACCTTTGCAAAATGCAAACTTGGGGAAATAGACTTTTCCAGAGCAGAGTAGAAGAGGCTGCTTAGGTGCGGGGATGGATTTTGATGGGGCCATGCAGAAAATGGGTGCACATGGGGGTATATTCCAAGCCAGGGCACCAAGAGCCCCTGGGATGTGCCCATGACCCCATCAAGGTGGTGATGCTGAAGGTGAGGGCAGGGAGGCAGGAGGGTCAGGCTGGCTCTTGAATGTAGCAGGGCACTGCATTTGGTCTACATTGAGAGAGAAGTCATACACCACACCAAATTTATACACACAGCCAGCAAAGGTTTTAAACCTTTCGGTAGCAAACCTCAGTCTGAGCAGAAATCTCTCCCCCAGGAGCAGGGCAGAAGACAAAGCAACCAAACTAAAAAAATCAAGAGATCAATACTGAAAGCAAAACGAAGTGGCAAAGATGTGTCTCCAGAGCTAAGGCAGGTAATTGCATAACTGTTCCAAGGGGAAGAGAAAAGGTCAGCAGGCAGAAGACAGGCTGCTGCTTGGAAAGCTCCTGCCTGGCTGGGGACAGCTTTTCACAGCGCATGGAAGGAAAAGTGAGGAAAATGAGGATGCAGAAGTGCCTGAGAAAATGCCAAACTGCCTGAGAAGGCCTGGGCAAGACTGTCCCAAAATGGCACAAAGTCTCATGGGGAGAGACATCCCCCAAACTGAGGGACTTTTGAGGCAGCAAACCAAACCCAGCAGAGTGTGGCTGTGAACAATGTGAAATTTCACAATGAAGTTGTAGCAGATGGCAGAAGAGGGAGTGAAGGCCAGGACTTGGCAGAAAGAGGGAGAATGCCAGCCATCAGGCTGTCTGGAGAGCAGCAGGAGGGAGGAGATAGATGAGCAACCTGGAGGACGAGCAGGACACTGAGAGGAGGGAAAGCAGAGAGCAGGGAGGGCTGCAGCAGGGGAAGGCTGCTTTGGACACCACAATGAGATAAAAGGACAGAGCTGCAGATGGCTGCTATCAAAGACCACTCTCACAAGTCTGCATGAACTCTCTGACCTCAGCAAAGGGGCAAAATGAGAGAGCAATTCTTCAAAGGGAAAGTGTTATGAATCTTCTGGGAGCTTAAATGGGAATGGGGCTGCAGGAGGGAAAGGTTCAGCAGCACCACACTGACTGCTCAGCTTGGGAGCTGTATTTCCAGCTTCACAGCTGGTCATGAATGTTTCCTCTTTCCAGCCCCTTCCTTGGCCGGGTTTTGGATGGGGAAGAGTCCTTTCTATTCTCAGTACCCTGCAAGGTTTCAGGTAGGGAACGCTCTGCCTCTGCCCTTGACCTCTGAGGTTGTGTGCATCTTTGAAGAGACCTTCCTTTCCTCCACCAAATCATCCATTTTTCACAGACTCCTGGTATTTGTGTATGTTAATACAACACCCTCTGGTATTTACATTTTGTGAAAAAATTATTTTGCTTAAGATTTTTTTTCTTAAGAAGCTAAGAGGCTTCAGAGGAAAGGAAAACAATTCTTATTTTGCTTTTTATGTGTTGTGTTTGTCTGGAATGTGTTTGAAGATTGTTTACCCACAGGTGATTGCTCCATTGGATTCTGCTGGGAGTTGTTTTCACTCTTTGGCCAGTAATGGCCAAGTTGGGACTCTGAAGAGAGTAATGAGTTTTCATTATTATCTTTTTTAGCATTCATTAAGTGTCCTTTCTGTATTCTTTAGTATAGTTAGTATAGCATTCTTTAATATAATACAGTATAATAAAATAATAAATTAACCTTCTAAAAACATAAAGTCAAATGCATCATTCCTGCCTTCATTGGGGTAACCCCTGCAAATACAATAACACCCTTAACAGAGACTGCAGGATCGGATACTGACAGAGACACTCAGTTAAAACAGTTCTGCCAAATGGGAATTGTTTGACTTAAGGTAGAATGTATTGACTTAAACCTGTGCTCAGTCTTTAAAGAGGCCTCATACTCTTGATTCAGGCGTCTGATCTAAGAAAGAATAATATAAAATATTTTTAAAAATAAAAAATATAAATTAAAATATTTTAAGAATAAAAAATATAAATTATATATATATATAAAATAAAAAATATAAATTAAAATATTCTAAGAATAAAAAATATAAATTATACATACATATATATATATATATATATATATATATATATCCCAGCCCTGAGGATGTGTGAATCCAGGGGAAGCTGCTGCCAGCCCTGCCGGGGCTGTGGGGTGGGCAGGGTGTGTGGTAGGACCACTGCCTGCATGGGGACAGCATGTCCTTGGCTCCTAACAAAGCTCTGAGCTGATCCCAAGCAAATCATGGACATTAAAATCCTCAGAAGGGGCCATTTCTGTAGTAACAGTTAAATTATAGCCCATGCACGGCAGGAAACCAAATTAGGGCTCCGTGTGCAGTATTTACTTGGGCAATTTCACTTAACCTTGCCATCTTTTAATTGCTTTTATGTCTTGATTTAGTAATTTCTGATTTTTTTTAATAGTTCCATTTATTGAGAAGCACCACAAGAGACGTGAACTGAGTAATTTTCTGTTTGTGCTGTTTTGCACTGTAATAGCAACAGAATCATCTGTAGGCAAATTCTTCAAGCAATAAATATCTGTCTCTGGTTTGGATGTTTATTATTTTCGTAGCAGTTTATTTGCAGGACAGAGTACCACCTTCACAAGAAATGGAACTGATTTGCAGTCCAAGTAGTGCTTTTGGTTACCTCTAGATTTTGTAAGAAAAGAGACAAAACATAAAGTAATAATGCAGGAAACACGTAAAATGGTAATTTATCAAGTTAAAGATCTCGGTTTGATTGGAGAGAGAAATGAATAAAAATTGCAAAAAGCAATATACTTCTAATGAAATATAGTTCAGAGGAAAAATTACCCTATATTCCAGGCTGTTAGTGTCATGGAACAGATAATTGAATTCCTTGCTTTCTTGTCAGTGCAGCAATATGTAACTCTGCTGAAATTCTCAGGTAATCCATAGTTTTTATGCTGATCTTCATAATTTTTTCTTCGAAAACTGTTCTAATTACCTCTTCTTCTGTTCTTAAAAAGTCTTCATAAAAAGGTTGAGTTTTTGGACTCACATCCCACAGGTAACAGAGCACAAAACCAAAACTCACTCAGAAGATGATGCAGCTTTGTGCTTTATTTTGATGCAACATTTTTTAGAAAAGTAGAAAAGTTTATTTTGAAAGAAATGGAGCCACTTGGTACCTCATGAAGGGAAAGGAACAGAGCAAAGCTCATCTGTACACATTCTTCACTGTGGTGAATGGCCTGGGCCTTTTTGCAAGGTGGTATCGTGGTGGTGGGACCAAAATTAGTAATGAAAAGCAGTGTTTGCCATGCCAAAATCAACCTTTGGATAGCAGGAAAATGAATGAAGGAGTCAGTGATGGCAGCTGCCCATGCCAGGGCCACCCTGCCCTGTGCACATGGCAGGCAGGGGAGTTGCTCTTGTTCTCTACCATGATTTTCAGGCTTAACAAAATGCAGCACATTGTTCCCAAGGAGGAGGTTGAAAAGCATTTTCAATCACCATCTCAAATTACGCTTCAAGCTGCCATAAACTGGAATATCCTAATGTAAATTGAGAGTAGTCTGCTAAGGAGGCAGTGGCACTTAGACAGCTCTCTCCCATGTCCCCATTTTAAGAATTTTTTCTTGGGTGTTTCTTTTGTTTAATGTTGTCTGTGCAGTTTTCTACAACAGTTTAACTGCTTTATTGGCAATGAGGAAGGACATTAAATCTGTTATTGCAAGTGGGGAAGAAACATATGCTCTGTGCTTAATGTGCAGCTGGAAAATACACAGGAAAATAATTTTTTAAAAGCCCTTCACATTCAATGGCCTTTTATTTCCCTTCTTTTCTATATACCCCTGAATAATTGCTGGTGCTTCCATGGCTGGTTAGAGGATGGTGCTGATAATGCCAAGATTGTGGGTTTGATCCCCATATTGGCCATTCACTTAACAGTTGGGCTTGTTGGTCCTTGTGGGTCTCTTCCAGCTCAGAAGTTTCTGATTCTGTGGTTCTGAAAATGCAGCAGTGTGGGGGCAAGAGATAGGAGGAGTTGCTTGAGGCTTCTTGGATCTATGGCATGGACAAGCCAGAGGATCATTTCATGCATGGAAATTTCTATACCTCTGTGGGGTGTCTAGAAATCAAGGCGCTGAGAAATCAAGTCACTGAACTTCTCTGAATCAATGGGGTACAAAATAAAGACAAATGTGAGGCACAGGAGCTCCCTAAACCAGCCCCATCACCTCTGTGATGTGGATCTGCCCTTGACAATTCAAGCAGTGGGCAAAGCTGTGCAAAGGGATGCTTGCCCAAGAGCCTTGACCCTGCAAGGAGCTGAAGCTCTGTGCTGTGTGTGCTCCCCAAACACTGCAGCTCACTGCCAGCATCACTCCCTGCCTGCCTCCCAGTGCTGCTCCAATTTGGTTTAGGGAGGGTGAGAGCTGCTGGGTCATTTCTGCCCATGGAAATGCCCTTTTCCTCTTTTCTCCCAAATCATCTCTGGGCCCAGCATCTCATGGGTGCTTGTAGCCAGGCATTCCCCAGCTAATTATCAACAAACTAATAATGAACGCTGAGTCTTCAATGCCCAGACTCGCATGGATTTTCTCACCTTGTAATTTGCTCAATATTCAGCGATATCAATCTTAAAGTTCAACACCAAAGCTCTGCACTCCAATATTTCCAATATTGTCCAGAAAGAAGCAAATGGGATAGGAATCCACCAAACCAGTGGGCTGCAGGAGGAAAATGAGGGGCTGGCCAGGAGCCAGGGCTCACAGTGCCTGGGCAGAGCACAGGTACAGACTCCTGAGCCACTTCTGCCTTTCCACGGTGCTTTGTTGCCACCCCATGGCCTCACACAAGGCTGCAAGAATGGAACTGGAAAAGGTGCAGTCTTTGAGATGTCTTGCATTTCATTAAAACCACTGAGAGCCTTTGAGAAAAGCTTCTCAGGTCAATGTCTTTTCATGTCTCTGCTTTACAGGTGATAAACGATTTTTTTTCCAGTGTGACAGCCATAATTGCAATATACACAACTCCTGTATTTCATCTGTATTTAGAAGGAATTTCTCTTGTCTTTTGCAATTTCCTTCCTCAAGAGGAGAAGATGCCTGGAGGATAATGGTGTTATCAGGCGTGGGATGGTCACTAAATGGCAATGCTGTGATGCTTGATCCATCCAGCCTGATATTCCTGTTTGCCAAGATGAGAACTGCATTTGCCCCTCACTCTGGCCCTCCTGACCACAGCAACACATCTGCCTGGTGTGAAATAATCCCTGTCCTGTTTCAGATATGGTGTTGAACCACGGGGATGCCCAGCAAGCACTCTGGAAAATCCTGACCACTATTCACACATATTTTTTTCTCTTTTCCCATTTCTTTTACTATTTCTGGAGCCTACCTTTCTCTGTCTTTTCCCAATCGTTCTCAACTCCAATCCTCTCTCATTTAAATAATTCACCCCTAATTTTCTTCTCCCTAAAGGTCTTGGTTTTTCCTTCATGTATACACTATTATACTTGCAGGGAATGTCCTGACAAAGACAGGAATGATGAGTCTGACTCCGTGTTCTCAGAAGGCTAATTTATTACTTTATTATACTATATTATATTAAAGAATGCTATACTAAATAATACAGAAAGGATACTTACAGAATGCTAAAAAGATAATAATGAAAACTCCTGACTCTCTCCAGAGTCCTGACACAGCCTGGCCCCGATTGGCCAAAGAGGGAAAACAACTCCCAGCAGAATGCAATGGAACAATCACCTGTGGGTGAACAATCTCCAAACACATTCCACATGAGCACAACACAGGAGAAACAAATGAGATAAGAATTGTTTTCCTTTTCTCAGAGGCTTCTCAATTTCCCAGGAAGAAAACTCCTGGTTGAAGGGATTTTTCAGAGAATGTGAATGCCACAATACACAGCTTTTGCATTTCTGACACCCTGACTGGGTGATACTGGAGCTGTATACTGTCAGTGATGCTCTGTTAGTCTTGCAGAGCTCCCTCCAAGCACTTCAGAGATCTGGCTGTTTCCCACAGCACTCCTTCCAAAGCACTGGTGAAAGCAGGCATCCCTCATGGTGGTGTCTGCAAGTTTTGGTGGCACCAGCACTGTGCCTGTCACGTGCACAGATTGGGATGCCACATCCCCTCATGCCTTTTTCAAAGAATTTCACCTCACTTCAGGGTCTGCATTTTTCCCCCTGATCATTCCAGCTGGCTTAGCCACACAAGAAGCTCTTACTGAGATAAAAACAACGAGGCTGAAATGATTTGGAGTAAGAGACTGGGCTCTCCTGGTGTTGCTCTGGTGAAAAAGGGGGCCTGGGTCACCCCATGTCTGCTCCTAAGGGTATGAAGGACAGGGACAGGAACTGGCAGCTGCCACCTTTACTTGCTTTTGATGGGATGGAGGAAGCTGCTACAAAGGGGCTGTTGGTTTTCTGGGCTGCTCTGAAGTGCCTTTTGAATCCATAGCTGGAGAGCTTCTTCTGAGGGCATCACAACCACCATCAGGTCACATTGCTCAGCTTCTTCCCTGCCCCGCAGGATCAGCTGGGTGGGGGGCTCTGATTCCTTCTGGAAAACAAATGCACTCCCTCAAACACCCTCAGGCTGCTTGTCCTTTTCCCCACAAAGTGTTCCTCTCTTCCTTCCCGCCACAGCTGTCCAGAGAGCCCACAGCCACAGAAGCAGCTAAGCTGCATTCTCACTTGAGCTGGACATTCTCACATTTTCCCCAGGAGCTGTTGGTTGATTTCTCCTTGGCAGGCTGCTGAGAAGCTCAGAGGGGTAGCAGGGACGTGCAGCAGTGCTGACAGTGGCACAGCTGGTGGGGTCAGGGAGCAGCTGGGGCAGTCCCTGCCTCCCCAGCTCAGAAGCACCAGGAGCGTCTTTCCTGCTCAGGGTTTGGGGCTAAAGGCAGTTCAGGGCTGCTGCATCCCTGCAGCTCAGCTCCTCATGCTGGAAAGGGAAAAGATTCCGGGCGATCTGCTCTTTATCACTGCCCCATGCTCCTGTGAATACCCAGCATGCTAAAATCCAATAAAACACAGTAAAAAAAAAAGTTACCAGTGTGTCTGGCAGGACAGCAGCAGGGCAGCAGGAGTGTTGGAAGATTTTACTGATTTTCCAGGCAAGGAGAGGCAGGGTCAAAACTGCCACAGCAAAGCCAGCAGAGGCGATGAGGGCAGTAACCAACCACATGGATTTGTCACCTGCAAATGAGAGAGCAGCAAAACTTCTCAGAGACCCTGCAGGGAGCTTACACTCACTGCACAGCCTGAGTCCTCTGTGGCTGCTCTGCCACCTACCCTGGGGACATCCCTCCCCAGCCGATTCCAGTGCCACGGTGGGGCTGCACCCTTCCTGTTGCACCTCTGCAAAGGAGCAAACACAGCAAACCAGGCAGGAGATTGGAGTGGAAACAAAAGGAAGAGCAGATGTTGGATTAAGCTTTTTTTTTTACTTACAGATGGGGCAACTGAGAGGTGTTTAAAAACTTTTATTCTATTTTTATTATTATTTATTTTAAAAATCATAATATAACTTTTAATTTTTTATTTCTATTTATTTAAATTACTTCATTATAATATTATTATAATATTTATTATAATAATTCACTATAATATCACTGTAATATAAAATAATATAATATTGCTTACAATAATTTATTATAATAATTATATTTTAATACATTTATATAATATAATGTTATAATGATTAATCTGATATGATATTATATAATGATATAGTATCTCTAGATAAGTATTATAACATTATTACAATATAATAATATTCTATAATTATTACAATAATAATAAAATAATATAATACTATTAGTATAGTTATAAGAATTATGATATTATAATATTATTATAATGATATAGTTATATTATTTATTTTTAATTTTTAATTTTTAATATTTTAGTTATTTAAAAATTAAAGTATTTTCTTTTTTTAATTCTACTTTTTTAGCTTTATGTGAATGGTGAGACAATACAGATGTCATAAATCACGCCATCACAATCAGAAGCCAACTATTTCAGAAACTTACTTTAAAATTCTCTTCAAATTGATTTCCCACAAGCTTTGGGCAGGGCAGGGGGCAGGAGGGAGGGCTGGCTCTTACCCTGAGCCCTCACACACTGCGTGGGGCTGAAGCTGCTGCTCCTGTTGATGGCCTGGACGTGAGTCTGAGCCTTCACACAGTACTCAGCTCCTGCCTCCATGGTGTCCAGGTGAACCACGGAGCTCACCTCCCTCAGCACCTTCTGCTGCACCTGCCACAGCCCCACAACACAAACATCAGGGCAGGGATCTCACCTCAGAGAGCAGCCCTGCATTGGTGCCTCAAAGGAGCTGGGAATGAAACAACACGCCCTTCTGAGATAGTATTAGTGCAGGAGGTAACACAAAGGTTGATCTTTATTGGAGGCCTCCAGGGGCAGGTATGGAAAATGTCCACAAACCCCCCCACCCCCGCCACAGGTTGAATACAGTTATAACTTCAGTAAATTTGTATAAATATATAAATACAGAATCATAACTTCAGTAAAGCATCATTGAAAAAAGCACCAATTAAGAGCACAAGTGTTGATTCAACTCCCCCCTTCCACATCCCCCAAGTTCATGCCCCTTCTAAATCCTCCCCCTTCAGGTGGAACTGAAGTTTATTGGTGAAAATGTGTCTCCAAGAGCTGTTTTTTGGCCTTGGTTTCTAAGAAGAACCAAGGTAGGTGAGATGCTTTGGAATATGGTGGGGAAAATCACTGGGAAAAGCAGCTAGGAATGCAATAATGGGCTACAGAGCTCCAAAACTCAGTGTAAAGGATACTGAGATATAGAAAAGTGAAAATGCACAAAATGATCTGGCATCACCACAATGCTCATCCAGTGAGGAAAGGAGGGAGCAGCAGGGGATGTCTGAGCCTATGTGAGCAGGACAAAAGGAGGATGAAAGCAGCCAGCAAAGCACAGTGGGGTGCAGAATGAGCCCACATACTTCAGGAAGGGCAGGGGGGGCTGAAGGAAGGAGCTGTAAGCCAGAGATAAATGATGATGTTAGGCCACAACCCTAGAGCAGAGCCTGGCACCCTGCTAGGAGGGACATGGCCGAGGTCTCAATTGATCTGAGCTTTTTCTGGGTGTGATGGATGCCAAAAGCATCACTGTGCTGGGACAGGGTGTGAGAGCTGTGCCAGGGAGTTCAGAGAGGGGATGGACCAGTTAGTGAGGGGCAGTGAGTTTGGTGTGTGCGCCTGAGACACACTGCAGCAAATTGAAACAGAGTGTAAGCAGCAGTACATTAATTTATTGCCATAAATAGGTCTGCATTCATTGCTGGCAAAATGAATTTGCTGTTTCAGTGTCCCCAGCCATGAGAGGATGGCTAACAGCTCCCCAGCTGCTCCTCTTGCTGTGCTGCAGATGCAAACCTGTTCTCACAGAAGGCCTGATCAGCCTCTAGCTCCACACATATGGAAAACTCCAACGAGCCAGGAGGGCTCTCCTGGCAGGGCAAGTCCTTCCCACCATCAAAATGGCCTTCTCCACAGAAACATGATATGGAGAGCCATTAGTTTGAAAAGATTTCAAGGAAAAAATAATGTGTATGACTACCTGGAGTGATCTCTTGCAAAAACATCAAATGAGACATGTCAAATGTAAAAATAATTGAAAAAAAAAAAAAAAGAGTCCCAGCGCAGGACTTGTCTTGACCAGTAAAATTAATGTTTGCAACAGTCCAGTTGGTAGAAAGTATTCTGAAATTTTTGGAATGAATGTTGAGGTCATTAAGATCACATAATGAAGATTTAATAAATAATTAAGTTAAATTAATAAAATTAATTCATAAAAGACAACCAGATGCAAATCTATTGATTGTTTTTAAGGTGTCAGAAAGCCTATTGTCTCATTTAGCTGGATCTCACAGTGGGCAGTCCTGCTCCTGCTTCTCTTTATAGGCTAAAGACTTTTGTATGTGTGTAAATTGCTTATTGAGAGTGGCAGGAAGCCATGGTGGGGACTCAGTATTAGCAGAGGTGATCAGGAAGAATAATGAAAACTGATACCTGCTAGTGGTGCTAAAAACCCACTTCACAATAGTAAAGATGACAGACAACAGTGAAGAACAGCAGGAGGATCTGGTAATAAAGCAACAAATGCAATTCAACCCTGAGAAATGTGGAATTATGCTCATGAGAATTCTTCTACATTTTCACATCATCCTCCATCAGAAACAGGAACCTGGGGTTCAGGTTCCATGGGATTGTCAGCTCTGTGGTGCTCACATTAACAATTGCTGGAGAGACAAGGGAAGACTTGTTTTGTTTTGTGGTGCTAACACAGAGTGTTCCTGCACCTTGGATTCTGCAGGTTTCTCCCTGCCCACACCCTGGCAAAAACAAAAATAGCTGTGAGGGCTTCCATAGGGAACAGCTGAGGAGTCTGGGAGTCCTTGGCCTGCAAAGATACAGAATATGAAGCTAATATAGTGGTAGGGAAAGTGAATGGAGAATAATTGTTCTCTCTCTCATCCCCAAATCAAGGCTGAGACTGCACAAGAGTCAAGGTGCAGAATTGCTCATTGCAGGAAACTGTACAAGCTAGAAGTTTACACAGATTGAAAGCCAGAACAGATAAATTAATGGAACAAAATCCATCAAGGACTACTAATGCTGAAGTTTCTGACTCAGAAAATTGAGGAAAGTTTGTCAGCACCTCACTGTGACACCTTAACCCCAGTCTGAGTAAACCAGATGAACTCCAGAGGGAGAAGTCAGCACAAACACCTTTGGTTCCTGACTTCTGGTTTCTAGCTATAGTTTGTCATATTTTCTGGGAAAATCCCTTTGCCAGGATTTCTCTCCTGAGAAGCTGAGAAGCCTCAGAGAAAAAGGAAAACAATAATTATCTGATTTGCTTCTCCTGTGTTTTGCTGCTTTTGAATGTGGTTGGAGATTGTTTATCCAACTTGTGAATTGTTTTAACTTAATGACCAATCACTGTCCAGCTGTTGGGACTCTGGAGAGAGTCATGGGTTTTTCATTATCTTTTAGCCTTCTATCTCTGTCTTTTCTCTATTCTTTAGAATAGTTTTAGTGTAGCATTCTTTAATATAATTAATATATAACTATATATAATATAATTAATATATAATTATAATATAGAATATAATTAATATTAATATAATTAATATATAATTATAATTATAAAATATTTAATATAATATAGATAATAAAATAATAAATTACCCTTCTAAGAACATGCAGTCAGATTCATCATTTCCTCCCTTCAACCACAGAAAATACCACAATAGTTGAGGTGTCGAGGGGATTCATTTTCCCAGAGAAGGAGATATGGAAAGAACAGACAAACTCCTCCATGAGGAGCCCACAGCAACCCCTGGTGTGTGCAGGGTGAGGTGGCACCAACCCACTCCAGGCAGGAACCGCAGCAGGAACTGGGATGGGCTAAGAGGCCCTGTGTGCATCCCTCAGGGAACTCTCAGTTATTTCCTGCAGCCTGAGGGTAAAACTCACCCTGGTCTCCTGGCCCTTCCTCCAGTAGAGCACCCGGAACTGGAAGGAGGGCCCCATGTCTGCCAGGTCCACCAGCAAATGGTGCCCATCCGCCACGGCCCTCAGCTGGGGTGGGGTGAGGGATGCTGCCAACACAGAGAGCACCATTAGCACCCAGAGCCAGCCCTGAGATCCCCTTGTGCCCAGACAGGAGGGACAGAGGCTGCCATCACCACTGGAACAACATCAACCTGCAGGAACAGCTTCAGCAGGGCAGGAACCTCTCTGCTCTTCCTCCCTGTGCGTTCAAATGCAGGAGCAGACTTTCAGTAGGAGAGTACCATGGCTGGCATTGCAAATGGGAATTTGGCAGCAGCTGAGCTGCACAGAACTTGAAAGGCTTTGAATTTTCTCCTCCAGCAGTGGAGGGACTGCCTGGCCTGAGGGTGCCATGAGAGCTGCAGCAGAAGCAGCTGGGCCACCGAGGCTGGGACAGCAGATCAGGGCAGCTCTTGTGCTCCTGGGCAGGATCAGCTCTGCCACACTGAACAGGAGCTGGAAAACCACTGCTGTTCCTGGGAATTTTGGCAGTTATTCAAAGGTGAAGGAAAAAACATGATGAGCCTCAGGGTAATTCACATGAATCCTGATTTTCTTTTAGTGTCTGCATGGTTTTAGACAGACTTGGGCTGAGGATCTGCTCTGACTTCAGGTTTTGGAAATGTATGCAAGTGAATCTTGAGGCAATTTGCTTCCTGCTTACTTTCATATTCAAAGCTTGGTTTTGTCTGGGATTCTGCTGTGAGCAATGTGAGTGAAATAATGAGAATCAATCGAGCAGAGATGAAACTGCACTGTACATTTATGAACTGGGAAGTTCAAGGCAGTACAGAGATCATGTTTGCACTATTTATCTGTGCCATTATTCACACTTATCTATGCCATTTTTTACCACTCTGCTGTAGCTGAAACATGTTTCAACTTCTTTGCTTTCAAGAAAGGAAGGAGAGTGATGCATGGTGCCATATAGAAGAGATGTTCTTAATAGAATTTGCTCTTACATCCAGTGAATTGCCACTAATACTGAGCAATATGAAAACATAAAATCCAAGCATGTACATGATGAGTGTGCCACAAATGGGAGGCCTGGAAATCTACTTTTTACTTCTAAATGAAAAGCTGAAAAAAAAAAGGTGAAAATCTCCTTAGCACCACATCTCAAAATTAAAAAAAAAAATCAAACTGTTATCATTTGGTGGTTAAAAGAAAATATTGTGCTAATGTATTAACAAAAGGACATTGCAAGATGCAGCTGTCAAACAGGAGCATTTCTATCTAGCTCTGTGCTGGCACACTGGATAGCAACTTACTCTGTCAATGATGAGAAATGAAGAAGGAAGACTGACTAAATTCTTTGCTTTAGGAAGATTTTTTCAAAAAGTGTTTTCCATGACTCAATGTGCTTCTGCCCCTGTGGCTTTGGCCCTGGGGCTCTGCTGCTGGCCTGGCTGCCTGTGAACCCCTGACAGGCCCTGTGGGCTGGGTTTGGATCCCTTTGCTCCTCTCAGGCTTCCCAAGAGGTGTGACAGCAGAGCAGGAAAAATGCATAAGGACAAGAACTTGCAGGGACTGTTCTTTTTCAAACATCTGTCACATTCACACTGAATCCCAGTGCAAGCGGTGGCCTCTGAAGTGTCACACTCAGTCTGAAGGCTGCTTTGGGGTCCCTGAGACACAGGACCAAGCTGCCAAACACTTCACTGAGCCATGAGAAGCCGCTGCTTTTGTTCCTGTCCCAGGGGTGTCCTTGCCCTGTATCTGCCTGACAGTGTGGCCTGTGCCTCTGTCTGTGCCTCCATAGCTGCTGGAAAAGGGAAGGATTTTTTATCTAAAGCACTCTCTAGACTATGTTTCCACACAGAGACACAGTCAGCAGCTTAGGTGGCACTTCTGATGGTGCTGCTTTGACCAAGACTTCTGTGTGAGTGAGGACTACTCCCTCAGGAAGTAGTGAATAACTTCTAGAGTTGGAGGAATTTTTAATATTGGGTCAGTTCTGGTTTAGGACAGAGAGTTTCTTGCCTGGCTGAAGCTGATGAATGCTGCCCATGCCAGGCTGAGAGCTGCAGTCCAACAGTGACCTCAGCATAGCCTTCCCACCACAGTTTTTGTTGACTACATGGCAGAGAGCAGAGGAAATGATTCCAGAGAAATCCTGGAAACAGTATGCTCATTTTAATCCTTGGGTTGAGCTGGACCTCAGGCTTTGCAGGACTTGGAAGGATGTGGAGAAAACATCCTGCATTGCTAGGAGGAAATCAATGCTGTGTGTTCCAGTTTTCTCTCTTCTTCTGAGGTTACCTCATAGATCTGACACCATGGGAAGAGGGAACCATGGAGTGGGATTTAGTACCAGGCACATAGAGCATGACAGGGCTGTTTTCTAGAGTAAAAGCTCCGTTAGGATCAGGTTCTGGACCTCTTAGAGGTGACTACATGGCTTGGATTAAATGACAGCAAGCCTAGTTGAACACAATCCTTTAAATTTAAGGGTAAGAGTGACCAGCCTGTGAAAGGAAATCCCTGCAGTCATCTTGCTTATCTTTGAAATCCTTGACATTCAAGCCCAAATGATTATGGCTCTGCCTTGGGATGAACTCATACCCAAGAATATTGTCTGAACCCCCCAACCCAGGATGAGAGCAGCTGAGAAGCAGGAGGTGCTCTGTGCTTGTCTGTGCTCTGCCTGCCACGCAAGGGGGGACAAACAGGCACCTGAGCACACCCCAACACCCAGATCTGAGAATGCAGCCCAGGAAATGTCATTTAAGGGCGCAAACAGGCACCTGAGAACACCCCAACACCCAGCTCTGAGAACACCCCAAAACTCAAATCTGAGCACACCCCAAAACCCAGCTCTGAGAACACCTTAACATCCACCTTAACACCCAGCTCTGAGAGCACCCCAAAACTCAGATCTGAGCACACCCCAATGCCCAGCTCTGAGCACATCCTGACACCCAGCTGTGAGCACACCCCAACAACCAGCTTTGAGCACCCCCAGCTCTGAGCACACAGCCCAGGAGATGCCACTGAAGGCGGGACGCACTCATGGCGCGGTTGAAGAAGCCCTTGGTGGTGCCCCACTGTGACCTGGTGGCACCGAGCTCTGCCCTGACACGCAGCTTGTAGGCCACGGAGGCTGAGATGTCCTCGGTCAGGTTGCAGATGGTGGCTGTGGTGAGGGAGCACTCCGAGATGGGGATCCAGCTCCCGTTGGCGTATTCCCGCTCGTATTCCCTGAGGAGGAGAGGAAGCACACAGGCAGCGGTCTGACATGAGCTCCATCTGTGCAGCCAAAGCTGCTGCTGGGTTCTTTCCAGGTAAAACCTGCACTGGGGTGCACTGGGGATGGAGCACCACAGGTGTTGGAAGCAGTGTGGGTGTGTTTAGCATCTTATCTGGAGAAAATCACCCTGACTGGTTCGTGAGCCAAATGCAGCACGGTGCTGTGGGAGGTGGGGACAGCCCACACAGTGTTGATGCATGAAGCCTGGCCCACTCAGTTGACTTGATCATCCTCTCAGGGGGGACCAGTCCTTGGTTTTTCTGGGTATGGATTGAAGGCACTAATTGAGACAGTAACTTGTGTTTGGACTCAAGTGTTTATTATTTCTTACCAGTAAAACTGTCTCACTGCTGTGAGTTCACAGCTTTTCATTAGAAGGCACAAAATGGCCAACAATCTCTTGGTACACGGTCTTTTAGGTCTAAACCATCCAATTAGGAAGTAACACCTAGATTATTTTCCCTTTTAACCCAGTAACTCATCCCACAGAGCCCCCAATGAGGACTTTTCTTCCCAATTACAAAATGCCACCCATACGCATAAATAAGAAGAAAGAAAAAGCATGAAGAATAAAACCCAGGACTACACCCTGTGCTCTCCATCTTGCTTCCACCCACAACATACTAAAAATCCCAAAACCTAAATTTCTCACCAAGTGATACACCTGCACTACTCTCTATAATCTATTTCACACTTTTGAGGATTGTAGTTTGTCTTGAAGTCTAAGAAACTTTCTCCATGAATGAGGGTCAAAGTCAGTGCTGCCCTGGGAGTTGGGGCACCCCAGAGAAAACAGAGAAATATTCCCAGTGCTCTGGATTTCCACAGTCCCCAATCCCAAAGCCATATTGTAATAAAAGTCAGAGCTCAAATGTACCAGAAACCTGCTGTGGTGTCAAATGTTCAAAATGTTTACAAGAAATAAAGCTCAATGTTTTCTCCTTCCTCCTCTAAACAAAATGTTGCAAATCTTCTTAATTTTGAATTCTTGGATAGAGGAAGATTTCTTATATGGAATTGATGCACACCTTGGATTACTCCAGCATCTATCAACTTGCAAACTGTTCCAGAACTGGAACAAAAGGAATTTTTCCTTTCTCATTAACAGTGCTAAACTTCTCTTAGGCTTGTGAACTGAATATGAACAAGACAACCAAAAATTTAGAACTGAAAGTTGAGATAAACAATGTTCAAAATGCAAAAAGAATAAAAAAATTGAGTAGTTACCCTTGAAACTCAACAGAGTATCTCACAGTTTCTCCCTGGACGATCACAGGACTCCAAGTTAAGAAGTGTTTCATGTTGGTTGAAAGAATGGAGATACTCTGAGGTGCTGGCAACAAAGCATCTCCTCCTAAAATCCCAGCAAAAGAAAGGAAAAAAAAAAAAAAAAGAATTTATGGTTGGGGGGCGGGTTGGGAGAAGCTTAGAAGAATAGTGCAAAACACTGTTTTGCATCAGATGCACACGCTTCATTTCACTACAGTCACTTCAGTGTTTGAAGTATTTTACAGAGAAGAAGAAAAGATGGAGCAGCTCAGCTAAAAGTGCTCCTTTGCCTTATTTCAGTTTTTCATTTTATCACTAAAACAGTTTGACCAAGACCTCTGTGTGAGGATTGCTTCCTCATGTAGTGAATAACTTCCAAAGTTGGATGAATTTTTAATATTGGGTCAGTTCTGGTTTAGGACAGAGAATTTCTTGCCTGGCTGAAGCTGATGAATGCTGCCCATGCCAGGCTGAGAGCTGCAGTCCAACAGTGACCTGAACAGAGCTTTCCCACCACAGTTTTTGTGGTGGGAGGAGAAGGCCAAGCCCTCCAGTTGGGTTTAATGGAGCCAAATAACAGACTTGGCTCTGTTTCACTCCATAAACTGCTCCAAAGAAACCATGTTTCCAAATGCGCTGCTCCTTTCCAGGCTGGATTTGCTGCTGAGGGAGATCCCAGCTCTGGGACAGTTCCTTTATTATATTTGCAGGGAATGTCCCAATGAAGGCAGGAATGATGAATCTGACTCCATGTTCTCAGAAGGCTAATTTATTATTTTAAGATACTATATTATATTAAAGAATGCTATACTAAACTATACTAAAGAATACAGAAAGGATACTTACAGAATGTTAAAAAGAGAATAATGAAAATTCCTGACTCTCTCCAGTCCTAACACAGTTTGGCCCTGATTGGCCAAAGAGTGAAAACAACTCCCAGCAGAATGCAATGGAACAATCACCTGTGGGTGAACAATCTCCAACCACATTCCACGTGAGCACAACACAGGAGAAGCAAATGAGAGAAGAATTGTTTTCCTTTTCTCTGAGGCTTCTTAGCTTCACAGGAGAAAAATCCTGGCAAAAGGATTTTTCAGAAAATATGACAGTGAGAACTGTGCTATCACAATGTGTTACTTAAAGATTATTTTTTTGATTAAATTTGTCTCACTTAACCAAGTTTGTCATCCAATAGTCTTTAACTGCCACTAAAAAGGGTGTTTTCTTCTGAGCCATGTTTACAAAGTTAACCAGTAAATTGTCAGTTGTTCTACCCAGGATCAAACCAGGCTGACAAGTCCGTGAGCAATGTTTTTTTAAGCATTGGAACAATAGCTGTCTAATTTCCTTTATCATATCTTTATAAAATCACTAATGATGTGGGGAACTGTTATGCCAACTCTCTTATGATTCTTTAGCACAAGTCATACATTATTGACACAATGCTCAGCTGCTCTTTCAAATAAAATTCAGATTTTCTCTGGGATGAGAAATTTTCTTCCTTGTCCTTCAGCAAACAGAAGGGTCACTCTCTGCCACATCAGCAGTTCTGGTGGGTTGAGATTCTACACACTCAGAGCACTGTAGTCAAGGCACTCTTAGTATTTAAAAAATGAAAAAAAGCAAAGTTTTTAATGACCTTCATACTGCAGTAGAATCACAGGATGAACAAAGTTGGAAAGCAAAACATAATCATCCATTTGGTCTCTTGTCCTCTCCGTTCTTCTCAACATTCAGATTTCTTGCTACTTTTCCCTGTGTTTGGTTCACATTTTAATTTTGGGATGTGGCATACCTGAGGGTGTGAAATCCATGCCAGATTTCATTCCATGAACAAACATTGGCTCTCCCCAGGACTCAGAGACACAATGGAGCTCCAGGTCTGAGCAGGGGTGAGCTGCACTGAAGGTTTTCCTATTTTTTCAACTCTTGGCTTTAGGACATTTTTGATATAAATTTTTTTGCATCCAATAGTACTAAACCTTATATTATTAAACTATCTAGAAACCCATTTTAAAAGCAGAGAGTTCTGAATTGGACTATCAATCCTGTAATGGCCCAAGGGTTATTCCCTGTCTGCTGAGTCCAATCTCCATTTCCTGGCTATGCTTGGCTTAGGGCACCTTTTTCTTGTCAAAACCAGTGAGTTTTCTACTGGCAGTGAATTGCCATCTCACTTCAGCTGAATCACAAAAGCTCATACAGAAATTAGGAAAACACGGAAATTATGAAAAGTTCATACAGAAATTCTTTCCTGCTTTCACTAGGAAAAATTCTCTATCCAATGACAATATATGTGCAGAGGCACATATAATTTATCTCTATTTTATAGAGATAAAAGCAGTTCACTGATTTCAGTTTCTGTTTGGCATTATATGCTGAAAATTACGGTTTGGAGGAGAGTTCATGCTTTTCCAGAGTACTTTTGATCTAGACATAATCCTGTGTCATAGCCAAGCAAATGATATTCATGGTTTCTCCCACCCATCTGTTGCAGCAGCCCACAAAGCAACACAAATTTTACACTGGGAGGAAAGACAATTCTGGGTTATATAAACAGCACAGAGTACAAACAGTGAAGTGTTTGAATGCCGAATTAATCCATCAGCTCTGGTTTGTTCATTTTGAAGGAAAAGGAAACAATGATCATCCACAGCAGGAGACAACTGGACAGAGAGCACATGCAGGACCCAGAGGGCTGAGAGCCCAGGGCTGCCACATTTCCATCTGGTTTTGGATCCACCAGCAGCCTCACTGGAAAAGCCAAACTGCACTCATTCAAGCCAGGGTTTTGACTCTCACCCTAATGTTTCCAGTCATGCCAAAGAAATGATATTTTCTCTGTAAATAGCAATTTTTTCTCCTACCATATCAGCAGTATATTCTATTTAATTTGTTACTCAATGAATACATTTCCATTTAGAATGGGATGACCCTTTTAATTTAGAATTTTTATCCTCTTTGCATTAGAGAATTACAATTTAAAAACCAAACAAACTATGGTCAAGTCTAGTACATGTGTCTGTCTTACATTTCAGTTTAAAATACCTTAAATAAACCTTGATAAAGTTTAATTACTCTGGAATATATTTTAATATCCTTGTTGCTCTGTGAATATAGAACAACATAATATTTCCTATTACTTGCTGTTACTTCATCACTACTATCACCACTACTTATTGCTAAGTATATGTGAACAGTGTAAAAATATTAATACAATTACCTCTTTATTTGTAATATTATCTCCTTTCAAGGGTTCAACAAACACAAGAAAAAACAGCAGTCTCAGACTTGGTGCTGTACAGTGCTCAGGAGTGCTTTATCTGGTAAATCCCTTAAAACTTTATATATAAAAGGCTATATATATATATATATATATATATATATATATATATATATATATATATATATGGCTGAAAAATCCTTCCTGCTGTGGAATTAAGCATTGGTTTTTTAACTTCCAGTCATTGTATTGATTAATCTTCTTTTGCTAATCTGGAGGACAACAATGCCACCAGCTTTTTGTATCTTGGAGCATGGTCTGACTCTCCATTTGGAGAAATTTCAGTCAAGGAGAGTCTGACAAAGGAATTCTGAATTCTCAACACTGGTAACAAGAAAATAGTGTCTATAACATCTTGAGAAGATAAAGGCATTTCTTTATTAGCTAAATGTTGAAAATGAAAGCCACACAACTCTCAGTCCTAGAAACAGCAATTTCCACAAGGGTAATATATTATGTTAAAATCTCTTTGGCTAGAATCCCAACCTGCAGGCTCTGGGGCCATCCCTCCCTCATCTGCTGATTAACCAAACTCACAGCAAGAGGCAACACCCTGGTACATCCCCCTTGGCTTTTTGTGTCCCCAGAATCAAACCCCAACTCCTGGGCTGGACAGGAACACAGTGCCTGCTGCCCTGGAGTCTGCTCTGCACAGCCACAGGGCAGCTTGGGGCATCAGCACTGCACAAATAAATGTTCTCTGCTCAGAAAGGAGGCTGGGATGTGAATTTTTGTATGTCAGGCCGAGGCCAAGAGGATGGCAGACAGGGTGTAAGTTATCCCAGCTTCCCTCCCACTCTCTGTCACACTGTGAGGCTCGCACTCACCACCCACACAGGCAGCAGTGCTCCTGCCTGGAACAGCCTCAGGTAGCCAAGCCTTAAGCAAAAATACAGCAAAAACAACCCCACATTTCTTAAAAAAAATATTGTCTAGCTCTGTCATCTTATAAAATATGGTTGTCATAATCTTCCCTATTGCACAGAAGAAACTTTCCCAGCAGAAACCACTTGATGCTGTCACTGGATTCTGTCTGAGCATCTAAGAGCTACAAATAGTGAGGCAGCTGTAAAATGATTTTTTCTGAGGAAGAGGAAAAAAAATAAAGCACAAGACAACCAGAATGTTGTTGACATAACCTAAAATGGCACATTGAGGAAACCTGGACCAGGGAAAACCCAAGCACGCTGGCAGGCCGTGTTTGCTTTGTAGAGGACTGAGATTGCAAACACTGGAATGCAGTCAGGAATTGAGACCAAGCTCCTCTGAGATGGGTCTGGTGTGGAGCATTTACCTGGAGAAGCAGATTCCCAGTTGCACAGCCTCCTTCCAGGGTGGTAATCCTGAAGGAGATGTCTCCTCAGACAAGTGATTCTTCTCCTCAGAGAAGAGTGATTCACTTCTCCTCAGAGAAGTGATTTGAGCTATTAATTAGCTCTTTCTATCCTTCCTCTCTGACCCTCCATCCCTGTACTCAGAGTGATCAGCATTGAAAGAAGAATTGAGAGTTCAGCTTCTCACAGAGCAGCAAAAGAGCAGAGACAAAGACAGCATTACTTAAATTCCTTCAAACTGAAATTTCCCTCTAGAGTTTAGGAATCACCTGCAGCACAGAATTTACAGATTGCCTTTGCTTATTTACAGATTACATTTGCTTATTCTGATATTCATTTTAGAAAAAGAATTAAAATTCAAGATCACCTGACCTTGTACTCATTTGATTTAAGTGCTGCTGAGGCATCTTGAACAAAGGGAAAGAGGAGTTTGTTACTCACAGCCTCTCTGTCTCCTGCCTGGGCCAGTGAAGATCTTTCAGTGATTTACCTGAGAGACTTGGAGCACTCAGAGTGCACAGGAGGAGGCAGATGAGCTCTGGTGCCATTTTGCTCAGGTGTACCCCAGGTTCACTCCCTGTTCCACATCTGAGGAGCTTCCCCTGGCAGCCAGGGAGTCTTTTCTGAGCCAGCCATGGTGGGCAGCGAGGGGAGGCTGCTGTGAAACTCCTCCTGCAGAGTGCCAAAGAGGCACAAAGATTGTTTGGGAGGTGCAGCTGCAGGGAGTGCCAGGTAATTGCTGCCAGCAGCTCTGTGCAGGTCTGTGCAGCTCTGCTGGATGGGGCAACTCTGCTTCACTCCCTGGCACATTACATGGCTTCAACAGAGGCTGGAAAGGGGGAAAGAGGAGGTGTTGGGTTTTTCCATGCAACTGTAAGTGCTCACTCCTCTGCTCAGCTGCTGGATCAAGCCCTTTTGTGACCCAGAGATGGGGCAACTGAGAGGTGTTTTAAAAATTTTCATTCCATTTTCAGTCTCATAGTAAGGATGAGACAATACAGATGTTATAACTCACACCATCACAATTAGAAGCCAACCATTTCCTAATTACAATACATTTGGAAATGTTTCTTGGCCTATCAGCTTTTGCTACACCATGCTGCAAATGCCTTAAAGCTAATAATTTAAAATTACCCCTCATGGGCCCCACTACAATGCATTTTTCACAGTTCTATTTCTCCAAAGTATCCAGTCTTATTTATAAAACCATCCTTAGAAAATTTTTTCTATTTCCATTTCTCTCTTAACAGTATCTGTCCTATTCCATGGCATTTCTCAGTCAGCATTTCTTGTCTCAAGGTTTGCATACAGATGCACACTGTGTGGGCCTTCTGTCAGGCCTTGAGATTTCTCTACAAATCCATTTCCCACATTCAGCCCCAAACTAGATAAATCCTTGATGCTTCCAAGCATGAGGAAGGTTTCCTCATATTTCTATGGCATCTCTTGTGTCCTTGAACAAAGAACTGATGGAAGGGACTTGAGTCCTCTAGTTTATCTCCAACATCACTCTTCTGGTGGCTGTGTACTGAGCAGGAAATTGTGTTTCCAGGTCTGATGTGGTGCAGGCACAGGTATCCTGTGGTTTTCCATCTCCCAGAGTCTGCTGCTTTCCACCTCACCTGGAGTGAAGGCAGGGTTTTCATCTGGATGCAGCTCTGAGACCTGAGAGCCCAAACCACCCTGGGCTCCAGGGCAGCAGCATCAGCTCCTCTTTGTGCTCCAGGCTGGCTCCTTCAGAGTGGAGTATTTTCTGTGTGGTATTTTCTGGGTCCCCCGTGGCAGGAAGGAAATGATGAGTCTGACTCCATGTTCCTAGAAGGCAAATTTATTATTTTATGGTATCATATCATATCATATCGAAAGGATCCTTACAAAAGGCTTCATAAGAAAATAACGAAACTCGCGACTCTCTCCAGAGCCTGACACAGCCTGACCATGATTGGTCATTAAGTTAAAACAATTCACATGAAACCAATCAAACATGCACCTGTTGGATAAACAATCTCCAAACCACATTCCAAAGCAGCAAAACAGGGAGAAGCAAATGAGATAATTATTGTTTTCCTTTTTCTCTGAGATTTCTTAGCTTCCCAGGAGAAGAAGGCAAAAAGGATTTTTCCAGAAAATACGACAGTGATAGCCAAGGGAAAGGCAAAGTTTAGGGGGAAGCTCCTCATGGTCTGCAAAAGGTCATTTAAATGAAATGAAAGTCTGGCTGTACAGGTAATGTAAGCAAAGGCCAATCCCACCAAATCCCACCAAATGCTTTTAGCTCTGATGAAAGCAAATATTAGAAACCTCCCTTCTAAACTACTTCCTCCTCCTCCTCACCACTAGCCACATTAGAAGGGGCTTTTAGTTCTTAAAAATTTTGTCTCCTCTCTAAGACCTTTTAATTCAAATACATGACTTCTGTTTAAGTGGTGAACAAAAGGGATCTGTCAGACTTGTTTAGTACATATTTTCCAAGGAAAGAAACTGTGTTTTTTGGATTTATGAAAGAATAAAAATAACATTCAGTTAAGCAAATGTCTCCAGATTCTCAGACATGCAGGAGCAGCATAATCAAAAATCTCCACATTTTCTCCTCCCTCCCCTCATCTCCCTTCTTCCTTCCTTTCCTTTCTACCCCCTCTCTTCCCTTTCCTCCTTCCTATCCTTCCTCTCACTTCCCTCCTCCCTCCATCCTTACCTCTGTTCCTTCCTGCATCCCTCCCAACCTCCCTTTTCTTTCTCCTCTCCATCTTTGGGACAGACTGATAGGCCCTGAACACTTCCCAAACTGGGAATGTTTTCCCTCCACGGTACAAGAATGTTCTCTGAAACACCTTTCAAGTAATTTTTATCTTCTTGCTCTTCATTATCCCAATCTCCAGTTCCTTCTATCAAATATCTGTACAGATAACCCAGAGGTGGCTGTTGTGGTCAGTGACTTTGTTATTGTTGGGAAAATCATGAGGTCCAAGAGGAAAATATGGATGTGTTTAACAGTATTAGCAATAGGAAAATGTGCTTTTTGCTGGGAAGCAAAAGAAAGATTTGCAGATGAAAGGCAAAATTTACTTGTCAGTAAAGGGAAAAAACACTAATTTGTTCAGGGGAAAAACACTAATTTGTTCTCTTGTTGTACAAAGAAATTATAAATAAGGCAGGTCTGAAGTTTGAACTATTGTTCTGTTCGAGCTGTGTGGCATATCTGCATCTTAACTAGATTGTTCTTGTGGTGCCATAAACATGTGGAGGAATTCTGATTAAATATCTTGATAAATATTCAGACATAAGCTGAGGAGAATCTCAAAGCCTGTATGATGTGTCAGAGTTGTGTCTCACACCTTTCACTTTATTACTCAAACAGATGCACAGAAAAGAGTTTTCTCACAGTTTGCATGAAATTTACTGGGATTGAGTCCACAGCTGGAAGTTTTGCTTCCCAAAGATTTCTCCCTGTCTGTGAGCGAGTCGGACCTTTCATTTTAAGGGGTGGGGAAGATGAATGCAGGCCCATTTCATAATTAATCAATCATTAGCAATGAGAGGGAGAGTGGGTCTGCCATAACAATGAGGATTGCAGCTGCCCTGGGTTATCAGCAAGGTTTCAAAATGAAAACTGTGATAATAATGTATTATATTTCCTGCCTTAATGTGGATAAAGAAAACTCAAGGTGGAAGCTGAAGGTTTCACATCCAGGGCTGAGGGGTGCAAATCAGCAGGCCTGGAACAGAGGTGATTATTTAGATTACAGCAGCAATAAAAGTGGCAAAACACCTTCTGACATTTCCCCCTGTTCTGAAATGCTGTATGAAAATACATGGTTTTATAGAGATAAAATGGACTCTCAGCTGCACTGTTTTACTTTCAGAACTCTACCAATTTTACAGGTATTTTTGAAATTGCTGAAACAAATATTTTATAACTTTTCCTTATCAATTATGGTCTTAATTATGTCTCTGTGAACTATTTAAATGTTATTCAGCATGTGTTTCTAAAGATAAAAGATACTAAACATGTATTTCTAAAGATAAACATCTTTTGTTTTGCAATTCTTGCCTTGCATTTCAAGTTATTCAGGCCAGTAGTTGCACCAATAAGCCAGGATGCTGTGGAATTGCTGTGGAATCCATACCTAATTTAGTGTGGCTTGATCCTGTGAGGTTATTTCCAAGGAAAATGGATTGAGGGAACAGAAAAGAGAAGACTCAGGTGACAATTAAAAAGTTTTAGTTATTTGAGTAGCAACTGGGCAGGGTTTTATACAACTCCCTATGCCATCCTCTGTTATACACAGATATCCTGGTGGATGTTCAAACATTTCAATGACTGATTTGTTTATATGTGTATTGTGATATGCTTAAGATTCCAATCTGTAGAAGAACCTACATAAATGTGAAAAATATAGAAAAATATTTTATCTGGATGAAATCACAGAGGAAGATATCATCTGTGATTAGGAGACCTGAAGCCTTGCAAACCTGACCAGTGTGTGTAAGTTGTGTCTGCTGGAGGCTTCCCCATGACCTTGCTGTCTGTGCAGAGCCCTTGCTCAGGATTTACCTGCATTGCAAAACCCATGTGTGGGAGTGGAGGGAAGGGAAAACCACATTTTGGGAGGCAGCATGTGGCTGCCATTCCCAGGATTGGAAACAGGTCTGGGAACTGCTCTCATTTCCTAACAATAACAAAGTCACTCAGCACAACAGCCACCTCTGGGTTATCTGTACAGATCTTGGGTAAAAGGAACAGGAGATTGGGATAATGAAGAGCAAGAAGATAAAAATTACTTGAAAGGTGTTTCAGAGAACATTCTTGTACCATGGAGGGAAAACATTCCCAGTTTGGGAAGTGTTCAGGGGCTATCAGTCTGTCCCGAAGATGGAGAAGAGAAAGAAAAGGGAGACTGGGAGGGATGCAGGAAGGAACAGAGGTAAGGATGGAGAGAGCAGGGAAGTGAGAGGAAGGATAGGAAGGAGGAAAGGGAAGAGAGGAGGTAGAAAGGAAAGGAAGGAAGAAATGAAAGGAAGAAGGGAGATGAGGGAAGTAAGGAGAAAATGGTGATTTTTGATTGTGCTGCTCCTGCATGTCTGAGAATCTGGAGACATTTGTTTAATTGAATATTATTTTTATTCTTTCATATATCCAAAAAACCACACTTTCTTTCCTTGGAAAATATGTACTCACAGTTCCAAACCGGTCTCTTTTTGGAGCCATTGGTACCTGCAGTGCTGCTGGGAGGCAGCTGAAGGGTTAATGTGGCTGAGCTGCTTGGGAGTGGAATGATTCAGATCTGCAGCTGAGTGTTTGGGCAGTGCAGAGTTCAGGGACTTGATGGATCAGCAGAAATGAGCTGTGAGGTCCCTGCTGCTGGGAGATGGCCTGGCCACACCAGGGTCCCTGCCCTGGACATCAGTGCCACCAGAGCTGGGGACAAGCTGGCACAAGAAAATAAATTACCAGAGGGAGAAGTACTGCAATAAAACACAGTGCTGAGTTCTTCCAAGAGAAATTACAGTGCTACCTGACAGTAACTCGTTGCTGTATATCTACAAAGCATTTTTAAAACTCTTTAAAGGGAAGAAGTTTGGTTGGGACAGACAATGGACCCCTAAACAGCTCTTTAAATTCAGGACTTTTGAATGTTAAATACATGGCCAGAAAAGCTGCAGTGTTGTGTTTTCACAGGTTATAGGTTTGGACAGAAAGGTCTCCTGGAGCTTTCTCCAAACTGAGACACTAACTGCAAATATTGGCTTTTTGGGTACCAAGGAATTATGTGCTCAGTTAAATAAGTGGACTCAGGAGGAGGCAGTCATGTCCTTTTTCCCATGGTTAGACAAATAGCAATTTGACTTGCTTTACCCATCCAACTCTCCCTCAAGTCTCTGATCTCCACTCTTTCAATGCTTCCAACCCTGTAGATTTTAATTTGCTGCTTCCACTGAATGGCAGCCTGTAATATGGATAAGATGAGTACAAGAGCTGCTGCTGCTGGGCTGGAAATGACATTACCTCAATGCCTGATTTTCTCCTGTGCTCCTCCAACAAGCATTTTCTCTATGTGGATTAGAGATTCAGCACAGGACACTGGGTGGGCTCTGGAGTTTACACATCGGTAGATATGTAGACCTTGTCAATGGGCTAAGCTAAACAATTCTGTTTGAAAACAGTGCCAAAAGCCCTTTTAGGTTCATCTGATCATTGCCAAATCTGATCTCCTTTCTTATTATAGATGGAGTCCCTGAAATCAGAGTGGAAAAACACAGAAGAATCACTCATTTATCTCATTTTTAAAATCCCAAAGGAGCTCAAATGTCACTGTGGTGCTCGATAAGGAAGGATGCAGGATGGTGTAAAAAGAAAAAGATCAATCCCAGTTTATTTCACATGTCTCTTTTTATAGGGTTTTTAAAGAACATCCCCTGTCTATCCTCAATTGGTCAGTAATGAGTTAGCCTGTATTGATTGGGCACTCAATCCCCCTGCGTGCAGGAAAAGTTGTTTGTGAGAGATAGTTTTCATTTTTCCATTGAATGGTGTAAAAACAGTTTATACAGGTGGCTAGTATTTATCACAGTCCTAGAGCACTTTCTCAGGGAAAGCAGGTTTTTTTCCACAGTCCTAGAGGGAAAGCAGGTTGTTTTCTACAGTCCTAGAGGGAAAGCAGGTTGTTTTCCACAGTCCTAGGTGCCCTTTCTCAGGGAAAGCAGGTTGTTTTCTGCAGTCAGAGCTCTTTCTCAAGTAAAGCATGTTGTTTTCTACAGTCCTAGAGCTCCTTCTTGGGGAAAGCAGGTTGTTTCCACAGTCAGAGCTCTTTCTCAGGGAAAGCAAGTTGTTTTCTGCAGTCTTAGAGCTTTTTCTCAGGGAAAACAGGCTGTTTTCGACAATCTTTGAACTCTTTCTCAGGGAAAGCAGGTTGTTTTCCATAGTCCTAGAGGGAAAACAGGTTGTTTTCCACAGTCAGAACTCCTTCTCAGGGAAAGCAGGTTGTTTTCCACAGTCCTAGAGGGAAAACAAGTTGTTTTCTACAGTCTTAGAGCCCTTTCTCAGGGAAAGCAGGTTGTTTTCCCCAGTCCTAGAGCTCCTTCTTGGGGAAAGCAGGTTGTTTCCACAGTCAGAGCTCTTTCTCAGGGAAAGCAAGTTGTTTTCTGCAGTCTTAGAGCTTTTTCTCAGGGAAAGCAGGCTGTTTTTGACAATCTTTGAACTCTTTCTCAGGGAAAGCAGGTTGTTTTCCACAGTCAGAACTCTTTCTCATGGAAAGCAGGTTGTTTTCCACAGTCTTAGAGCTCTTCCTCAGGGAAAACATTGTTTTTCACTGCTGCAGAGCTCAGTTCTCAAAAAGAGCTCTCAGCTTTCTCATGGCTCCTGCGGGCTCGGGTCAAGGTTCGGTTTGTAGGCCTCAGTCCTGCCGTTCCATCAGCACACTCGAAGGCCTCATTTCACATGCAAGGCTGTAATAAACTTCACAGAAGCTGCTTCTGTGTGAGCAGTGAGCTGTACTGACACCTCACAACACATGGCAATGCACCCACAAGTGTTCATGGGGTGGGCAAGGTTGGGGGATGCTGAACTCAGAGAGGCTGAACTTCCCCAGGAGGTGGGAGCTGTGGGTCCCAAAATGTCCTTCTGGCATTGAAACCTTTGGCTGCACACATTCAGTGTCAAACTTTTCTACTCTTGGCACTCTGCTGAAGTTTTTCTAAACCCTACATCAGAAGGAAACTGTTTTAAACCAGAATAACTCAACTTGAACTCTTGTAGGGGTTGTTAGGGCTGGATGCTCATTCTGCTGAGGGGCTGAGCATGGCTTTGTGTGGAAGAGTTTTTACAGTGACTTCTGTGAGCCAGAGAGGAGTTTGATAAGTGTGGTATTGTGAGGATTTTAGGACGAGCTGAGAGATGAGAATTTTGACTCCATGTTCTCAGAAGGCTGATTTATTATTTTATATTATATTACATTATATTAAAAGAAATGCTCTACTAAAACTATACTAAACTATAGAGAAAGGATTGGAAGGCTTCACAAGAGTAATAATGAAAACTCATGACTGACTCCTCAGAGTCCAACACAGCTGATGGTGATTGCTCATTAATTAAAAACAATTCACATGGAATCAATCAAAGATGCACCTGTTGGTAAAAGATCTCCAGACCACATTCCCAAGCAATCAGATAATTATTGATTTCATTCCCCTCTGAGGCTTCTCAGCTTCCCAGGAGAAGAAATCCCGGTGAAGGGATTTTTCAGAAAATATCATGGTGACAGAGGAGAGGACCCATGTCCACCCCTGAAAGAATTTTCTATCAAGGTTATTGACATAGAAACCAAGAGAGAAAGAAGGATGAATAAGAGAAACCTGCAACTGCCTATTCCAATGAGAACTTTGTTTGACAAATAATGGAAATAAGGGAAATCTAACCCTTGCAATCTGATCTGTGCAATGCACTGCTTCAGTCTGATTCTCAAATGAGGAAAAATTTCTCATTTTTTCATTATTATTTTTTTTATCATGATATGCAAAAGAGTTGATTTTCAAGGAAGATCCTCAAAGAAGTTTTGTTTTTAAAATATCTGTGTTGATTTATTATAGAAATAGAGCTTTTTACCCCTTTGCAAACAATGCATTACAATATGCAAAAGGGAAAATTAGGTGTGAATTTCAGTGGAGGCGACAACATCTGGTAAATGTTCCCGGGGTCATCGAGACATTAAAGGAACAATAATATTTAGGAATTTCTTTGGTCACCACTAAATGTCACTGTTGCTCCACAAAATGACTGTAGGCATCTTATTTTGTTGAAGACAAAACCTTACACTGGTAAATGCATTTCTGTTACACCTGTGTGAGACCCATCTTCAGCTCATCCAGAAAAAAACATTCATTTTAGAGAGACAAGCATTTTGTTAAACCCCTCCATGAAATTAACAAAAAAGGAGTCCTTTTTTCCTTAAAACCACTTGATTTCTGGTATGTTTTCTTGAATCATAAATCTAGCAAGCAGTCTAAATCAAATAATAATCTAGCAAGCCTGGTGTAGCTGAGAAAAGTGATGGATTCTTTGGGTTTGGTTTTTTTTTGTTTGTTTGGTTTTTCCCCCAGAATCAGTATAAGAAACAAAATAAAGCACCTTTAATTGTTAGATTGTATTATAGGCATCTCTAGGAGGTACATCCCACAATTCAGTGTAAAAGATAATCCTGGAGCCTTAATTTTGGGACAAAACCTAATGTGTGTTCTAGTGAGGATAAGTAATTTCATGTGTGAAAAAAGTATGGATGAATATTTAAATATTTCAAATTGGCCCGAGATACCCAAGCACAGTGAAAAGACACAACAAAACTCCAATAATCAAAGAATATTTTTTCTTTCTGTGGGGTGAGATGTTTATGCATGTTTTGCTGTGTATATAGCAGTTGCTTCTCATGAATTCCATGTTAGATTTTCCAGAAGCATGGAAATAAGGAGAAACTGTCAGTTAAAATAAATGGGATCTAGAAGGATTTGAAGAAAAACAGAGTTAACAGGAAAGAAGTAAGCATGCTTTGAAATATTTGTACAGGTGAAGGAGCCAAATTGCTGCATTAAAAGCCTCCTGGAGTTCAGAAAATATGTGTAAGCATTCTGCTAAGGAACAGCTCTTACTATAAATCACTTTTCTTAATCATGCCTTTTTAAAAACCTGTTTATTTCTAAGGATGCTAACATGGGAAGTGTGTATTTATTTGTTTTTCTGAAGTTCATCTCTTCAATTTAATGTCATTTTCTAAAGCATGAATTACATCATCAGGTTCTTTCCAAACACAGCCAAACCCAGTGCAGTTGCAGTGATCAGTCTTGGAAAAACTCCTCCCACCTGAGATTGCAGCCTGGGGCTGAAGAGAGCATTGTGGGATCACCAAAGCTCATTTTTGATTCACAGGTGTTTATTGTCTGCAGTTCCAGAGCACTGGGAAGCTCTGTAAATGCAAAATGTCTCCATAAAGACGGGGTTGCTCCTCTGATTTTCAGAAGTGAAAACCAGGACATCTTTCTAGATTATAAACAATGTATAAAATCCACTGGGACTCCACAGTGAGAAAAGATTGCTATTTTATAGAGTAATTTAAAGACTCCAAAGCCATGTAAGACCATCCATGCTAAATCCTCAGCAGATGCAGGAGGGTGCACACTGATATCTGAATATTCCTATGCTTGGGTGTTATAGGAGAGACCATTCTTTATTGTCAGAATTCTGTGTCTGGCCTGAAGGTCAGATATTGGCAAAGAAAAATGGAAATAAACTGAAGAAACACTTCTACTTAGCTCTCATTGGTACTAAGGATGAGGAGATAAGAATTTTAAAGAAGCAAATCCTGATTGTGCTGAAGATGGTTTCTTGAATTAAACTGAAGAGCAGAAAGGAAATAAGCCAGGTAAAGTAGCTGTGACCAGTGAGAATAATCCCTCTGGCATTCAAAATTGTGTTCTAGACAGTTAAAAAGATGTACCTAAAAGCAAGCCCATTAATTCTACCAAATCAGGTAAGAATGCCAATATTTCCTATTTCAATATGTTAGTGTTCAGGAACACATAATCACAGAATTATTCTATGCAGGTGCTTTTATTGAGAGCTCTGGGTGTCAGGGGTACAGACCCAACTCTGACATGGGTTTGGGCTGAACATGTTTTATATTCTATTATTATATAACTTATATATTAATTATTAAACATACATTGTTCTGTTGTATACATTGATTCCATCCAAGCATGGGTTTCTTGTGATCCTCCTCAAACCCATAAGAGAGTTTGTCATGATTCTTTAAACAATAATTATATCTAATAACATCTAACAATGATATAATTTATCATATACTGACTACACAGGTGTAGTTTCACATGATCTAGCAAACACAAGGCCTAAGGTTTTCCAGGGCTTACCTTTGACATTTCCCAGGGTCTACTAAACCTAACTTTCTTCCTAGCTCCCTGAATTTCCTGTGATTTTAAAATATTTTACTATCATATCTGTTCTATCAGCACAAACTGTCTCAGGAAGGGTTTTCCTTGGGAGAGTTTCTATTCCATAACCTGCTGCTGCTGGGGCAGGAATCTCTTTGTCTTTGCTTCCTGCCCCTCCTCTCTGACACCTGCTGTTCAGAGAACTTTGGCTTGGACTCTCTGCTGTGGCTGTTCATTGATTTCAGCTCACAGTTCATGCAGGGATTTCATCCCCCAGCTCCTGGAATGCCATTTTGCTGCACACCACTGAAGTTTGGGAGGATCAGGAGTCCCTGGCTTGGGATGAAATTTTCTGCCATGGGTCAAGAGCTGAAGTTCAACTATTTCTGATTCTTTTATTCCATCCTGTGCTCAGTGGGTGAATTTCTGTTCCAGATAAATGAACCCATCAGATCCTGCTGGCATCTGTCTGCTCTGGTGACTGGAGGCGAGACACTGCACCTGAAATTAAAGGGGGAGAAGGGAAGGAAAAAGAGGAAAGGTGCCCAAACCATCACTCTGTTAGAACCCTACAGCACAAGCCCACATGTCACCGTTCTATTTTCTGAAAAATCCCTTTGCCAGGATTTCTTCTCCTGGGAAGCTGAGAAGCCTCAGAGAAAAATGAAAACAATAATTATCTCATTGCTTCTCCTGTGTTTTGCTGCTTTGGAATGTGGTTTGGACATTGTTTACCAACTGGTCATTGTTTGATTGGTTTCATGTGAATTGTTTTAACTTAATCACCAATCACAGCCAGCTGTGTCGGGACTCTGGAAAGAGTCACGAGTTTTTATCATCTTTTAGCCTTCTGTCTGTATCCTTTCTCTATTCTTCAGTATGGTTTAGTATAGCGTAATTATAATATAATATAATATAATATAATATAATATAATATAATATAATATAATATAATATAATATAATATAATATAATATAATATAATATAATATAATATAATATAATAGCCTTCTAAGAACATGAGGTCAGATTCATCATTCCTCCCCACGATGGGGAACCCCAAAAATACCACACCCACACTTTACAAAGCCAAAATATATTTTGGCATAAGTTTCCTGATTCCTCACCCGTCCAAGTGAGCAAGAACACAGTAAACTATGATATTCGAGTTAGTGGAAATGACTTTAATAAAATTTAAACCATACTTCTGTCTCAGGCTTCTGTTCAGGGAGCCTGATAACTTTCTTCACATTTGCAGAGAAGAAGAAAAGTTCAGGCAACCTTAACTTCTCTTTGAGCAAAGCCTGAATTGCCAAGGGCCAAAAAGTGTCAATTTTCATTGGTCTGTTTCAAAATAGCCCCAGCCACCTTGAATCATTCATGAAAGGATCATGGTTTCTTCTCCAGAGGTACAAGGAACAAAGCATGCACAGAGAAATGTTGTGACATTTTCTTGATAAATTTAGCCTAGATAGAGACTCTTAAAGTTCTGTGATTTCTCTGGCTGTCTTATGCTTGACCCCTCTCAGAAGTTGTGAATTGGTGTCTTTGATTGTGCCACATCTCTTACCTGCTCAAAGTGAAAGAACCAGAGAGGAGAGTCTGAGGAACCTTCCTCTAGGGATTTTGTCAGATTTTGTCCCAACAGAACATTTGCTATATCTAGACAGATTTTCTCCTCAAATAAAAATTCCATTGCAATCATTTCTTCTTAGTGTTCTGAGTGACAGCAACTCCACTGTGGGAATGCAGGACTGAAATCACCATTGTGCTTTATTTCCATTTTAAAGTATGGATAATAACAGGGATTTTATGTTTTTTAAATTGTGGTTCTGCTGATTATGAATAACTATCTATCTAAGTCTTTGCTGACTTAGAAACAGAATTTCGCCTTTCTGATGGAAGGTTTCAGGAGATGTCTAAGTGAACCTGCTAAGACAATGCAGGATTTCAGTGATTTTTAACATAAAGTTTATTAAGCCTTCAAAATGCTTTTACTTGGAAAATTTCCCTTGCAGTTTTAGGTGTTTATATTGACCAGAGTTCTAGAAATGCAGCACAAAATACAGAACAAAATGTATCCTTCTGATGTTTTCCACTCTAATTTAGTATTACATAGAATCTATTATGATATATAATCTACTTTTATTATCCAAGGCCCTTGTGCACACTACATCATCAGAGCAAGGCACTTTGGTGACTTCTGAGTACTTTTATAAATTATTCATGCATCTTTTTTTATATCACCTACTGTGGCATCAGCTAGGGACAAACAAATATTACAGACATGGTACCAATAAAAACAGAATGCATAAACAGTCTCTAAAATGTCTGTATAGTCTGCCAAGTCCTGCATATTGCTGGGGAATGCTAACAGCCACTGGAAACTTCTATTTTGAGAGTCCCCTCCTACAAAAAAATTAATTCTTTGACAAACTGCAGCCCATTTTCTACTTTCATAGATGTGATTAATGCCTTTTGAATGCATGGTTTCTTTTTAATTCAGAGGGTTTTGTTGGATTTTTTTCTATTTTAATATCAGATTTTTAAATCTTGTGTAGAGTTTGTTTTGTTGGTGATAAAGAATAAAGATTTTGATTCACAGATGAAACTGCAAAGCACACAAAAGCTTTAAGACATTTGCACATGCTGGTGCCATTGCCAGTGCATTTTCAGTAGGGTAAATGAATTGAGAAAAAGAAAAATAACAATTTGTGGATGTTGTGAAATAGTACTCCAGGATGCTGATATTGCTTCATTTGTACAGATTCCAGTCTGTGTTTCCTTCCCTGGAAGGGAGGACACTCAATCAGCCTTGGTTTTGTATTCTTTGCTCATTTTTGGGCTGCATATTTTAACCTACGTATCAGAAGTGTTCAGTAAAGCTGCAAAGCTCTCTGAAAGCATCTTACAACTGTCTAAAATATTGGAAAATGGTAAAAAGTTATAAAATGAAGAAACTGTGAGTACAAATAAAGGGCACTATTAGATGAGTCAGTTACATGGCAGAAGAAGGAAAAAGTTGATTAATTTATGACTCCTCAGGAGGTCTAAACTGTTGTGGTGTTGTGAGCGTCCCCAGGACGAGGTGAGAAATGAGAATTTGACTCCAAGTTCTCAGAAGGCTGATTTATTATTTTATGATAGTATGTTATATTAAAAGAAAATTATTGATATACTAAAACTATACTAAAGAATAGAAAAAAGGATACATCAGAAGGCTAAACAAGAATGAATAACAAAAACCTGCAACTGACCGAGAGTCCTACACAGCTGGACTGGGATTGGTTATTAAGTAAAAGCAATTCACATGGAACCAATCAAAGATGCACCTGTTGGTAAGCAACCTCCAGACCACATTCCAAGCAATCAGATAATTATTGTTCACATCTCTTTTCTGAGGCTTATCAGCTTCTCAGGAGAAAAATCCTGGCGAAGGGATTTTTCATAAAATATCATGGTGACATAAAGCATCAGGCACCAAAGCACAAGGAACAATCTTTGGCCTGGGGCTCCCTCAATGGAGCAATTCAGGGATGACACAACCCCCAGGGCTCACAGAGGAGCAGTTGGGGCTCACAGGGATGAGCCATGGCCATGTCCCTGTTCCATTTCTGCTCCCAGCTGAAGCCACTGTGGAGTCACAGGCACAAATGCTCTGCTCTGGGTGCCAGCAGCACGAGGGTTTTCAGAGCAGCTCAGGAAATGCAAACTGGTGCAAGGCAGGAGGCAGAGCAGCTTTGCAGTGCTTTGCTCAGAGGGGTTAATGCCCAGATCTCACCCTTTCATTTTCCATGGCTGAGGTTTTCTCCCTGCTGCCATCTGAGGGAATGAGCACGGGGGAGCTGATGTACGGCAGTGTAGATTTAACGTTCCTGTGCTAAACACACCTGATTGGAAAGTCTCCTTCCTTCTTTACTGTGGGAAAATGCAGCATTTTCTGGCTAAGGAGGGAATGCTTCTCACCCAACTCAACAGGGGTTCAGGTACAGAGACAGGAGACTGGAGCCCCACTCGCTGATTTCTCCATGTCTGCTGTCACTTTAGTCCCTACAACCTTCACTGAGCAGCGCAAACCATTTCTTGTGCTATAGCTTCATTCTTTTAATTAATTAATTAATTTAATTAATCCCCTTGGGAAAATGCAGCATTTTCTGGCTCAGGAGGGAATGCTTCTCACCCAACTCACAAGGGGTTCAGGTACAGAGAGAATGGAGCCCCACTCACTGATTTCTCCATATCTGCTGTCACTTTGGTCCCTACAACCTTCACTGAGCAGTGCAAACCATTTCTTGTCCTATAGGTCATTCTTTTATTTAGCAGAACTTAAGAACTCCCCCTGGCATTCATAATCTCTTTCCTATTGCTCCACCTGGGGTATAAAGTTCTCAGTGACCCAGAATGTAAATCCCGTTTTTTTTTTCTGAGTGAAAATAACTCTGCAGGCCTAAACAGGAAGGAAAAGGGGCTTGTGAGGAGAACAGAACTGGAGATAAGAGCAAACAAAGCTGCAAGACACCTCTGATCAGCTCTAAAACTCTTTTGGGATTGCTGCTCCCCTGAGTTCCTGCACTTATAGTGTGGGAATAGTTTAGAAAGAGTTTGGTGACCAAATTGCAGCAATGGCAAAGCCACTCTCCACATCAACCAAATTCACCCATCTTCTCCCAAACAGAGATGTTCAGCTCTGCCAGGGACAGCTGTGCCAGAAACCTCTGGGATACCCCCAACTTCCACCCTGCAGACCCCTGAGCTTTTTATTTATCACCTAAAGGCACAGAGCCTCATAACATCTAAATTCAAACAACAAAGATTGTCTGCCTTTTCTCCCCCTAATAAATGATGTTTTCTTTTTGTTCTGTTCACTGCTTTGCCTTTATAAAACATTTCACTCTTGGTTTTTCCTTTGATTCATATATGTGGTGATGTATAAGCTTGGCTGTTCTCCTCAGCTATTCTTCATTCAATGAAAACAAAATAAAATGGTGCCAAACCATTAAAGCAATTTGAATTTACAAGGTGAGGTACCCCTCTAAATGATGAATGGCTGAGATTTTGATTTATTACCTTTCCTTTTCCATATCAAATGATGACTCCACAAATAAATGAAAGCTGAAATGCTGCCAGTGTGCTACAATCATAGAATCCCAGGAGCTTTCTGTAGCAAAGGGTTTTGTGTCACCAGACCATATGGTAGCTCTTACTGAAACTGTACAAAGCTATAAAATCTCTGGAAGCCCAAGACAGCCATAACTGAAAAGCAGTGCAGGTACAAGTGCTGGCAGTCACCTCTCCACCTAAAAACAAATTAGAGATATTTTGGTAGCTACTAAAAGGAACACCTGGTAGCTCTGCTGTACCTGTCTGAAGCTGCAGGCTAACTCTGGAAATGAGAAGAGATCTGGTGGAAAATCCAATAAACAAATAAATCTTATAATTTTCATTTTCTTTAATATTAGTTTTTAATCCTTCATTTGTTTGTGGCAAAGGTGAATATTAATGCATGTAACTCAGATTTGAGCAGCTCCAAGTGAGCCTCTTTAATGCCATGAGTGACCCCTCCTCTGGACACAAAGAGCTCTTTGCCTCCTTACATTTGGTGCTGTTACCTGCAGAGAAAAGAAGGGTGTCAGAAAGTGGAGTAAAAGAAAACTGTAGAGAGTATAACTGGGATTATTTCCCTTTAATCACACACATTTGTAAATATTTCTTCTCTAAAAAGGCAGCAAACATCACCAAGTGATCTAGAGTGATCTATACATTAGGTTGTCCCCAACATTAGGCATTAAAGGATAAAAATCCCATATAATGTGTAATCTCATTAGGGCTGATGTGAAGCAGGCACAAATTAATTCCTTTAACTCTATATTCAACTATAAAATACAATTGTAGGGAATACACTTAAACTGAAATAAAGCCTGTACTAGAAGAGGTTTCTCTTTGCAGCATTGTCTCTGACTAATGAGCCTAAGAAGAGAAAAGCCTGGAAAAGAGGAAAGCAAAGCTAAGTTTCCAGCTATTATCTTTGCAGAGTTGACATACACAGGCTCATTATTGCATTATGTTTTATTCAACAAAATCACTTTAATGTTGCAGCTTAAATTGAATTCACTAAAGCATCTCTTGCCTAATGTGTCTCAAGTGTCTGCTTGCTGTTTGCATTTTCTTCAGAATTATGGCAGGGAATCTTTGGAAACAGCAAAATTATATGCAATCCACAAAACAATATGGCTGTAATGGGGTAATCGGCCTTCAGCGTAATTAAAGAACCATTCCCTCATCAAAGTAATTCTGCAAGAGACCTAGAGGCTGTATTGTACAAATCATCCACTTAGTAAAATTCTTTATCTGATTTGCATTTAAAACCTAGTTATGCAAATAGGCCTGCTCAGTGGATCACAAGGAATGTAAGGACTTAAAAAAACCCTGTAGTGATTAAACAGACCTGCTTCTTCCCCAGAAATCACAGGGTGTCATTGCCCTAGAAATATTTCAATTCACCTAGAAATATTTCAATTTACCTGTTAATCACCTAGAAATATTTCAATTCATGTGTTATTCACCTAGAAATGTTTCAATATTTCAAGGTTTTAAGAGTTTTTCTGCAAAACAGGAATTGCTTTGATGTGCCCATACAGTCCTGGTGATCTCCACTCTGGACATGCCTGTTCCACTGCCCTGATTCCCAAATCATCCCACAACACAGGAAGATGAAAATGCCCTTTCTTAGCTGATGATTTGTGTCAGAGTAGAGGAATTGCAGCTCCCATTTTGATCTGCAAGCTCGATTTCCAGTTTGCACTAAAGCAAAAGGCCTTTGCACTTCCCTCCTTCCTCAGCCCCAGGTTTCTTAGTGACATGAGAGCTGCTATTGTTTGCACAATGTGAAAATGTGTTTCTGGATCTATTCATCCATTAATTGAATATATTTTGAGTTCTTTCACTGGGTTGGTGAGAGCTGTCCCTCTCTGCCTGCAAAGGCATGGTTTGACAACCCTGGAATGACTACAGCGATGCTGTAGAAATAATTCTTCACTTTTGTCCAAATTGTGTGTGAATTTATTTGGGTTAAGTTTAATAATTAAAGCCTTCCTTCAAGCGAAGGTAAAATAAATCAGAAATAAGTATTGAAAGAACTACTTTTAGTATTAATTCTTCATACCAGTTCAGTGACATGAGAAAATATTTATCATAAGGATGTCACAGCATAATAGCTGCTGTCTTTCTACATTGTCTCATATTCTGTAACTCAGCCTTATTTCCTAGAAGTACATTTTTCTCAGAACAAGTAAACATTTTTCTTTTAGCTGAACTGCTTTTGTCTATATATCTATAAAGGTGCCACAACATTTTTCCCTAAAAAAAAATCCTCAAATACAGTACATGAAGAAGGCTGACCATGAAAAATGAGTTTTATATTGCAGGGGAAGAGCAGAAACTCAAAGTATTAAAGCAGTTTGGTAGACAAAGCATTCTGCTTGTCCTTACCATGTAAGAGAAATTCAAAGAAACACAAAACCAGAAAGATTTCACTTGTTTATTTCCCATTCTTTGATGTGAAGTATGTTGTCTGTAACCTTAAAAATGTTTCCTAAATGCATTAGAGAAATGTATAACTCCAAGGTGATAAACTCAGGGAAGTGACAGTGGGCCAAATGCACTGTGACTTTTGGAACATCTGATTTCCTCTGGAATGGCTGAGAGCACTGCTGGCATCAGGAAAAGGAATAAAAGGGGTGTTCTTTCAACCCTGGTTCTGCTTCCTTCTTTTATCTCAGGATTGCAAGAGGCCCAGGGAAGGGCTGGGTGCCTCCCAGCACTGCAGCAAAATCTCTGTTTTGGGGGGAAGGTTTCACACAGCAGGATGAGCATGCAAGTCCATGCAGAATGGGAAAAGGCCTCAGGAAAAGGGAAATGTTTCTTTAGAGCAGTGACAAGGCTGGGGGCAGAACATCTGTTGGGAATTGTTCAGAACGCTGCTGGTTTATAAAGCAATGAAAACAGACTTGGATTGAGATAATAGTCAAGAGCAGATTGCAAGAGTTTTTTTGATACATATAATTCCTTATCCCACATACTGTTGAAGAGGAAAAGTAAACAAGAAACTGCTCCCTCAAACACTCAAACCACCCCCAACGCAGCCAAAAATTATTCTGGGCCAAAACAGAGCAGAAGTTTGAACAGGGATCTCTTACTAAGAGCTACAAAAGAGGAAGAATCTCAGCAGTCACTTCTGAGCTGTACATAGGACATAATTCAGAATTTACTTTCCACTTTTTACAATCTAAGCATTTGTTTTTGGGATGATCTGGGCCCTGTGCAGATATCACAGCTCCCCCATGTCCCCTGAGCCAGCTGGGTGGGCAAGGCTCAGGCAGAAGTGTGTGCTCAGCTCCTGGGCCTCTCAGGAGAGGTGGGAGAAATTTTGGCAAAACACAGAGATTCCACTTGATGCCTTGTGAAGGCTGCCCTAGAACAGAAGCTGGACAGAGTTACAGAATAAAGCAAGGATTTATTAAAAAGATCTGCTCAATGGATGCTCCTTGGGCAGCACAAGAGCCCAGCCAGGGCTGCACCCAAGATGAACCAAAATGGTCCCAAAATGCCCAACCAGTCGTGGGATCTCACACTTTTATAAGTTCTGCTACATTTGCATATTGGAGTTAATTGTCTAATTCCACCTTTAGCCCATGCAGTCCCATCCTGCTTGTTTTTCTCTCTTCATTCCATGTTGTTTGTGCTCTTGGGCTGAGATTTGGATCATTTGTCCTTGGTGCCCAGCTGGAGCAGGAATTGTTTTGTCTCCCTGCTCTGTGCACAGAGCTCACCATTCCATAATGTGAACCCAGACCCACACACTAAAGCAGCACAGAGTCTGAAACATAGAAAAGCTCCAACCTGAGGCATCATTTCCCCCTTTAGAGGCTTGACAAGGACTTCACCTTGTTGAGTCTCTACTCTAACAGATGATAACAGGTTTGGTTCTTGAGAGGAAATCGTGGTGGAGCTGATGTGTGACCAACCTCAGCCTTTGATTTTATTTCCTTATGGGCTTACCCAGGTATTGCCTGTCCTCAAATGAGATTATTTAGTGCAAGGGAGGGGAGGACATTGGGCTGTGATTGACAAACAGCCTCAGGCTTGGGTGGGCATGAAAGACCTGCAGGGGTGGGTGCCACACATCAGCCTAATGTCCCTCCTGAACCTGCATTAAATGGTGCCTTTTGGACAGACTTATGTTGCCATAATACACACAGCATACAAATCCCCACATCTGCCAGCTCCACACTGGGCTGCATAATAATGATTTTCTTTAGCTTTAAAAGATACAGAAACCAAAAAACAAGCAAAAATTTCCTAGGAGGATGAATGAAGCATTTTGTGGTGAATTCACACCTCTGCCTGTATCCTACTTGGATGTAAAATGTAATGAAAATGACATTGCTTTCTTGGAATTTCTTGTCTCTGAGATCCAAAGAACAGCACATGAGGAATTCCAGGAATAAGATGGAAATTTTCTGATTTGGTTTTATGTGTCTACTTTGTGCAGGCTTCTCAAGCCTTGTACAACTTTGCAATGCCCCCCTTTTGTAATATAACCAACAATGGTCTTGTTTTTAAACTTGAACATTAAGTAAAGTTTCCTGGGGTTTTGAGGTTTTTTTTGGGTTTTGTTTTGTTTTTTGGTTTTTGTCTTTGCTGTTGTTGTGGTCTGTTTTTATTTTTCCCCCCTAACAGAGGAAGCCTTCTAAGATGTAATAAATAACTTGTAATTGAAGTAATCTTCTTTCCTCTAGTGCTAAACACATACCTGGAACAGGGAATGCAGAATTAGCATGAGCTAATTTAGCATGTAGAAATTGGCACTTCTTTTTAATTAACTATTGATTTGGGGAATTTGTGTGCTGAGTTTAATCAAGTTGGATGAGAGTAGATAACTCCAGTCAGTTTGTTTCAATTTAAGACATATAAAACAGATGCAGGGTATCTGTATATTAGAAGTAAAACTTCCTGCTAGGAGCAACCAATATCTTCCCTGGGGCTTGGAATTCAAACTACAACTCCCCTTCAGTTTGTTGGAGCCTCTACATTATAAAATTTTATGCGGCAAAAAAGATTTGATCTTTAAAGAATAAGCTTTGTATTAGAATCTCTGGAAAACAGGATATATTCTGGCAATGATGCAATTTTCCTTTTCACTGAGGATTGGAAGATGACCTGCAGGGCTGGCTGAGGTGTCAGGGTTAGGTGTTAAGTGGGGGAAAGTCCAGCTACCCTTGGGAGTTTCTTTGGTCACAGGGAGGAAAATTCTCTGCAAAAGCTGCAGTTTCCTACAGGATGGTTGGGAGAAAACTATTGTTGTGCTATCATTTGAAAATCTCACCAATTATTCCAAATTAATGATTCTAAAGTGTTTTAAATAGTCCAGTAATGGACCTGTAAGGCTATTTAGAAAGGGTACCACAAATAAAGTGTAAATCTCACTGCTGTTCTCAGTCTCCCTGTGAGCACTTGGTCTATGTGGTGTTAATGCAATGACTCTTTGCTCTGGTGATACCAATTAATTCATGGTCTAGGAGGTTGCACTATTAAAGTTTCTGATATTCAGAATTTTAATCCTATTAGCTGAATCCCTGAAGAGTCATCTCCCTCCTTGTATACATCCTCCATGTATTGCAAGAAGGTTATTGTTCCCCTCTGTGATTATTTAGTCAAGGTATTACACAACGAGCCTTTAATTGTTTCTTCTGGAGAAATCCCTTTAGCCCAATTTGCGGCTTAAGTATCTGTGCTTATTGACCAAAGTGCATCTTCAGTACAAATGGACCCTGTTCCTGCTGGCAAGCTTTAAATCAGCAGAGCAGCTTTCAAGTGTTTAATGTGAACTTTTCCTTGGCCCTCATGCTGGCTCAGCTCCACACCCCTCAATGGTCTCTCCCAATGTTTTCCTGCTTTTTCCACGGCCAAAATCCAATGTGCTGGTGCTGCCCTCTGTGTGTCACAGCACCCACTGCTCCTGTTGTTTGGTGGTGTTTGAGGGTCCCCAGAATGAGGGGAGAGATGAGAATCTTGACTCCATGTCTCAGAAGGCTGATTTATTATTTTATGATATATATTATATTAAAAGAAAATTACAAACTATACTAAAGAATAGAGAAAGGAGACATCAGAAAGCTAGAAAGGAGTGAATAATAAAAACCTGTGACTGCTCACAGCCTGGACACAGCTGGATTGTGATTGGTCATCAAGTAAAAACAATTCACATGCAACCAATCAAAGAGGCACCTGTTGGTAAATCATCTTCAGACCAAATTCCACAGAACAAAGGAGAAATCCACTCTGTCCCCTTCATCTCAGCAGCACAAAGGAGAAATCCACTCTGCTCCTTTTATCCCAGTAGCTGCCCCAGGGTAAATTCAAGTAGGCCCAGTGATTTTATCTGAGCTGTGCAAAGCACAACTGCAGCCTTTAATATTTGTAATTCCTTGGTGTCTCCCCAAGCAGAGCTCCTGTAGGTCCCACACAGTGTCCAGAGCTGTCTGGCTCCTTGGCACGGATGGGCAGAGGACATGACAGGGCTTGCTTTACCTGGATCCTAGTTGGGAACAAAATATAAACGGAATATGCCTCCTTTACTGTAGCTGTTAGTTCCACAGAGGTATGGCAGGATTATTTTGTCCCCTTTCACTTCCTAACAATGACCAAAGTACTCCTCCCTGTGCTCCTCTGTTGTAGAGGATGCCAGACTGATTTATTTCCAAAAATAAATCTAATATATTGTAATTAATTTGTTGTCAAAAAGACATTCTGGATGTTGAGGACATTAATTAAGTGAAGGTTTGTGATTATGCAGCACCAAAACTCAGTGAGAGACAGGGAAGCAGCACAAGATGTGGAATGTCTTGGTATTCCAGGTTTGTTTTTTTTCCCTCTGGCCTTCCCACCTTTCACTTCAGTGTGTATTTAAAAATATTTATTTCACCACAGCTGCATTCTGAACAGATCACATCATTGAAATAAGTGATGCTAAGAATGATCAATGGGCACTTAGGGGGGTTAAGAGTCTTTTACCTGAAATACTGGACTCATTTTGAGGCTGATATGAGCAATCTGCATTGCTCTGCTCTGTTGCCCTCAGGCAGGTTTAAAAACAAAAATCTGCTTTGCATAACAGCAAATAGTCAGGTGTTAGTTGTGCCACCAAAACCTGTGTTTTACCCCTTGGATCAGATACTTCCTGTGGTAGTATCCTGAAATTTCTGCTCTCTCTATTACAAATTGCTTATCCAGCACTTAGACTTGTGAGATAATGTGTGTCTAAAGGAAACGAGATAGAGCCTTGCCTTTGCTGCTTGATAACAAGGGGAGACAAATTGCTTCCCCACGTTTTTTAGACACTGAATGGGTTTCTATAATTGTGTTGTAAAATGCTGTGATGGATCAGGACACATCTTGTGATCCCACATAAAGCTGAGCCCTCATCAGTCATGAGAGGCTCTCACAAAAGGCAGGGACAGCTTCATTCTGCCTCGAGGCTGAAGGAAATGGGATCTCTTCCTTTCAGGAGGGATGCTTGGAGCAAAGAGAACTTGCTGAAATCCTGTTGGGATTGCATTTTGTTTCCTGTGGAGTACCTGTGATAACAACTTATCTCCTGCTGTGGATCTTGGTGTTTTTTTGTGCCTCAGGTGGTAACAGACACCCAGAGTTACATTTTATTTTCTTCCTTTGATGATGATGTGAGCTTTGTTATCTTCTACCAATAAATGCTGTAGCTCAGTTATTCCTACTTCTTTTGCTTTCAGACTGACCTCAACTGTTATTTTATAATTTGAACTTTACCAACTTGGTAAAAGGGTTTATTAGTATGTTTGGGTTTGACCTGACTGCCTCTGTACTCCTGCAGCACAAGAATATTGCTTTTGGCTGGTAGAGCTGTTTATTGTGTGGTGGATTCTGTTGGTCCCAGTTATCTTGTAGAATATTGTGAGCTGGGAGAAGTGATCAAGGTTCTGTTGCATGATGTTTTTAAAGCATGAAGGCTGGCACCCTTTTTCAGAAAGACACCCAGAACTGAGTGGTGTGGTGCTTGAGGAAAATGGGTGTGATGCTCAAGCAAAGCAAGACCTACAAAGTGTGAGCAGGAAACAAAGTTTTCTGAAGGAGGGTTTGAGTGAGGCTGTGCTGAAGGGTAAGGAGGAGGCACTGAACACAGCAGAGGGTGTGAGATGAAGATGTTGGGTGAGCTGCAGAATATTCAGGTGACAGTCACCTTTGGAGGGGTGGCTGGATGGCACAGCAGCTCCTTCGTCTCTTGCAACCATCTCATTTGTGCCTTTATCTTCTGCTCCTCCTTCAGCCCCTATCATCTGCAGTACTTTGATGATAATGTCATCTGTTAAACTGACTATCTCCCTGAAATCACCGATAACGTTTCTCTTGACTCTCCTGATCAGGATCTCATTGTTAACTGGAGCAGAAGAGGGAAAAGGAACAAAAGCCCTGCTGTGCTGCTTGCTGGGATGTGTCAGGAGCTTCCCTGCAGCCCTGGGCTCCAGCACTGCCCACAGACCTGTCACTGCACCAGGGACACACCTGAGAGCTGCAAAGTGAATTTTTTGTTCCAGCAGGGAGGAAAATAGAGCAAAGGGCAGCTTGACAAGCCTGGGCTCCTTCTTAAATGCATCTGGGTAATACAAATAAGTTTGTTTCAAGGTGTGACAGCTGTTGATGCTGAAACTCTGGAGTCTGTTCCTAGCAGGAAATCTAATTCTAATCTAAATGCATGAAATGAAGGTTTTGGAGCTGCTAGTACTGCTAGTACTCAGATACAGATGGTGTGGTAGAAAATATCAGAATCCAGAAATCTTTCAGGAAAGATTTTGTGGAGAGTAATTTTCTTGGTGGTAGTATGAAGAACATGTAGAAAGCAAGAGATTTCTGTATTATGACAGCTAACAGGTGCTTTAAATAATTTTCCAATGCACCTTTCCCCCCCTTTTTCCCTCCAAAAGGGGACAGTCTGAACTAGGTTTAGAAACATCTGGAAAGGAGACTTTCATGAAGCTGGTCCATGTTCAAAGCTTCTTATTCAAAATTCTGAGGATGAGCAAGTGCAAGGAGAGAGAAAGTTAAACCACCTTGCAGTGTCTTCTTTCTTCATGCCTGGTTTGGACTTGCCTGGTTTGGACTTGCCTGGTTGGGGTGGGGAACAATCAGTTGCAAGTCAATTTGGAAGAAGTGAGACAAACTGTGGGGGTGAAAAGTGCTGCTTCACTGGAAAAGGCACTGCTGTTAAAACAGGCAAGGGAGAGGGAAAGGGGGAAGAAAGAAAAACCCAATTGTCTTCTTGCCTCAGGCTGAGCCATGTGATGAGCCAAGCAGATAATATTGACTACACCCCTTACTGGAGCTTGAGTGGAAGACATTTATTTATTTTATTGCCAAGGATGCTGAAGGAAGAACTCAATAACTTCCTGTACTGGTTATATTGTATTAAAAAAAGGCTACAAGGCAGAGGTAGATATATCCTTGTCCTTTTTCTGCCATCCTTAGCTCAGTCTCTTTTGCCTGCAGCATGGAATCATCTGGGCCTTGAGAGCACTAATGGACCTTGATGGCACAGAGCAAACTCAGCATTCCCCTCCCTCCTGGTCTGGGGCAGCCTCAGGAATTGTCAGCCTGACAGAGAGATTCCAGGAATTTTCCAATCATAAAAGCTGCCTAGTGGCTTCTAATGTTTTGAGAACATTTAGCAAAATATTAAAATTCATATAAATATAAAAATTTAGCCTTTCTAGGAGCAGGTATTGACAGGTAAGAGGGTTTCTGACTGACATCTCTTTGGCTGAAGTGCCTTTTGCTTGTTTCTGTTCTCCAAAAGATCTTCAGGGTGATCTGTGCAGGGATGGGTATCTTGCTGAGGCTGTTATTACACGGATTTATATTGCAAAGGGTGTTCAGTTTGAAAGTTATTTGGGTCTGAGAGGAATGATGGATTTGTCTTTACAAACAATCTGTGGGTCTGCTGGTAGGTAAAACCAGCACTGAGAGATAGAAGGAACAATGGGAAGGATTCCACTGGCTGATGGAGGGAAAAAGATATTTGCTTTTACAAATAAACTGTAGGTTTGCTGATAAATGAAATCAGACATTGAAAGATGAAAGAAACAATGGAGAAACCCCCTAGATTCCATAAGAATTAAAAACGAAAAGGGAGGGTTATACACAGATAGAAAGTGATGGTGGGGAGAGGAATTATTTTACTCATCTGCTTTGCACTCAGCAGGTGTGAATCCAGAGCAGCTCTTTGGATAATTTGATACAGCTTTGTAAAAATTACAGCCCTGTTTTTTGGCCTGTGCTTTGATAAGAGCCACTGAAGAGATGATGTTGTTACTTTGCTCCCCAAAGAGGGATTCTTTATTGCAGCAGCTTGAGAACTGAACCTTCAAATTCCTCAGAACATCTTGGGTGTTGCTGTACCTTAAGTGGAAGTCTGAAATTTGATCTGCAAACCTTGGGCAAGCCAGCAGGTGACATTCACAGCTCCTGCCAGTAACTGCTTGCTTGAAATGAGGTTTGGAACATTTATTTAGAGGGTGAATAGGTGTGAGTGTGCTGGGAATAATGGGAAATTGGAGTTGGATTATACATACAGATATTATGCAATATATCTCATGTGCTGAATGGGGACCACAGAGAAAACAGCCACTGCTTTGATTGAGAATGGATCCCTTTGATCAATTAACTACCCACAGGTGACATTAAAACAAACCAGCTCATTTGGCTGAATCCTTCCTTCCTCTACTCTGGTTCAACATTATGAAGGCTCAAGTGCCAGTTCTCAGCTTCTTTCTCTGCCTCTGTCAAATTTCTGTCCAATTACAAAATACCACCCAAACCCATGAAGAAGAAGAAGGGAAAAGAAGAACAACCAAGCAGCATCCTAAAACCTCCATCTTGCCCTATATATATTCTAAAACCTTAAACTCTAAGTCTTCCACCCAGTGATATGACACACTTCTAATCAAACTAAACATCCCAGTGCTATCAATCAATTTTGAAAGCCTTTTCCTTAGCCCCGAGGTCAAATATAGTATTTTCTTGTGGGTCTGTGCCCTTCAGCACAGAAAGTTTTACATTCTCAGCATCCAGGATTCCAACACTCAAGATTGATCTCAGGCTGGAGCAGTGAACCTTTCCATGCTCTGTGGGTACCCTTTGACAGTTAGTGAAGCCCTGGCACATTTCTGATAGAGTTTAAGGGAATATTTTGGTGTCTGAGAGGTTCTGAAGGATTCAATAGCAGCACACCCTGCTCTGTTTTTTATTATGGCCATCATAGCAGATGTTAGTGCAGAATAAGTTTACAGGGAAACCTGAAGCTATAAACAATGGAGTCAGTGTCTCTAATGTTTGTTGGTGAACATAAAACAATAATAAAAACAATGAAATATTTATAAGCTTTCAGAAGTAATTACAATGATGAGGTGCAGAGTTTAATTCGGAAGCAATAGCAAAATAAATGAAAAATTAATTTTCCAGACTTACTGGTTCATTTTCAGACTTATTAAAAATAACCTGGCCTCCTTGTAGCAGTAAGATGTGCCAAATTACCAGATTATTGTAAACTTATATTTCTGTTCTCCACCCATTAAAGTAATTGTACAAGTGGGGAACTTGCCTGTTGTTCCTTTTTGGTTTTTTTTTTCAATCAGAGAACACATGAAAAGAGCTGTGAGCTTTTACTGCTGATTATAGTGACTTTCATTTGCAGAACTGGCATTTTATGTTCTCCTGCAACAGGAATGGACTTACAGAACCTGTGTTTTCACTGCAGAGAGGACATACATCAGAGGGCTTTAAATCAGATTAGTTTTCCATTGGCTTGCAAACTAAGGTGAGGTAAGAGAAAGCAACAAGTATTCCATTAAATTAAACATCACAGTGCTGGGATATAAATGCCATTCTGAGGTAATTCTCATAATTTTACCCATTAAGACACTAAAATCAATGAACTTCTCTTTTATGGTGGTTGTGAACTGGTTGAGCTGAACTGCAGATTTATTTGGGGATTCTCTAACTCTGCTTCCACGGAAACTGCTGGTTTTGATGGCAGCACAGTTAGGTGACAATATGAAATCTCTTGGCTTATCTGTCCTTGAACCTCAAAGCTCACTGTGAGTGTTGTTTTCTTGCCAGAGAAATCAAAGGGATCCTTGTTGGGTCTAAGCTGTGAGGGGTGGAATGGGATCCAAATAATGTACATCCTGCAGGGATGCTCACCCCCGAGCTGAAACCACTGGCCTTGATAATTCAGTTGCTTATTTGGCAAGTGGGTACAATAAAATAAAGCTTCTTTACACCTAAGCCTCATGAGATTCAGTCAACAGGCGTTTTCTTGCTTTCCAGCTCTGCCCAAATCCCCTAAAAATCTAAAATCTACCCCCTGACTCCTTGTATCCAAATCCCAGTGGCTTTGGGTGGCACTTGGAGGAGGCCAGGCTTTCTGCAGGGAGCAGCACAGTTCCCATCCTGTCTCCAGCTGCCTCTTGTTTGTGTTTTGGGGTGCACAAGAGGTGGAAATCTCCCTCAGTTTGGGTCTCAATACCTATTTTATTTCATTTAGTGTGTCTTACTGTCCAAGAAGAGATGCTGGCTGAGAGTGGTACCTGTGGAATTCTGGCTGTTCTGGCTTGCAGTTGCTACAACTGCATTTTTTAGCAGTGATTTCAAGCAGAAATGTCTTGAAAGCAGTCTGTGCAAGGATTCCTGAGGTCTCAGAGCACTTGTTACTCACTTTCATGTACCTCCCTGGGTAATGGCCTCTCAGATTTTAGTGACTGGTGCTCATGGCTTTATTTGGCTCACGATCAGTTCTGTGAGGGGTTCTGTGGGGAAAGGACTTGACTCTGAAACGACTCATTAGGTATGAAGTGAGTTCTGTCAGAAAAGGGCAAGGGGTGGGCTCTGGCCAAGAGGGAAGTTCTGACACTAATGAGTCAGGGGGTAAAACAGTAAATCAGGCTGATATTAATCAAGGAATGTATCATAGAGGATGAAAATGAGGCTGGACATGTCTAGAGCATTGACTCTCATCTTGATCCCTTTAACCTCTTCAGAAATTCATGATGATCTGAAAGACTTGAAGTGAGCTCCCTGCATGAAGCCTGGTGGCCCAGCTTGTAGGGGGATACAGTATGGGTAAATGAAGGTGGTATAGAATGTAATCATTGCCCCTAAAAGAGTTGTAGCTGCACCAATTACTAAAGATTAGGAGCAGGCCTGATCTTAACAGGCCACACCTGTAGCCAATAAGAACAATGGTATAAAAGAGTGAATAAATGGGTTCTGGAGTCAGATGGCTGCTGCAAGGACCAGGAACAGTCAGTGCTTAGAGGAGCTGCCTATGAGAAACATTGAGGAGGTATGAAACTCTGGTGATGTGGAATCCTTGCACTATAATGATAATAGAACTCTCACAATATGTAAGACAACACCAGCTAAGTATGGCCTAATGCCCTGGAGAGCTTCCTGACATCATAGAACCTTTTGCTGCTGTAGAAACACAAAAGCAATAATTGCCTATTCTTGCCATACAGTATTTTTGTGCTAAATAACGGGAAGCAAAGGCCTGACTAGCCATCTCTCACAAGTACCAACAGAATTTATTTCTTGCCTTCCCATTTCTCCTTTTCTCTGCATGAAGATGTTGATGTTTCAGAAATGTTTGATTTTCATTAGAGACAAGAATGCATTCCCTGTCTCAGTAAATTTTCATTTCTTCAAAACCAGAGGCTATGCTTCAAACACAAGGAAGTGGGTGTTTTATTTTGTGATCTGGAGGAAGCTGGCTGTGCCTGTGATCTGGGGACAGGGCTGTGCAGGAGCCAGCAGTGCCTGGCAGGCTGTGTGGCTGGGCTGGGCACTGAGGCAGCCTGAGCAGCTGCCTGCTTCCACTTCAAACACAAATAAAACACTGCTACAACTGGCAAGGTCTTGCCAGGCACTTGAATTCCATGAAATCAAAGCTTCTGGATGGAGATATGCTCCAACAGAAATTGATGCAGTTTACTGTGTAAATAAGCCTGAAGTGCATTGTAGCTAAACAGCATTTCTGTTTCACAATTATTTCTGTATTTCAGTGTTTTAGGTGACGATGGGAAGTTTAAGAAGGAGTAAACAAAGTTCAAATAGAAAACAGGATTAAACAGCCTGTGTGATGGAAAAAGCAGGTATGAATGGTGAATGAGCCCTAGAAATAGGAAAGGTTTTTACAGTTTGTTGAAGATTATCTTAACAGTGGTGTAACTCCTTCAGGAGCTTCAAGCAGGAGGAAAGATGGGAAAGGGTGGGTCAAGTTTTAACAATATGGGAAAGAGGGTGAAGGATTTGTTGAAGCCAACAGCTCTGCCTAGGGGGAGTGACTTTTGAAGAAAATCTCTGTTGTTGGTCTCTACTGCTGCTGATGAGGATATTCAGTGGTGTTTATTGATGGTTTTCTTTCCTCCTCAGCTAGATGAGTGCGGGGACTCATGGCTTTGAGAGAGGGGCATGACCTGTATCAATCTGTGCTCACCTACGCTCTGGCTGACAATCTCTTGTTTCTTGAAGAGGATCAGTCACCAGCTGAGCAGGTTCCTTCTGTAGGCTCATCACAAGTGGACACCCCTCCAGATTGAAGGCCAAGCTGTGGAACTTGACCACTGCAGGTGACAAGGCATGTGAGGCTGGATCCAGCACCATTAAAAAAACCTCTCAGCTTGATTTTAACTCTGCTGAGCCCACTCAGTTTGTGTTCATCCAGCTCTGGAAGTATTTACAGCTGCAAGTCAGGCAAATGCCCAACCTTTGCTATGGTCAGTGTTAGCAATGGATGGTTAATGTCTCCAGGTCTGGGTGTGCAGATATCCTGGATCTCAGAACTGCTCCCTCAGCCTCCTGTGGGTCTGGATGGAGACCCTCAAATGACTGATTCCTCCTCTCTTTGTTCATTCTTCAGTAATTGACACAACTACTTGCTCAAACTAACACCTCCTTTGTAATGTCAGTGAAATCTCTGCTGGAACACAGATTAATCCCCTCTAGGACAGCAATCTCAGTGAAATCAGTGCCGGGACTCAAATCAACTCCCTCTAGGATTCTAATATCTGTGAAATCAGTGCTGGGACACAGATTAACTGGGGGATTCTGGCCAGACAGACCTTGATGAGCACAGCAGAAAATAGAGTGTGACTCGCTGAATTCATCCACACCTGGTTGGGCACCACTCCTGAAGTTTTGTCCTGACTGGAACACCTCTGGACATGTGCAGTGGGTTTCTTAGGGATTTACTTCCCTCTGCAAGCTATAAGGAGCCTCATTTAAATCTACAAGCACTTAAGTGTGAGAAAACAGGACTCACATTGCTTTAAAAAAAAAAAAAGAAAAAAAAGCCTCTATTTAATCTTGCCTTCTCTGTTGGAAGAACGAGCAGCACATTGCAGTCTATACGTCAAAACACTTGGTTACTTTTTTTTTTAAGGGTTCAAATATTACACCAAACCTTTGGTTTTGTGTGGTGGCATTTTTAATAAATTGTCTGAGAGAGCACGAAAAACCTCCAAAATGTCCTGCTGCGTTGTCCTAATCTCATTTTAATCTCATCCCTACAGCTCTAGGACCAGAATGTTATGTGAAATTTGTGTTACAGTGTGGAACGTGGATTTAGGTGGTGCAAAGTTAATTTACAAAGTAAGGATATCCTTATAAAAAAACACCCCTAAACCTGGAATGAAATTATTTTGAAAGAAGCTGCTTGGAGTTAAGGCCACCTTTGCATTTTAATGGGTAATTACTCTTGGCATCACCACCAGTGTATAACCAAGGCCCTCAGCACCCCTGGGGCACAGACGTAAATTTGGATTTAAAGACGGCGGTGCAGCTAATATTGAGGAAAGCCAATTTCCGTGGATCGGGGAGAAGAGAAATCCGAGGGTTTTGTCGCTGGCAGCAGCAGCGTGCATATAATCGATAAAGGAAAGGTTATTGCTGCTCCGGCCGCGCTCAGCGCTCGCAGCCGGCAGGAGAGGGCGGCAGAGAAACAGCTCCGGCTCCCGCACAGCACCCAAATTTCTAACGGGAGCCACAGCACATCGTAGCTCTCGGAAGCCGAATCCCCTTTCAAAACGGCAGCTTCAGCTGCGCCCCCCCCCCCCCTTTTTTTTTTTTCCCCTCCTTAAAAAAAAAAAAAAAAGTCCGCAACACTTTGAAAATGTCAAATTCCTGCGGCAGCCCAGAAGACGCGGGGAAGCAGCGAGGCAGAGATGGCAGGATAAGAAGGGAGGATGTGGAAGATTCCCAGCCTGAGGGAAAGAGGCTGAAGCTGGGGAATGAAGCAGGGACCGGTGGAAAGGACAGGGAAGCAGCGGCAGAAGATGCAATAATGCCTTGCTCAGGCAGAGAAGAGCCCGTGCCCGAAGGAGGAGGTGAAGGCAAAAGTGTAAGTGAGCATCTTCAGTGGCTCAGGAAAGGGGGAAGGGCCGGGAGGTTACCTTTGAAATTATCTGTCATCCCGAAGTTGGTAACTGGGCATCAGGAAGAGCAGGATGAATGGAATCGAGTGTCCCATCTCACTGAGATCATAAGCATGGTCCTCTTTAATTTCTCATCTTGCCTGCACGCTTTTTAGTGCAGGAGTGTATGTTTTATCTGGCTCTCACATCAGCTGCTTGCATGATGTGTGTGTCAGAGGAGTGATTTCCTTTTTCATGGGGAGAAGGAATACTAACAGCTAAACTTGCTTTTCAGCTGCCTATATCCATTTAGAAATTGGGTAAAGATGGGTGCATTGAATTGGACAGTTTGGGTTGTTTATCAGTCTGTCCGTTCACACTTTGAAGTGCATTCATGTTGAGTAGCACTGTTTTACAGCTGGGGATGGGGGTAGAGCCTCCAGAAGAGGAGAATTGGTGGTTAGAGATCTCATCTGGTGAGATCTTGCCAAAGAAGAGCTGCTGAGCAGTTGCCTGTGTAAACATCAGCACTGGCAGATGTTTACACGAGGGTAACTTTGCTGCCTGGTTATTCAGCTCCTGAGGCACAGCAGAGAGCTCAGGGGAGAACATCTGGATCCCCAGCCAGCTGAAGCTTTGCCCCTCCTGGTGCAATTTCAGGCCAGGTACTTTTCCTCCACACATCCTGGCTGCTTCCCTTGGTCAGAAATACAGGGGGAGGGTGGAGGGGACAGTGCCTGGGGTGGAGGATGTTTCTGTGTGAGTTGTCATAGGGGGAGAGTGTAGCTGAAGAGCTCACTTAAGAGCTGCTGGAGGTTTCAATGCACTGGTTTCATCCAGAAGTTTTCTGAAATGTGGGTTGTTTTCTTTCCTGGGGTTGACATCCTGAATTTAGACATGCCTTTTCAAATGAGGAGCTAAGTAGATGCCCAGTGTTTCAGTAGGATTTACATTTTTTAAGTCATTTGAAATCTAGTTTGTCCTCTTGGTGGAAGGTCATCTCTAAATGCAACAGTTTTCCTGAGCTACAGAAGTATTTAAAATGTGTGTGGAGTGTTGGTTTGTTTATGCAAGCAGAAATCTTTTATCAAGCCATGTAACTGCAGAGAGTTGCACTTTGCTCTGTATTTTGGGATTCCAGTGCTTTATGAAGTTAGGTTAGGTTCTTTCTAACTCTCGGGCAGTGAAGTGCCACTCTTGTTCTCACACTACTCTGGCAGAGACTTATTTTCCCCAAAATTAAGTGCAAAACACAGGCATGTTAATTGCTCAAATCACAACCTTCACTTTTGGTTGTTTTCTTCTTTTTTACCTGGGAGTAAAGGTTTTAGACCCATTCTGCTTTGTGATAAATATCTAGAAGTGAACACCCCACTATGGGCTGGGGTAAAAGTCTTGATGGTATGTCTTACTATAACACCTAATGAGGAAGTTACTGAAAAATAAGCCTTAACTGAATAAATTTACTTTATCTTTTAATGCAGAATATATGAGAATGATGCATACCTGAATCACTGGGCTCTGCCCCATCTGTGGGGCCTGGTTTAGCCCCTTATTTATGTTCTGCTACTGCAGCAAAGTTCTGTGCTTTTTAATACCTGTCTTTTTTTTTTTTTTTTTTTTTTTTTTGTCCTTTCAAGGACCTGGTATAGCTTCTCAGACTTTACATTCCGCCTTTTCATCAGGGGATTGTTAAAAATATTAACAAAGCAAATCAGTTAATGAATCATTATTTCACTGCTTCTCTTTCCCAAAATAAATTCTTCAATAGCTTTTATAGTAAAATAATTGTTCTTATAGTAATTCTTAAATTAAACTGAGTTTGATTCAGAACTCAGCTCAATGAAGCTCTTCTCTCCCCTCACTGAGTGGATTCTGGTGTGGGATGTTGCACTACATTTTATATGAAGTTCCAGTAATATTTTTCCCCTTCCCTTTTAAATCTGTCTGATTTGGAGGCATTATTAGAAATTAATTAAGTGACATTTGAAATTCTGTTAACATTAAATTTTTTCTCAAAGCAGTAAAAGCTTGTTCAACAATGGCTGTAAGTGTCTGTCACCTTGCAGAGAGCAAGCTGCTGGGAAAGATGGACTGTGTGCTCTTAGGAAACACTGGAATGACTTCATTTCTGTGCTTGGAAGAATCTTTATTTTATAGGCATAGTGGTATGGGTAATCAATGCATGCATTGGAGGAACATTTCCTAATAGTCCATTATGTCTTCCACTTTAAAGAAGGACATTTAAAAGAAATTACAGGCTTTGACTCATTTTTGGACTCGTAATAAAAAATCAGCTCAGTGTGTGTGCTATTTCTCTGTTTATTCCATTGCTATTTGCCTCATCCAACATCATTCTTGGGTTGAGAAGGAAGAAATCTACCTTGGTCAGCTGCTCCAGCTCATTATCCCACTTATTATGGAATCTTGGATTCTGGAGAATGCAGACACAATGTATATTTTATGCTCCTGGAGCGATGTGGGCATTTCCTTGGCACGCTGAGTTTGCAGCAGGAGCAGCTGCTGGGCACAGGTTGGTTGTGCAGAAGGATCTTTGTTCCCCTGCACAGAGCTCCCTCCCCTGCCTTGGCAAAGAGGGGCTGCATTTGGCAGCAGGAGCTGCAGTGACTCCTTCCCTTAGGGCTGGGGACTGGCTAGTGCAGTAACAGGGTGTCTTGGTTTGGAAAGCCAGGTGTCTGCTGAAGAAGGCAGGAGCCTCCCCAAAAATGGAAAATGTAAACATCCTCTCTCCAAATTACTACAATTTTGAAATTAAGGGGCTCTCAGGCAAAGATATGGGAGTAGGAATAACAGTTCTTTACTAGGAAAAAACAAAAAAACAAAAGCAGTTATACAAAACAACACTGTCAGAGTCAGAGCAGGCCCTGGCATGTAGGGGGATAGAACAAAAGTAAATAAAGGTAGTACAGAAGTAAATAAAGGTAGTATAGAAAGGTAGTATAGAATATAATCATATCCCCTAAAGAGTTGCAGCTGAACCAATTACTAAAGATTAGCAGCAGGCCTGATGTCAACAGGCCACACCTGTAGCCAATAAGAGGAGTGTTATATAAAACAGTGGATTGGTGGGTTGAGGGGAACTGGAGTCAGTTGGCTGCTGCGAAGACAAGGAAGAGTCAGTGCCTAGAGGAGCTGCCTACAAGAAACATCAAGGAGGTACAAAACTCTGGCAATACGGAATCCTTCCAATGTAATGTTTTAGAACCTTTGCAATATAATGACAACACTGGCCCCCTGTGTGTCAGGGGGGTGTCCCAGCCCATCCCATGGGGGCTCAGCCCTCCTGCAGTGCCAGCTGTGGCTCTGCTGCAGCAGGGATCCTGCACAAGGGGGGAGTTTTCCTCTGCAGCTCCAGGGCTGCTGCAGATGGGCCTGGGCTCCCTCTGGCCATGCAGGGCAGCAGAAAGCTGCTCCTCTGGCAGTGCAGGGGGCAAAGGCTGCTGTGCTGTGCCAGGCTCAGATTGGATCCAGGCAGGAATGCTTGGCTCCTCCCCTGGGCGGAGCATCTCCCCATGGGATGGTGGGATTGGCTCAGCCCTGCAGGGACACTCAGTGGCCATGGACAGCAGAGATCTCCTGGAGGGAGGGTTGGCTGGGGGAGAGATAAAGAGAAAACTGCCCCAGTCCTGACAGATGGGAATGGAATACACACCCCATTTCCAACCTAAGACCCAGGAGTGAAACTGGAATTGTTAATTTAGGTATCTATTCAAATAATTTGCTTCCTGCCTTCTCTTTTTATTGCCTTCATTATGGTGAGGAAGCTGCTTGTGGCAGGTGTGGATCACACCTGCCATGAGTCCAAGGCCCTGGAATTGCTCCCTCTGTGAGGTTTCTTTCTGGCGGAGCCATCAGAATGAAGCCTTTGGTTCAAACTGAGGTGCTGCAGTCTTTGTAGTGAGGTTCAACTTGAGAAACCCTTCACTGGGTGCAGATGGTGGGGAATTGGCCTTGGGGAGAGCTGGTGAGTCACTGCTTTTCATCAAGAGTTTGGGTAAAACTCTTTAACCAGGGGCTCTGGTGAATTCCATCCCCAGCTGTGTGCCTGGAGGATGAGCACAGCTGTCAGCTCTGTGATGCCACAGCATTGATTGTCACCTTACCCCTGACCACACACTGGAAATTGTTAAATCAGGTTAAAGCTGAATTTCCTGAAATGGGAAGTGTATGAAGAATTAAACATGTGAGTTCTGACTTCTTCCTGGGCTGATAGACATGAGATAGACTCATAGTTACCCACAAGTAAGTCTGTGAGAATCACAGTTACCCACAAGTGATCATCAGGAGTGTAGATCCTTGTAATCCATGCGCCCTTGTCTTTTAAGAATAGTTCCTTTTTATCTCTTTTTAACCAACTCTTTGTGCATATGCTTGGTGAAATTTTGTTGGATTTTGGTGCAGATATTTCTCTATCCACAAGGCCTCCTTTGTTATGATCCAAACTTTCCCCCCATAAATATTTGTGCCAAGTTTAGAGAAGAAGACTAAATTTCCTGGGTTTGGTTTGACTTCTGTACTGTTCCCACAGCACACAGCTTCCTAAACTATGTTTTCATCACTAATGCCACCTGAGCCAGGACAGAGCTTGAACTTCTACCTTTTAAACAACTTTCAGAATTACTACAATGCATTTGTGAATTAATGTGCTGTTTTAATTTTTTTTATTGCCTTTGTGAATACTTAGAAAGGAGGAAAGGGTAGAAGTACTGTGAAGAAAGAAATCCAACTTTTTTTTGCTAACATCAGAAGTAACATCTTTATTCAGTTTTGGGACTGTCATGTTGTAAAAGAAAATGTGAGAAAAGTATCTGAAAAAGTGCTTAGGACTTTTGTAGGAAGGGAAAAGTGGTTTTGCTGATCAACTCTGAAGAATTGGCTACACCAAACTTGTATCATGTGACAGATCCAGCCTTCTAAATCTCATGGATTTGATGGAATTGTAGATCCAGTTTAGATGGGGGGGGGAGATGTTGTGATGTGCTGTGTAATGCCCTTGTCATTGCATAGAGAACAAATTGTACCTTGTCATTACTTTAAGTAATTCATCTGAGTATTCCTAAAGTGTGGAAGAACATACCTTGAAAAGCTGAGAAACACACATTGAAAAGCTGTTGGTTTAGAAGGAGGAGAGGAAGGGTTTTTAGAGATGAGGATATGAGCTTGGAGCTTCAGCTCAAGACAAAATTCCCTTGTTTGAAGGATGGGTCTGGGTTCATGGTACCAAATTAAAAGCTCTGTCAAGACCAGGTGTGGATGTGGGAACTGAGCCCCCTCTAGATTCACTGCAGAAAATCCAGTGTGCGCCTTCAGCACTGTCAGCTGCTGTCCTGGGAGGGCTTGGGGTGAGTAACAGAGATGTTAGGAGGTGTTGAATTTGAGAATTAATATTGATGAGTGAAATATACATTTTTTTATCTCTTATGTTTAGCTTCGGTTAAAGTCATTTTTGACTCAATAACTCGGAGCATTTTCATTAAATACATCATAAAATGTAGAAGGAAGTGTAGGAATTGGATCTGAAGTCTGGCAGTTTGACTTTTCAGTGCATTGCCATGCAAGGTTACACTGTGCTAGTGCAGTTTCTCATGGATTTTCTGGTTTAGGACATTTATTTGCTCCTTACAGTTGGTTTATTACAAAACCTGATTTGTGTGTGAATGTCTTTGTGATCATGATTGCATTTATAAATATTACTTTAAAGAGGAAATGTGTTTGAGAAGGAGGAAAGTGGAATGGTGGGTTTGTCTGGGCTGAGAGTCCAATTTAAGGTGCTGATTTCTGACACCCAGGGTTCTAAGCAGATTGAACCATTCTGCTGTCAAGGCTGTGCTTTAGTTCTTTTTCTCTTCTCTTTATAACAGTGTTTCAATCTATTGAGTTCCTTTTCTCCTCAGACATTATGGAATGGATGTGTTTTAGGAGAGCGCCATAAATTTAAAGTGTTTTGAAGAGCAGGACACTTGGAACGTGTTACAGACTGCATCTTCTTTTCCTCTCTTTCCTTTTTTTGGGTCTGATTACCTAATTAGAGGATAACTTAAGGATTGAATCTATTGACTTGTTAGGCAGACTGTGATAGATGCTGGAATTACTGCTTTTGTTTTGATTCAGAGCACAATCAAGTTCTGTGATCCAGGACAGAGACATAATTATTTGCCTTTGGAAGTGGGAAGAAAGAAGGTGATAATTCTTTAGTAGTCAGTGGTGGTATTGATGCAAGGTGCTGGAGTTCCTTCCACAGGAATGTTTGCCAAATCAGAGTAGAGGAGCTTTGGTAGAAAGGTGTGGATAAATCAAAAATCAGTTTTTGGACTTGATTCTAAGAACAAGAACAAGTTGGAGGGAAATGTTCTCCCTAAAACTGATTCATCCTCCTGTTAACCTTTGGCTGGTGTCAGCAAGCTGTCAGCAAACAATGGCACTGCAGCCTGAGCAGGAATAACTGCAGCAAGGAATTGTCTGAGACAAGGCAAGGCAGCAGAAAGAGACCCTCATGAATGACCTTGTTTTGCCACTTTTCCTGTAGCTGCACTAGATGGCAGAGGCTAAGTGTGCAAAGCTAAGGGCTTTGTGTTCATTATCCCATTATTTTGTCATGAGGGAATTTTAATTTAATTCAGCAAATAACTGCCTGTTTTCAACTAGCAATTTCAACCAAAGCAACATTGGCCAGTTGTGTTTACTCATTGGGAGTTCAATTTCACTGATAAGGAATATTCATGGAGCATTTCTATCCCAGTTTGAGTAATCAATTGCCTAATATTACAATTTTTGTAGAGTGACTAGAATATTACTTTTGATTGAAATTACAAATGCATTAAAATTCTCCAGAGTGCAAAATAAGGCATTTGTGATCTATGTTAAATTAGAGGAGATATGAAATTAAGATATTGATATATTGCTCTTATTTGCTATGCTTTCTCCTTCTGCACGCCAATGTCAGCCAGGAAAATATTTTTATTTCAAGTCTCTGTGATTTAAAGATTAATAAAATTATGTACTTTACTTTGGTTCTTTTTTAATATTTGCAGTCTTAGTCATTAGCCCTCACTAGAACAATAAGGAATAAGCCCAGAAGCTATGCAAAAATTGAAAATGGAATCAGGCTGGTGCTTCCCTGGCTGTCCCTTTCCTGTGGAGTACTCAATGTTCAGACTCATTTGGGATGCATTATTACCAAAGAGTTCCCTATTTTGTTCCATTAAATTAGGCTGCAGGATCTGCTGCACTGCCACCCATGTAATTTCCCCCTCAGGAGCGCACTTAATGTGTTCTGATGTTCTAATGCTTTCCCCACTGTGCACTTCCTAAACAGCCCAAGGAGTTACGGGCAGTCTTGTCTACACCAGAAAGGATTTCATCCTTTAAATTCAGAGTACAGAACGTTTACTTTTGATGGCTGTCTTGTGTTCTGATCTCTTGCCTTCTGGCACTTTAAGAAACCTTTAAAATGGGGATAACTGGTCCAGAGCTTGTGAGCCAGCTGGTCACTGCCTGCAAAATTCAAATAGCTTGGTGTAGGAAAAGCTGAGGGACTTAACCTGGTGACTCTAAGTGCTAGATAATGAAGTAATTCTCAATTAGTTGTACTGATAATTAATAAAGGTCCATCTAAGATTCACAAGTCACTGAGAAGTGTCTGCAGCCCTTGGTAAGGATATTTTCGGTCTATCCTGAAAAGCAAAACTTGTTTAAATGAAAAAGATTTCCTGAGCACAATAATTCTTAGACAATCAGTTCTTTCACCTGCCATTTTTCCCCTGCATGTTTCCAATATGTTGGAATATATTCCAGTAAATTGGATGCCAGCTCTTCTGCACAAGGCTATGGCTTTAGGATCCCTAGGAAGGGACACAGCTCTGCTCCCTCATTTCATAGGAAAATCTTTCTTTACTGAGTTGGTCACTGGACAGAGGTGGAAAGGTGAGGTAGAGAAGCTCCTGGGTGTCCAAGGTTCTATGGCAAGGGTTGTGCAGGATCCTAAAAAGAACTGAGCAGGGACACCACGGAATCAGCCCTGGCATGGGCTTGGAAGGATTCTGTGTTTTCCCAGGCTTCTGCTTTCCCTTGAAAATTGAGCAAGGACAGCACAGGGCCAGCCATGAGTGGATGCACTGAAGGGGCTCTGCATTTCCCCAGCTCCTGTAATTATTTTGATGATATTGGTTACCCTGAAGCACAATGAGATGGTGAAAAATTAACAAATTCCTACAAAGTTTCCACTCTTTTTACTCTCTACAAATAGTTGGGTAAATTCCTGTTTTAGCTGAGTTGTACTGTGCATTCAACATACATTATCTTCAGGGATTGTTATTTTCCACAAAATGAAGGCTAATCACAAAAAATAGAAATGGATTTAGTATGTAAAATTATGAAGTCACCACACTGAGACTGTCATAGTTCCTTGAGTTGGGCCACAACTAAATGGAAATTAAACATTCTTATCAATAATGCACTGGGGAAGTAACATCTGTTCTGAGATGCTGAGAGGTAGCTTTTTCATTGACTGAAATATTTATTTCAACTAAAAACTCTAATCTTTTCACTGTCTCCAGAGGGCAGAATCATTGACTGTTATGTTTAGAAACTGTGAATTACAAGCGTCCATATGAAATGGAAAGAATGCTGATTGAGCAATTAATCACTTTTTACTTAATTTAAAATAAATAATGACATTACAGAAAGCTGTTGCATTAGCTCCAAAAAAAGGGACTGATTCTTGGAAAAGCAGCAGAACAAAATTTCTTTCTCTCACTATAAGCTAGTTTCCAGCTCTTGAAGGCACAAAACCAATAGTTTTTGGTGATGTGGCAATATTTTCTTCTAATTAGCCAGTGTTGTGTTACACATGTTACATAAAGGTTTCTGCTCCTGGCCACCCATGTTCAGATCCTTCTTAGATTTCAAGGCTAGAATTGACTGCTAGACTCAGGTTTCTGGTAAAAGTTAATTCCATCTTCCTAAATTCTGTTTGAGCTAGAAAATGGATTTTTTTACAAAAACAGCCACTGTTGATTAAAGGCTTCAGGTCACGAACAATTCCTCAAGTCTCCAGGTAAATTTCTTGCTGTAGATAATTATTCTTAGAATAAAAATATAAATCCTTGCCTGGAGTTGGAATTTGCCCAACTGCGCATCCCAGCCTGAGTGGATTGTTTTGCACCAGATGTTATTGACTCCCGTGATGGGAATAAACTCATTTCCTCCTCCTGGATAAGCCAAGCATCTGGATCCATGTGCTTTGTTTTCCATCCTGCAGGTCTGTGCTCCCCATCTGAAATAATTCATCTGTGCCCTCGCTGCCTCTTTGCAAGTTCAACATTTTTGCAGAAAGCTGATTCTGCTGGATGTCCCCTGTTAATATATCAATGGTTTAGGTATTGCTCTGGCCTGGGCTCCAGGTTCATTTACCAACAGCTGCCAATGCGACTAAACATTCTGTGTTTGCCCACATGGAAGTGTATTTTTGTCAGACAAGCCCAGATTTATGACTGCAATTTGATTAAAATTGTCTGAAAATTACCAATGTCTTGATTTATACATACTTGCTTTCCAATTCACTGGGAAAAAAAAAATCACTGAATAATATTCATAGAAGAACAGATCCTTGTGGGATGTTAATTGCAGAGGCATCTTAATTGGAATGACTTTGCTCCTGCTCCTTTTGTTTTTTCTCCCCTATCTGCTCAGTTTTAATTCATTTAAAAGTGTCCTGTGTAGCTGTGCACACAAACTGACATGGAGGTGGTATGTTAGTACTTCAGAGTGGTTGCTCAATTTTGATTAAAAAAAAAAATCATTATGTAACTGAGCCAAAAAAAATCAAAACTAAATTAATATCTTATCTGTTGACAAATTAATTTTGCCTCACCCAGTGATAACTTTTCAAGACCCCTTAATCTTCCCATCTGAGAGGTCAGTTTGGATCATTGTGACTCAGACCCTGTGTAGTGCCTTGGGACTGGGTGTCTGGAAGCTGCTGAGGCTGTTCCCCTGGGGCTGTGTGCAGTGTGCTTTGTTAGCAGGGAAGCTTTTCACCGAAGCAAAATGAGCAAAGAACCCCCAGAAAAAGCCCAGCTGTGTGGCTGCAATAAATTCTGGGTCTGCAGCTGCCTGGTCACTGCAGGGGAGGGTGTGATGGTGCTGGGAAGGGAGCAGGAAAAACCCCAGTGCCCTGTTTGCTGCAGTGGGATTGATTAATTGATGTCTGAATGCCAGGGACCAAAAATCTCCCCTGGAAGGGTCTGGAATCACCCCTGGGGGCTCTGGGCAGGCACAGGGAGGTCAGGGACCATCGGCAGGCCGAGGGGAGTTGGCACAGCTCTGGCTGTTTGTTGGCACCTCTGATGGAGAACGGGGCCTGCAGAGGTGAAGGGAAAAAATTTCTGCCTGGAAAGTGTGCCCAGGTGTCTGAATTGTCACTGCTGCCTTGGGTGCAGATGTGTGGGTATAACCTTCTCTGACAGGGCAGGCTGGCACTGCAAACCAGCTCCAGTGTCTGCAGCAGAGAAATCTGTGCCCCAATAAATCTGTGTCCCAATATTTGGTAATTACTAAATGAACTGGGAGGAGTGGAAGTGCCTTTTCTGATCCAAGCATTTTGGGAAGTCTCACAGGTTTGTTCAGCTGGGATTCTGTTGCAGGGTTCTGGCCTGAGAGGTTGGCAGCAAGATCAGAGAGCTGATCAAAGATGTCTCAGTGTGCATCTGCACAGACAGGTCACATCCCAGAATAGCACAGGGGGCTCTGAAACCCAAACCAGGTGCTGAGGCCATTATCACACTGCCTCCAGTGAGGGCACAAATCAATGCTTCACCCTCACTGTCCTTTCTGCAGCTGTTTTTAGAATCCTGGTATTTAGGAACCCTCCTGGCTCTCTCCTTTCCTGCCTCCCCTCAGCACCCCCCGTCCTTTGGTGTCCCCTCTCCCAGGATGGGTTTGGTGCTCAGGAGCCAGCACAGCTCTCAGGCTTCTGCCTCTCACCTGAGACTTTGGGAGCTGCAAGAAAAAGCTGCTAATTAGAGAAAGGACTCACTTTCTACTTCCATCCACTGGAAGCCTCTTCATCCAAGCCTGTTCATCTACATGATATGAATATTTTAATTTCTTTGAGTGACTAAGTGTGGGAATGTTCCTCACTCAGGGTCACCAAATGTGGTGTTTGCAGGGATCCCAGGACGAGGGAAGAGATGAGAATCTTGACTCCATGTTTCAGAAGGCTGATTTATTATTTTATTATATATATTATATTAAAAGAAAATTATATATTATTAAAACTATACAAAAGAATAGAAGAAAGTATTTCATCAGAAGGCTAGCAAGGAAAGCAATGGATTGAATAATAAAACCTTGTGACTGCTCATAGCCTTGACACAGGTGGCTGTCATTGGTCATCAAGTAAAAACAATTTCACATGCTGGGTAAACAATTCTCCAAATCACATTCCAAAGCAGCAAAACATGGAGAAGCTGAAGCTTCTCAGCTTCTCAGGAGAAACAATCCTAACAAAAGGAGTTTTCAGAAAATATGTCTGTGACAATTAAGGAGCTGAATTCCAAACCTGATTTTATTGTATTGTTGCACTGTCAGTTTGCTTTCTTCTACTTTGCTTTATTATTATAAACACTAAACAGCCATTCTACCTTCCCCCTGTAAATGCTGGTAGGCTGCAGTGGGAAAAGAAAGCAGCCAGCACTACCTGCTTAGTAGGAATTAAATAATTAAATAAAGGAATTAAATAATTAATAAAATAATTAATAAAATAAAAATAAATGAATAAATAAATATTTATTATATTAATTAATTAAATAAAAACAAATAAAGGAACTAAATAATTAAATAAAAGAATGAAATAATCCTGAAGCTGGTTCCTATCACTTATCATGTTCTTTAGGCCATACCTGTTACAAGGGAAAAAAATAAATTAGTTTCTGTAAGAATGAGGACAGTTGTATCTGTGGGGACTCAACTGCCAAATGTCACCTTAAGCATTCTAAAATTTGCCAAGAGATTAACACCAAGAAATACAAGAAATTGTACAATTAGCATGAGAAAAGTGTGTGTATATATGGAAACTCTCTAAATCTTCTAAGAAATATGTAGGATTTATCATAAAGCTACTCTTGGATTACCAAGTCCAAGTATTAAATTGTAAGTCAACCTCTTTTTTTTTTCCTTCACATCATGAATCTGCCTTCAATCATATTACAAAAGTAGCAATTTTAGATGCAGTTTTTCTGTTAACTTCTACATTTTAAGCTGTTTGGGTGATATTTTAGTGACAGATTTATCTGTAAGACTGCAAACAGGAATGTAAGCTGCTACACAAGAATGTAAATGAAAAGCTGAACTTTTAGTAAAGCTGAGTTCCTGAAATAATTCCATCACTTCAGCTGTACAGAATTTCAAGAATAAACCAAAATGTAATGAAAGACTTGATTCAAAAACTGGAGACTTAGAAGCATTGATACTTGCATGAAGGAAAATTCTTTTAAATCAAGGGAAATTTTAAATGGATTGCCAGAGCAGCCTTTACTGTGACAAATGGCTTTGTTTATCCTGTTTATCAATAACCTTTTGAGTTCTGCTTGCCAGGCAGGTGAGCTCACAGCACTGGTGGCCTCACCTCCTATTTCAGCAAAACCTGGCATGTGCAGCTGCTGGCACTGAGTGGGGATCATTTACTTCCTTTCAGTGGACTTAAAAAATAATTTTAGGAACTTTAAGAGCATTTGAAGCAGGATGAATTCAAGCACTTCATAGGGATTTGACTTGATTTCTTTTTTTGAGCAGGGTTGGAGGACAAGTGCTAAAATATTCCTGTCTCTATTTGGAATGTTCTTTGAAGGGAAATTTTAATTTTTACTGAGATGAAGACTGAATGTCCATTTTGCACAAGTTCCTCATTCTCCTCTTCCATTGCTCTTTATAAAAGATTTAGATGGTTTGGGAAGCTCAAGTAAACACTTGGAACTATTACAGCAAGACAATCTTGACATAACTTATTCAGCATCAATTACTGGTGTGTGTCTGCTCTTCAGACCTGTGTGGTGGCATTGATGGGCTCTCTGTGCACAGGCCTCATCTTCATAAAAAAGGCTCCATCCATCTGTGAAGTGGTGAACCAGATGCAATTAGCATTTTTGAAAAGAATTCACAGTAATAGCACATTTCTGAGGGACAGAATCCCCAACCTGTTTGCATTTTCTTTGAGGCTTCTGCTGCTTAAGTACAACACTTCTGTTTATCAAAGGAAAAAAACAAGGTGCAGCACAACCCAGACCAAAACCTTTTGAAAAGCCATTTTTGGAATAAAACCCGTGTGAAAGCAATGAATTAAAAAATGGTGATAAATCAGATAAAACAAAAAAACCCAAAAAAACCCTGGTTGCTCAGGTCCTGGCAGTCCATCCCTTGCAGGCAGGCTGCTCCCAGAGCTGTGGGCTGGACATGTTCTCCCCAGGGCAGAAGGGATAATTTGCTGCTCTTGAGTAGCTCCTCATTCCCAGAATGTGGTGCTGTTTGAGGGTCCCCAGTACTCCATGTTTCAGAAGGCTGATTTGTTATGCTGTGATATATATTATATTAAAAGAAAATAATATACTAAAACTATACTAAAGAAAGAGAAAGGAGACATCAGAGAGCTAGAAAGGAATGAATAATAACATCTTCTGACTGGCCAGAGAGTCTGACACAGCTGGACCATGATTGATCATCAAGTAAAAACAATTCACATGGAACTAATCAAAGATGCACCTGTTGGTAACCATCTCCAGATTACATTCCACAAACATCAAATAATTATTGTTCACATTTCTTTTCTGAGGCTTCTCAGGAGAAAAATCCTAGTGAAAGGATTTTTCATAAAACATCACAGTGACAACAGAAAGTGTCTGACTTTATGTGCCCAAACCCCCCTGAGTATTGATGCAGTTTTTAAACTCATCATAAATTCTATGGTCACCCCTGTTTTGCCTAACTTGTGCCATCACCTGCCTCTGTGCTATTTAGAGTCAGAAATGCATTTCTGTGCTATTTACAAGTCAGAAAGGCATTTCTAAGTGGTTTTTTCTTGCTTTTGTTCTTCCACACGGTTGTAGAGTCTAATTTGGCTCTCCATCACTAAGGAGGGCAGGTTTGTGAGGTCACACAGAAGGGAACACAGCTCCTCCCACAGGCTCTGGTTTGGTCTCAGAGGCACTCGTGCTTTTCAGCACTGTGTAAGTTCCACTTCAACCAGTGGTACTTAAAACTCACTTTAAGATAGGGTGGATCTGCTCTCATCCTCGAAGTCAGGTGCCTTTTTCATTTAATTTAATTTAATTTCGAGAGTGAATCTCGGGCAAGCTGCAGCAGAATCAGATTTTTCCCTCTGCGTCACAGGTGGGTGAAGAAAGTCCTGTCACAGTCTGGAACTGCAGCAGGGTGCTTCCAATAAAGGGTATTTTGGATCACGCTTGGTGTGTGGGGAAAATAATATCAGAAAACTTGGTGGAAAAGTTCAGCAGGCTCTGGGTGAGGTGGTTTCCAGGATTCCAGTATTAAAAGATTGATGCAAATCCCTCTTCACTCAAACCATGGTTCCAACCTGCTCACTGCCGTGTCAAGAAGTTGCCTTCTGCAGCTCTTGGTCTTCATTTCCAAGTCCCTTTAGGTCTCTGCCTGCTGGATTGATTTCTTTGTTCCATTCAGAGGCAAAATGAGCTGTCCCTGCACAGCACTGGCAATGCTGACAGGCAATAGCTGATATCAGAGAGCATGACTGCTTCAAGTTTAGTGTTCATCTGCCAGCAGGTTAAAATTAATCTCTGGTTCCTCAGTCAGCCAGCAGGAGAGCATTTGGTTGTGTTAAAACTCAGCTGAGAAACTGAGAGGAATCCTGAGTGCCACGTGCTCCCAGTGCTCAGGGGGATGTGTTAGAGCATCATAGAAACACCAGCTGCTCTGAATATTTGCTGATCTATGAAGCCACTTTATTACTCAGGTGTCTAACAACATGCAAATGTGTGTATTAATGGCTCCTGTGCCATAAAAATGGCAAGTTTATAGCTCTGCACTTTATAGAGACTGTAGAATCCAGTTAGCAAAGTGTGCTCTGTTGGAAAACAAGATTACAAATCAATTACTCTTTGCTTGACACAGCTCAGATCTCTTTTCTGAGATCCTTGTTCGGCTGACACTGGGAAAATGAACATGCCTGGGAGTGCGACCTATTATTCAGAGGGAACTGCAGGCTAATGGCACTTTTGATCATTGAGAAATCTATTATTTTTTGACCTGCAAGACAGCCTAAATGGCCCACTTTTATAAAGGAAATTTATAGGTTTGTGAGATCAAATATTCAAGCCCTTCTTAGCTGGGAAGTTCAGGCCAATCTTAGATGCAGAAACACAGGAATTTTCATCAAACCCCTCTCCTTTGCTGCAGTTTATTCCCTAGGGGGGACAAATGCAGAAGAGCTGATTTCAGGAAAGCAAATGCACCTTTCCTAGCAGAAGCAATTTATCAAAATACTGCTTTGAAGGATGGCAAGGATTCAGTGGTGCTGAACCCTCCTTGTGGTGTATAAAAACAGAGATCAAATCTGATTTGGTGGTTGGGGTTCAAAGATTCTCAGAGCAGACTTCAGGCTCACAGATTTTCTGTTTTCCTCAAATATTGAGCTCTAAGAGGAGGGGGCTGGCCCCACAATCAGGCTGTGGGTATCACTGGAGTTGCCATATGGTGTGTGATCTTTGCTCTTGGAATTTTGTTTTTCAGTGTGTGTGCTTTTTCCTGCAGAGTAATAATGCTTGGGGATTTACTGTTTATTTTTATTCCTCAGGTTTAATATTGCAGCAGAAATCTATAGCTGACATTCACCATGTTATTAAGCAAACGTTTCATATGAGCTGTGGTTTATTTTTGCTTTGAGTGACATGACCATACTTTCTTTTAAAACTCAGTGCAAATAAAGTCTCTGGATTTAATATTCTTTTTTTCATTTTTTCCCCCCTCTTTTCAAATTTTATTTTCTTTTCTCTGCTATTGAATAGGGAAGTCACTTCAGGTCCTTGCTATTTAGTATTCATTTGGGGGTGGTGTCTGCAAAATCCTCTGTTTAGAAATTAAATATGGCTCTCATATTATAACAGGCACTTTGCATCTAGCACAAAATCAAAAGAAGTCAGTAATGAGATTCTTGTTGCATTTATACACCCATTGTTTCTTGTTTGAGTAAAATTTAAAGCGGACATTTTTTCTTCTCAGTATTGGGCTTTGCACTTGACAATATAAGAATTTTTTTGTATTGTGTTGCTATTTCTTTGCAGTGATGTGAGGACTGGTATGAACACATCTTCTCTTGTTAAAGAATACATATCTTGTATAAAACTGTGAGCATCTGACAATTTAATGTTAGTTTCTGAGTATGACAGGCCCTCAGCCTGAATTAAAGGCATTTTTAGGTAATGGGACTACAGATATCTAAACAGAAATCAGTGTAGGTATTTCTTAAGCTTTATTATTATCATTATTATTATTTATTTGTTTATTTATTTCTAAGTTTAGATATTCCTCTAAGTGCTGCAAAAGCCTGAATCCTACATCTCTGGTGCATAAGAGCTGGAAAATGTTAAAGTACATATGGAAATATATTTTCATCATAATAAATCTTGCTTTGACTCATTGGTATGCAAGCACCACGTAGTTAAATGTAATTGAAATGCTCTGCCAGAGGAGGTGTGAACCAACAGTGATTGCTCCTCGTGTTCTGCTCTGCAGTGTGGTCTAGGAGCTGAACTGAATTCTGTCTTTGACCTGCACAAAATGAGCAGCAGCTGCCATTTTATCACACCACACCTGAATTTTAAATGCTGCTAATTAGTCAATGTTAAGCTAATAATGATGCAGCAGTAAACACTGCTGGATATATCCACGTGAATGTTGAATTTTGGTGAATGTGCATCATACACACACCCCACAGAGGCAAACAATTTCCTACCCTGGTTTGTGACTAAGAGCATTCAAGGATTCCACGTGTTCTTTCAGTGATGTGAAACATCTCTGAATTTAGTTTTTCTATGAAAATAATGCTGGACCTAACCAAATAATCTTCTGTAATTAGTGAGGTGCTCTATCTATATCCTCTGTGTAGTTGCTGTAGTTTGTTTGTTAAGATGTCTTGGACTAAGTTTGTTAATTCATGAAATTGGACATTGTGCTGCATTTGAGCTGATAGATCAGGAAACTCCTGTTCTGCAACAGTGAGTCCTACACTGAACCACATTAAGCATATATTTAAAATGTAGCATTTTTTCAGTTTTGGGTTTCTGTAAGCTATGACCATCACTGAATTTGTTGAAGACTGAATTAAGGGCATTTTTATGTTGTGGGACTACAGATATTTAAACAGCAATAAGTGTATATCTATCAATCTAAGAATGGAGAAAACTCCCTCTATGGCTGTGTTTTCACTGGTAAATAGCAAGGCTCAGATAGTGGATCTTTAGAGCAGAACTAATTATTGCTAATGGGTCACTGATAGCACTGACTTCAGTCACTGTCATGTTTTCTGAAAACTCCCTTTGCCAGGATTTCTCTCCTGGGAAGCTGAGAAGCCTCAAAGAAAAATGAAAACAATAATTATGTGATTGCTTCTCCTGTGTTTTGCTGCTTTGGGATGTGGTTTGGGCATTGGTTACCCAACATGTGAATTGTTTTAACTTAATGACCAACCACGGTCAAGCTGGGTTGAGACTCTGGAAGGAGTAATGAGTTTTTCATTAGTATCTTGTTAAGCCTTCTGTCTGTATCCTTTCTCTATTCTTTAGTATAGTTTTAGTATAGCAATATAATATAATATAATATAATATAATATAATATAATATAATATAATATAATATAATATAATATAATATAATATAATATAATATAATATAATATAATATAATATAATATAATATAATATAATATAATATAATATAATATAATATACCATAAAATAATAAATTAGCCTTCTAAGAATATGGAGTCAGATTATCATTTCCTTCCTGTCACAGGGGACCCTGAAAATACCAGAGACTTCCTTCAGAAACACTGAAGCACTTGTTGATTCACCTCACATCAGCCAGGGTTTGTTGGGCTGAAATCAGCCTTTCATTCCAACGGGGAATGTGCTGTGGAGGGGACTCCCTGCAAATTGCTGTAGAAGGAATCCAAAGATAGGCTGGTTTTGAGAGGGATTTAATTACCAGGAGTCACAAATGGTTCATTGCCTGATGGAAATGAGCAGTGTAATTGCAAATCTAATCTGTTCATGCCTGGAACTTCAGCAGCCCTAATGCCTGCAGTGGAAATTGCACCAAGTCCCTTTCCAAGGCAGGCAGTGGTATCAATTTGCTTGATTGATATCTTCCTCTTGGCCACAGATCTGTCACTGAGCAAATACTTCTGACACTGTTGAATTAGTTGAAATAATGATGGCTATGTTGTGTTGCTCTGGGAAGTCACGTGATTCTAATGATGACTCTGAAATATTGGGAAAGGAAAAAAAATTCCAGTGCTGCCCTCAGAGCTTTTTTCCAGCCTATAAATACTGGAACTTTATGCTGTGTTGTAGCTGTAATGCAAATAACTCCAGAATTAATATATCCAGAAGAAATAACATTTGTAGTGAAAAATACATATGACAGAGTGGCTTTTGAGTACAGTATGCTAAAAAGGGTGTCAATTTTACTTGGCACTATCATAATGCACAAATTGCCTTCTAAAGAAAATTACTATTTCTTGTGTCTGAAAAATGGGCTTTAAAGTTTGTTTTGCTATTTAAAGCATTTTCCCCTGTACTGTTACCTTTTTCTGCTGTAATTTAACTGGATTTTGCTGCTTCTTGTTCTTAAAATTTATGGGCAGTATTTGGGCAAGATCTGTCAGTGTATGTCTTGAGATCTTAAACCAATTTTGGAGTGGTGATCAAAAGAGGTAGCATATGCTTCCAAGTCCCTTTGGATTAAATATGCTGATTTCTGAATGTCAAATTTGACACTAAAGTGAGATGGGAAATGAGCTTCTATTCTGGGGAAGAAAATTAAAAATTTTCCCTGAAATCTTCTTGGCTTTAAGCTGAGGTGGTGTCAGTTGTGCAGCCATGAGGCTGCTGAGTGAGGTGACTTTTATCTTTCCCTTATTCACAATTCAGTGAAGAATTCTTTACTATTTTGATGGAAAACATGTGAAAACAATCAGTGTTTGCTTCCATCCCAGTTTCCCCAAGCCCTGTGACTTCAGGCTGTAGAGTTCTTAGAGATTTACCCTGCCTAGAATACAGTCATTAATAAGTGCTAATTTTCCAGATTTACTTTTGAAATGTAGTGGGGTCTTATTCCAGTATTCACCCTAAATTAAAGCCAGGCAGGGGTGGGTGAGCCTCAGGGGTATTAAGTGGCATCTGGAGCAGGAATTCCAGGTTGGGGCTGTGTTTATTTAATTCCTGTCAGGTACCTGAGCATATCTGTACACCAAGCAATGCCACACATCAGCTCTTGCAAGCCAAGGTTCCTTTGAGCAGGAAATGTCACACATTATATAAATAACTAAACTTGGAAAAATATCTGAATCTGGCTCTCTTGTCCCTACCCTGGACAAGAAAGAGGTTCTGGAGTTATCTGGTGATTCATGAAGTTTTATTTTCAGCCCAAGACATTGCTCTTAAGCAGGATTTCTTTGGGCAGTGTAATTAGCAGGAGCTTGACCATTGTGATAATAGCTTGGGTTTATCACTGCCCAGTTATCTCTGTGAAGAGAGGCAGTGTTTTCTGAGACATTCTGGTTTTACCAGCTATATTCAGGGCTCATTCAAGGCTCAGGCAGCAGCACACCTGCACACTCTCCCAAAGTCCAAACTCTGCCCTAAGCCTGGCTTTGCTAAGATCAGAGATAACTTTCATTTCCATTTTCCTAGCCTGGCATGCTGCTTCTCATTATTCCCTGCTGCTCATGGTATCTGGAGTTGGTTTTTGGTCTGCATAGCACAGGGACAGCTCAAATGGAATGGGATGAAGGGGTGGGTGTGGAGCACCAGCCCTGGGCTGTGATTTACCTGTTCACAGCCAGCCTGGGCTGTCCTTGCTGAATCATCTCTCTGAAAAAGCCAAAGAAACTCCTGGCTCAGGGAAAAAAGGGAAGGCTAAAAGCAGAATAAAATAGTGACTAAATGTCGTGGGTGAGCACTGTAGAGTTCAGGCTGTGGAAGGGTCAGGGCTGTCAGTCCAGGAGGTGCCTGTTGGACACCCAGATGAGGCTGAGGTGAGCCCAGGCAGTTCCTGCTGGTGTGTAATCCATGGGAATGAATCCTTGGGAATGCTGTGTCCATAAACCTCCCACTGCACAGCCTTTGCTGGTGTGTGATACTTGGGAATGCATCCATGGGAATGCTGTGTGATCCATGGGAATGCTGTGTCCATAACTGCCCCCTGCACGGCCCAGAGGACAGAGGGTAGAGCAGTGCTCTGCCCATCCTGCTCAAACCTGAAGCCTTGGAGAGGTGCAGTTCTGCTTCCCCTGAGCTTTGATAGAGCAGCATTGATTTTATTCCATTTTTTTCTATAGATCTGCACTTGCTGTGCCCTAAAAGCTCATTGAGTCATGGTGTCTTCTGAGAGCAGCCCTCCTACTCTCCACAGACACTTGATGTGGCTGCCACACTCAAGAACTTTTTTATTAAAGAAAGGAAATTGAAGTACCTCATTCCCAAATCTGGAGCTGGCAATGCATGTGGAAAGATTCTGAACATTTGATATTCTGAATATAAGCCTCTTTGCTTTTATTCCATAACCTGAGGGTTTCATTGTTGCACATTTTGGAAGGAAAAGCAATTTGGAGTCAGCACAGAACTTGGATGATATTATGGACAATCCCTCTGAAATCCTGCAGAGGAGAGGCAGTGCAGGGAGATAAACCAAAGCTGAGTAGAGAGGAGTGCAGGAGGTTTTTGTAGCCACCAGAGGCCAGTTAATATCTCCTGGTCAGGGGCAGTGCAGGAGAGCAGGGATGCTGATACAGCCCTGCCTTCCCCAAAGGAGGGGCTGTTTTCCATGAGATGAATTCTCCAAACTCAGTAACAGCTCTGTGGAGGCAGTTCCCTGTTCTGTGCTCCCCATGTCCTTTCTGTGGTGTTGCAGTGGAGGATTTTCACTGGGGATTGCTCAAAAAGCTGTCAATAGCTTTTTTTCTTTTTTTTTAAAATATTAGAACATGTCGATGCTGATAAAATAGGGTGGACTACTTCTGCCTTTTGATAAATTCCTACCACCACCTTTTTTTTTGGTGCTGTTTGCTATTCAAAGCAGTAAAATCGAGCTTCTTCTTAGAGGAAGACTCATTACTATAAAACTTGATTACATAGTGTTTGTAGCAGAAGTATTTTATGGGTCAGCAGGAAAAAGAAGCAATTATTGCAGACTCCTTGCCACAGAGCATGGCTGAGTTGTTGTGTTTCATCAGGTACAGTGTGATCCAAGCTGCTGTGAGCCATTCAGTCATCTCCATAAATTAGACCCTCTGTAAAAGGAATTTTCAAACCCAGCATGCAGATTTTGTGTTTGCTTAGAGGAGATAAAATAGTTGGGTTTTAAGTCAACAGTTAATAATAATATGGCTTATGTTTCACTTATAAATACATAAAATCTAAATTATTAAGAAACATACACTGTATTTTCAAAAGTGATCTTGATATGTGAGGTTTAAAATCTCAGTGGAAAGGTGGTGATTTTGTATTTCTGAGTCAATTTGCTCCAGATCTCCAAATGTATTTGGGAGCCTTTTTGCTGTTGACAGTAAGACAAGGGTTTAATACCTAATTAGGCAACAATCTTTGTATGGAATTCTTACCTGCAGAAAAGGTAAATTAAAGTCTAGATGAAAAGGAAAAAATCTTGTAACCCATATGGTGTAAAAACTGACTTCCTACTCATACATAAGTTACGACTTTAGGCAGTGCCAGAGCCTTTGCAGTGTTTTATTGGATTCCAGAGCTCAATAAAAATTGCTTTTTTTTTCTCCAGCTCTTGTGGAAGGGAGGCTTCAGTAGATGTTACATAATTTTGTCCCTTTTTAGACTTCCTCAGCACTGCACCAAGGTGGTGGTCTGGAGGGAAAGGGGGTAGAGATTCCTTCTGCAGGTGCCTTAGAAAAGGGTGAGAATTCACTTCCCCCACTGGAAGGAAAGCCATTCCAATATTAACAAATGATCTGATGTTAACAAATTGCTTTAATTCTGATAATGCAGGTAAATATTTTAATTCTATGAGCTTTTTTTTTTTTTTTCCTTTTACTGTGAAGTAATTGTATAGAAAGACTAAATAATTCAGCTGGATCTGGATATAACAAAAGAGGAAATCTGAAGGCTGTCAACTCTTGGGACAATGATTTTTCAAAAAGTCATTCCTAGGACTTGTATTTAGGGACACATTAAGCTCACTCTAAAATTTGAAGTGTGATTTAAGATCTGGAAGCTTCAAACAGACCAGAGTCCCTGGGTGAGGGATGCTTTGTTAAATCCAAAAGTTAATCCTCCAGATGCTCCCTCCCAGAATGTATTGATTTTCCTTTAAGGAGCTAGCATGCATCCCTGGGAAGAGGCCTTTGCTCATAAACCTTGATCAAAGGCATTCTCTGTGGTACATGCAGGTAAAAATTCTACAGAGGCTTTTCTGTCTAAACCACCAGACTGATTTATAATTTGTCTCCACCCTAGTGGAATGATTAACCAGAAAAAGGAGCAGTAAATAGTTATTTTTCCTTTCTTTCAGTGAATGGGATTTGCACAAGAAAATCAAATAAAGCAGAGAAAACATGCAGCTGATGGCTGAGTTATGCACTGCAAAGCCTCTAAATTGAATTCAGGCTAAATACTTATGTAAGACAAAGTATAAAAGCTTTGTCATCATCAGTAGGCCACTGCATGAAATGAAAACTTAGTTTCTGAGGTTGCACTTCCACAATTCAGCCACTTCTGAAAGCATTATTTGTAAGGTTTCCCATATTCCCATCAGGAAGGACCCTCAGCTGTAGGAGATCATTTATTCATTCTTAGACAGGAAGGTTTGTACACCTTTAGCATACCTAAATCTCTGTTGCATATTCCTTCTCTTGCAGAGATCAGGGAGCTTGAAGGGGAAGAAAAAAAATTGTTTTTCTTCTGTGCATTAGATCTCTTATTTTGATCAAACAGTAAAACCTTTCCAGAGAATCATTTACAGTTTCTTTCAGGAGACAGGTCTTCAGCTCCTTTTTAACTTCTTTATCAAGTCTATAATGCTGCATTTGTTTCTTTTGCAAGTTCCCTTTCTGCAAACTGTGGAGAGGCAGTGTAGAATATAATTTTAGAGATTCTGAGAAGGAAATGCTGAATATTTTGCCCAGTGCTACACAGACCCAACACAGCTGGGTCTGAAAGAAACACAGCTATGAGAAGAAGTTCTTGCACTTAAAGATGATAAAGATTAACAGTGAGTAAAGGAAAAGGGAAATCCCAGCTGCATTAACAAGGTCTGTGAGTAAAACAAACCTGCTGGAAAATGAGAAGTCAATCAAGCTATTTGTGATAATCATTGATTGATGTGAGTGGTGTTTTATGGGAGGTGGTGCCTTGGAGTGGGAAGCTGTTTAAAGGATTTCTGTCAGTGCTGATTGCAGGTTTTTCCTCTTGTGATTTTTTAAAGCTGAGTCTTCTTAGCCACTTAGTTTTTGGGAAAATGCTATCATAGGTAAATGTCTGGAAAAAAGAGTTGTATTTGAATCACAGGCTGGATATTTGTGATTTGTTAGATGTTGAAGTTACAAGAACATGTAAAACTAAGGAAAAAAAATGTTTCAGTTTCTTGACCCTGCAGATTAGTAAAGTCTAAGAAATCTATTGTTTTTATTTCTTCTGAGTTTGTTGCTGCTCATAAGACACAACACTGCCAACAGATCATCTTTAAATGGTCCCTGGGTGTTTTTAATCTAGATACCACCAGAAAGCCCCTTTTGATTTTCAGCACAAGGAAAGCTAAGGAGACCCTGATAAATGCTGCCCTAGCAATACCTGGTTATTGAGGAGACAAGGGAAAACTTAAGGATAGCTGTGCTATTTGTGAGGGCAGGAGGAATCTCAGCCTGTCACAGCTGATGGTGAAGTTTTATTTTTATTCTGCCCATCAGCATTTGTGTTTTCATATTGAGGATTTTGCCTCTCTTACCTCCCAGGCTGCCATCTCTGTTTTTCCAGCCTTGAAGAAGAACATAAAACATGCTGCCTTTACGGTTGGCCAAAATTGCAATATTAGCAAGGAAGTGTGAGTGAAAATGCCAGTACAAATGACATGTATTGCTGTCATTTAGCTTTTGAAGTTGTTACACTCCTCAATGAGGAGTAGCAGATGCTCCTGTTACCTTGAAGTGTCTTTTTCTAAGCCCCAGTTAAATCTGGCATCATCTGTTTCCCAGCCCTACAGTCTCAATTTGATACCAGGCACATTTTCATCCCATCTGAGTGAATGTGAAAATATGAAGAGGAAAAGAGTGCCTTAGGGGAGATTTTCTATTTCTGGAAGTAATCTCCATTGATATATTGTGTGAGCCTTCAGAGTAAAGACAATTGAAGATGGGGAGTGGGTGATTATTTTTTTTTTTCCACTACTTTGCAAATTTTTTTTGCAATAGGCAGGACAAAATGATCAATCTATAGAGAGATCTTGTCTTGAGGAAGTGTTTGTATATTGGCCCTTATTCAAAGGTGATCAAACTGGATTTTTTGTGGGTTTTTTGTCTTTTTTTTTTTATCTTCTCAGTATTATCATAATAAGGTCCCATAAGAACTTGTGAACTGGTTTGTTATCTGATTTTGTCATGAGCCTCCAGGAGAAGTTAAAACAGATGTGCAGTGAAGCTGCAGAGTACAACTGGTTGTGTTTGTGGCTGTCCTGAGGAGTATCTGATATTGCAGTGGGAACTCTCCATTAAAACTCTTGGTCACTTTCAGCACCGTTGCCCCACTCATCTGGAAGCAGCAAGAAATGCAGGAATTCAGGTCTGTGGGCTTTGTCCTTTTGGGTTGGTAGTAACTCTCTAGCATTTTATTAGTGACAAAAATAGTCATGAGTAGAGTGGTGACCTGCAAGAGGCAGAAACACAGAGAAACCAGACAGACACAATAATGGATTTTAGGGAGCTTTCCTTACAGTCTTGGCCACTCAATGTAAGAAGCAAATAAAGGTATATTTTAGTTCAGTTAAAAAGTTATACATTTTTTATGACAGAACTTCTGAATTTTCTGGAATGTAACTTTGAGAGGCTGATGTTTCAATATTTCAGGACTAAGGTCTTGCTTTTAAAACTGCCTCACAAGGTACTGACTTTCCAGTAAAGACACAGAGTTCAGCTTTAGTCTGAGTTTAAAAGATAAGTTGATCTCTGTGGTTTTCAGATGCAAACTTTTTGTGTGAAGATAAGCTGGCTGTGAGCAGGACACTCTTGGAGGAGTAGACTATTTCATAACTTAGGACTTTTATTTATCTAAGGGAAGTGAATGTATCTATTTAGTTGGAAAAATCACTTTAATCTCACCTCGGTCACTTTAACCCATAATGTTTCCCCAAGGCTCTGTGTTCTGTGCACTATAGACAGCTGCAAAAAAATAAAATCATATTTCAGTCTGTAGCTGCTACCAGTCTCTGTAAACTTAGATTCAAATTGATATTTGCCCTACTGTAAAGCACCCTAAGGGTTGTTAGGTGAAACAGGGCTGTGTTTGCAGCCTACTGGGGGCTCTCTAACTCCACTGTTCAATGATCAGCCAAGAGCATCCAGGAGTTTGCTGCAGCTATAACTTGAGTATTGTTTCCATTGATTAGTGCAGCTTGGGCAGAGAGCACAGTGGTGCAGACATTAAAGCAGGTTGGAGCCCTGCTGTCAATAGCAGGTGGGCTGGGCTCCTGTGCCACGAGGATGCCATGGGATCATAGTGATACAGACATTGGTTATTGGGATTGGGCTCCTTCAGAGAAAAATGTAGCAAGCTGGACAAGCAGGCTGAGATTTACTGCCTGAGAACGTCCTGCTTTTGAAAGGTCTCATTTAGAGATTATTCAGGATGCAGCATGAAGCTGGAAAGACAGAAATCAGTGGATGCAGGTCCCTGGAGTGGGAGCATTGTCCCCTCCAGAGCAGGTTCAGTCACTTACCCAAACACAGCTCATTGACCAGACTGTTTGCAGAAGGAAATAGCTCACCAAAGCTGACATCTGCCTGGAGTGCTCTAAGGATCATAGCATTAGCAGTTTTCCATGTTGCCTTTTGTTGTTTGAAGCAAAATCTTGATCCCAACACAGGCGTCCTCTTTGTACTTAAATACCTCCAGCTGAAAGAATACCCAGAGCACCTATATTATTAGAACTATTCAAACTTTTCTAAGTGCTGCCTTGGGCTATTTTGAAAACATGCTTAGATCCTGTTGTTGTAGAAGTGATGTGATGTTTTCTAAATAAGGATTCCTGAAAATGGGAACAAAGTAAAGAAATGCACTCTAATACTCTCAGGAGGATCCTGGTAATTACAGGCCAGTGAGCCTGACCTCAGAATCCAGTAAGGCAAGGGAACAGTTTATTTTGGGGATGGCCAGGGTATCAGAGCCAGCCAGCAGGGATTTAGGAGGGGTAGGGTATGTCTGACCAACCTGGTCTCCTTTTATGACCAGGTGACCCTCATGGTGGGTGCAAGAAAGGCTGTGGATGTGTTTATTTGGACTCCAGCAAGGCCTTTGGCACTGTGTCCCACAGCACACTCCTGGAGAAGCTGCAGCCCAGGGCTGGGACAGGAGCACTCTGTGCTGGGCTCAGAACTGGCTGGGTGGCAGGCCCAGAGTGGTGGTGAATGGTGCTGCATCCAGCTGGGGCCAGCACCAAGGGTGTCCCTCAGGGCTCTGTGCTGTTCAATATCTTTATTGATGACATAGATGAGGGGATTGAGGATTCCATCAGTAAATCTGCAGATGACACCAAGCTGGGAGCTGTGTCCATCTGTTGGAAGGTAGGAGGGCTCTGCTGGGAGACCTGGAACAGTTGGATGGATGGGCAGAGTCCAATAGGATGAAGTTTAATCAGCTCAAGTGCCCAGTCCTGCATTTTGGCCACAATAACCCCTGCAATGCTCTGGGCTGGGGACGGCGTGGCTGGACAGTGCCCAGGCAGAAAGGGGCTGGGGACACTGATGGACAGACACTGACCATGAGCCAGCAGTGTGCCTTGGGGGCCAAGAAGGCCAAGGGCTCCTGGCCTGGATCAGGGGTGGTGTGGCCAGCAGGAGCAGGGAGCTCATTCTGCCCCTGCATTGGGCACTGCTGAGGGCACACCTGAGTGCTGTGTCCAGCTCTGGCCCCTCAGTTTGGGAAGGACCTTGGGACACTGAGCACATCCAGAGGGGACAGCGAGGCTGGAGAGGGGCTGGGGACACAAACCCTGTGAGGAAGCCCTGAGGGAGCTGGGGGTGCTCAGCCTGGAGAAAAGGAGACTCAGGGGTGCCCTTATCACTCTCTGCAGCTCCTGAAAGGTGCCTGTGCTCAGCTGGGGCTGGGCTCTGTCTGCAGCAGCACTGACACAGCCAGAGCACACAGCCTTGAGCTGCACCAAGGGAAATACAGGTTGGATATCAGGAAGAAGTTTCTTTATGGACAGAGTGATAAGGTTCTGGAATGGCTGCCCAGGGAGGTGGTGGGGTCACCATCCTTGAATGTGTTTAACAAAGCCTGGATGTGGCACTGGGTGCCAGGGTTTAGGTGAGTTTTTGAGGCTGGGTTCGATGATCTTGAAGGTCTCTTCCAACCTGATCATTCTGTGATTCTCTGATCTGATTGAGCTGGCCCATGGGTTGGTGCATTTGGGGCACCATCTCTAGTGACTCAGCTAGGTCACATAGAGCTGCTGATATTTTTGTCTCCAGAGGTCACTTTCTGATCCTCAGCCTCAAAGCACATCAAAGGCACTGGGATTCACTGGGATGGGCACCATGGTACCACTGCTAATCTCCCATTAGTGAAGTGCCCCTCAGTAACTAGTGCTCTTTAGGGACATTTAAGACTATCTATTCAAAACCTTGTGCTGCAAAAGCATCTTTGAATTTATTTTTCTTTCCATGTTTTCTTTTTCTCCTTATTAAATTATTTAGTTGCCTTAAATTTATATAATTACTGTCTTTTATGTTTCTCCAGCACCTGCAATTCTAATTTAAAAAAATCTTAGCAAATTTGGTCCATGTACCTGCTGCAGTACTTTCTTTTGCACATTTATAGTGTAAAGCTTAAATTTTTACCTTGGACTTCTGGGGCCAAATTAGCAGCCAGCAGAAGTTTCTGTGGCTGCCCCTGTCTTGTCCTAGTTCTACTCTTCTACAAAGCAGGGTCACAATGCTAAGGCAATTTTCCCAACAGAATTGGATGCTTTCAGACAGTAATTGCAGCATGTAGGCGACAGGATAACATCAGACAAAGGGGAAGTCCTGGGTTGTCCTGGTTCTGTTTGGGTTAGCTCAGTTTGCAGCCTCACCTGAGGTGTCTGAATCAGACGCTGTGAAGTAGAAATCTTCTAAAAATGGTTCTTGTGTTCTGAATTGTGGTGCTCCGTTCTTCTGAGTCAGCTGGGAGAAAAACACAGGGAAGGAAAATCTGTCTTTTTTCTGCCTCTTGATTCTGGTTCCTCTGGAATCAGTAAATGCAGAGACTCTTGAGAAAGAAAAATGAGAAAAGGAGAATTTGCCCTTTTTTGCATATCTAAATGAAATAAGGATTGTGTTGCTTCTGGGAGTGCAGAGGAGACCATGGAGAATCTGGGGTCTCTCTGTGATGGTTTCCAGGGTAATTCAGCAGCTCCAGTTGTTCTGAGTAAGGTTCATGCTATGAATACTGTGGGCTCAAAGATGCAAAGGCAAAATTCCTCAAATACCTTGTGCTGCTATTGAGTGGCAAGGGCTTGCAAGGAAATTTATAGTAAATTCTAACAAGTCAAGTTGTCTTCCAGCTGCTTTCCTTTGTGGGTCTGGTACTTCTGCAGCTTGGTTAGACTCAGATCTGTGCTAGATCTGTTACCTAAATCTATGTTTCTCCTCATTGTACTGATACACATTGTGTGTCGTCCGGTCCTTTAAAAATAATTTCCCTGTTGCATTTCCAGAACTCTCTGGACTACTAATGCTTTTCCTGTTACATTCATCTTAAATTTCCACTGAGCCTGCAGCACTTAAATGTGATAGTTTGTGCAGTTAACATCTGAACCTAAGTCCTAAAGCATTTGAGTTCACTATATTTAGGATAGGAATGCCTGTAATTCATTTGAAACTTACATCCTAATTATCAAATCCAGATTATTTCCTATTTCCCAGGAGTTTTTCATCTGTGCTTGTGTGGCAAACCTTAAAGGAAAAACAGAAGATTAATGTTTGAAACACATTCTTCATGTTCTTTGTCTTCAAAAGTCAGAAATCTCCATGGATTCTCTCACTCATTTTATTTATGTCTTTATACTTTAAAAATATCTTTCCATCTTTTAGCTGTAGTGACAACTTGTGGGCTCTTATTCTCTGCCCTGAGATTTGAAACAGTTTCCAATAGCTGTTATTCTGTTTGCAATGTTTAATTTCAACCAAAACCCTCGGCTGCTACAACCCAAATATTTGTATTGGAAGAAACATCACACACTCAAGATAGATTTTTTTTGTTTTTTCCAAAGCAATAATGCAAAATTGAGGGTTGGCCAGCAGCAAGGGAGGGTAAGCAAAGTGTTTGCCTGACACTTCTGTGGGTGTCAGAGTGGCAGGCTGGATGGGCTCCTGCTGGTGGGGAAATAAGGGAGAGGTGCTGGAAAACTCTGCTGGAAAAATGACAGAGGGCAGACACAGCTGCTGTGCTCCACACAGGGGAGAGCATTTGAGATGTGAGGAGCATTTTCTGCTCCGTGGGCATGCAGGGAGAGATGGATTTCTTCTGGAGCCTCAGAGAGTGCCCCAAAGCCCCTGGGACAGAGGGGAGGATCCACAAGCCAGCCCTGCAACCCCAGGGAATAGTTTGGAGGCAGCTGGAGGACACAGCTTTGTGGTATTTTCAGAGTTCCCTGTGGCAGAAAGGAAATGATGAATCTGACTCCATGTTCTTAGAAGGCTAATTTATTATTTTGTGGTATTATATTATATTAAAGAATGCTATACTAAACTATACTAAAGAATAGAGAAAGGATACAGACAGAAGGCTTAACAAAATACTAATGAAAAACTCGTGACTCGCCAGAATCCCAACACAGCCTGACAGTGATTGGTCATTAAGTAAAAACAATTCACGTGTTGGGTAACCAATGTCCAAACCACATCCCAAAGCAGCAAAACACAGGAGAAGCAATCACATAATTATTGTTTTCCTTTTACTCTGAGGCTTCTCAACTTCCCAGGAGAGAAATCCTGGCGAAGGGATTTTTCAGAAAATGTGACAGTGACACAGCTTGGCCTTGCAGTGCCCCTCCCTGCACACCTGTGCCACGGGACATCAGGATCTGGGTGTGGGTTTGACATCTCCTGCCGGGGCGTGAGCTGGTGCTGTGCTTCCAGAACACCTGCAGCTCCACACACTCATCCATCCCTTTGGCTGGACATGGAGGAGTTGTTTGGTTTTTCTCAGCTTGGTTCTTCTCAGCAACCAAGCTGAGTTGCTGGGATGGTGGCATTCACATTCTCTAAAAATCCCTTCACCCAGGATTTTTCTCCTGGGAAGCTGAGATGCCTCAGAGAAAAGGAAAACAATTCTTCTCTCATTTGCTTCTCCTGTGTTGTACTCATGTGGAATGTGTTTGGAGATTGTTTACCCACAGGTGATTGTTCCATTGCATTCTGCTGGGAGTTGTTTTCACTCTTTGGCCAATCAGGGCCAAGCTGTGTCAGGGCTCTGGAGAGAGTCAGGAGTTTTCATTATTATCTTTTAAGCATTCTGTAAGTATCCTTTCTGTATTCTTTAGTATAGTATTCTTTAATATAATATAGTATAATAAAGTAATAAATTAGCCTTCTGAGAACATGGAGTCAGATGATTCATTCCTACTTTCATCGTGGCATTCCCTGCAAATACAATACTTGGTTTTTCTCACCTGTGGCTCCAGTGAGAGATGTAGGGATTTAAGCCCTTTATAGATAATGGTCTATTGGATTAATCAATTGGTATTCTCAGCTATACAAAGAAAAAACACTGAGTTTTATCCTAAATATGTACATTCCAATGTAGGTCTGCTGTAACACTTATTTTGTTCTTTGCAAATGAACCAGTCTTGGAAAATGGCATCAAGTCATGTTAATAATGCCAGTTCCTTATAAATTTTGTTTTAACAAGGAAATTTTCTTGCCAAAGAAACTTCAGTGGAAATTGGGCCTTCTCACATTTAGGAGAAAACAAATTAGTGTAAGTAGTTGTTCAAAGTAATTATACAAAATTTAGAACCACCTTTTTCCAGGCCAGGAGTGAAACTATCTTCTTCCACTACATGAAATTGTCCACAAGAAACATGCCCCAAACAAGCTAATCCATCTGTCTGTGTCAGAGTTAAAAGCAGGGGAAAAAAAGTGCTCTTGGAGGTTGAAAAGTGCAAAGCAAACGTATGTTACAAATTAGCTTGACTCAGTGTACTTAACAAAATTTTGCCTTGTTATCAACGTGGTTTATCAGATATACAGAGCCAGTGATTGCTTTTTGATACATTAATATACTAAACGTCATTGAAACAAATTGGTTTAGAGTATAAGGCAAGACTTCACTGTCAGTCTCTTCAGATGTTTTTTTGTTTCAGCATTTATAAAGAATTATGTTTACTGGGGTGTATTCTCTAAGAGTGTCTGCAAATTTCTGTGTAACTTTTAACACTACTAAGTGTAATTCACACAGATTTAATGCAGCAGAACTTTCTCCACGTATAAAGACATCTAAATCTGTCTTGTTCCAAATCACATTTCTAACATTGTTCTTGAGAGAAATATTTTTAATAAATTTGCAGAATAAGTGAGCGATTATTGAAAGAATCTCCTCTAGGAAGGATCTACATAGGGCAAAACTGAAACTGGTCAAGATCGCCGAGGGTGTCTGGCAGACCAACGCCATGGCAAGGTTTAATTCAGTTTCTCCAGTGCTCCATTGCAGCAATAGACTCACATTCCACAGGTAGGCTGGGCAGGGCTCTCCTAGGCACTGCCTTTTAGGCTCAGCTTTGTCCTTTCTCCTGTTTGCTAATGGTTCTGAGCAAATTGGCTCTAATTACTCCAGGTAATTTGAGTTAGTATGTCACCTCCAGGCTGCTAATCAGTCAGCTCTGCATGTGCTCCTCAGCGATTACAAGTGTAAGTAAGAGCCTGGCTTTGTTGCTCATCAGAATGCCTTATTTCCAGCATCTGTGCATTGTTTCACTGGGGAGGAGAGGCTTCTGTCTGTGGGACTTCATTTATGGTAGCTCTTGAAGGATTTATATCTCAGGGCATTGATTCAGCCAAGATGCTGCCTGATTTTGCATAATCTGATTTTAGGGCAGGTATTTTTTGTTCTGAATAATAGCATTTGATGGAAAATGTCAGCTGTAGTTATTCTTACTTAACATAAGTCTGGTTTTTATTTCCCTTTTGACAAGTTCTCTGTGATCTCTCTGGCAGAGATATAGGCAGTGTGAGATGTGTACTTGCAGAATTTTGGGGGAAAAAAATTAATTTGGGCTCAATCATGCGATCTTTGTTAACAGAAATGATCTTATTGAAGCCACTTACTTGTTAATGAGGGCTTTGAGTCCAGCCTTCAGATCATGAACAAAGCAGTGTTTTGTTTGTTTGAAAAAACCCTCTGCAATGCCATGTTCAAGCAAAGGGGAAATTAAATAGGGAAATGTTACTTTGGCAGGTTTGTGTCACTTCAGCTGACACCTGCACAGCACCAATTGACCAGACTGCACTGGCTGGTGTAGAGGTGAGTGCAGTTCAGCTGCCACTCTTTAGACATGCACAGAAATTCCACATCAGAGGCTTTGCATTGAAGTGCCTTTCATCCTGCAGATCAGTAAGTCAGCATTAGCTGCAACCCTGAAAACACCAGCAAAAAAAAAAAAGCAAAAATATCCCCTCAGGAGGGTTTGTAGGGATGGCTGGCCAGTGAAATGAGGCAGTGGGTGCTTTGCTTTGGGGCCTGGGTGAGCTTGTAAATCCCTCCAGTACCAGTCCCTGACATGTGGGAGTGTTTTGGGACTTGTAAGAATATTCCTGCAGGAAAAGATGTGAATGGCTTGAACCCAGCCACAGTGGGACCCTCACAGCTCAGAACCAACCCCAGTTTAAATCATTCAAGAGGGTTACTCTGCCTTGACTCCAGAATAGAAGAGATGAAACTTTGCTGTGAGTGGTTTGGATGCACTTTGACTCTCCGGGGAGAAGGGAATGATGGTAACCAACAGAAAAGGAGACTATGGCATGTTAAATATGGCCTGTTAAGGTGGTTATAGCTGAAAGCACAAACCTGTAGAGCAAACCTGTAAAGTATTTTACTGGGAGACAAAACTCAGGTGCTTTTGTTTTCTGGCCAAGGAGGGAAGGGTGTGCCTGGTATGTCAGGGCCTTAAACTGATCTGATATGAATTCTACTTTGATTTTCTAGAGCTTTTTTCTGTAGGTTTGTGCATGTAATTAATTTTAATTGCTTACAAGGCAGCTGGAGGCAGAAATCAAGCCTGGCTAGAATCACTCTGGTGTAGGTTCACAGTAATGGGGTTGAAGTCCCAGCTCAGCAGCAGGTGCAGGCTGCAGGGCAGCACTGCTGGCAGGGTATTGCTCATTTTTGTAGAGCCACAGGATGGTTTGGATGGGAAGGGACTGTAAAGATCAGCTTGTTTCACCCCTGCCATGGACAGGGACACCTTCCATTATCCCAGGTGGCTCAAAACCTGGTCCAGCCTGGCCTTGGACATTTCCAGGGATGGGGCAGCCACAGGGGAGAAGCCTGGAACTCTGTGCCCGAGACAGATCCCTGTGGATGGCATCCCCTCTTTCATGTGTGTGTCAGCACAGCTTCGAGCCTTTGCTAGGCATGCTGAGGGTGCAGTGATGCCCCTGTCCATGGTGCTGGCCCCAGAGCTGACTCCAAGGAGCAGCACAGCTCCCTGCATTGCGCTCAGACATTGAGCCATCAGCCACAGCTCTGAGTTGGGAAGCCGCTCATTGAAGCCACTTAATTGTTAATGAGAGCTTTGAGCCCAGCCTTCAGATCATGAACAAAGGAGAGTTTTGTTTGTTTGAAAAACCCTCCACAACACCACGTTCAGAACAAAGGGGAAATGAAATAGGGAAATGTTCCCTCCTGCAGTAGTCCAGGTTTGTGTCACTTCAGCCAGTAACTCATCAGTAACAAACACATTGTGACCATCCCAGCTCCTTCCCTGTTGGGGTGTTGTGAGGTCCCCAGGATGAGGTGAGAGATGAGAATTGACTCCAAGTTCTCAGAAGGCTGATTTCATATGATATGATTTGATATACTAAAATTATGCTAAAGAAACAGAAAGGAGACATCAGAAGGCTTAGAAAAGAATGATAATGAAAACCCATGACAGACTCAGAGTCCGACACAGCTGGCTGTGATTGGCCATTGATTAAAAACAATTCACATGCTGGATAAATGATTCTCCAAATCACATTGCACAGGAGCAAAACATGGAAAAGCTGAGGCTTCTCATCTTCCCCGGAGAAGAAATCCTGGTGAAGGGACTTTGCAGAAAATGTCACGGTGACACTTCCCCACCCAGTGTCCCTCTGTCAAATCCATGGCCCTCCAGTTCAGAGACCAGGATGGCATGTGGGACAGTGGCAAATGCCTTGCACAAGTCCAGGGAGGTGAATATCAGTCACTCTCTCCTAATTTACCAGCTCTGTAGCTCCCTCAAAGGCAGCCACAAGATGTGCCCTCAGTGAAGCTGTGTTAGCTGTCACCAATCACCTCCTTATGCTCCATGAGACTTGCTGTGCAAGCTCATCCAGCTGCTAAATGGGGTTGAAAGTTTTGTCCCTTTGCAGAGCAATAATAAAGCTATAATGTGCTCCTGAATCTCAGGAGAGTGTAAAGTCTAATTTGCTTCCGAGCTCGGATCGAAGGTGGAACCTTTGCTGAACTGGAAGGAACTGAGCAGTTACACTCAGCCATAATAAATCTGGCTTTAGTTCATATTAATAGATTGAAAATTGACTGGTCTTCTGAGGGAGAATGCTGCTCTGCTGTTGAATCATCCTGAGTGTTTATGTGAAACCAAATTTGAACAAACAAACAGAACCCCACAGTGCCTGAAGCTGGGTTCAAAGGGCTTTAAGGCAGATCAAACCTCATCAATGTGACATCAAGTTTTTGCTGACACACTGCTGTTTGTCCTTTTGCATAAATTCTTACCCTGCATCTGGATATTATGGCTGATTCTGATCAAATAAATCCTGTGAGTGATTCAGTATGGCCCAGAACTGGCACCCATTACTGTGGGATCATGGCCTCGCTGTGTGCTGATGGTAATTGATGCCTGGGTTAATTTTTGCCTTCTTGGCCTGGTCCAGGTTTTCATTGCTGCTTGTGGTGTGATGAAACATGTGTTGAACTGCATGTTGGAAAGATTAGAATTCAAATTAATCAAACACCTTATGTTAGTATATCTGTGGGAAGGAAAAGAGTGCATGCAGAAAAACCTGAGGACTTGAGTGTGACATTAAGATGTAGGAAAAAGGAATTTTCCTGAATGTTGCAAAAGTTGAGAGAAATTGATAGCAAAATCAACACTGAACAATAAAAAAAAAAAAAAAAAAAAAAAAAAAGGAAAGGTTTGGCAGTTCTTTCACTGTCAGTATTGCTTTAAAATTAGTTTTGCTAATCTATATTTAATTGGACAGTTATTGTACTGTGTGCTAAATAAACACTAATTATTAAACATGGGATTTATTGAAGTGTAATAGGTAAAATTGCTAAAACTCTTAATTTACTTAGCCTGAGTAAACAAATTCTAAATGATCAACATAGCTTCCTGTACAAGAGCTATCACTGCAACTAATATATGCCAGCATCAGGGAGCCAGGATTAAATATTTTTCAATAGGTATTTTATGCCAAGACATACCTCAGGAATATGGGCTTGTCTGTGTGATTCATTTTAGGATCAGGATTATAAATTATTTGTAGAACCTTGTGCCTTATACACTCATCCAGTTGCAATCTAAGTCTTGAATGCAACAAGTGAATCCCTAGGGGATAAACTCAGGATTTCTTCAATTGAGCACCTTGCTTAAACACTCTGGTTAATGAGGTTCTTGGCAACAGCACAGGCTGAAATTGGAAAGCAATGATCATTTTCCTGTCCTTTCCCCCCTTTGCCATCATTGCTGGCATGGAGAGACCCAATTGACACAATCACAATTACACAGTGTGATGTGGTGCAGTGCATTCCAAGCCTGTCATATTTTTGTTTGAAGTGTCCTCAGAATTAAAGGTCAGCCTGCAACTCAATAAATGCACTTTTCGCTTTCATGAATTTGGGAAAACTGAATGTTGTTTAAGTGAGCTCTTCAAGTCAATGCCCAATTTGATTTGAAAACTGCAGTTCGACTAAACATGCCCAAACAGCTTGATTTCTCTCTTGAGTAATTTGTGTTGCAAAGGCTTGTTTTGAGTATGGACTCTGAGGAAAATGTCTGGATTTACAAATGTGTGTTACTGATGGGAAATGGAAGCTGCTGCTCAAGTTGGGAGCCTGGCAGAGAAGTTTGTAATCAGGTTTCTCCATTTATTTAAATCCTTCATGGAATATCTCCTGCTCTATTAGGTGTCCACAAAAGATCACAAATTTAAGTTTGGGAAAATATGTGGAATATGTTGAGATCTTTCTAGGAGCATCATCTGGGCATCCATACTTCCCTCAGAGTACCCAAGACTTGCATCCTGGAGATAAAGGGAAATTCGAGGCTTTTTTTGGAAGAGCTCTCAAACAGTCCCTGACAGTCTTTTATCTTGGGTATAAAAAAAAAAGCCATCAATAATTAGCAGGCTATATTTGGAAAACTCGATGTCTGATGTAATCAGAAGGCTTGGCAAGGAAGAAGAGAGTTTGCATTCTGCCCAGAATAAATATAGCATTTCTAAGTGCTTTGCATCTTCTCTTTGCAGTAGAGCTTTTTGTCTTTTAATCCTGCTTTTAAAAGCAGGTTTGAAGATATTCTCCCTTGAAGGTTTTTTTTCCCTGTGTGTTTCTCACCAGGCTCTCTGAATTGCTTTGGTTTTTTTTGTTTAGTTTGAGAGTGATTTTATTATATCCTGAAATGAAGCATCCTTCTGAATTAGTCAACACCCAAAATATCATGGAAGTGCCTATAACTGAGCTTGCAAAAAGGAGGTAAGTTACCTGGATAAATGCTTTACTGATTTGAGACCAAATGTTGGTAGGGAGCTCTCAGTGGGTTTGAACTGCCTTACATTTGATTGCCACTTTTTTATTGAGGTGTTCAGGTGATGAACATGACTTCCAATGCAGATTTTGGACCCCCTCAGTCTCGGGCATTGGTGGCTCATGTTTTTTGTACTCACTTTACTATTTCAGTATTTGTTTCATCTTCTTGTGTCCAAGCATCCCATTTTTTTAACAGATCTCATTGAGCAGGGATATTAAGAAGAGAAACCCCATCTTACCTACTCCTCCTTTAGGCCAAAGGAGCAGAATAAGAGCTGGTGTAATTTTGAAGAGTTTGAGGCAGATTTGGCTATTAATTGCTCCTCCTGCTAAACTTGAGACTTTACCTTGTTCTCTTCTTCAGTACTTAATTCTTTTAAGACTTGGTGTCTTTATCTGGACACAAGATTTTTGCTGGCTGAAGCAGCCTATTAATCTCTTTGGAAGACAGGTGGACAATTAGCTTTGAAGGAAAAGGAAAGCACAACTTTTGAGACTGTAATCTCCTTTATCTCTAGATTAACACAGGGAGAATTCTTGCATGGAAAGGGACCTAAGTCAAATCCGGGAGACAGATAAATTAGAGTAGCCATTGCTATATTTTTCAAATGGCAAAGTAATTTTATGATTATTCCCATTTTTGTGCAAGCCAGGGTGCTGCATTCCTCAAGAAAGGTGGGTAGCAAAAAGGATTTTGAGAACATCCACTTTTCTATACATTCTACATAATTTGGTGACAAAAAATGTGAGAAATAGATTTGTAGAGATTTTTTAAAACTTAGCAAAAGGTTCATACAGTATACATTTATATGTAGGCTTTCAGATAAGAAATACTTACTTAGAAATATTATAGAATAAGCCAAACATTATTAAAAAAGAAATAAAACTAGAAACAAGTTTTTAAAAATAGTCTTAAAAATAAGATTAAATATTTTAGAGAAATAAAACTATAGAAATACACTCTAGTAAGACCTAGAAGAAGTGATTTAAATGTTTAACTTTAAAACATTTACAACATAATGTAGCTAAAACTGATAAGCCAAAAAACACGATATATTGTAATTAAGAAATAGCTTCTAATTGTAATACTGTGAATTATAACATCTGTATTGTCTCACCCTTCACAGAAAACTAAAAATAGAATAAAAGCTTTAAAACACCTTTCAGTTACCACATTTCTAAATAAAAAATATCTTAATCCAACATAAAAGTCCATTTGGGACATTCTACATAATTAGGTGACAAAAAAATCCATTTGGGACCTCAAGGGAAAGGCGGGAAATGTAGAATAAGGAAGAAGAGGTGATGCTGTGAAGGCAGAGTTATCCCAAACTACAAAGGGTGTAAGTTGTGCTTTTAGGAGACACTAAAATGGATAGTACAGACAAAGATAAAAGCCAACACAAACCTTTGTAAATCAAACCAAGTTAGAACTGAGTCTAGGAACTGTTCCTGCCAGCTCCAAGCCTGCCCTGGCTGTGGTGGCTGTGCCTCAAGGAGGTGACATCGCAGCCACAGGGCTGCAGGAGCTGCTTGTGATACATGGAAATGGTGCAGGTGTCAAAATAAATATCTTCTGTGGCATTAAACAGCACTTAGGAGCTGAGGGATGTTCCTGGGAGCTGTGGGTAAGAGAATTAAGGGGGCTTTATCCTCCTCTGAGCCATCAGATCTCAGTAAATCACCCATCCTTTCTGTGCCTCGGTTTTCCTTTATGGGAGTGTGAGCAGTGGTGGCTCCTTCCTCAGTGACACAGGGGCAGGAGGAATGTGCAGGGCAGGGAGTGGGAATGAGCCTGGCAGCTCAGAAACTTCTCAGAACCTGCATTGCTTGGGAATAACCAGCATTCCTCCCCCTGGGAAATCAGCAACAAGGAGAATTAAGAAAAAAGTGAGCTTTAAAGCTTCTGTTGGATGAACCAGTTTGCAACACTTTATCCTTGGCTAAATTCATACCCACCCAGCCTTTATTTGATATTCAAGCAACCTTTGTTTTGCACCCTGCCAGAAATTCCTTTAATAAGATGTGGTTCTGCTTTCTGTTGCTTAATGGGGTTGAGTGGAGTGGAGTGGTTTCACACTATTTCACCTACAAGGTGTAGAAAAATGCTGGATAGTGATTTCACTCTTGAGGGATCAAAAAAGCTGAGAAATAAGCTTGTGAGTGTGCACCCTAACTCTCTGAAAACAAAACAAAACAAAAAATCCAAGGAAATTGTTTTTACATACTCTAATGATTTATTAGCAATACATCACTGCAATGTTTTCCCACCAGTGATGTATTGGAGATCATAAAGCACAGAGAGGGACAGCAGACGTGCACACTGAGTGCCTGCAAAGCCCTGCCCAAGCCTGTGCCAGTTATTCTATTGAGAGAAGTTTTCAGCAAGAATGCTGAGATTTTTCCTGCTGGGGTGGGGGGGGGGGTCTTGTGGTGTTTCTGAGGGTCCCCAGGACGAGGGAAGAGATGAGAATTTGATTCCAAGTTCTCAGATGCTGATTTATTATTTTATGGTATTATATTGTATTAAAGAATGCTATACTGAAATTATACTAATGAAAGAGAAAGGATACATCAGAAGGTTTAACAAGAATGAATAATAAAAACCCATGTCTGACTCCTCAGAGTCTGACACAGCTGATGGTAATTGGTTATTAATTAAAAACATTTCATATGTTTGGATAAACAATCTCCAGACCACATTCCAGAGCAGCAAAACATGAAGAAGATGAGGAGCTTCCCAGGAGAAGAAATCCTGGCAAAGGGATTTCTCAGAAAATATTGCAGTGACAGGGTCTTGCCATGCAGATTCCTGGATGTGATGACAGCTGAGGGCTGCAGGGTCTGTGTCTGTCTTCAAACAGTGCAGAAACTCTTGATAGATGGTTTGTTGACTGATGGTCTGGGCCCTACAGCAACTGTAAATGCTTGGGGTTATTTACTTTTGGTTTGTAGTGCCTCTGGACATTGAAAGTCACCAGGAAATGCCTTTGAGCTTTGACATCTCAGTGTGCAAAGAGTGAGCCATGGGACATTCTAACAAATGTCATGATAGGAAAAAGGTTCTATCTCCATGGCAGTGCTGCTGTTCTGCTGTCAGCACGGGGTTCCTCTGTGTTGTCACAGGCTTCTTCTCCCTGTCTGGAGATCCCCTTAGAGGTTTTCAATAAAATTTAAATATATCTTTTTCTCACCATCCTCATTTCTGCTCCTTCATGTACCTCATCCATAGTGCCAAGAGTAGACTTGCAAATGAAATAGATTTGATTTGATTTAGCACCACCTTGCCATCCTTCAGAATTCCCTCAGAACAGTCTCTGATCCCAGACTGGGGAACTTTCCCCACAGCCAGGAGTGAGGGTGCTCTGCTCCAAGGGCAGCAGAGTGGTGCAGGGAGGTTTCTGCAGCAATTCCTCAGCTGATGTTGTGCTCAGAGCCAGCTCACTGCTACCTGATATTGTTCAGTTGTTTGTTTTCATCTCTCTGCAATTACCTCCTCACTTTCTGGAGAGGCACCAGCTTTTCCTTTGGGTGGGAACAGGGAGCTGTTCCTGCTTGCAAACACTGCAACAATACAAATTATGGCAAAGCTCTGCCATTGGCTTCAATTCAAATTGGGTTTGACTTCAAATTTTTACAGGGCTGAGTTGATGCCTATATTGGATAGAAAGGGGAGGTGGTGTCAATAATATGAAAATAGATTTTTCAGTATTTTGTGAATCACTTTGCTAGGATGAGATGTGTTGAGAACCTGGGACTCCCAGCCATGAGCCCACCAAGGAGGCTTTAACCCCTTTGAAACCTTGCTGGTCCATTCCTTCTTGGCTATTTCTATTTCTGATAAGAGTATCAAGGCATTTAATTGCAACAAACACTCTGCCTGAAGGCAACAGTAAAGCATAACCCACTTTATGATCAAGAACAGAATGTACAGAACCCACCAATTGATGGATTTTTATTAGATTTTATGAAGGCTTCACCAGCTCTGCAAAAGGCAACTGGGGGCAGAAATACTCAGCTTGAAGCATTTTACAAACCTAGAACCAAAAGCTTGGCTCTACAAATGCAGAAACCTTCCCCTGCCTTCCCTGGACATTAGGAGTGATAAAGTTCAAGTGATGTTGAGGGAGGATCAGTGTGAGCAGGGAGGAATTTGGTTGAGTTTGGAGAAATCAAAAAGCCAAAACCAGCCTTTGGTGTGTGTGGGGCTTAAGAGTTAAGAGTGCAACCAAAATCCTGCTTTGTGCCCCCTCAGGCCCTGCTTGGGAGCTTGTGATGATGGATACAGCCTAGAATCAGCCAATTTGTCCTTTTATTGGAACTTCCATGTGCAATTTAATGCCAGTTTAAAATCTACATGTCTGTGGAGACTGAGCTTGGCTGGTTTGGGTTTTGTCTCTGCCTTGCTTGATTTTTATTGTGCAAATGCATTTGGATGGAGAATCTCTGGCCCTTCTCCTGCTGAGCAGCCTGCCCTTGTCTCTTTGGCTCTGTGGGTGCTATAGATGTGTTTTGTTTTCTGCCTTTCTGAGCAGATTAATTATCTGTAATTCAGAGTGGATGGACTCTTAAAGCACCGGCTTTACTGGAATGAACCTGCTTGAAGCACAGAAAAGTGCACTTATCTCTGTGCTAGCACCAGAGCTCTTCAGGGCATGTCAAAAGCAGGGGTTTCTCAACCTGATGCAGATCAAACCCTTCCATTTAAATACTTCTCCAAGCCCTGCTGCAAAGGAAGCATCTCTCACATCTGTCTGGAATCCAAGCACCTTTTCAGCATCCCAGAATGGAAGTGAAATTGTATGGGTTGGGCTGTGAATGGCCTCAGAAGCCTTTTCTGCCTCACTGAGAGGCACTTTGAGCTCTAAAGGCTGTACAGACAATTTCCTGCAGGTGTTACCCAAGCAGCAGCTGACATTTGTCTGACTTGCTTTGTCAACATGCTGGTTCACACCTGTGGCTGTGGAGATGAACAGCAGCTGTACTGAGGAAATAAATGGAGGCTGGTGTTTATTTTTTGGCCCAAAGACAGTCCAAGTATTATATTAAAATAGAAATATAATACAATATATAAAAATAATATAAATATATATTTTATATAGAATAAATATTGTATTTGCTGGGAGATGTCCCGACAAAGGCAGGAATGATGAATCTGACTCCATGTCCTCAGAAGGCTAATTTATTACTTTATTATACTTGATTATATTCAAGAATACTATACTAAATAATACAGAAAGGATACTTACAGAATGCTAAAAAGATAATAATGAAAACTCCTGACTCTCTCCAGAGCCCTGACAGAGCTTGGCCCTGATTGGCCAAAGAGTGAAAACAACTCCCAGCAGAATGCAATGGAACAATCACCTGTGGGTAAACAATCCCCAAACACATTCCACATGTGAGCACAACACAGGAGAAGCAAATGAGATAAGAATTGTTTTCCTTTTTCTCTGCTTCCCAGGAGAAAAATCCTGGGTGAATGGATTTTTTCAGAGAATGTGAATGCTATGAAGGAATATATAAAAATAACATAAGTATAAATACTATATATATAATATAAAATATAAATATTATTTTAGTGTGCTGAGTTGCATTACAGCTGTATCCAGAACATTGAACCAGGCAGCTTTTGTGTCCCAGACCATGTCAGGCACTCTGTGCCAGGCAAGTGACCCCAAAATAAAGAGGTTGCAAAACCAAAAAAAAAACCCAGAAATCCTGCAGTTTCTCCTAAGAATTCCTGTAGTCCCATTATAGAGAAAATGCTGAGGCCATCATTAAGGTTCTAGAGAGAAGAAAGAATATGAACAAGCATTTCTCTCTTAATAACTTCCTACTTCGAATTTTTCTTTTGAAAAAAGATTTTCCCTCTTGTGTTGGTTGGAAAAATAGAAAAATAGAAATATAAAGGAATTTATATCCATGCAAACCTTTTGCATCCTGAAGCAAAGAATTCCATGGTGCAATTGAGGGCAGCATGAAGCAGAATTTGTTTGCTTCAAACATTCATGCTGATAATTTTACTACTTATTCTCAGTTTTTGTGTTGATATACAGGGTGTGCAACCACTTCCCCCTTGTCTGTGCTGCTCCCAGGTTTATATTCCTCTTTGCTTTGCTCCCTCCCAGGATGAAGTGAATTTGATTTAAATATTCTTGGGATAATTTGATTATCATTGTTGTTCTGCTCTCTACTTTCATTTTAGTAGATTCTTTTGCAGAAGGTTAGGAACAAAGCTGCACAAAATGGTGAAATTTTGGACTCACTGTGGATTTATTCAATGCCATAATGATGATTTCTGTTCTATTCTCCATTCCTTCCTAATAATTCCTAACATGCTATTTTCTTTCAGTTCTACTAAGCATTGAACAGACACTTTAATTGACCCATTATAACATCAAGATATCTATTACTTTTCCCCAAATGCTACCAAGGTGCAATCCAGGCTGGCTTTTCCTCTTGTGTGCATCCCTTGCCATGGATCAGCTCTGAATTCCATTGCTTGTTGCTCCCACACTCTGCACCCCTCCAGTCCCTCTGCAGTCAGATCTCACCAGCTTGAAAATCTTGCTAAAACCAGTTCTCTTTGTCATCTGGCTTTTCCAGAAACACAGAGACTGAAGCCATGAGGCTTTGAGAAACATAAATTAGCTCCCCAGAAAACTCATTAATTCAGAATTAAGGTTGCTCACCTGAGATCTGTTCCATTAGCAGCCCAATCCTTCTGTGTTTTACACAGAACAAATGCAAGTGGATGAAATCTCTTACCCAAATTAGCAGGCAGCAGACAAATATTTACTGAGTCACTTATTCAACTTGATTAAATGAACAGAATATTAAAAAAGCAAGAAAAAGGGGAAATATATGCAACACAACCATCCAAGCGAAACAATTCTATTAGCCATTCAAGGAACAGGCTTTTGGCATTAGGGTGTTGTTTACTAATTGGATTTACTGTAGCAGTGATTACTTAGTGTCTCACAGTTTTCTGTACTTCAACATTCACCTCCTGTCTAAATAAAATCTCTTGTGCTTATGGCATGATTCCAATTTCCTTCAAAGACACTTGGGTCTGGCCTCTCTTGTGTAAGAGGTTTTTAAAAGATCTTAATAGCTGTTTTCCAGCTGATGTTAGAGCTGCGCTGATATTCTTTATCTGTGCTTTTCAAGAGATAACAGATAATGCAAAATCTAGCTTGAGAATTTTCCATTACTCCATGCAGAGTAGCCACAGAACATTTGTGAAATGATAAAACCTACCACAGTAACCTGAATTTTCAGATTTCAGATGTGAGTAGCTCAGGAGTGAATGAAGAGCTGAGATTTTTATTATAGAAGCTACAATGTACTGGATAAAACTATATTTATTTCTCCAGAGAATTTTACAGTAGTTTCTTCTCTTGACCTTCTGCAAGTTTAAGACCAAAAGTGGTTTTTCCTTTCTTTGTGTTTATCAAGCTCAGTGTGGGGACTGATTTGACTGTTAAGTCCATTCAGGAGCACCTTGTCTATTCTGTAACTGTTGCTTTGTTTTTTATCTTTTCCCCTCAGTATTCAGCCTGAATTTCTCCGCTCCTGATGGTTCTCTCACCACTTCATAAATCTCAAGTCTGAGAGTTGTGAATTTTGAGTGGTACTTTGATGTTCTACAATTATTCATACCTTATATATTGATATTGTATTTCTCATTCAGAACATCTTCACTTCCTCATATTCATGCTCCTGTTTCCCTTTGATCTGTATCATTAGTGAGTTCTTATTCTGTGTGCTGATACTTTTTTCTATCCACTTGTACAGATCTTGCCACTTCACTATTGATTTTCTTTTCTCTTTCTGTTTGATATATATTCTTTATTTATATATTATTCTTTATTATTATTATCTTTAGGTTTGGAAATTTTTTCCAACTGATGGGTAATTGTTTATTTTTTTTCCATATATTTGATCTAGTATCTTTCCCTTCAACCATTTTTCCTTAGAAAGCAGCCAGTCAAAAAGAAGCAGAGAAGAATAGAAATAGATCCAAGCGAATTTTGATTTAAAATGAAATCACAGGAAAATCTGACCTATCTCTCCATCCCTCTCCCTCCTTAGTGTCTGTTCCTGTGTCTCCCAGTCCCCCTGCTCTTATTCCCTCAGGACAGCAGCTTTGCTGTAGCTGGGTTTAGGAGCTCTGTGTCCCTGATTTTCTGGGCCAATTCTGTCCCCATGTTGTGCTGCTGTCTCCAAGGGCCATCCTGGTCTGGCAGCCTGTGACTGTTTCTCACAGACGGGGTTTTCAGGCATAGAGAATTAAGCAGATTACTAAAATTTGTTTTCTAGCCTCGTACCCTGCAGACATGGGATCTCAATTCTTCTCTCTTCCCCAGACTTGAGGTGGATGACTCTGAGACTGCTGTGCAACTAATATATGCCATTATTTAATTATTATTTAATTAATATCCATTATTTAATCCAGGAACCAGGATTAAATAATATTTTCCAATAGGTATTTTATTCCAAGACATACCTCTGGAATATGGGCTTGTCTGTGTGATTAATTTTAAGATGAGGAGTATTAATTATTTGTAGAACTTTGTGCCTTACACACTCGTCCAGTTGCCATCTAAGTCTTGAATGCAACAAGTGAACCCATAGGGGATAAACTCAGGATTTCTATAATTGCTTAAACACTCTGGTTAATGAGGTTCTTGGCAACAGCAGAGACTGAAATTGGAAAGCAATGATCATTTTCCTGTCCTTTCCTCCCTCTGCCATCATTGCTGGCATGGAGAGACCCAATTGACACAATCACAATTACACAGTGTGATGTGGTGCAGTGTGCTGAGAGTTTTGGTTGTCACCTCTCAGAGCAGCAGGGCTGGAGGCTCCTCTGTGCTCCACCAGAATCTTCCTGAGCTCTGCTGAGGTTCTGCAGCACTGGAGGCCACACAAATCTCATGTGGGCTCTGCATTAAGGGGCTTTTTGGCTTCCTATCTGGGATTGTTTTATTTTATGAGGACTGCCAGCCTTGCCAAGAGTTAGCTCATGCTCTGAGAGATGAGCATGGGAGGAGCAGGGGCTTCTGAGGCATCACTGACCATGGGGTGGCACAGAAAGTGTCACCCCTGCTGCAATAAAGGCTCAGGGCAGGACTCACCTCAGAGCTGCAGCAGCATCCTTTGAAGAGCAGCAGTGCCAGCCTTGCTTCACACTCTCCAGATTGCCTCTCTGACACATTTTCCTTTTATTCCCTCCGTCCCTCCATCTCCTTTCTTTCTCATCAATCAGAACATTCTTGGTCTGCTGATGTAATTAGGAAAACAGAGCATTCTGGCCAGAGGTATTGATCCAATGCTTTATAATAAAAGTTAGTAATGTTTAATTTCTTGTTGTCAGCTTTCATTGTGCTAAAGAAATCAATTCACTATTGTCTCTTCTCCATTATTCAATTGTCTAATAAGCTACTTTGCAGTCCCCTCAAAATCAAATTTTAATAATAAATCACTGTAGGAATGGAGAGCACATGAACCCATGTACATGAGGATTATCCCAAATACACAGTAGATGGGATGCACTTCTTTCCAATTAGAAATATATTTTTTTCTCTTTTTAGTAGGTTTTCTGTCCTTTCACTAAACTCCACAAGATGGTTAGTGTAACTTGTTTTCTCTCTTTTAGGATTCCTGTGTTATCAAACCCCTCTGAACGCTGAATTTCACTCTCCAGGTGATGCCTCTCTCCTGTTTCCCTCCCCACGTCTCTCATCCCACATCGAATCAGTGACAAAAAGCAGAGTCAGAGTGGTCTTGGAGGAGAGAATTCTCAGGATTTGAAGCTGTGTGTGTGCCAGGAGTGCAGAATTCCCAAATCTTGGAGCTGTGTGTGTGTGCCAGGAGTGCAGAATTCCCAACATTTCCAAATCCCAGAGCTGTGTCAGGAGTGCAGAATTCCCAGGATTTGGAGCTCTGTGTATGTCAGGGGTGCAGAACTCCCAACATTCCCAAATCCCAGGGCTGTGTGTGTGTCAGGAGTGAAGCATTTTGCTTCCATAGGACTGGGACTGTGCCATAGTCCTGATCCACTGCCTATAGAATAAAGTTTAAGAGAGGGTTTAAGAGAAACTGAATTTTAGGAGAAGTTACATAAGTGTATTATCTGTGAGGTAGGCTGCTCTTACAATTCTGAGGAAAGTAAACCCACTATTTTTAAATATTTATCTGAAATAAATAAAGCTGAATCTGTCTTTCATGTTCATTAATATATGAACCTGTTTTAAAGCAGTTAAAGCAGGGTTTGGGAATGCTGCACTCCTGACACACACACAGCTCCAGGATTTGGGAATTCTGCCCTCCTGGCACACACACACAGCTCTGGGATTTGGGAATGTTGGGAATTCTGCACTCCTGACACACACACAGCTCCAAATCCTGAGAATTCTCTCCTCCAAGGCCACTCTGACTCTGCTTTTTGTCAGTGATTCATGTGGGATTGAGAGCGGTGGGGAGGGAAACAGGAGAGAGGCATCAGCATGGAGAGTGAAATTCAGCATTCAGAGGGGGTTTGATAACACAGGAATCCTAAAAGAGAGAAAACAATTTACACTAACCATCTTGTGGAGTTTAGTGGAAGCACAGGAAGCAGTTTCATATATTCTGACCTCTTTGAAAATAACTTACACATATATTGTACCCAACAATTATCTTGTAAAATTCATTTTCATGGCAAAGGGTGCTGCTTGGACATACCCAAGTATTAACTCAGACTTGCCTTGCCTTTATTAGCTGAACACAAACCCCTTCCTATTCTTGGGCCCACAGATAAATGAACCAACTTTACAAACACCCAAAATTCAGGAAACAATGTGCCTGAACACTTGTATTTGTGCATGAGGTAATGAATCATTTTTTACATTAGGAAGGCTGTTCCAGGATCTCAATAATGCAATGCACACTGAGCCATTGCTTTCCTCTGCTCATAAATCAGGGCACAGTGTAGCCACCATTCCATTTTTGCAGTTGCAGGGTAGTAAAGAAAGAACTTTATTGCAAGTTGGTAATAAGAAAGGAAGTAATGGCCTGGGAGGCACAAGGGTGAACGAGTTAATGAGTGAGCAGTTTGAGTTTTCTTATTGGTTTTAACCCTCTATAAATTTAATGGCTTCCTTTTAAATGCCTCTTAATGAGAAAAAGCAAAGTGTGAGTTACTTAATGGTGTTATTGAAGGCTTTCTCTTGTTATTGAAAGGGAATGGTGCAGTTTGTCTAGGGTAAATCTACAGAAAAATAACTTTACATCAGGGTGGGCTTGGTGTCTGCAGGAAGGACAAACTGCAGGGGTGTTCTCTGTCAGAGTAACTGCTGGAAGAGATAATTAGTGATCTTCATTAGTTGATGGAGACTGTAATGAGCTCAGGAGGTTTGGAGATGTCTGTCTGCAGAGGAGCTGCTTCTCCTGAGCTGGGCTTGCAGCCCTGCCCCACTCCTGGCCCAGGGCTTTATTCCACAATCTGTGCCCTTCCTCACCTCCTCAGCTGCTCCTGGGACACCAGGAATTCTCCCAGGAAATTATCCACGTGGGAATTCTTTGTAGGAATGGCTACACAGGATCTGTTGTTGCAATAGAACTCAAAATAAATGACATGCAGGCTGAAACCTCCAAAGAAGAAAGTTTATTTCTTGACCTTGATATTGGTAGAATTCCAAAAGTGACCCTGGATTGGAGGATGAAATTGCCACTTCTCCAACAACACTGGTCAAACTAACCATCAAATTTCATCAAATTGTCCATCAAATTTCTCCTCCTATAGAAAGGAATGTAAAAACAATCATTATTTACATAAAAGTGCATGAGAAACTCCATTACAAATATAAACATGAGAAGGCTTAGAAGAACTTGGAAGAACAGGGGGACAATCTGTTAGCTGCCATAAACATCATTCCAGTTCCAGAAGTTTATCAATAATCCTTCCTAAAAAACAACAAAAAAGGGAATTCCTAAGGGTTTAGTACCACAGTGCCTGAGGTTCTTTGGAGGGGCTGGTAAATAACATTTTTACTAATGCAGGATATTATGGGATATAAATCTAGAGGTTATAGCATAGAAAGTGTCTCACTATTTACAAATAAAAACAAGGTATTTCAAAAATGGGATTTAAAGTAAATGGGATTTAAAATAATAGGATTTAAAAATGTATTTTCAGTGCATTTTGTATTTGAACCAAATCAACTAAAAGCAAGTAAATACTCAATGGAGAGAACATATATTTTCCCAAATTTTTCATGGAAATAAATAGTCATTTTTCACTTTTTTCTAACCAGTCACATGTTGCAACTGCAAAGATTTTCCAAGGGTAAAAAGACAACTTTTCTTTTTCTAGTTAGGAAAAAAAGATTAAAAGAGGGCTATGACCTGCTTTCATTTACACCACTATAGATCAGATTTAAAATATCTATTTAATTAGATTTGGCCCAATTTAATGTTTAAACAGATGAGATTATGGGATATGCTGAGGACAGTGGTGATGCTCCTTTTCAGGACACTCAGACTGGGAGATCCACGTGTCTCTCACAGAATATCCTGAATCAGAAGGGATCCACAAGGATCCAAATGGCTTTAGGAAAACGTGGGGAGATGTCACGGAAAAACTCTGTAAATGTTCTCTGCTTTTTCCCACAGTGGGGATAATGTCCCACCTCTCTTTTCCTCATCCAGCTGTCCACAGGGCAGATGTTCCCTGTCCCCAAAGTGCCTCCTTTACCAAACCCTTGTCCCTAACTCATGATTAACCTACAGCAATCTGAGCTGAGCCTGCTAATCACATTTTCAGTGTACAGTAAACATATATATTTGTATGTTTTGCTGATTCCACCGGTGTTATCTTTTGGCTTCTCCAAATTAAAGCAGTTTCCTACACAGTCATAACAGACCTTTTATCCTCAGAAATTTGTGCCCTTGGTATGGCTAACCATGCGCTGAGTATGTAAATGATGCCCCCAAAGAGCAAGAAGGTTAGATACTAATTAGATATTACACTTAGGAGACAGCAAACTCATAGGAATTAAATAGTCCAGTGGCATTTCTGCTCTGTGGAGGGCTGGTCCCCTCCTAGGTATGAAGCAGGAGATGTGATGCCTCGAAAATTGGCTGAAGTCTACTTGAGAGCTCCAATTTCTGGCACTTTTTGGTCAGGGGGTTGTGACACTGTGGGTGCTGAGCTCTGCCATCTCAGCTGAAATGGCACAGCTCTACCTCTGCCCACAGCAAAATGTATTCCCCTGGTTAAAATCACAACACATCTCATCACATCAGATAGATTTTTTTTTCTTCTTCTTTCCTTCTAATCTTTTTAGACAGTATTTGCTGAAGAATGAGAGCTGACCTGGAGAGACCTCACTGGCACTTTCTGGCCTTTGAAACCACCTCAGTACAGAGCTGGCCTGGTGTGAGGTGGAGGTGAGCTGGGTTTGAGGATTTCTTGGTCAGGAGGGTGCTGTCCCATGGCTGCTCCTGGTTTCTCCTCTGGCACCCATGGGTGTGTCACCCTGTAGGAGTGGTTTATTGCCAGGGCTTGGAACTTGTGGTTTATTGCCAAGGGCCTGGGTGCAGGGGCCCTGCTGGGAGCTTGTCCAGCTCTGGCCCCTCAGTTTGGGAAGGACCTTGAGATGCTTGAGCACATCCAGAGGGAGCAGCAAGGCTGGTGAGGGGCTGGGAACACAAACCCTGTGAGGAATGTTTGAAGGAGCTGGGGGTGCTCAGCCTGGAGAAGAGGAGGCTCAGGGTGACCTCATTGCTCTCTGCACCTTCCTGGAGGGAGGCTGCACACAGGTGGGGTTGGTCTCTGACAGAACCAGAGGACACAGTCTCCAGCTACCTCAGGGAAGGGACAGGTTGGATATTAGGAAGAAATTTTCACCAAAAGAATGATAAAGTACTGGAATGCCCTTCCCAGGGAGGTGGTAGAATCACCATCTCTGGATGTGGTTAAAAAAAGCCTGGACATGGCACTTGGTGCTGTAGTCTAGGTGAGGTGTTAGGGCACAGGTTGGACTCGATGATCTTGGAGGTCTCTTCCAACCTCATCATTCTGTGATTCTGTGATTCTGTGATTCTGTGAGCTGCCAGCCACAGCTCAGAGCAGGCCCCAAAGAGGAGCCTGAAAGAGAGAGAGAGAGAAGAATAAAAGCAAGAGGGTTAGAGTGTGAGGTTCCTGTTCCAATACAATAAATCTTCTTCTGTGCTGAATATTCTAATTCTCACTAACCAATCTAGTACAAGATACAAATCCTACAGCATTTACACACAGCCTATAAGAATCATTACATTACCATACTCTGTTACATTTTAAACCCTAAAAATTCCTCTTTGGGCCCCTTCTGCCAAGCTGTAGGGTCTGCTCTGACCCTTGGGCCTGTCTGCAAGCAGAGGGTGTTGTTCCATCAAAAGGGGATCACCTTCAGCTGGCCACACCATTGTTTTCCAGTTGTTCAGTAACTGAGGGATCTCAAAGCTTGCTTTCATTTCAATCTCACTTATAGCTTCCATATTCTCAAAATATTTTGCCAGGCAATCATATTTATAAGGCTTTCCTCTTTCATCTTCCCCAACATCACCTGCCAGGGCTGGGGCCTGGAGGCAGTGAGACAGGAGGAAAATCTCTGGGATGTGCTGTGTGCATGCAGGAGAAGCCTTACAGCTGCTGCTAAAGCCAGCCATAAATGCATTCCTGGGACGAGAGGGAGGCTCAGCAATGCTGTTTCTGTCCACTTAGTAAGGGTACAGTGCTGCAGAACAGAACCTACTGTGTGTGAATCAAATCAGGCTAACAAACCTGAACTCAGGCATGTGTAATGTTCACACAGGGCTCTGGCATTCAAACTCCTGTCTACAGGGACTGGAACTTACTTCAGTATTTTATAAATCAGTACATCAGAGATGAATATTTTGACCCAGACCCCACTCTTATTAATCAAGGCAATATGGGGATGTGTAAGATGAATTGTAAAGGATTCCTGTTCACAGGCTCCTGAAGCCAGAAAAGACCATCATATGTATCTTGTTGACCTTGTGCCTAGCACAGATCACAGAGTTTTGCTTGCCATACCAGGGCCCAAATCCATCAAAAGCTCAGGGAGCCTTGCTCCAGTGCACTCTGGCCACAGAACTTGGTTGTTTCTTCAAGCAGGTTTTAAAGAAAACATCAATTACACTGAGAGCTCTGGCTGTCATCTTGTGAGTAAGAATCATAGAGTGATTTGGCAGTGCAGTGTACCTTTGGGAGGGATTTTCTCTCCTCTTGTAGCCTTTAAAGCTGCTCTAAAGGCCATTTAATAGCTGGGGGAGGACATCCTTGACTGCAGGCAGTGTCTGGCCTGGCTCAGACTGTGCCTCAGCAGGGACAGCCAGGGGGTCTGAGCCCTTTGTAGTGTTTATAGGTGTGAGCCTGGGCAGCTCCTGGGGGCAGCAGAACAACTATCAAGCAGCACTGAAAGGGAAATGTGCTGTAATTTAGCAGAGTTTGGGGGTTTTCCCTGTTTTACTTTATTCTGAGGATCTTACTTGCTTTTGTAAAAGTTCAGACTATGATGTCCAAGATGGCTCAAAACAGTTTTTGTCCCTTCATTCTTCTAATGAGGATAAAAAAGGTGTCCTGTCTTCTTTCCCTTTGTGCATTCATCTAATTATCTTACTATTGTATTTGCCAGGTGCCCTGACAAAGGCAGAAATGATGAATCTGACTCCATGTTCTCAGAAGGCTAATTTATTATTTTATGATACTATATTATATTAAAGAATGCTATACTAAACTATACTAAAGAATACAGAAAGGATACTTATAGAATGCTAAAAAGAGAATAATCAAAACTCCTGACTCCTTCCAGAGGGAGTGAATATAGAGAGGAGGGTATGAAATGCCACCTTACAGCAGCATTCCTCTAAGCTGCAGTCCCTCCTGTTTTCTGAAATTAGGTGTGTCACTGTCTATATTTACTGGAAAAATCCCTTCTGGAAAAATCCCTTCAATTCCTTCTCCTGGGAAGCTGAGAAGCCTCAGAGAAGAATGAAAACAATAATTCTCTGATTGCTTTTTCTGTGTTTTGCTGCTTTGGAATGCTGTTAGAGATGGCTTATCCAACAGATGGTTGTTTGATTGGTTTCATGTGAATTGTTTTTACTTAATGACCAAGAACAGTCAGACTGTGTCAGACTCTGGAAGCAGTCACAGGTTTTCATTATCATTCTTCTGTAACCTTCTGTCTCTATCCTTTCTCTGTTTTTTAGTATCAATATAATATAATATGATATGATATAATATGATATAATATAATATAATATAATATAATATAATATAATATAATATAATATAATATAATATAATAGCCTTCTAAGAACATGGAGTCGGAATCTCAATTCCTCCTTTGTCCTGGAGACCCAGCAAATACCACAGTAGGTGTTTCTCAGAGAAAATAAATTGTTATTTCTTTCAGTACTGGGGCATAATTAGAGCCATGCAGGAGGTTGATTATGTTCAGTGTGTGAAGACCATTCAGAAAACTGGAGACAGAGGGAGGGAAATAATTCAGACTGATGAGAGTTTAGGCAACTTTCCTGGTTTTGGACAGTTGTAGCAGCTGTAAACAGGCTTGGGTTTCTGATCTTTCACCTTTGCAGGGAGAGGGATGAGGTGACACATCCCCTATCCTGCAGCCCAGGGTGCAAAGGAGGGCAGGTATTGGTGTGAGGAGCAGCTGGGAGGGAAGGTCTGGTTTAATCACTGGCTACCTGAGGGATGGTGGGATATGAACCTGGACTGCACATTTCCCTTAGACATGAGCCACATGATATTTTCGACAGGCTTTTCAACCCCTAACCTAATTTTAATTTATTTTACAAACAATGACTGAACTGGGGAGTTGTGCTGACTTTGCCACAGCTGATTGAGGACTTGGAATCTTGAGCAGCCTGGCAAGCAGAGCAGGGCTGTGTAAGATACCCTGCAGTGCCTTCTTCCTGTCCCCCTGGGGCTAAAAAGAGGGGAAAGAATATTTAGGAATTTTGAATTAAGTCACTTCATCAAGTGTTTTACCCTCCTATCTTTTTCCTTCAGGTTAATGTGGTTACGACAGGTACAACTGTTTATTGTGCCTATGTGTTTCTCCTGCTTGCTTTTTTTTGCCAAATGCATTTTCCTGATTTTTCAAGGGATCTTTTGCTCTGCCCAAAACCAGACCTGTGTTGGTATTGTCCCTTTTCCTCACTGCAGTGACAGGGATGACATGGGGCAAGGTGCAGTTTATTACACAGGCTGTTTTCTGGACAGGATCCTTCTTGTCCTCTTGGTGTTCATTTTCCATGAGCCTTATAACAGAAATCAATAAAAAGATAACATGCTAGCAATGATATTGTAAATTACTAGAAGGAGGAAAGGTCTTGGAGTTAGAATTAGGGCAAGAACTCAACAGAGAGGTTTCAGCTTCCTCCAGGTTGGGTTTGCAGAGCTGTGTTTTACTTCCATTTATCCCTCCTGAGGTGATAGTGTGTTTCCCATTAAGGGCTGGGATCACAGTGATGACCTCTGCAAATGCAGGGAGTGGACTCTGCCCCCAGTGGGTTGCAGTGGATAATTATCTGTGCTGGTACAAAGGACAGCCTGCTTTCCTGCACCATTAGCTACAATGTGCAGTTAAAAGAGAGAAAACTTCTGCTCCTTTTCATTCACACACTTGGTGCACATTACCCTGGCTTTGTATTCAGGATGAGGTGTAGTTGTGTCATTCTCTGAATGACGTTGTTCTTCTCTGAGTTCCTTTTTTCTTCTTGAATTATTGCAGTCTTTTAAAACCATCAGTGCATACACATCCTGCAGCTGGACTTCTCTGCAAACATGTTTGGAAAACAATTTTTCCTCTCTCAAAAATGATGATTGCTCAATGGTAATGGCTGTAATAAAATATTTCAGTTCATCTATGCAGGCCTCTGTGACCCATAAACATTATTGCTGCCCAAAGAACAACACAGGAACAATCAGTTGTGAAAAAGGTCAGAGCCAAACTGCTTTTTAGGGCTGTGTAAAACAGGGCAAGAGAACATGGCTGGCCAAGTGCAGGTCATGTAATAGTTTACAGCAGAGCTAAAAGTCTTTAATTAAAAAAGCTTCTGAGTTGGAAGTCAAGGTTACAGCCTAAGGTGTCTCTGGATATTTGTATTGGACGTGCCTATGCTGAGTTTAATGTGTGCTGGTTGCAAACTGACCTCTCTGGGAGGGAATCTTCTCCATCAGGTGTTGGGGAACCCTTTAGCATAAACCCAGCCACAAACAAACAAGGGAATTCTGATGTCTGCATGGAAAGACAGGCAGCAATTACTGGCTGAAGTTAATGAGCTGCTCTGGACAGGGAAGCTGCCTCTGCCCTGCCTGGGTTTGTCAGTGACAGGAGCTGGTTGGAATTCCAGCACTCAGCCCAGCCACACCTCAGCTGTATTTTAATTGAGCCTTGTAATATTTTAAGACAGCTTTGTCTTGCCAGATCTCAAAGCAAATGGATTTGTAGGTCCCTTGGCTCCTGTGCTGTAGACATGAGCTGCCTTCCCACAACTTGGGGAGGGGTAGAACAACCAAAATGTCATTCACACAGGGTTCAGCATCTGAAGGAGCTCAATATTAATTGCCTAGAGGGTATTTACTAGGGAAAGAGACTTAATACCATGACATTCTGTGCTTAGTACAGGGTGAAAGAGCAAAGGGAAAAGACCCTAAAGCTGTTTAAAGGATTTTAAACAAAGTGAGTCTGAAACATGGAGGCAGGTGAATTTTCATGAGCAATCATCACATTTGAGGGAGTATTTTCTAGAAAAAGAGACTTAATACCATGACATTCTGTGCCTTTCTGTACAGAGTGAAAGAGCAAAGGGAAAAGAACCTAAAGCTGTTTAGGGGATTTTAAACAAAGTGAGTCTAAAACATTGAGGCAGGTGAATTCTCATGAAGTACCCACAGAGAGGGATGCAAAATCACTGCAGGTTGCTGGACCACTCATCTCCAGCCCTACCCTTGGATGTTCAGCCAGTTCTGCATCCAGCTGAGTCTGCTCACCCAGCCCCTTCATGAGCAGCTCCTCTGGGAGGATCTGTGAGGGACACAGTGTCATGGTGCTATAGGACATGAAATAAAACAATGCAGACATGCAGCTCTCCAAGGCATAAAAGAGGGAAGTTTAATTTCTGACTCCAACATTTATAGATTTCCAAAAGTGACAGTGGATTGGAAGGTGACAGTGCTACTTCTCTAATGACACTGGACAAACCAACAGTCCATCAAATTTCTCCTCTTCCATAAAAGAATGTAAACCAATAAGTTATTTACAGAAAGTGTGTGAGAAAGTTCCTTACAAAAATGCAAACAATCAGAAGGCTTAGAAAAACTTAAAAAATCAGGGTGACATCGTCTGAAGTGCTGCTGAATTAAGGCAGGCATTACCCACTGCTCCTCTTGCCTGCCAAGCCATCCTTCAGCCCAGAATGTTCTCAGGCTGGCCAGCATCACTTCCCCTTGGTGAGTCCATGGCTACTCCTGGTGTGCTCCTCATGCCTGGAAATCTTTCCCAGGGTTATTCCCCCACCATCTCTCAGGTACAGAGGTGAGGCTGTCCTGCCTGTCATTCCTTTGGTCCTCCTGCCTGTCCCTTTAGGAAACAGGAATGGCGCTGGATTTCCTCCAGCTTGGTGTGTTTTCCCTCCGGGTGTTCTGCAGTCAGCCTAGGTAGATTTTTATTTCTAAGGAAACAAAGAAACAAGTGGTTTTCTGCAAAGTAAGGTGCTGCTTTACTAGAATGAAATCCAGCAAAGGAGGGAGAGAGGCAGCTGGAACTTGAAGAGCAGAACCACCATCATTCACCTAATCCTCCCTGTGCTAAAGCTGCAGCAACCTTTTACAGTGACAAAGAACAGCTTTAACACTTGATTAGAAAAGAGAAAGGCCCTCCTAGCATTAATAAAACAGCATGTCAGGGTCCCAGCTTGCCCCAGGTGTTAGACAGTAATTTTCCTTGCCCTGCCATGGTGATATCTGTTTTGCACAGTGGCATAAGAGCAGCTGAGAGTGGGGATTGGCTTTTGTGCAGCACACAGGCACCCCTGCCACAGCCAAGGTCTGTCAGACCCAGAGTGCTGCAGCTGCAGCAGCTTTGCTTCACAGCATCGCCCTGTGGGATGGAGAGACCCTCTGGATGTGCTTCACTGCCAGGGAGAGGGCAGGAGGCTCCTGCAGCTTGGCAGGATGGAAAAACTCCCCCTGACTCTGCCAGTCTGGGGCACACAGAATCACCCCTTTCAGATCAGTGATGTGAGTTTTCCAAACCGTGTAAAGCTCCCAGAAATTGGGTAATGCTTCCTAGTTGTTAAAAATAAAACCTTTTTGAGAATGACCCTTGGATTCTGCAATTCTGTGGAAACACAAGAAAAAAGTTGCAGAGGTCATAGAGACAATAGACACCTGAATCATACAGGTATCATGATAGAGAATTTTATATCATACAGACAATAGACACCTGAAGGTATCGTGATACAGAATATCATACAGGTATCATGATACAGAATCATTCTATATCATACAGACAATAGACACCTGAAACATACATATATCATGATACAGAATTATTCTGTATCATACAGGCAGCACACACCTGAAATCCCCATAGCAGCATTCATTTTCCAGGCTGTATGACTGCAATTATGATATTACAATTATGATGTTACAAGGGGAACATCAGGAGTTAGGAAAACTGGAATTTTCTCCCCACCACTGGTTGGTTGTGTGTTGTAGGAGAAGGGTTATGGTGTATCTGAGGCTGTTCTCTGTGTGTTGGGTAAGGCACATTGGGGCTGCATCCCTGCAGATGGGCTGAAGAGCACACATCATGCTAGATGAAGAGCAGGGCTTCTCTCCAGAGGGAGAATTCACTCCTCTTTGGTGAGGCAGGATGCTGAAATCAGCTGATGTAAACTCTTATGTGCATAGATAAGAAGATGGAAGATTAAGAAATGTTAAAGGAAAAGGAGTAAAAATGAGATTTTTGTCTTGATCTTCTTTTCATGCCCTTCAAAACACACAGCCAGGTGCTTGAAGTCTGAGATACACTGGTTGGCCATTTTGGTGGCAGCTGTCACTGAGAAGATAAACGTTAATCAATATTTGCATTACTTAGAGTAAAACTGGGAGTAGAGGGGCAGGATTCATGAAGTCAGAACCTACAGCACAGTGATGCTGTGCTCTTCTTTCCTTCCAGAAACCAAGCATCAGAAGTTGTTTTCTTGCTCTCTTCATTATTTTCCAACACTTTCATTTCCCTCCTACACCAAGTGCTGCGAGCTCCTCTGGCTTTCCCCACCATAATTTTGGTTTGAATCCTTGTGTGATTCAGCGTGGCCACTGGGGAAACATTGCTTTAATGATTTGGTATTTAAGTGCTCAGTGTTCCTTGCCTCACAGAGGAGTGGCAGCGCTGACAAAGTGCAGGCTGCCCATGGGGAGCTCTGGATCACTGCAGAGACGAGTTGCTATGGTAATACATTACAGAGCAATGAGGGATTTGGGAAGATGCATCTGACAGTTTGAGGTAAAGGATCATCATTTCCTTGCAGCTTGCAAAAAGTGTCATCATTGGAATTTCACTTGGCTTATTTTTCTTTTCCCTTTGCTTGTGTGAGGTGACATTTCCGCACAGCCCCGAGCGCGCTGCAGAACAAAAAGGAAAGGGCTCTGTCCTCGTGTAGGCAAGAGCTGAAATAAAACCAGAGGGAAGAGGTCACTTCTGAGGCAATTAATGAAGAATATGGTTGGGTGGCTGCACAGGTTCTCTGTGTGTCCTTGCCTCTCTCTGCCTTGAATACACAAATCTTCATTTTATAGGCATGAGTGATGCATGAAAGGCAAATATGGAACTTGGGGAAAATAGTCTATTGTCATAAGATATATTGCAAGATATAGTAAATATTCCTGAGAATGAGGGCCAAGAAGAGGAAAGTCAGCAAAGGAAAAATTAACAACAGATCTTCCCACCCCCCAACTTGTTTCTCCAATGTGCATGGAATTAGGAAAAAAGATAATGACACAACTTGAAAAATAACAGCAATATTTTCATTTGAAAATGGAACAGTAACACAAACAGGTGTAAACAAGGAAATTTTTTCTTTTCTACTTTCTCTTCAGATATTTGTCTAAGTAATAAAATCTATATTCTATCTATGCATGGAGGCAGAAATGGGATATTTATGTAAGTAGGTAAGGGACAGTAAAGTATTTCTCTCCAGGATGAAGAGAATGGTTCTTGGGTCAGGTATTTATATATTTAATGTCTACATAATAATACTTTTGAGACAATTACACCTCTATCTCTGAGAGGTGTAAGAACTCTCCAGAATCTAATTAATCCTGAGACTTTCTTATTTTGTACCTTTGGATAATAATTTGTCTGTGCTGCACATCAGAGGAATATTTTCACTGGAATATTTGGCACTTAATTTTTGCTTTCAGTAGTTTTGAATTCCACCAAACATAAAGAGGTTTCTCTAGGGCAGGTGCAGGCATAGGAATTGCATTTTAGAGCGTGTCTTTGGCACTCTAGAAGGTTCTGTGGTGATAATGGAGACCTGCAAGATGTGGCTTTCCAGTTCTGAGCCATCACAGGTGTACAACTCTGGATGTTAAAGCATCCATGGGCTGTAGGACAGGTTTTGCTTGTTGGGTGTTTTTGTTGGCTTGGTTTTTTTTGTTTTCAAAAAATGACCCAGCATTGGTTTTTAGAACCCTCAATCTCAATGCCTGAATTCTATCAGCTTTTAAAAGGACTCATCTTCCTGAGGACCTGAAACAGTCCTGGAAAACACAACCCATACATCAAACATAGCAAGGGTACTGAAGTACTCCATTCCCAATCTCAGGTAGAGTCCTTCTCTTAATTCAGATATCAAATTAAGGGCGACTGTTCAGCATCTTAGCTCCAGGCAAGATTAGAAGCTCGAGCTAAGAGCAGACATCTGCTGTTAGGGGAGCGACCAACCTAAGCTGTGTTGTGTAACAAATCATTTCCCCCTATTACATTTGTCACAAATGCATGAGGAATGGTAATTCCTTCATCTAATATCAAGCCTTTGGGAGCAATGTGTTTGAGTGATGTCATTACATCATGTTTGGAGCTGTTAATGTGATTACCTGGAAGCACTGGAGAAACACAAGTCTGGAGGAGACTGCAGAAGGGTTTGGCTGTGCTTGTTCTCACAGCACTGAGAGCTGCCCTGAGAGCCTGTGTGGCACAGCTGAAATCCCCTCCTTTGCTAGGATTGTTTCTTATTCTTGTTGTTGTGGACACTTGTGGCAAATGCTGCTGCAGATTAAAAATCACGAGAGGGTGAGTCAAGGGGTTGAGCAAGGAATGCACCTAAGATAGTGAAAGTGATATATTTTTTAAATTAAGAGCTTAAAGGAATTGAGGGGTTAAGTTAGAAATGGAGTTAGCAAAGATTATGCTGTGATTAGAGCTTAACAAGGAAATTAATTGATACCACATGGGATAACTGAAACAAGGCTGGGGATGGCAGGTGATACATGAGGTATTGTAAGAGTGCAGGAGCCATAAATACATCTGGGCTCTAAAAGTGAGAGGGGGTTTGGACTGTGACCAGCAGGCCAAAGAGCTCTGCCAACTTGACATGGCTAAAGAGTTTACCATGAGGAAGAGGACTTACTTTCTCTTCAGAGCCCACCGACCCAATTAAAGAGGACAATTGTGCAGCCATAATGGACATTCAGCTAATTATAATATGAGGTGTGAGCTAATGATTATGTTATAGGTGTTGTAGAAACCATCTGAATAGGTAAAACCTTCTTGGATAAATAGGGGAGGAGTTTGTGACTCTTTGCACATCTTTGGGAGGTTCCTCTCCATGTGTCCAGGGCTGTAATTAATACACCTTCTTTTCAGTTTTAATTAGTTGAAGGGTTGTCTGTCTGTGCTTCAAGGGGAAGAACCCAAGTATCAAAGCAAAGGATTTTCAGGCTGCAGAACGTTCTTGGTGACCATTTGGAAAACCCCTGGACCAGAGGAACACCCAGCTCCTGTGTCCCCCTCTCCTGCCACCTGCAACCAAAGCAAGGAGCATGATGAGTGCTCATCTTTAGGGGGACAGAAAGAACCTGTGGGAATCTTCCATTAGCACAATTACTGGCCACCTAATTTAGACCACTGGTACCCTGTAGGGTTCCCTGTCTTTTGGAGATGATTTCCTTCACCTGCTGAAGGAGTTAAACAGACCCTCCTTTGGGTGCTAAATGCTATCAGCTCTTGGAAACGTGAGTTTTAATGAACTTCAACAGATGAAAGTGCTGAGAAATCTGTGCTTTATTTCTATCAGCTTTAAAGCCACTGAGCTCCAATTCTTAAGATCTTTGTTTCTAAGGATGTTCTTGGATAGTCTCAGTAGAAGCTCAGTGGTGCATTTTCACCTGTGCAGGACTCTTTACCCTTTTATTTCCTTTTTATAAATAAATACATTTCTAGTCTGTACTTTGTGGCTTGTTGTAGAATAGTCTTATGGGAGATGACCTGGAAAATAAAAGAAATGAAAAACAGATTGTGGCTTTTAAGAACTATCTATGGATTTAAAATACAGGGAAATTGTGATGTGGGAACTCTTTTCATTGCTTTTTCTTTTGGCAGCATAAGATTTAGCGGCATTAGCAAACCTGTGTATGAAGTCTGAATGTTTCTGTTCCCTCCTGAGGGTAGAGAGCACTTTTTCTTCCCACCCTCCCTATGTCATATGGGGTTTGTATGCTGTTTCTTCTCTACATAGCACCCTCTTGATCAAAGAATAAAGAAAAAACAACAAAAAAGGGAGACATTTATGGGCACTCCATCTTTTTAAGCCCTGTGAAAAGTGAAACAGGCAGACTTTCAAGGTGCATTCAGTATTCATCAGAAAAATAGAACAATATGGGGCCTAAAAGATAGTGGGGAAGTGTAGGGGTTTAAATCATGATTGAATTCAGGCTGTATGGATCAAGGGAGGGAGAAGAGAAAGGTATGAACCCACCAAAGCAGAGGTGGGGACAGAAGTTCCTTTGCTTTGTGCTTCTTTCCAGACTGCAGTGGCAGGAGGCTTGCACTGACTGCAGCAAAGAGCCAGCTAATGACAATCACATTTTATTTTTACAGGAACAAATACTCAATAGAGGGTGTGCTACTGTGACCAAGGGCTCTGTGAGCCTCAGAGAACTCCCTAAACATTCCTAAACAAGCCTTTTCAGGTTCCTCCTCACCTTGAGAGCTCCGCAGAAAAGGTCCTTGTGAGGATAAATATAGAGGTTACCAGAAATTCACAAATGCTGTGGGGACAGGGACAGCCCTAGGAAACTTGGGGAGAAGTGCCTCTCCTGTCCAGACTTCTGTTTTTAGAAAAATACCTTTTTTTCCTAAAGTTAGGAGTGGTTTATCCATTGTTTCTATTCCAGAGCTCCAGATTCCAATTTCTTTCACAGTTCTGTGTGTCAGGCCCAGGAAAGCCTTGAGAGGTGGAGGCAGCTCACAACGGCAGCTGCACCCCTGATGTGAAGCACTACTTTTTGTTACACATGGAAATTCTTTCAGAGAGCTCTTTCAGAGCTCAGTAGATGTAATGTTTCATGTGCATTGATTTGTTTATTTTAAAAACACACACTGTAAGTCCTTGTTAACTCGAGGCAGAAGGACCAGAGCACACAGAGCACTCCCCAGGAGCTGCAGACTCTGCTGTGCCCCAGGCTGAGCCCAGGAGCCACATCAGGCTCATGGGGCTCCTGGGGATGTCTTGTTGAGACATAATTTGATTTTTCATTGCTGGCTTGTTAAAAACCATTGGTTTTCAGAGAAGTTTAGTAGTGAAGAACCTTTGTTGAGATTCCAGCAGGATTTTTTAGGTTTAGAGCTTGGTTTGTGATTTGAGCAATTTGGAAAATGAGAGCAATCCTGACATTTTCACCCAGCTGCTTTAGAATCACAACCCTGATTCCTGAAATATTTTAGGAAATATTTTTCAAGAGTCAGAAAGACAGCATTTGAATTCAGAAAATGTAAAAGCTTCTTCTAGAAAGAATTGCCAAGATGAATTACAAATTTAAAATAGCTAATGGCAGGCTTGAAAGATACTGAAAGCATGCAAGATGCAGAGATGCACATAGCAAACATTTGTTAAGCTTTGTAAAGGGAAAGAATAAAATAAAAATACTTAAGACATCTTGCCAACTTGGGCTTCTGCATATTTTTGTGTATGGTTTTTAGCATTCATGTCTCTTTACAAGTCAAAGTTTCTCCTGTTTACTTTTGATTTAACAACATTGCCTAACTAATTATAGTTCACTGAAATTGCCCCAAACTACTTTTGATTTACTTATGTGATGGATGGTGTTTGAGTTGTATGTTTATTTTGCATCAGAGTGGCTGATGGGATAGAAATAAATGTTGTTCTTTCTGGAGAACAGAGAGTTTTCTTTTGCCCTTGAGAACAACTACACTCACTTGGGGTTATGTGGTGAAACAGGAGAATCTCGAGGTGTCATTAGCACAGAACAAGGAGCAAACAGGAATTGCTGCCTCAGAGGTGACAGAAAGAACCTTCCTGGAGCTTGAGAAGGGGCTGCTTGGAGCTTTCTGTGAATTGGAAAGCCAAAGAATTGCTGGGCTAAATCAGACCTGAAAAATGAGGTTTGTGAGGGCACTGGTGAGGAGGTTACTTGGACTAAGGGATAATGAAAGCAGAATCTCCCTGAGAGCTCTGGCAAACTCAGGGTCTTGTCTAAACCTATCCAGGGGCTTACAAGAACCTTAACTATGGGATAATCTTGAATTTCTTAGAGAAGGGAAAAGATTTGCTCTCTGGCAGCTGGATAATGGCACAGGGAAATGTCATTGATTTGGAAAAATACCTCAGCAGCACCAGAAAAATGTGAGGTGTCTTCTGAACAGCCTTGGGAGGTTATCCTGGTGCACAGGATAATTACCAGACACAGAGAGAGCAAATGGGTGGAATTATTGGAGTTGCTGGGAAATGTCCCAATGAAGGCAGGAATGATGAATCTGACTGACTCCATTTTCTCAGAAGGCTAATTTATTATTTTATGATACTGTAATATATTAAAGAATACTAAACTATACTAAAGAATACAGAAAGGATACTTAATGCTAAAAAGATAATAATGAAAACTCCTGACTCTCTCCAGAGTCCTGACACAGCTTGGCCCTGATTGACCAAAGAGTGAAAACAACTCCCAGCAGAATGCAATGGAACAATCACCTGTGGGTGAACAATCTCCAAACACATTCCACATGAGCACAACGCAGGAGAAGCAAATGAGAGAAGAATTGTTTTCCTTTTCTCTGAGGCATCTCAGCTACCCAGGAGAAAAATCCTGGGTGAAGGGATTTTTCAGAGAATGTGAAAGCCACATGGAATGAAGCTGGTGGGCACAGCCTGACTCTGAGCCCTGTGTGAATGAATTGGGTCAGGTTTAAAGGCTCTGCTGGCTCCCCAAACACCTGCTCAGCTCCGAGGGAGAGGGGCACATCAGGTACAGCAGGCTGGGAGCACTTTCCATTTTCAGTCAATTAATCCTCTCCCAGCATGAAATAAAAAAGATCAGAACACGATGTTAAACCTCATTTTGTATTTTCAATTACTAGAGGATAATTATTTTCTTTTTAAGTCTTGGAAGATGACATGATCTGAATACTCGGCAACCTGGCACTTCTGCTTGTGTTCCTGGAAGCAGAGAGAGTTCAGCTGGGGCAATGCACAGATAATTAGGTTTATTCTGTATCTGCCATCCTCTGGAGAGAAATGCAGTACTTCACTCTTAGGTTTGGGGATTTTGGGCTTCATAAAGTAGGAGTACAGCTGCACAGAGTGAATTTTGTGTGTGACCTGGGAGCAGCAGAAGGTGGCTGAGGTGCTTCGGACAGTAGTTCAGTGCTAAGTAAACATGATAGAACAAGGCTTTCATCTTGTTAGCCCTGATTTCTGCACAAGTGAGCACGGGGGAATAATTCACAAGAGTTTTCAAAGACAATGGATGTGGTTTTGATATTTATTATGGGGTGGAATTTGGAATATTGCAGGTTTCCCATTTCTTTGAATGGAAAATAATGAGATTTTAATTGTGTGCATGCATGTGCTGGGTAATTCCCTTTTTTTTGTGCAGGCCTGCTCTTCTCCTTGCAGATTTTTAGTGGATGAACTCCAGTGATTTGAAAGAAAAAATGTGAAGTAAAATGTGAAAGGCACCAAATATGAATGTGACAGAAAATAAAAGTATCAACAGACTTGGCTCAGGTAATAGATTTTGGCATTGTTAAGATTCAAAAAAAACTCCAAAAAACCAACTGTATGAAAAGTACCAGGAGTAGCATAAATTAAAACGAGTAAAGCCTTACTAATGACAAGTAAAAGAATCACTATTTAAAAACGTATCAGTGCAGTGTAATCACTTTCTCTTCTACACAGAGTCCCTGGAGATGCCCAATTTGTATGCTGATGCTTTCCTCCTCTGGGTGCAGTGAATTGCACCTAATTTGGCACAAATTTCTGCTTCTCTGACTCCTTTACTCCTTTGGATTCCATTGAAGTTAAGAAGTGCAATGGTCCAGGTGACTCACGGTGCTGTTAGGGTTTCAGAAAGCATCCCTGTGAGGAGGTTCACCTTGGGCAGGACATGGAAAGAGGTCAGGGAATGAAAACATAAAGAAGCACATTAAGAAAACAGAATTCCCTCTCAACAACCTTCCCAGTGAATTTTGTACATCAAGGAATACCTAGATCTCCTTGCTGGAAATCACATTTCCCATGCAGGTGTTTTCCTTATGCAGTAAACAGTCACAGGAAAAGATTATTCCTTTGGAGCACAACAAACTCAGCGCAGTCTCTGTATTTTTTTGGGATGCAGATATTGATTATGTTTCATCATTTGATCTGAAAGAGCAACAGCAATATGGTATTTGCTGGGTCGCCAGGATGAAGGAGGAATTGAGAATTTGACTCCATGTTCTTAAAAGGCTAATTTATTATTTTATGATATTATATTATATAAAAGAATACTATACTAGAACTATAATAAAGAATAAAGAAAGGATACATCAGAAGGTTTAACAAGATAATAATGAAAAACTTGTGACTCTCTAGAGTCCCAACACAGCCTGACCATGATTTGTCATTAAATAAAAACAAGTCACATATTGGATAAACAATGTCCAACCACATTCCAAAACAGCAAAACACAGGAGAAGCAAATCAGATAATTATTGTTTTCATTTTTCTCTGAGGCTTCTCAGCTTCCCAGGAGAAGAAATCCTGCCAAAGTGATTTTTCCAGAGAATAAGACAGTGACACAGCAATGTTTATTTTCATTGGCAGCTGACAAAACCAGAGAAATACATTTATTATTTTCTTATTACCTTCAGTTGCATCAACCATTAGCACAGGAGATGCAATACAGTGTATTTTTTGTCAGCTTCAGTGGACTTTGCACATGTGAATTTTGACTTAAATATTCCCTCTTGAAATGTTTTTTTTTTTTTTTTCCTAAGAGGGCATCCACAATAGAAGTTACAGGTAGGGAAATGGCCAGTCCTTGCTTTTTGTGGGAAATGTTTCTTCAAGTATTGAAACTGTCAAGAAATCTTGATCAGAGTGAGCTGTCCAAGATGTGACTGCTTCATTTGAGGTGTGAATTTTCAGCCAGTAACAATTAACAGTACCAGCCAAGTGCATTATGAAAACTGCCTGTAAGTTGTAACCCACCCTGGGGGGTTTTACTGGGAGGAGAGCTAAACCTGTCAGCCAGACTCTGTAGTACATTGAAAGTTGAAACTGGGATGATTTGGGGTAAATTCTCAAAAGTATTGAAGCTTTCAATGACAGCTGAGTCTAGTAGAAGTTCTAAAATACATCAATCCCTTTCAAATGCAGCTGAGTCCATCATGAGGAAACCTGAAGCAGTTTATGTTACTTTAAAAATGGAAGGAAGAAGGAATGGAAAGCAGTTGAAAATTTGCAGAAGCCTTTTCCCTCATGCAAAGAATGATGGAGCAGTGAGATTATTAAGATGCATGTGCCACAAGACATTAAGAAGCATTATCTGAACTGCTAATCCAGATTTAATCAGTTACATATTTTATTCTTGCTGAAGTGGAAGATCAGTGTAAAGTTCTTGTGGTGTTTCCCTGTTCCACGTTGAAGGAAGTCAATATATCTGAATCTATTTGTGGTGGATTTGGCAGTGGGAGGGTAAAATATGGCACTTGGGGACGTGGTTCATTGGTGGACCTGGCAGTGATGGGTTCATGGTTGGACTCAATGATCTTAGAGGGATTTTCCAGCATTAAGGATTCTATGATTCTGTCCTTCAAGGTCTTTGCCTACCAAAATGATTCTTTGATTTAGTGATCCTAGCCTGGTGTGGTAACAAAAGCAGACTAGAGAGACACAAGGGTGACCTTCTGGATAATGCTGTGAGTGTGATTCAGATGAGACAATGATGAATGGGGTTGCTGCTTTTGCTCTAAAATCTAAAATCTATCATGCAGGTGTTTATAAAGCTGGCACAGGTTAGTTGGCTGCTAATGTAAGAAGAAATGTAAATGTTTTCTGTCAAGTTCTTCATTTCACGAAGCTCCAGTTGGTTTTGTGCTTACTTCATTGCACTCCAGCTGCAGGATTCTCAGCTCAGCTCTACACCACAACACCATAAAGACAGGTATAAGCTCTGTGAATAATTAAATAATGTTAAGCAAATAAGACAGGTTTGGATTGAAATACATTTATGTGGCTTTCACTAAATGTGTTCAACATACAGAATTTGATATATTTCTTGTTCAAGAACATCTCCCCCAAAACAAATTTAAAGCAGGTGCTTATGAGATAAGCACATAGATCTTGCTCTTTGGGAAGGTGGGATGGCTGAGGTTTAGCAGTATTCTGTTTTGTGATTGTGAAATAGCAACATTGTAGTCTACCCACTATTCCATGAAAACAATCATAGCTAGATTTAGAAACCAGAAATGGTTTTCTGTGCCATGTCACACATGATGTTTTTCATGTTGTTTGATGTTGGCTGGAAATGTAACTCAGAAGCCTTTACTAGAAATTTTAGGCTAAGAATTTCCTGACAGACAGATTTTTTTGTTGATGTTGTGGCTACCCAACTCCTCAAGTGTCCAATTTGAGATGCAATAGGTGTGAGATTTTCAGATGGGAGAGTTCAGTGGCTTCTGAAAACAAAAACCCTTAAAATGTCTTGAGGTGAGCATGTAAAAATGAGTGAGGTCCTGCTCAACAGAGCTGTCTCTCACCATCCGCTTCCCCCCAGAGTTTGTAATTCCAGCTCATTGTCCCTCTGAGGGCACCAGGCCCTGTGCCTGCCCTGGCCTGGAGCTCCAGCACTTTTCTCTGTCAGACTCTGAGAGCAATGAGGAAGAATATCGAGGGGCAGAGGATGCTCTCCACAGATGCAGTGATTAACAGAGGGTTGGGATTCTGCACAAAGCCTTTACCTGTCCCAAAGAAGCTCCAGCACCAAATTACCCCTCACTCTCCCTCTCTTTTGATCAGCATCTCTCTCAGCTCTGAGCAGCTCACAATTCTTTTATGCACAGAGCCACAGCAGCAAAGACAGACACGAAGAGGTGACACATTCAGCTCTAAAGAAAAGGAAAACCTGGAGAGATCTCCCAGTACACCCCTGTACCTGTGTGTGCAGGTTATGTCTGCTGTGTGTATGCAGAGAGAGAACAAGGCACTGAGCTAATTAATTTTCCCCTCTCATCTGTTCTTTGTTCATGCTGAGGTGATTTGTGCAGTGAAATTTGGCTGAGGAAGAGCATTGGCACATTGCTGCTAATGATGTCACTTCATAAATGCTGCCACTGTGGGGATGAGCAGGGAGCTGGGAGCCACCTAAGCTGCACTAGATGTTTTAGGTGGATCTGTGCTAATTTAATTCTGCTTTTGGAAGAAATAGTTCACAACCTTGCTAAGTGTGGACAGTACACTGCAGTGATATCTTTCCCCAAGAATTCATGAAAAGAGGATTATTGTCAAAATCTGTTCCTAGCAATTTGCACGGTAGAGAATTGCTACAGTATCCATTAACTTAGTTTAAATCTTTATCAAATGATCCTTTTTTTTTTTACTGTTCTGTAGTTCATAGCACTTAAATTCTTCTTTATCCCATTAAAGTGCTTTAAGCTCCTATAGAAGTCTAATGCATAGAATTGTTCTAATTCTGCTGAAGTACACTCAAATCTCTTTCCCCCTTTAAAGTAGTTAAAATGTCCTTGTTCAAGAGGAGTACCAGCTATTCAGAGTAGGCTTGAAATAATATATAGAACTTTTTATCTCTGTGAAGGGCTTTCAGATTTGATTTCTTCCTTCTCAAGAGTGCTCACTCTGCATAGGAGAGCAGAGAAAGCTCTGAAGGTTAAATAACTGTAGTGTGTGCATATGGATGTACAAAGTCCCCCACAAGTCCAGCTCCTGCCTGTGTGTTCACCTGCAGGGCAAAAACAAAGCCCTAAGAGTCCACTGACTTTGTATTTTTCACTTATTTTGGCAAACATTTTGTTTTCTTTCATCATTGCTCTGCTTTCTTCTGTACTGATGTCACTGCTAGACACTTGCTGTTTCTCCTTTTTCAGACAATAAGTTGCTAGAGTTTCTGTTTTTCTAATTTTTTTGGTCTTTTGGTTTTCTGTGCACTCCCTGGTGGTATGTTAGGATGTCTCCAGTTTGTAGGTAACTCAGATGTACTCAGATGTCCTTACAATCCAGATACAATTTATGAGGATGCCCCTGTTTTCCAGGCTGGCAGGCATTTCCTTTTGTTCTGTAATTCATTCTTTTTTAACCCCTCTTCTAACCAGGCCACCTCTCTGACTGCTCACACCTCTTGGCTGCTGTAAATTCTTATTTCCTTTCTAGAATATTAAATGCATTCTGCATTCAATACAGAGAGTGAAATATAAGGCTCGTATATCCAGCTTTTTTAAGGGAATATCTCCAGCATTTCTAAGGGAATATCTTCAACCTTTCTGAGGAAAGGATAGCAGTGTGTGTGCCCAGCTGGAGCTGGGTGTGTGCAGATGGACCCTGTTTCCAGAGCAGCTCTGCAGGCTCTGTGTGACAGGCACAATAAGTTGTGCATTTATAATGTGCTTTGCTTCTGGTGTGTATTCTTTAAAAGCCAAGGTCTCTAGAGAGATTTATGGAGTTTATGGAGTTGTATAAATTGAGGTTTGGAAGTGCACTGGGGTTTATTTTCCTTCTCAGGTTAGCATTTGAATATGCTCAGGAGCCATGAGGTGCTGATGTTCAATGTTATGAAATATTGCTGAATATCTGATCAGTGACACCTTGCCTGTGAGCAGGGAAGGCTCCCTGCCTTCTGCTGAGCTGCTTTGGGAAGGAATCACAGCTCTTGGCCCTGCATGAGCTAGGACAGGTACAATTCAAGGCTTTCCATGTTCCTGTGTGTAAGGATTCACTCCACAGTGCCCTGGCTGTGATGGGTGGCAGTCCTGGCACTGTGCACTGCAGAGAAAAGCCACTTGTCAGAAGTTGTGCCTAAACTTGCAATCCAAGGTGCCAACTGAAAAGATTTTCATCTTTTATTATGGATAATAGGTATGTCTTCCTTTCCCCATTTTTGATTTAGGGAAAAAATAGCACATTTAGATGTTTGATTTTTGTGCCATCTTGTTGTATTCATTGCTGGTGTGTTTAATTAACAAATACTGTAATAACTATCACAAATATCATTGTGGGAGAGGTCTGTTAGTGCTGCTGGATCTGCTCCAGGATTAAACTATGAGCACCCTGCTCTGTGTCTCAGTGATTTGCTGCTTGGTTGGCTGTGGGTGCTGGCTGTTGCTTTTAAAGCAGCCTGACTCATTACATTAATGAATATGTTGTGCACTACACAATCCTTGTATCCTAAAATAAGTGTTTTGAATGTAATAGGAGATATAAAAAGAGCAAGAAAATTTCTTACCTGCAGGTCTAAATACATGATAGGACTGGAAAGACCAACTTAAACTCCTTGTCTAAATTCACAGCACCAAGCCACTACATATGCTAAAGATAATTCTCCATGATCATATGACCTTTCCTCAAATGTCTCTAATTGTGTTAGTCAACTCATTTCACTGAGCAGCTTTTCTTACTCTCTGAACAACTTTAAACAAGAGGTTTTAATCAACCCTGTTATTATTTTCAATTATCATCTTTAGCTTGCTTCTTTTGGTGTTGTTAGTTCTGACCAATGTGACTAATTTCATATTTATCTATTTCTGTGCTGTGAAGCTTTTACATAATCAGTTATTATAATCTGTACAGAACTTTTATTGAAGTGTATTTCAGAGGCTTTTTGGTGGGAGGTAGGTTTATTATTACTAAAGCAATCTTTATACTAATTTAGACATCAACTAATCTCTTATTTATTCAAGTGAGGTAGTAAGATTGAATTATGTTTCTGTAAATTTCCTGTGCTTCCTCTGGAACATATAAATTGTTTGGAGCTTTTTGTCATCATTGTTTTGCTCAGACAAAATGTATTACGGTAAATTTACTGCTTTGTACCGTGCTGTGTTTCTTAATACTCCACCATGCAATGTTTATTTTGATTGAAAAAGAAATTATTTCTCTGTGTGTAGCAACATGATCCTGCAGGCCAAGAAATACTTGAACATGGAGAGAGATGGGGCTCTGTTGAAGAAAGTGTAGAATTCAGTTTGCTTCTGGTACACAATTAGGGTTTGCCAAAGAGAAGATGGGCCTGACAGCACTCAGCAGGGTGTTAATTACCATAATGTGATCACCTGGGCCTCATTATCTAATTAGACTTAAAAAAAAATTAAAAATTCGAGTTAGTAATCTACCTACTAACCCCACCTGAAAGGTCCTGTTTGGGCACAGGGACCCTGGGAAGGAGAGGCAGTGCTAAAATCCTTCCTGCAGCTGAGCTGAGTGAGCCTCTGCTCTGCCCTCACCCACAAACGCTGTCATTTAATTGTAGGAATCAGCTGGGGTGATCAGGAACCATTGGGCATTATTGAGTCCAACCTGTGACCCATCCCCACCACAGCAACCAGCCCTGTGTGCCACCCCCAGACCTTCCTAAACATCTTCCAAAGGGTGCTCCACCACCTGGGCAGCCCATTCTGATACCTAATCACCCTCTCTGGAGAGAAATTCCTCTTAATGTCCAGCCCAAACCTCCCCTGCTGCAGCTGAGGGCTTTGTCCTCAGCCTTGGCCAGAGCCCAGCAGGTTCCTGGTTCCAGCCCAGCTGTTCCTGGTGAGGAGCATCTCTGTGTCCAAGTGTCCTGCAGGCTGTTCCTGGTGAGGAACAGGCCTGTCCAGGCCTGCATGTTGAAGGGAGTCAATATATCTGAATATATTTGTGGTGGATTTGGCAGTAGGAGGGTAAAATGTGTGGATGTGGCACTTGGGGACATGGTTCAGTGGTGGCCCTGGCAGTGATGGGTTCATAGTTGGACTCGATGATCTTAGAGGAATTTTCCAGCATTCAGGATTCTATGACTCTGTCCTTAAAGGGTCTTTTCCTATCAATATGATTCTGCTGGCTGAGTGTCACACCTGGCTGAGCCCCAGGGCCCTGGCAGGGCAGCTGAGGAGCTGCTGGCCCATGGTGGCTGCTCTGACCCTGCAGGTGTGTCCAGAGCACAAGCCCTGCTCCTGGCACAGGTGACCTGAGTTTGGGGTGATTGTGCTGTCCCTCCTCCCAGGGCATGAGTCTGTCAGCTGCAGGGTTTGGGCAGTGAGCCCACAGGTGCTTCCAATCAGCCAGGATTGGCTCCAGGTGCCCTGAGGCTCTGGTGGAGCAGCCCAGAGCTTATATCAGGAACTCAGACTCCAGCAGAGCTGTGGAGCGCCTGTGGAAGTGTCTAGATTGTGGAGGTACTTGCTACTGGCTCTAAGAAATAAGGTATTTGTACATGCAAACTCCTTATTTATCTATGGAAACTGCTTTTTTTATCTATGGAAAATCTCTCTGGGTTTGTGTTTCTACAGAGTTCCATTTTGGTTGTTTTGCTGGGCAGGTCTGTTCTTAGTGTTGCCTTTTTTTAACGCTGCAAAAATTATATATTGGCTGAAATTAATAACATTAAATTCCACGTTTGAAGACTATTATAAAGTAGAATGGCATGTGATAACTCAGCTTGATAAGTGGGAAATAAGGCCTTGCAGAATGTGTGGCTACTGGGAGCACCAGTTCCATCTGGGAGTGTTGCTCCTATGTGGTGGCTGCAGATCTGAGGCCTGGAGGTGTCCCAGTAGCAGGGTTCTTGGAGGCAACAGGCATTTGCTTATTTTAAGGAAAAGTAGAGGGGATATTTGTTTTATATGGGGAGCAAAAAAGAATGTGACAAAGTAAAAAGCAAAGATTCTTTGTGTTCGGAGACTGGACTGGATTTAGGCAGCACTTGGCTCTTGCCACTGAATGCCTGTTTGATCTTGGGCAAAGCATTTAATTTTGCTTGAGTTCTTTTTATTGAGTTGTGATCACAGAAATTTTGTTATCCTCTGCTTGTCATTCCTTTTTGAGTTGGGAGCTGCTCAGGGCCTGTTTGTGTGGTTTTGAGCACTGAATGTGCAGAGGATCTCTGTCCCCAGGGCTTCTGGAGTGTCTGTGAGAGCACCCAGAGGTTCCAGTGCTGGCCCAGGTTATGTGAGCTCACTGTGGGACTTGTCCAAGGTGATTTGGATACCAGTTCCTTCCTTAGGCTGTGGCTTCTTGGGGGCTTTGTCTCTTCCAGCAGTGCTGGCAAGTCAGGCTTTAAGGCTTTTGGCCCTAATTTTAGGTGTTGATGGAACTGTAGAAGAAAGAACTTGCATTTTATATAGGCTGATGTTTTAAAAATCAAGTATTCACCTCTTTAGCCGGATTGGTATTGAATTTCCTTGCCTTGTTCTATAATACTCAGGATGTTGCTTTGCTTGAAATTTTGGAAGAGTGGGATGAAGAGCTGGTTGTAAATCGTGCAGTGCAGGTGCACTTTTGATCAGATCCTGGGCACTCCAGAGCTTTTAAAGCTCAGCTCTGCCCAGTCTGGCGTTCTCAATGATGAGGAAATTTACATTGTTTCAGCTTTGTTTTAATCTTGTAAGGTGGGAGCATATTCACAAATCTGAAAATGCCCAATGATGCTGCGGTGATTTTGTCACTCTGTGTATTTGCAGTATATTATGTTTGGTATCTACCAATGTGCTGGCAGATATTTTGTCCCCTTTGCTTCTCCCATAAATATTTCTGTGTATTAAGCCACTCTTTTGGTCCAGCTGTCAAATGTAGAAGGAAATGTTGTTGTTGAGTATTCAACAAATGTTGAATACTTACTAGTTATTGCTGTAAGTAGAGCTGATGGAAAGGAAGGGTGAGGAATGGTGTATTAGGGAATTTTTTGACTTACACAAATCTGAGGGCCATGGGTGTCTTTGTCTTAAGAGCTCAAAGTTTCCTCCTTAATGCATGAAGGAAACTCTCTTGGGAATTAATTATCCTGAGTATCATGAAGGTCTGGGAGCCTGCAGTGTTAATGAGCATGAAAACTAGGCAGACTTCCTGAAAAAAGTCAGAAGCAGCAGCAGTTACCTTTGACAAGTTCCCAAATAAACCATTCTAAACGTGCAAGGCAAAATTGCCATGTAAAATCTTCTCAAACGAAGGAGGAAATTGCTGTGATTTATAGGATTTGAAATCCTAGGAAAATGTTGAAAGAAGATTACGTTGTCCAAATTATGTCATCTTCTAAATTCGAGAAAAAACCTTCAAGATGTTCATGAGGTGTCTGATAAATTGCTACATTTACTTAACCTTGAGGCCTGGGTGACCTGCAGTGTCTCAGGCAAGAGGAAGCTGTAAGTCTTGGCAATGCTTGGAGGAACCTTTGTGTTTCATGACTTTGGAAATTTAAGAAGCAGGAGTCTATCTAAATTTATTCTTCTAGGTCACAAAAGGAGCACAGAGTGTAAGAGGAATGGTGGCCCTCATTAATTGCATCATCATTTGATAACAGGATGTAATTAGCAGATTTGAATGAGGGCAGTGATAGTGGCAGCTGTTATTTACAGAGGACAGTGTGTGCCCCAGTGCTCTAATCTGTCTGGGAATGATTGTGGAGCTCACTCCTGTCCCTGCCTCTGCACTGGCATTTTGTGCTGTGAAATTTGTTTCACCTGGCAGAATTAAATTTCTGCCAGCTTGTTGGACTGACCTGAGACAGTGTGGTATTCATTAATCTATTGTTGAATTAAAAACCCCTGGTTTAACATTAACCAAGAAAGTGCACCTTAGTGAAATCTGTTAAACAAGATTGAAGTGAAAAATTAAAACCCTGCTGTGGACTTTCCATTTCTTTTGCTGCACATACCTGGAAATCGGTTCCAAATGGTCACTCTGAGGCGCCTCTGGGAGCTGTGAGGTTTCATGTCTTTGATCCAGAGGGGATGGAATGCAGCCTCATGGGTTTGTGGCATTGCAGGACACCAAACTGGGGTGCAAGTGATGAACTCGAGGGCTGTCCTTTGGAGGGATTGACAAAGAAACAGCAGGAGTAAGCATCTCATAGGGGTTTACAGGGCAAATGCAAATTGCTGCTGCTGGAGGGGGGCTGAGGGATTTTGTGGGCAGCGCAGGGCTCAGCTGGTGGCTCTGGCAGTGGCAGGGCTGTGTCCTGGTGGCAGTGACAGGTCTGGCTATGTCTTCTTCTCCATCAGCTCCAGCACAGCCCGTGCCTGCAGGGAGCCAGGATTTGCCTGCAGGGAGCCGGGATTCCTCATTGCAGCCTGCCTGGAGCACAGTCTGGCTGTGTTGGTGCAGCATGGCAGGAGGATGGGTACACTGAGTGAGCCCAGAAAAGGGGTGACAAGGGGACAGGGACACCTGAACCACGAGGAGAGGCTGGGAGAGAATTTGGTTTGTTTTTTATCAGCTGTTAGACAATACATGAGGAGTCACTGAGGAGATGGAGCTGGGCTCTGTTCTGAGGTGTACAGTGGGAGGATGAGAGACTGGCCAAAAATGGAACAGGAGGATGATCCCACTGGGCAGAAGGAAAAAAAATAAACAAAATATAATTGGAAGAAGTTTCCCAGAGAGAGTTTGGGCTCCCTTGCTTGTGGATTTCAAAGATCTGCTTGTTCTGACCCAGCTTTTGGAGCTCTCCTCTGACCTGAAGGATTTTATCTGTGGAAGTCCTTAGAAATAGTCATGAGTTGCTGCTGTGCTAATTTTTGTCAGATAAGTGTATGAAGCAATGTATTTTAGGATCATCTCACTTCCCTGCTTATGTTTCGGCTGTCAGATACCTCTAATTCCTGAAATTTGGAGCAGTTTTTAGAAGTTGGACACTTCTTAGCTTCAGTTATTTTTAATCAAAGTTTCTAAGCAAAACCATAAACTTGTCTGCTGACTCCTTCCTGATATAAGCTTCTTAACTGTAATCCAGATTTTTAATATAACCACAGCCAAATATATCTCTTGAAGGATGCTTTTTCTTTTCTCTTAACCAGTGCTTGTGTGCACTTGGTGCCTCCCAGGTGTGATATTAATCCTAATTGACTGGAGTTAATAAATTCACTGGTTTCATAGGCATTACTTGCAACAGCAGAATGAGGGGTTGGTGATAGTTGTAGAATATTTATTGTTCACTTTCTCTCTTTGCCTCTTGAGCTGTGTGTGTTTGTACAAGTTTCATTTTATTCTGTGTAAGAGGCAGAGTTAAAACAGCAAAGCCCTCACTTCACTAGGTCAATCTACAGCTCATTTCCATCCTTGTGTTTATTGTGAAATATTCTTATCGGTACACTACATTTCCTTTAAAAACTCAACACTTTTTTCACTAAAATATCTTTTACAACAATTGGGGGTTTGGTGGGTGAGTAATAAAATGGGAATTTAATTGGAGGCTTTTTAATGATCCTATTATTATTATATAGGATATATAATATATATTAAATATTATTTTAATGATCCTCTTATTATGAAAATCTATTATTTTATAATAATGCTCCATCAGTAAAATCAGTGCAAATTCTGTGAAAGTTAGATTGTAGCAAACATGGCATGAGTTGTTAAGGGTGTGTTAAAGGATGGTCTGAACTGTTAGCAGAGACTAATGAAAAATAAAACCAGCAGCTTTCTTGAAATGCAAAAAAATTATAAAATCATCTAGAAAGAGAGAAATGGCTTGGATTGGAACCTTTTGGCAGAGTAGTTGGTGATATGGGTAAGATGTTTATTGGATGTGTTTATTTAGTGAAATCCTTCATTCAGAAATCTAAACCAAGAGGCAACCTAAACCCAGATTTTAGGTTTATTTTTAAATACAATTTATTACAATTGAGCTTTATAACTTGCCAGGTTGAGAGTCCAATTGTCTGCATTTCATTGTCAAATATTAGGGTTAATTCAATGTACTGCATTCCATTATTTGATACTTTAGAGACCTAATCCTGTTTGACTTTCTGAATTCTGTTCAGTAGTTGTTTGTCTGTTATTTTGAACTTGTGTGCAGTGGAAAGAAAACAAAGCTCTGGTGTGTAACTTCATTAAATTTGAAGAAAACAAAGCTCTGTGTAACTTCATTAAATTTGGAGTGGGGAAAAACACACGTGGTGACAGCCACAAAGTTTTGTACTTCTAAATTTTGAATTCAGTGAACTTAAGAACTCATGTCAAACATGCAGCAAGCATGTGCTTGATTTTTGTGTAGTGATGTGAAAATGGTGTTTTAGAGTCTTTGCTCTGTTTTCTTGCTCAGAGCTGCAGACTGAGTGCTCTGTGCTGATAACAGGTAGAAGAACTGAGCTGACATCTGCTCTATCTTTTCCTTTTCAAACTGGCCCATCCTGAGCAGTGCTCTGCCCTTTGCCTTGCCCATGGAGGCAGTCTGTACACACAGGTTTTAGACCACAGTCTGCACTGAATAATGACAATTGCATTTTTCTCCCTCAAAGCTAGTGGTGTTTGCATGGAACAAGGTCTGTGCATAACACTGATATTTGTTACTGCAACACTGAGAAAAAACCACAAAATCCAACTTGGTTATTTGGGGTTTTCCAGTCCAAGATGAAAGGCCTCATAACTGGGGGAGTTGTTGATTAATCCACCTGTGAGTCAGCTAACAGTGCTTAACACAAGAGAAAAGGAAATTTACAGTAATTACAAAGCTCAAAATTAGGAGAAGAAGCCCAAAAGGGCACAGAGCTTTCTGCTGGCACAGGTGGGTTTCTGATGCCTCACACATTTCAAGAGGGGTGTTTTGATATCTGATAAAAGATCAGTTGAGTTTGAAATGCAGTTTGCTTCAATAAAAATCACAGGTCATGTGCTTCAAGGAAAAACCCAAATCCCTGAGATCCATTAAAAACAGAGTTAAAAGTATCAATAATAACAACATAAATTGTCAAGGTTCAGCTTGTATACTCAGAACATAATTTGATAGGAAGGGAATGCCTGTGCCTGTTTCAATAATTATTATTAAATATTTTTTTCCTGCTTTTCAGTTAGGTTTTACTGATAGCACAGCTTTTTTTTGTGATCAGCACTCCAAGTTTCAAGGCATTTTTGTTTGCTCTTGAATTAAGACCTGCTTAACAGTTTGTTCTGGAGAATCAGACCTCTCTAGAGTATTTTCCTTTGGGATAAGTCTTGTTTTAAGTAAATGAGCTTTTGTGCGTGTCAGGAAGATGGCACGGTGATTTCTCTGTAGGAACTGATTAAAAGGGAAGGAATCACTACAATTGCAGATTCACAGTATTTTGAAAATATTATGACTATTCAATATAAAATATAATATTTTAATTATTAAATAAGTATTAAACAAATTAATATGTGTTATTAAATATATTATTTTAATATTTAAATTTATGATTATTTAAAATAGTATTTTTAGAATGCTTAAATATTATTAAACAAATTAATATATTTACAATATAGTATATATAATATATTATAAAATATATTTTATATATAATTTGTATATATATAATTTTTTATAGAATTATATATATTATATAATATATAAAAACTTTATTTTTAAACAAATCAATATAGGTTATTAACTGTAGTATTTTAATATTTAAATATTATGAATATTTGAAATATTATTTTAAATATTTAAACTATTATTTAAATATTTTTAGGGGTTTTTTTTATTATTTACAGAGTAGGGCACTGTGCTGGCAAAGCTCTGGATTTTCTCTGCTCTTCTGCTGATTCTCTGCTTTGTGTCCTTGAGCAAGTCCCTTCCTCACACTTGGTTTGGCATGTCTGCTTGGATTATGAACCCATCAGAGCAAGGCTGTGTCTTGCCATGTGGCTGGAACAAAGGGTTTGATTGTGTTCTCAGTCAGGTTTCTGAGCACAAGCAGCACCCTCAAAACACATTTGTGCTTTTTCAACCAGTGCATGGGAGCTGCTGAGCTGAACCATGAAGGTGCTGAGCCAAGGTGGGGGAAATGGTTGGCTGGAGGCAGAGCACTTCAGCATGTGTGGTGTGTCCTGAAATTCTGAACATTTGGCTTGGCTTCACCGAATGAAACCAGGCCATGGGCACTTGGTTAAAAATGTTTAACTTTCAGTAGTTGTAAACCCTTGGTCTGTGGGCTGCTCAGTCAGATGTGAAGGCATCTGAAAACCTTTATTCTGTTTCTATTGGAATAACAAAGAGTTGCAGGCTGCTTTGGGTGGGAAGAGACCTTACAGATCAGGGACCCACCCCTGCCATGGCAGGGACCCCTCCCACTGTCCCAGGCTGCTCCCAGCCCTGCCCAGCCTGGCCTTGGGCACTGCCAGGGATCCAGGGGCAGCCACAGCTGCTCTGGGCACCCTGTGCCAGGGCCTCAGCACCCTCACAATTCCTTCCCACTATCCCATCCATCCCTGCCCTCTGGCAGTGGGAGCCATTCTTCCTGTTGATCTTGTAAAACGCCCTCTGGATCTGGATATATCTAGAAATTTTAGATCCAAGCAGTAAGGGCTGCTGTATTAACAAACAGTTTCTGAATAATCCCAGAACATGGTTTGTCCCTTTTAGACATAGACTGGAATTTAGCGTTCAGAAACTGAATATCATTTGAAATTTTTTTTTTCTTTTAAAATTACTTTCTGGTCACTTTGATATGGGTGGTGGAGGGTGGTAAGAGAGGAAACAAGCTAATGAATCAAGACACTGTTGAAGATCATGCATGTACTTATTTTAACAATTATAAGTCTCATGTCTTTGAGACAAAGGAATAATGTAGATTTTCACTATTACTCTGAGCAAGAAAATCCATTTAGAGCTGAGGTTAATGATACTGGGTGTGGTGGGAAGGGATCCCTTTGTTGCTCTGTTACTTTCTCTGCCTTTTAGCTGATGATTCTTCCTCTTTCCTGCATTGTTTCCCTTCCCCCTTTTCTCTGATCTACCGAAGAAATGCAATCTTTTGAGCCTTTCTCAAAGAAAATAGAGCTAATAGCTGTATTTAATATCCAATACAATCCCAAAGACAGCAGCCTGCTGTGTATTAAAACTACAGTTGTGTGCCTGCACCTCTGTGCTTGTCTGTTAGATTTGGAGGGTTATATATGGGAATGTGAGGCAGCTTCAGGACAGCGGATGAAATACAGCTCTAATTGTCTGTGATCAATTGGAACGATGTAGGTCAAGTAGAAACTGCATTTTTGAGCTTTCTCATCTTGTCTCCTGCCTTTGTCTAATACAGTAGTGCTTGAAAGGAAATATCAAAACAGCACAAGCCCAAACCTCTTAGAAATATTCATTTAGTTTGTAGAGAAATGAAGCTTTTTCTCAGCTTCTCCTGACAGTCTGAGTTTTTATTGTTGATATCACTTGTTTTTATATTTTCATTGTTTCATCTCTCCTTGTGTCTCTAACCTGGAACCCACTTAAACTGTAATAATTATTGCATTTCAAATGAGAATTCAGTCACTCTCCAGAACTATGGCTTTCTCCATGGTTACCTGGCATGTCTGGTTTGGAACTTTGTGTTGTTTCATTTCCTAAGTCATAACCATTGATGACATCAATGGCATGAAATGATGTCAGAACATGCTCTAAATATTGTAGCAGCTGAGGGTCCTGGTTGAATTTCATCCTCATTTATGGCATTGTCAGTCCTTGTTAACTGCATCACCTTCCTGAGGGCTGGCATATGTAAGTCTGTAGCTGTGTTATTAATTTTGCATCCATCAATACACTGGGATGAAAGAGTGTGGGAGGTGTCCCAGCCACGCTGCAGTCAGCCCTGCCAGGACAGCCTGGAGGGGAGATGGCACTACATCATTTATTCAAACAGCTAGGCAGGCTGCAGGAGGAGGGAGAATCAGTTTCCTTCAGATCTTCCCAGGTTTGCAGTTAACAAAGAAAATCTGTGAACGGAAAGCTGTAAAATGTAAAATTAAAACTGGTCCCTCCCATAGAGCAGAAGGTCTGACAATACAGATATTACTTAGCATTTTAATGGTGAAATGAACAGGATCTAATACCCTCAGTTTCTTTGCTTTCAGCTTTTGATAGAGCCCATTTCTCTTACAAACAACAGCCTGGTAGGCCATGAATACATTTCACTTGTCTTCTTTGTGGGATGCAAGAGCTACATCTTCCTCTGCCAGTGTTCATCTAGACTTAATTTTACCTGTGGTTTACAGCCATCTCTGAGTCAAATATTGCATCTTCAAATGCAGATGTGTATTTCTCTTAATTTTATATGTGGTTTACAGCCATCTCTGAGTCAAATATTGCATCTTTAAATGCAGGTACTTCAAGCAGCTGGGGTCTGATGCAGGTTGGTGCCCTGAAGGTGCTGCTGCAAAGACTCAGCAAGAAGGGAATGAGGAGAAGGGAAAATGTAGTTGCATGTAATATTTGACATCTTGTGGTTTGAGTTATATGAAGTGGGAAATTGTTCAGGTTTATTGGATGGCAAACTGAAGCTGAGGTGTTTAAACATCCCATGGTCTGCTGCAAAACAGCTGCAGGAAGATTGTTCTTTTTGAAGTGCTGCAAGTTTGTATGTAGAAAAATGTGTGTTTTTCTTTTCACCCCTGGGAAGGAAGCCTGTGTCATTCTTTCAGCTGGCACACCCTTGCCTGGTTCCTCAGGTACCTGTGCAAAAGCCAGGCTGAGCTCTCCCAAAAGGCTGTGAAAGCTGGATTATTTTTTCCCTTTGTGTTATGTTGTCATGTTCCACTGTGGGGAACTACAAAGAGTTATTTTGAAACAGATGGTCTGGGATGAAATTAAGTAAAACAAGAAAATATTGTATCTGAGGACTGTTTATTGGTAACAAAAAAAAAAAAAAAAAAAAAGAAAAAAGTGGGAGGGAAGTTGCACAGGACTAGAACTGGCAGAAAAGGAGGAAGGAAAATGAAACAGCATAGGGGAGAGAGAGAAGGGCAGACAGAGGAAAAGCAGGTGTTACCACCAGAGGGTTGGGGAGTGCCATTGATTGCAGAACATCTCTGGAGGAGGGCAGTGTCCTGCTCACTGCCTGACCCATGGGAGGTGGGAAATGTTTGCCAGGCAAAGCCTCCCCAGAGACAAACACAAGGCTTTCCCCCATCTTCTGCAAGTGCCACCCATGCCCTACATGCCTCTGACAGCCAGTATTGAGACAGAATTTGATGTTAACTGCTCCTCACATGGAGAGGATAACCATCCCTGCTGAAGGGAGATTTGTCCTGCACTAGGAGCTGTGTGGTTTATTGCTCGTGGGACTGTCTAAACACCTTCAGAAGGCTGCTGGAGAAAAAGTAACAGAGAGCACCAAAGGGATCCCTTCCCACCAGCCCCCAGCACACCCAGTATCATTCACCTCAGCTGTACGTGGATTTTCTTGCTCAGAGTAATAGGGAAAATCTACATTATTCCTTTGTTTACATTATGCATTACGATAATCTACATTGTTCCTTTGTATCTGAGAATTGTTTATTGGTAACCACCATTTTCTTGCCCAAAGTAATCGGGAAAATCTACATTATTCCTTTGTCTCAAAGTCATGAGACTGAGAGAGACTTATAACTGTTAAATGGTGTTTTAATTCATGAGCTTTTTTCCTCTCTTCCTGCCCTCCAGCACCCATAGCAATGTGCATTCCCAGGGGTTGAGGGATCCTGTAATGGGATGCCTGGACATGCTGGGAGTGAGGAGGGCTCACGGATGTGCAATAGAACACAGAAATCGTGTCCAAGTCTCAACAGCTGTCACTGTGCATGATGTGAATCCCAGGAGCACCTGCAGGGATGATCCTTGTCTTTCCTGGAGCTTGGTTTAGCCTTGGTTACAAATCTGTTACTGAAGTCCATGATAAATCCAGAAGGACTTGTGGAGAGGAAGGAACCTGGCTGTGTTATTCTTAGCCAAATGCTTCCCTAAATGCATGATTTCAGGGAAAACATAACAAGTTAAACCATATATTTGAGTTTTTTCTCTCACTTGACAGGAGTGATTTATTTAAAGGTCTGCTCTGATTTGTGTAAATGTCCATTTTGTAAATAAATTCCCAGAAACCTAATGTCACTGAAAATCAGGGACAAAATAAAACCCTCTAGATCCATATTTGAAATGATAGAGAATCTGACATTACTTTTTCTGGCCAAGATGTGCCAAGGAAAATACTCCAAATACACATTTTTGCAGGATTTTCCCCCAAACTTTATAGAGCCCAAACCCATAGAGATGCATTGGTTCAAAATTCATTGGTCTAGAGCTGAGCAACCTCCAGGAATTCAGTTTCCTTACCTCCAATGTTAATTAGGTCTTCAATCTTTGCTTTCTTATCAGTATTTTGATTTCTTATCAGTATTCTTTGGCCCAGATGTGTCCAACTCTGCCAGAGGTGGCAGCTGAGGGTAGATGTTTGTAGATGGCCACTGATGTTCCCTTGATGGCTTTTTATTTTTTTGGGTGTCTTTGGGCTGTTCCCAGTCTGGTGTGTTAAGCTCATCTCCTTAGAGTGATGCTGCACCTCTTAAAAAAACCTAAAGAAAATTCCTTTTCCCAAGGCAAAGTCAAGCCTAACTAGAGAGACAACACAACACTTTAAAAGTTACATTATCTCCAATGCTAATGCTGTGGATTTATTGGATTTCCCAAAAAAGGTGCTGCTGTGGGGTCAAATGGTACAGCCAGGGTGCTTTGCTCTGTAGGGGGAATCTCAGTTCACCTCCATTTCCTCTTCAGAGCTGACACAATTACCTGGGCTGTGTTCAGTGGGGCTGTTCTCTTAATGATGTGAGTTCTTAAAATGGTGCAAGCTCCTAATTATTAAAACTTTGCTTGGAGGATGCAGAGCTGTGCCTGAGCCTGTGCATTTATTCCATTACAATCTGGATCTGAATTATTCGAAATAAAAAGGCATTTCTTAAGCATTGCATAAAAGTTTGAGGGTTTTTAATTCTGAATCCTGAAGTATTTAGCTCATGAGAGTATAAATGAGCCAAACTATTCAGCACCTTAGGGCAATGTATTTTTTATTGATCCCAATTCTACGCTATTATTGTTGCTTAATGAGGAACTAATGTAATTTCTAATGAAACCACATGGTTGTTAAGTAGAAGAACTAATGTTCAGTTTCCCTTGTGACAAAATATACTCTGTTCAATTAAAATCCAGGAAGTAAAATTAATACCAATGTAAAAATTTGCAAGAATTAATGTCAAGACTGAAGCATTTTATTATGTGTATAAATTACTTGGATAATGAGATTGAAGGGAAGTTATTGGAGTATCTGGGCAATCCGTGAGCTCAATGGAGACCACTTAAATGGGGAAATCTGTAGGGGCAGCAGAAAGAATGGGATCTCCCTCATCCTTCTACCTGGCATTTTCTTTTCCATTCAGTTCCTGCTAAGAGCAGGTCTGAACTCACCTAATGTTGAGCAGAGCAGTGTTGCTATAGGGCATGAAAGAACACGAGCACACACTGCTGTTCTCAAGGTGAAGAAAAAAGGGAAGTTTATTTTCTGACTCCAACATTTATAGTTTTCTAAGAGTGACAGTGGGTTGGAGGGTGACAGTGCCACCTCTCCAATGACACTGGACAAACTAACTGTCTATGAACTTTCTCTTCTATAAAAGAATGCAAAACAATGAGTTATTTACAAAAAGTGTGTGAGAAAGTTCGCTGCAAGAATGCCAACATCAGAAGGCTTAGAAAATCTTAAAAAATCAGGGCAACAGACCAGTAGCAGAAAGGAAGATTTACACAAAGACAAACAGCCCTGCTCAAAAATAAAGTTCAAATTTTCGGGGTTCTGGACTGAAAATTACCAGAACAAAGCATCCATTTCTGGCTCCTGTTCATTACAGAAAGGGAAGGGGCCTTGGACACTGCTGGGGTGGATCCCATTTATCTCACAGTTAGAGGAAAAACCTAAAGTGTGAGACCTGCTGTTGAAATGAAAGGATCACTTGGGTTAGAAACAACCTCTGGTGGGCCCTTGCTCTTTGGCAGGACGGGACCCTGTATTTTCCCCAGTAATTGAGGTCTTTCTTTGTAAGCATGGATTTTCAGAGAGGATGGGGAGCACCCTGGGAACGGTTTTGGCCGTTCCCACCGCACTCTGACCCATCCCTCTGGCGCCACAGCCTTGCCTGAGCAGCTGCCTGCAGTGCTGTGTCTGCTGTGGGTCGTGCCTGGCTCCTGGACTGGGCTGAGCTCCTGCTGCAGGGCACTGCTGCCTCTGCACAACCCCATTTCTGTCCCAGCTGGCTGCCGTGGGCTGGGCAAGGAAAGGATGTCTGGGCCACTGTGTCACACCAAGCGCCAGAGAACTGCAGTGAGGGCGCCTCAGTCTGCTCACTGCCCAGCTGTGGCCACTCAAAAGGGAAAAATTAAAATTAACGCCGTAAGGGAATGAAATATTCAGTAAAGCAGACAAAAGATAAGAATTGAGCTTCATTAGGCGCAGTAGCAATGGCTGTTCTCTCCACCCTTCATGGTCTCTTTCCTCTTGGTGCTTTATTTGCTTGGCCATGGGGTTGTTCTTTCTTCTCTTTCTGATGTGCAAAGCAGAACAGCTTTAACAGGAGCAGTGGAGAAAACCTGGCATTACCAGTGGCAGGCAGCATGAGGAATTGCTGTCAGCCAGAGCAGAGTTCTCAGTGCTCTTGCTCCTCCAAGCTGGAATTCATCCTTCTGATTGCCCAGCTGCTCAATGGGAGCCTGATCCCAAAGTGGTGTGGGCTGAGAATAAAACCTCACATAAATTTAAAGCCATTAAACCCCAATGACCCCCTGAGCTAACTGGAATGGGGCTTGCCCCAAGTGTGGCCCAGCAAAATCCCTGAAAGGATGCTTTAGTTTTCCACATCTATCAGTTTGATCAGTAATGTGATTTCCTCTCTGCTCTTGTACTGGAATATTTTTTTTTCCAAAAATAAAATGAATAAACCATGAACAGTGGTGAAACTGGATGCCCAAGTCCCTTGGGAAGCTAAAAAAATCTCAGAAAAAAATTGTATGTCTGGAAATTGTCCATTTTCTTGCAAGATTGGTGTTGTAGTTGTTCTTTCAAGAAATGGTGAAAAGCAATGGATCTACTGGTTTTCTTTTTTCTTTTTTTTTTTTTTTTTTTTTTGTGGATTTTTTTTGTTTGTTTTTTTTGTGTTGTTTGTTTGTTTTTTGGATTTTTTGGTTTGGTGTAGTTTTTTTTTAGGTTTTTTTTTTTTTTTTTGAGGTATGCTGGTATTTGTTTATTTTGAGGTATGCTGGTATGATTTGAGAGAAGGCACTTTCTCAATGGAAATCAAATGCAAATAACAGAGAGGATTTGTATCTCTGGTCAAACTGTCCTGGTCTTGAGGCTCCTGAAACAGCAGTAGTGCAGAGACTTGCTCTTTTGGCTGCTTGAGAGAAACCCTGATAGGTAATGATGAGACTTTTGCAAGATTAGCTCCTGCCTCAGTAAAAAGGAAAATTTAGAGTTCAGTTAAGAGGTTTCCTGAGTTCAGAGGTGGGCAGAGCTCAAAAACCTGTTTGTTTGTTTGTTTGTGTTGAAAGCAGTAATTGCTATGCAGTGTTGTTCTAGTGAGCACCTACAGAAACTGCAGCACTTGCAGGAATCACCCACAGCAATTTGCTGCCACACTCTCATTTTTAAATTTTTCCCCTTTATTTGTACACTTAATGTGCTCAGCAGAGCTCCTGCTCATTTTCCTGCTGACTGCACTGTATTTTGGAGTGGCACTCTCCTGCCATGCATAATGGGAGATGCCCATTGTGGATCACTTGCAGGAGGATGTAATGACTCAGAGATAGTGTGAGGTGCTTTATTGCATGCTAATTCAAATTACTGCAGCGTAATGATAATTGCTCCTTTATGAAAAGGACCCCAAGTGCAATCTAAATGAATTCCTACCCTCACAAAACAAAGGGTAGTGCTGATTGGAAGAAAAAAGAAAAAAAAAAAAAACACAGCAAATTTGAGTTGGTGGGTCATGAGTGGGAGGTTTTTCTTTCTGAGATTCTTAAATTGAAAATAATTGTAGTTACTAGAAAAAATGCCCAAGGGCCAGCATGGAAATGTTGAGCCCTGCTCAGAATAACATAAAAAGAATTGAAAATAAAGGTCTTGTATATCCAAAAGCTGCCAATCATGCTTTTAGCATTCAGTTTCTCTGCTATCTGTTCTTCCTCAGAAATGATCTATTTACTGCTGAATGCCATTTTCTTGTCAGCATCCCAACCAGCTAAGAGCCTGACAAATCATCTAGTTAATTGGCTTGGCTTTGAGATGAGCAGCAGATAATGCAGATTCTCACCACATGCCCCATCAGTCCATCCCTCCAGGATGGGCAGGAGGAGCCCAGCCTGCACAGGCACCACAGCAGGGCTGTGCTGGCACATGTGGGCACCAATTCTCCTCTCCTGCTTAAAACACCAGCAGCTTTGAGAGATTTTCCGTGTGAGCATGGCTAATTGAAGTTGCAATGATTATACATAACACAAAGTACAATAAAGGAGTTTTCAAAGTAGGTGTAAATTAGGGTGGCTCAAGTTCTAATGAACAGCTTGGAAAGGACAAGAGTGGTGGAAAGGGCTGTGAAATAATTAGAGTTATTATTATGATAACTGTGTTTCTGGTACAGTAATACTGAGGTGCTGTGGTCTGACTGAGAGGTTCTGGTGCTCCCCTTTCCATGTGGGGTTTTGGGGGCCCTGGGCCAGTCTGACTTCTGTGTGCTCACTGAGGATGGGCACTGGGAGCTTATCCTGTCACAGCTCCACACTGGGGTTTTCTGGTATTTCCTTGTTTGCCTTTCCAGTATCTCCATCCTTTCCTTTCTGGCATGGCTTGTCTCACTCTTAACCCAGTTTTCCCCACAGAATCTGAAAACCTCTTGGTACTTGGTTTGCTCTTCAGTTTTTATTCCAGATTCCCACCTTTCTCTCTATTCTCTTCTCTCCAGTTTTTTATTTTTTTGTTTTATGTTTTTGTGGTTTTTTTTTTTTTTTTTTTTTTGAAGTATCACACTGTGTGGCATTCGCATTCTCTGAAAAAATCCCTTCACACAGGATTTTTCTCCTGGGAAGCTGAAAAGCCTCAGAGAAAAGGAAAACAATTCTTCTCTCATTTGCTTCTCCTGTGTTGTGCTCACATGTGGAATGTGTTTGGAGATTGTTTACCCACAGGTGATTGTTCCATTGCATTCTGCTGGGAGTTGTTTTCACTCTTTGGTCAATCGGGGCCAAGCTGTGTCAGGGCTCTGGAGAGAGTCAGGAGTTTTTATTATTATCTTTTTAGCATTCTGTCTGTATCCTTTTTGTATTCTTTAGTATAGTATTCTTTAATATAATATAGTATCATAAAGTAATAAATTAGCCTTCTGAGAACATGGAGTGAGATTCATAATTCCTGCCTTCATCAGGGCATCCCTGCAAATACAATAACCCTGTAATTACAGGAGGTGTAGCTGCAGACTAAAGCTGCTGTATAATATTGCTGTATTTGCTGTTGTTACAAGTCTCAGCTGAAATCTGTGTTTGCACTCGTGTGTGTGTTTAATGAGTTACCTCTCTGTTGCTTGCCTGCCTCAGGATATCCAAGCCTCCTTTCCTTCTGTTGGTTTTCTCTTTTTAAGAAGTAGCACAATGCTCTTTTCTTGAGGAACTTTAATCTTTGCTGTGGTGAGGTTGATATTTACCTAGAACTAGCCAGAAGAAAACCGTGTTCAGCCAGAATTAGCCATGAGTGTGGTCAGGGTGCCTTTGCCTATTTTCCCTAAGGAGCAAAAACTTTTTTGGAAGTAGAGCACCTTAAGAAGCTGATTGTGTTGGTCTTTACTAAAGGCAGATTTCTACATTAACCCTTCATTGCGGAAGATGGATATTTGGGGTACTGGTGTTTATCTCACACAGCTTTGAAATGGGCTTAACCAGCGTATGTGGGGAAATGCAGGAATTGTTCAGAGAGATCCCTCAACTTTGTCTCACTGTGTAAGCTAGTTTTCCTTGTTTTAGTGGGTCCTGTCTTTTTTTTTCTCCCTTACCCATAAGCTATGGTTAGCCCTGGGATCTTTGAGGCATTTGAATGCTCCTTGCACTGGATTGCAGCTGTGGGTCTCTTATTGACCCTGGCTCCCAAGCCTGCTGTGCTCTCTGTGCTGCCTTTGTGTTGTGAGTTTGGCATTGATTTTATTTTAGTGACAGGCTGTGCTTTGGTCTAGGAAATGGCATAAAGTGTCAGGCTTTGCCTTTTCCCCATACTTGAGCAATCATAGCTGGAATTCATAAAGAATTTCAAATTTTCTAGTGTGGTCAAGAGATGTAAGCTGTGACATCCTGTAGCCTCCAGATTAGCTCTCTAATGACGTTATCTTTGATATCTTCCAGGGAGGGAGAAAGCCCTAGAGCAACAAAATGCCTGGTCCCTAATGCCATAGGAGTGAGCCCCCAGTCCTTGGAAACCATAAAGGGAAGAGGCAGGGCACATGTGGAAGTGGTTTGACACTGCCATTGGAGTGCTATGGGATGGAGAGAATGCTGCACACTGCTATGTTGTACTGAATTTTTTAAATTAGAAGTTTAGCTTGTTAGAGACCAAATTTCTCCAGAGAATAATTAGGTTTTTTGAGCACTTTGCTGCTTGTTCTATGTTGGAAGGCATGGAAAATGCTGCAGAGTATGTCTGACCTTGGTGTAGCTGCCTTAGGGTCCCAACAAGCAGTTCAGTTGCAATTTATGTGTGAAACTCCAAAGAAAAAAGGGTGTTTCAAAAATTTCTGACCACTTGAATGAACCACCCACCTTGCATTGAGACCAAAAGGATGAGCAAAGACTAAGCTTGCTGCTTAACTTGGAAAATCTGTCTGTATGGAATTTCAGTTGTTGATAATGGGATGTGGGGGGGAATGCAACAATTGTGACTCAACAGAAATTTTCTCTGGCCTCCCTGGCTGCTGTGCTTGCAGTGCAGCAAAGTGCAGAACCTGAATGTGCTCTGTTGGTGTATCAAGTCTGAATTTTCTCTTTGGGCTTTTAGCACCCCATAATTGATATTTCCTATATTTCACTCCTAGCCCACCTTATGATTTCTCTGGGGAAATGACTCAGTGGCAGAGAAGCCCTGTGAAAACAGTCCCTGTTGTATGAAGCACACAGGGGGATGGGTGCCCATGCAAAAGGGTAGAGGCAATCCAAGGGCAGGAAAGGCAGAACTGGCTGAGGAATGCCAGCCTTGCCAGGGTACAGTGGACACCCAAGTCTTAGGTAAAGGAGAATTTATTTTAACTGGTTCTGCAGGCAATAACTGGGATTTTTAACATGCACAGAATCACCGACTTCAGCCTGAGAGAGATGGCTTTGATTCACCAGACAGAGCTGTGGATCTGAGTGACCTGGAGGATTCTGGCGCTGCACTCATGTGCAGAGGAGGGGGAGATGTCCTGGAGCTCCAGCACCAAGGGGATCTCTCCGAGTCCCAAATGCTGATGTTGCACCAAGTGGGATCTGTGCAAGGCTTGGCTGGAGCCATCAGACATCTCCACTTCCAGAGAAGTAAAATGAATGAAGGCTTTTTGTGTGGGGTTTTCTCATTGTGCTAAAGCCCTCACTAGGCTGACTCTGCTTTTTCTCTGTTTTGCAAGCTTTAGGATCTTACTGACCTTTATCAAACATGGAAAGGCTAAAATTGAAATTAGGGGAACCAGGAACAGCTTATGGGATGAACTGAGCTGCTGTGTGCCATAAGTGAGCACAGGTGAATCTCCTCTGAGTCACCTGAGAACTTGTAAAAGCTCCACTCAAACCTGCCAGGAAGCACAGGTCCATCACTTCTTTTTTATTTTTAAATTTTTAATTTTTTTTTTTTTTTTTAAGGAGGAAGCAGGTGGGGGAGCTGCTATAAAAATCTGGAGACAGTTTTTAACATTTATTTTTATTCATCCACTTATTTATCCGTGCCCTGATACTTCCTGATTCCAGAAAAGATCAAGAGAGGGGAGTGCCAGAATGTGTTCAGAGGGAGGTTGATGCATTATGCAGGAGGTTTCAGCAGACAGTTCAGACATTTAGGAGTCTTAGAGTAGAACTAAGCTGCTAAAGCACACTGAGCTTGCCGAGCCCGGTGGGTGCAGTACAGCAGCCTGTCACACTAAGTGCCACATTAAATTCCTTTGAATTTAAATAATGGCCTCCAACCTGCACTTCTCAGGTGTCACCACCGGGTTTCCTCAGAGGTATTTTCCAGAATGCTGTGTAAAGGACCCAGTTTGGATTTTTATGTGTTGTTGTAGTTGAGATGGAGACAATACAAAGCAACATCATTTTCAGAAGGGTTCAAACTGGTTTTATTCTAGCATGCATGCTTTTTATGCATTCTTACAATACTCATAAGTTTACTCTTTACTCATTGGTCACAAGGGACAAACAAAGTGCTCATTGGAATGGGCAGTTACAGGTTTCTCTTATTTATTCTACTTTCTTTCTTGGTTTCTATGTCAAAGGGAATTCTTTCAGGGGCAATCATGGATCCTCTTTTCAAGCTTTGGCTCACAGAAGTCACTGTAAAACCTCTCCCACATGTTGTGTAGTATCTCTTTCTTTTCCCATGTCTAGTGGAGTGAGAGAGCCACAGCTCCAGACCTTCTCTTCCTGAATATCCACATTCACTTCTGACTGATTGCTCAGGTCTGCAGTTGTGTGATCCAGGTGCTCCCAAGGGAGAGGCTGGCCTCAGCCTCTTCACAGCTCCAAGTTTGATTAGTCTGAGATTTAACCAGTGTAGAAATTGTTTCATCCACAAGTTGATTTGATGCTTTGACACAGATATATGTAAAAGAAAAATGCACGTAGCGTATATTTTAACATAAAATTTCTATAATACTTGTAACAATAATCAATCCTTGTCAGTGTTAGCACTCTGGTATATAATTAATGTTTTCCATGTGGAGGAATTGAGGCACATGGTTGCTTTCCCTGGCCACATCAGGTGTCCAGAGTGTGCTGGAATCAGGGATCTGTGGCTCACACTTGGATCCTTCATCCTCCATCCTGGGCATTGAGGAAATCATCAATTTTCCTCCTCTGACTGCAAATGCTCAAAGGGTTGGAATAACAGCACTGCCTGTGTTGTGGGGTGGTTAATTGTGCATTCAATTTGAACAATCTAAGTGGAGAAGAATTCTAATAGAGAACGATTCCATTCTGAAAACTTTGCTCTTCCTCCCTCCAGTTTTTGTGATCAAAGCACTTTGTCACTGGTGGGATAAGGGCTATAAAAGATGACATTCTTGCCATTATGAAGAAAATATTTCCTGTTAGACAGTTTATTGCTAAAATGCAGCTCTAACTCTGTAATAATTGATTATGAATGTTCCTTTTATGAGCCGTTAGAATTGGTAATGCAGACATTATGTCTGGAATGAAAATATTTTAGCATTTCTAAATACCAATCTGGATCAAAATCAGGACCGGATTAAAGATTTCACTATTCCTCACCACTTGGTGAAATTTGTAAAAGCTACTCAGGGATTTCTGGACACAATGCCCAAGTATTAAATCCATTTCTTCCAATATTTTACCAGGTGTGGCCACAGTTCCTGTGCTGTGTCCCAGTGACAAGATATGATAATTGTGAAATCTCATTTGATGCAGTGACCTGGCTTTTTTGGTGCTAGTGGTTGCAGTTTTGATTTCCTGATCCTACCTATTGCTGCATGAGTACACAAAAATATTTGATTGTTCTATACAGCTGTATTTAATTTTTATGAGCAGGCATGTGATGAAGAGCTGATATTCCTGTATACTTCTAGAAACAGTGGGTTTTATTTGGATCTGTGTGGTGGTTGGTTATTTATATGTAGGGATTGTTTTGAGTCCACTAAGTTACTGAAACAGGTCAAGAATATCACTGGCTGGGGCTCTGTACAAATCACCAGCAGGACAGGACTGCTGGGAACGTGCCTTGAGCTGTTTGATTTTCCACCATCAGTCTCATTCCATGGGTATGACAATGGGAAGATGCCAGCAGCTAGCATAGAACTTAATGTTACAACTTACTTTAAAAGTTTTTTGACCAATCACACAAAGCAAAAGCACATTGACAGTAGTTCTATCCAATCACCATAAGCACACATACCTTTGATTAAACAATGCTTGCTTATTTTGGATACAATACCTGCTTGTGAGCCTTAAAACACAATGCACAGAGCTCCATTATTAAGCTTGAAACTTCCTAATATCTCACTAGATAAACTTTTCTGTAGCTTACGGAATTATTCTGGACAAGTGTTAATACACAGATCATTGTTCTACTTGTCCTTACTTTTCTACATTTTACATAATTTTTCTGCTGACCAATCTCATGGCTGCTGCTTAGCTCCAATCACAGTTCTGCTGTCTCTGAGGCTGCCTTTTGCAGGGTTTTCCCCAAACCCTCTGATTTTAAGGATTCCCACAGTGAACAGAGTTGTAAGGTCTTTTTTTTTACCTTGGAGAGTTACCATGGATGAAAGGCAGTAAAGATGTGATTTGTTTCTGGTTCAGTACAGTCCTTTCCCTCCCTGTTCCACTCCCCACATTTCACTCAAATTCATTCATTTGTCTTTCAGCACTATGTGCTCCAGTTATTCCATGGCTCTGGAAATTCTGCCACTGGAAATCCCTAGCACTACCAAATCCCCATTTTAGCTGTGCCCTGTGGTGTTCATCCTCATAACCCTTCCAGGACTGTCAGAGACCACCCCAGAAATGATGGAGTTTGTTGATTAACAAAGCCCTGACCTAGGACAGGGTGACAGCCTGAAGTGCTGGGTGCTGTTGTGTGTGGGGAGGAGGCAGCTGCTGCAGAGGGTTTGGGCACAGATCTGAGGTGGGAGCTCCACATCTCCCAGAGCTGCTCCCAGTCTCATTCAGCCTGACTGGTGTGGGTTGGAAACGTCTGTGCGAGTCCTGCAGGGCCTGGGGAGCACAAGCCTTGTTCCCCTGGCCCGGGAAGGCTGCAGCTCTCAGTGTCAGCAGGAATCCCCTCTCCTGGATCGCTCAGGCTGCTGCCTTCAGTGGGTTGTGCGATGCTTGTTTGATGTAACTCGTGTTGAGCAGTTTGTGATAAGGCTGCCAGAAGTGACCATTGAAGGGTGAAGGTGTTGAAGTGTTGAAGTTCCCTTGTAATTTTTTTTTTTTCCCTGCAGATAAACAAGTCAGAGTGTGGAAGCTGGAGAAAGAAAAGTGTTCTGTTATTGTATTTTCCTTACTTTGTTCAAATTACTTTTGTAGCTGTTCCAAATGCTTCACTGTAGCATTGAAATTATTGGATTTGATGCTGCCACAGTGGAATAGGATTCTGGAATAATTCCCATTTTTTAAAACAATCCCTACTCAAGCTGTTTATTTCAGCACTAACCTGTCTACTCTTTGACTCATACTCTAGATGTACTGCTTATAAGCAATCAACCCAAGAATTGCAGATAGTCTGTGAAAAGCAATTTTCAGTGTGAGATTTCTTCTCTCTACCCCAGACCTTTTGACTCAGTGCAGGGTTTAATGAATAGAGCAATTATTTATTTTCACAATGGGGTTCCATTATTATTCCAACCAGTTTAATTTCCTGATTTTACTCCAACAAGAGAAAATAATTTAAATTGTAGAGATGAGCAGTGCCACCTCAGGGGCCAGCATTGAGGAGATTCCTGCACTGTAGATGACAGCCACATTCTTGCAGTCATGTCTTATTTCTAAGTGAAAGGATGTGCATGTGCTTAAGCAAATCAAATCTCTGAAGTCCTTATTTTTATTGCTATTATTTATTCTGATCTAGGTAGTCACAGTTTGTCTCCACAAAATGCAATAGCTATAAAATAGTCAATGAAGTATTTGCTTCTTGGCAGGAGCTGGCTACAAATGTGATGGATGAAGCACAGTGTAGCTGGCACCCAGAGAAATGCAGGAAGCTGCTTCCTAGAATACAAAGGTGGTTTTTAAGGGCTTGGGAATCAGCTGGATGGAGGATGGATCCCCCCAAACACCCAGGAAAAAGGCAGGCTGGGCTGGCAGTGGGCACCACACAGACATCCACTGCCTGAGGTGCTTTCACTTGTGGGTTTGAGCTCCAGGTGGGAATGCTGCTCCCCTTGGAGCTGCCAGCCAGGGCTCTGAGCCTCAGTGACACATGGGACAGCAGCACATGGTGTCATGAGCTTGGTGATGTACCAGGACAATCTCTAATTCACCCCAGGATGCAGCAGAGCCTTGCTGTTTATGCTGGACTAGTGTGGAATTCAAAATAGGCAGGTCTAGAAGATTGTGTCTGGAATGCAAAACCCTCTTGGAATACATTCTGAAGCTGAACTCTCAATTGTGTGATGTCTGGTGATCACTCCTAATGATTTTCCTTCCAAACACCTTGTTCCATTCAATCCCTTTATTTCCTGCATTCCCTTCCTCCCTCCTACCTATATTTTCCTCATGCAAATTCCTGCATCCTTGAGCATTCTTAAGGCTAAAATTCAGGGGATTTTGAGGTCTACTGCTGCCAGGGGTGTTTCCCCAAAATTTCAGTCCAGAAAACACTTATATCAGATGTGGCCACAGTTCCTGTGCTGTGTCCCAGCAATAAGAGATGATAATTGTGAAATCACATTTGTTGCAGTGACCTGGCATTTTGTAGTTTTGATTTCCTGATGCTGTGTATTGCTGCATGAGTACACAAAAATATTGGAGTGGTTTATATTTACATAGACTTATCCTAGAGTAAAGGTTAAAAAAACCTCTCCATCCTTTGGGATGAAGAGTTGGATATCCCCTCTGATGGTACTGGGAGAATAGTGTTCCACCTGTGATATAGTGAAGGCTGGGGAAGAAATTATGTCATCACAGAGTAGCTTAATGGGTAAGTGAAAGAACCCACAAGTCTGTACTCCTTGAAAAAAATAAAATACAAAAACTGACATGTAAAACCCTGGAGAGAAGGGAAGTGAAATCTTCACATTGTGAAGGCAGCAGTAATAGTATGTTCCCAGAATTGGCTCTAAAATCATTTCTGGTGAGCTGTCGGCCCTTTATGAGCAGTGACATGATGAGCAAAGCTTGGGGTTTCACAGCGTGGAGGGAACCTGGCACAGCTCAAACCAATGTCCCAGAAATTGCCGGGTGGCACCGAGCACCAGGGGCTCTGCAGCGGGTGGCACCAGCAGGAGTGGCAGGAGATGCGCCTGTGCCAGGGTGCCCGTTCCTGGGTACAGATGCGCTCTCAGGTGCTGGTGGCCATTCCCATTTTTATTCCTGGGTGCCCATTCTCGGGTGTCCATTCCTATTCCCAGTGCCCGTTCCTGGGTGTCCATTCCCGTGCCCAGTGCCCATTCCTGAGTCTGGATGTGCTCCCCGTTACTGTTCCCAGGTGCCTGTTCCCAATCCCTGTGCCCGGATCCGTTCCTGGAACAGATGCACTCCTAATGCCTCGTGCCTGTTCCCAGTCACCTTTCCTGGATCTGGATGCATTCCCAATGCCCGTTCCCAGGTCGGGACACATTTGCGGTGCCCATGCCTGGGTGCCCGTTCCCAGTGCTCGTTCCTGGGTCGGGATGCACTCCCAGTTCCCGTTTCCGGGTGCCCTCCCAGTTCCCGGTGCCCGCTCCCATTCCTGGGTTCCCGTTCCCGGGTCTGGATGCGCTCCTAGTTCCCGTTCCCGGTGCCCATTCCCATTTCAGGTGCCCGTTCCCCGTGTCCATTCCCATTCCCGCTGCCCGTTCCCGAAGCCCGTTTCCATTCCCTGGTGCCCGTTCCCATTCTCGGTGTCCATTCCCGTTCCCGGTGCCCGTTCCCATTCCCGCTACCCATTCTCGGTGTCCATTCCCGTTCCCGGTGCCCGTTCCCATTCCCGCTGCCCATTCTCGGTGTCCGTTCCCGTTCCCGGTGCCCGTTCTCGGGTCCGGACGCGCTCCGGCCGGAGCTGCCGCCGTTCCCGGGACACAGGCGCCCCCTGCGGGACACGGGCGGCGCTGCGGCTGCGGCCACCGACAGGGGGACACTGCACAGGGCCAGGGGACACTGCACAGGGCCAGGGGGACACTGCACAGGGACAGGGGGACACTGCACAGGGCCAGGGGACACTGCACAGGGCCAGGGGGACACTGCACAGGGCCATCTCCCCTGAGGGACAGGGGGACACTGCACAGGGACAGGGGACACTGCACAGGGACAGGGGAACACTGCACAGCGCCATCTCCCCTGCGGGACAGGGGGACACTGCACAGGGACAGGGGGACACTGCACAGGGCCATCTCCCCTGAGGGACAGGGGGACACTGCACAGGGACAGGGGACACTGCACAGGGCCATCTCCCCTGCGGGACAGGGGGACAATGCACAGGGACAGAGGACATTGCACAGCGCCATTTACCCTGTGGAACAGAGGAACACTGCACTGGAACGGGGGGCACTGCCCAGGGACATCTCCCCTGCGGGACAGGGGTGTTGTAACAGGGGGACACTGCACAGGGACAAGGGGACACTGTCCAGGGCCATCTCTCCTGCAGGACAGTGGGACAATGCACAGACCACCTGCAGGACAGAGGGACACTGCCCAGAGCCGCCCCAGGACAGGGTGGCAGTGCCCAGGCTGCCCCCACCAGGCCCCCGAGGGCTCGGCTCACTTTAGTTTTGTGATCTCTGCCTCTCTTTGAGGTCGGTTTTGCATCCTCTGAACAAATGAGTGTCGCTGCCCGGTGATTAATTAGTGAGTGAGTGTCCATAGCGTGGCTGTGACATTCCTCCCTCACCTTTCAGGCACTGCAGTGTTCTGTGGGAAGGTTTTCCTCACCTGATTTGTGGAATGTGGATAGTGGAGAAGAAAAACCCTAAAAAAGGGATAAGTGACAGTTCAGATGGGAATTAGGAAAAGGGGAAAAATAGAAACAGGGGAAAATTGAAGTAGAGGGGCTGCTAGTTTAGTTCTTCAAGTTGATTTGATTATGAACAGGACACCCCAAAAGTATTTGAGGAAAACAACACCTCTTTATGTAAGAAGTGACACAGTAAGGCTTTCTTTGTTGTATTTTTATTGATGTATTTAGCAATACTCTAATTTTTGATACTATAATTAGAGTACTTTTGCTGAGAGTAATCATGTAAGTCTGCCATCAAACTATGAGAAATGACTAAAACTCTAATGAGACTTCAGTTTCCATGGATGCCTATAAAAATAGAAGCAAAAAAGCCTTTCTGTCTTGTGAACTAAATCACTTTTGAGAGAGAACCTCAAAGCTGCTTGAGTGACTTTTGATTTGAGACTGTCAGATTAGGGGAAAGTAGAAAGTATGCAGGGTTAGGAAGTCTCCTAAGGATGGGGAGGGAGAATGATCCTAATATATCAGTTAAATTATGGCCTTGTGGGCTATATCCTCATACTTGCAGAGATCAAGTGAGTGAGCTTAATCTGGTGTGAGTTGTAGTTGGGTCCATCTCTGGATAAAAGCCTCTGTGCCACAGCTCTGGCTGCTCAGCTGAGTGTTATCCCACCTATCTAAAATATATTACTGCTTCTATGCAGGCTTGAGGGTATTAACTTATTATTTGCTCTCTGTGGTTGTTCCCCTGTAACTAAAATTTGTTTCCTAAAACGTTCACAAAAAAGCATGAAGGGCAACTGCTGGTAGAGACAAAGTAAATGGATTTTTCTAAATGGCATTGCTTACTCATGCTGAAAGCTTTTGTGGCATTTAAGTGCTGACAGCTGATGTAAAAAACGGCCTGTAGGAACCAATTTTGAGTGTTCAAAAAGTGAGTTTTATACTTATCCCACACCTCTGAGTTTGTGTCATACTGATTCAGGATCGCTTGATGTGGCAAGAAAGAGTCTGAAAGTTTGCAGGTCCTGGTGCAGAAGAGAACTTTGAGAGTGGTAAATGGGGGCTGAGAAACGAGAGGAAGGGATGTTTGCAGATAACCAGCAGAAAGGTGACATTCCATGGCCAAGGCTGCTCCTGGCTCTGTGTCAGACCTTGGTTGTTCCTCTCCTGGCTGATGCTGCTGTGGAATCATTCTGGGACCGTTCTTTGTTATATAATCTTTATTCTACAATCTTCTGTACATTTACACTTCATGGTGAGAGTTTTACTGTGCTGGACTCCAGGGCTCCAAGTTTCTAGTGGATTTTTTTCCTTCTAGTACATTTTTCAGAAATCCAAGTGCATGCAGGAGCCTGGGTACCCCAAACTTTTAGTAGGCTTAAAAAGGCACTTGGCTATTTAGACAATTCTTCTTCTTGCTCACACTGGGAGTGTGTGGGCAGATCCCTTCATGCCTGAGCACATTCACAGGAATTAAGGGTTTGATCCAAGTAATTAGTGATGCAATATGGGACCATAAATTAAGGTAGTGATTCTAAAGCTGTTCAGATCCTTCTGGAAATCTGAATTTTAAGATGAAATTCTAAAAAGTTTTTGCCACAGAAGGCAAATCTATGTACTCTGCATGAGCAGAAACATTTCCTTGCAGCCTCCCAAAGGATCAGATTTACACAGGAATTGGACAGGGGGAGATCTTGGTGAAATGATCCCAGTGTGACACACAGGAGGTCTTTGTGATAATGAAACGTGTGTTCAAAATCCATTTTAAGCAGCAGATTTATTTTATACAGCAGCTTGCAGGTGTGGCTCTGAGAGGCAGTCGCTGTGGGTTTACCATCAGATCCATGACTGCAATAACCAGGCTTGCATGGATCATCATGAACTCTCACTAACTGTCCAGTTCTGGGAGCTATAGATCCCATCCATGAAGATAATTGCCTGTGTCCCAATGAAAGATCACTGCAAAAGAAGCATTTAATGCCTTAAGTAGTCAATTAATATGTGATTTAAAGTAGCATTGTTAGTACACGACTGTGGTACCCCAGGAAAGAATTGTTTAGTTAAAATAGGAAAGTGGTTGGAATATTCCTTAACCAAATAAGAGCTTCGAAAAAGCTCTGCAAGTTTGTTTCCCTTCTACACAAGGAGGAAATATTTGCCCAGCTGATCACAGCATTGGCATCAGCAGCATCTTCCTGCTGCTCCTGGGTGTGACAGTGTTCACAGGGGGCTGAGGATGAGGGAAGAGATGAGAATGTTGACTCCATGTTTCAGAAGGCTTGATTTATTATTTTGTGATATATATTACATTAAAACTATACTAAAAGAATAGATGAAAGGATTTCATCAGAAGGCTGGCTAAGAATAGAATAGGAAGAAATGATAACAAAGGTTTGTGGCTCAGACTCTGTCCCAGCCAGCTGACTGTGATTGGCCATTAATTAGAAACAACGACATGAGACCAATCACAGATGCACCTGTTGCATTCCACAGCAGCAGATAACCATTGTTTACATTTTGTTCCTGAGGCCTCTCAGCTTCTCAGGAGGAAAAATCCTAAGGAGAGGATTTTCCATAAAAGATGTGTGTGACAGCTGGGTGGAATTGCCCAGCTGGGAGGATCCTGCCCATGTGCTGCAGCCCCAAACTGGGGCACAGAGCTGGCCCTGGAGGGACTGGGTGACACTGGAGGGGAAGGTTTGGCATCACAGCATTATCACAACCCACCATTATTTCACATTTTTATCAAAAAGGTGCCACCTAAAGGCCATTTAATCTCCAATTTATGGCTCCCACTGGGGTGCTAAGGAAACACCTCTCTTTTTCTATAAATGCCAAGAGCTGTTTCAGTCCTCCCTGCCTCCCACCCTTCTCCTGCACCCTTGGGAGCAGCTGGAACGTGGGATGCTGCCTGATGCTGATGCCAGGCTGGATTCCTCATCCCCCTGGGACAGCCCTGCTGTGCTGAGCAGGAGTTGCCATTCCACTTCTGCTGTCTGGAGGATTCAAAGGCTGCAAACATCAGAGTCTCCTGGGAAGCAATAATTTTGGACACTTGGCCATCAGATTATTTTGGGAAAAAACATGCATTGAAAAGGCTGCTTTAACCTCCAGGTGTGTGTCTCTGTCTTTGATGTGTTTATTTTAATTGACTTTTCTAAAGTATTTTAGGTAAGGACAAGTGCAAACAATAGATAAATATTTGTATAAATATATAAACAATATATAAACAATATATAAACAATATATAAACAATATATAAACAATATATGTGCTCTCTGTTGTAACAGCTACTCCTTCCAGTGGGGCTGTTGGCCACAACAATAAATTGAGTTTATTTTAAGTTTGAGGCAGGAATTATCCATGTGTTTGACTTAAACACAATCAGTATAGCAGGAAAACCAATTTTAACAGGGAAATGATTTGTATTTCTGACCACTCATGTGTGTGGTGCTGTTTTAGGTGGCACTGTGGGTAGGGAGAGAAGGATGGCAGCAGGTTTGTCTTGGGGCAGTTTTTGGGCTCAGAGCCATATCTCAGGTGAGTGGAACTCTCTGCACACTCATTTGAGCATCACAGAGCAAACACAAGTCCCCACCTGCAGCACAGGTGAGCCCTGTCTCTATTCCTGTGGCCCCAGGCAGGGAGCAGGGTCCATAAAGAGAATTTCAAACAGCGATTTCTCTCAGGTGAGAGGGACATGGGAAGATTTTTATCTCAGTTTTTGTCCTGGCATTGCTGGATGTTACTGGGAGGTATTTAATGTACACACATGCCAGGTGAATGGGATGAGAATGCAGAATGTGAATTCCAGTACCTGGAGAGATGAATATTCCAAGTTGCCTTTCTCTCCTGTGAGGTTTAGCTCACAGTTGATACTGCAATGTCTGGTTCTGTTGTTAAAGTTTAATGCTCCAAAACTCCTTTCCTCCCATCTGAGATCCCATCTAATGTAAAATGTAACACTCCTGAGAGTGGAATTACAGTATCTTTGCTCTTTCCCCACTCTTTGTCCCACATTTGCCCCTCTTTCTGTTCCACTCGGATTTTTGCTGCTGCTACAAAACTGAAGTTCATCACCAATCTGATTTGCAGCTGCTGGGAGCAAAGAGCACACAGAAAAGCAGGCTGTGGAGTAGAGTTGGACTAGTGATAAGGCAGCTCTAGCTATAAACCCATTGTTTTTTCCTGTGGAATGTCCTTTTAGCTGTTCCTAATCTTTAATGACCTGTTTTGGCTTTTGCTTGTAATGAACTTTTGGTGTAAAGAATCACTGGAGCAGCTCCCCCTGCTCCCCACACTGCAGCTGGGGATGAATAAGACATTTCCTGCTTGTGTCATGCTTTGTTGCCAGATTTACTTGCAAAACACACCTAAAAATGTTCTCTGTCAATAGGATTATTTAATGCTCTGTGACTGACATTTCTGTAGCTCCCAAAACATGGCCTTAACCCTTGCCCCAAATGACCACTTTGGTAATTATAAAGAGAGTAACAATTTTCTGATTTTTCTTTTCCATTTTCTCTTTTCAAGGGAGTGCAAAAGCTGAGCCCATTTCAGCTTGCAAAGTACATTTAAATCTCTACTATCTGGAACCCTTCAAATTGCTCAGTACTTTTAAAATAGTGTCAGCTCATTGTCAGGGCATGATACCGAAAGGAAAATTGCTGTCTCCCTGCTCTCAGCAGTACCAGACAAGCTTTCTGATTTAAGTACTGCATCTGAAATGGAAAAGTTAATCATAGGCCTGTTCTGCATCATCTCTTTCAAGCCAGGGTAAAAGCAGCAATTTGAGATGTTCTATTAGAGCTAATTTAGTTGTTTGCAGTGGAAAAGTGCAGGAGCCATCAGCAGCACCTTGTGTTTGGGTCTGTCACAGGTGGCCATCTCACCACAGCAGCCACCAGGCAATTCCTGCTCCAGGGGTGGAGAGGCATCCCTGGGCCTTGCCTGGGTTTGGTTCCTGTGCTCTGTGCAGGGACAGAATTGGTGACAAATCCCCTGGAGCTGGGGCCCTTTCCAGGAGAAGCTGGCCCTGCCCTTTGACTCCTCTTTAAGCCTCCCAGGGCTGACAAACCTGATGCAGTTTTACTATCTCACAATAAAAGTGTCGCCATTATATTTTCTGAAAAATCCCTTTACCAGGATTTTTTCTCCTGAGAAGCCTCAGAGGAAAAGAAAAACAATAATTATCTGCTGCTCTGGAATGCAACAGGTGGATCTGTGGTTGGTCTCATGTGGTTGTTTCTAATTAATGGCCAATCACAGTCAGCTGGCTCAGACTCTCTGTCCCAGACACAAGCCTTTGTTATCATTCTTTCTTTTTCTCTTCTTAGCTAGCCTTCTGATGAAATCCTTTCTTCTATTCTTTTAGTATAGTTTCAATATAATTATATCATAAAATAACAAATCAGGCCTTCTGAAACATGGAGTCAGATCCTCATCTCTTCCCTCATCCTGGGACCCCTGTGAACACTGTCACAGGTGATGACTTAAAATTTCCCAAAATTCCCCAAACCATTTGCAGTTCTGGCTGTGGAAACTGGCACTGTGCTCTGCATCATGTCTGATTTCCCAGGGAATAATGGGAATGCTTTTGTTGGCACCTGGCTGAAAGATTTCTGTGTTCTCCTGCCTTTCCCCAGGTGCTGCAGCTCTTTGGGAGCATTTGTGAGCCCAGATGAAATGTGCCTCTCTTCCCTGCCACCCCCATGTATTTCAGGATCAAGCAGTGGCTGCTAAGGATGCCTGTTATTCTCATGTTATTTAAAATCTGAAATGTTCAGCACATCTGTGACTGGAGGCTGTTGCTGGAGCAATGCTCAGTGGCTATGGAGTGTGTACAGAACATGAATTCCTCTGAGCGCTGATGTTTGGTTTTAAGCAGGGATTGCTACTTTATCAAAAAACCAAAGGGAATAATGACAAGGTTTTGAACTTGTGAAGATGGTAATTTTATTTTGCTATCAGCAGTTATTCCTGCTTCAATTAGTGGTGTTAATCATGACCACTAACAGCTACAGAGGACACTGGTGGAACAAGGAAATCTGCCCCACCTCACCCTACTAATGCAGTTGTAGAATAATACTGCCTTAAAAAAATATTAAACTGTATTTAAAATATTAAAACTTTAAAATATTACTGTAATAATAAACTGTATTAAAAATATTAAAAATTTATTACAACTGTAAGCAATTGCGGCTTTAATTCATACCAATTTCTCATTTAAGAATTATTTCTAAGAATAATTATTCTTAAATGACATTTATGAATAGTTTTTTAAAATTGGGTAATAGTTTATCATATAGAATCACATAATTACCATATAGAATCATATAATAATTTACCATGTAGAATCATATAATTATCATACAGTTACCATATAGTTTATCATGATGAGAGTGTTTAGAAGCAGTTTGGACAGAAGTTTTGCCTGTCCTTTGGATGGCAGAGATACTCAGTGGTTTTCTAAAAGGATTCATGTTGCTTTTCAAATCTAATCTGGTAACCCTTGTTTCCCACTGTGTTCACAGACTGACATAGAATAGGTGTTGTAAAATGTAAACTTGATTTTTCTAGATTTGAAAATTTTTTTCTCTAGTTCATGTTTTGTTTTAATGATGGGACTCTTAAATAAGTAGATAAAATGACCCTCAAATATGCACAGGCAAAACTGTGCAAACAGATCAGACCCTAAACAGCTTTGGTATATTTATTGCATAGGTTTTTTTAGCCTACAGATTTCAGCTCTATTAATAAAACTTCAATTAATTAAAAAACCAAAAAAAAAAAACCCTCATGACTTGTCTATAAGAAGCTTATTTGAGGCAAGCTTGTCTGCTGGGTTAGAAGGTTTCATGTCTGAGCTGTAGCAAGCTGTTGGCAGCACAGTTCCTTGGCTTGAGGGCAGCCCGTGCCCTCGTGGATGCCATGTGCATAACAAGCAGGGAAAAGCAGTTTAGGATCAGCTCTGAGGTTGTTTGACTTCCAGCAGTCGTGCAAAAAATTCAGAGTGCATGTTTTATGCAAAGGAGAAGTGTTGGGCATAATCCTAATCCTGAAGGAATTAATTTTATGGCATTTTGTGTAGTCAAGAATTCACTCTTTGATCTCCAGAACATGTGCTTGCTGAGACTCTCTTTTTAGGTTTATTTTCTCTTTATTGGCTTTATATGTTGCCTTATATAGGAAGAAGGGAAAATATAGCATGGATATTTTTAATATTTGTAATATCTGATTGCTGGCATGCAAGAAGCTTTGTCAACAGGTTGTTGAAGGCAATTGAGTGATGCTGGAAGAAGGAAAGATAAAAATGAAGCTCTGAAACTGGTCTGGGTTTTATCACTGCTCTGAACACCTCTCTTTCCATGAAGTAGGAGAAACCATACCTGGTGTTACCATGGTTTCTTGCAATCAGCAATAGAGAAAAAATACCACAATTACAGTCTAAGTTCCACTTTTGCTCAAAATCTCGTGTAGTTCATGGTCCCCATTTTTACTGAAATGTAGCTAAGAAAGAGATGCTTGGTTTGACACCAGTTTTTGCTCATCCTCAGAAGATTTTGTTATGGCTTAAATTTGGTTTCACGATCCAGCAGCTGACAAGTGCATGTCTTTCAATGAATTGTGTTATGGCAGAAAGTTAAATCAATAAATATGTTGATGCTTTTTGCTTCTAGAACCCCCCAATAATTAACTACCTAATACAGAGTTATGAATGTAATGAATAAAAAAAGGTTTAGCTGGCTGTGTTGAATCCTCAGAGATATTTTCTGTGCTCATAGTAGATAAGATTGAATCTTTGCCAAAGAGTTGAATAAATGGAGAAAATTGGTTTCCCAGTAGTGTCTTGCCTTGGGTAACTCTTTTTAAGGTTCACCTGAGAACACTGGATATCAAAGATACTCAGCAGACAACTCTGACAAGGTGATAATCGTGCCCTCCACTGCTGTGATAACTCTGAGTTTAAGCCTGGTTTTACTCAGTGGAGTAAGAATGGTGTAAAGTGGAATTAGAGCCCATCTCTGAATGAACTGTAGAGCTGAGAATGCAGCTGTGTGTGTGCTACTGCTCAGAGAGCCAGGACAGGCTGCTGGTCACAATTACACCAAGTGCTGCTGTGCAGGAGGCAGCTGGAGGAGCAGAAATTCCTCAAAAGAAAAATTAAAAATCACAGGAGGGGAAAAAAATAATGAAAAAAGAAGGATTAGAATCAATCTATTTAGAATCTGGATTTTAGTGCTCATGCTGGTTCAGAGGCTGCTACACAGCACTGGCAAAGCTGAGATGAAAATCACAGTGGGACCCTGATAAGACCCTGGAACTGGAAATCAAACATTAGTTACTGAAAAGGTAACCTAGGTTCTGAGGTGTAATGCCTTCAAATGATTTAATTGTAAATTAAAATTAGCATCAAAGCAGATGCTGCATTCTTTGGAGTGTTTTGTCTCATCCTGCTAACATTTCCAGTGCCCCCTGTACATCTTGCTCTGTGCCACAGCCAGCCTTTATTAGATGGATGGGTTTCTCAAGAAGTGCAGCATTACTCTGGAATGTGAAAAATTTCCATTAATTAAGATAACAAGTGAAAAATATTTTGATTACACAAAGCTCTTTGGGAGCAAATTAGCAAACTGACGCCTTATGGTGTCCACATTTTGGTGGTGTGGCCATATGGAAAAATGAGACACTGGATGGAGCCAGTCAGTGTTCCAATCTCACAGAGAGGAATTCAAACTTTGATCAGTTTGTAGCCAGCACTGCTGCCTCCTGGATGCACACAGACCCAGGCAGCCTGTGCTTGTGTCTGGGAGCTCTGTGGATGAGTTAATTCATTTACTGAGCTGACAAATAGCTGTAAATGAATTTTTGGGCCCCAGCTGAGGTGGAAAGTTTATCTGCAAAGGAGGTTTATTAGATCTTGCAGTGACAGTGGAAGTCCCCTGGTGTGTGTCTAGCCCAGCTTGTTACTGTGCTGAAGGTTTATTTTGTTGCTTTGGTGCTGTACCTGGTCCTTGTGCAGATTTGTGATGATTACTGTAGATGGCAGCAAAAGCTAAATAAAATCCAACGATTTAAAATATTAATTAAACCCCTCCCTGCTGCTGTCCTGAGTGTGCATTTTGTCTTGGTGCCTGCCAGCTGTTCTTCAGGATGGACGCAATTATAGGCAGCAGAAGCCAAATTAAATTACATATTGAATTAAGGCTTCACTCACAGGCAGTTGGGGTTTGTGGCTGTGCTGGTTCTCTGTGTGTGCTGTCTCAGGTACCAAAAGCCAATTTTAAAGCTCTCCTGATGATCTCTGGATTCCCCTTTTCCCCCTGTGTGTGCCATGGAGTCAGAAAGGAGCAGCAGCAATTCTGACAAATGATAATATCTCTGGGGGCACTTTTATTTTTCCTCCTGTAATAAGTGTGCTTTTTGCTTTCTTTCATTGCAATTAAATTAGTTTCCTCTTTTATTTTTAATGTCCTTCCTTGCTCTTTTCATGTGTTGGCTGTTCTTGGTTGCCACTTCCTCTCTGCTCAGACCTTATCAGGAAAAATGGTTTATTGTGCCATCATGCTGATGAGCTGTTTAATAGGATGCAGGATTTTCTCTTGCAATCCCTCAGAATGCAGAAAAAGCACAGGACAGCCTCAGGACAGGCCCTGTTGGAAGTAGTGGCAGGATTTGGAATAGTGGATGGATCTTTACTGGGAAATGATGCCCAATGTTAAGTTTATTACACAGCAAAATCTGACTTTTAAATATTGAAAGGGCAGAAAACCCCAAATGATTATGGGTGAACTTGAGAGGAGGATTTAGGGGCAGCAATAAATAATAAATGTAGCAAAAGGTCCATATGTGATTAGTAAAATTGCTTGAAAAGAATGAGCTGTGAGAGCTGGGGGTCTGCAGTCTTTGTTTTTACTCTGAAAACCATAAAACTCAATTTTCTGCATGGCAGACATTTAAAATTAAGCAAAATGTAGTGCATCAAAATGACCCTGTGCTTTTGAAATATTTCTGAAATCCCTTTAAAATGAAAAAGGAGGATGGCAAAGTATGGAACTGCTGCTTGACAATTGTGTTCAATATATGATGAAGGTGGGCACAAAGCTCCAGGTATTACAGCTTATGAATGTATTAATGCACTGCTTTGGGGGAATTAAACTTTAATATTGATGATAAACCTTCCATAATAAAACGTGTGGAGTGTGAGAGTAAATCTCTCTTGCAAAGTCCCCAAACTATTTAAATAACTGCATGCAAGCTGCAGCATCTCCTGAGATATATTATAAATGAACTTCTGCATACGAATGTACGTTGTGCACAAAGTGGTTTTCCAGCAGAGTTGCTTTCTGCCCTGGAAAAGAGACTGTCCCAAATGACTGTATTTCTTTAAAGTGATTGATCTCTAGCATTGATTGCACAATATTTCTCTCCAGATACACATCATTCGCTACCCAGAGTGCATCCCCATGGGAGAATCCCTCTTGACTGCTTTGAAATGGTGTGAAATTTCTGCAGTGGGTTTTTCTGCCAGCCTGATGTTGTTATTTTTAGATAACATTATGGAAGAGAGATTGTAATGCTTTAAAATATGAAATCCTGAGGAGATAGAGGAAATTGTGAGTTACAGTGATCTGGAATGGAGCAGCAGAGTATTGAACAAGTATGTCTGGGAAAAGAAATACCAAACTCGTGCTTCCCATCAAGCTGGAGGAGGAAAAGGTCATTTTAGAGAGCCACTGTGGCAAGTGAAGTGTTCTGGAAGTTGAACTGCATGGAGGTGACATCCAGACTATTTATTACTTTCCTACCAGAGTACAGGAATGTGAAATTTGCCTTTGGAAGAGTTTGTGTGATGAACTCAGCTGTACAAAGCTTAGGAACAGTTAATGACTGGAGCAGCCACACTGATCTTGGGATGTTGCACTGTCAGTTTAGATCTATATCTGAAAAGTAGAAGAGAACTGTTATCACAGAACTGCAGATTTCAGAGGGTGTCAGCAAAACCTTGAGGAAAACAAATCTGCTCTTGCTCTGTTCGCAAGGTGGGAAGCTTTAGGAGAGAGTCCGCTGTGCTTCCAGTTGTAGAAATTCATGAAGAAGAAGGTGAGTTAAAGCACAAGACCATTCTGGAAGCCAAACCCAGCTACCTATCAGACCTGATAAAAGAGCTTTTTGCAGATTTTTAATTTTTTTTTCTTTAATTTCTCAATAGCAGTAACACAGCACCGAATGTTCAACTGCTACTCTGGCAGCTTTTATTTCAAAAGCTCTACTTACAAGTGTGGCTTTGATTGTTTTGGTGTATTGGGTTATGGCAAGTATTTTATATTTTCAGTTCCTGTGAGTGTGGTATCTGCTGGTACCTGTGACAAGCTGAGCTGAGCAGTGACCAAAGGATTCCTAGTGCTGTGTTAACCTGGAAAAACTTCTCCCTGTGATTAATTCACATTTTTGGGAAATGTCCTAATGACCTTCTGAGTCAACAAAATGGCCATAGGAACCTGGCAGCCTTTTCATTTATATTTTTGCAAAGAGAAAGGCATTTCTTAATAGTGAGATTGGAAGAAATATTTTTTTTAATTTCTGCTTAACAGGAAATCCTTATGTCTGATCAATTCCAGGCATTTTGAAGTAGTCATTGCTGCTTCTAAAGTTAATCAAAACTTACTGCTGTGTAAGAAAAATCAATGGAGAACAGATTGAGATCACATAAGGATAATTCTGCTGCAGGGCCTCTCTAGCTTCACCCATCAATAAGCAGGAGACTGAGTGTTAAAAGTTTCATGTGTTCTCCTGATGTCTTTATCAATCACCTGAGTGCCAAATCCTCCCATTTACCAAACTTCATGGATATCTTTTCACTCACAGGGTGGGGGTTTTGTGATGGTTGGGCCATACAATTTTGCCTTCAGGATCTTTCAGAGATTTCAAGATGTTTTCAGTACAGAAGCAGAATAGTGAGTTATCATTAGGTCTGGTTGGAAAGGACACTTGGATTGAGAGTTCATTCTGGGCAAAAAGGGCAGGGAAGCTTCCTAAAGGTGTTTCAATGTCCCATTTGAAAAAACCCTGAATCTTGAGTCTTGGTCTCTAATGTACAACATTATATTCTGCATTTATATAATTATAGTCTCTATTACTATGTAAAGAATATGCAATTATAGAAAAAATTATTCATGTAAATATAATCTATAATATAATAATTACAACTTTAAATGTACATATGAAATATTCTCCACATATATATATATATTTATAGTCATTTTTTTGGCTATTAAGCACCTTATAAAATAGACTGGTGGTATTTCAACAGGTCAGACTGCAGTGTGATTTATGGTTAAAGGCAGAACTAGAAGTGTGCATTGCTTTGGCTTTGTGGCATGTCTGTGCAGCCATTGTCATTGCAGGCAAATAATTGGCAATGCCATCTGTTCCAAAGGCAGGCTGAACCTCTGCATTGTGAATTTGGGCAGAGTTAGACAGTTATTGACTTGGGAAAATGATTGAAAACAGGATTTGCCTAATCCACTAATCACTGTCCATTAGAAGATTATTTTTTGGTGTTATCAATCTTTTCCTGCACCTCTCCCTATGCTTGCAGGCACATTACACTGGAATTTAAACAACCATTTGATGGCAGGCTGTGAAATTCCTCATTAGCTCTCAGTGTTTGTCTTCCTGAGGGGTCTTCAGTGGCTCCCTGTGAGTGTGGTTGACATGGATCACATGCCAGCAAAAAATACATTACTGCTATGGAAAAATTAAATTTCTCTCTCTTTTCTTTAGGCTGTGTTTTATTCAATCCCTCTGGGAACAAGGCAAAGCTGTAGTTTGCTTTTAATCCAAGGAACTTGTAATTTCTTTTGACTTCATTTATTTGTGCTGAGGACAGGCAGCAATTGCTTCTGTTTGGGTTGTCCATGTGCTCTCACTGGTCAGCTAATCCAGGCTGCCCAAATCCCTGTAAAAATAGAATTGATCCCTTAATTATTTGTAGTTCAGAAGGAATTTTGTGTCCTGTTGCTAGGCTGTGACAAAGAAAAAGGAATTATAGCTTGTGCCTATTCATAAAAGTACTGCTCACATTTAGCAAAGGATTTTGGGACAGTGGAAACAAATTTCCTTAATGTGCCCATTTAAAAATGGTTATTCTTAAACTTGGCCTAATTATGCATTTTTAATTATTTTAGGAAACATATTAAATGGTCTTTTAACTCTGCAAGCAATCAACAATCAAAATAGGTGAATACCCAGATATTTGTATTGCATTTTCCTGTGCATATCAATGTGCCACAAGAGCCTACTCAGTGGAGTGGAACAGCATCTTTGGAGTCATTAGGAACCACTAATGTGTGGTTGAATAATGCTAATTTTAAAGACCTATTTACCTGATAGATTTTATGGCCCTGATGGAACTATCAGAAGGTAAATAACAAAGATTTTCAAACGTCCTAAATATTTCTAGAAGACCTAATTGTTCCTAAGGAGCTGCATTTACAGTCAGCCTGGCAGGCTGCAGATGCCATTTAAGAAGCTGAGTATGTGAAGGGATGAATAATCTATTTATGATGCATGGCATGCAGCAGCATGGCACTGCAGTTGTGGGGCAGGAAAAGTCAGGGAAAAATGCAGATTTCTTTAATAAAAAGGGGGAGAAGGCAGGTATGGCTCTGTAAGAACATGATTAAGGTGTTGGTTTCTTTACATACTCTTGGCACATGTGCTGTGTGTCCCGGTTAAGGATCTCTAAAGCCCTGCCCAGGCTGGAGGAAGGTGCCCACGTTCAGCTGATACAGCTCTTCCTTGGGATCTCTGTGGTTGAGGTGACCCTGAGGTGTTAGAAAGTCTCTTTTTCCCAGCCCCGAGATTGAAGGAGGAGTGAGGAGTTTTTGGCTATGGTTTTCAAGGTTGTTCATTCTTTGTTATCTGTAACATTCTTTTTCTGACCTGCTGAGCTCTGTCTAGCAGGTCAGTCAGAGGCACACTGCCCGCCCTCAGGGCGGTGTTATCTTTTTATACTAAAAACTACCTGTACATTATTTTAAATCATTTTCCAATACCTATCACCTATGTTAGACAGTGTGTTCCTACTGTAAACCAATCCAAAAGTGCCACCATCACCCAGAAGATGGAGGCTAAGGAGAAGAAAGAAGGACAAGGCACACCCAAATCCCTCCATCTTGGCTTCTGAACCCCCAGTTCTAAAAATCTTAAAATTCTACTTTTCTATCTTGTAACAAACCAACTATCATTCTACTTAAAATTCTGTGGCTTCCAAATCCTCACATAAGGTTGGTAATTCTTTCCATGGGTTAAAATCAAAGGCACAGGGGTCTGGGGTTTTGTGCCAAGGTCTCTGAGCCCCCTGGCAGGGTCTGGAGCCATCCAGGGCACCCAGAGGGATGTGCTGAGTTCTGACAGCTCCTGTTGAATAAGGAGTGAAATATCCTGAGATTCTTCATCCAGGAAGGTAGAGAGGTCAAAATATCTAAAAAATGTCTAATAATTTATCATTTTTTTGTTAGTTTAGGCTACTAGCAGAGGAGTTTAGCTGTTAGCAGTGCTGTTTTTTGTGCTGTGGCCACTGGCCCTCAGGTGCTGTGTGCGTCCTGTTGGTCACTGTCCCCAGGGCCATGGGCAGACACAGCCTGGGTGCAGTGCAGGTGGCCCTGCAGGGCTCCAGCCTGTCCCATGTCCCATAGCAGATGTGCAGCTGTCACTTGGGTGCCTTCCAAACCAATTTAATGACTGTCCCAGCTGCCAGTGCCCCATCCTGCCCAGCTGGGGCTGAAGAGAGGCATCTGTCCCCAGTACCCCTTTGCAGCTCATCTGCAATGGCATTTTCAGGAGTTTGGCTTCTCTTTCACCACACAGCCTGAACTTCTGTGAGATAATAATAATAATAATCCATGTTAAATATATAAGGATCACTTTGACCTGAGGGCCCTGATCCATTTAATAAAGGCAGGTCCATCCAGGCAGTGCCTAGGAATGTGAATGCTGCCTTTTAAGAACATTTTCCTGTGCTTAGGAGTTATTCCTCTTTACTTCAGCTACAGATCTTTATCTCTCACCACATAAATCATTAAATGGATCGCAAATCTCATGTCTGTATTGCTTGAAACTGTGCATTAATTTACTTTTTTTTTTTCCTTTTGTAAGACAGGAGGATTTTATTTTATTTTTAAAGAAACGATCAATGAGTGCCACGTGAGAGCTGAACTCTGCTGTGACACTGGCAGCACTCATGGCCTGGCTGGGCAGCTGCTGTGCTCTAGCAGATGCTTCTTTTACCAGATTTAGGCTCTCTATTTTTTCCCCAAGCTCATTATTCTACCTGCTGTCTGTTTCCCTTTGTGCTGACAAGATCCAAGGCAAGGAGCTGTGCCAGGCACAGAGGAGCTCAGGTTTCTGTGTCCCAGGCTCCTGGGCATCCCTGCTGGACCAGGGCAGCTCAGCCAGCCTTCAGGTGACTTTGCTGCTGCCCAGGCTGCTGGCACAGCTCCACTGCAGCACCTGAGTAGGAGAAATGGCTGGGGTTCACTTCCAACCAAAGAAATCTTTTCCTTCATTCATAAATCATCATTTATAAAGATGATGATTAAATAGGCAAAAGTATTCGTAGTGCAACAAAAGATTTTTTTTTTTTTTTTTTTTGTGGTGTGGATAACTTCAAGGATATTTTCTTTTTCTCAAACTTTTCTACTAATGAACATAAATTAAAAGATATTTGGCAAGAACACCTGTAAGAAGGTGCTGATTGTACTACAGGGCACATCTAATTTTGTTGGGCTGGAAAAGCCAGTTCTTTAGGAAACCAATCCATAATTTGAAATAGATTTCATTTTAGTCCTGTGATTTGTTTTCCATGTTCTAAATCTCCATTGACTTTGGTTATCAGGCTTTATAAGGAGTAGCTGAAGAACTCTGTAGTTGCCAGCCCAGTGTTTAACACTTTAGGAATAAAATTTTAGGAATATGGTGTTGGTAGGTACAGATTGGGTGTGTGTGGAGTCCAAATAGCAGAGTGAAAGCTGCAGATACTATGAATAGAAGAAGGCAAGTACAGACTTCTCTGGATCTCATTAGACACGAATAGTCTCCTCATTAGCTCATTTGACTCAAGCATTTCTCCTGCTGGGTTGCTATTCCTGGGTTCAAAGTGAAAAAAAAAGGGACAAATAATGTGTTTGCTCTTTGCTGCCATTAGTTGTTAATTATGTTTAGAGAGATATTTCTACAAATAAAGGCTGTCTGCAGTGGTGTGAGTGTATTTCCATCTGTATCAGCAGCAGTGCTTCTTTGCTAAGAGTGGAACAGAGGTCCTAGAGTGGAGTGGCAATGAGGAGCTTGACATTGGAACGTGCAAGAAGGGTTTTCCTGTGTCCTTCACTCGGAGAATCCCTGTGGCTCAGAGATCCTGGACACAGAACACATCCAGGATCTCCACACACAGGGCTGGGGAGTACAAACTACACTGGGAGTTGATAATCTGAAGGACTGACCAGATTCTAAATTTCACAGCTGTCTCTGTTTCATGGGCCAGCTGAGAGCTCTGCATCTGAAGGGAGCTGCTACTGGGATTTGCTGCTGGAGCCAGAAGCTCCATCTGTGGTTGTGCTTTCCAGGCTTGGATTAAATAACCAGCTCCTGAAAGCTGAATAAAGCTCATCTTTGGGAGTTTTGAAATGACCAATTCAAAACAATTCTCTAGTCCTGAGGGCTGCCTTGCCTAGGTGTGCACATGGTTAGAAATAATTAGGTATAGAAATCCTTTAAGGTTTTATCCACCAATTCTAAATATTCCCAAAGCAAAGAGGTCTGTAAATACATGTGCATATCTGTCTATGAATATTAATGATTCAGGTGCTGCACCTCTTTCCAAAATTGTTGAAAAATTTAAGATCTTTCACATTCAGCCTCACCTTCAACTCTTGTCATGCATTATCTACCCAAAATTATGTAAAACAGCAACTTTTATTCATTGTATTTCTGTGTGTGAGTTAGGAGTGAAAAAGAAGGGGTTGCTGAGATTAAGGAAGAGGAAAAGCTCTGAAGCTGTACTGGCAGTCTTTAGATGCAGGGAAAAGTTGCTGCAGAGACTCAGGTAATGATGATAATGCAGATCCACGGGGAAAAGAACAAATGGTAATGGGCTTAAATTGTAGCAAAAGAGATCGAGATTTGGCATTAGGAAAAGCTTTCCAAAGGAAATGGAATAAATGAATTGGGGAAAGTGGAGTTTTCATAACTGAAGGCTTTTAAAACCAGGTTAGATGGATGGCCCTAAGGAATGACTTGAGTTGTATATCCTGCTTTTTGAAGTTAATTAACTGTCTTATTCTTCTGGCTCCTATTTTATTTTCTTTGATCCTGTTTCTTTCTCTTTGTGAATGTTGTAGTGTTCAGAAAAAGTTCTTGGTCAAATGTACTATCAAAGGAAAACAGTTCATCAAAAAACATTGTTTTCAATGGCAGTAAAGCCCCCAGATATTTTCCTGGTTACTTATTTTCATTAAATAATGAAAGTCAAGTCAGCTCACTTAAGTCTTGCTCTGGAAATTCAAGGTATGTTTGCTTTTTAATTAGAAAAAAGCTGTAATTGTAAACTAGGAGCAGGAAGCTCCTCTTGCCCATTGCACTGCTCTTTAACTTCCTCAGCATCTGCAATGTAGAGCCAGCTTTTGAAACCCTGGACAATCAGTTAATTATGAAGAAAAAGTTATTGTGATCTTTGCCGCACAGCAGTGGCTTTTGTTGGAGCTGGCAGAGATCAGCAGGACACCTCTGTGATTATCCTGGAGCTCCTGTGGGGTCGGGAGCCTGCCCTGGGCTGGCAGTGTGGCTGCTCTGTCGTTACAGGGAGCACGCTGCTGTCACACAGCTCTCTCCTGCTCTCAGAGCTGCCAGTCTTTGCTCTGGGTGCTTTCTGCACCCCCTGCCCTGCCAGCAGCAGCTCAGCCCCAGGTGAGGGATGAGAACACCAGGCTGTGCCTGGGACTGCAGCTGGCAAAGCAAAAGCAAAGCTTTGGGCTTGAGGCGCTTGAAAACAAAGCTGATTTCCTGACTGGGGTAGGGGAAGGGGTTTGGTAGGGAATGTGGTTGTTTGTGGTGGTTAAACAGTGCATTTCCATCCTGTTTAGCTCCAGCAGACTCACTGTGCTGAGTCACTCCTGATTGCTTTATGCAGAACATGCTCTGCCTGTGCCTAAAGAGGGTTATTAAAGACTGCTGAGTACAGAGAGCTTTAACAAAGAGATCTCAGAGTAAACACTGACATTTGTTACTGCCTCTGTTTAGCACTGCTGAAGGTCCCTGGGAACTTGGGAAATTGAGCTGTCAGATCTACGAAGATGAAATGAAACTTTGTTCTGTGCCTTCAGTCCCTTAGGAAAGTTTTTCAGGTCATTTAGTGTTAGTGCTGTGAGGAGAGCTTATTATTATTTTCTTAAAAATTATTCCCTTTTGTTGATAAATGCAGAGTGACAACTTGGCTTTGCTCTCAGTCCATTTCTGTTTGGTTAAGGCAATGCCTGAAGGACTGACAAGGCGTTTTGCAGGCAGCTTGCCTGGGCTGTGGGCAGGACAGCATGAGTGATGGGTGTCAGATGGAACCACTGCTCCAATTGACTTGTGAGCTGTAGTTAAGCACATTCACAGGATGACTTGGCAAGAAAGCACAAAATATTCTGGGAGCAAGATTCACTTCTCACCATTTACAGCTGCTGTTTAAAAACCAGAGAGATTCAGGGGAGCGATGGAATGACGGTGAAGCCAAGGCTTGACTCTTAAAAACTTAGACTGGGCCTTGCCTGAGATTTTGTCAGTCTAGTTTGCAAGGAAGAAAACCTCAGTGTTTTTAGAAGTCTTCTTTACACTATCTTTGGATTGCTGTTCTAGTGAGTTTTTATAAAACGTGTATTTTGTATTGCCAAACAATTTCAGCGATATAAACGTGGGCTGTTTAAAACACAACAAGCTTTCACTCTGAAAATATTAGGTGTGAATCAGAAAAACCCTAAAAGGCTTCTCAGTTTTCATAGTGATTTTCAATTCCATGACTAGGGGAATTCTGAGGCCAAGAAGGCTAGAAGGATGAAGAGTTGAACTAGGATTACTGTTGTGGCAAAGATTCGTTTGCAGGTGATGGGTTCTTGTTCTAGGGCTTTAGGGACTTAAAAATAAGGATAGAACAGCTCTGATCAACATTTGGCTCTCAGTATTCCCTGTTGTATGAACCTGGGGGAAGGAGGAGCTGCCATCCCTGCTCTGCTCAGTGTTTTGGGGTTAGTCCTGTCCTGCTGGGGTCCAAGTTCTGCAGGTTTTACCTGTCCCTCATTCCCTCTCCTCTCCAGCCATGCAGGCACGGTGGGGAGGATTCTGTTCTCAGCCTTCCCTTCAGTAAGAGCAGAGCTGGGAAGATGGAGCTGCTCTCTGCACTGCCCTAGGTGTTGAAAGACTAAAAATGTAACACAGGCTTAGCATTAAATTCATGTTTTCCACCTTCAGGCAGCTGCACTGTGAACAGTGGAGCTGCAGTGCTTATCAGTACTTTTCTGATATAAAGGGGTATTATGGCTCCTGGTATCAAGCCCCACAATCTGCATGCAGCATTCTTTTCCTTTAAGACCATAATCTCTTTTCCATTGCTTTCTCAGTGCCTGAGGAGTGAAAGAGTGAAGGCCAAAATATGAAATGTGCCAAAATCCACTGTTCCTCTGGACACGCAGCAAGAAATCCTCACCCTTTATTACAGAAATGTTATTTACAAGCTGACTGATGTTAATGGATGCTTCATCACTTGTAAAGAAAACAGTTTTCTTTGGGACATTAATTTTTGGCTCTGTGTTCATTTCCCTGAGTATCCTTTTCTGACAGTACTCCTGCCAAACAGTGAGCTCTAATACTGCTGTGGTTATTTTTTTCACTAGATGCCATTTGATTTATAATCCAATAACTCTAATTTAAGAATCAGTAAGATCCAGATAACAGAGTAGGTCCCAGGTAGAGCAACTTCCCATGTAAATTCAGCTTTGGTAAATAACCAGAGGGCCGGTTGTATGTTTGAAACAGATTAAAACACCAGGAGCCAGGCTGCAGGAATGTAACTGCTGTGGGTGGGGGGACATTTGGACAAGCAACAGGAGATATAAAACATAGATAGTTCATCTAGATTTGCAACTGGTTGAATTTCAGCTATTTCTTGTGAGCATGCGGAGGCAGAGAGGTTTGCAGTGACTGGAAGTTGTGGTGTTGTCCTGACAATGCTGAATTTTGAAAGCTGAAGTTGTGGTGCTGTCTTGACAATGCTGAGTTTTGAATGCTGAAGTTGTGGTGCTGTCCTGACAATGCTGAATTTTCAGTGCTGAAGTTCTGTCCACTGCTGAATTTTCTATGCTGGAGTTGTGGTGTTGTTCTGACAATGCTGAATTTTCAATGCTGAAGTTATGGTGTTGTCCTGCCCAATGCTGAAATTGTGGTATTGTCCTTCCCCATGCTGAATTTTGAATGCTGTTGTTGTAGTGTTGTTCTGCCCACTGCTGAATTTTCAATGCTGAAGTTGTGATGTTGTTTTGCCCAATGCTGAATTTTCAGTGCTGAAGTTGTGGTGCTGTCCTGACAATGCTGAATTTCTACCGTAGGCAGACAGGGCCCACAGAGCATAGCCCACATATATTTGAAACAAATATTTATTTGAAACAAATATTCAGCCTTTTCTCCTGCTGCTGCTGTCAGAGCAGACCTGCAGCTGCATTGTGGCTGTCAGAAGCTGTGCATGAGCTCAGGGTGGGATGTCCTCCTTCATTTTGAGTGCAGTTAGAACTTTTTGCTCCACATTCCAACATCTTAGAGCACTACAGAGACACTGAAAATTCTGGCAGAACTCATTTGGCTGCTGTTATTCCAGACTGCACAACATGCCATGGAAACAGGCTTACCCTGATGGCAGAGAGCAGGGAGGTGCTCATGGGGAAGTGATACAAGGATTTTGCCTTAATTTCTATTCTTGGTGCATCCATTCTCTGCATGTTTCAGCATCTTCTCAGAGCATTTCCCTTCCTTCTCTCTGGTTGCGATGTTTTACTGCTGTTTTTCTTTAGCTGACAGGTTCTGTGGTACATTAACAGCAGCTACATAATTTCATAGCTTGTATCCCTTCATAAACTCACTGTCCAAAGTATTATTTCCTTGCAAGAGATATAGATTTATTTTTCTTAAATATACAAATTTTAAATTGCCCTCAGGACTCGAGCCATTTATTCTTAAATTGAATCTTATTTATTGTAATCCAGTTCCAACTGATAGAGCATTCCTCATATTATTCTGACAGAAATAAACACAGAGCTGAAGTGCTATCTTGGCAGAGTTATATGAGCTTGTAATAGCTGCATGCAACTGAATTTTCATTTCACTTTTATTTATTGGAAAGCTATCCTAGGATTTTGAATTGATTCCTCACTTTTGTTTGCATTTATATGTATTTCTTCAATAAAAGGAAGAAATTTCCTGTTATTTCAGGCCTCATCAACCTTCCTGAAAAATAACATGACTGCTAGTATATAAGGAAAATTGAAATACTTAACTGTAGTTTTGCTATCCATGCCAAAAGAAATCTGCTAAGGCAGCAAGTGTTCAGGGCAGAAGGTGGCTTGGAATTGCAGGAGGGGGTTGAAATGGCATTCAGAGAACAGGAATTGTAATTTTTTTAAAACAAAGAACAGGTGGTGCATATGTTTAATTGTCCTGTGAATGAAGCAAACCTGGGATTACAATACTCTGGGGGAGCTCCCCAGAATGCACAGAATGCTGCCCTGATAGAGCTGAGGGAAGGCACTTATCAAAAACCAGAACACAGGCTGTAAAGCAGTAATATTTCACATCTGTATCTTCATCAGTTCTTATTTCACAGTGATGGAAGCAGAGTCCATGGTCTCTGGTAGCAGGAAGGCAAGATGAGAATGCTCTGGACAGGGAGGTGATGCTCTGTGGTATCACCAGGGAGCTGAGGAGCACTCAGCTGTTTGCTCAGCACTCTGAAAGCAGAGCCGCTGTTTAGCCTGTAACAACTGCTAATTCTCCACAGCAGTGAAATATTTATATTTTGAGCCATGACTCTGTCATGTCAGACTGGCAGCAGTCCCTACAGAGCAGATTTATATGCAGGTAATACAGCAAAGACTGGACAGGAATATTCTGGTCTTTTTTTTTTCCTGAAAGACTCCATGTAATGCTTGTTAATTTTACAGTGATAAAAGAGATACCAGTTCTAAATAAGAGAACTTCACAGTCATGGAATTGGTCCCAGTAATGTAACAATAGCCTTATATTGATTATTTTCTGAAGTCTCAGCTCTAGAAACTTCATCATAACTTGTCTGAGCATTGTGAGGCAGAAAAATGCAAAGTGAGTGGTGGATTGCTATAGCAGAATATTAGTGCTTAGATTAGAACAGCCCTGCACAAATATGATACATATATATATATAATATTATTATATGTTATATAATATAATGAGTTATGATACATAATATAATAATATTATAGATAATATCTTATACATATATATTATATATTTTTCTAGATAAATAAAATACATAAATATAGAATATAAATGATATATATAAATATAATATATAGTATATAATATATACTATATATAAATATTATATATAGTATATAATATATACATGTGTGTATATATATAAATATTATATATGCCAGAGAATGACATGAAAAGTATATTTTGTGAGGAGCATCCTGCAACAGTGATCAGGCAGGTAATACATTTAAAATATAATCATTGACTGAAAACTCTGTAGCATAAGAAATATTTCCATGCCTGGGGGAACAAATAATGTGGATATATCCTGCAGCTGATCTTTTGCCTTTAAATCCACTTAATGAAAATGTTGGCTAGTTGGTGAATTAACCATTTCCTGATGGAATGCAATGGGAGAATATTCCTGTTAGATTTCCGTCATTGTTCAGGATTCTGAAGCTTCTTCTTGGCACATGGAAAAGATAATTTGATAATTTTCCATTAAAAAGCTCCTTGTGTTTCTTGCACTGCTCTTTCTGCTGTGCACCTGCAGGTAGTGGTTGTTCCTTTCAGCTTTGGTCGGTGAAATCAGGAATCATTGGAAACATTTTCCCAGGCTGTTTGGAGTAGAGATAAGCCCAGCTGGGTTAATCTGAGCTTCTAGCAGAGACAAACTTTTGATTTCTTATCTGAACTCAGCTGCAGTGTCACTGGGGCTGTACCAGGGGCTGGTTTGCTGAGATCCCTGGGGACCTCTGCTGCTGTTGCTCTGCTCTGTTCCAGCGCAAGGGCAAACCCTGGTGATGGTTATCACTGCTCTGCAGATTCTGCTCCTGATTGTCTCCTAATGCTCCCAGATAAGTGTTCCTGAGTGACTTGTAGGTGACTGAAATCTCCTGCCTCAGTAAACCTAAAGTAATTCTGCTCAGGAGATAATGGGCAATGTCAGACATGCTCATCTGTGCCCTTTGTGATTACATTTTGAAAGTATTTATTTAACTCTCCACTTGTTTTGTCTTTTTCTTCACCTTGATTTCACAGCAGATCCTGCAATAATTTACCCACTTCATGGACTGCTGGGGGATTAGGAAATACAGAATCATTCAGCTGAGCAGAAGTAGTTAGGAATATTCTGGGTTTCTTCTTGCACTGCTCATATTCTTCATTTTTGGAAGGCATCTCTTCCTGTTCTTTACAAGGCTTAATTGTTCAGGATTATGAAGCTGCATCTTGGCATGTGGAAAAGATAGTTTCCCATTAAAAAAACCTCTTTGTGTGTCTTAAACTGCTCTTTCTGCTGTGCATCTGAAGTTAGTGGTTGTTTCTGTTCCTTCAACTCAAACAAACCCTTTTAAAAAAGTTGCTCTTTTCTTATGTTTCTAATCTTTTGAGCCCTTGGACAGCCATGCCAGGCTTCTGTTTGTTTTTCTGCTGTGGAATCTCATGCTATTAGACACATTCAACTGCAAAATGAGTATTTGTATGATTTTAGATGATATAACATTAATATGCTTATCACTCCTAGTAAATCTCATCCTTGTTTCTTGACTCACTGAATCAGTATATTGGCAGCTCCTGACTCACAGCCATTATCCTTGGCTTGTGATAGTGGGATTTCACAGAGAAGTTTGCATTAAAGAGGATTCAGGACCATGGATTTAAAAAATGAAATATTTTCTTCTACCCAATAAATAAATGATTTTTTTCTGTGATTTTATATTTTTCAATTTATTTCTATGTAACCTTTGACTCACTGAGTGTTATCTGAAGGAAAAGGTCTGCATTCCTTTTTGCTAGTGCATCATCCTAGGGGAATCGTTATACTCTATAAATATATGAATATATCTGAGTTGATTAAATTATATTTTGATTATTTGGTGAAATGTTGTCTTCCAGATAAAGCTGAATACATGAAAAGTCTATATAAGTATGAAAATGGCTCCACATTCCAGTGCTAACTATGAATTGTGGAACAGGGATGGTGTGCATTCCCTGCTCTAAATGATAGAACTGGGATTTGTTTTCTCTTTGGCCACAGTAGGGAGGTATTTCTGCTGTGTAGAACAAACTCTTCAATAATTCCAGATTCATGCAATAAATGCTGGGAAGGCCTTGGACACCACCTGCTGTTGCCCACAATTGAGAGAGAGCTCTGCTGCTGTGACATTTCTGCATGGAGCATTGTTCTTTGTGAGCCTGGGGACACCTGGGGCTGTTCCCTCTCCTGGATATCCTATTGTCTGTTAGGGAAGCCACAATCAGTTCCTGCTTTAAAGGGTTCCTCTGCCAGACCATTTTCTGTAAATTGATTTCAATTTGCTGTCTGCTCAGCCTTGTGCTTCCTCATGTTCTCAGCTCTTTTCAGAAGCCTTCAGGACATTTTGTTTTCATTAGAGAAGTCTTACAGGAATCTGAAGTCCCCATTTCCAGAATATCTGAATATTTGCTTCATTCGGGAACTTCTGTTGCTTTTGGATATTGATTGTTCAAATTATCTTCTACTGGGGACCCAGAGGAACAAATAAAAACCTGTCAGGAACTTTGGATTTAACAAAGCACCAGCACTGCTGTGAACTGGACGTGGCAAAGGGAAAATAGTTGTATTCATCTGATGGGAAAGAAGTATCACAGTGGGGAGGAACACAGTGACCAGGCCACCCAGTCCTGGGGCTTTGGAGCTGTTCTGTTCCAGCCCAGCAAGGTTACAGAGCTCAAGGCAAAGTTTTCAGGAGAAGGGCATGGAAGTCCAGCCCCTTCAGAGCCACCAAATGCAGTCTTGTGCTACAAGGAGAGCACATTAAGTACATTTAAAAGAAAGATTGGACAGTTTTTGTGGAACAGCTTAAAAGTAGAACAAAAGAGAATATTTCAAGTAGTTTCCCTTTTCTGAATTCTAGGATAGGGGAAAAAAACCCCACTTTCTTATTTCCTATTTCCAGTCTCTGCCATTCCACTCTGCTTTCCAACAGGAGGAAAGATACCAACAGAAGGAAAGTTTTCCTCTTGTTCCTACTATTTTTTTTTTGTCCTTTTTCCCTTCTCTGAAGCTCTGCTTGAGGCTGCTGACCCTTGATGGATGTGAATGCTCCCAGCAGGGAGCTGGGACTCCCTGGATGTGCTCAGAACCTGACAAGGCACAAACTCCTTGCAGAACCTGCACACCCCAGACTCCCCTGGCTTTATTTTCCATGCAAAGCCTCGTGCCGATGATGAAGAGGAGTGATGAGGAGGGCTCTGCTCTGGGCTTGTTTGCCAGCCCCACTTGGTACCCTGCAAATCAGCTGCCCTGTACCATCCAGCACCCTGATTTATGTGAGACATCACGTACTGATGCCTTTATAGACAGCAACTTAGTGTTTCAGAGGAGTCTGCATGTTACAAAAAGGGCAGCAGGTGTTATTTAGACTAAATTGACCTTGAAATTGATTTCTTTATTTTATGACTTACTGAGGGGAGATTAATACTTTTTTTTTTTTCCTGCAGCCTGAAACAATTTACATGGTAATAGAAGGCATAGTCAGTCAAATAAATTGCTGGAAGTAGTGGTGTTCCAAGAAAGAAAATATGGATCTTACTTGCATTGATTCTCTCTATCCCCAGGGAGCAGCTAAGACTTTTAACACTGGGGAAAGACTGCCAAAATTTATTTTTCCCATTAAAGTCAGAAGAATGGAAAGTAATGTCTGTTAGCTGACATTTAGTCCAAACTTTCAGTTTGAGGGGTGGGGAGGAGGCTGTGCCCCACATAAAATTTAGGAAGTGTTTTATTGCTATTTCTTGATTTCTCTAAAGGCAGATGGGCAGTAATGGGAATCATAAGAAACTTCTGGAAAGCCTGGCATGGACACAGCAGAGCTGCCCTTGGTAACAGAACAGACTCTGAAAATAAAATAGCTTGTAAATGGTTGTTGCAATTCCATCTTCTAGTACCAAGTAGAAATCACCTCAAAATACAAATGTTAATGGAAACAAGAGACTCAAAAGAAATTACCTGGAGGAGGCACTGATAGGAACATGAAGTGTAGCTCTACAGGAGGGAGAAAGTTTTTGTTTATTGTGCTGCTGCAGCGTTGAAACTGTGTAATTTCCATTTTCCTGCAGCCTCCAAGACAAGTGCATAGTTAAATGATTTGTCAGTGGCACAATACTCTGCATAACCTGAACATGTACCAGATATCATTGTGACACATTACCTGAAAATGAGTGTGAAAGCAACTCCACAAACCAATTTTTTGTTTGCTGTAAATACAGAAATGGTGTAGAGGAAAGTGTCTTAGATGTGAAAATCATTATGATGGGAATTAATCTCCTTTGTCTATCAGAGCTGAATGCTGCTGCTGGAGTGAGGGAATGGTGATTTCAGGAGGAGAAGGGGGTTTGGTGCATCCCAGTCCAAGCACCTGGAATTACTGGAGAAAGGATTTGGGCTCTTGCTAACAGGTTTAGATTAATCTGGATTGTTGTTGGAATTCTTTGCCCCCCACTAAAAACAACCTAAACCTGAGGAGTTTTGCTGTTTTTGCTTTTATTTTCTGCTTCAGTGTGCCTGGATTTTCACAGGTGGTAAGGGAGTTATTAACAGGGAGCACAGCACGAGCTTCCCAAGGAGCTGTCCCACATGCAGCACTGGCCTAAAGCTGTTTATTAATTTGTTATTACTGCTACACAGAGCTGTGCAATGCTTAGAGATTAGCTGGGTTGGGGAGGAAAAAGAAGTATATTTGCAAAATAGCTGCTTAAAATGTCATATTTATTTGGAACTCGGGGCATTGCCTTCTGGAAGAGTGGTGTGAAACAAAAATGTGCTGTCTCTCTGCCTCTCCTAGGGAGTTTCCCAGGAGGAACAGCCCTACAAAAAGGTTAGTTTGGATTGCCCCAGTCCTTCCTGAGCACTGTGAAGTTGTGATCCCAGGGAAATGGTGCAGCCTGAGGAGCTCTGGAGCCAGGGGGGAAGGAAATGGGCAGGGAATACCAAGAGCTGCACATCCATCCTGCAGCACAAAGCAGGAGCAGGGAAAGGGCTCTGGGGCAGCAGGGACACAAGGGAGGAGAGTGACAGGAGTGAAAACCTGAGAAGGCAGCAAAGGCACAGCAGTGGGTAAGGGTAGGAAGGCACTGTGACACCACTCAGAACAGAGATTTTCTTGGTGGTTTTCTTCAATGTTGGTCTCAGTTTGCAGCTTCGTAGTGGATAACAGTGACTGCTGTCCTCTATGGAAGAAATGGAACTGGGCTGCAGGGGTTTGGGAGGTGATTTTGGTGGTAGTTTATCTATTGACACCTTGTGAACTTTGTTTGTTGGCACTTGCTATGGAAGAGATGGTGTTTGCAATGGCTAAATGGAATGGACAATGAGGGATACTCTAATTTGTGCAGTTCAGAGACTTGGAGATACTCAGGGTGAAGGATGGAGAATTACTACCAGCTCCCTGAAATATGATCTGTCTCCTGGGTCATAGCACATCTCCTATAAATAAAGGCTCTAGAAGCTTTATAAATGGAGGCATGCTTGATGATGATAATTAGAAGTTTATAGCAGTTACTCTTTGCTGTCTTGGATAGATAGGCCTCAATTTCAGCTTATCAGACTTTAATTCCCAAACAATAGGGGGAACTGTGTAGCTTGGCTTGCCATGTAAATCTGATCTTTATTGACAGGGATGGCATGAGAAGAGGGGGCCAGCCCTGGGAGGCCTTTTCAAGATACAAATATGAGTGTAATGGCTGTATTCATTAGGGGAGAGACAAGAATTTGGTGTGCTAACTCTTTCTAACATATCCTTTTAAAATCAGAACTGTTTTAATTACTGCAGACTTGCACTTGAGTTTATTGCACCTGTGTTTAGACACTGGCATTTCCTTTGTATCACCTGTTAAAAGCCCCTCCAAGCCTCTGTTTCTGTATTATCTGCAGTCACAGCAGAGTACTCAGCTTCTTCTCATGCCCAAGCCCCAAACTGATTTGTGACTTGTGGAATGCCAGCTGGGCTGTAGGAGAAGCTTCCTGAGGGGTAAAAACTGAAGGATTTTACGTTGCTTTAGGGTGCACCTAGATGGAGATGTGACACAAGAATGGTGAGGCAGCATAGCCATGGGCTGCTCAGCCTGTGCTGCAGGGCTTTGGCATTTACAGGACATAAACCATGGTCCCTCTGATGGAATGGAGAGTCATTTGTCATCAGGTGCTGAGAGAATTTTGAGTGGCTGGGAAACTGTCACCCAAATTTCATGTGCAGGGCTGGTTCAGGAAGTGCAATGGAGCTCTCTCCCAAGCTTCTGAAAGGCAGAAATCCTGTCCTTCCACCCTGCTGCCTTCCAAAAGAGACATCCGGCTGCTGCCTTCCTTGGGGATCATTATGGTAAAACCAAAAAAGTGTGTAATTCAGTCAGAAGGGTCTAAGGCACAAGCTGAACAGCAATGAAAATCTCCATAATCAAATGTTTCACTAATGGCACCTCTGAGTCTAATCACAGTGGTGCTCAATGTTGGTCTTTATTCCTGACATGTAAAGTGCCATCTATTATCTTTAATCTGACTATTTTTTCCCCCTTTTCTCTTTTCAGGACTATAAATCTGATGTTATGACTCTGGTTTCCAGTGCCAAGAACAGTCCTCAAGGTCCAGTAAGTAAAGCATTTTGCTGAAGAGATTAGATTTTGTAACTGAGTTTAGATCTTCTTTTAAATTGCTTCAGTCATCAATCACTGGCACTAACTCTTACCTGTGACACCTTGCTGCTTTTGAAGTGACTGCACTTGAATTGGCTTAAATGCTCTTTAATATGTGAATATATAGTACAGGGAATATCTGTCTTAGCAAAGAGAGGCAAAGTGATTAGAATTGTTGCAGTTGGGTTCATTAATAGCCCCGTGGCTCTCTCTTTGTGCTATGAATTGTGTCACCTGCACACTCAGAGGGGCTCCAAGCTGTGTCACCCCTCTGCAAAATCAGAGGAATGGGAGGGCGGGGTATGACTGGAAACACCTCTGAAATTCCATGTTATAGTGAGGAGGGCAGGTGCAAAAAGAGAAAGTAGAAATTTGGGTGAGATCAGAGCAAAGCATTCACAAGGGCAAGTCCCCTGCTGGATGGAAACTGAGCAGGGCTGGACCAAAGGGGATCTGCCTTATCCTGGCCTAAAGGTTGGCTATAACCTACCCTGTGTCTGTGCTGCATGCTCCATTTTCTGTATAATATCCCATTTTGGCAGGAAATGTGTGCCACAAACCAAGGTTATGCTGAGGTCTATGGATTTACAGCCCTGTCTGATTTACAGAGGGGCTGCTGATACTCAGCACAGGCTGATGTCACTCAGAGTTAATCATTCACTGCAGTAAAGGTCCTTTAATATGTTTTTTGGTCTCTCTAAAGCAGTAATATTGTGCTACAGGGCCTTTCCAAGTGCCTCTCCTTGGATAGTGCCAGGAATTGAAATGATGTCACTGTGAACACTTAGTTTGGGTATTTCTCCCCCCTCTTTTTCTGATTATCTCATCTGTATCCCCTCAGACTTGAGGCTGTAGGAGTGTGGATTTATGCCAGAATAAGGAAATACTCAGTATTTTGAATGTTTGGCAACCCGCTTCTCCCTGTTTGCAGGCATGATTAATGCTGTTTTAAACATGAACATCAACCATTAACAGCTCCCTGAAAGGAGGAGGTGGTTGGACCCTCTCCAAATGAACACTGTCTTTCAGTTGGAAATCTCTGGCTTGGAAAGTGCTTAGTCACACCAACGGAAATACAAAAATATCTTGAAAAGTGGAAATGTATACAAGAGGTTTTTAGCTTCTCTGATGATTTGACAGGATGCCTTTTTTTTTTTTTTTTTTTTTTTTACCCTGTATAGTAGGTTTTGGAAGAATATTTTTCAATAATTCTTCCTGCACTGATGCTTTTTGCTGGAACATTTTGCTACACAAAGTCACAGCCTTTCTGTTGGTTTGTCAAAAGTTAACTTTGAGAAGGATGTTCTGAGAGGTGGAGGTTTATTTTTAGGAATATGGGTTTTTTGTGCTTCATATATTTGCATGGAAATTAGGTTTGTGTCAGTTAAAAAGGAATGTTTTGAAGAATGATGTAGTGTTTCTCTGGCTGAATGTGTTCTCTGAACTAAAAATGTTTTTACAAGTGCAGAACAAGATTTGATGAACACCTGTCATTTTGTACTGAGAGGATGGGGGCTTTACTGAATTGCTTGGTCAAACTGTCTCAGAGAGTTCTATTTTTATTTTTCTTATTTTTCCTGTGATTGAATCCTTTTGTTGTCTGTAACAAAGTGTCCTCAGACATTGAAGTAGTGACTTAACAAACAAGATTTCAATTGTCTTCCTTGAGCCTCAGTAACTTGGACTTTAATTATTTTTTGCTCATTTTTGAGTGATGGAAAGAGTTCTAGAGACACTTTTAGGAATGCATTTTAACGTATTGAAGAGGGTTGTGATGAGAAGAGGAAAAGATTTCCTGTTTTCCATGATATTTCTTATGCCACACCACAATGGCATAAAAATAATGAGTTAGGAGTTGAGCTTATTGCTCTTGAAATTACACTGTCTCTGTTGTTGCTTGGAAAATTGTTTGTTGTGATGGATGAGGAGGAATACGTAGATTTTTCAAATGTGTTGCCAGATCATTGCTTATAGAACAGTCTGGTAATAAAAGGAGAGTTGACAGATGAGAATTCAAATGGACCTGAGAACGAATTATTGAATAATACCCTAGTTCCAGGGCCTGAAAAGCTTATTTCCAGTTTTTTTTTCTTTTTTTAAATAATTGTTGGCTGCTTTTCCTGCTCTTAGTGACAGATCCTGTATCAAAGTCTAATGCAGCTCAATCTCAGGCTGAATTCACTCCTGTGTTACATCACTGAGACTGCATGGAAGGGGCTGGAGTCACTGTGATATAAAACTCCAGCAGGGAGTCAGATCTATCAAACTTCATGTTTCCTGATAGCTGGAGCTGCCTAATAGATTGTTTGTTAAATAATTCAAGATGTTTTCATTAAGCTGAGTGATTGAGTCTTTTAAAGCCTTTCTTTTGTTCTTAAATCTCATCAGGCAGCTGGTTGTACCTGCAGAGCTAAGAAAATCTAACTGGAGGAATTATTACTGGAAGCTTTAGGAAGTTGTAAAATTAAAGAGTCTGACAGACCATGGAGGGATGGATTTGGGCTGGATCCTTGGATTTCTGTCCCTTTTTCTTCTGGTTTCCCCTAAGTGCTGCACTTTTCTATCTGCAGTTCACAGTCTTTCTTAGGCTGCTTTAAATTCTCCTTCCTGCTTATTAAAGGTTTATGTTTTCTGAAGTGCCTTTGCTTTTCCCCCAGTCCCCATTTCTCCCGCTCTTGTCTATGTATTGATATTTGATAACAAATATCATGTACTGTTTTTTAATCAAGAAATGTTGAGAAGAGGTAGTGGGAGTAAAATAGAACTCTTCAGGGTAATTCAGGAGGGACAATAATGATTTTTGCTGAGAAATAAAATCGCTGCAAGAATTGCTGCCTGTGATCTGAATAGAAATGTGATAGTACCTGAAATTACTTCATCTATACTGCTGCTTCAGGAGGGATATCTATTAGCTGGGGATAATGACTTGCAAAAAAAAAAGAAAGAATGGTGGATTTCTTTAAATTTCAGATTCCTATTGAATAGAATGTGTGTTAGCATCCTTTAAAAAAATATTAAATGAATCTGTCACTAGCAGGGAGAGAACAATAGAACTGAAAGCAAAAATAAGTCTTCCCTGAGCATCATCAGAGAGCATTTGGATAATGGCTTGGGTGGGAGGGGAGAAGGGAAAGTGCATTGTGCAGGCATCTCAAACAGTAGCACAGAGCTGATCTAACTCGTGCCAATAAAACCAACAAATCAGGGGAATATCTGGCTAAATTTGGTTTTATTTCTCAAACTCATTTATACTGAAAATAGAGGAAACTATCTCATCTACTGAAAAATAGAGAAAATTCTTTACAGCTCTGTCATGAGGATCAGAGAGTGGTTTATAATGAGTATGAGGGGAAAATTTTACTTGAGGTGCTTATTGTGGGAAGATTTTGTAAAGTTTTCCATCTCATTACTGATTTGGGAATGCAGGCAGATGAAATGTTGCTGTGTTAATGCACAGCAGATGGGAGAAGTCAGAAGCAGGTACAGAATGCTGAGTTCTGCTCCTTCCACCTCCATCTGCTCACAGGGTTTTGCTCCCATGGCTGTGTGTTATTATTCTATATATTATGGAGAATATTTCCACATTTTCTGGAAATGTCTCCTAGAAAATACTCCAGTGTCATTTAAATGATGAGACAGTGTTACTATAAGTGGTTATATAGGGAAAATCCTCAAATTACAAATATTACTTAGTGATGAATAAAGTTAGGACAAACCAGTTATCCTTAGATTCAAACTCCTGTAATATATTGACACCTGTTCCCTGTTCCAGCAGCCTGTACTTGTGTGTTGTTTTTAAATCAGGTGCTGAATGTTGTTTATCAGAGTTAACCTTGCCTGGAGTGGTAATGGTGTGGTGTCTACAGAGCTGGAGCTGATTTATTATTTGTAGAGAAGCAGATCTCCAGGATAAGTTGACACAGTTGAGGTTTTGAGTTTTTCATTGATTAAAATTGAGTCAGGTGTCATCTTTTCTGGCAGGAGAGATGAAACTAAGAAATTGCCCTGTTCTCCCAGCCTCCCTTCATTTTACCATTAGAGATTCTTCTGTGTTTGTGCTTTAGCCAAGGAGATGGGAGATTAAATAAAATAAGAATAAACAATTTCCAGTAGCAGGAAATTCAAGTGCTAACAAGCAGGTGAATCCAGAGAGCTGCTGAAATGCCAGGTAGGGTTTGATAAAAGATCCTTGCATGTGCATGAATAATCATGATTCTGGTGTGGAAAGGACAGCTGGAGTTAGACAGCAGCTAAGCACAGACACAAGACATGTCTAAAGAAGAAATTGGGTTCTTTTAGAAGGAAGTGCAGAAAAAGCAAAGGAGAAAACCAAAAGCTTTTGCTGCTGTTAGTAATGAAATTTTGGTACTTCTAAATACTGGAATTTAGTAGGCTTTCAGGGAGGGGCTTGCTAACATGCTCACAATCCAAGAATAAATGGATGGAGGTGCAGAAAAAGCAGGAAAAGGCAGTGCCTGCCCCAGAGCTGTATGAGAGGTGAGCAGAAGTTGATGTTCTTCACTGCCAGCAGGACTGAGTTGGTTGTAGGGTGCAGTGAGCACCCAGAGATGGGTGGGAGAGGCTGTAACAAACAGGGCATAAAAATCCATCTCATGCAGCACTGCTGTCATTTCTGCTGGCACCGTCCAAGAGAAACTAAAGGGGAAGTGATCACTTTGCTTTACTTGGTATTTGAATCTTAGTTTTCAGTCAGGTTTTGTGAAAATGTGCTATTGGGAGAATAAATGAATACAATTATGGATTTGCATAACAGTTTGCACATCAAGAGTCTTAACCATCAAACCAGGTGTGTTCAGTGGGTGTGGGAATCACATCCCATTCATTTTGGTACTTTCAAGTGTCTTAGAGGCAGATAAATCACTGCATCATTAATACAGAAAGTATTTATAGTTCAGATAGTATTTTTAATTTTCTTTTTATTTTGCGTTCTACCCATAGTAACAGTGTTTGTAAAGTACTAATACGCAGGATTTGAAAAGAAAACAAAACCAAGCAAACAAACTCAAAAAACCTGCTTCTGGAATCCAGCAATAAAAATCTTGGAGAACTCTGATGAGAAACAGAATTTCTGTTTCTATTTCATTTATATTTTATATTTTATATGTAAACAAAATTATTAGATTAGATTATATGATTAAATCATATGATTATATTATTTTCAGATTGTATTATTAGATTATATTAGAGTATCATATCATTATATTATATCATTATATTTATTATTATTATTATATTTTATTATATTTACTTAGGTACTTATATTTGTTTTATTTTGTTATTATTTTACTCATAATTTAGTTTTACTTAATTTTATTTAATTTTACATAATTTAATTTTATATAATTTTAATTTATTTTCTTTAATTTTCTATAATTTAAATTTATTATGTTTAATTTATACATCAGGATGAGGGATATAAATGAGACAGCTACCCCTGCCAACAGTGCTGTCATTTGGACAGAGGCAGTGGGGTGTGTATTATGGGCCAGTTTTTGGGGGTAGATCTTGTGAATAGCAACAGGACAGGATGTGGGGCAGAGGAATCGAGGCAGGAGGTTGTGTTTGCCCAGCTGAGGTCTCAGCAGGGTGCTGGCTGAGCTCTGGGTGGGAATTTATAAAATTAGAGGGATTTGGGAAAGCTGCAGAAGGTAGGTTTTAGGGACAGTAAAACTGTGATTAGAGTTAAGCAGTAGCCATGAGATAAGTTAGTAGAAAACTTATGTAAGAAGTAGAAAAGTAAGGACAAGTAGAACAATGGCTTGTGTATTAATGCTTTTTTAGAATAACATTTTAAGTTGTAGAAAAGTATTTTTAGCATGATATTAGGAAGTTTTAAGCTTAATAATGGAGTTTTGTGCATTTTTCAATCAGGTATTGTACTTGAAACAAGCAAGCATTGTTTTAACTGAATGTACGTGTGTTTATAGAGATTGGATAGAACTACAATTAATATGTTTTTGCTTTGTGTGATTAGTTAAAAGACTTTTAAAGTAAGTTGTAACATTAAGTTTTTAGTTTGCTGCTTGGGATGTGGGTTGATGGCATTTTCTTATTGCCATAACCATGTCATGAGACTGATGCTGGAAAATAAACAGCTCAATGCACGTTCCACGGCAGTCCCATCCTGTTGGTGATTTGGGCAACACTCTGGGTGTGGGAACCCAGGACATTTCTCTGGCTGCCCTGAGGGCTCCAGACCCTGCCAGGGGGCTCAGAGACCTTGGCACGGAGTCAAAAACACCCCTGCCTTTGATTTTAGCCCATGAAAACAATTACCAACTTCGTGTGAGGATTTACAAGCCACAAGAGTTTGAGTAAATGATAGTTAATTTGTCAAGGGGTGAAAAAGTAGAATTTTGGGGGTTTTAGAATGGGGGTTCAGGAGGCAAGATGGAAGAATCTGGGCATGTCCTGTTCTTCTTCTTCTTGCCCTCTATCTTCTGCAGTGATGGTACCTGGAATCTGGGGCATGTCCTGTCCTCCTTCTTCCTTGCCCTCCATCTTCTGCTGTGGTGAGAGTACTTTGCTGTGATGGCGACACTTTTGGATTGTTTTAGAGTAGAGACAGACTGTCTAACACAGGTGATAGGTATTGGAATATTATTGTAAATAAAATACATGTCGTTCTTAGTATAAAAAGCTGACACCACCCCAAAGTGATGCAGTGTGCCTCAAACTGACCTGCTGGACAGATCTCAGTGATAGTGGAACCCTGGAAAAAGTTAAAGATAGAATCTAAAATGTTAGGCTTTGTTCTTTCCCAGATCAACTGCACCTGCGTAAGCAGTATGATAAATTATATAATTGTTAGATGTGATGATTGTTTAGTAATTAAATATAATTATTATATAACCATAAGAAGAATAGTGAGAAACTATGTTGGAAATTCAGAGAGGGGCTAAATTTATGTATACAATAGAACAATATAAGTTTAATAATAAACATGGAAGTTATGTAACGATAGAGTATAAAACATGATCATTTTGGATGTATGGTCGGAGTCAGATTTGGGTTGAATATACCCCGATTCCCAGAGCTCTTAATAAAAAGCACCGCATATAATCGCTCCGTGATTGTGTTTTTGAACGCTAACATCAGCAGGGCAGAGAAAAAATGGAATAGATAAGGGAAAATAAACAACTTTGAGAGGCAGAACCGAAGAGTCTCTGCTTCTTCTTCAGTCTTGGGGCTGGGAGAAAAAAGACTTCCTAACATCTCGGGAGTCAACACAGGCACAGAATGCCGACACCGGGGATGCTCGGGATGCAGGAGGCATCGGGAGATGCGGAGAGCGATGCCAAGGTGCCACCTAGTGACAGCCGGCAGCAAACCGTGCCAGGGAGCCGCTCTCCTCCCGAGCGCTGCTGCTCCTCGGAGCGCGGATCCAGACACAGGCATGGAACTCAGAATTTGGGCTTTTCTGAAAATGATTTGTGCTCCGCTGAGCTGGTGTTCATGTGTGCTCAGTGCCCCGGCTGTGGTTTGCTGTGCCAGGGCAGGCACTGCCCCTGCTGCCTCCCAGGCTCCCCAAAATGTGGGGTTGGTGCTGTAGTGTTCTTACCTGGCAGAGAACAGATGTAATAATGGTGGGGAAAAAAGCTTTTTTGAATACACAAAATTTATTTTTTGTTTATTTTTAAAACAACCTAGATTCTTTCAAACTTGTGAGTATTTGTAGGATTTTTCCTGTTTGTTATTGAAAGAGAGGTTATCAGATTTATAAAATGTCTAGGGTTTATGTTTATCCACTGGCATGGAACTCAAAAGTTGGGTTTTTCTGAAAATGGTTTGCACTACACTGAGCTTGTGTTAAATGTGTGCTCAGTGCCCTGGCTCTGGGTTTAGGATTTTTCCACTTCATTATTGAAAGAAAGGTTATCAGATTCATAAAAGGTCTGAGATTTACTGTTGGGAATCTTTTATTTACTTTTGCAGGGAAAGCACCAGTTTGACAGAGACTGAAATGAGTTACCACGTGCAATTTTCTTTGTTTTTCGCTGGTAATAGATGTGGTTTGCTTGGAGAGAGTAAAATTTGGGAAAAATCACATCTGAGGCAGTTTAATTTTGTTCCAGAACTAATCTTTATTGTGGGTTAGGTGGGAGTGTGCAGTGACAGTGTCTTGTTGGCCATATTAGCACGAGTGTGGAGGAAAATATTCCTGTCTGTATAAATGTCAGATGATAGGAGCTTTTACAGGATAGAATTTTGACATCTGAGAGTTCAAGTCAGCAAAGTCCAGCACATCTCGGGTTCCTCTGGAAAATGGCTGTAATCACCCTCTTCTGATTTACTTAGCAGAGAACAGAATGTGCTGGTTGTCAGTGCACTTCCCAAAAGGGAGACTGTGTACAGGAGGGGAGATGGCTGAAGGCGTGATTGGATAAATGTCCTCACATCACAGAGCACTTGGGTATTCTTCACGTGAAACATGTGAACACTGCTGGGGAAAGGTCAAAGCATTTGCTTGGAGCATTTCAGTGGGAATCTCTCAGCCCCAGAATAAAGATTTGCGGGTACCTGTTTCAATAGACACATCTGTGTTTGGATATTTGAAACAGAAATGCAAATTAGGTGCAAAAATTAAAACCAATTTGCAATTACCACACGTGGAGATTTTGGCAGTCTGGCTGTATGAAGGGTGAAGACCAAACAGCTGAAAATAGTGGGATATTGATCTCTTCCCTTGGCTGTTTGTGTCCTTCCATAGGAGCTGTGGAGGAAGTATTTGTGCTGAGGGATGGATTTGCTTCTGAGGAGATGGCTAAACATCCATTTAATGCAGAATACTATTAAAAAATGCAGGAAGAAATAAACTCCCCAAAGCAATCTGTAGTATTGATGTTTTTAAAAAAGGAAGGGGTTATGAGAGTAATTGAAGCAATTGCAAGTTCTGCCTGTTGCTCATCAGTGTTTTCCAATTTACATCCTAAGAAAACTGCCAGTAATTTCCTGCCTAAGTAAGATGGAAAGTGTTTTTAAGAGCACAACAGTGAGAGTATTGTGCATGATGCTTTATTCCAGTGGGGCCAGGTATTATGAACCTTTAAGAACTAGCAGATGTGCAAGGATCTTTATTGTGGTCCTAAATTTCCCCAGCTTAGGCCCTAGATGTAATGACTTGTTGGAAATTTCCATTTTTGCCTTTAACAACCTCTAATAAATATTCTTCCTAAGTTTTTCTCTAAATAGGTTTTGAACCTGCACAATTTTGGGCATTGAAGTATTTTTAATTCTGTCTTTTGATCACTCAGTTGAACAGGGATGCTCCCTCCTTGGGGAACACATAAGTTTTTTACTACTGCAATTTTTGCCACTGTTTTATGTTAAATTTATACACAACAGTGGAAGAAATCTGCTGGTTTTTCTTCTATGTGTACAAAAAGCCATAGTAGAATAATTCAGAATTACAGTCTGTATCTAAGTGTCTGTTTAATGCCACATGATTTTTGATTATGTAAAAGCCACTGGAAAACCTCCCATGAGTGAGTTGCCAGTGGAATGTTTATGGTGAGTTATAGCTGTTACTAATGCCAAATATTGTCAGAGTAAACTGTGGGTTTGATTAAACAGTTCCATAATGATGCTATCAAGGCCTCAAGCATCTGAAATATGGAAAACAAATGTGTGAAAGTACCAGTAAAGAGAGGAGTAAAACTGTGAGGCCTGAAGTAGATGTGCCAGAGTGTGGGTGTTTGTTATTTCATCTTCATTAATAAAACACTTCATGAGCACAGCAACAAAACGTGAGTCACTGACATGAAGGCAAGGAACTGGGGCTTGGAAGAGATTGAAATCTGATCCAAGAATCCCCAAATAACAGGAATGGGTTGTGATGTTCTTTTACAATGTGGGAAAGAGCTTGAACTATACCTGCTTTGAAACTCTTTTGTTTTATAAATGGGAGCAAAACTCAGATATAGCTGGCAATTTATTACCTACAACTGGGTAACAGATCTAACCCCCAAATGAATGTTTAAACCAACAACTGGTGAAACAAAAGATTAACAGAGGAGTTTTAATAAATGGGGTGTAGAGCAGTGGGATGAGACTGAAAAGCAGAATTACCCACTTGGAGAGGGAGTTTGTCCCAGTAGGAGCAGCTCATGTGGGCTCCAGCTGCACCACGAGCACTGGCTTGGTTCTGGATCAGTGAGAGGGAGGTTTTGAGGTGAAAACATCAGAGGAGAGGAGAAATACACAGGGGAAAAACACATCCCAGTGCCTCACAAGTAAACATTTTCTCTGTTACCTCCACTGACATAAACATCTGAAGTGTTGAAAATCCATTCTATTATTCACAATGCCTGTTTGCTCATTAAATGAATTAATTCCTCCAGAATACTGGGATGAATAATAAATATTGAATTGAACTCCTGGTAGCATCATATACTGTGGCTAATCTTCCCCCTCAGCTCATTGGGAGAGTGCAGGTGTAAATGTTAATTAAACTTAACTAAAGTCAAATTATCTTTTTAAGCTGTCAGAACAAGTTTTTCCTCTTTCAATCAAACCATACCATTTTCATATTATTAGTACAGAAAATAGAATTGGTATTTTTAAGTTTGAAATGTAGTATTTTTATTTACCAATGAAATTATAATAATTATTTACCCTAATTGGGGGAGAAGAGTCAATGTTTTGACAAAAGTCTTAATAGGCACTACAAAAAAAAAAAAAAAGGCAAACATTTTCAATTTTTATTATTATTTTCTGTTTCTGCTTTTTCAAATCAAACTCCATGCAGAAATCTATTTCCTGCAGCGCTGTATTTAAAGACAAAAGGTCAGCTGACCCATTTGCCACCTGTATCTTTTGGAGTTTTTATATTTTTAATAGAATTATGGACAGAAAAGAACTTGCCATGTAATAACATATATCTAATGTCAGGGTTTAGGGGAATTTAAGTGACTTTTTCTCCCCCTCTGGCAGGGCAGGTGCAGCTTTACCACAATGAGCTGGGCTGGGGCTGCTGCTGCTCTGGGATTGTCACCGGGGGTGAGTGACACAAACACACAGTGCCAGTACAGAGCACTGAAATCCCAGAATTTCCCCGGGCACAGAGAATTCCCAGTGATGTTTTCCATTGGAATTGCTCTGAGTGTTCCCTGCACAGCTCCAGGACCTGGATCTGTTACAGCCCAAGGTCCAGGCCAAGTGCAGCCCAGCAGGATTGGGAACATCCCACAGGAGAGGGGGAATTTCAGTGCTGTGCCTGCCTCAAGCATTCCTGAATCCTAAATATTCAATATTTAAACACATTCTAAAAAGCAGAGCGCTGTTTTTCTTTACCTGCCTCTGTGTGTGAGAAATGCCCCTTTTGTGTGGGATTTTGGTGAATGACCCCTGCAGCAGATGTTAACTTTGATGAAGTATTTGTGAAAGACACATTTGTAGCCTTCAGGTGTTATGTTTCTAATACCTTAAAAATATTTTAAGGCTACACTGTGTGCTTGCTGTTAATGTTAATTTCAGGAGTCTTTTTATCTTTTCTCCTGGGTCCTAAATATGCCTTTATGAATTCCTTTAGCCCTGAACTGACATCTCTCTTCTCCTCAGTTAAAAGTACATTTATTCACTTGAAAGAACGGGGACAGAACCATTGTCACATACATATTTCCTATATTCTCTGATTAAAACTCAGGTGGAAGTCAGGCATGTTTGGATATCCTCTATCCTAGCATGTAGCCAGGGGCCTTTTACTGCTCTATACAAATTGGACAGCTTTTATATGTTACAGGAAAAAATATCTTAGCAAAAAAAGTGATTTGTTGCAGCTCTGCAACTGGGCTCTGAGCAAGGGCAGGCAGTGCTTTTTGTTTTATGGAAATGTGGCACTAAATCTTCCAAGTTGTCATTTAGACTTCTGAAGGAACTGTTGTGGTTCACACTGTGGTGGTAGGTCATTGCAAAAAGGAGTTGTGATTGGTGATTTTTGTGATATTTGTGGTTATCTGGAAGAAAATAGAGCAATTTAGAGAACAAAGCCTCTGTGTTTTTGTGTGTCATGGAATCCTACAAACCCATGGGTGTCATCTCTGTTAACCAGGTAACCCTTTTGGTCCTGATTTGGGTTACAAAAAGTTGATTATTCTTCATGACAAAACCATGGAATGACTATCCTGTCTCAGGGGTGTTTGCACCTCAGAATTCTACTCATTTGAGCCATCAATACATTGGCAAATTGCATCTCTTCCCTCAGGTTCGTCTGTGTGAGAAGTGTCGTATGAGAAAGCTGTTTTTTCAACATTTGCAATTTGAAAACATTTAACAAGGACCTAAAATGCATCTTCTCTGCTTTAGGGTCATGGACTTTGTTCGAGTGGGCTTGTGATCTGTTTTCTACTCAGGGTTCAACCTTTCTGAACATTTCCCCTTTCCTGAGGGCCTGTGTTAGGAAATGCTTTTTGAACAGAACAAGGCAAATAAACAGGCTACAGCTTCATTCATTGAGCCAGATAAGGCAGCTTTCCATGCTTGTATTTTTTCCCCCTTTAAAATTAAGTTGGAATTAATATTTATTTTTCATAGGTAGAGTTATAGGTGTCCTCAAGCCTAAACTAAAAACCATATCTGATGAGGGAGAGCCCTTCTGCTGTTAAAATGCTGGTCCCAGCATTCTGGATTATCCAAGGCATGTATTAATGCAGAGGTATATGCTCTCTAGACCTGCAGGCATCAGGGGGGAGCTCTGCCTGATAATCAGAGCACAGTGTCAGTGTTTCCTGCGCATCCTTGTGTTATCTGTGCATTTTTAGCAGTTTCTGAGCTGGTGCAGGACTGATTTCCCTGTGCATCTGATTGCCATGTGCTGCTCTGCCCACCCCATCCTGCTGTGGAGCAGATGCTTTTTCCTCTCTGCAGCACCCAGGTCCAAAAGATGGCATTTGCCAGGATTATCCCAGGTCCCTCTGAAAAACTGTGGAATTAATTAATTGTCTTTGTTTAGGAAGCTGGCCAGTGCATAAAGAACAGGGTGAAATATCCCATTACCACTTGTGTAGGAGTTGTAAGACAAACCCCTCTGCACAAAAAAGCCGACCAGTTGTGGTGGGAAGTTCCAGCTGAAGGTACTGAAGTGTACAGAGAACATCTTCCTAAATGAATAAGATAAAAGGAAAGCAGGTAGAAACTGATTAGTAAAGCAAATGGTGGGATTTGTGGCTTTGAAAAGGGAATGTAGTTAAATTCCTGTGCTGTTACAATAAGACACAAAATAACACAACATGGACATGCTGTTGTTCTTAAGGTAAAAAGGGAAGTTTATTTTTTGACTCCAACATTTATAGATTTCGAAAACTGACAGTGGACTGGAGGGTGACAGTGCCACCTCTCCAATGACACTGGACAAACCAACAGTCCATCAGATTTCTCCTCCTCCATAAAAAAATGCAAACCAATAAGTTATTTACAGAAAGTGTGTGAGAAAGTTCATTACAAGAATGTAAACATCAGAAGGCTTAGAAAATTTTAATCAGGGTGACACTGTGCCTCCTTCACAGAAATAAGCCATGGACAGAGAAGGTTCTGGCACAGACACTGGGTTATCAAAGACTGCTTCTTTGGTCTGGCTGCTGCAGCTTCAAAAGTCTCATCTGCATCTGCAACCAAACTAAGGCATTGCAATGTTTGACTGGGTTTGCAAAGACCTGGATTTTGTGTGCTCTGTCTAAATAAGGACAGAGCATTTGGCCTTAATCCCATTGTGAATGATGTTACTGAAAGGGAGGAGCAGAAATGAAGTGGCTTTGCACAGGTCCTGTTCTCACATATGGATGCCCTTTCATCTGGTTTTATCCCCGAGATTTTCTGTTTTAATGAATTCCTGACTTGTCTGAGGAATGGCACTGTAAATGGAAGTGAGTTAGCTGAAGTTCAAATCCTAGGAAAACATAGATTTTTAACATGTTTTTCCACTTCAGCTGTAACAGTATCTCCATGCTATCATGCAGGCTTTGTGTACAAAACCTTGAAAACTTCCTTTATACTCCCAGGATTAGACATGGGAACTCAGATTTCTCAAAGTAAAATGTTTACCTGTCCCATGTTGTTACTAGTGTGGTTGTTTGGTCTGCCCACCCCCAGGTTTGGCTGTAGTAATGTAGAATGTACTCCCCAGAATGAACAACTCTGAAATCCCCAATAATCAGAGTAAAATCCTGTCATTTGCCCTTGACTTGTAATAGCAAGATCTGGTTTCACCAGTTCCTGGTTAGCTGTATTAGCAGGTTGGCATAATTTCTACAGGGAAATTTGCTGTCCCCTTAATGATAAATGGAGCTGCTCTCCCTTTACTTAACATGTTCTCCCTGGGGACTATTATGGTGTCAACAGCATTTTGAAAAATTGCTGCAGAAATAATGAGGACAGGGAAGTGTGTTTGTGCCCATTTCATTCATCCACTTCTGTCCCTTTTTCACTTTGTAACCCTCTCAGTCTTGTCTGAGGCACTTAACAAAGGAAAGTGCTGGAAGATTTTTTTGCAGTGGTATTTCCGCTGTCTAATTTTGCTTAGAAATACCAGTTCAAGGTCAGATTAATTGGGATGGGGGAGGAAAGATTTTTGTTTCTTGATTTGTAAGAACTCACACCTGATTATTTTACAGAGCATTTATTTTCATGTGTTGGGTAACCCCTAAATGCTCAGTGCCATCAGTTCTGCCAATTTTTCGTCCTCACAAAGAGGAAATCACAGAAATGTAACAAGGGAGAAGGAATATGTATTTTCTTTTTGACCAAACAAAGAATTGCAAATGCAAAAGCTTTTTTCTGAATGTGATGGTGCCCTTTGATAACACAGAGACACTGTGTGAGGGTCATGTGTATCTTTTAAAGAGCTTTTTTGGGCCACTTTAATATTCTGTATTTTTTCAGAGCTTTGAAGGTTTAGGATTGAGTCCAAGAGCCACAGACTTTCCCAGTGCATGTTGTGCATATATTTAACCTTCAGCTCAGACCTTTTCCTTCTCTAAGACCTTCCATTTCAAGCCTTGGAGCTTGTGTTCTGCATGTCCCCTATGATCCAAAAAAAGTGCTTTGCTGCTTTTTATGTTGTGTGGCTCCTGTTTATCCATCACAGATGTGTTCCAATAAATCAAGAGTGAGCTGTGGGAAGAGTTTACCCTCCTCAGGCTCTGAGCCTGTGCTGTTCCAATGCCTAGTGTGCAGTTTGGGATCACTGAGATGACTCTGACAAGGGGCTATGGGGCTCTACAAGCCCCCCAAAAGACATTTATGATGGCTGAACCAGTCTTACAGCAGATTACTGAAGTTATGCAAAGTTTACCACTATGGTGTGTAGGGAGTATGGAAAATTTTTGTTTTGTAGACTTTTCTACCTGAAGAGCTTCAAATCATTTACTTGAAATCAAAAAAAAATTAATATTGACTCATTTGAAAAGGGGATGAGAGTACAGCAAGCCTTTATAGCAGGGGATATTGGAATGAAAAGCTCGATGCAAAGACTCCTCCAGCCCCTGGGGTTGCAGTGCTGGGTGGGTGGAAGGGGCTGCAGTGGGAGCAGTGCAGCCTTCAGGGGTGGGAAGGGCACAGGCAGATCACCTCAGGCTTTCCAATTGCATGAACAATGATATATTTTAAACAGAGTGTGTGCTCAGCTCAGGGGTTTGGGTTTGTTCTTTGTGTGTTTTCAGAAGGTGAGCACATCTAGAACGGGGTGTGGGCTCTGCTGGGTGTGACTGACAGCATCATTCCTGTGCTCTTGGTTGTGTAGATGTGGAGCTGCAAGAGCTTCAATGAGGGATGTAGGACTCCAGGCAGCTCTCCAAAATGCCGTTGATTGTATCCAAGATGTTACAGCAGTCCAGGGTTGTGGGCAGAGCCTGTGCCTACAGCTGTCAGCTCCAGCTGCAGGCAGACCTAGGGACCCTTTGGTTTTGGTTACAAATGCATTATATACTTTGGTTCTACTGTATTAAGATGCTAAACAAACAAATCTATACCTTAACTTTTATCCATAGCCTAGCATAACTCCTATAATTGCCATATTTATGTTACTATTCTCCAATCACTAGAAGTTACTACATTACAGTTTAAGCTAGAAGACGTTTTTCAGTTTTCTTGCAGTGGAAAATTAAGAGACCTTTCTATCTGCCATATTTGCTGACTTGTTTGCCTGTGCTATCTTTCTGTTTGGTAAAAACATCATCTTGTTTGGGGTGGATTTATCCTTTGCTCTAAGTCATAAAAATTCCTTTTAACTAGCATACCCTTTGACTCCTTCGTTATCCAGTAAAACTGGCTCAGCAATTCTTTTCTTCTATAACAAAAATGGCTTTAATTTCTATTCCTTCTTCAGATCTTCAGATTCTACATTCAAAAATCTTTCTGCTAAACATACATATCCGTGAAACTTTCTGGTCAAACTTTCATCCTTCCCAACACGGAGCAGTGCCTGGGAGCTGGTCTGGAAGCAAATGTCAGCATCCCCAGGTGTGGGATGAGAGTTCCCAGCTGCTCTCTGTGTGCTCAGGTGTGCTGCTTATCCTGGGAGCAGCATGAGGGAATGGAAAATTCTGGAGCTGACTGTGGTGGTGACAGCTCCAGCTCTGTGAGCCTGGCTGGCCACTCTGGGGTTAGCCTGAGAGACAGCATTAATCAAAGACATAATTTCCTGGGTTTGGGGGGTACTTTTTGTTTTAAATTGAATAAAAGGAAGTGCAGATCCTCACGTTTTAAAGACACTGACAAGTGTTGTTGCACCACTGGCCCTAATGAAGCATGTTACATTTTTACCTTTTCAAGGCATGTCACTGTTTCCCAATATCAAACATAACCTTTATAACCAGTAGACAAACTGAGGACCTTGTAAGGCTGGTTGTTCTCATGATGCAAATTTCAGAGCCCATTAATAAGATTAGCAATGCAAAAAGGCAAAGTTCAAGGTAAGGAAAAAATCCAAGCTTTTTCAAGGGTAAAACTTTGTGTTATTGTGGTCCAGCTATGTGCATAATATTTTTTCTTTGGTTTCTTTTCTCCCTTTAGAATAAATTGACATAGAATAGTATGCTATTTATCTAGAAGAAATCAGCCTTTTAGAAGAGAAAGTAATTCTTAGGACACTGTGTTTTGCTCTTTAGAAAGCTATGATTTCCAATCCATTGCAATATTAAAATAGGCAGCTATTTAGTAGTTTAAAGTGGTGAAAGAAAAGAGTTTGCTCTTGAATAGGAGCATTTATGATTACAGAGGGTATTTTTTTTTTTTAATATGAGGAGGGAACATGCAGGGGAAAGAGAATCCTAGTTGCAGAAATTGAACAGTTTTCAGGGAGGACAATTATGCTTTTAATTTCCATCCTTATTATTGTAATAAGGCCATGACAAGGGTCTTTAACCATTGCACCTTCAGCTTTTGTCTTCAGTCATCACTGAAGTCTGATTTTGAAATTACATTCTCCTTTTACAAAGGCTCCATTCTCTGAAGATACTTGAATCTGCTGAAAGGATTGAAATTTTGGATACCAGGATGAATTAATTATGGGTGTAGGACATGCTGTGATGATGCTGCTGCTGAGGCTCTGTTCTGAGCACTTCCATTGCAAATCTCTGCTTTTTGCTGTTTTATCTGTTGTCATTGTAACTTCATCTTGTAAACACTTCAGAGTGATGAACTTATCTTGGTTTTGGGGCTTGGCACAACTGGGTTTTGATTCTTGGATGAAATGAGACTAAAGGACTCAGAATGTTATCAGAAGAAACAGATGCTCATTTTAAGGATTTTTTGCACTTGCTTATTCATACTTTTATTCACTTGCTCTGCTCTATAGGTGCTGAGTTTTGAATCTCTCCTATAGCATCTCTGGACCTCTCTTCCAATGTTTCACCATATTCCTGATTAAATTTGTTTTTCTTCTTTCTGGTCAGCAGTTCCTGTATGTTCCAGGCTGTGTCTGTACCTCTCATTGTTGTTCCCCTGTGTCCAGCTCTGGGTCTCTCCCAAAAATTGCCTTTAGGGAGCTGAAGGGAGCCAGGGGTGACTCATCCCTGTTGTATCACTGCTCAGTCCTGAGTGCTGCAGTCCCTGACATCTTCATGGGCTCTGCTGTGCCAAGGTCTGTGTCAGACTGTGAGAGCCCAAACTGGGCCCACATTTGGGTTCACAAGTTCTGGACACAAGGAAAGGATCATTTCTCTCATCCTCAGTCTTGCCAGGTCCTCTGACACCCTCCATACAACCATGAAAACATCACTGCTGCCTGGGGTCTGTGGGACCTGAGTACAGCTCAAACCCAGCTGCTCTCCTTGTCCCAAAACTGGTGCCTTTGGAGCTACTTAAAAACAGAGGCCAGACAGAATTAAGGGAATAAAAGCAGTTCTATTTATTGAAGGGCCTTCTGGTACATTTAGGGCAGATGAAGCCCCCCAGGGCCTACACCCAAAATGAGCCACAGGTCATGGTTTTTTACACTTTTAGAAGTTTGGTCCATGTGCATATTGGGGGTTAATCTGCCAATTCCAGCTTCAGGTAATGAAGTAATTTACCCCAAGTTTGCTCCCCCCCAGCTCACTTTTGTTTCCATCTCAGGCCTGAGGCAGTGAGGAGTCCTTGATTCCGATTCCCAGGCCTGGACAGGAATTGTTGTGTCTGCCCAAAACGGGACAGCAGCAGCTCGCACTGTGTGTGGAGTTTGGAGTTATACACTAAAAACTGCAGGATGACAAATACATGAAAAATAGAAAAGCTGAAATCCAAAGGCTTCATGGCCCTTGATACTGTTGTTGGGAGATCTGAGGTGTTTTCTGCGAGAGATCAGCCTGGGAGCAGCTCCTCCATGCCCTGCACACCGCAGTGGCCACTGGGCCCTCACAGAACAGAACTCGGCAGATTGAAGCCCCTGCTTTGAAAGTGCAGAGTTGACAAAAACATTGCAGCTTCCTGCAATTGAATGTGGATGAATAAATTGTAGGTGGGGAGAAATCTACTGGGAGATCTGAGGTTTTTGCTGAGGGAGATCAGCCTGAGAGCAGCTCCTCCATGCCCTGCCCACAGCAATGGCCACTGGGCCCTCACAGAACAGAACTCAGAGAGGATTGAAGCCACTGCTTTGAAAGTGCAGAGTTGAAAAAGCATTGCAGCTTCCTGCAATTAAATGTGGATGAATTAATTATAGTGGGGAGGAATCCATCCACTTTACAGTTTCAGGAATGATTTTTAAATGTGGAAAAGGATGTTAATCACCACAGTAATGGTATTTGGGAGCCTTATTTAGTGCTGCTGGCTGCCTGGATAAATAATACTGCACAATGTTTGTCTCTCAGTCCATCACTCAGTTGTTCTCACTGTCTCTTTCTCTCTCTTTTCCCACAGTGCGATATTTTTATGTTTCAAAACAAAGACTCTCACTTCTTTCACTGTGAACATTTAAACTATGCCAAATGTAAATTTGCCTACTAAATACCCCACTTCTCTCAGAGCAGAATGGCACTGTATTGTGTTCTAAAGAGCATTTAAAAATGCACTTTAATTTCAGGAGAAATCAGCCAATTTTGATATGAGTCAGTTGTACAACATAGTCCCAGTTCTTCTCAGTGTACCTGCCCTGCCTTACCCAACATTATTGTCCTCAAGGAATGGTAGAACTTTTCTTCTTTTACCTGTCTCATAGCAAAGTAAGATAATTTTGCCTTTGTTTTGTTTCTTTCCCTGCAGCTTGTAACTTATGAAAGCAAAAGGATATGGCAGTAGCTGTCTCCCCAAAATTCCAATTTTTTTCAGCTTTCTGAACTTCAAGCATGTTGGGAGATCAGCAAATAGTGTTTGCTCAAGTTTTCTTTACTCTAAGTCTGAATATGGAATATAAATCCATGATAAAATTCAAGTCCTTGGATTTAATCTAAAGGTGCTATAATTGGGGAATCTAAATCCCCAACTCTGCACTTTGCCAGGGATCTTTCTTTTCAGATGCTGGTCCATGAATATTGTGAATTCTTTCTCCTTTCCAAGTGGAATTTATTATGTAGTGGCTGGAATTAGTGACCAAGAGATTTCCTCTTGTTATTAATGTAAATAAAGAATATTTTCACTGAGGGGACCCTAAATTCTTTCAGTCCCTTAGGACACATGAGCAGGATCTTTCTGGAAAGACAAAACAGGTACAAGGAATTCTTAGCAAGGAGCTAAAGCAGATGAAAAAATCCTCAAACCAACAAATTGTAAAATATGATGGCAGCACTTGTTGTCTGCTAAAATTGAGAAACTAGGAACGATGAATCCAAGTCCAATTTTGATTTCTAGGGCAGGATTAATATAATTCTATGGCAAAATGGGATTTCCAACTCTCTGCAATGAAGCTCTCAGCAGACTGGCAACATTTTACCCAGCAAACGCAGTAACTGCTCACCTTTCTGAACAAGGCAGTATCCAGATGTGCACCTTCCATCTGCACATGTATCAGCCTGCCCTTCCTTGTAAAGATCTTTTTTGACCCCTTTTTTTCCCTGTTTAAACTTCCAAGCAGGGAGACTGTTAGCAAGAGGATCTCTAGCAAAGTATATGCAATAATGTGCAATATAAGGAAATATTTAATTGGCACTGGTTTTTAAAATGCCTGGCAGTCTCCAGACATTAATTTGGCAAATGCCTAAAGCCTGAATAATATTTCTCCAAGCACTTTAGAAGCCTAAGGGACACAATAGGAAGATCTGGGTCATTAAAATAGTTAACTCAATGTTTTAGTATTTTAACAGTAACAGAGCTAAGGTAGGACTGAAATTTGAGGATGGTTTTAAAGTATCTCTGTCTCATTTCCCTTTATAGCCTCATGCAGATGCTAATCCATCATGTTATTTTGTAGGACCTCAGAAAGTTTAAAGGTTGTTTAGTTGGTGGAAGTGCTCAGGGTGATTACTTCTGGTTTGCTTATTCTGCACTTTTTTTCTAAAACAGTAACATTTTATGCCCAGTAAGCTCTATTACTCCTCATTTGTTTGTAATGCTTCACGTCACACGCAGGTGCCAGGTACCTGGGTTATTATTCATTTTTGAAAAATGCTTAGTGCTGTTCCTTGCCCTGCCTCCTGCAGCAAACTGATTGATGGTGCTCAGCCCCTGCAGCTCCCTGGGCTGGGGCTGCCAATGCCACTGTCACAGCTCCCCAAAAACATCCCCACACACTGCTCCTGGCAGCCTGAGCAAGAGTCTGCTCACCTGCGTGGATTTTGGGAGTCATGGATGTATTTTTCTTCAGTATTTATATTAATATTATACTATAATATTAACATATATTAATATTGCTTATATTTAACACTTTTTGCAGGTGTCATTTATAATTCAAGTGGCCAAAATATTTAAGGATTTAGTGGGCATTATCTGTGATTTAGATAATATTTATTAAATGAAAGAATACATTTTATAAGTTTTAGCTGGTTAAGTGTAACGCAGTTTATTAGATCATCTATTAACAAACTCCAGATGATGTAATCCACCATGTAGGTGTTTCTTCTTTAAGCCCATGAAAATAAGCAGTGATGGGCAGTGATGGCAGTCACTAAGCTGAGACTCTCACTATTGATTGCCTCTCTTGCTGTGCTGGTTTGGATGGAGAAAGAGTTGATTTTCCCAGCACCCTGCAGCAAACAGTGCAAGCTGAGCCCCAAAACTGGAACTGTGAGTGTGTTATGAGAGTGAATCAATAACTGGGATGGAAACAACTCCTGCTCTGGGGTTGAGGCCAGGGCCTGGGCAAGCTGCAAACATTAGGCAGGAAAATTTATTTCTGTCTTTAGCAGGGCAGCTGCTGCTGCAGGGAGCAGAGTGAGCCCTTCTTTGGCATTCCTGAGCAAGGCACTCACAGGTGCTGCTTGTGCCTCCTCCTGTAAAGGCACCTGTTGTTAAATTTTCAGTGCTGAATCCATTAGACCTCATTAGGGGGGTGGAAAGCTTTGAAGAAAGTCAAACTCAATTATCTCTGTATTTTCAGATGCTGGGGAAGGTAATCTTTAAACCTCATTGCTTTATTCAAGCTGTTGCTGTAATGGTACAGAGCTTTTTGCTCTCATTGTCTTACAGTAGTGCAGAAGTTTAAGGAGTGATGACAGGTTAAAATGGAGCAAGGTCAGAGGGTGAATTATTGCTCCACAGAATGATGTAGATTTGGTATTAACTTGTCATCTCGGTTCCTTCCAGTGATGGCATTTTCCCTAAAGCCTCAAAGCAAAGTCCTTATTGCTGAGCTGGTTTATGTCATTGTGTGACACCAGGGTGGACACACCATTCCATGGGGCAGCAGGGCTGGGCTCTCTGCTGGCTGTCCATGGGGAACTTTGGGGAGCAGAGGGGAGGATGGGCTGCCCCATGCCAGAGACTGACAGCTCCTTAAATACCAGGTGATGCCTAAAGAGGCTGATGTGGAACAGAGGCTGGACAGGGAATAAAATAGGGATTTATTAAAGGCCTTCACAGGATACATCTTGAGCAGTGCAAGACCCAGCCAAGATGGACTCTGAGTCATGACTTTTCACACTTTTATAACTTTTGGTCCATTTCCATATTGGGATTAATTGTCCAATTACAGCTCCAGGTTAGTGAGTCCCATTCTCCCAGATTGCTCTCCTCAATTTGCTGCTGTTTGTACTTTCTGGGCCTGGAAAAAGATTATTTTGTGTGACTGAGCTCCCATCCAGCTCCATCCTTTCAGTTTGCTCTCCTCAATTTGCTGCTGTTTGTACTTTATTTTGTGTGACTGAGCTGTGAGGAGAACTTGCTAACACTTTTTTATGAAGTTCAGAGTCACACACTAAGGCAGTACAGAATCTGGGAAATATGAAAGCTGAAACTTGAGGCATCACAGGGATCTCTCCTTGCTGTAGGGTTGAGTTTTATAAACCTCTTTACTGCATTATCACATGCTGTTTAAGTAGGAGTTCAGTTTATGCTTTTATTTTATCAGGAAAAATGCAGACAAAGTTGTCACCTGCAAGAAGCAGTCGTTGGCTAAAATGATGTGAAGGGAGCCACAGGATCTCCTTTAGCCTCTTGTGCTTCAAAGTCTGGGTTGCTACAGTCACCTCTACAGTGTCTCATTGAGGGGTTCATGAAAACATCTGTCAGGGACTGACATCTGTACCAGCAGCTGCCAGGAGAGTGGGAGGGGAAAACAGGCTGAGGATGTGTGGGGTTCTAGGTTATGAGTTTTAATTATTTACAACATTTTTCTGAACTGTGCATGGTCCCATGCATGAAATGAATAGAAAAACAAGCATTTGCAGTTATTGGGCAATGCATGAGCGAAAAAGCAGAGATTGTTGTCCTTAGTTCTAAAGCAGTTCTACCATTTTAAGGTGTGTTTATCTGATTTACTATGAGACATATGAAGAAAAGAAATGGGGAAATGTTCAGGCCTGGCTCCTGAGAAGGAACATAGTGCATTTAGACCTCCTATTTCCAGTAGCAATGCCTCAAACTCTATTTAAAAAGCTGGGTTTGATGTCTGTAGGTGGAATCTGAGTGTGGCTCTCCTTTGAAGAGCTGAGGAGCAGCAGTGCAGCAGCTCAGGCCAGAGGCTTCTCTCTGCTCTGTGTGCAATGGAACCTGCTCAAGTGAGTCACTTGCAGCCAGGGAATACAGACTGTGGTCATATTTCACTTGATGATGGACTTAATCAGTAAGGGAAGGATCTTAACTAAGGCTTTCCAACAGTTTTATTTTTTCCAAGCGGCAATCAGGAGCTCTTGCCAATTTATCTGCCACTTTGGGGTACTGAATCCTTGCATGCATTTCCTTCTGCTTCTCAAGGTAATGAAACCACTGAACCCTTCAGGGTTAACAGTCTCTTGTCATGAATGGAGACACCCACACCACCACTGCCCTTGTGATTAGCCATGGAGAACCAGAATTCCCAAGGCAGCAAGGATTTCAATAGTGCTGAGCACAGGAGAAATGATCCCTATCGACACAATTGCTTCAAGGTTTTTTAGAGAGGGATGTTTGCAAAGGGATTCATTAAATGGGTAATTCTTACAGCCCAATTCCTCCCCAAAGTGCAGCTGTTTTGCAGGCAGAGTGTGTTTCACTCTCATGTCCCACAGTGGAGCCTCCTGAACCCAGCACTGCTGGATGATGTGGTGGTTCACAGTCATCATCACTGGCACTCACTGAGCACCCAAAAAAGAAATGAGCTCATGACTCCCATGTCCCAGAAGCTCTGCCACACTGTGGAGCACTCTTGTGTTCTCAGCTCTTTGCTGTATTCAGAGCTAACATACATTTTCTACCAGGGTTCATAACATTTTTACACACACAATGCAGAGAACATGTTCAAAATAATTATTTGAAGCCAAGCTGATAAAACAAGCAGCTGTAAATTGTCACAGATTACACCCTGGGATGCAAACAGTGGCAGCAAGGATGGATGAGGCTGAGATATATCTAGAAGGATGAGGGTATAGATTAATTACATACAATAGGAGAGATACCAAGCTGATCATGTGTGTTGCTCACCTGAAGCCCGGGCAAATGGGAAGAGAATGGCAGCTGGCATTCTGCAGGGAAGAAGCAGATTAAAACTTCTTCTAGAAATAGGTAAAATAGGTAAAACCTTCTCTAGAAGTAGGTAAGAAATCAGAGGGTTTGTCTGGAGCTGAACAAATCTCAACAGGACTTTGTGGTTTAACACATCCATCAGGTTCATCACACTCCTCCCAGAAGGACTGGCAGTGATGTCCCTGCATTTTGAGGATGCCCTTGTGTGTTCAAAGTGCCTGTTTGCCTGCATGCCATTTGCATTAGCATTTTAAATGTTAGTCTCCATAAAAAAGCCTATCTGGTACATTTTCAGCTTACAAATGAGGCTCTGACTTAGGGCAATGTTCACCTGGAGGACCATATATTTTATGCTTCATTGCTTTCTGCTGGTGATTTCTGAGGTAATCTGCAGTGTCTCTGGGAAGAGGTGCCAGTTACTGTGCCATGATTGCTGTTTGGGGAAGTGTGCTGTTAAAATGTCTGTCTGGCAGGCAGATTAACCACAGATTTATATGCATTTGCTGAGAAAAAGATTTGGCCTTCTAAATCCTGATTTCTAATTGGAAATAAGAAGGATTTTAGACTCTCCCTCCGCCTCTTCCTTTGTTTTCCCCCTTATGAAGCACAAAGAATGAGAATAAGCTCAGATATTTACTGGGATCCTTTTGTTACTTGGCAGTGCTCTTTTAGGTGTGTGTTGGTCATCTCCTGCAGGTTCATATATTCCTTCTCCCTTGATTGCTTTATTTCTTATGAATCCTTGGGAAAAAGTATTCCTTTTACTGTTTCCCTGCTGTTTTCCTACTTTTCCCTGAAAAGTATTCCTTTTACTGTTTCTTCTTCAATATCAGTTTATCAGCTGGAGATGCTTATTATGTTACTTAAGTGAAAAACTTCTTGCCATCTCCATGTAACTGTAAGCTAGGACAGGTTTACCTGGTCTCTTTTCTCTCCAGCCAGCTCTGCAATATTGAGAAACAAGAGTTTTCCCTGAAAATTGAAAATTTTCTCTTACTCCTCTTATGTTTTGTCCATGGGTGAAACTCAGCTCTCCTGAAGGATTGCTGCATTTCCAGAATAGTTCGTTATTTTACTGAATCTCTTTTCTCTTGTAAAGCACTGGCCTGGGTTAGAGTTTCCCTTGCTTGCACATGATATCCTTTCCCTTAGTTTTACAGCTTTTCCCCAGGCATCCAGGACATGTAATCCTACAAGAATCAAATTCCGAAATTCCTTCTTTTGGGAAGGAATTCCTTAAACCAGTAGTGAAAATATTGTGCATTCAACAACAGACCTTTTCATAAATACAATACTTTTTTTTTTTTTTTTTTTAAAGGGAAGACAAATGACAAAAGATTAAAAAAAATAAGAAAGCCTTGAATAAAGACACTAAAAGTCTTTCTGGAATAAGTAAGAGGAATAATGTCAGAAGTGTTAGATGCAAAGAGAAAAAGAGAAAACAAAACCAGGAGAAGACCAGAGAAAAGCAGAAAGGGCAAAAGGAACAGATGCTGAAACAGTGGTGGTTTAGTATTTTTGTTTTTAATGGTTTCTTCAATCACTTAATTATGTTCTAATTTTATTTTTTTTTTCCAATTTAACTTTTCACTGCCTTGAAGTCCTTCAGCCAATAAATTCTGGGGCACAAGGTCCGGTGTCTGTCTCAGAATCAAATCAGAAGAGACTACTTTTGAATGATAAATATTTTCTGCAGAGCCCAGTGACAGCAGCTGTGTTTGCCGTGGTGTCAGCCTGTCAGTCTGGCAGTGATGTGGTCACCAGAGGGGCCTGCAGGGACAGCCTGTCTCTGCCATGGAGGGCATCTCCCCAGCACAGCCCCAGGAAGGAGCAGAGAGGCTCTGTCAGCTGCTCTGAGCTTTGCAGGGCAGTTCAGAGCACAGGGACCCTGGGTGTGGGGATATCAGGAGAGGATTGGGAGGGGAAATCGTGGCGTGAGGTGAAGGGTGGAAGACAAAGATCATCGGAGCTGCCATAGGATCCAGCCTGTCAGAGCTGTGCAAGGGGAATATTCAGCATTCTAGAAATGTATCCTTAGTGAAGCTCAGGACTTGATGGGGCTCAGAAGGAAATTTTTTGTGACATTTCTCCTGATAAAAGCTTTTCTCAAACCACACACCACAAAATGCTGGGCTGCAAAGGGACTGGAGCCTCTTCCAAGCTCTTTGCAGACTTTGATGGAGATGACATTGCAGGCAAGGAAAAAAAAGGCTTCTGACATGCAGAGGCTTTTGGTCTTTGAGTGTTGTGATGACTGAATGACCTTGTGAAAAAAGGAAAGTGTTCAAAACAAGATCTGTAGGTGGATGCTCTGCTTGATATTTGCAAGGTTGTGGGTAAGGCATTTACTAGGACTGGAAGTGCATTTGGCATTTTCCTACTCACATGGTTTGAAAATGAAGCAAAAGGACATGTTTAGAAAGTTCTGTCTGCGAGTTGAATTTCCAATCTGGCACATTTTTCCCCCCCGTTGATTTCATTATTCTGTTTTGAAATTTCAGTTCAATTTAGATATGCATTTAAAAGTAAAAGCGAAATATAAGTTAAAAGCAGATCAAAACTATTTAACAAAGCATGATTGACTTAAACTGACAAGTTTGAAATTGAAATTTGTGACGTTTTACTGAAACTCAGTAGGTAAATGTACATTGATATTTTTAACTAAGGTAAAAATGGGCTAAAATGGAAAAAGGAAGAAGCCCACCCACCACATTTTGTGCCCAGCCTCCAACAGAGCAGCCCCTGCAATCACTCCCATGCACTGGGTTCTCCGAGTGCTGCTGCACACCAGGCTCCCCCTGCAGCCACTGCTGGATGGCATTTCCAAGCCTCGCTGATCTATTTTTGGTTTTGTTGGTTCTCATGAAAGCGAGACATTTGAAAGCAATCTGCAGAGTTAGGAACAGGAGACATCGAGCTTTCCATACACAATTCCAACAGTTAGACTGAATCTCTAAGTATTTAAATGCTTCACAGTGCTTGGCAGTTCTCTGTAGGTAGCCGTTTATTTAACTCTTTGTGTCATGAGTTCTAAGAGACAGGTGTGAAAGTTCCATCACATTTCTTTTCCTGGGAGCTCTGTGCTGACAGAGCTGATCTTTCCAATTTAGAAAAGAAATACAAGTGCTTTAGCACATCAGGTACATGCTTTGGTGTGGTGAATTTGTGTGTAAAATATTCTACTTCAAATATTTTTCATCAATATGTAGAATGTGTACAGTCAACACTATGATGTTTTTCACTTTATTTTGGATTCACTCTGTCAAAACCAATTATAGTAAGTTTTGTACCTAAAACATAGAGGTCTTGGTATCTGGACTGCTGGAGGTCTGTGGGAAAGTAAAGCAAAGATTTGCTCATTTCCAGCTGATCTTGGTTGTTTCCTACATCCCAATCTCAGCAAAGTGATTCTGTTTTATTCAGCCTTGGGACTGCCAAAGTGAAACTTCATGGATTTGTAGGATGCTTTGGGTTCTTCTTAAATGTTATGGGTTTTTGGCCCATTTGGGAGACCAAATCATGATAGTATTTATTTTCAGAGCCCCTCTAATAGTCAATTTGCTTTTCACATTATCTTAATTCCTTTCTATAATTTTTCCCACCACTTGCATAAAAAAATCTTATCTAAAATTAAAGGTAAAAATCCAGTTTAGCATTTCGGAAATGAGAGGAATTTTTAATGTACTAAATATTTTTCTCCTGCCACACAATGTCTGGCCATGAAATGAGGAGCAGTTGCCATTCTCACAGATCCTGTCCAGTGCAGAGGGATGCAGAAATAAAGCCCAGCTCTGCTCCTGAGTGAAATGTGGAGGGATGTCAGCTCAGAGCTGCTGCTGCTGCTTTTGAATATGCTGATTGTGCCTCTGGAAGGAGGCAGGGATCCCTGGAGATCTGTGATCTCTGCTGCACATTAGAGCTGTCTCCCCAGCGAGGCAGCCTGAACCAAATACATAACTTTGAGTTCTCCTGGCCTCACATCTACACTCAGCTGACAAAAAGTAGAAAGAATTAATCAGGGCCTAATGCAGCAGAGCGTTCTGCATTGTATCTTCATTAGGCTGCTTTTGCTTTCCTCTTTTGGAAGGGGCTTTTATTTACAGATTTCAAAGCCAGATGAGAAGGAGAGCTGGTAATGCACTTCAGCCACTGCAGCACTGAAATTCAAAGGCAAGGACACAGGAGGAGAAAGATTATCATCTTATTAGTGAAGGAGGATAAAGATTATCAGGCTGCAATGATCCATTATTTATAGGAATGCTGTCCTTTCCTGTGTTACTGAGGCATTTAATGTATTTGTGCTGGAGATTAACATTGATGTTATTTTCTTTAATGTCTGTTTTCAGTCTATGCTATGGAGGTTGGCATTCAGGAAACTCAGCCAGAGGAGAGAAACAATAGTATTAATTAGGAATGTCAGTCATGGGTGTTATGAAATTCAAAATTGCCAAGTTTCCAGTGCAGTTTAGTGGTAATTATAATGGAGTGTGGAGACAAGCTGTTCTGTTCCCTCTAAAGAAATGCAGAGTTTGTTGGATCAAAGTGCTAATGCAAATCCTGGGGAATGCAATGCTGTTTCTAGAGTCACTTGGACATTTTTGGGTTTGTTTTTGTTTTTAAAGGATGTGTTGCCGCAGCTAATTCATCAGCAGTAGCACTCCCTCCTTCTTCAGGGTTGTTTATCACAGGATCTCGGTCTGCTCCATAAATTATCCTCAATTGGCAAATGAGAATTTTGGCATAATAAAACAGAACGAGTTTAATGGGGCTTATCTGAGTCATCAGCAGAGCTGGACATTGGAATTGGGCTCCATCTCAGCATTTCTTTATTTTTCCTGAGAATTAGAAACCTAAAGCTGCACCCCTGAGCGCCTGGGACTGCTTTTGGATCTGCTGTAAGGAATTTTCAGTGAAATCCAGGCAAAACAAGGCTGTGCTCAGAACACTTGTATTGCCTAGACAAGGATTTTTTCCCAATGAAAAATCTATCCTCTTCCACAGAAACCCTCAGACAAACAACAGCAAAACAAAACCTAAAAATCCCCCAACAACAACAAACAAAAACCCTCACCCAACCAAGAAACCTCCCAAAACCCAAACCAACAATCAAACAAAAAACCACCCAAACCCCACAAAAACCAAGAAAACCAAACCAGAAAAAGTTCAGAAACATTAGGAAGGAAAGGTGGTGCTCTGAGACTGCTGCACTCTTTGCTGAAAACACTTTGCTGTTTGCAAGGTTGGGTTTTGAGCCTGAAATGGGGGAAAAAAAAAGGGTGTTTTATTGACAGCAAGTTAATTTAAAATTTATTGTCATTATTTTTAATGAAGAAAAGTCTTCACAAAGCTATGCAAGTCATAAGCAGTCTAAGGGTCTCTCTTGCAAAAGGAAAACATCAGGCTCAGCCTATGTTTGCATTTGAGTAATGCATTAAAAATCAATTAAATCCATTTGAATAATTGAGGTAAATTGGTAGTAGTGAACTGGGTTGTCCTGACTGAGGATGTAATTAACTTCCAACTAAGTAATTGTAAATTAATTAGAAACAATGTATGCTCTCCATCTTGTAAACATTTTAGTTAAGGATTGTTGGGAGTCGAAATAATAAGGTTAGATTAGAATCAGCAATTGAATTTCAGGGAACATTTAAGGAAATAACCCAGGGAATGATCTTATTATAGGAGAGGATTCTTGGTTTTCATTTTCCACATCAGGGAAATGGGAAGAATAAAATTTCTGATGCTTACATAGCTTTGCTACAGTCCTTATTTAGTGTTTTACTGAAGTTCTAAAGTAACTTCTCATTTGAAAGATTTAATTCAAATGCTGCTGCTGGAACAACCTCCTCAAACCTCAGATTTTGGTACAGATTTGTATTTCCAACACTGCTGTTAAGTTTCTGATATTTTACTGCTACCAGGCTGTTCAGAAATAATTGGGCACTTTAATATCAAAAGAGACATAAATAACTTATTTCCTTGAGAAATTTTATTTTAAAATTCCTCTAGAGTATACTTTTCTATCAAATTTCAAATTATTAAAATGCTCTGATTTAAAATATTGAACAAATATTTTAAAATAAAATTTGTAAGTCCTCATACAGGTTACTTGGTAGGATTTTCATACAGGCTGGCAAACAAAAAGTTTTGGTTTTTTTTTTTTAGTGCTTAATAAACTCTTTTAAGGGTGAGTTAAAAGTGTTGACATCTATCAGTGAAATGGAACTGACAGCCTTAAACTTTTGAAAAAATTTCCATGACTATCAGTTTTACTGTAAAAGCAGCTGAACAGAAATGTCTGTAATTTTAACTCCTCTAATATATGGAAAACATTTTGTGAGCATTTATTTTCCCTCAGATTATGGAGAGGACCGCAGTGCCACTTAGCTGCCATGTTTATTGCTGAAGTGTTTATTTTAGTATTAATGCTTAAAAGCCAATACAAATTTAATCTTTTCATAGCTGTAGCATTTTGTGATTCAGAGTGAGTGATGCGATGAGTAATGGTAATTCTGCTGATTGCACAGAATTGGGTATGAAATACTTTAATCAATGAATACATCACTGAAATATTTAAAGGGAACCTGCCAGCTTTCCAAGCACTGGTTGGTTTTAGAATTTGGCGGCTTTATTTTTAATATTTTATTTTTAAATCAGGGAAAATTATTTTGTATGTGAATGTTCTTCAGAGCGAGATGATGGGAGGGAGAGGGATGATGAAACCCTGCACAGGCAGTGTTGTGCTGGTGAAATAGGGAGCAGTGGAAGGGGAACCATGCAGGAAATAAAGATTTTGCCTGCATTTATCTGTGTTCAGATAAATGCCCCGAGCTCAGGGGAGAGACATGAGCTGCTGGTTGGTGGCCAGGCAGCACCAGGACACTGCATTTGGAACACAAACCCTGTGAGGAATGTTTGAAGGAGCTGGGGCTGTTCAGCCTGGAGAAGAGGAGGCTCAGGGTGACCTCATTGCTCTCTGCACCTTCCTGGAGGGAGGCTGCACACAGGTGGGGTTGGTCTCTGACAGAACCAGAGGACACAGGCTCCAGATGCATCAGGGAAGGTACAGGTTGGATATTAGGAAGAAATTTTCACCAAAAGAATAATAAAGTACTGGAATGCTCTTCCCAGGGAGGTGGTAGAATCACCATCTCTGGATGTGTTTAATAAAAGCCTGGACATGGCACTTGGTGCTGTAGTCTAGGTGAGGTGTTGGGGCACAGGTTGGACTCGATGATCTTAGAGGTCTCTTCCAACCTCATCATTCTGTGATTTCAGGGGGTGCAGGACAAGTGCCAGGGCTTGGATTAGGCAGGTTTAAATCTGAGGTTCTCCTTAGACTGCCATTTCTCCTGGGTTTCTGTACTCTCTTTGTGTGCTTAACAACATTGCAAGATCAAAATTGCTAAGCAAGTCCTGAAAATGATGAAAAAAAATATTTTGGTTTTGATCAGCTCAGATTTTATAATAGTGAGACAGTTTTATGTATCTTTAAATGTCATGATCTGAGCCTGATGTTCCATTACTAAAAGGGACTTGTGGATGATTTGGGGTGAAAACCAAAAAACCTCACCCAGTTTGCAGGAGCACATCTGACTTTGTAGGGATGAAGGACAGAGCTCATTGCAAAATATCTTCAGGCTTGTTCAGGGCTTTATTCATCCCAGCCTCAATGAGCAAACCTTGGCCATTCAATTGGCAACAGAAATAACTCTGAGCATCACGGATTTGAACTAGAAGTTGTGCAGACAGATAGAGAAATAGGGGTAGGAAAATGCTAACAAGCAGTGGTGACAGCTGCTGTCCCAATATTCATGGTGGACCAGAAATACAATGGTGGATCAAGCCTGAGCACTTGAAACTGCAGACAATTGGCACTGCTGCAAACACAGCTGTCCTAATCCCAATCAAGCCTTTTCTTTAAGCCAAATAATAAATAAAGCAGACAATGTTGAGGGCAGAATAGACAGATAAACATAAACAGGAAAATTGAACTTGAATACCAAGCGGTTTTTGTTTGTTTTGCAGTATCACAAAAGAGCAAATGCAATGGCTTTGGAAGTGCTGTGGAGATTTCCAATCCTCTACAACAGTTCCATCTGTCCTGAGATTTATGATTAATTACATCTGCTGGGAGAAACGAATATGGGCATTTTTTCTTTCCAACTGGTTTTTTTTTTTTAGTAAACTCAGCTGATAAAAAATGCATGTAGGTTCCTACAACTAGAAAAAAATTCCCTCTGCTAATTGTGAAATAAGTGGATTTTCCAGCAGCCTGTATAATCCTCTACTTGTGGAAATATGATGTAAGTAATCATATAGCACTGATGTTATGAAGATGGGCTCTTGGCATTTGCTGAACAGTATGGCTAAAATGTCTTTTTTCAGGCTAATCTCTGAAGCAGTATGAACAAAGTAATCAGATTGAGATGAAAAAGTTTAAGTGGATCATCAATATGACAGAAAAGGTTTTGAGAACACTTCAAAAGATGGAAGAGAAGGGTATATCTTCTATTTCAGTTTTTAATCTTAGTGAATTCTATTGTGCTTGTCTCTAAAGTGACACATTATTTTTCACAAGGAATCCCAAGTGAACCCAAAGTTGTGTGCTAATACACTAAAATCAAATAAGGTAGCCAGGTTTTTTTACTTCATATAAACTGGAATCTGGTTAAAAATATGTGATAAAAGTGTTCTGTTAATCAGAGACTAAAGATTTCAGTGTTGAAAAAGAGTATTTTTGCCAGAAGCAAAACATTATAATGATTCTTATTAATTAGTTTAATACTTACTTTGAGGAAATACAGGAAAGCGACATAAGCTATATATGTAACTACTATAAAAATACTAAAGGAAATTAAAGACTTAAAGCATAACATTTATTTTAGGAATGTACAAACCCAAGAAATAGATTTTTCCTGTTAACAGGATCACAAGATAAAGAACACAAGTTTGAAAATAAGTGCCTTTTTCATTTACTTTGCTTTGCATCACGACAGAAACAAATGTCTGCTAATGTTACTTCTCCCAGTGATTACTTTATTTAACAGCAGGGATGAATGGATCTTTGCTTAGCCTTCCCTGAAGATTCCCTGATGTAAGAACTCTGTGTGTGTGTGAAATTCCGAGCCTTTGGAAATGGCTGACTGCCCTCAGTGGGCTCTGGGTCAGATCCTGAAGTGACCCTGGCACCTGTTCGACCAATTTGACTTTTCTGAACCTGCAGTGGGATGTTCCCATAAACGTGGTGGCATTTGAACAGAGAGATGAATGTCACTGGGCTCCAGGAGGAGCTGACTCGTGCCCTGGGCTGGCAGGAGTCACTGGAAGGAGCAGGGCCAATTTCTTCCAGGTTTCCCTGAGCTCCTGGGATGCATTAAGCGCTGGTGATTTGCAGAGGTGAAAGGAATGCGAAGATTCTGCGTTTTGCCATTTTACCTAGGTTGTACTTTCTCATCTGGAAGTCAAATCAGGTTTTGGAATTCAGTTTCAAGCATGTACTTAAAAATGCTGTAGCTCATCTAAGAACAACTCTTTTAAAACTTGCTTTCAAGCCAGAGTGCTTGGTTACCACATGTTAACTTATGGTAGAAACCCCCAAACTATGTAGCCATGATGTTTTCTGAAAAATCCTTTTGCTGGGATTTTTTTCTCCCGAGAAGCTGAGAAGCCTCAGAGGAAAAGAAAAATAATAATTATAATAATCTGCTGCTGTGGAATGCAACAGGTGCATCTGTGATTGGTCCATGTTAGTTGTTTCTAATTAATGGCCAATCACAGTCAGCTGGCTCGAACTCTCTGAGAGTCAGGAGCTTTTGTTATCCTTCCATTCTTTTCTTTTCCTTGCTAGCCTTCTGATGAAATCCTTTTCTTCTATTCTTTTAGTATAGTTTTAATATATAATTTTATTTTAATATAAAATATATCATAAAATAATAAATTAGTCTTCTGAAACATGGAGTCAAGATTCTCATCTCTTCCCATGTCGGGGCTGCCTCCAAACTTCCACAAAACTAAAAACCCCAACTATTTTTTTTCTGTCAGCTGCTTCCCAACTTGCTCCTCTACCCCGATGGTGCAACTTCTATTTCCCTTAATGCTGCTAAATTGGTTTGGTCCCATGCTCTGGCTTCCCCTACAGCTGTTCCTTTATTCCCACATGAACCCAGGAGATGAGGAAAGTGTCACCCATTCTCTCCCAAACCCTCTGCAGGGTCTCAGCTCCATCTCTGCAGGTGTCTCCTGGTGCGAAACCTTTGGAGAACAGCAGTGTTCTGTGGCACCAATCAGCCTGTAAGGATTAAGGGTTAGTCTTTGACAATAATTGATTTTATTTTAGATTGGGCCTTCAGGTGCTAATTCCAGCTGTAACAGAGCAGTGCAGGGAATAAATTCAGCAATCTGCACTTCCCTCAGGGGATGCTGTGCCTGCAGCTCTCTTGCAGTGAAGGATGGGATTTTGCTCAAGTGCTATTTTTACAAGCTTAACTTCTTTAGTGTTGCCTGAAAACAGAGTTCCTTTCAGGGCAATCAGGAGTAGAAGGATGCTGCTGTTTCATCCCCACGTGATCCATTTCAGCAAACGTGCAGTGCAGGGTTTGTAGAACTGGTTACTATTTTATTACTTTGTGTGATGAAGCAAGCACAGATGATGGACAGATTTCAGCTCTTCTCCTGCTATGAATTTAGTTCATGTCCTCATTTCTGCATATATTTAATGTCGAGGTGAACACTAAAAAGTAAAGTAATTATATTTTCTTGGCCATCACAGACTAGGGCATCACAATTTTTTGGTCTTCTACAGAATCCCCTTATAATCAGTTATTCCACTGGAAAATGCCAGTGGGATGTGGCATTTGGTAGTGGTTTATAGTGCAGATGTTTTTAATGTTGGTTTTTTTTTTTTTCCTTGTCATACAACAAGGCATTTGAATCTAATTATCTTACTTTTTCTAATTATCTTACTATTCCAAATACCACTGTAAGGAGTTCATGTCTATTCCAGAAGAAAGAGGGGGTAGAAGATTCCCTAGGAAAATTAAAACTGGAACTCAGATGTCAGACAGGATATAGACATTATAAGAGTGAGAATAGTTTAGCCTTTGAATAACTTCATTATGGCTGCAATATGTTCTCAGTTATTTGACATTTAAATACAGATGCCTTCTGCATGGCACGTGCCAGAACTCTGAAGTTCTTTGTCATGCACAAGGCTCAGTTACCAAGTTTCCAAATTGTACAGCTCTGACTTAAATTTTAGGAATCAGACCATAGAAGGTCTATGACATGATCACACACATTTGTAAAGCTCCACTCATGCTGCTGCACGAGCAGTCAGGATTTGTAAAGTGGCGGGGAGCAGATCTGAGCTCCTCCTGCACCGGGGGATGTGATGTGTGCTGGTTTTTGGTTTGGTTTGGTCAAAGTGTGACCAGCAGTTCCTCCCTCCTGCCCATTCCTGTGCCATGGGGGTGTCACAGAGCTGGAGAGGGGACTGGGAACTGAATTAAACCCTAAAAGGGCAGAGGAGTAGAAATAAAAGTGCCAGTGTTTAAGAACAAGGTAGAGAACATGATTGGATTGAAACTTCTACACTCAGAAGAATTTTATTTGCCTTCCCCTGAGGCCATTAATTAGCTGGGTTCAGAGCCCCCTGAGCATCCCTGCTGCTCACATCTTCAGGAGCAGGGAAAGCACTAAAGCACAGTGGTTGGAAAAGGAGGTGAGCATAGCAAAGTGTTTCCCTCTGCTGAAATAAATCCGTGTATTCCCCTGGGGGTGTGTGTGCAGCTGAATGCAGCTGCTGAGGAGATTCCTGCCCGGTCCAGGAAGGTGTGCTCAGCCTCCCTCACAGCTGGGAAGGGCTGGCAGTGCTCTGGCACCTGTTTCCTCACTTGCTTTTCATCCACTCGAGCCACAGGAAATGAAAGACAAGTCTGGAGACATCACCCAACCATTACCTTCTCTTCCAGTGTGGATGCCTTGCAATGATTTTTCCTTGAGAGCAACCTACCTAACCCTGCCCCACATCTTTCATTCTCACTCCACTGATCCCCCTTTAACTCTATATCCCATTAAGATAATATTTGCCATAGGAAGGGAGCTGTAATTCAGCTTTCTGTAAGTGTGATTAATGCAGAACAGATTGTAAGCATATTGTTTTCATTAGGAAGCAGCCACTGAATGTTTCCATTTAACTTGCTGATTGCTGCAGTTGTTGCCATATGACAGAAAGTCTATTAGTCTCTGTGCCTCCTTAATTCAGCCATATGATAGAAAATGTTTGTGTTCTGAAAATAATGTCTATTACAATGACACTTATAGGAATGATCCATAGTGGGAAGCAAAACACAGCCTGTCACATGGAGGGTGGAAATAAGGATTGGGTCCTTGGCTTGCTTTAAACTGAGTGATCTGAACCTAAATCCACCACTTTGGTCATAAACGGTCACACAGAGTCATATCTTGAGTCACTTGTTTCTCTATTAATAGAATGATCAGAAACAAAAATAGATGATGGCTTGTGTAAAATTATTTGAGATTATTTCTATGGGCCCTCTAGCTGTAGATAGATTCTGCTTCTCATAATTGTCATTTATCAGAAGAAAATATTTCTCCTGGTTCTAAAGTGTTAGGGTGGACGTAAAAGTGACCTAAATGAAATACCAGTTGAAACCAAGAGTTTCAATAGAGCTGTTGTAGATTCTGACCATATTTTCATGTGAGAATAGTCCTTAATGTCGTTTTCAAGGTGGTATTAAAAGGGCATGAGGATAACATCAATTTGCATTATTCCATTCGGTTACACAGGGAGTATCACACTGTGGTACAACCATGCCACCAATATTTCGACTCCAAAAGCCTTTGTGAGGATGATCCTTGGCTCATAAATGGTCACACTATGTTGTATCTCTACTCACATGTTTCTCTATTAATAGAATCATCAGAAACACTCTGGTTCAAAAATAGGTGATGGCTCGTGTAACGTGATTTGAGATTACTTCTATGGGTCCTCTATATGTAGATAGATTCTTTGTTGTAATTTTCATTTATCAGAAGATTTCTCCTGGTTCGAAAATGTTAGGGTGGAGCTAAATGAAATTTGGACCTGACCAGTTGACACCAAGAGTTTCAATAGAGCTGTTGCAGATTCTGACCATATTTTCACATGAGAATAGTCCTTATTGTAGTTTTCAAGGTGGTATTAAAAGGGCATGAGGATATAATCCACTTGCATTATTCCATTCAAAGGGAGCATCACACTGTGATACAAACATGCCATCAATATTTTGACTCCAAAAGCCATTGTGAGGATGATCCATCAGTGGCCATCACACAGGATTACCAGGAAACTCTCTGGAATTAATCCCTCCTTGTGATCCCAGTGCTGTGGAGAATAGATTTCCCCTGTGGGCTCATGGCTGGGTTCCTTCAGTTTGCTGCTGGCATTTTTCCCTCTCTGTTGGGTGGCCCAGGAGTTTGGGGCTGTCTGTGTGCTCACAGGTTTGAGAAAGTCACAATGTGAGTGGTGGGGTGGAGTCTTACTTGTTGCTCTCCAGATTATTTAATTTTTTAACTCTGGCACTACACAAACCACCCTGAGAGCTATTAACAGAAATTAATTATTGCTCCTGCTGGCTTCTTTACAATTTACTCAAATGGGGGATTATTAAAATGCATCATGCCTTGCAAATTTGCATGCATTAAAGGCTTTATCATTGCCTGTGCACTGCTGGCCTCCAGCAGGGTCCAGAACTCAGAAATTCCTGCTCAGCCATTGCCATGGGCAGTGCTGGTCTGGCCCCAAACACAGGAGAGCTGGTCCCTGTGCCCAGGGACCCTCCTGACATTGTGACATCCCAAAGCTGCCCTTGGCCTTGAGACTGAGCTGCCATGGAGAAGGGAATTATAGACACAGCAGAATGTGTTTTTCTGACCAAATGTGATTTGTTTGCTTTTTTTTTTTTCCCGATTTCTGGTTGAAACAAGTAAGGGAAGCAGATAACCATGGTAACCCAGAAAAATGTGGGTGTAGATCTGCTGGTGTGTGTCTGTGGAGAGTGGAACAAATGTGTAGAAGGGTTTATTTATTTGTTTACCAATGTATCCTATTGGTGGCTTTTTGATCCTAAATGAGGATTAGAATTTCTTGAAAATGGAGAGCTATAAAAAACCCAAACACTTTCTGTGCCTTTTGTAGAGATTTTGTATTAACACAGTTGTAAATAATTTAAATTATGAGCTTTCTGCTTTTACCGTGATTTAAAGTAGAGAACTCTGAAATGAGGTTATTAAATTTTTGTAAATTTATAAAATGCTGATGGGACAGTTTGTTTTTAATTTTAGCTGGAAAAGTTTCAAATTTGATGTGTACTTGGGTGGTGCTTTGAAATAAACCAGCTCTGAAGGGTTATTTTTGAGGAAATCTGAACTATTCAATCTGCTAAGCTTTTCTGCCCTCCCCTGAAGTTTCTGTCCCCTGTGTCTCCCCAGTCCAGCTGCAAACATGAGCACACAAATTCACACCAGAATATATTGTTTAGGAAGGTCCTATCCATGGGAGTTTGGGGAAAAATGCTGAATTTCTGCTTTACTGCAGCACCTGTCATTATTACCCCTGTCCTCTGTGCATGGAAAAGGGGTTCTTGTAGGTGTCAGGATGTTTCTAAAAGGTTGTTCCAGGGATTGTCATCACTGTCTCATAATTGGTAATGATAATTTCTTACTGATGGCTTCTCAAATAGAATTCAAAAGGGAAAATAACAATGTTAGAACTGTATTTCATGCTTTACTGCAGATTGCTTAACTTATTTTTTTTTCCTGTTTCCAGTAATGTTACAGCAAACACATGGACAGGTTTCTGTCCAGTTGAGGTCCTTAAATCCTTCTTGTAGGTGAACAATTTGTGCATTCTGATTTCCTTCCTATGGGTGCATTTTGAAAAATATTTAATATTTTCATAAAGGTACTTTTACATTTCAGCATTTTAGGAATGTTCAGAGCTTCCATTCTATTTCCCTATATTTTTATTTTTAGAATGCTAAATGCAAAGATTTGGATGTTTTGCTGTTGTGTAATGCTGTAACAATCAGGCATTTGCTTGGCCCTTAGAGGTAGTCAGAGGGGTGAATAAGATGATTCCTGTGGGTTTACCCCAGTTTTGTAAAAATCTTAATTCAAACTGCAAGTTAACCCAATATTTTAAAAGGAAGTTCTTCAATAGACCATGTAACAGCACTGCTTCTTTTGGGAAGATGGGCTCTTTTATCAGTAATTCAAGTATCAAGAATTTTGTACTGAAAATAGTGATATTTCTTTTCTAATGTTGTATTTTCCAGCTATGAGGTTCTCTGTTTTTTATAATGTTGACAATAGAGAACCTGCAGCTACTGTTGCTAAAAATTGGTTAATTCCTCTGGTCTTTGTTTATATTATGGTAATGCAAATTAATTATAAGACTGTATTCAAAAGTTCTCAAAACAAAAGTAACTAGATTACTTCAGACTCCAGTCTGAGTTTTCAGTCTACTGTTAATTGGATTGAATCCTAACTTGAAATTTGGAAACTTGGTTTCTGTTTGTTGTTGAATTGACAGAGTAAAAATAAAAATTGAGAGTAAAAACTGAAACTGATGCTAGATTCTGGGAAAGATTCCACTTTCCCCAAAGCATGACTGATGTGTGTGAGCAGTTCTGGGGCTGGGGTTCTGGAAGGTTTCAGTCCTGGGAGAGGGCAGCAATTCCCAGCAGGGAGGCTGAGCTGGGCACAGGCACCTGTGCTCCTGAACTCAGCTATTCCTCTCTGTTTGCCTCTTTTGAGACAGGTTTCTGTCTCAAAATATGAGCAGATATTTCACAATCTGGTGTTCCAGCACGTTCCTGCTTCCCTGCCCATTGTACTTCCTTGTTACCAGCTTGATTTTCTTCTGAAATGGGGGAAGCAGCAGGAGCAGGGAGCAGAAAACCCAGTTGTAACTCAGATGTTAATATTGAGAGAAATGTCAGTGTCAGCTGGAGATGTTGGCATTGCAATAGCAGCAGTAATTCTTTCTGAGATTTGATCTGTATGGGTACAGCTTTGTGTCCCTGGAAGAGTTTGGGATCAGCTAATGAGCTTATTAATGGCTCCTGCTTGTTTCTGGGGATGCAAACTGAGTAGAGTTACTCTGATAACACACCATGGACATGGGGTGTGTTATCAGAGAATCAGGGTTTGGTTTGTACTCCTCTTTGTCACGTAAAAAGTTGAGACATGGATATATTTTCCCTGAAAGTAAACTTTTTACACTATTCATTGCAATGACACGCTTCAGTCAAACTGTGTTGATTCCTTGGGGATTTTGTAGAAGCTGAGTTTATTTTATTTCTCTAATAATAAAGAAACACTAAACAGTTAATAAATATATCAGAAGGCTTTCCACTGCATTTTGTTTCCCTGATAGCAGCATATTTTGTGCCTATAGCTACAGTATTCTACTGGGTGAAGATAAATGGATTTCATAATCTCTCACTGGGGAGAAAAGTGAGACTGGAGAAGATTGGAGCTGCATGAGCTGGATAACTTAAGATTATAGCTCTGAGAGGCAGAGCTCTAAAAAGCTATTAAAGATGTTACCTTCTTGATTGGAGATTCAGGAGTTGATGCACTGCCTCAGTCCTGCTCTGTTTTCAAACTTTGATTGAGTTTATTTCATCTTCCACCTGGCCCCTCTGAAATGCTGCCCTGAAAAGAAGTAATTTTTTTCAGTTGTGTGTCTGTTATAGTTAGATTTATCTTTCAAAAACATTACCATTTCCTAAAGACTGGATTTAAATCCATCAGCAGAATATGAGGGGAAACACATTGGATTATTTTGATATATTCATTGAAATAATTTCCTATGGGATTGTGCTTAATATGTTGAATTATTACAAAGGAAAGCCCATTATTGGTTTGAAGAAATATCATAAATGGTGATTACAACTGGTGATTAAAAAAGTGGAATTAAACTTCTGTTTTGTAAAGGAGGCTCATAAATTTGTTTTGGCTTAAGGAACTGCTGCCATTACTGAAAGAGTTTGTGTTGGGACAGGGAAGATTTCTCTTGCAGTGTGATGCATTTAGTGAGATTGGTCCTGTTACCAATTTGCCATTTGATTGCTGGGTGCATTCAGAGAAACTGGAGCTGTCAGGTACAGTCAGCTGTCCTTTAAAAAATGCCCAGTAGCTTTAATAGCTTTAAAAGTGATTAACAGCTCATTATCCATGGATGCCTGGGGAACTCTTTGTGGTGGGGTGACCTCACCTTGGTGCTGGGGGCTGCTCTCACTCCCCATCCCAGGCAGGACAGGGGCAGAAAATGAAAACCTCTTGGCTTGAAGTAAAGGCAGTTGCATGACAAAAAAGCAGAGGTGATGTGTGGATTCTTTGTTTCTTTTTTCTGCTAGGGTCAGGATTAAATGTGTGAGACAGTATTTCTTGTTCTGACTCAGATGTTCATTAGTTCTTATCTATACTGTAGTCTCATAAGCTGTGAGCTCTACAGCACTTCCCTAACAAACTAAAAAATAGAATCCTATTTCTCTCTCTGCAAGGCTTTTTGAGGACAAACTGTCTAATTAGGAAATGACACTTAAATTACTTTTACTTTTAACCTAATAACTACCTGTGCCCTGCAATGTGGACTTTTTTATCTGATTACACAATACTACACAAACTCATGAAGAAGGTGAAGAAGGATTAGCTGCTGCCCTAAAAATTCTATCTTGCTTTGTATAAATTATTATATTCTAAAGCCTTAAACTCTGAGTTTTCCACCATGAGATATTACACACTTCTATTCAAACTACACACCTATAATCCTAGTTCTGTCATTCCATTTTGGAAGTTTTCTCCATGGTCTCAGGTCAAATGCAGTGTTCTCTTGGGGGTCAGTGACTGGCAGCACAAAGTCTCAAATTCTCAGCAGCCAGGGATCCAACAGTGATGTTATTATAAATAAGAAGTTTGACTTAGGCTAATATTCAAGCAGCAATCAATTTATTAATTAATATGGTAAAGTATGAGCAATACAGCACTGGGTACAGTGGGGGAAGTTTTCCCTCCCACTGCACACTGATAGTTGAGGCTTACAGGTATTTATAGGGGTACTCAAAAGCTTTCTCAGCAGCTTCTATTCTAGTTTTTACTCATCAGCAGTTTCTATTTCTAATTTTTACGTCACAATTCTATACATTGTTGTGATTTAGTTTTTCTCAGGATGTATCCCAAAAGGAATATCTTAGATGGTGCTGGTCTGGTTTCTGAAAGAAGAAACACAAATCCCATCTGGTGAAGTCCAGCTCCCCAGATGTGTGTCCACCTTTTAATTACAAGGACTATAAATCTCATAACAGTGATGTCCAGCTTCCCTTGGTCAAAACTAATAATCCTTGAGTTGATGTTCATCTTCCTTTCTCAAGCTGCTTTTCCCTGTTTTGTTAAGGCATGAAATAAGCGTGTTTCCTTTATATATATTCTAAAGCTATAGTTTCAAGGATACAGCAATATTCTAAAGTTATACTTCAAAAGGTTATTATTGCAAAACTCTTTAAGGCTTAGCTACAAGCAAATAGCAACATCCTTAATGCTTTAATTCCAATGCTCCTAAATCAACTAAGGTTAATTTCAAACAAAAGATAGGTTCAAAGGCCTTCTTCCATGCTTTACTTTCCTCAGTTATTATTAGAATTTGTCTTTATAACTGTCCCATGGTTGGTCTCTACATATCTCACGATCACAAATACACACATTGCCTGTATGTACCTGACACCAAACACAGCTTGGTATTTCACAATGTACAGAAGCAAAGCAAAACCAAAGGAAATTGGATCTCAGCTTCCCACCACTGCCAATTTCCTGCCCATACCTGGACTCAGTGCCTCAGGATGGGCACCTGTCCCTGTCCCAGGCTCCTGTGGCAGAGGCCACCCATGCAGCCCCCACTGCCAAACCCTCACCCCCACACCCAGTGCAGGACACAGGACTATTATGCTCTGGCATTAATAGAGAATCAATTAGTCTGGGTTTGTTGATATGACCTCCTAGGTGATGCCAACCTAACCAGATTCAGTGCCACTGGAGGGATGAAGTTGCCTCCTCCTCTCTGTCTGCAAGAATATTTCAGTCTGTTAAGTTTTAATGTTCACTTTGGGGAAGAAGATTGCTGGACGGCCAGTTCTTAAAGTGTGATTTTCCCCATTATTGGCCAGGGATTTATCAAATCCCTCTGTCTTCTGCCCTGCTGATACATAAAGATCAAAGACAGAGTCTGTTTAGATGAAGATATTCTGGGATAGAAACATGTTATGAAAATGGAGAATAGGGGATTTTTCACACATCTGACGTATTCAGCTACAATCTTCACTGAAAACTTTTAGTTTTTAATAGAAAACTCTTTTCCAGAATTTTAGGTCTGTTGCAGAATGAGGCCTTTGTCGGGGATGAGCCATTTGTCGGTGAGGGGAGACTCGGACACTCAATATGAGTGATCAGCAAGTTCCATTTATTGAAGAGAGCATCAGACACTTAGACAGCAAATAATGAGCTTATGAATATTCTGCAAGCCAAGCTCTATTGGTTAAACTATACCATCAACTCTTCCTCATTCCTTTGGGCCTACATTCCCTATTTCCCACATCTCTCTGTCTGCTTGTTATCATACCCAGCTAGGCCCAAGGACACGCTATCTTGCAGGTGCAAAACTCAAGTGAGCTGTGTTTGGTACTTTCCCAGCTCCTGGTCGGCTAACAAGCAAATGTCTACGTGACCTCTGTCATGTAGCCATTTCTCCACATAGGTCTAGTTTTAAAAATCTCTGTTTTAAATCTTCTTGTTTGTTTTAACTTCGGAAATCAAATCCAGAAATCATGCAAATTGCAGGTAGTTAAAAGGGAAAATGTTCTTCTCACTTCTTTCAGAAGAATCTCCCAGGTTCTCACCTCATGTTTAACTACAAGAGATCAGAGACACTCAAGAGTCAAAGAAAATTTCAATGCACAGGGAAAGACATTTTGGATAGATGTGGTCCACAGTGGTCCCATGCAGAGTGCAAGAGGGAATACTGTACAGAAAAAGGAGGTTAAGAGTAGAAATTTGGAAATCACCTGGCAAAGAGTGTGAGATAAATTGGTAAAAAGCTCAAATCTTCCATATCTGGTTTTCTAACTGCTGTAATTTTAGGGAAAGCAAAAGACACCCTGGGTTTGAGGGATGCTGTTAGTGATGGTTCTGGAAGGTTTTGACTTTTACTTTGTTCCTGTGTTTCATTTAGAATAAAACACTGCTTTTAGGGCTGCTCAAAGCCCATAATTCCTACTGCATGGGAAATGTCTGTATTTCAAATCTTGTTTTCCTTCTTAGCTGAAAATATTTTTGCTGCTGAGCTTTTGCCCTGCCTTAGGTGATGTATTCCCCTGTTCCCCAGGCAGCAGCAGCTGGGACCTTCCCAGCATGGTGGGTTTGTACTCCAGTGGCAAAACCCTTCTGGTGAGCCCCAAACGGAAAGCCAAGAATGCTCTGTCTAAAGAGGCAGCACAGTGCTGAGCAGGGCTGAGGACTGGAGGTGTTCTGGGGAGATCAGAGAGAAATCCAACCTGTAACTTCCAGCGTGGCCTTTGCATTCAGCAGAAATTATAAACTGCCAAAGCAACTCCTAGTACGGATCTGGGAGCCCACTGGAAAAACGGGGTGTGGTCCCAGCTGGTCATTCCTGAAAAAAAACAGGAAAAAAATCACCAGCTCCCAGCTGGTGGTTCCTGAAAAAAACCAGAAAAATCTGCAGCAAAAGTGATCTGATAAATGGGAGAGGCTGTGAAACACAGAGCAGCCACTAAAGAAGTGGGAACTTGAGCCAGGGAGATGTAAAGAATAAACTGAAAATGTGGATCAGTATGTTTAAAAATAGGTCAGACTAACCCACTGTGTCTGGTTTTACCAATGAATAATAAGTGTTAGTTGGATGTTTCATAGACTTGTTTAGCTTGGAAGAGGATTTGGGAAATCTTCTAGTTCAGCATCCTCCTCACACTCCAGAGTTAGATCGGGATTGTGCCCTGCTGAGCTTGTGTTATCTCTGGTGAATAGAATTCCACAGACTTCCAGGGCAACTTATTCCTAATTATATAGAGAATTATTGCTGGTAATTAATCAGAACTTGTTATCTGTTGCTTTTTGCTGTGCATGTTTGAGGAGAATCTGGTTCCTCTTTCTATATAACCACAGCTGAAGCGAGGCCAATGCCTTTAATTTTATGACTTCAGGCTGACTAAACCCAATTCTTGGCATTTGCAGTCTGGTGGCCCTGTAAACACCTTGGTGGCCCTGTAAACATCTTGGTGTCCCTTCTCCTCTGGACTCCCTCCCATTTTCTGTGTACTCAGTACAGGGAGCTGGGCACAGTGCTCAGTGCAGTGCCAAAGGTGACAAATGCAGAAGGGATAAACAGAGCAGAAAAAGGCAAATAAATCTCAACTCGATGAAATGTCAAATGTGAATTCTGACAAAGGGTGGAAAAAGAGTAATTTTCAGCTCTTCAGTGCTCCTAGAGACCCCTCGTTCTCCTGTAGGAGTTCTGTGGAGTTGTAGGAATTCAGGGATCCCAAAAAAGGTTTCAGTTTTAAGTAGCCCAGAAGATAAATACTGTCTTCATTTCAGAAAGAAAGGTCAGAATTTCTAGAGGATAATGCTAGAGATGTTTGAAAAAAGGAACTGTGAAAAGTTTTTCTCAAGAAATAAATTCATCTCCATTAAGATAATAAAATTCACATTTGTGGTATGAAGTTGGAGTTATTTTTGAAGAAACAGTTTTCAGTTCTAACAGAATTACAGGTTTGATGTAGGTAGTGTTGAATGAAACTCTGTAGGGGTACAGGGGAGCAGAGTTCAAGTTCATTATTCACTGACTGTAGAGCAATATTTTTAATGCTATTGAATATGCAGGACAAACATCTTACGTTTCTGACAGACTCAGCTGCCTTGGACTTTCTGTTGGTGTTAATTTTGCTCATCTGAGCATCTCTCCTGCATCTCCTGGATGCTTTGCCATGTATTCCTCATGCACCACATTCTTCTTGTGTTTCTCCATCTTAGACTTCAAGGATTGTGGATCCTCCTGCTCAGGGCTTGTGGTTTTATTTTATTTAAAATTTTTTTAATTATTATTATTATTGTCTTGTGCCTACTTGAAAAAGAGAAAATCCTTGTCCAATCTATGAGGATTCTTGCCAGAGGATCTGATGATATAGATGCCTGGTGATATAGATGCCAGCAATGGGATATGTTTGTAGATTATTTTATAATTTATTTTTAAGGCCCAGGAATGGCTTGATCTTGGCCCACAGAATACTTACTGAAGTAGAAATACATGAAACTGTGGTATTAAAATCCATGTTATTAAGAGCCAGGGCCCAAAAAACTAAAGTGCAATTGGCTTTACCCTACACAAGCTGTTTTTCCAAACTTCTGATGTAGGGAAGGCTCTGGTGCCTCGTCCCTGCACAATGCACAGCAAAGCTTCCTCAGTTGTGTGATCAAACCCACAATGATTTGGAATTAAATTTCAATAATTTAAGTAATCCTTCTGGCATTGCAGCTCAGGGCACATCAAATTGGAAATCCTATTAAGAAAAAGTGTCTATATTTATAAGGACAGGAGGTTCAAAAAGTGCAGTTGAAGCCAAAGCTTTTAAGCTGTTTGATTCAATGGGACATGAAAAACCTGTTAAAAATAATGGGGAGGAATTTACTGCACTTAGTGAGAGTTTTGACAATTAAAAGAAAGCGTAAAGAATCTCCATGAACATGAAGAATGGCAAAATAGCTTTTGTGAGAGTGGGAAGCACAAATGGAAACATGCAAAGTTATAATGTGCAAATTCTGTTGTCATATGTGCAATAAATAATCTATGCAAAGAGATTCCAGTTACTGGACAAACAAAAAAAAGTTTGTTTCCCTAAAATAAATGTAAATTTAGGGTATTTTTGTGGAGAGGTAAACTTCTCATCCTGCTTGCCTGTTTAAGGGTTTAAAAAAAATCCACATACACATCTAGTTTGGAACATTTTTTTACTAAAACTTTCTCAGCATCTACTCAATCCAGAAGGGTGAGAATGGCAAGATATTCCTGAAGATGGCAGCTCTGGAGTTGTTGGCACTAATAAAGTGTTAAAGCTAAGTATATGGCTGAGGAGTTTGCATATTGTCTTTTTCACACTCCAACAACAAAGTGTGGAAGAAACCTGAGGGATAATAATTTCCTGGTCTCATTTCCCAAGACTGTCATTCCTTATCTTGACATACTATTAAAATAATTTCATTATCAGTATTTTTTCTTGTCATTAAGTTACTCATGCTTCTGTTAGTTTTATTTCTAAAACCTTGAGTGCCCACACACAGACCTTCCCTTCATATGCATGTCCTTTGCCAAATACTTGTATTGGATCATCTGGTCCCCTGTAAAACTTCTGCCTAATTATAGTTGAGTGTTCTGAGGGATGACAGAATCCCCACAGAATCAATAGGAATCTGCACAAAAGGAGGAGAATTTGATTGCTTGGTTGATTTCCTAGCAGGTTTGGTTTGGTTTTTATTTTGTTGTAGTTAGTGATACACATATACACAAGCAATTTATATTTGCAGTTGCTAAAACTCCCAGAAGAATTCTTAAAACCAAATAGTGAAGTTTCCTAAGTATCAGTTTATCTTTTGGTCCATCATTCTGTCTTTGGTGCAGATAACAGGATTCAGCTCTGCCTCTCCTAGGAATTCTTTAGTTTTGTTGCACTTTCAATTTTAAAATGAAAAATTGAAAATTTAAAATTTGTTGCACTTTCCATTTTTCAATTTTAAAATTTCAATTTCAAAGCCTGGTGTAGAGGTGTTGAGGTGCCTCTGTTGGAGCTGTGTGTGTGAGGTTTTGGGGAAGGGGTTGGTCAGTTCTTTGTGGCAGCAGCTCTGGCCACAGAGAGCAAGGCACAGCTTTCCCAGGCATTGTCCTGGGCCAGGCTGTGAGAAGATCAGAGAAAATAATGATAAACAATTCTTATCTTCACTTGCTGCACCTGCTGTTGTGAACATGTGGAATGTGTAACAGAGATTCGTTTATCAAAGGGTGATTTCTTAACCGGCCAATAGTGATGGTGTTTGGATTCAAGGACTAGTTGGGTCCAGACTGTCTGGAAGGGTGATGGGTTTCTTAATAAGAATAGTGTAATAAAGTGATTGATCTTCCTTCTGATCAATCTTCTGATTGACTCTGTTGAATCATGGAGTCAATGCTCATTACTACCCAGCTGGGGCCTGTGACAACAGGTCCTTCCATGGACACTGAGCAGACCCTGAGGCTGTTTGGAAGCACAGCAGCATGTGCCAGGCTTGGATTTGGGATTTCAGGACTGGCTGCTGAGCTCCCACAGCCTGGCTGCACACAGATCCCCACATCTCCACCTCTGAGGTTTGAACGTGGTGTGGAGCAGATCTGCTTGTGCCTTGTGCCTTAGCATCCAGAGCAGCACCAATGATTATTGAAGGTGTGGAACCTGGGGTTCTGTGGGGAGTGGTACAAACTTAAGGAAATCTTGCATTGGTACTGGAGGGAACTCGGTAGTGCTGCTGTGATTTTAGTGCCAGGCACATGGGTTGATAGGAGGCAGAATGTGTGAAATTCCATGTATATATATCTATCTCAATATGTGTGTGTGTATTCGTATCTGTAAGTGTGTAACATTTTTATCCTGAACTGGAACAGACTGTGGGTGGGTGGAGAGAAGGAATGGCACTTATTGGAGGTATTCAAATGCTCCAAACTGGACCAGGCTATTCCTGGGCAGCCTGCTCTGAGTGGAGGAGCACAAAGCACATTGGGCTGGGTGAGTGCCAGAGGTGCCCTCCAAGTGACATCCCCCTGGGATTCTCTGAATTGTAAGTGAGAGCAAGTCTAAATATGAAAGAAAGTGCAATTGTGTGGAAACTGAAAACTATTTCAGTCCACTCATCTTTCTGAAGGTGGGAGATGAATGAGGCAGACTGGGAAAATAGTGTGGGTGACCTGCCCAGGGAAATTAGAGCTCCTAAGTTCCTGTTTTAAGAGGCTAATTTGAGAACCACATCTCTCAGGTGTGGTGCTGACACTCTCAGTATGATGAAATTTCCAAGTTCTCTTTTTTTTTGTGCTCCTTTCAAGCTGCAGAGCCAGTGAATAACTCATCTCAGCAGCCCAGCAGGATGTGCATCCCCTGAGATCCCCTTGTCTGACAGCTCACACATTTGTAGTGCAGGTAGTAGTTTTGATAGATGCACTGACTATTAATGTGTGACTCCACTCAGAGCAGCTGAGGGGATCTGCTCAGCTGTTCACAAAGTTTCTCTGAGAAAACTACAACTATATTTTATTAAATATTCCTTTTCCCCCACTATTGTTATGGAGAACACCTAATCTATAGCCAATTCTTAGTTCCCTCTCCATCTGTAATGTTTTGGTTAAACACTGTTTTGAAAAGATGAGCCAATGGCAAATAATTAATCTTTTTCTTTAAACTGCTAATTGTACATTCTTGGAGTAGAGCTGGGGTTTTTCAGGTAGGCCATGTTCCTTCCCAGTAATGAGTCATTCTGTTCCTGAAGGTTTTATTTAACAGTTCACCTTTTCTTTTGTGTGGCTCCTGACAGCAGCCCTCTATAGTTTTTATTCTGTCATTTGCTGATATGTGTCTATAAAGATGGAAACACAGGAAAAAGTGAATTTGTCAGTAATTCCTTATGTGAGGAGCAGTGTCATGAAAACACCTGAAAAATCTTTCCTTCATTCTGTTGCTTCAATTCTTCCTTCTATACACATATTCATTTACACATACAAAAAGTACTTAAAAATGTTGTCTTTCAACACAATCACAGATGCTTGTGACTTTTTTTAAACTTTTGCTATTTATCAGAGAAAACACTGCCACTTTAGTGAAAATAGAAACTTATACCACTTACACCACCTCTAAAGAAGTAAAAATGTCAAGGGGGCCATAAAAGGAGAATAACACAGTTTGTTTTGGAAATTGTTCCGTGACAACTTCTGTAATCATTTTGACAAAAGTTCTGTAAACTGAAACCTTTGTACTTTTTCAATTGAACGAGCTCTGAAGGCACAATGCGTCACTGGAAATAGAAATTAAAGACTTTTATTCTTGGCAAGAAGCTCTGCACTCTGTGCCTCCAGAGTAAAGATGTTCTCTGAAACAAACAGAGAATTTTTGTGTGTGATATATTATAATGGGCGCTGCTTCCTTGACTTTTTATCCTTTGTGCTGCTCTGGAAGCACAACAGATCTGCCTTCTTTGCATACTAATAAACATTGCTGCTTGTAATTATTCTGTGGTTACAGTAGCTCTCCTTTGAGATGAATCTTTGCTATGCTATTTACTTTGTTTCAGTTATTTGGAGCCTTTAGTTCAACTGTAAAACAAGGCTTTATTTTTGTTGTGATGTTTATTACCTCGCTGTTTTTTCCATCTGTAAGGCAAGGATTGGAACAGCTGTTTAGGACCTGATTCCCTGAAAACAAAAGTCACTTTTCAGTACTTTGATTTTTAAAAAATTGTGCACCTGGTGTAAAAAAATCACTTGGATGTTTTCTTCTATGGTTTTAGTAGAAGTCTAAGATCAACCTCTACACCACACTAGATGAGAGTAGAAACTTCTCATGAGTTGCTATAAGTGATCAGATAAATGATATTTTTTTATGTGATGGAAGATGTGTATTATTTATAATTTTGGTTTTGATAAGCATCCCATGTTTTACTATATCTGTGATACTTTCCATGATGTTTGCCAAGTTTTCATTTGGCAAAGCAAAAAATACAACTGATGACAAAAACTCATCTCAGTTTAAGTTAATTTCTTTGAACATATGGTATCAGTTAGAGTCTCAAACAGGTACAGAAATAAGAAGAAAAGAAAGCCAAACAGGTAGAGCATTTGAAGAATAAACACTTGTAATAGAGGAGAACTTCAAAATGTATTCTTTACATCAAATCATGACCAAAGCAGTTTACTGATTTATTTAATTAGCAGGCAATCAGGGAATTAGGCACCTGGACAGTATCAGCCATTCTGTAGATAAACCCCAACAGATGACATTTGTGAGATATGATGATGGAATGAACTATAAATTTCTAATTCCCTCTGGAACTTGTCCTGCATTAACTATATGATGCTTCTATCCCCAATCGTCTCATTCTGTGTATGTTGAATAATAAGTTTTGTATCTTTAAGAGAGTTCCAGGGAGTGAAGGGGGGGAGAGAAGAAGCGTGCAGTTTGTTTTCAGATACTCCACTCCTCCACATTCCTGCTCCTGGACTGTTTTGTCTGCGGACGGACAGAAAACGGAACAGAGAGCTCTCCTTTGCTTTTTAGTTAGTTCTAGCTAGCTGAGGCAGAGAAGATCCCTGGACTGTTTTCTTTCCCTTTTTCTCTGGACCTCTTGAAACTGCTCTGGACTGAACACCCAGGAGAGCACCAGCAGATGCAGCTGTGGCCCACCGAGCCAGGCCTGGCCTGCGACAATTCCAGCACCGGAATTCTTCCACTCCCTGGAACACCCTTAAGGGTACTAAACTTATTATTCAACATACACAGAATGAGACAACTGGGGATAGAAGCATATAGTCAACCCAGGACAAATGAATCCCTGAAGGGTTTTGTTTTCCCTGCCACACTGGCCCTGTTCTGTGGTTCCCTCTCTGCCGGTCCCCATTGTGGGGTCCAGCCCAACTCTCCACTTTGTGATTCCTTGTGCTTAGCTGGGTTTTCATGCTGGGTTTTCACGCTGGGTAGGAAATGGAAAGACAGAAGCTCCCACAGACACTGAGGGGTTTGATCTGCAGCCTAGGCATTAAGCACTTCTGCCTTTTCCTCATCTGCAGATACTAAGTTCCCACCTTTGTCCAATAAAGAACAAAGGCTTGTCTTACCTTTCTTTCTACCATTAATGTATTTGTAAAAACATTTTTTATTATCCTTTACAGAAGTCGCCATTCTAAGTTCAAACTGAGCTTTGGCCTCCCTAATTTTTTTTCTGCATGCTCTAGCAGCCTTCTTGAATACTTCCTTAGAGACCTGACCCTCCTTCCAACGCTGATACATCCTCTTTTTATTCTTAAGTTCCTCCAAAACCTCCTTGCCCAGCCAGATTGGACGTTTACCCCGTTGACTGATCTTTTGGCACACAGGGATGGTCTGTTCCTGCGCCCTCAAGATCTCTGTTTTGAGGTATGCCCACCCTTCCTGAACTCCTTTGTTTTTTAGGACTGCTTCCCAAGGGACGCTCTGAATAAGTCTCCTGAACAGGCCAAAGTCTGCCCTCCAGAAGTCCAATGCAAGAGTTTTACTGGTGCTCTTCCTGACTTCACCAAATATTGAAAACTATTATTTCGTGATCACTCTGCCCCAAGCGACCTCCAACCACATCTCCCACCAGCCCATCTCTATTTGCAAATAGCAGATCTAACATAGTCCCTCCCCTGGTGGGTTCATCCACCAGCTGCAACAAAAAGTTGTCCTCCATACATTCTAAGAATTTCCTTGACTGCCTCTTTATTGCTGTATTAAGTTCCCAGCAGATGTCTGGTAGGTTGAAGTCACCCACAAGAACAAGGGCTGATGATCTTGAGACATTACCTAGCTGCTTATAGAATAAGTCATCTACTTCTTCTTCCTGGTCAGGTGGACGATAACAGACTCCCAGTATGGTGTCAGCCTTGTTGGCCTTCCCCTTCATTCTTATCCACAGACATTCAACTCCATCTTCCTTTGTTCCAATTTCGATGGCATCAAAAGTTTGCTAAATATAAAGGGCCACCCCTCCTCCTCTTCTTCCTTTCCTATCTCTTCTGAAGAGCTTGTATCCATCCAGTGCAGTACTCCAGTTATGTGAGTCATCCCACCACGTTTCCTTGATGGCAACTACATCATAGCTCTGCAGTTGCACCATGGCCTCCAGCTCTTCTTGTTTGTTGCCCAAACTGCGTGCATTGGTATACATGCACCTCATCTGGGCTACTAAGTTCACCCCTATCTTAGCCTTGCAATTCTTGGGCCTGTTTCCAGATAGCTCAGCTGGTTCCCCTTCCCCCTTCAAACCTAGTTTAAAGCTCTCTCAATGAGGTCTGCCAGTTCGCGAGCTAAAAACCTTTTGCCCTTAACAGAGAGGTGTACCCCATCTGGTTCCAGCAGAGAAGATGCTGTAAAAGTTTCCCCATGATCAAAGAATCCAAAATTTTGCCAGTGACACCAACCCTTAAGCCACTTGTTGATGATGCGGATTCTTCTGTTTCTTTCATCATTTTCCTCCGCCACCAAAGGGACTGAGCAGAACACTACCTGTGCTCCTGCCCTATCAACTACCTGACCCAGTACCCTGAAGTCCTTTCTAATTGCCTTGACACTCCTCAATCTCATCACTGCCAGCCTGGAGTATCAGCAGTGGGTAATAATCAGAGGGCTGAATCAGCCCAGGAAGTCTCTCAGTGATATTTTGTACCCGGGCCCCAGGGAGGCAACAGACTGCCCTGTGGGATGGGTCTGGTCGACATATGGGGCCCTCAGTTCCCTTCAGGAGGGAATCACCTACTACGATTACCCTTCTTTTCTTCTTGATGCTAGAGGTAGTGATCGGTCTTGCAGGTGAATCATAATTGGGGGGTTCACTGGGCAGACAATTCACTCCTAAATCATCTAGCTGTATCTCTAGATCCAGGATCTCATACCTATTCTGAAGTGGTACTTGGCTGGATGATGGGCGGGGGGAGGTCTTTTTATTATTACCACCCCGAATGGGGACCCGTTTCCACTCCTCTTCATCCACCAGGTGCCCTTCTGTTGCCTGAGAGTGGGAGGCATATAACTCCTCAGTCTCTTGATCAGAAGCCTCCCTTAAAGATGGTAGGGCTGAACTCCACCAGTCTATTTCCCTTTCACTTTCCCTAATACTCCTTAACCTTTCAACTTCCTCCCTAAGCTCAGCCAACAGTGAAAGGAGGTCATTCACTTGCTCACAGCGCAGGCAGCTCTCCTCCACAACTCTCCCTGATGCCACCGATAAGCTCAAACACTCTGGGCACGGATGGGTCTGTACACTCACGTCCTTTTTGGAGGGCCCAACTTGGTCACTTATACCAGCCACAGCTTTTGACCGTGTAGAAACCATTATTGGCAAACACCTCAGAAACAAACAGGCAGCAGGGGATTCAAAAATCCAGGGGTTCAGGAATACGGGGATTCAGTAAATCCGAGGGTTTAGAAATCCGGGGGTTCGGAAATCCAGGGGTTCAGGAATGCGGAGATTTGGAAATTCAGGGATTTGGAAATCCGGGGTTTCAGAAATCCAGGAATTCATGTATTTGTCCCTGTTGTGGGGTCCAGCCCAGCTCTCCACTTTGTGATTCCTTGTGCTTAGCTGGGTTTTCATGCTGCGTAGGAAATGGAAAGACAAAAGCTCCCACAGACATGGAAGGGTTTGATCTGCAGCCTTGGGAGAAGCTTGGATTGGTGTAAAAATACAATATGTGATGAACAAAAATTCTGCCAATTTTTTTCTGTGAGAAAAAGGCTACCACTGTTGCTGCTGGGGTGCTGCTTGTGTTATGGTAATTACGGGTCGTTGTTGTTAATAGTTGTTTTTGTATCAGTAAAAGCCCTGGCTGAGGCGAAGTAATGGCCCTTCTGTGAGACAGTGAAGGGTGGGGACATCCTGAAGAGTGAGGAGAAGAGACTTGAGGGGAGGGATATGCAAAATGACTCCAAGGACCAGCATGCCATGAGAAGCTACTGCTCCTAGCTTACTCAAAAAGACCCCAAAAACAACGAGCCACCTGAGAGTTGAGAGATTGGAGTGATGTCTGGACGTCAGGAACAGAGTGCTGAGCCTGCAGAGATGCTGACCACCTCTGGAGTCCCTCTCACCCTGAGCACGGAGTCGTCCTGAAACCGGGAGCAGACAGAGTGAGATTGGGACCAATTCAACATTGGAACCTTGGAAGGGGTCATGGTGCCCTAAAAGCTCCCACGAGGATGGGACCCCCAGCTCTTCCCCTCGTGGACAGAGCTGTGCATATCCTCCTCCTCGTCGCCCTGGGAGAGACGATGGGAAGCTGCATCTCATCCGAGCTGCCCAATCCTGAGCTGATCACTTTTGAATAAAGGCATTAAAAGGAGAGAAAGTCTCCCGCCCTGTTTATTTCCCAATACACAGTCATTAAGCAGAAAAATTATAAACTTGTGTTTCTAAAGTTCTAAGTAAGAATGTGCCTTAAGTGAGAAACTGTATTGATGAGATGGTGAAAGGTTTATAGTGTAGCAATGTAATTGTATAGAGTAAGCTTGGAGTTTAGAAGTTAAAATAGAAGCATTTGTGTGTACATGAGATAGCAGCCCATTGGATGAAAGTATCTGCAGTGCAGCAGAATTAAGTAAAGGAGATACATTAGAAGAACAAAATAAATAAACTTTGTGGCAACTTCCTATTGGGTTAGAAATTTCTATATTGCCTTGTAACAAAGCTCAAGGTAGTCACAACTTCTATGGCTGACTTCTTGCTCCTCTAAAATCTCATGGCCTTTGAGGCTGATGTTTATCTCAGTAATAAATCATTTTTAGCCCCCCAGTAGTCCTACTCCTTCGTTAAGGCATCAATAATAATGCTCTTGGGGTCACTTCTGGCAGATACTGAGTCAAATATCCCACACATCATCTGTCACCCTCTTCCCTCTCCCCTTTGTGACAAATTTTCATGTTTCTTGGCTCTTACTTTTCAAGCTTTGTTTTTTTACTTTCATCACTGTTTAATGCAGCAAAAGGCCTTTGGCTTTAGCATTATCATTTCAGGGGGCTCCTTTCTCGGTTTGGGGGTTTGGGTTTAGTGTGATGTGAGGGACCCACACTCCTTTCTCCTGGAACCCAGATCACTCCAGGAGAGCAGCAGGAGAGGGCTCAGGCTCATTTGTGGGACTGAGAAGGGTTTGGGTTCACTCCCCACCCTTTGCTGCTGTGCTCATCTCTAATTTCACTTCACGCCAGGAGCTGACCCCTGCAGGATTCTGTTCTGGGGTAACTTCTGAGTTACCTCTTCTTTTTATTGAAGATTACATTTATTTTAATGAAGATAAATGCATGGAGGGCACTGACAGGGGGAGAACAGCACTCAGCTCTGCTCCATCCACATCTGTCTCATCTGCTTTTGGTGCTCTCCTTTCTGTGTGCTGGACTCCTGAATAGACCCTGAAATGCAAACAATTGCTGATCATGCTGCTGGCTCTGATAACATAACTCATAATGTTGCCCTAATTACTTACATTATAAAACTGTCAGGTCTGGAACATTTGGTCTCTCAAGGCAGCTCTCCAATTAATCTTTTCCTTTTTATTAGAGATCTTGTTATGTGATTCTCTTTTGGGGAGGAATTAGAAGGTTTTATGTCATAGTGGTGGGTGGTTTTTTTTAAAGCTTTCACTGATAATAGAGCAAGAAGACATCAGAGTTACCCTTTTAAAATTATTTTTATTGCAGCATCTGAAAGAATGTTGCCTTTACTATTAGTGCCCAGCTGCTGAGGGAAAAAACATAGAACAAGCCAGGTTGGAAGGGACCTTGAAAGATCATCTGGTCCAAATTTTTAAGGAGAAAAGGAGCTTTTTTATCACCTTGTCCAGTCATGTTTCAAGAAGCCCCTAGTGAAGGGGATTCTGCCACATCCATGGGGAGGTTATCTCAGAGCTCCCTTGTTCCCAATGTGGAAAAAATTTCATATATAAAGGTGAAACCTCTCCTGGTGAAACTTGTATCTGTTATTTGTCTTTAAAATGTGGCTCTTTGCGAGGCAGAGCCTCCATCCCCTCTGCAGCTGCCTGCTCAGCCCTGAGCTCTGGGAGGTCATCATCCCTCATGGAAAAGGGATTGCTTCAAATCCACCCCAAATAAAGTAGTTTTCCTCATTGTGGTGTTTGTGAGGTCCCCAGGATGAGGTGAGACATGAGAATCTGACTTCATGTTCTCAGAAGGCTGATTTATTATTTTATGGTATCATATTACATTATATTAAAAGAAATGTATACTAAACTATACTAAAGAATAGAAGAAAGGATACATGAGAAGGCTTAACAAGAATGGTTAATAAAAACTCATGATTGACTCCTCAGAGTCTGACACAGCTGGCTGTGATTGGTCATTAATTACAAACAATTCACATGTGTGGATAAACAATCTCCAGACCACATTCCAGATCACCAAAACACGGAGAAGCTGAGGCTTCTCGTCTTCCCAGGAGAAGAAATCCTGGCAAAGGGCAAAGATTTTTCAGAAAATGTCATGGTGACACCTCATCCTTCAGCCCAGCTTTAGCCCACTAAAGCTAAAATTTTAGCTTTAGAGTGAAAGCTAACATTTTGATTTGAGTAAGGAACTCTGTTTGGTGGCTCCTTTTCCCTCCCCTGGTTAAAGCAGAAAGTGAAGGTCCAGATCCTGAAAGATGCTGCTGCTGCTCTGCCTTTTATTTTATACATAAAATGGGAGGATCATGTTTAAATCTCAGCTTAATTCAAAATACATATTTGAGCCAAGGTCTTTTATTGCTAAAATTGTGCACCTGGCTGCATTATTATGGTATAATCTCTCCCCATCTTTCTAGAAGCAAATGCTTCATTTTTCTTCTAAACAATGAAATTATTTACTGAAAAATAAGCTAGCAGATCATGGTGCTTTATTCAGGTGTCTAAGCCACTAAAATACAAAGTTAGCTTTCTCTACCGAGATCTAAATCAGTGATTTTTAAACTATTTTATATAAATAATGGTTCTGAAATGCTCCAATTTGGCCAGGATCTGGGTCTGTAGGCATAAAGCCTCTGCCTCTACTTGTTAAATAGAGGTTCAAGACTGATCAATGTATTTTTCCACTCTGAAAGTCTTGATATTCTTAAAATTAACTTGCAGAAAAATAAATTTAAATCCTGTCACCCTCACAGAATAACAGCACTGGGGTTTTTCTCTGTCTATAAATCTGGATATATAAAAGATGACAATGATAAAAATGTGATGTAGATTCAAGAATCTGTCTGCAATATACTGTCCTTTTGTTCAGTGCAGCTCTAATGCTCCCATTCACCTTGTTTGAAACTATTTCCTTTATAAATTATCATAAACCTGAAAAGGTGGGCTATTTTTTAGGCTTAACATAACCAGCACTGCCTTATTTCAAAATCTAATACAATTATGAACACACCGTAACTTTTGGATGATTAAATTGCAAATTGTGGGTGTCCACGAGGCAAGCAGATACATTAAATTTGTTCACCTTCATAACTCATCCTCACACACACTGGATATTTTTCAGGATCACACCAAGCTGTGCTTGTTCTGCCTGAGGTACATTCTACAGTATTTATGGTTTATCAGATGTACAGGAGATCTTCTTCAAGGAGATACTCATACATCATTTGAACTTCAGTAGTTATTACACTGTTTTAATGGAAAAATGTTATAAATGAATGAGTTTTATTCTCTCTGAGACACTTATATTTTTGAACATGACTTTTTCAATGATGTTATTTTTTCGTTCTATGAGAACATGAACTTGTTTATTGCTCGCTGATTTTATAAACATATCTCCTTTTCTCCTTGGAGAGCTATAAAGAAAAAAAAGGTCAGCAAGCAGAAGCTAAGTAATCTGAGTGTAGTTTTCCAGAAGTTTTGTGGAGTAAATGTGACAATCAAAAGTAATCAAGACAATTTCCTTCCTATTTGCATTGTATTTGAATGAGGAATATAATCTACAAAGAAATATTTAAAAGTGAGGTTTTGATTTACAGCTGTAAACTAAGGGATATCTGGCTTAATCCACATGGAAAATACCTGCAGTCGATATGAACCTAGACTGTGAGCTCATCAAATAAAAAAGATTGATACTTATCTTGCAAACAGGCCCAAGATCCCCAGGAAGGAGGTGGTTTAGTGTTTGTGGATGGAGCTGAGGCTTTTCCCCTGTACCTTGGTGCAGAGCTCTCCTCTCTGATGCTGACACACCTGAGTGTCAGTGCTGCAGGTGCCAGGCTCACCTGCCTGGTTGGAGGGGCTCCCTTTGTCCCCATGGACTTTGCCACTGATGCCCTCTGAAGGCTGCCCTGGAATAGAGGCTGGAGGAGTTAAAGAACAAAATAGGGATTTACTAAAAGGATCTTCTCCATGGATCCACCTTGGGCAGCACAGGAGCCCAGCCAGGGCTGCACCCAAGATGAAGCAAAATGGTCACAAAATGCACCAAAATGGTCCCAAAATGCACAATCAGTCACAGGGTCTCTCAGACCTCTCTCAGATCAGTTCTGCTCCATTTGCACCTTGCAGTTCATTGTCCCATTGCAGCTTTAGCCCATGCAGTCCCATCCTGCTTGTTTTTCTCTCTCCAGCCCACGGTGTTTGTGCTCTTGGGGCTGAGATTGGGATCATTTGTCCTTGGTGCCCAGCTGGAGCAGGAATTGTTTTGTCTCCCTGCTCTGTGCACAGAGCTCACCATCCCCTAATATAAAGCTCAGACCCAGACACTGAAGCAGCGCAGAATCTGAAAAATATAAAAGCTAAAACCTGAGGCATCACCATCACTGTTATATTTGTGATTTCTGACCAAGCCCTGTGCAAGGCAGCAACCCTTAGGAGCTCATGTTGTAAATACATTTTTTCCCCTGCATTTTGCTTGTGTGGGACTCCTGACCCAGCACTCAGCTCCCCAGCCTGCCCAGGCAGTGGCACTGCAGAGCTGTGGGGGAATGGGCTCTGCCCACCCTGGGGTCCCCTGATTCATGAGGATCCCTGTGCTCCTCTCCCACAGGATTCCTGACGCTGGGAAGGGCTAAAGAAGGCTTGGGGGGTTTAAAACTTTTGGCAAGGGCAGTGACAGGGGTGCCTTGGGATTTATCTTTCATATTTTTCAGATCCTGTACAGCTTTAGGGGATAGTTCTAAACTCCATAACCTGTCAGCCTCTGTTCTCCCAGACCAAACAATTCCTCTCTAGGCCTGAAACTCAAGGACACCTCACTGTCTCAGGCCCTGAAAAATGTAAACAACAGGGAATTTTGGGGGGTAAACTTGGAGTAAATGACTTCATTAGCTGAAGCTGTAATTGGAGGACTAACCCCATATGCGTAAATGGACCAAACTTATAATTGTGTGAAAAACTTGTGCCCATAGTCCATCCTGGGTGCAGCCTCTGGGAGGCTTTGACTGCCCAAGGTGTATCTGTTAAATAAATACTTTTAATAAATAACTCACCTTTAATTAATATCCACTTTTATTCTCTTGATCTTGTCTAGCCTCTGTTCTAGACATCCACTGCAAGGCATCAACAGAGACAGGTTTATTTCTGCATGCAGTTTAGGAAACTGTTCTGTAGCATAACAAAAGGGGAAAAAGTCCCCTAAATTCACATTAAATAATCTTTGTTAAGCTCCAGTGTGCTGCCCAAATCTGCAGCAGTCCTCCCAGGGAATGCTGTTTGGATTAGGGATGTGGGTAGCAGAGAGAACCAGGAATGTCCAGGAGTGCTTGGACCCAGAGAAGTGTGCACTGAATGATCCTGGGATTATTTGCACATGGATTGCAGCCACTTTTGGGACAGAAATAGGTCCAAATCTTATTAATTTCCTGCGTCTTATTCCTTTCCTGTCACAGGTGGAAGAGGTGAGAACATTTTGTGTGTCTTCTCCAGAGAACTTACTATTTGCTTTTTTTCATTTATCTTTTCTATGATTGCACTGGATAATAGTGCAAAGTCGTATAAAATTAAAATTAGGTTTGAAATAGAGTTTGTTAATCACAGTATTTAACTGTTGTGGTTATTGTTTCCTAAGAGATTAATGAGGTGAATTATTGTCACATAATTAAACCACAGTTTATCTAATCTCTTCCATACCCTTGTGGTTTTCTGTTATTCAAGTATCACTTGAAGGTTAATTTCACTTAGCTCATATATAGTTGACTTTGGCAATACAGTTAATATCAAAATTTGTTTTTAAGTCTATTTGAAAGTCATTATGCAACAGCTTTGCCAAAATTATCACTTTAGGCTTTACAAGTGAAGGTAAGGACATAAAAAACAGTTAAATCAGCAGAGTCACATACAGATACAAATTCAAAATATCCCCTAAAATGTTTTTGACTGGAGCCTTTTCCTAGAAGCAAGGAATTCCTCAATTGCTGCTCAGATCAGCTCACTGGCTGTTTCCTGGGGTACTTGGGCAGAAAATCCTTTTGTCCTGCTACACAAAAATTAGGAACATGCAGTAATATCTTCATAGGAAAAAACAAAATGACAGATTCATCAAAACATGCCTTTTCTCTCAGAGAAATAGATTAATTTATATACTTCAATTTTTTTTAATCCCCAAACCCAACCTTCTTAGTTCTTGAGCTGTGATCTGCTCATTTTAATTCCCTATTTCTGATTTATTCTCACCCTGGATCTATTTGAAAGATGGGTATTCTATTTATTATACTACAATAGAAAAGCTGCTATTTTGTCCTTGTATTAATCACAGGTTTTTTACATCAATTTTTTGCTTTCTCTTCAGTAAGCCTAAGAAATTACCTACTCTAAAACTGTGTAATTTCCTCTAAGTTATGCTGCCAAAGCTTTCAATCTACTATTTTCTCTCATTGCTCTCTCATCTCATCCTATTATAACATGGACAAAATTAAAATTCTTTTCATAAAATTATAGCTAAGCGTAGAATCAACCCCAAAATGAGACCTTTTAAGAAAATAAGAATTCAGTGGCATGGAATTTAATAGTTTGGATATTAATTCACAGTGCAGAAGCTAAAGTAGTAAGTGGTTACACAATTTTGAATCCAGAGACTTTCTCTCTTCTGACCAGAATTCACAGATCAGTGATGTCTGAAAAATATGACATTCTTGAGCATTTAATCTAAGTTGTATTTTATTTTGAGAGATTTATCAGCCAATATTAAAGCAGTGAAATCACTGAGTAGCTTTTTGGTTATGACCCTCTTAAAAGACATCCCATTCTGCATTTCTAGAATAATTTCTTCTTCTATATACTTTTCACTATAAATACCCTGCAATTTGTTTAGTTTTCCTCTGTAGTGAGTTAGAAGAGGATCCTTTGTGTCAGGCACAGCACATTCCAGTTTTTCCCAGTTGTTTTTCCCAGTTTTTCCCTGTTATTCTTGCTTGCATGTTTTCTTTGTGGTCACTTTCCAGTGCAGTGGAATTCCTTGAGCTGCCTGCTCATGGCCTGTATGCCACGAATATCTAAACCACAATTATCCTGCTCCTTCTGAAATTGTTTGCTCCCTCTCCCCTGCTTCTGTTGCCTCAGAAATGGTGTGCCATCAGCAGATGGGACAATTTTGAGCACAGCATGCCAAGGTCAGGGCTCCAGGCATCAATCTGAAGCTCCCAGGAGCTGCAGCTCCCCCTGCTCTCACAGCTGGCTGCTCCTTGCTGGGTGTCTCTGGAGCCACTGGAATTTGTTTTGTCAGCCCCTTGCAAACATGTTCACCTCCTTTCAAATCAAACTGCTCTGTGCTGTGCTACCAAATGCTTTCCTGAGTTCCTGATAAATTGTGGGTTACATTGGGATTGTCTCCAGGTATGTATGGAAGGAATTTGAGTTGTCTGCCTTTTCAGAAAGCTCCTCTTTCTCTGTATTCAGCCTCCTTGTGGTCTTCTAAGTCAGGCATTCCTAAATCTGGTTTAATAATTTTCTGTCTTCTGCATTGCTGAGTGCAGGATAAGAAGCTTGGGTTTTCTGTGATCTTGGAGCCTTTTAAATTCTATTAACTGCTACTCTGGTTCTCAGATACTCCCTTCCTTCCTTCCTTGTGAGTTATCACAAATCCTGCCCAGGGCTTTCCTTTTCCCCTCACCATTTTTCTACCGATTTCTCAGTTGTAATTCAACCAGGCCTGGAGCTTTGGCAATGTTTAATAGTTCTAATTGCCTAATTAAGGTATCAGCTCTAGTAGACCAGAGCATTCTTTCTCCTCAGTCTTTCCAGTTTGCAGGAGTGTGCTCACCACTTCTGTCAGATTGTCCTCCTTTGAGTATTCATTATGAGCTGTCTATAAAGATATGAGTAATCTGTCTCTTTATTTTTAAACTGCCTTGCTTGAAGATACTTCTCCCATTCCTGTCAGGCTACAAGTAGGTGAACAAAAAAACCCCACAGTTACACAGAAAAATTGCTATTACTGTGAAACAGAGGAAAATCTGTCTTTTTCTTTGCTTTTCAGGAAAAATATCAACTCTGTAATAATGGCATGTGTGCATGAGAGAGGAAAGGAGACACTTGGGGACTGAGTGTAATAACCTGTAGTGATAAGAAGGGGTAGAGATAATGAAAGTTAATTGGCAAAAATGAAATCAAATCCTGCCAGGTGAGCGTGTTTTGCCTGTGACAGTCACTGCTGGGTGATTGCTCTGGCTTTGCTCCATCCTGGGAGTTTTTTCTGTGCAGTTTTTCCCACTCCCTCCCCTGTCCATGGGGGGACACAACACTGACCAACAGCTGGGTGGGAGCTACACAGCCCCCAGCTATATTTTTCCTCTTATAAAGAAATCTCCATAACCTTAACAAAAAAAAAAAAACTTCTCTCCCTAAATAAACTAAAAAAACCCCTCTATTTTAAAAATAGTTAACTAGCTAAAAATATAACTGATGCCTCAGGTCTGAGCTTTTGTATTTTTCAGATTCTGTGCCGCTTTAGTGTGTGAGGCTCCACGTGAGGGGATGGTGAGCTCTGTGCACAGAGCAGGGAGACAAAACAATTCCTGCTCCAGCTGGGCACCAAGGACAAATGATCCCAATCTCAGCCCAAGAGCACAAACACCGTGGGCTGGAGAGAGAAAAACAGGAAGGGCAGAGTCACTGTCCAGACACTGCCTCTCACTTCCCTTTCAGGCTGCTCTAAGCACAGCTACCAAGAGGTGTAAATGGATGCAGTACCTCTGTTTTTCAGTGCCACGGTGGTTAATTGTATTATTTGTAAATGTTTCATATAAAAAATACTTATGTTGGTAATTAAAAAACACTTTAAATAGTAGTCTTCAAAAATGTTCTCCATCAAACACCACATTTTGAAAAGATGCATAGAACAAAAGATATTATACTGGCCTCATCAGACAAAGAAATTCTTCATTTTTTCAACATTTGTTGGGTAATCAATGTTCCTGTTTGTCTGCTTCTCAAATTTTAACAAGTAATTCTGCTTATAATTGTGGCACTTGCTGATTTTGTACCAATTTGCACCTGCTGTGTGTAGGATAATAGCACAATTCAATTTGTACTGTAGGAAGAACATTCTTGCTGCTCATTCTACCTGGAAATGTCTGAATTTATAGGTGGAGTTACCCTGTTGAAACACACAGTTACTGGGGTAAGTGGGAGTTTAGATTTTTACTTGTGTAAGAAAAACAAAACCCCAAATAAATGTGATTTTCTTTGTTATGGATGCAGGAAAGTATCAAAAATTATTGTGGCCCAAAAAAAAGTGGTTGTCTTACTAGATTTTATCCACTGTGATATAATCCATTTTGATTGTGGATATCTAGTGATATCCATTGGTTGTAATGAAGGTGATGCTTTGTGGAGGCTGAGCTAGAGAAGAGGCTGGATGGAGTTACAGAATAAAGCAGGGATTTATTAAAAGGATCTCCTCAATGGATCCACCTTGGGCAGCACAAGAGCCCAGCCAGGGCTGCACCCAAGATGAACCAAAATGGTCCCAAAAATGGATGAACAGTCACAAGGTCTCACTTTTATAAGTTCTGCTCCATTTGCACCTTGCAGTTCATTGTCCCATTCCAGCTTTAGCCCAGGCAGTCCCACCCTGCTTGTTTTTCTCTCTCCAGCCCACGGTGTTTGTGCTCTTGGGGCTGAGATTGGGATCATTTGTCCTTGGTGCCCAGCTGGAGCAGGAATTGTTTTGTCTCCCTGCTCTGTGCACAGAGCTCACCATCCCCTCACATGAAGCCTCACACACTAAAGCAGCACAGAATCTGAAAAATATAAAAGCTAAACCTGAGGCATCAAACCTGTCCCATCCCAGGGGACTGGTGAGCAGGGATCCTGTCCCATCCCACAGGAATTGGTGATTTGGGATCCTCTCCCATACCAGGGGATTCCTGATCTGGGATCCTCTCCCACCCCAGGGGATTGGTGATTTGGGATCCTCTCCCACCCCAGGGATCCTGTCCCATCCCAGGGGATTGCTGATCTGGGATCCAGTCCTGTCCCAGAGAATTGGTGATTTGGGGTGCAGCAGTGCCTCTCTGGTGCCATGCCCAGCAGAGCTTTGCCTTTGCCACAGAGTGCTCAGGGCAGAGCTTTGCCAGCAAGTGTTAAAGTGAACAACAAAACCACAGCAGCTTTAGTTGTTGAATATTTCCTGTTTATCTGCCCGAGACCCAGGCAAATTAACAGCAGCCATCTCATTTTTGTTTCTTACAGATTATTCTCCTGTGACTTTTAATTAAAACTTCCCTTAGGCACAGAAGAACCATCGGTGATTTTATTTTTTTCCTGGACTCTCTCAGCTTTAATTACCTTTTAGGATTTGAAATAAGCCTTATGTTTGCACCAGAACATGTTTACTACAGAAGAAAGTGGCAAAGGGATCAGCAGGGATATTTACTATAAAATCAAAATTTCACATAAAATATATTTAAAATATAGCCAAGTAAACGTTCCCTTCCCCCTCCTAAAAACCCCATGGCCAGGTTTAATAGTCTTTCATGTATTTGAGACTGAATAAGTTGTGTTGAATCTCCCATTCCTGCACTATTCAATTTTTACTGGAAATATGATTACATTGAAATGAGACTCCATCGGAGAAATAAGATATTGGATGGGCAGTAGACCAAGCCAAATTTCTGAGCAGTTTGCATAAATGTTTTTCCAGCCATAATAGCAGCTTCAGAACTTAAGCAGAAGAGCTAACCTGTGAGAATGCAATTCCTATTCACTGCTGCTGCAAACACCTTGTTTGCCAGAGAATCATCCCGTTTGTTTTGTGTTCTCCTGCAAATAAATTTGGTGTAAAAAGAGCTGCAATGGGTATAATGTCATTCCAGCTGGAGAGAGGGGAGGTTTTTAGCCACTAATAGGTGTGTAAATATGGGGCACAATGCATTCATGCACATCAGGGGCAGGGAGAGCTGGGAGTTAATGGGATGAGCTCCCCAGGACACCAGCAGGGAGCAAGCATAGTGGGCTGCACTGTGAGCACAGGATGAATAAAATAGTCCTAATAATCCCCTGCTGCTGACTGGGGAACTGCTGGCAGGTCTGCAAAAACCAGCTGAGTTGCCTTAGAATAGGGATAAATGTGTAATGCTGAGCAGATGAAATATTTCTGGGAGGCCTCTCTGGGCTGAGGAGAGCCCCCTCATGCTTTCTACAGCAATGGGTTCCTTGGCAGAGAGACTTTGGAGGTGGGGAGGCACAGCCCAAGGTATTTTATGAATTTTATTGATTTTAGGGACAGCTCAAGGTGTGTTTTATTCAAGGTTTTGGGGGGTGTATGTCCAGGCACTGAAAGCATTTGTAGGTGTACACAAATATTCCCAAAGGGCACAATCCAGGCTCATCCCAGCCCATCAGCAGCTGAAGAGGCACTTGATCATTTTGCTTTTTGGTATAGAAGTGAAGAAATCTCTGAGGGAAATAAGGTCTTGCATTGCCTTATAGAATGGATGATATTTTGGTGGCTGTTGTTAATCAGATGATAATATTACTGTAGGCTTCAGCATAATGATTTTTTTTTATATCATTGACTGGCTGGCTGCTTCATGGGCTTTTCAGACAAACAGGAAATAGGGTTAGAAAAAAAAAAGAAAATTAGCTTTTCTTTAATTTAGTTATTTCTGAGCCAGTGTACTTGCCCCAAATCCCCACATAACAGGCTTAAGTTTTGCTTTTCAGGTTTTTTAGCCATTGAGGAACTGCACAGGCAAATCACACTTCTGGACTCAAAAATGGACTTGATTTGGAATTATCTTTTCTTGCTTCTGTATAATGGGCATTCTGCACACAAATTGGTTTTTCACAGATGAATATTCTTTGCATTTAATTTACATTCTGCATATGGCTGTGTGCATTAGAGCTATTTAGCATAAAAAAAGATGAAGAGGAAGAATGGAAAAAAAACTTTTAAAATTAATGGTACAAAGTTAAGTGGTGTGCTCCTGTTTACCCTTGCTAGCAATAGAACGAGCCAAGGACATTCATCATGAAGAAAGGCCATAATTAATTAAGTGAAATATGATGCAATGCACAATTAACATGTGTTACAGCATGTCAGTAGACTCATGCCAATAAAATAGTAATGTCAGCTAAAGGATTTGACATTTATGTGGATAATAAAATATTGACAGTTAAATTGGGAGGGGGTTAAATAGTTTTCTGAAAGAAAACTTGGCTTAAAAACCTATAGCAGATATCTTTAGGAAAAGCCATCACCTGCAGGCAGGTGATGAATCCATTCAATTCTTATGAATCCATAAGAACTCACTGGGAGTCAGGCAGTAAAATACCTTTAGAAACAATCTGGCATTAACTTACATCTCTCATTGTAGAAATTGTAGAAAAAAATCATCTCTCATATGCAGAATTTTTTTTCTGTGTTAAGCAGTTTCTTTCTTTGTATTTAATCATCTTGAGTCCTTCCAAATGATGTCTCCATCTGAATAAATGGCATCACCTCAGTCCTGTGCTGTTCTCACCATCCCATTTCCTTTTTTCCTGGTGTGTGCACACCTCCTGCACCTTTCCCTAAGGGAACCTGCACATGGTGGATTTGGATTCTGTGAGGCACAACAAACTCTGATCCCACCTTGTTTTATTTGTGCCACACTGGAAGCCTAAATGTTGTAAATTTGGTGGTAGCCTGCAGGAAAGCTTGGAGAGTAGGGCTGCATTTTCCCTCTTAATTGCATTGTGGTTGCTTAAAGGAAAAACATCCCATGGAAATCACATTTCTGTCAGAAAATCTTGGGCTTGTTATTTCTACAAATGAGTTTAAGATTAATGAAACTGAAGGCAGCTCTCTTGCACTTACTAGGGCTGCAAATAACCTTAAGATTGATGAAAATAAAAGGAGCTGGTCAGTTCAAAAAGGCTTTTTCCCCCTATTTTTTCTCCATTTTGGTTAGACTGCACAACCAGGGGTACTTTCTGAAGCATTTTTCTGTATTAAAGGAGAAACTCACAGGAAAGGCTTTTAAGAATATCCACAGGTGAACAGATGGAGACCCTTCTGTCTTTCTGTACCACTGCTTCAAGGGAATTTTAGGCAGAATTTTCTAACCACCCACTCTTTGATGCATCAAGAGAAATCACAGGCATGTTCCCTTAGAGGTTCTGATGGGAGCTCCAGCCTACCTTGAAATTCTCCACTGGAATAATTTGCAGGAATCAGGGTCAGGGAATTGATTTGCTCCAAAGCAGTTTATTTCAATTTGAATATTTTGAAATTGTGCTGGGCACCTCTGGTAGCGTGCCTGGAGCAAGATGATCCTGTTACCATGGTTTCAGGCTGAGATTTTGGGTTACTATGGTGTCAGCCTTTCCTTCTTGCTGTGCAGGAAAGTAGAGTGTGACCTGGGCAAGGTCATGGAGACTTAAATCCTCAAAGAGGCTGAGCTGGAGCAGCAAAATGAGTCACTGCAGAGAAGGGCTGGGAGGCAGCTGGTGCCTGAAGGAGAAACTCAACTCCTGCGTGTGCTTTCCTTGGGAAGGGCTGGGTTCCCAGCCAGCAAAGCCACCGGAGAGAGGGGCCTGGCAGGGAAATCAGCATTGCCACTGGAGAGAGTTTATTGCAAATCCCAGTTTTGTCCAGCCAGGATTAACATCCAGGCATCAGAGGCTTGCTGCTCTCTCCAAAAGCCCTGGTGATTGCATCCTCTGCCCTGCAGATGGGCAGCAAAACTGTGGGGTGTGTGCCCCATTCCAAATGGAACAAACAGCTCCTGGAGCGAGAGCTGCCACCATGAACATGTGATTGTTGCCTTTCCGTTTTCCTTTGTCATTTTGATTGTTCCCAATCCTAGAAGTGGGTTTTTATTTTCTTTTAATGCTTTCTTTTTCCTAAAAGTGAAGCAAGTTGACCTTTCATTTCACTGCAATAAATTAATTCCCTGTATTTTTATAAATTAATTCCCTGTATTTCCTAAAGTTAATTCCCTATGTTTTTCTAGTTGTCTTAAGCAGTTTATAAAGCTCGGGTTTTTCTGCTTAATTTTTATATTTTCCTGTCTAGATAAATTGACCCAAGCAGTTTAAAGGCCTGGCACACTGTAGTGTGGGGTGCTGCTGAGCAGCTCAGACTGGGAGCAGGTTCCACATTGCAGGAATGGATCATGGCAAGCCAAAAAATCCCTCAGAGATTTTTTTCTCATAGAAACCCAGGCTGGATCATAACACACAGGTTTGGGATTAAGCACCATCTGTTCAGCACCAGGAAAAACCCCAAATCTGATGCACAACTGTTCTCCAGGCCCAGAGAAGCCTGCAGCAAATATTTCGACACTGACAGGGGTTCCTCACTATTTGGTTGATTGACTAGTTACTGTTGAGTTCTTTTTTATTGCTAAGTATGTTTGGGTTTGGTTTTTCCTCCCTCAAACAGGGTTTTTAATTTTGCATCCTGAGATTCAAGTATGTAAATTCCACTTAAGTCTTCTCCCAGCTTCTTAAACCCTGCTGCAGCATTTGCCTTTTGAGGTTTGATTTTGGCTTTCTCTCTGTAATCTAGAGATAGAGTTCCATCGGAGGGCTGCTCCAAGGATGATATCAGAGCATTCTGATGCCATGGTAATAGATGCAGACTCAGTCTCCTATCTGCTGATTGCACCCGGAGAAGTGCCAATTTATCTATTTCATCAGAGTGAAGCAGCTCTTCCCTCCTGAGTGTACAGTTCTTCTGAGTGTTATTCCCAAGTAATAACATTATCTCTCCAGCTTATACCTGGAGGGGAATTATGTGAAGTAGCAGTGTAGTGTAATTATTTCGGTGCAAAGCTGCAGCTCTGACCAAAACAAACAAAAAAGCAGCTCAGCTCTAGCTCCACACGCACACCAACAGGTTTAATAATTGGGGGCACAGCAGTGATTTTCATTATTCTAAATCAGCCTGACTGGAAGTGATCCCAGTGGCACTTTGGGAAGCATTAAGGACACTGCTCCTGAAGGAAATTGTGTTACTTGCAATGAAACCAATGTTTAATATTTCTGGTTTCTCTCGCTTGTCTCACCTTGTTTCCTTGCAAACCTGCTGCTCTCCCCAGGTTTCTCAGGGCTCTTCTTTAGCCTCATTCATAATTGTGTTTCCATTTGGAAGTATGGAAAGGAGCCCAGAGAATGCAGGGAAGTGTAGTGCTGGAAATCAGCTCCTTAACACTTTATTTCTTGCCAGCCCAGTGGACAGGGACAGGACCCTGCCATAGGATTAGAGGCTCTCCTCAAGAAGGGGACATTTGTAGCAAGATTCTTTGCTTTCAGAATCTTGATCACCATTCCACTTCACTCTTTGCTTTCCTGTGTGCTAACCTCCTGTTCCTTCTGCATTTTTGATTTTGTATTTGCATTTCTGATGCCCTGAAAATCCTGCTCTGAGAAAGGAAGTGCAGAGTGTGGCCCTGACTGATGCCTGGGCTGGGCTGGTTCTGCTGGCACCTACTGAATGCAATCATACCCTGGAGTTATTTTAGGGGGTACCCACAGAATTTATTTTGTCTGGGCAGTGTTTTGGGGGCTTTTCTAAAGGTTTGGATGTAAAGATGGGGATAGTGTTGAAAAGCTGTGTGAATATGAGTTTTGTTTTCTCTGAAAAAGGAAGATTAATTCCTGACAAATCACAGGAATCTATCCCATTGTTAAATGGAAATCCTCATTGTTGTGTTTGTTGTCTTGCTTAAATTTAGGAGTTGCCAGATATTTGCTCACTAGGGAGTAGAAAATCAATGCCAGAGGTAAATGTGCAATGAATCAAAACCACTCCTGATTGCCAGGCTAGAAGATGATTGTTGTTTTAGTCTTCTCATGATCATTGTTATCTAAAGAGTAACCAGGAATGAACAAGTCACATATATAAAATAACAATTTTAACCCTTTTTTTTTTTTGCCCCCCAGTAAAATTTGAAGAGTTGCTATTCCTTTTTAACCTAGTAGCTTTTGATAACAGGCTTGCAGGTTCAAAAAGCAGAAAAGGTGGCTGAAGCTCAGTGAAGAATCGAGTAATTTCAGGTATTTCAGTTTGCACAGCACTCTCAGGCTGGCAGCAGCACAGCCCTGACTGTACAGATGGACCTGAGAGCTGGGCCTTGGTATTCAAGGGGGGAACTCTGCACTAATTTAAATCATTAAGATGAATTGGCACACAACAAATTGGAGTCCCAGGGGGGTGTGAATGTGCCAGCAGTTTATACAAGCTGACCTCAGAGTCTCTCATGTGTAAGCAAGTCAAGGGGCACCATCTGCAGCTGGCCTTTGGAGCTGCTAGGGGTCACGGAGAGCTTAGCACTGAATTCCAACCAGTTATTTATGGAGGAAAAACAGAGACTTTAAACAGCCACTCTTTAAAGGGAATTATTCCAGGCTTTGTGGCAGTTAAACATGCAAGCAGCCTCTTGCAATCCTGCTCATTTTCAGACATACATGTGATTAAAGTGCTTTAAACATCTGAATTGTTTTACAAACCTCAGTGTTTCCTAGGTGAGGTGTGTTCAAGTGTGTACACCGAATCTTTTTTCATCAACTGAAGTCTATGGCTGCATATTTTACTTACTTTATATTGTCTGCATCGAAGGTTGGCTTTTTAAAATGTCTTAACACTAAACAATTTCACATGGCAGGACGGAGGTGGCTGTCATTGAAATCACTCAATTTTTACCCCAAATTATCATGATTTTTATAAGTATAAAAAATAAGTATAAAGTGAGAACTTTCTGTAATTATTCACTTTTTAATGTTTGGGTTTTTTCAAGATGAAACCCCAACAAAATGAGGCACAAAACTTTCCAGCTATTTCTGAGGCATATTGAGGGGGTGATGTGGTACTGACTGCTGATTAGAAATCATGGAGCTGCAATGAATTTAAATTTCCACTCTGAGGAGCGTGGCTCCTAACCTTCTGAAAATATAGGTGAAGTGACCTTCATGCAAAATATCTAAATCTATCTATACCTATATCTATCTATAGAATCTATACCTATCTATATCTATCTATATATATCAATATCTATATCCATCTATATCTAATATATCTAATCTATATATACTTAATATATTATTATATTGTTATAATATATTTAATCTATATATCTATATCAATATCTATATCTATCTATATAGTATATATCTATAAATATATATCTATCTCAAATATATATATCTATATCTATATTTATATATATCTCTCTAATCTATAACTGTATCTGTAATATCTAATTATAATTATATCTAATTAATTATATCTAATTAATTATATATAATTAATTATATATAATTATATCTAATTATATGTATCTAATCTGTATCTAATCTATATCTAATTTCTATCTATCTAATCTATAGCTATATCTACACACCCCTCATCTGACACAGGCACCCCATAGGGTCACAGGTGAATATAACCTTGCATTTTTTACATGTAATGGTGTGGATCCTTTCCATATTTCTCCTTGAATATCCACTCAGGCTGTTCTTACACTAAAGGTTAATTGCAGGAAAAGGTGTTTTCCTGATGTTAACACAGGTGTGTGTTAGTCCCATCTGTAGAATGCCAGAAAACACTGGAGTGCTGTTACAGTCTGGCTTTATCTTGTTGTAGAACTCAAAAATCCCTTCCTTGCCTAAAGAGAACACAGAAATTGACCTTTTAAAATCAATGTTGGGAAAAAATCTAAACACAAATCATTGCACTTTTGTAGGGGTGTGGGTTTTAGTACCTCAGACTGAATTCACCAAAAAGATTTTTAAAGACTAAAATGGGAATAATATTATTCACCTGTGAGTAACTTCATGAATTATTTCTTAGCTGTAATTAAATCACCAGTTGAGCTCAAGTCATTGATTTACCATCTCAGATAATCCTGGGTGTTTTGTGCACTGTGATAATGGCACTGTGTTACGAAGAGCTGACATTCCTCACAGGTGAATTGTAAGGTTTGATCATTAGTCAAAAGAGAGAAGAATAAAAAACAACATGAGAAATCTGTCTGTTGGAATCTATCTGAGCTTAGCTGCTTTCAAACCCAGAGTGCTATTTGAAAAATTAGTAAAGGAAATAATTTGTAGTCTCTTGCCCATAAGAGAAGATTATCTGACTTTTTGTAATGAGCTAAGCCAGATTTCCTGTCAGTACAGGCAGGCTGACAAGGGTATTGGTGCCTGGATCCCCTGCAGGACCCAAACCAAACCTTGAGCTGCCCGAGTTTAAATCTTTTACTCTAAGGATGTTTAATCCAGTCACAGGCTGGAAGGGGCCTCGCTGCAAGGGAAAGTCTGGTGGTGGTGCTGCAGCCCCTGTTAAATGGAAATCCTTATGTTAATCTTTATGAAATCTTTATGTTGCAACTCCTGTCAAATGGAAATGGGGACACCCTCACCCCATGGTGTGATTCCTTTGTCCTCTGTCTCTTCTCAGAGTCCAGAGATGACTCTTGGACAGCTGCAGCCCATGACTTTCCAGTTGGTAGATTACCTCCACATGATATTTCCTGTTTTCCCCTGTGTGTTTGCATGTCTGTGGTAACTTTACATCCACTCCTGCAGCCTCCTTGTGGAATTAGCACGTGGCTTCTGTGCTCAGGAGCTTTTGGAGCCTGTCAGGACTTGCAGAGATGGCAGTGTTGGTACTCCCTTCCAACAATGAACCGCTCACTCATTTTCTGCTATGCTATTTTTATTTTAGCTTTGCCTCTTGCAGTCAGAAGTGTTGGTATTAATGCATTTCTTCTGTTTGTGCATCTGGTACACCTGAATCACCCATCACCAGGCTGATGGATCTATCATGGTCATACTAGAACAGGGTGTTTCATGTGAAAAATGCCAATCACTTGTTTTTAGAATTTTAAACATTTAATGGTAATAAAATGGTTATAAAAACAGTAATATAATTAGAGTAATAAAAATTTGGACAATTTGGATCAGGACAATATGAGACAATAGAAACAAAGAGTTACAGATGGTCTAGGTATCTCTTTATGGGCAAAATAAGCCCCAAAAAGGACCCATGTAACAGAGGATTAACCCTTAAAAACAATAGCCTGTTGCATATTCATACACCTCATACATGATGCACAAATTCCATTCAAACACAGGATTCTGTCTGGGCAGTGTCAGCTTCTTCCTCTGAATCCTGACAGTGTCTTCAGGGCTGAGTAAGGCAGGAAGGAGTTCATTTCTCCTGATAATGGAGCAATAAATTCTCTTTCTCTGAAAGATTCAGGTGTCCTGTGGCTGCTATCTCACTGCGAGTCCTTTCTTTAAAAAAAGTATCTTACATAGCATAGTTTCTATTTTAACATTATGTTATAACTTAAAACTACATTTAACACACCACTTAAGAAAATTAATACAGCATTACTTTCTAACATTACACATATAACATTCATTTTAATATTTGAGAAAAGCCAATCATAAAATAAGCATTTTTCACATATCATTTTCCTCCTCCTTTCAAGAGTCCCACTCTGTACCTGCTGCTGTGAGGGGCACACAGTGCCTGAGTGTTATTATTAGGGATTTAGGAGATAACGTTGTGTACAGTATTTTTTTCTCAATTATTTTCTGAGCAAAAGTACAGAACCAAGAGCTCTGGACTCTACAGATGCTACACAGATCTTTGTGTCCTTGTAGTAAAATGCTGTAATTTCTCTCAGTGTTTTGGCGGTTTGGTGTCTCTGACTTGTGACCAAGAGACCATCCTGGTTTGGGACAGAACTGCCAACTGCTTTCATTGTGGCCACTTGCTTTGGTCACGTGCCCTCCAAAAATTTTGATTCTGTAAGTGCCACTTAGGAATTTCTATTTCTGCTGGTTAGGAATTTATATTTCAGACGCTGCTGAAAGCAGCAGTCCAAGAGGATCTATGTATAGCTGTCATCACACTCCCTCTTCAAATGGAAAAATGTGATACTGTGACATTTTAAGAAAACAATAACAAAAATCACAAATCAGTGGAAGCACTATTTAGTTCAGTGTAATAGATGAATAACACTGTGGATAATTTTACCACTCCTATATTTAGGGAAACAAGGCCCTGTAGTATGTTGGTAACAGCAGAACTTGATCAGTGTGAAGCACCAGCTGGTGTTCTATAAATGCAGATCTTAGGGCACACATCTGAAGAACTCTCAAGCTCTGTGAGCACCAGAGAAATTATAGAAACTGCCACCAAATGGGTCACTCCAAGGGAACCACAGTCTGGGCAGGAAGAATTTCCCTTTTGGGGTCAGAGTAGCAGGGTTAGCTCAGTGCTCCACCTGGAAATGCTTCCCCAGACCAAACCTGGATTTTTGTGGGCTTGGGAGGTGAAGCCTGGCCAGGCATGTCCTGGTTTGGAATGGTGTGTCCAGCCAGGACAGGTTCCAGCTCACAGCTCTGCTTGGTGCTCTCCCTGTTGGACCAAAGGAATGCCTGAGCCTGAGGCAGTGAAATACAGACAAGTGGAGTGAAGGGATCTAGACAAAACTAATAACTGCTTTTCTGTCAGGCCCAGAGTTTCCTGGGAGTATAGCAGTCACTGTCAGTTATGGATTTAACTTCCTGAAGGCTGTGGGGAGTTTTCCTTAACTTCAGAGCTGTATAAATGTCCCTGCGTTTGTAGAAGCTGTTTGGGGGGAAATTGGCCCAGCTAAATTGACATTTACCTGTTCATACAGAACAGGATTCTTTGTTCCCTGGGGATTCTTGCCAAGATTTTCATATGATTAACAGAATAGAAGGATTCCTTCTGCAAATCTCTGGTTCCCTTTTCTATGGGAAGTGGCAGCTTGGTGGCTCGGCCCTTTTCCTTTGTGAAGCTCAGTTCAGCTTTGCACAGGGTTTAAAAGGTGCCCAATGCAGGCACATGCAGGATACACCTCTGGAAGTTGAGGAAAACTGGGAATCAGGTAAAAACTCTAAAAAAAAAAGCCAGTTGCTGCTCTTCCCTTCATGCAAATGTGTGATCAGTCCCTTAGTTACTCCTTGTAGTAAATTTGCTGGTGACATCTTCATTGCAGTGAGTAAAAGGGTATTGGGACAACTCCTATTTAGACAGAGATTTTTATTTTCACCATTTGAAATATTTTACTGTTGCACAGGAATGGCAAAAATAAACTTCTACTCAAAGTTTCTTTATTTATCATTTTGCCATGTATTCATAGTGTTTGGGAACAAATGAGCCTTGCTGGTGTAAAAGGTTTGTTTTAAGATAGGTTGTTAGACAGATTTCTAGCAGCTGAATGAGAAGAAATGTAGGTTTTGACATAAATTAAAGGTATGAATCCATAAAGTTCTACACACCTGTCCTTAATTTTGCTTTAACTATTTCTTTTATTAACTTTTTCTTTAACTATGAAGCTAGGTGACCACAGTAAAAATATAACCACATCCTAGTGCAGATGAATAAAAAATAAGAAATATTCCCTCTATCTCTAGCACACTTCTAACCTTTCTCCCAGAATGCGTGGGTTGTAATTGTGGTGACATCCTCACCATAAAACATGTCCAAGATCCCTTCCACCTTTGTTTAAAAGTGGTTTTTAAAGCACCACAGGTTTCACTCTGGCATGTGCTGTTATTGGGCTGTCCGGTTGTGATGGGCTTGGCTGGCACAGGGTTATTTTTCTTCATAGGAGTTTTGGGTTTGTTACCAAAATGGTGTTGATAATGCACAGATATTGCCTTTACTGCTGAGCTGTGTGGTGCTATACTGAGCTGTGAGGTTCCACAGCTGAGCTGAGGGCTCTCTGTGGTTCTAGGCTGAGCTGAGGGCTCTGTGTAGTGTTAAAATTGGCTGTGTGGTTCTAGGCTGAGCTGAGGGCTCTGTGTGTGGTGCTAAACTGAGTTCTGTGGTTTTAGGCTGAGCTGAGGGCTCTCTGTGGTGCTAAGCTGGGCTCTTTGTGGTTCTAGACTGAGCTGAGGGTTCCTTGTAGTGCTAAATGGGGCTGTGTGGTGCTAGGCTGAGCTGAGGGTTCTGTTGTTAAACTGAGCTGTGTGGCTCTAGGTTGAGATAAGGTCTCTGTATGGTGCTAAACTGAATTCTGTGGTTCTAGGCTGAGCTGAGGGCTCTGTGTGGTGCTAAACTGAGTTCTGCGGTTCTAGGCTGAGCTGAGGGCTTATTTAGTGTTAAACTGGGCTGTGTGGCTCTAGGCTGAGCTGAGGGGTCTGTTTGGTGTTAAACTGTGCTGCCTGGCTCTAGACCTGAGCTGTGTGGTGCTAAACTGAGCTCTAGGCTGAGCTAAGGTCTCCGTGTGGTGGTAAACTGAGTTCTATGCTCTAAAACTGAGCTGAGGGCTGTGTGTGGCTCTAAGCTGGGCTGTGTAGTGCTAGGCTGAGCTGAGGACTCTGTGTGGTGCCCGTCTGGGCTCTGTGTGTGGCTCTGGGCTGAGCTGAGGGCTCTGTTTGCTGTTAAACCGGGCCGTGTGGCCCTAGCTGAGCTCAGGGGCCCCAGGCACAGCAGCAGTGTGCTCAAAGCCCAGCAGAGCCTTGTCCCCAGTGTCCATCCAGGTGAGATGCTGATGGCAGGGGCTCGGATCCATCCCTGTGATCACCGCCTGTCCACGCTGAGTGCTGCTGTGTGCCGCACACAAACAGAGGTGGCAGCAATTGATTGCCTTGGAATTGCAGGAGGAATCCCTGTGTGCTCATTTGACAGTGGTGCTGATCTTCTTTTTCTGTGATCTCCTTTGCCATCGCTCCCACCTGTTCTTATTTATGGCAAAACTTAATAGTAGTTTGCACAGATTTTATTTTTCAGATCTCTCGGCTTTATTTGTGGTGGTTTGGGTTTTTTTTTTTCATTATTATCATGGAATGAAAGGTCTTGTAATCACTCCCAAGTGGCCATATCTGCTAGAAGGTTTGATAACATACATTCTAAAATAAAATGTAGTTCCCATGTTGTATTAGAACAGCTTTGTGCATGGAAGGATTGTAGTTTACAGCTCATTCATTTCTTTGACAGAGATCATTTCTATCTCCCTCTCTTGCTGAACTAGGAAACTTCTAATCCTTTATGTGAAGTGCATGTATGTAGAAATATTAATATTTCTAAGAGAACAAAATCAGAATGAAAGTGTGAACAAAATGAAATTAATTAGGTCACTGAAATAGGAAAATAATCCCATGTTATCACCTTGTCCCCTCATTTATCTGCAGCTTGTAAAAGCATAGTGGGGCCATGATTTTGCTGCAATATTATTTTATAGTTGCATGAGCTTTCTTCATGAACAGGGAGAGGTTTTCCAGAGATCTTGCAGTCTTGGTTTGGAATTCTTATGCACGAAGGAAGAATTGAAATATTCATGTAATAACTTTCTGAAAGGAGTTGATCTCAGTGTGGAAATGATGTCTCTGTAGAAGTTAAAGATGATCCATGCTAATAAAACATCCCATGTGCCAGGAGAATCTGTTCCTCTTTGTCCTTAATATGAATAAGTCTGTATCTAATAGTGATAAAATGAAGTCTAAGCTATTAACAACTTCTGTTGCATCCTTTTAATGAAAAATAAATCACGTTAAAAAGCAGAAAGGTGGGAAATGTTTGGTGGGGGCCACACCAAGGGATGAGCAGTAGCCAAATGGATCTTAGGCAGGTTTTGCACATCCCCAGAGAAGTCTGTAATGATAGTGCTGGGTTATAATAATGTTAATATTTAGTGTCAGTGACAGTGTGCAAGACAAGGAAACACACAATGTAAAAAGTTTCCAGTTCCATAAAACTCTTGAAGAGCTGGTGGGATTGCCTTCCTTTTCCTTCAGGGGTGGGAAAGAAATGAGGAGAAGTTAAGGCTGATGTGGAAAATGAGCAGCAGTGTTTTAATCTCCCATCCTCTTTATTCTGAAGCTGCACAAAGCTGCCAATAACAGTGTAAATAACAGGAATTTGAACTCTCTGTCTGAAATTTTTTCAATGCTTTTGCTTTAACTAGAGAGTATTTTGTTGGAAGTTTAAGCTTGCTCCTTTCCTTCACTTTTTCTTTGAATCTCTGTTACCTTCATGTATTTACAACAGGTACATTTACTTTGTGGTCTTCATTGTGAAATTGTCCCTTTGGGAAGCTGATGGCACTAATTGCCATTTTTAGTGTTAGAAACAACCAAAGCACAGTTTTAAAAAGCACTTCAAATTGGTTAAATCCTACTTTCCTAATTTTCTCAAGATTGAAGTTAAATCATTCCTGAATCCTAAAGATCTGACGTTAAGATATTATCATCCATTGAGTCCCAGAGATACTTGAAACTTATCTGTGTAATTTCTGTCAGAAACAGGAGAACAAAAGCAAAAGTCATGCTTTTGGCTTAGAGATTTTTTCAATAATTTCCAGGACACAGGAGGTTGGTTTTTACAGTTTTTACATGGTTTCCTTGCTTCCATCAGGTATGTGTCCAAAATCCTGTGGTCGTTGCGTGCTCCTGTCCTTGTAGCCATGGTCCTATGGGTGCCGGTGGCCTGGGACAGGTTTGGCACTTGGCACTGGATCTGTCACCTCCTGCAGACCCACAGCATTCCTGCTCTCTGGAATGTCTCTGAGACACTTTCCCAGCACTTCTCCAGTGACTTTTCTGTCACTTTCTCCTCCATTTGCACCCCTTATTCTCCACGAGTGCTGCTGGCAGTGCAGTGAGCCCAGTCCCTCCTCCAGAACTCTCCTTTCTGCACTGCAGGAGCATCCTTTGCCAAGATGTTTGGAGCCCTGCACCTGGCAGCAGCTGGCAGTGCCAGGGCAGGTCCTGGAGCTTTCATCTGCAGATATTTATAGAGCTGGCAGCTTCCATTTATTGTTCACTGAGGTCCTGCTTTGTGTGCTCAACACAAGGTAATGGAGTCATGGGCAGTTTAATCTCATTAGCCCCCAGTTATGTCCTGAGCCCATGAAGGGAAAGGCAGGGATCAGGTTTGCAGTTTGTCCTGCTGGAAGTGCTCTGATTCCCCAATATCTCTGGGTGTTTCTGCCCCAGATCTTCCCATGGGGAAAATGTGGATGGGATTCACCCAGCAGCAAAGATCTCCATTGACACAGATTACAGCAGCCCTGCCCAGTACTGCAGGGAAAATTGAGGAAATTGGCCCAGCTAAATACAAGTCTTAGGGGTTTCATTGAATATTTGGAATACATTACGACTGCAATTTAGAAAAAAACCCGGTTTTCCACCTTTAAAATGACTGTAATGTATTTTAAAACACACAAAAAACCCCACAGTTACTTCCCCCTGCCTACCCCACTGCCCCAGGCTGGAGGTTTTCCTGGGATTCCAGGATACATTCCTGACCAAGCTCCATCTGCTTTTGCCTTTTTCCCTTTTCTTTCCCACTGATATTCCTGGATGGGTAGCTTTTATTGATGTCAGCTTCCATGACTGTCAAGGAACAATCTCATAATTTTCAGCTGCCCCTGTTTTGAGAAAATAAAGCAAGGACATAAAGGTTTTTAAGGCAGAGAATTAATGGCAGTGTAGACTGATCATTTATTATATCAAGCACTGCTTTTGACCTACACAGAGACAGTGCTGTCTGTTCTCTGCATGTCTGTGGATTCCTTGGGTTGGAGTTCTCCTTTCACCACAATGTGAACATTCCTTTGTCCTGGGAACAGAGCTCAGCCCAAAGGGGATGAGCTGTGGCAAATAACAGGGAGCTGTGGAGAGAGCAGGCAGGAAGCACTGCCAAACAATGACAGAATTCCATAAATTTCCTTTTTATAGCAGGCAAGGCTTCAGTAATGTGGGTCATTGATAGCAGTGGTTCTGTGGTCCTTAATGGAAAGCAGATTTTTTTTCAAGTCAACAAATAAAATCATCAGGATTAGCCTCATTAAAGTCAGTGCAATTTCTGGCCAAAGGATTGTGTCTATATGTTCTAGGAGTAAAAGAGCATGTAAAATCTAACAGCAGTTTGCAGTGATTTATTGCCTCTAGTTTTCTATGATTTTTAATCATTAAAGAGTATGTAAAAACATATTTTATACACAATCTTTTATCTTACATTTATTTTTATATTTCTCCATAGCAATTTATTGCAATAGATATATCACCATTACTATAGACATTTATAGTGCCATTAAAATTCAATGCCACCATAAATTTATGCTCCTTAAAGTTTGACATTTGTAACAGCTTCCACAAGGGCATATTTTACACTGAAAGTGAAACTTGAAGTAGAAACTTTTCTTAAATTTTAAATGTAGTCAAGGAGAGAGATATCTTTTATCAGTTTTAATACATTCAATAACTTGGTAAGCTCTACTTTTGGATTCATTTTGCTCAAGACACTTCAAACAAGTTCCAAGTAAAACAGGATATGCAAAGCAATTTTAAAAAGCTATTATTTACTGGTTGACACACAAAACATAGATAGTATATAATGAATTCCATGAGTATGAATGAATATTTTGATTCTTCAGCTAGAAAAGTTTAAAAATGATAATTCTGAATATGGAATGTTTAAGATTATTTAAAGATCATTGCAGAACCAGGCAGGAATTTCTCTCTCTCATACTAGTTTCTCTATTCATAGAAAAAAAAAATAGACTGCTGAGTAAGTATCAGTATGGAGCTGAATGTAATGTGCAAGTGAATAGCAAGCTGATTTTCCTGTTGCTAATTTTTTTTAAATAGAAATTCAAAAGGGAAAATATGTTTGCATGGTTCAGAGTGTGTTGATAATGGTCAAAATTACCATCAACCTTTCCCTTGCACCCCCTTGATTGCACACAGGGGGATGTGTCAGTTCTCCATGGGAGGATTTTCCTTCTGAGATCCAGCAGAGATTCAGGTGCTCCAAGCAGAGAGGGCCTGAGCACCTGAGGACAGAATCCCATGGATTGCAGCTCTTGGGCAGGAGAGCCTTCCAGGACTTGTTTCCTTCCATGAGATCTCAAGGTGTTCTTATTTCCAGCCTATTACTCATTAAGTGGCAGGCATTACCAAAATTTACTTTTCTATATAGAAAAAACCATAAATTTAGTTAAATGTAGTGTGTCAGAAATGTTCAAGTAGCTGATATTTGCATGTTTAATAGCTGCACTGGTAACATCTAAAGAAAAACTGAATGAGAAACAAGAGTTCTGCTGTAGCATCAAGTAACCACCCTGATTCAGCAACAAATCTGCATTATGTTTAACAGGAGTAATATTTCTATAAACTCAGGGACAGATTTGACAGTCGATGACAAAAGTGAGACTGCTGCACAAGTGAAGCAAAGGGAAAGACAGAAAAAAAATCAAATTGTCACTAATAGAGTCAGAAGCAGATTTTATCATCTTTATTTCCTACTGTGGTTTATGAGATGAGCTGCTCTGAAAACAGAGATTGCAAGGTGGTGATAAAGCATAGCACAGAAAAACAAATGTGCTAGAGAACCACTTCAATATTTCAATGTCAGGAATCTGGAGTTTGTCACCCTGTAGCTGGACTGCTGGGTTTTTACCACACACTCAGAAAACTGGAAACTTCACAAGGTAATGAGAAAGGAAGCTCAGTGGAGTGCTCCTGGCAAAGCCAAAACGAGAGCTGGGATTCAGGAGAGAGGTTTCAACACAAAGTTGGTGTCAAAACTGGGATGTACCTGTTTCTGTGGTGGGGTGTGGGATGGATTTGTGTCTGTGGAAACCCAGGGCACTGAGAATATTTCCCTGTCTGCTCTGGGGTGCCCTGACCCACAGGGGAGCACTGACTTTGAGCCTCATTCATGGAGAAAGTTTCCTTAACTCCAGAACAGAACAGAATCCACTAAGGTGTGAAGTAGATTATAGAGAGTAGTGTAGGTGTATTATTTAAGTGGGAAATTGAGGTTTTGGGATTTTTAGTATGTTGTGGATGGAAGCAAGATGGAGGGCACAGGGTGTCATCCTGGGTTTCTTCTTCATGCTTCTTTCTTCTTCTCCATGGGTTTGGGTGGCATTTTGTAATTGGGTGGAAAAGTCCTCATTGCAGCTCTTTGGGATCAGTTATTGGGTTAAAAGGGAAAATAATCTAGGTGTCAGCTCTTAATTAGATAGTTTAGCTTTAAAATACCTTGTCACAAGAGATTGTTGGCCATTTTTGTGGTGCTTCTCCAGTGCGCTGAGCCTGGTGTGGACAGTGTGCAAAACTCTAGATAAGATAGATAAGATAACTCTAGATAACTCGAATAACTCTAGATAAGGTAACAATAATTAAGAAAATAACAATAATCAAGAACCGGAAGACCAAAAATATCCAGTGTGTGTCTCTTTCCTGACACAAGACTGTTCCAGGAGGGTCTCCCAACCAGGGGTGAGCCCCCTGGTGGGGCACAGTTAAATCCCAGAGGATGGGGATCAGCAGCAAATCCCCCAGGCTGTGTCCCAGCACAGCTCCCAGGGCTGCTGCTCTACCCAAAGCTCCCTTTAGGGCCAGAATGAAGGGACCTGCAGGGCCTATGGTCATCAGTGGAGCCACAGCACCTCCCACACCCCGTGGCTCATTAGTGCCATGCCTCTGACCAGCTGATGTAATGACCTTCAGCCAGCCTAAATTAGCCACCAGCTTCAAGCACACCGAGGCATTCCAGGAGCAAACTCTGATGAGGTTAACCAGGAGGATGTGATGGGATCACAAATTATAAATAACTGCATCGGGAGCAAAGATTGCTAATGGGGGTTTTCCGGTCCACCAGACAAAAAGAGTTTTACCAAGTTGAAATAGAAGGAGCTCCTTTTGGGGGGAAGAAGAAAAAGACGTGAGTTTTTCAATTGCAGATGTGATTATTTGTTTGGGTGAATCTTCCAAGAAAGCTTGTGGAAAGTCCTTTATTGATAGGAAAGTTAAAATCAGATTTGGATCTCTTCAAAGCCAAGTTTGGATGCTTTTTATGCAGTAATTCAAAGTGATTTCAGTCAGAACTTGCTGGACAGGAGATAATGTTGTGCAACAGCGTTATCCTGTGTTAATGACAGCATTTCCCTGTGCTCTCCCATCCTAAGTTCTGCTGTGCTGTTGGGCCAGGGGCTGTGACCTTTCAGGTCCTTTTTTCCTCGGCAGCAGGTGAGGGACACTGGGATTGGCACTCTCCCAATTCCTGCTGTAGCCAGGACATGTGTGGAGTTTACAAAACTTTTCTCATGAACTCCTGTTTTGGTGTCACATGGTTTTACCTCTGTTTGAACATCCCTCACAACATTTAGATGAATAAACCTATCATTTTATTTCCATGTTGCATATAGGGTATCTCATCAGTATTTATGACATGTAAGATTAATCCCACTCATGAGGAGAAGCCTTTAAAATTCATTAGTGCCATCACCTTGCTTGAGTTACAAACTGTTCATTTCATTCAAGACAGAAAAATCCATGTCCTGAGAATGTTCATCATGCCTCTTATTGGTGAATTTATTGCTCTTCTTAGTGGGAAAAATGTGAATGTAACGGGATTTTTCAGTGGTAATTATTGCATCAAGTCTTTGAGCATTTCAGTGTAAATGTGGCTGATTTGGCAGAAAATAGCCTGGTTCTTTTGGAAACATCTCAGAGGTGGAGGAACTGGAGATCTGGCTTGAATAAAAGGGGGAGAAGGAAGAAAGTGCTTGGGGTGTGTGCTTGGGATTGTGTTTGCTTTGGGTCTGCAGTGAGATCAAAGCTGCCCTGCCCCTTTCCTGGGCATGAAAATGCTTCTTTACCTTCTTCATAGAGATACATGTATTTTTGGAACTGGACATGAAACCTGATATGATAATTTAATTTACTTAGCAGTTCCCATTTTTAATTATTTTCATTATTATATATTTTTAAGTCTGTTTTTGGCAGTTATTTAGAAAGGACTGAACCTCTGCAACCATCCACACTTGGGTTTTTCTTTGTAGTGGTTTTGGTCAGACTCTTCATTCACTGAAACATCCCCAGTATATCATCACTATATCATCCTTTCAAGAGCTGTCTTCTTCCCTATATTGAATTTACATTTTACAGCACATCACAAATTCTGGGGAAACACCACATGACCTGATCAGTTTTCATTCCACCTTGGAATACTTTGTGAAATTTAAAAATTTTAATAAATCTGTCTTTAGGAAAGCAGCAAAATGTTTGGGAGGTGCCTATGAGCTGATCTGATGTGTCTCAGGGAGAGCTGCTTTCAGTCAATTTAACTGTCCTTGTCCAGGTTTGCAACTTGCTTTTTTCCTAGAGCATCTTACAATTGATTTTCATTTTTCAGGTCAGCTTACACTGCTTTCCACCTTTTCAGGATGAAATTCTGACCTGTGTTGAGCAGCAATATATATAAAAAATAGTTTTACATGCCTTGCTGTGTTTTCTCTTGCTCTTTGCATTGCTGTTATGAGCCAGGAGACTCAATTCAGTGACCAGGGGGATTCTGACTCCTGTGCTGGTGTTTGAGTCCAGGGGTCACACTTGGGCAATGATCACTTTGTGATCACCCACTGCAAAACCCTCAGTGGTTTGAATTTGAAGCATTCTCTCTTTGAAACGTTTATTCATTACCTGAAGGTGATTTTTCACTCTATTCCTTGTACCTGCGGGCAGAGAGGATTTGTTGCAGAAAGCTGTTCAAACGGATCTGGCTGCAGTTACCTGCTCTTCTGAAAAGTTGGATCTGGAGTTGCTAAATTGCCCTTTGCATATTTGTGTGAAACTGATGCTGTTTAGAAAGAGCAGGAGCTGTTTGACCACGCCTGAGCTGATGCCTGTCTGTCAATGCATCTTCTCATGTGGAAAAAAAATGGTTTTGCGAGGCTGGAGCTTTCCTGAGGGTGAGCATCCCCTCTTTAAGAGTGATAAAAGCAGACTAGACAAAAGCAGATGAAATGCACCAAAACCCAGAAATCAAACCTGCAGTTCCAGGGGCCATCTTGTACCATTAGTATGCTGAGAAGAGTTTTGGTTGCATAATAACTGATGATTCATCCGTGGTGAATTCCTTACCCCCAGTTTACTGGGATTTCTGATGTACCCTGCAGTTTTTATTACTTTGAGATCCCCATCTAAACCAAACCTCAGTTAAACACTGCAGTAATGGTGTAATATTTCTCCAGTTTCTGTCAGTTCTTGTCAGGACCCAGGACATCCCTCTGGCTGTCCTGAGCAGCCCAGAGCCCTGCCAGGGGGCTCAGAGACCCTGGCACAGAGCCCAAAATGCCCCTGTGGGTTTGATTATGACCCGTGGAGCGAGTTACCAACCTTGTGTGAAGATCTGCAAGCCATGAAAAATTAAGTAGAATGACAGTGAATGTATCACAAATTGAAAAAGTAGATTTTGGGGGTTTTAGAATGGGGGTTCAGGGGGCAAGATGGAGGGAACTGGGTGTGTCCAGCCTTTCTCCTTCTTCTTCTTGGCCTCCATCTTCTGCTGTGATGTTGGCACTTACAGGTTGGTTTAGAGTAGAAGCTCACTGTCTAACATAGGTGATAGGTATTGGAAAATAATTGTAAACATTGTATATGTAGTTTTTAGTATAAAGACATAACACTGCCCTGGGGGGCAGGCAGAGTGCCTCTCTCTGTTGTGCCGAGCAGACCTCGGCTGGACAGGAGAAAGAATTTTATAGATAAGATAAAATAAACAACCTTGAGACAGAGAAATGAAGAGCTCTGACTCCTTCTTCAAGTGCCAGGCTGGGAAAAGAGACTTTCTAACATTTCTCAGGGTCACTCTGACCAGCTAGAGACCCCGTCACATTTGGCAAGTTCTATTAAATTAAATTCTATTAAAATTTTTCTGCCAGTTCTATTAAATTTTATTAGCGCAGGAAGTTTGGCAGAAGGCATGGCATTGACACTGAGTTAAACACAAAGCTTCCCTGAGTTAAACAGCAGGCTCCAGCTGTGCTGCAGTGCCAGCTGTGGTGTGGCTGGGGCTCAGGGCTGTTCCTGTGTTGTGTTCCTCAGAGCCCTGTGAGCTCCAGGAGCTGCCAGCTCCATCAGCAGTGGGACAGAAGGAGGGATGGAGGAGAGGCTGATGGCACTGTCTGAACCTCTGGACTCTGTTTTGTGTTCCTCAGACCCCTGTGAGCTCCAGGAGCTGCCACTCCATCAGCAGTGGGACAGAAGGAGGGATGGAGCTGGCTGATGGCACTGAGTGAACCCCAGGGCTCTGCCAGCTGAGGCAGTGACTGCTCTGCTCCTGGAGCCAATTCCAGACAGTTTGCTTCCCCTGGGCAGCTCCCAGTGCAGCTCAGAGCTCCTGGCTGGGACCCTGAGAGCCCTCCTGCTGCACGGGCACCCCACACCTGGGCACAGAGACAGGCAGCAGGAGCCAGCCTGCACACACAGCCTTGGGGACACAGGACGGGCTCTGCACACATCTGGCACAGCTGGGTGCTCTGTCTGTGCTTTAGGGTCATGCCTGATCTGGAGGGGTCTCATAGGACATGCAAGGATTCAGCAGGATGGTTTTGGGGGGTGTGCCTGGAAATGGGACTGCAGCCCCCCTGGAGACTCCTGTCACCCTCCTGTCACCATCTGGGCAGAGGCAGCTGATCTGGGTCAAGAGGTTTGATCCCCCAGGCAAGCACTGCCCCATGCAGAGCTGCTCACAGTCAGGTTTAAGGTTTTTATTTGTTTGTTTGTTTTGTTATTTTTTGATTTGCTTTTAAACAGTCCATGAGCGTCGGAGCACAAATAAAATTCTGCAGTTGCATCTAAAGCAGAACCTCCCCTCAGGTTATTCTTTCCCAGCTGAAAATCATTTTTTTGCTGACACCAGAAGCGTTCTGAGGCGTTTGGCACCTTGCTGTCAGCCTCACCTGCAGGAGCAAGAGGCAGAGCCCAGGGCAGAGCTGCCAGGAGCTCCTGGGCCCTGGGTGCCAGTCCTGGGGTGGCCCAGAGCCTTGGCAGCCTGTGGGTGCCCTCCAGGTGTGTAACAGGTTTCTCCATCGGTTTAGCAGTGTCAGTCTCAAATGACCTCCTGACAAACGAGATCACAGTTCCAGTGCAGTCAGAGGGGGTTGGTTATTCCATGTAGCCCTCATTACCTGGAGGAGACAGAATGGGGCACCAAAACCAGCTCGTGGCTTGGAATAGAAGTAACAATCTATGAAAGCTTCTAAATAAATTATGTCATTAATGCAGAGTGTGCTCGGGGTATTTTGCTTTATTTGTTGAAAGGAATCTGAAGCAAAGTGTTATTTAGTCCCAGAACAATGTTACTATAGTAACCATTGTACTTCATTGTTAGCTGTGGACAGGAGTTGTGAAGTTACTTGGGGGGAGATGAGAAATTTGTCCAATAATTGGTTGTTTCTCCAGAACAGGTGTTTGCCTGCCTTGAGTGCAGCAGAGGCTCTGAGAGCTTTGGGAGGGCAGAGGCAGAGTGCTGCATGTGCTGGATTTGCACTGCACGAAGTTGGCTCCTGGTTGTAATTGTTGTACCCTGGCAGTTTTGCACTATGGGCTGTGGGGGTAACCATGGAAACACAGACTCCACAAATTGAGGACCTAAACACGGTGTTGTGAGAGTCCTTCCGAGGGGCTGAACTTGATTATTAGAGAGGTAAAGCTGCACAGATCTCATGCAGGGAGGGGAAAAACTGTTGTTTTGCTGTGATCCCCTGTCTTGGTTTGGAAAGACAGGTGTCTGCTAAGGAAGGCAGGAGCCTCCCTTGAAATGGAAAGTGTAAAACCCCTCCCTCTGAATTGCTATAATTTTGAAATTAAGGGGCTCTCAGCAAAGATATGGGAGTAGGAATAGCAATTCTTTACTAGGAAAAAATAAAAATACAGATGCAACAGTACTAACAACAACAACAAAAAACCAGTGCCAGAGTCAGAGCAGTCCCTGTGTGCCAGGGGGGTGTCCCAGCCCCATCCCACGGGGGCTCAGCCCTCCTGCAGTGCCAGCTGTGGCTCTGCTGCAGCAGGGATCCTGCACAAGCGGGGAGTTTTCCTCTGCAGCTCCAGGGCTGCTGCAGATGGGCCTGGGCTCCCTCTGGCCATGCAGGGCAGCAGAAAGCTGCTCCTCTGGCAGTGCAGGGGGCAAAGGCTGCTGTGCTGTGCCAGGCCCAGATTGGATCCAGGCAGGAATGCTTGGCTCCTCCCCTGGGCGCAGCATCTCCCCATGGGATGCTGGAGTTGGATCAGCCCTGCAGGGACACTCAGTGGCCATGGACAGCAGAGATCTCCTGCAGGGAGGGTTGGCTGGGGGAGAGATAAAGAGAAAACTGCCCATGGACAGCAGATAACGGCCCTACAACCAATAAATGGCAATAGAATACACACCCAGCCACATCTTACAACCCAGGACACCTCACAGAGTGTCCTGACTGCCCAAGGCTGCCTTGCAGCTGCCCAGATGTGCAATCTGGTGGCACTGTGGGGCCCAGGTGGAGGATTAAGGTGCTGTGAGATTTGTCCCATGCACTGGAAAGCAGCCCCTGGTATTTGGGAGATCCAGTGGCATCACCTCCCCAGGCCCCATGGGATTATTGGGGAGGGCAAGGGCAGGTCATCCCTGTCCTACAAGAGCCAGGCACATTGTTAGTCTGGAGAAGGTCCTGAACAGGTGTGAGGAGAGTTGGGAAGAATCTCCTTGGCCTTCATTCCTTTTTCTGCTTTTCTGGCTCAGGTTTCCACACCCACTGGTGTGTTTCCTGCACCTTCCAAGGTGGTTCTTCCAAGGTGCTAAAACTGTCTGTGCTTGCAGAGTGAAATTTGTAACATACTTTACACTAGCTAAAATTATATTTAGCAGCATAGTAGAATCCAAATCCTTGGAAGACTCTTGTGTGCTGGCTTGGTTTTTAACACTGTGAGTGCTGTGCTACAAAAATATTTCCATCTCCCCCTTATTTTAGTGGAATTCTAAATTGAATTCAGGCAATTCATTAACTGCAAAGCCAGGGTGGGGGGAAAAAACCAAACAAACCACAAGCTTAATTTGGGGTAAGCAGGAAATTAATTGTATTGGTTAAAGAAAACGCCCAAACCCACTTACCTTCTGTAAGATAGCAGTGAAGAGTAATTCTGTATTAAAAGTTAAGAGGTTTAGGCATTTAGAAACTTGTCATGATACACTGAATAAGGTGTTTCAGGGTTATGAGGGCTATGGGAAAGGATTAATCAAATAATTTGTAAATTTTATTACACGCCAGTGAAACTTTCTATTGTCAGCAACCATGGCTTTTTTTTTTTTTTGTCAGAAAAAAAGATTTGGTTAATTAATGTGTCCCTGATTACTTTTAGAGTGCAATATGTGGTAGGTAATATGCAAGCTGGTTATTACCTTAGATTTATTTTTATGTCAGTCTGAATTATTAAAGCAATTATAATTCACCATTCAAAGGTCTGAAGGAAGTAATATATGCTTTAAATTTCATGAAACACTTTACTAATGAAAATCCCCAGTGATGTTAAGAGTAGTATTAATGTGCAGAAGGTGAGCAGGGTTTTAGCTGGTCTGACAATAAAATGTGATAGACTGGAAGAGTTCTTTATGAATAAATTTTAAATTAGTACATGTCTAAACCACTTTTGGATGGAACACAGTATTTGCTGCAAAAGAATATGGTCTGTAGCAGTTACCCAGGGGATTCATTGACATATTTCCAATTAACTGTTAGAGTGAAAACCAAAATGAAACATAAATATATCAAATTTCTGAATTGGAGTAAACTACTACCCTGGAGAAGGGTGGGCATTGCCCATAGTTTCCCCAAGTCTAGATCCTGTTACCCACAGCAGTGTATTCTTTCAAGGAATACATCCTTCTGTGATGTATTCCTTGAAAAACAGAAATTGAAAATTATCAGTGGCTGTCTGAAGTTTATTCTGGACTAAGACAGCGATTCAGGAACATAATGGTAACAAAAATTACTGAATTTTGTTCTTTGCAGTACATATTTTTACACAAGACTGAGTGCTGTTGCCCTAATAATCCAAACCACTTAAGCAAACATTTTAGTTGATAAAAATGTGATTTTATTTGTAGCTTTTTAAAAGACTTGAATGGTGCAGAAGAGGAAGGAAAGGTAAACCAGGGCTATGCAGGCATTTGTGACCCAACCCATATGTGTTTTGTGAGGCAATTTCACTAAATTCAGATAAATATTTATTTATCTGAAGAATTTATATATATAAATAATATATATTATAACATATAAAATATTATATACATAATATATTATATAAAATACCATATACATTATATATAATATATACATATATGTCTATCTGAAGAATTGGTCATATGGTTATAGTTAATTTATATTTTAATATTCATTTTACTATTTATTTTACTATTTATTTTATTTTAATTTATATTAATTTTTATTTATTTTCTTTTTATTTTAAAAATGAAGTTGAGCAGCATGCCAGCAGATCCAAAGCAGGTTTTTGCTCTAGCTGCTGGTGCAGTACAAAATCAGTGAGGGTGCTCTGTGTGGGGGCAGCTGAGCTGCTGATTTATAGCATTTCACACATTTCACCAGTGTGGAACTGATCTCCTCCAAACTGCAATTCAGTGTCCAGACCCAAGGGAAAACAAAACTTTCCCCATTTGATTTCCACAGCTCCTTTAGTCCAAGTGTGTGGGATCCACATTCTCTGGACCCGGGAGAAGCAGAGAAAAGAATGATCAAAACAATTCTTATCTCATTGGCTGCTCCTGTGTTGTGCCAGAGTAAAATACAACATAAAAATTGTTTACCCAAATGGTGGTGTTTTGTTTCCTTGGCCTGTCAGGGCCGGGTGTGTGTTGGGACTGTCAGTGACAGTCACGAGATTCTGGGCAGTGTGTGCTGGGCAGATTCAGTTTAGATGTAATGTAATAAAGTGTAATATAGAATAGAATAATATAGTATAATAAAGTAATTAATTAACCTTCTGGTGAAATGGAGTCCTCCCCATCCTCTCTCCCCTTGGTTGGGGGGTGCTGTGCTTTGCTATACAAGTGGTTGATATTGAAAATGCCTTTCCCTCCCCTTCATCAGCCCTGAAGGGAAGATTCCCGCTGGGATTGAGGAGGGAATTATTCAGGGATATTTAGGGACAATGCAGCCCCGGACTGAGCTGCAGGGTGGGCTGGCACAGGCACTGAACCCCTGGCTCTGCAGCTCAGTGCTCCCCTGGCAGGGCAGGGCTCGTCCTCCACCTCACCCTGCCAGCTCAGCTAATGGCCCTGCAGGAGCCCCATGGATCTTCATAAAAAATGGAAATGGTTTTGCCCCTTCATTTTAATTAACATTATGTCTACATTTCGATGATAATGGATAATTAAGTGAGTTACCTTGACATTGGAATGTTCTTGGAAATAATTTACTATGCAATTTCATTAGGTTAAAGACATTTGTCTATTTTATTTTGAGTGGAAGTTTCATCATAAATATTTCTGAATATGATTTATACATAAACTAATTACCATTCACAGAGCCAGGACCTTCCAAACTGCAAAATTCATTGCGTGCTTCTTAAAAATCTTTTTGTGATCATACAGAGAATGTGTCTATTACTCCAAAGAAGTATTCCTGGTGGGTTTGTTTTTGATTTTTGGGGTTTTTTGGTGGTTTTTATTTGTTTGTTTTCCTTTTTTTCCCCTCTAAAGTTGCCAGTCATCTGTTATTCTGTAAACACATAAAGAGGCACACAAGCACTCTCATGGAGCATTTTTATTTTGGGGATAGCAAAGTTTGGCTTCATAAGGGGTGGTTAACTGCACTTCAGAGAAAAGTGTTAATCAATGAAAGTGGTTCTTCAATAAAACCAGAAAGAACTGTAAAGAGGCAATTTTTACCTGTTTATTCACACAAATGGTTGCCTTTTGGCCAGCTGTGGTGTTGCCTTGTAGCATCCTTGTTCAAGCAGAAAATGAAAATGATGAAATGAACTTTCTAGGCTTAGTAAGGACCGTGTCTTGTTCATAAATCTTCTTGCATATCTATTTATAAAGAAAGGGGGATCCATCAGAAAAACCCTTCAGTAGCAGTTCTGCTCCTCAGCTTCTTGCGGGGTCGTGGCCTCAATTCACAGAAATGCTTAACTGGGTTTTGTGCAATGGAGAGACTCTAAATGCTGCTGCAGAGCTTTGAGAGGGGCCCATAGCTCACCTGAATAATGATGGCATTGCAAATTGGTACTGCTGGGCTGTTTTTTAGTTATTAGGCATAATTCTGTCAGAATATGCATTTCACATATCCCATGGAGGGGGTTATTAGAGACAATAATTTATTGATAATTTCTGATATGTGTGAACTAAGAGAAGGGCGCAGTTTCCTTCGAAGGGATTGTCAAATACACTGCAAAAAACACTTCTAATGTCAGATTTGTAGAAGAATTTTTGGGAGATTTGGTACTTTTCTGATGCAAATTATCAACTGCATGGTGGAAACAAATCCCACAGTTGTTTGTTTTGAAATACAGTGAATTATCCTGTCCTGGCACTGCTGGTTTGCACACCTTGGACAGGAACAAGGGCAGGGGATGAGGAGAAAGGGAAGTGAATAAGATTTTGAGAATAAGAACTTTAGGAGAGTATTTAAAGAGATGATGTGATACAGTGATCTGTGAAAGAACATTTTATGGCAGGAAATAGAGTAGCAGTCATAATCAGACTATTAAATGGTACAAGAATATCAGATGTCTCCTGGAAACTCTGTGGAGTATTGTTTGGTAACACTGCTCTGTCAGTAATTAATCTCTCTGAAGCCTAATCCTGCAGCTGGTTCTCTCAGGGAAACTGGAAATTCAGGAGCTGGGGTGACTTGGGCCACATTTTGCCATTGATGATTGAATTGTCTGCTGGATCTGTGGGAACAAAAGGGCAATTTGAGTTTCCACAAAGCAGATGAATTCCTGTGTTAATATTTGAGACGGACCAATCTGTAACAGCCAGTGACACACTTCCATTTCTTTGTGTGTCTCTGCTAAAATCTGGACTTGTAATACATAGAATAAAACAATAAATCAGCCTTCTGAAACACGGAGTCAGATCCTCATCTCTTCCCTCATCCTGGCACCCCTGTGGACACGGTCACAGTGCGCAGCCCCTGCCACCCACCCAGCCCTGCTGATTTGGTGAGCCCCTTTTCTCTGGTTTGTTCCACATTAGGAACTGAAGATCTCCTTTTACCCATCCCCATAAGACATCTCGGTTTAGGCAGCCACCAGAAAAGTGGCAGCAATTTGTGCTGGCAGCTGCCCAGCATCAGGACTTCGCTGCAGAGGGATGCTCTGGAGAACTGCTCTTGCACATCTTCTTGTTTGCTTTCTCCCCTCACAGTTCTTTAATGAGGAGATACTCCAGGTTTGAATTTTCTCTCCTTTTTAAATATTGATTCACACATTGGCTTTAATGGGAGCAGAGCTGGGTAATGCTAATTAATTAATAATTAATACTAAATAATTCGTAGCCTAACCTAAACTGGAGATCAAAAATCCACTCACACTGGCAGAGCTATTTAACAGAGAAGAGCTGAAATGAGCACAGTATTTAAGTTCCTCTCTAAAAACTATCCCTGTCATCTTTCTGCCCTCTCTAAAGATTACCTTTCCATCAGTGATTTGTCATTAGGCCACCTAACTGAAATAGACATCAAGAAATTTACTTTTATTTTCATGAGGGAGTAAGGCTTGCCAAACCTAAATAGAATGGAAGATTTTTGGAAAGGCAGATCCTTGGATCAGATCATTAGCATTCCTGCTGAGAGGATGAAAACAAAGGTAGCACTATAGCAGGATGGTTTTTTTCTACTGCAACAATTTTGTTTTGTACTTTAGATACCATATAACCTGCTTTAAAAATCTAAAATTGAAAATAATTATTCAATACTAACTATATTCCAGTGTCAGAGTTCTTCATTTATTAACTTAGACACGGATAGTGAAAATACTGTGTCCTGTGCATTATCCATGACCAATATAAGAGAAATTTCTATGAAAAAATGTTTAAATGTTTCCCAATAGCTTAGATAAGTCAGTTTTATAGAGAAAATTCTAAGAGAAATTTCCATGAAAAAAAGTTTAAATGTTTCACAATAGCTTAGATAAGTCAGTTCTATAGTTCTCTTTCACAAGTTTTTTCTATGCTGCAGCTAATATGACTTTTAGATCAATTTAAATATATTCCCATCTTTATATCACATTGAATAGTGTTGCTCCATACAGAATCTATAAAATACAAACTATTCTTCAGATCTCAAAGGGGAGCCAGTTCACATTTTTTGAGGGCAGAAATGTTGGTTTGGCCTCTGTGAACACCTGGATGACACAAAACACGGAGATGGCTGAAATACCTGAAGTTTGTGTGGTTTTGGGAAGGAATTGTGTCTGTGCTCCTTCTGTCTCTGCATAACAGGAGCCTCATTGTGCTCCTGTGCCAGTGTCAGTGCTGGCAGCTGATGAGATGTTTGACTCCAGCTCTGACATCAGGGTGATAGACAAGGCTGCCATGCTAACAAAGCCTTGATCACAATCCTACACTCCTTGTACAAAAGAAGGTTTTTTTTTTCTGCCTTTCCTTTTTTTTTTTTTTTTTTTGAATAGAACACAAAGTATGAAGGCTCATCTAAGTAGGAAAGATTCATCAAAATCTCTAATTAAACACATGACAGCTGGTGAATTAGAGCATTCTGTCTTAGTGCTGCCATCCTATAATACTTCATAATCCTGAGAGTCCAAAGTATGAATTAATTATGCTTATAAGTATCCTGATAACCAACTAAAGGCGAAAAATAATCAAAAGCCACCCTGAGAGGTCTCTGAGAATGTAGGCAGTGCTGCTAATCACCAGTGACTACCACCAAATTATTCCCAGATTACCAGGCTTTGGAGAAGCTTTGAGGGAGAATGTGCTGGTATTACAGGACTATTTGGGCAAAGAAACTGCTTGTTTTTAACATAATGTGTTAGAAAAGCACTTTTGGAAGTGTTGGGGTTTGACCCCAGCCAGCAGCTGAAGCTCACATGGCTGCTCACCCACTGTGTCCCAGGTGGGATCAGGGAGAGAATCAGGAGGATAAAAGTGAAGAAATAGGAACAAATCAATGGATTTGGATAAAACTGGTTCAATAGGTAAAGCAAAAGCTGGAAAGCAAAGCAAGGAATTCATTGCCCATTCCCCTGGGCAGGCAGGTTCAGCCAACCCAAGGCAGCTGAGCTCCATCCCTGACTTGAGGGGACAAAAATGTGTCAGCCCTGCTCAGCAGTGACCAGAACATCCCTGTGTTTTCACCCGTGTTTTCACTCACGCTATCACTCCTGTGTTTTACCCCTGTGTCACCCTCCCTGTGTCACCACCCCTGTATTATCACCCCTGTTACCTTCCTTGTGTTACCCTCCCTGTGTTATTCCCTCTGTGTTTTCATCCCTGGTATCACCCCTGTGTCACCCTCCCTGTGTTACCCCCCCGTGTAACCACCCCTGTTACCCTCCCTGTGTCACCCTCCCTTTGTTTCACCCCCGTGTTATCACTGCTGTTACCCTCCCTGTGTTATCACCCCGTGTTTTCATCCCTGTGTCACCCTCCCTGTGTCACCACCCCTGTATTATCACCCCTGTTACCTTCCTTGTGTTACCCTCCCTGTGTTATTCCCTCTGTGTTTTCATCCCTGGTATCACCCCTGTGTTACCATCCCTGTGTTACCCCCCCGTGTAACCACCCCTGTTACCCTCCCTGTGTCACCCTCCCTTTGTTTCACCCCCGTGTTATCACTGCTGTTACCCTCCCTGTGTTATCACCCCGTGTTTTCATCCCTGTGTCACCCTCCCTGTGTCACCACCCCTGTATTATCACCCCTGTTACCTTCCTTGTGTTACCCTCCCTGTGTTATTCCCTCTGTGTTTTCATCCCTGGTATCACCCCTGTGTTACCATCCCTGTGTTACCCCCCCGTGTAACCACCCCTGTTACCCTCCCTGTGTCACCCTCCCTTTGTTTCACCCCCGTGTTATCACTGCTGTTACCCTCCCTGTGTTATCACCCCGTGTTTTCATCCCTGTGTCACCCTCCCTGTATTACCCTGCCTGTGTAACCATCCCTGTGTCACCCTCCCTGTGTTTTCACCCATGTTATCACCCCTGTGTTACCCTCCTTGTGTTTCCACCCTTGTGTCATCCTTGTGTTACCTCCCTGTGTTGTTTCTCTCCTTGTGTTTCCCTCCCTGTGTTTTCACCGGTGTTATCACCCCTGTGTTTTTACCCCCGTGTCACCACCCCGTGTCATCACCCCTGTTACCCTCTTTGTGTTTTCACACCTGTGTCACCCTCCCTTTGTTTCACCCCTGTGTTACCCACCCCTGTGTTACCTGCCCTGTGTCACCACCTCTATCACCACTCTTGCCCCCTCTGTGTGACCATCCCCGTGTTATCACCCTGTGTTATCAACCCTGTTATCACCCCTGTGTTTTTACCCGTGTTATCACCCTGTGCTACCATCTCTGTTATCACCTTTCCTGTGTTACCCTCCCTGTGTTATCACCCCTGTTATCACCCCGTGTTTTTACCCTGTGTTATCACCCCTGTGTTATCACTCTGTGTTATCACCCTCCCTGTGTCACCCTCCCTTTGTTTCACCCCTGTGTTTTCACCCCTGTGTTTTCACCCCTGTGTTTTCACCCCTGTGTCATCACCCTGTGTTATCACCCCTGTTATCACCCCTGTTATCACCCCGTGTTTTTACCCCTGTGTTTTTACCCCTGTGTTTTTACCCCTGTGTTATCACCCCTGTGTTTTTACCCTGTGTTATCACCCCTGTGTTTTTACCCTGTGTTATCACCCCGTGTTTTTACCCCTGTGTTATCACCCTGTGTTACCATCTCCGTGTTATCACCTTCCCTGTGTTATCACCCCGTGTTTTTACCCCCGTGTTTTTACCCCTATGTTTTTACCCTGTGTTATCACCCTGTGTTATCACCCCCGTGTTACCCTCCCATCACCATTTCCAGCCCAAACCCAAACCACAGCCCCTCACCAAGCAGTGGCAGCAAATCCCTGCTCTCCCAGCCAAAACCAGCACAAAAAGCCACGTGTTAAACACCAGTCCTCAGCCTTGCAAGGGTGGTGATAGGTGATAAAAAGGTGATAAACCCCCCCCCCCCAAACTCACAGTTTCAGATTAGCCCTGTTGTCTTCAAAAAACCTGAAATTTAGAGACAAATCTGTGCAGGTATTCAAGTATTGGAAGTTTGGATTTACTGGTGAAGAGGTTTTGGTTGCTTGTTGCTACTTCAGGGAAAAAGGAGCAGAACTAAAGCAGGAATTTTCATGCACTTCAGAATTCTCTTAAACTGAAATACTCTGGGTTTGGGGCATGTAATTTTTTAACATTGATAGCCAGAGATTAAATGTTCCACTGAAACGTTTGCTTTAAAATTGCTCCATCCATAATCCAGATCTGAAACAGATATTGCTAAGGAAAAACTTTTAAACAGCCCTCGTGGTTTGTATTCAGCTGCTCTTTGATTTTTTTTGCTGTCAAGACTTAAGGGTTTTTTTCCCTAGGGTTTTCTAACTTAAATTTTTCTCATTAAGATTTTTCTCACTAAAATCTATCCTACAAAATATGAAACCTATATCATTATATTTCTGTTCCTGTATATTTTGAACAAAATTAGACCTATATGATAGATCTTACATAGGCTTCTTCCTGCCTGTTTATTCACGGTTTTACTGGTTATTCAGGGGCCACAAAACTACATTGAAAACACACTTGGGTTTATGGATGTCCTCAAAACCCATGTACAGTGAATTCTTTCTGTGAGAGGGTTTTTCCTCATTTTACTCAGCAGATGGTCAGGTGTCAGTGTCACAACTGGAATGTGAGGAGATGATTAATTTCAGACAAACTTGGCCTGAAATCCCCTAGTTCACATATCCCTGAGTCAAGAACACTTGTTAGGAAGCATGTTAGAGCTCTCTTTTGAAGTTGCTGTTCTCCAATCCACTAAAATAGCTATTTATTTTTCTATTGTTGACTGGCATCATTCTCAAGTTGAAACCTGGTTATTAGAAGCCAGAGAAAAACTGCAATTCCTGCCATTCAGGTCCTTTTTGACCTAGTTTGTAGATGAACTCTGTATGGAACAAGAGGGAAATGCCAAATATTTCTCATGATTAAGAAGTCTTTGAGGAAACCAGGAGATTTATTGGATTCTATTTGTAAGAAGTCCAGTGTTACTGAGACAGGAGCCCATTCAGGGGCATGCTTGGGTGGAGAAGAATCACTGGGTAGCTTTTAAGTGAGCTGATTTCTCTCTGGAAGGGTTCTCTATTTTCCCCAATCCATCTGCTGAGCTGCCATTTCGATGTAAGCAACGGTGGGAGAGTCTGCTGATCCTGAATCAGCTCCACAAGAATGACTTTCCCCGTGTGAGCCCCTTTCATCATCCCGGTGGGCTGAAAAATCACTTGTCACTCTGCTGAGAAATGCCTGTCACAGAAACACAGCATTATTCAGGCTGGCAGGAGCTGGGGGAAGCTCCTGGTCCAGCTTGGAGCCCCGTGAGCTCAGCAGGCAGCCAGCGTGGCCGGGTGTGATTTATCTCCGTGAATCCATGACAAGTGCTGGTGGCTTTGGCTTTGCTGCCGCCCTCGCTGCGTGCCTGAGCAGTCCTCATCCATCTCCCTCCCCGTGGCCTGTCTGCTCCTCCAGCAGCTCTGATGTTCCTGAAGCTTCCAGCTGCCTCAAGGCAGGCACTGGGACGGGGCCCCAGCAGCTCCAGGCTGGTTCAAGGTGCCCCTCCATTTCTCACACTCGTGCCCCACTGTATGAACAGTATGGACAAGACTGGGCTGTATGAGGTTTTTTTTTATTCAGACATACTTGTCTTTTCATCAAGCTCTTTGTTATGTTCTGACAGCGACCAGGAATGTTAAAATGCATTTTAGACCAAGAACATAGAGTCTGTTGATGGCAGAGCTGTGTGCAGGGTCTTTAGTACACAAGCAATGAGCTCATCCATCTCCCTCCCTTGTAGCCTGGCTGCCTCCTCCATCCTCATCCTCTTGGGCTGGTGTGAAGAATGTGTATTTTATGATTGGCTTTTCACAAATATTAAAATGAATATTATATGTGTTGTGTTAGAAAGTGATGCTGTATTAATTCTCTTAAGTAGTGTATTACTGCACTTGAGTGGGCGCGGCTGGTGAGAGAGAGACGGTGAATCTTGTTTCTTGAATTAGAAGGCTTATTTATTAAGATATTATATATAATATATTATTACTATACTAATAGAATATAGAGAGAGGTTTGTAGAGCAGCTAGGTTAGGTTAAGAAAAGATAGAAAAGAATCTACAACAAAGTTGTGGCCAAGGACTCAGTTCCTTGGCTTGCACTGGTGATTGGCCCTTAATTATAAACATAGAACATGAACCAATCACCAATCAAAATAGGTGCCCCTGTTGCATTCCACAGCAGCTGATAATAATTGTTTACCTTGTCTTCTGAAGCCTCTGGCCTCCAGAAGACGCAGAAATCTGAAAGAAAGGATTTCTGTGAAGAAATGTCTGCGACAGTAGTGTGTTAAATACAGTTTTTAGTTATAAAAAACGTTAAAACAGAAACTATGTTATGTAGGATACTTTTTTTAAAGGAAGGACTTGCAGTGAGATAGCAGCCACAGGACACCTAAATTTTCAGAGAAAAAGAATTTATTGCCCTCTTATCAGGAGAAATGGGCTTCTTCCTGCCTTGAATGTGCCATTAGGATTCAGAGGAAGAACATGTACTAGTTGGTTACCTGGGCTGTAACCAATCATGTACTCTGAGAAATGCAGGCAGAAAATGAGAGAACAAGACAAAGGCACCAATCAGGAAGTGTGTAATTAGTAGTTTGCACACATATTTATGCATTCTACAATGTCAACAATAAACAGCTTCTGCTTGGTCGTATTGGTCAGTTGTTCAGGACTCCTGGATTTTCCCACAATAGCACCCTTGGGAAATGCTTGGCATCTTTCACATCCCATCATTTTAACCCTCGCTGCGTTCTCCTCCCCAAGGCACCCAACCAGCCCAGCCAGACACTGACCCATCCCATCATTTTAACCCTGAGTTTTGTGCCTCAGCAGTTCTCTGCCCCTGAGTTCACCACAACAGGGAAAAACCAAAAAGTGTACACTGAAATTTTTCTAAACTTACACGGGATGAGGTGCAATGCAAACCGAGGCACACCTGCCAGAAATTTTCCTGAAATTTGCTGTCAGGCTTGGTTCCCAGTGCAGGTGCCAGCAGATGGCACTCAGGAATCTGTAATGTTCCTACCTGTGGGGCTTTCTGTGACCGAGGCAGCTCTGCAGTGCTGGGAGCTGCCCCGTCCTCACCCCAGGGCTTTTGTGGCTCCAGAGGGACAGGAACACTCCCTGGGGACAGCTGGTGTCTGCCAGAGGTGGCACACATGTGGCATGGTGTGGTTCATTCTTGGCTGGGAAAGTACTGAGACCAGCTTTGAGTGTTCTGAACTCGCGGCTGTAAAGAGAGCTGAAATGTTGTTTGTGTATTAAAATATTGCGTTGGCTTTTTGTTGTTTGTATGTGGGTTGAGTAATGCTGTCCAGTGGCATAGATTGCATCATTTAATCAGTTTTCAGTTTTGATTACAGCTACCAGCAGGAGACTCAGAGTTGCCAACTGTAATTAAAATGTAAAAAAAACCCCAAACGAAACCAAAGAACAGAAGCAAGAAACAGTTCAGAGATAATTAAAGCTGAGAAACGTTTATTTTCCTGTGAACTTTTGTACTGCTGTGCTGGGGAAAGCTGACTATTTTCTGTCCTCAAGCACCCCTGCCTTGGGTTGTTTGGATCTGGGGTTAGATCATCATTTCCATCTTAGTGCAGAACTTTGTCAGTGATTAATGCAGCTAACACTGGATTAATTTATCTGAATATTTTCCAGGTTTGCAATGTAACACGGTTCTTTATTCTGATTCTTGTTGCCAGCAAAGGTAAAAGTTTTGCAGCATCCTCTTTCCAGGTACCACTGGACTTTTCTCTCCCATTGGGAGCAAAGGGATAATGCCACTGTCTTGTACAACAAGCAGATTGACCTCCCTGGCTGCTGGTACCTTGTGCTTGGGCTTTATCATCTCTGGGAGCTGATCTGCAATGAAAAGATAAGGGCTGACCCTGTGTCCTGGCTAAAGGTCAGACATTTATAAATGTACAAAACCCCACTGCAAGGCTGTGTCACAGCCTGGGTCTCTCAGTGAGCAGAAACCTTTTATTAGCAATCCTGAGCTCATTCTTGGGCAGTTTATATGGTTTAGCACAATCTTGTTTAGTTTTAAATAGCTTTGCCCCTTCTCTGGGCTGCACTTTTTTTTTTCAGTATTTTTCAGGTTTATCTTAATAGTGGTTTTGTTGCTAAACTCATTTGTGATCTCTCAAGGAAGACCTGATGATCATGGATTATAATTATATTATTCCCAGACACCTTTTTTTAATGTTTTCACCTAGAAATAGCACAACCCCCTCAGTAACAACATAGATTTGCAATCCCTTGGTGGGAGCCCTGTTACTTCAGCCCTATGCTCCACAAATCTGGAGAAAAATTAATCTCTGGGGGTAACTCCTCTTGTGCACTCCTCTACCTGATGGATCTGTCTTTTTCCATGTTGGGTCTAAAAATTAAAAAAAAAGTATTTAAAGTTATACCTGTGCCCAAAAGAGCTCCTGACCTGCAGTCTTAGCCAGGAAGCACCTGTACATTTGAGTTTCCACCAGTAGTAAAATAATTTATTTGTACCAAGGCCAGATGAAGCAGGAATGGGCAGGCTAAATCTGAGGATCTGAACCATTTTTGGTTGCCTGCACTACAGAGAAAAGAGTAGATTGATGTTTTTTTAATGTAGATGATGATGTGCTTGAAATATTCTGAACTGTCAGCTTGGCAGGATCTTCATACACTTTTGTTAGCTAATCAAAGACAGATTGCAGGCAGGAGCCATATCTAAATTTATTAAGAAAATTAATAGACCATTTAAATTTTACTAGAATTAGGCTAAGATACAATAAGCATTTGCACCAGCAGATCCTCATTAGCTGTGCCATTGACCTGGTGCCTGGTGTGTAATGGGGAATTGACATCTAGATTTGGGGACAATGGTGCTGCTAATGTGAGTTTGAATCATTAGGGGGGAACAAAAGACTAATTTTATACATGTGTCAGATTTTACTTTTCATATTAATTTCACAGTGGGAAATTATGGACTATTATGGACTGCCAAGTTAAGGTTTCAAGGCTTTTTTTTGGCCTAATCCAGAAGTGTTGCTTGCTCTCTATTCTCTAAATCTCTGAACACTCTGGCTGTGAGGGCAGTTTTATGTATTAGTTTATTTACATAATATTTCTGGAAAGTGATCAGCTTGCGGAGTGTTGAGACCCTAATTCTGTGTTTTCCTGAGTGTATCAGCCTATCTGGGTTAGTCACCATGAAAACAGATCCTTGCAAAGTTTCAGCAGATTTAAATTGGGTTTTTGCACGCTGAAGCCTTCATGGTAATCTCTCTCTGCTTTATGCTGATATTTTTTTTAAATCTTAGGAAAATTACCCCCTCTTCCTTTATTAGGTGACTTTTTCAAATCTCCATAAAGCTTCTGGTTGGGTAGGAAACTTCTTTCAGGTGAGCCCTCACTTTCCAAGAAGCTGCCTCAGCAAGCCTTAGTAAGAATTAGTGTGTGCAGTGGGAATTAGTTCCCCCAAGAGGACTGTGCAGCACTTTACAGAAGATTATATAATTGAAGCCCAATTATTTTTAAACTAATTTTTTTCTGTCTTGAAATTGCAACCATGATCAACAGTGAATTCTGTGCATAAAATTCTGAACACTGACAAGCAAGATGGCCTGGATTTGAAAAGTTCATTGTTTGTGTCATTCACACGTGCAGGTAATGCTGAATTTATGAATTGTGCTTTATAAATAACTTAGGAATGGCACTGGTGATTTGTTCTGTGGTCTAGGGACAAAAATGAGGATTGATAGTGTTCTCAGTACAACTTGGGCTTTTAGCTGCACATGGCCACACAAACATGCATTTAAAAAGATATTCCTCTGTCCTTTTAGAGGATGTTGCCTCTAAGAGGTATTGCAAATAAGCTGTACAGCTCTGAGAAGTTTCTGTGCCTGTTGTCCCAGTACATTTGATTTCCAGCACCTCAGAACCAGCCTCAGCCACATTCCCATGTCAACTGTCTTGTGATGCAGGCAAATCTTGCAGTTGAGATGGAGACAATACAAAGAAACACACTTCTTTTTCAGAAGGGTTCTAACTGTTTTTATTATGTCATTCATGCTTTCTATACATTCTTACAAAGCTCATAAGTTTACACATGACTTATTGGTCACAAGGGACAAACAAAGTGCTCATCGGAACAGGCAGCTGCAGGTTTCTCTTATTTATCCTTCTTTCTTTCTTGGTTTCTATGTCAATGCCCTGATTTTTTAAGATTTTCTAAGCCTTCTGATGTTGACATTGTTGTAGCACACACTTTCTCACACACTTCCTGTAAATAACTCATTGTTTTGTATTCTTTTGTGGAGGAGGAGAAATTTGATGGATTGTTGGTTTGTCCAGTGTCATTGGAGAGGTGGCACTGTCACCCTCCAATCCACTGTCACTTTTGGAAAACTATAAATATTCAAGTCCGAAAATAAACTTTCCTTTTCTTCTTCACCTTGAGAGCAGCAGTGTGTGCTCGTGTTCTTTTGTGTCCTATAGTGACAAATGACCTTGATAGGAAATTCTTTCAGGGGTAAACATGGATCCTCTTATCAAATTTCTCTCTGGCTCATAGAAGTCACTGTAAAACCTCCTCCACAGGCAGCAACCAAACCCATTTGTTTTGGGGAACATGAGCCACTTGGCCATCAGCCTTCTGCTGCCTTCCAGCCACAGCTCCTCGTGCTGCTGGCTCTGCTCAGGGCTGCCTGCTTCCCTGGGGAGCTGGGACTGGGGACAGTTCCATGAGGATGTGGATCTGAGCTGGTTCTTGCACCCAGAGTGGTGGTGGCAGCAGTGGGTACCTCCTGCCCTGCTCTCCTGTGGAAGGGATTGGTGACAATTCCATAATTCCATGAGGATGTGGATCTGAGCTGGTTCTTGCACCCAGCAGTGGGTGCCTCCTGCCCTGCTCTCCTGTGGAAGGGATTGGGGAGAATTCCTTCAGGACATGGATCTGAGCTGGTTCTTGCACCCAGCAGTGGGTGCCTCCTGCCCTGCTCTCCTGTGGAAGGGATTAGAGGGAGAATTCCATAATTCCATGAGCGTGTGGATCTGAGCTGGTTCTTGCACCCAGCCGTGGGTGCCTCCTGCCCTGCTCTCCTGTGGAAGGAGGGGTTCCTCAGCTGAGCCTGATGGAGGGCACGGTGCTCAGGGTTTGGGGTGCTAGCCCTGCCTGCCTGTGCATCTCCTGGGCTCTCAGGAGGTGCTGGGTGCTCAGCTCTCCATGGCCCTGCAGCTGAACTGTTTTGGGCTTGGGTCATGTGGCTTCAACCTCCCTTCATTTCTTTGTGCAATCCAGATGAGTTTGGTCCAACAGGCAGCTCAGGACACACATTTCAAAGCAAGCCAGTGTTTATCTGCCAGCTCTGATACAATATTTAGAGTTCTATCAGAGTGCCAGAGCAAAACTTGGGTGAGTGAACGTCGCTCCTCTCCCTGGTCTGCAGCTTTCAGTGTTTCTTATCTTCTCTGCTGCTGCTGTGCAAGCTCAGCCCTTATCCTCTGTTCCCTTCCCACTCTCCTGCCAATTCACACGTTCTGCACTCCGGGCTGCCAGTTGTGTGCCCAGCTGCTCAGCAGAGCCAGCTCTGTCCCTCAGGCAGGAGCTTTCCTAACAGCTCAGTCCCACCAGGCTAAGCCAGCCCCCAAGCCCTGCTGGTGTTTGCCATCCTTTCACTCCAGACAGGGCTTCAATTCCCTCACTCCCCCTAGGTAAAAGCAGATATTGAGTGAGCTGAACCGTTTTCCTTCTATTTCAGAACTATTAGAGATGTTCCCACAGGTGCTGATGGCTGCTTTACAGCTGCTGGGAGGGATTATAAAGGAAAGGAGTGAATGTTGTTTGTTTTTATGCAAGTTTAACCTACTTATTCTGTAGATCTCATTTTCTTTCCTGTGATGTTCAGGCCAATAAACAGTGATCCCAGACACTGACCCATCTTTACAGCTGCTAGGGAGCAGCAAGCCTTTGAAAGCTTCATCTTCCCATCCTGAGCAGGAGGCTGTTCTCCTGTTCAATCATTCTCCTGTTTTTCCTTCCTATTGAAGACTGAGACTCTTCTTCTGTTGCAGACAGAGCTGACAGCTCAGGCATTTGTAATTCCAGTGATTATTCCAAAACTTTTGAATCCTGCTGCTTGTAGAGAAACAAAGCTGGGCTAGCAGGGGATGTATCGTATGAAAATGTGCCCTTCCTGTTTTGCTCCCCTTGGGCTTTGCTCTCAGGAGAAGGTGTGGAACTCGCTGAGGCAGAGATCTCTAATCTTACTGAGCAATCATGCTGGTGCTAGAAGGATGTTAATGATGTTTTACCACCTAAGAGGGTGATGAAAGGAGAGCATTTGAACACCTGAGCATGTATAATTTAAATGTAATAAAATCACAATATGAGTTCTAAGTAGAAAAATTAGCATCGCTAATTATTGCTCGCTGATTATTGCTGTAAGCTGTTCCTCAATCTTTTTTTTTTTTTTTTTTTTTTTTTAAATCCATGCTGTTAGTGGATCCAGACATCAGGATAAATACCTGTGCTCAGCTTTCTGGCTGTCAGCAAGTTCAGCTCTGTCTCTGTCAGTGATGTGAAGCACAGTTTGAGTCGGGGTCCCTGAGAGGGAAAGGTTGGGAATGCCAGAGTGCTCCTTGGGAAGGGAACCATCCCAATTCTGCTCATGATTCTCTCATCAAAAGAGCAATACGGAATGTCCCAAACCACCTCAATTAGTGCAGATGGGCTGTGAGATGAGAATGGTCACATATCATGTGTTATTTGTGCCCTGTTGAAGAAAAAAGTTATTTATAACATAAATACAACCCCTCCTCTGCTGCTGCAGGAAGGCCTCAAGGTTACCGAGCGCATGTGTGACATAAATGCAGCAGAGCATTTTAATTAGATTCTTTCACCAGAACTCCTGACCTTCTGTGTAGCACATTAATGTATTTTACTAATTATAAATGCAATTAAAAAGTACTGAAATAAAATTAGGCGGATCTATCTAATTTACATTAAGCACTTTCAAATTATGCAGATTTTCAAAGTCTTTTTCTTTCTGTCTTTTTTTTTTTTTCTCTTCCCCCCTTTACAATTTGTGTTTCAGGAAAAAAAATTGTCTGCATTAAAACAGCTGGAAAACAACCTTGTAGCAAAACAAATTTCTTTTCTGTGATTATTCACAGTGTGTGAGTTAATTTTGCAGGCAGTAATATGCTTAGCTGTCGTTAGGGCAGTGACTCACACAATAGATCCCATATGTGCACTGGGTGCAGGGCTGGCTCCTCTGCTGCCTGGGTGCTTCTCCTGTTTTTCCTCTTGGGAATCAGGCAGAAATACTGATATAATAGTCAAAAATAGAGATTTATAAACAACAAACAGACAGCAAAAGTCATGTGTGAATAACACAGGGGAAACATCTGGTGTGCTCAGTCATTAAAGCAGGCTGGCTGTTATCTCTGCTGCCTCCATGTTTTGGTGGTACTCTCATAGAATTTGAGAGTTTTAGACATGAAAGTAGGAAAAATAACAACATTTCATTATTATTTTTGTCAAGTATCTAAATGGCAGCAGGCGCTGAGCAGCAAACAGAGCACAATCCTTACCCTGGAGAGCTTCTGATCTAATTTTAGATGGGTTGCAGAAACAGAGGCAGCTCTAAGTACTGAGCAGAGATAGAGCTTAAAAGGAGGGAAATTTGTAGAGCTACCCAGGCATTTTAGTTCATGTTGCTTATTCCTAAACCTTTTCCATGAAAAAAGATTAATTTCTTATATGTGTTTTTTAATGAAAATTCACTAGTTTTTCGCTTAAAAAAGGAAGTTCAAGTGCTTCGTTTTTTTTGTCCTGTTTTATCCCTTCCTTAAAGAAGTAATGGAAAAGAGTAGTGGAGAGCAGAGGAAGAAAAACTGAAATATGAAGAGATTAGGGCAAATGAACCAACTCAGTGTTCATCTAATGCCAAATGTCATGCAGTAGGACCATCTTATTTTCCTGCTATTTTTTTTTCTGTGTGTTTATGGAGTTTTGAGTCTCTCACTCAGCATTGAAAGAAGAAAACCAAGAAGAAAGCTTTGCTAATTTTGAACCATCTGTAAGGTGGTACCACAGGGAGCACTGGGGTGATGCTTCCTTGGTGGGTGTCAGATCTAAGAGAGACCAAGAATTTAAAGGGAGAGCAAGGCATGTGAGCTAGTTTGCTGGTAAAATTAGAAATGTAAGAATCCCTCCCCCCTACCCCAAAGATCTTACAGCTGGACAGATGTGCAGTTTCCTCACACTTTTCTAGAAGAGGTGAGAGAAACATGATGATTTCCAAATGGAATTTTGGTCCCTAAAATTCTGAGCTTCTCCCCTTGGTATAGCAGCCTATGTAGAGCATTCACTCTGTATCTAACAGCTCTTTTGAGCTTGGAGAGTTGCACTATGTAAATTCAGGTGTTTTCATTGATGCTTATGTTGGAAATCAAGGTTTCTGCATGGGTTAGTGGAGGAAGGAATGGTTTCAACTTTAAATCACCCTCTGAAGGATGTGTCCTGTACACAATGGACACGTGGACTCTTTCAGAAGGACATCTTATTTTGGGGGAGCAGCTGCTCCTGTCCCAGAGCAGGGTCACTGCCAGAACATCATTGCTGTGGCTGCTGAGGGTAACCATCCCCAGGAATCAGAAAATGTGTGCAACAGCCAGGACTCCCCTGAAAGACAGTGCCAGCAGATCCCAAATCCTGCTTAGTTCAGACCTTTAGCTGGATTCTTAATTTGGAATGAGCCCCTTTCCTCAGCAGCAGCCTGTTCTCAGTAAAATATCACACCTTGGGCAGGAGAAACGATGCTCAGCCCATACTCACCCTGTTCTCAGTAAAATATCACGCCTTGGGCAGGAGAAACGATGCTCAGGCCATCCTCACCCCACAGCCACTGTAAGCCAGTGGTTACCTACAGAAATATTCACTGGTACCACTTTCCTGTCACAGACATATTTTCTGAAAAATCCTTTTGTTAGGATTGTTTCTCCTGAGAAGCTGAGGAGCTTCAGCTTCTCCATGTTTTGCTGCTTTGGAATGTGATTTGGAGAATTGTTTACCCATCATGGGGAAATTGTTTTTACTTGATGACCAATGACAGCCACCTGTGTCGAGGCTGTGAGCAGTCACAGGATTTTATTATTCATTCCATTGCTTTCCTTTGCTAGCCTTCTGATGAAATCCTTCTTCTATTCTTTTAGTACAGTTTTTAGTATATAATTTTCTTTTAATATAATATATATCATAAAATAATAAATCAGCCTTCTGAAACATGGAGTCAAGATTCTCATCTCTTCCCTCATCCAGGGACCCCTGTGAACACCACCACTTTTTCCTGTTTGAAACATTAGCACAGGACAGTGTTTTGGTGTCTTTTGGCATAGGTTCATAAATGGAAGCAGGAATTGTTGAGAGTTTTTGCAAATGAAACGTTTAGGAAATGTTCAGTTAAGGACAGGGAATATATGTAATGTTTTGCTTTGAGCTTTCTCCTTCCCCAACCCCAAATATATGTAGTGACACATCACAGCCAAAACCCAAAAACTCTGGGAATTTAGATATTTCCATAAAAAATACATATTGTTGTACAATCCAAATTTAAAAAGCTTTTCTCATATTTTAACCATGCTGAGCTCTGCTCTCAGATGAGGTTGCTTGGTACAAACAATCCAACAATGAATTATCAATAAAGTTTGCGTGGCTCCTAATTTATTTTTTAAAGTTTCTTTCAACATTGGACTGCGCATAGTTCAGAGCATGGTTATTTTAAATGAGATTTAATTGTTCCATCAAGAGGGAATGCAGAGCTCCAGAGGGGCACAGCCTTGGTAGGAGCCCCAGCTGCCCTCCCTGGCCAAGCTGGGGGTGTCTGCCAGCTCTTGTGATTAGGAAATGAAATGCTGCCAAAGTGCTGTGTTTGAACATCGGTGTGCTCTGTTGGCATGGGATGGATTTAGGCACTGGGTTCAGTCCTCTGCTGCGCAGAAATCTCTTTAACTGTGAAATTCTTCATGGGGAAAGAGATTAATCACATTTCAATATTAGGAGAAGCAAAGCTTAAACTATTTATTTGTGTGGCTGAAAAAAATACAGTGGGAATAGGATATTTAAAGTTGCCCTCCTTTGATTTTGTTTTGCTTCGATGTAATTATTCTTGCTCTTCATTTTTGTTAAACTTTATCACAAGGCCTCATCCAAAAAATGTTTTGGGGTTTCTTTCAACCCATGAGGATGTTTGCAAAAGAGTATTTGTGAGATGGGAGTTGGTAAGGCTTTGAAAGCCACCTTTTCTTCTGGGAATATGGGTCACTGTGCAAGCAGGATGGATGTGTGTGCTAAATTACACCAACACAGAGCTGAGAAGTGTAAAGGTGTTCACAGGGATCTGAGGATGAGGGAAGAGAGGAGGATCTGACTCCATGTTTCAGAAGGCGTGATTTATTATTTTATGATATATATTACATTAAAACTATACTAAAAAGAATAGAAGGAAAGGTTCTCAGAAGGCCAGCTAAGCTAAGAATAGAAAAGAATGAATGATAACAAAAGCAGCTGCCTCAGACTCTGTCTGAGCCAGCTGACTGTGATTTACCATTAATTCCAAACAACCACATGAGACCAATCCCAGATGCACCTGTTGCATTCCACAGCAGCAGATAACCATTGTTTGCATTTTGTTTCTGAGGCCTCTCAGCTTCTCAGGAGGAAAAATCCTAAGGGAAGGATTTTACATGAAAAGATGTGTGCGACAGAGAAGAAAAAAAAAGATGAGACTTAAATAACCAACCTTAAGCATTTAAAAGCCAATTTTCTGTTTTCTGTTTGAAATGTCATGCACAAAAACTTCTAAGGCACCTCAGAGCAAGCTGGACTCTGCAGGCTGTGCAGTGAAATATGACAGGGAAAGTGCTCTGGGTAATAACTGAGCCAGGCTGGGTGAGAGAGAGTCCTGCACTGAGAGAGGGTGAGCTGCTGAGACACTGGGGTGATATCACTGGGGGCTCTGTACAAACCACAAACAGGACAGGACTGCTGGGAACGTGCCTTGAGCTGCTTGATTTTCCAGCATCACTCTCATTCCATGGCTATGGCAATGGGAAGATGCCAGCAGCTCACATCCCAGGCTGCAGACGAAGAACTCAATGTTATAATTTACTTTAAGAGTTTTTTTGACCAATCACACAGAGAAAAAGCACATTGACAGTAGTTCTATCCAACCACTATAAGCACATGTACCTGTGGTTAAAACAATCCTTGCTTCTTTTTGTATTATTTGGTACAACACCTACTTGTAAGCCTATAAACACAGTGCACAGAGCTCCATTATTAAGCTTCAAACTTCCTAACATCTCACTGGATAAACTTTTCTACAGTTTAAGGAGTTATTTTAGCTAAGCATTAATACACAGACCGTTGTTCTATTTGTCCTTTTCTGCTTTTTACATATCTTTTTCTGCTGACCAATCTCATGGCTGCTGCTTAGCTCCAATCACAGTTCTGCTGTCTCTGTGGCTGCCTTTTGCAGCTTTCCCAAAACCATCTAATTTTATGGATTCCCACAGAATTATCCTGCTGGGGGCCTCAAAACAAACCAAAAAACAACGAAAAAAGTTTTGGGAAATGAGTTCTGATTGGTTTTTTTTGCGGGGGGAATTTGCTGGTTTGTTTGTTTGGGTTTGTTTGTTGGGTTTTTTTTGCCCTTTTTTTGTTTTGTTTTGTTGTGGTTTCTTTGTTGTTGCTGGGGTTTTTTTTTGTATGTTTTTGGTGGGTTGTTTTGTTTTGTTTTTTCTTTGTTACCTTTAATTTAGAGATCAGGACAACTCTATTGTTATCTGTGCAGTCCCTGCATACAATGCTCCAGTGCTGGAAACAGTAGGAATAATTTGTGGAAGCAGTAGACAAAATTGTCTCCTGAGTGGTGCTGTTGCATGCTTAGAATTGCCAAGTCTTATGATGAGAGAGTCATGATTAGCTGAAAAAAACTGATTATTCCCAGGCATGAAAAATAAACTATTGGAAACAGTTTTCCTGAATTCTGTCAGTAGTTCTGTTGTAATTTTCTGGCTGTGAGAGATGTCTGGAAACCAGCACTGCTTGTCCTGTGTTAGCTTTGAGATTGCTGTATCCTACCTGAGGGCAGGGGTTCTTATTTTAACATTAATGAAGCAGATTGCATATTGGAAATCACACCCATGGCAGCACAATATTTATTTAAAGTTTAGCCTCCGTGTCTTTTGTTATCTGCACTGGGCAGCCTCAAATCATAAATAAAAACTTGAACATTTTTTCCCCATAAACTCATTCCTTCCACAGCTTTTCCAGGCCCTCTCTGGTCCCCTTCCTTAATTACAGAATCCTTCTGAGGCACAGGATGCATCTTATTTTCATCAGTGAGAGATAAGGGATGTCAGCACAGAACTGAGCTTTTGCTATACTTAGTCATAATCCTCCTATCACTTAAAAAGGCAACTGGAGATCTTTTTCAATAAAGCCATCAACAGGGATTCAGACATAAACACTGGATTTAGGCACATAAGCTTAATTGACTTTCAAAAAGAGATGAGCATCTCTTCCACTTAGGCTTCCCTGATAACACCACCCTGAGCAGCTCAGGTTTATGGATGCAATGATTAACTTGGGGAGGAGGAGCCAAAAATAAAAACATTCAAAGATCAATCACTCTCTAGCTCTGCTCTTTATAGGGAAGTTAAAAACAAACCAAAAAAAAAAAAAAAAAAAAAAAAGAAAAAGAAGAGACATTCTTCCTGTACAATTATTTTCAATGTGAGAATTCTCAGAAGCACCTGCACACTGTTATCTTTGTATTGATTTTCTGCAGTATCACATTGAACTGCAAAGGGTGCTGCTGATTTAATTGCAATTACATCTCACTGGAACTTCTAACATGAATTCCATAACAACCCTGAGAACGTTTTCTTTCCCTTTTTTTCCTTTGCTTACAGTTTTATTTGTTCCCTTTTCTCACAGTCCTGGTTTATTTATCCTCCTTTTCCTGTGGTGCCAGGTTTACAAGGTCATGGCACCGAGTCCCACATTGAATGATGCACTGAAACCAGGTAACCCTGAGTGCAATTGATCCCTGAGGAGCAGGGGGATATTTCCATCTAAATGAGGAGGATGAGCTTTGTGGCTCCCATTAAGGTTAATGGGGGTTATAGAGCTGGGTCCTGGTGTACCATAACAAATGTTTGTCCCCTCAGCTAATCCATTCCAGTCTCTGAGTACTGAGAGAGAAAAAATATTTTCAGAGAAAAAAAAAAGAAAAAAGAGATTGTGATTTAGAAGCAGATCTCAGAGTTGTTCCATGTTTCTCCTCTAACTTTCAAAAGTGTTAAAGCAGCACATTTCACCACTTTCCACTTCATCTGCAAGAGTGTTCAAGTTAGTGAGGGTTCTGTGAGAGCCATTAAAAATCTGTCAGAGAAGTGCTGGTCATGGCAAAAACATTTTTCAGGAGCTGTCAATTTCTCCAAATATCCATCAGTGCTACCAGGCACAACAAGGGATTCCTCATTTAGAACGTGTCAATTCTTATTATTAATGTCATGATGAAAACACCTGCTAAGTGTCTGTGTCTGGCAAAGTGAGGCTGTCACAGAAATGAGAGGGTGAATTCCACTTGGATTAGTGAGCAAGGAAGAGCTGGAGATTTTTATTTTTTTTTTTTAAGTTTCCCTAAAGACAAACACCTTATCTTTATCCAGAGCTGGGCTTGTAGAGGCAGGAGACAGGGAATGCAGCAAGGTATAACTGATGAGAGATTATGTGAAAATAATGTGTAAGATGAACTCTTTGGAAAATTCCACATTTGGATGAGTTCTCCATGGTTTGTTTTGTTTGCCCCACAGCCCGGCAGCCCCTGCAGATGCTGGGGTTTGTCACAAGGTTGTTGACTGGCAGCTCCTAAGGACAAACCAGATGAGTTGGGTTGGCTTCTCCCAGCAGGTAAATAGAGTTTAGGTGTGCCAAGTCCATCCTCACAGGAACACAAAGGTTGCTGTGAGTCCTGGGATGTGCCTTGGCTGGCACACAGAGCACTGCAAGCTGGGCTCTGCTTTTAAAAGCACACAGAGAAAGGGAAAATGCATCCTGGGACTCACTGAGGCATATATTCAGGTATATATAGAGACAAAATTCAAATGCTAGCTCTAACTTTCATATAAATATATCTATAAACATTATACTCATGGGACTATGAGAGGTAAAAGATGATATCACCTGTGAAAGGTCTTACTGAGACTCCAAAGCAGGGTTTGGAAGAGAATTGAGATTTCTGCTTTAGATCAAAACAAATAATATTCTGTAAGAAAGGTCATCATTAAGGAAACTATTAAATACATCTCTCCTTATTCTTACACCCATGAAACAACTTTGAGGCAGAAGAAAACACTGTAAACCCCAGCTGGCCACAGGTGACCAAGAGGAAAGTGCTCCCCAGAAATGCAGATGCCTTTCCCAGCCCTTGGGTGGGCACAGGCAGCTCTGCCTTCTGCTGCTGATCCCACCAGGCTCCTAAATACCTGCTTAACTTTGAGCTCATGGCTTTAAGCACAAGGCATTAACTGTAATGAGCGTTCTTATATTCTTAATCACACACTTGGATTCATTGCCAGAGCAGGCAGGAGGGCATAATGGGCCGTGGCTTCAGCTTGTGCAAATTGGTGGCACTTAATTGAAATGAATCGAGTTGTGTCAATTTGCTGCCAGATCCCTGGCGCGCAGAACCTCCCCAGAGTGAGCCAGGGAACAGTGCAGGGCTCACTGCAGAGCTCACACTGACCCCAGAGATCACTGCAGAGCTCACACTCGCTGCAGAGCTCACACTCGCTGCAGAGCTCACACTCACCCCATGGAGCTCACACTCACCCCAGAGAGCTCACACTCATCCATCCAGTTCACACTCACTGCAGAGCTCACACTGATCCCATGGAGCTCACACTCACCCCAGAGAGCTCATGCTCATCCATCCAGTTCACACTCACTGCTGAGCTCACACTGATCCCATGGAGCTCACACTCATCCTTCCAGCTCACACTCACTGCAGAGCTCACACTCACCCATCCAGCTCACACTCATCCATCCAGCTCACACTCACTGCAGAGCTCACACTCACCCCATGGAGCTCACACTCACCCGAGAGAGCTCACACTCATCCATCCAGCTCACACTCACTGCAGAGCTCACACTCACCCCATGGAGCTCACACTCATCCATCCAGCTCACACTCACTGCAGAGCTCACACTGATCCCATGGAGCTCACACTCACCCCAGAGAGCTCACACTCATCCATCCAGTTCACACTCACTGCAGAGCTCACACTGATCCCATGGAGCTCACGCTCACCCATCCAACTCACACTCATCCATCCAACTCACAGTCACTGCAGAGCTCACACTCAATGCAGAGCTCACACTCACCCATCCAGCTCACACTCAATGCAGAGCTCACACTCACTGCAGATGTGAGATCTCACACTCCCCCATGCAGCTCCCCCAGGCGCCCAGCCAGCTCACGATGCCACATCTCATAACCAATCAGGAAATGTGCACTTAGTAGTTTGTAGAATCTATAAATATGTGTGCAATGTGAACAATAAACGGCTTCTGCTTGCTGATACGGGTCAGTTGTTCAGGAGTCCTGCATTTCCCACAGTACCAGGGTGAGATTGGTCTTTTCTCTGAGCTCTGCAGGCTGGTTGTTCTGTTTTCAACCTGCACTGTGTAATCACATCTGAATGCTTAAATTCTCACTTGTATGCCTAATGCCTAATACCACTGGTGGTATCTTGGGATCTTCTTTGGAAATGGTGATTTTAGTTCCAATAAATCCTCCTGTGGATGGTCACTGGGATTTTATTTTATTGAAAATGGAATATAGAATTATATGAAGAAAGGCATTTTAGTTCCCTTTCAGAATGTTTTCCAGTGCTCTGTTTACTGTGGCTGGTTTGTGCTTTTCCTCCAGTTATAGATAACTGCTGAAGACTGATGTGTTTACTTTGTTTAACCATGGCCATGATGGGTCGAGGACACATTAAATCATCCTCAGGCTCTTATTTGCAGCCAATTCTGAAATAACCAGAGTAGAGACATAAAATTACTTCATACTGCAGAGATTTTTATATTGGCTTAAGCTTCTGAAGTCTCCAGTGTTTTACAACACACTTTAATGGTGAAAGAGTGACAACAAAGATGAAAGTCCATGTGGAATTGTCTAATAACTCAAGGTTTGTTTAAGTTGCAAAGATATGAAAAAGGGATATTATTTCCTTCAGAGATTTTCCTTGATGAGTTTACAGATCTTGAATTGTTTATTCAGATTTAAAGTTTTTTCATATTTTAGAAATAGTGATGAAGAACAGGTACACTCTTATTCTGCTGAGATTAAAAGGGGAAGGTGTTCTTTCATGGCAATTCCTACAAATACAGCCTCTGTGTGTGCACATTTGTGCTCTGAAAACACCATCTGCAGGTGCTACTGTTCCTTTAACAGTTTGATCTGGATTTTGTTTGGAGTTACCTGCATGCAAACTCCTCTGCTCATAATTGTCTGCTGTCATCAAAAAGGAGAGTGACTGAAAATCAAACTGGTGCTGTTCTATGTGGTACACACAGAATTAATGCATCTCCTTCCCCCTGTCAGTTTTACATCAGCCCAGGATCTGCAGTGTCTCCTTCCACTAATATATGAGTAAGATTCTATCACTGGTTTATTGTCTGTAATTAACAACCCCTTAATGACTTGTGTCTGGGAATTCTATCTCTGTTTGTTTGTACTAGAAAATAAATGGCACTCAAATGTGTTCCAGGACTGCTCGGTGCTCACTCTGAAGGTATTTACAGGAATCAGCCTCTAATTCTCACTTCACTTTCTCAGATGTCTGAGAAACAAGATAACAAGGGTTAGAAAGTCTGACCTCAATGATGTCCTGCTGGAGAATAACTGCAGAATTTGGGACCATTTCTGGAACCCTGTGGCCTCAGCTCTCTTCACAGAGAGCAGCAGACACAACTTCCCCGGGATTCTTCCTGCAGAAGCACAGAGAGAAGAAGAGAAAACAATTCTCTCTATGTTCTGCTCCTGTTGCTTTTGCACATGTGGAATGTGTTATGGAGATTGTTTACTGAGAGTGAGTTCTTAATTGGATTCTGGTGATAGTTGTTCATATAAATTGGCCTATTGGGTCTGAGCTGTGTCCTGGCTTTCTGGAGGCAGTCATTAGTATATTTTAGTATCCTTTTAGTATTCTTTAGTATAGTTTCTCTTTAATATAGTATAAAGTAATATAATATAGTCTTATTAAAGCAATTGTTCAGCCTTCTGAATCATGGGGTCAGATCATTCCCTGCATTGGAGGCTCCTTGCATTCAGCAGAACACCACCAGGTAACAGTGCAGTGTTTAATTCAAGCAATCTGTGGGACAGGACTCTGCCCAGGAGGAATGAGGCAGTGCAGGAGCTGGAGGGTCACCATACAGAAGCCTGGGAGGAGGGAGAAGTGCTGTCTTGAAAATTTTTTTGTTTTGTATTTCACTGAAATTTTGTTGTATTTCACTGAAATTTTCTTTCTCACAGTGGTGTCAATCTGTTTTAAGGGAAGTAATTAAAACTGCACACGTCCTATTTATTAATGCTAGTGGGAACAGCAGATAGTGAAGCTGAAACTATCTGAAGTTGCCCAAAAGAAAATTAAGGCTCTGGACAGAGGGTATACTGAAAAAAAACCTGTTTTTGGAAGGGTTTTAAAGGCATCAGAGACTTTACCCATCTATGTCCTTGTAAAGGTAGATAATGGTGTTATATTTCATCTAAGCTGCTGTAAATTTTGCTACCCTGCACCAGGAGGAAACACAAACAAATATTCAAGTTCTTCCTGAGCTCAATTTCTTGGTTTCCCTTCTTGGACATGAACATATCCAGTACCCACAAAGCTGCATAGCTGAACCTCAATTTTCTATCCATATAACTGCATTTTATAATGCTCTGGACAGATGTTTTGGATCCTGTAAATTCCCTTGACTCACCCATTAAGCCTTGCCTTTGGTTTTGAAGGTGATTCAGAAAAACACATGGTCTTTATTTCTCTGTAAGATGGAATTTCAGTTCAGCTTCTTTTACTAAAATTATCCCTGAATCACCACAGATCTAAGTAAAAAAGGTGAAAATTACAGCTCTTTAGAGGATGGATATGGGGCATTTTACATAGAATCTGAAAACTATTTGCATAATATTTTGAAATGCAGTTTGGTGAGATCAGGCATTTTGTTTGTTATGAATAAACCAGGCTGAGGAACGTGAGACAGTGAGTGCTGTCTGTGCAAAAATGGCCAGAGCAGAGGACAGGAATTCTGATCCTCATTGGAACTACCTGGGTTTGATCCCCGAGCTATTTGGGCTTTTCCTCTCCACGCCATCAATGTTTAGTGCAAAGAGGAGGGAAGGCAAGAGACAAGGGGTGAAAGCTCCAGAAATGCAAATGATTACTTTGGAACAAAGTAAAGCTGTAAAGTCTGTGTAAAACTAAAAATTGTTGAGAAAATTTAAAATAGGTGGTGCCTTTGAGTAATAGAGGCTTAAGGTTCTAGATCTGAGAGCAATTTATCTTCAGAGCCAGAAATGAGTTCTTCAGAAAAAGTCAGTATTCACCAACCTTTTAAACCTATTACAACATTTTATCTGACACCTCGTAGTTACTTTTAATGCTGTTCATAATAAAACACTTTATAGCCAAATACTTGAGAGACATAAGGAAAAAAATTTAAAAAGCAGAACTGAGTGGGCAGGGCTCAAATTTGGATGCTCTGTTGTTGAGCAAGGTTACTCCTAATAATTGTCCATTCAGCCCTAATTCTTAGAGCTTTTCCTCCAGAGAACCTTCCCATCCCTCTGTCTTCATGGCAGGATGAGGGTCTGTCTCAGTAAACATTGAATTTGGAATATTTCAGTGGATTATTCCCTAGCATAAACCCCTTCCCTGCCTGGTTATAATTTTTACTTTTGCTTCTGGCTTTTAAAGGTGGGCAAAAGTGGGTGAATGTGTGTGGGATGTGGAGAAGGATCTGCTGCTCATAAACTCACAATAATATTTTTTTGTTCCACGAGGCCCAGGATGAGATCAGGGGGAGAGGTGGGATTTTCCAGAGCCTGCTTTCTCCAAAGTTCCGTGGATAACCAAATAGGAACTAATTTTCTTTCAAATAGCCATAATTCCCATTCTGTGCTTGCATGCCCTTCAGGGAGAGGACAACTACAAAGCTGAAGCAGGAGCTCAGCTTTTACAGACTGTGGTGTCAGGAGGATAGGCACAGGCAGTTCATGTTCTATTAATAATAATGAGCATGAGGAGAGGCAGCCTGAATCTAACAACAACACACAGGAATTTTGCAAATGTAACATTGTGAAGGTTTATAATTGCACCAGATATAATTCAATATGAATTCTTTATACCCAGTGTGAGTTAGAGCATAAAGTGTTCATCTTGCTGAAAGTTTCAAAGCTTTGTGGAATAATTCTCCAGGAAAATAAATGGATGAAAATTATTTTGCAGAAAAATGAAGAAAATTTAGTTTGGTGGAAGAGCCTTTTTTAGTGTTTCTAGCTGAACTTCTCTGTAGGACTTGGTTAAGGGTGACCCATGGGCTGGGCTGCAGTGGCTGCTGTGCCCATTGCTGCATCCTGAAATCTGAGTAACAGATGCAACCTGTGTGAATTCATTCAGAACAGGAGAATTCTGACTGGCAAGTGATGCCAGAGTCTGCATTCTGTAAGTCAGTTACTGTGATTTATTATGCCTTCTGTTGTTTCCAGTGCTTTTCTCTCTGGGTTTCTATTTTATTCTTTATTTTTCAGTTAAGCAAATTTGATAAAATATACCATCATGTGACAATAAGAGAACTAAACTGGAAAATAATTCACAGTGCAGTATTGATAAATGCCTGGTGCAGTAATAGCAATATGTCATCAATCACCTGGGCTCCTGTTTGATGGCATCATATAACCTAATTCAGGATGAACGTCCTTTGCTTTAACCTTGGTTGTATTTGCAGCTTACTCTAGAGGAAAGTAATAATCCTTCATTAACTGGTAGGTGTGAAACATTCTCTATCAAGAGGGTAGAGGAGGAGGCAAATGAAAATTGGTTTCAGAATGTGTCCTGAGTCAAAATCAGTCTCTTTCTTCAGACTCGTAAACTGCATAAATTATTATTATTATATGTTCTTGAAGGGTGGGTAAGTGAATGAATCTTGCTGTTTTGCAGCTTTGCTCCGTTTCTCTTTGTTGCTTTTCTCCATCTGTATTCAAATGCACATATAAAAAATTCAAGGACACATCAAGTCTTTGATCCTGTTACAGCTTTAATTCTTAAGAGCCCATATAAGACTGTGCTTTACATTATGCATTAAGGTACTTGTAATTAGGAGCTTGTGGTAATGACCCATTCTCAGGCAAAGTAGTGCTGTTCCTTGTTTTCCATTAACTGCATTGAGGGTTTATTTGCTGAAAATTGAGTTTAATTTGATTAGCAGGAATTGTGAAACATTTGCAACACAAGGTATATTAGCATAGCACTTTGTTTGTAATGAGAGCCAAAAAGCAGTTAGGGGAAGAGCTAATTACTGAAGATTTTCCTTTTAATAAGGAAGGTCTAGCTAAATTTTAGTACTCTGCTCTCAAAATCCCTTCAGCTTTAACTGGTGGCTGAAAGAACAACAAAATGCTCTGCAAAAGTTCAGCAGATGTTCTCTGAAAGTCACCGTTGGGAAAATCCAATAATTTACTGAAGAAAGGATTCATTTAATCTGAAAATTTGGCGGCACCAGCAGCACTTTCCACATCTTCATTGATCTGATAGTGGTGGGTGTTTGCTGCAGAGCAGAGATATTAGTGGTGTTCAGGAGGGACCCCAACCTCTTTACTTCCCCCCAGCCAGGGTGGTTTGTTCTGAACCAAGAAGTGTTCTTTACTCACCTGACTGGAAAGCCCATCTCAAAATCCAATGAAAACGCTACAGTTTTATAATAATTTATAATAACAACAGTACAGGTTATAATAACTCACTGGGAAGGTTTTCCCAGTGTTTTTAACTGAGGAGCAGTGGTGTTGTCCTGTGTGTTGACTCACTTTGTGTCTGCCTGGGTTGCCCAGAGTGCTCTGGCTCCTCCTGCTCAGATGAAGGGTTGACAATTTTATTGTCACCAGCAAGTTCCTCTCTGTCCCTCTGTGAGCTCCTTGGAAGGAACCATTGGCTTGGGCAGAATCTTGTGAAAGTCTAGGTGAAACATATTTTCAGTCAAATAAGAGTCAATAACCAGGTCCAAGGTAAATAAAGAATACCTAAGTACCACAGAACATTTAAACAACCTTTACAAAGCTTAAATCGAATCACTTATTGATAAATCAAATCCATGGGGTCCAGAAGGAAGATCCAGATAATTTGTTCATGGATCAAAGTGTTTTATTCTTTGTTTTCCTGCTCAAGAACAGGCACTCGTCTCTTCTGGGAATAATTTTCACTCTTCCACCACTAATTCTTCTGTTCTGCCATTTGCATTTGCCACAGCCAGGAGGTAGCTGTGCTCTCAAACAGGGTTCTCACCACCCTGGAAGTGCTCCAAGGCAAAGCAGCCACTTCATTAAATCCACAGTGGCTTTTCTTCTCCATGTCCTCTCTGCCTGCTCCAAACCAAACACTCCTGCTCAGCTCTAGTCTCTTTTTTTATTCCTTTATGTTCAAGCTGATTTATTTTAGCTTGTAGTGATGATGTGAGCAAATAACCACATTTTTGTCCAAGGGGGATGCAATTGAACTGACAGCTGGTTTTAACCTGAAGATGTGGATGTTTCTGCACATCCTGTGAACCCCCAGAAATGTTTGGAGCAGGTGATAGCAGTTTAGCTGCCCTGGTGCTGCAAATCCAGGCCTACATATTTCCTGCTTTTTCAGGAATCCTCTTTTGTTTCTGCTCAAAACAAACTTAGGTTCTGAGAGCTGGTGCTCAGTTATTAAATTTAATCTGAAATTGTTGTTGATGGCAATTATTAACATAATTTTATTAGTAGCTAATTAGTTTTGCTAACTAAGATTTCCTAATAGCAACTTGCTTTATATTTCTTTGTTTGGAGTTTTGGTGTTGTAGTAACATTCCCTCATTAACTCTGTTTACATTACCACTACACCCTTATTTTTTCTCCTTCTTTAGCAATGGTTACTTTGCTCAGCTTGCTGCCAGATTATTTTTTGTCTTTTGCTTAATTATCCTGCTTTGACTGGATAGAAATTGCAATTACAGTTAGCCAAATATGAAAAATACATCTCCACTCATCTTCTAACTTTTGTATTTGCTTGAAGTTTTGAACAAATTTAATCAGAGTTCATTTGCACCTGCTTTGTGTTTGCTTTTCCCAAATACTCTGGCAGATGGGTTTATTGGTATTCAATAAGCATGCTGGCATCAAGTTTTCAACAAATACTTCAGAATATTTGCAGAAAAGGAAATTTTTACTTTGATTATCCATAGAGGACTGTTAATAACACTTATTTTATGGTGAAGCAGAGTTATGTAACTGTGTATTTACTGCTCCCAAACAAACTCCAACTCAGCTAAAGAATTAATCACAAAAAACATGGAGAGATTTGTTTCAGCAACTCAATCAGGGACATTGCAATGCTTCTCAACATCTTGCTGCTGCTTTTCAAAATTATGGGTTTAGACTTATTTCATGACAAAAGCACTTCAACCCCACGGCTGAAGTTCCAGCACAGCTCTGCCTGGATTATTATTTGTAATTTGTGATTTGCCCACACAAGCTGTGGTCTGCGTAGGTGAGCATTCACTGCTAAGCAAAAGGCAAACAGAAGAGGGTGATAAGGAAATTAGGAAATTGCTGTGGCTTCCCTTTATTGTTGTTATCTTTATGAGACGTAGTTTTGCTGAAATCTGGTATTTTCAGTGCCTTGGGTTTGGTTTTCCAGTCTTGTTGATGCTGCCACAGTTCACACTGAAATTAATGTGAGTTTTCTTTTTTCCCAGGGTGTTTACAGACTACTCCAAATGCAGCCCAGCAGGATTCTGGTCTGAACTGAAATTAACTGTCATACATAGGATTTGTTTATCTCTTCACATCCTTCTGTCACAGATGTTTGTCCTTTGGCTTGTTCCTTTTTCTAATTATTTTTTGATTATATTTTGAAACACCTTCTGTCTAACCAATTTCTCCCCAAATCAAACAGTGCATTTTTCTCCCCTTCACCCACAGTGATTCCCCCAAACCCAATGTTATTTACTTCTGGTGGAAAGTGACCTTTATAATGAATGTGTTTCAGATAGGAGTTGCATTTCGTTGTTTATTCTTCTTGAGTTATAAATCCACATGTGCTGTGCTGTGTGTTGATACACAGCGTAAGGTGAGGAGGGTACAGCTCATTTTCCACGTTCATGCCCCAAAACTTCTTTTTGGGGTCACCACTAAGTCACAGGTAGATGATTGAAAATTCAGAGCGATGCAAACAGAGCAACCCTGACCAAAACAATGTGACAGGCCACCAACAGCTCCTAGAGCAGATAATTTCCTTATTTCCCAGCCAGCCTGTGGAAAGCAAATGCATGAAAATATATGAATTTCCCCAAATGACATCTCAGACAAGCATGGAAATAAAGTGAAATTGGGCTGCTGGAGCTGTTTGCAACTTGAGCTTGTGTCTGAGCAGGCAGGGCTGGATCCTCTGCACTTGCAGGGGTGTATGTGGTGCTGGATCCTCTGCACTGCTGCCTCCAGGCTGGGGCAGGAGCCTCCCATCAGCAGGGCAGGGCTGCAGACAATGTCCACAGACCATGGGAGACTGCAGAATGCACCTGGGGCAGGTGGAGACAGCCTGGTTTGGGAAAGGGCACTGCAGAATGGGTTATACTGCAGCCACAGCTCTCTTCATAGAGAAGAGCAGACACAATTCCCAAGGATATTTCCTGGGAATCACAGTGAGGAACCTCAGAGAAAGAGAAAACATTTCTTCTCTCATCTGGTGTTCCTGTGTTTTTGCACATGTGCAATGTGTTGGAAGATTATTTACCTGAAGGAATTTTGTGGCTGGATTCTGCTGAGGATTGTTTTGTTTCCTTGGGCAATCACACAAAGCTGTGTCCTCACTCTCAGGCAGAGAGTCAAGAGTTTTCTTTTAGTATTCTTTATGTTGAGTATAATATCTTTAGTATTCTTTATAGTAAGTATAAAATAATATAGTATATCTCTTTATTATAGCTGTAATGCAATAGAGTATAGTTTTAATAATGGGAGTGTTCAGCATTCTGAAGCCTTGCAGTCAGATGCCAATCATTCCCTGTGTTGGGTGCACCTTGCAACTTCAAAATTGTTAAAAATAGATTAGGAACTGTTGTAAAATAGTTGATAGATTGTTAAGCATGCACTGCTGGTTTGGTTATTGCATTGTAAAAGGGGTTAAAAGGGCAGTTGTAAGAAATACAGCGCTCAAGGTACCATAATAACCTCAGTACAGTGCACCACGAGCCAGCCTGGACAGAACTGTAATGGCCAATCCAGCGCCTTAAACCTTCATGCAAATGAAGGATCCAAACAGAAACCAATCCAAAGGGACAAAAAACAGGATAAAAAGGGGCTTCTGACCCACTGAACCTGTGCTGTTCCATGGGGCCATGGCTGCTGAGCAGCCCAAGCCCCAGAACTGGAACTGCTCCATCCTTGAGGGAACGCTCCTGCCCAGCCCAGCCCAGGCTCCCTTGCTTTGGGCCTTTCTTTTGTTATAATAAATGCTGAAATCCCTTTAGCACTGGGAGCCTGCTCTGGTTTTTATCACACATTACACAGTCCCTGTTTGCAGTTTGCTGCTGCTGGCCTTGCTCCTTCATCCTGAGCTCTGGGCAGCCTGACCCTGCACAGACAGGAGAGAGTCATGGAGAGGAGCAGAAAGGGTGCAGGAGACAGCACAGGAACCTCTGCACAGCAAATGTAAGAGCTGTGTGATAACTCATTGATATGCAAGTGCAACTGCTGCAAAATGCTGCGAACTCCACAGACAAAAAGAAGATAATTTGACAGCATTAAGCAGAAAGCTCACACGGGGCTGATGGCAGAGAAAAGCACTTTGATTCTTCAGTTGTCTGAGCTGTTCAGAGCGCTGTGGAACTTTGCTGCCAGGTCCAGGTGCTTTGCTGAGTTGCTGTAGCTGATTTCCCTGCTCACACACATGCAGGTATCTCAGGCCAGAGCTGCTGGACAAACCATGGGGTCACCGTGGCTTCAGGACTGGTGGTAATGGTGACCCAGTGGGTAAAATAATTCCTGCCTGCAGCTGAGTCTCCTCTTGCTCTGTATTGGAATGCTCTGATTGCTCTCTAAATTGGTTATGTGAAATAAGCTGGATTTGAGAAGAGAAAACAAGTAACACAAGTGTGGGGGGTGGCTGAGTCCTTCTGGGGATGGGACAAGGTGGGACCTTGAATATTCTGTAGTTTTGCTATGGATGGTGTTAAAAAAGTGAGAGGTTGAATTCAGACAGGTTTGTGTTTCAAGACAAATTAATATGTAATCAATGGAATTGTTCAGGCAATCAAAGCTTATGCCCACAATATTTAAATCACAATTACAATAGGGAAGTTTTCTGATAAGCACAATTAAGATAATTTCTTTTTCTGTCACTTCATTCTTCTAAATTAACATTTTTTCCCTCCATTTGCATTTGGAATTAACTCTGTTAGCATCATTTAGGTAGATATTATTTTGGTAATGAGGAAAGTTTTCTGATTTTTTTCATTCCTTTATTATGAGCCTTGCAAGGTTTCCACTAACAAGTAACATGTGAAGTGTGAGAACAAGGGAATAATGGGGGAAGATGCAGCCTTTTCCTTTCCAACAGCAGGATAATGGCTATCAGGGATCCTCTCCTTGAAAGGAGAAGTGGAATATGTCTCTTACAAGTAAGAATATATAAAAAAATCAATAATACATGTTTTCTGCTAGTCAGACTTCCCTAGTATCCTTTCCATTGGGGAAATTAAGGAAAATGTTTTAATTATTTTCAATTCTCTTTGCACAGAAAAACAAGTGTGGAGAAAAATGTGAAGTGTTTCTCTGACAATTGGTTTTCTGTAGTGTACACAGCAGTAAAAATAGCTTAATTGTGTAATACTTTCCAGGAAATACATCTTTCAAATCTCCTAGGTAGAGAAGGATGGGATTGGTTTTTTTAAGCAAAAAGCTGGAATTTGTATTAGGCTCTAAATGCAGACAGAATTCCAATTGAATCAGTTTCTTGCAGAAGTTTTAGCCAACATTTCTCTATAGAAAATTCTCAGTCACCACAATGCAGAGGATGCCTCACCTCTTGTGCTATCCCTTGGCCTGTCTAGGGGTGGACATTCATTTTGGGTCAAGTTTTTAATATAAATGAAAGCCTAATTTTTGCTGTGTGTCCCAGGTGCTTGGTTGTTACCTGTATATTGTTGTCTTTTGCACATTGTCAACAGTGAGTTTTCCTTTAGAGTGGATCGGGAAAGTCTGGAGCCTCAAAGACTCAGAGTAAAGGCAAATTCAGGGCTAAAACACAGAAATATTAATTGAAAGGCTCCCAACTTTGGTGCATGAGTTGAACTCTGGATCAGTCACACAAATTGAATTTAGAATTGCAATGTAGGCTTTTTCCTTTTGATTTTGGACTTAGAAAAATGGACTTTGGAAATGTATTTTGGACTTTGGACAAATGGACTCCTTACTTTCTTCACATGAATTCAAGATATTTGCATCTCTTTTTTTGGTTTTTTTTTTGGTTTTTTTTTTTTTTTTTTTCTTCTTTAAATGGAGAACACAGTTCTCAAAAACTAAGGCTAGAAGTGATAATTTAATGCCTTGAATAACCTTTTTAGCTTGACTGGATCTCCTGCTAGTTTCTTGCTGGCTTTGATTTTAGCATCTTTGTCAAGGCTCTTACCAGACCTTCTGAAGATCTGATGCTATTGTATGATGATCTATTATAACAATAATTTATCTCCTGACTGTTGCTCCAGTTATCTAAGCTATAACTTAGAGTTCCACAGGAGGCTGGGGGCCATTATGTTTGCAATATGAAATACCAGGTACAATTTCCCCTTGTTTTTTTTTTTCTTCTGCAGCTGATTTGTTGTATTGCATTGAACCTTCAGAAATCTCGAGGCTGGCACAGTTTTTTCCCTTTTTCTCTGCCCCTCTCATGATGAACTTTTCCAGTCACTATCCAGTGTGCCAAGGAACAAACCCAGTGATATTGCAGGGAATGCTGAAATATGGTTTGTGTATTCACAGCCGCCAGTTCAGATCTGAGAGATTCACCTCTGACAAGTTAATATAAAGATTTAAAAAGGCTGGGGGGGCCTCCATCATTGGCAAGAAATACTTTTACATTATGTCATTTATTATCAAGATGTTACCGAGTCACAGGATAATTGGTGTGAAAACAACTTCTTGTCTGAAGCAGCATTGTTTAGATTGGGATTTTTCTGTGTGTCTGAGGAGGCTGAGGGTTGCAATTCCACCCACTCTACCAGCATTTTATGCAACAAAAATATATATATATATATTTTAAATATATATATAGTTTTCTAGGGGAAATAATATAAGCAGTAGAATGCTGAAATGTCAGAAAAGCCATGGTACCAGTACTCCTCACATAGCAGAAGTTGCCTCATTCTGCAAAATGCAATTACTCTTTATGAACTGATGAACATTTTAGAGTAATATATGGAAAACATAGGTTTAAATATATTTTTTAAATTCCTTCAGGATTAGTAACTGCATTAAAGACCCTTGAGAATTAATCCAGATTTTCTAAGTCAGAACTCAAAAAAGCATTTGAAATGTTTGAATTGTTAACATTCAATAACTCCCTTTTCTTTAGAATGTATCCAAAGGAACAGATTCACTTAATTAAAGACTGTGTTAATAATTAGACTTGGAAATTTGATTGATTGCAGAAAACAACCCCAGCAGGTTTGAGAAGGCTCAGGTTGGTGCAGGAGCTGTGCTGAGGAAGGAGAGGTTTGCAGAAGGCTCTGTTCTCCTTTCTGGGGATTCTAGATAGGAAATCTGTCACTTTTTATGTCTTTCAAAGCCCAAGTTCAAAACTTGACAGCAATAACCTTCCAACTGCATCTACATGAATTGGATGTTATGGCTTCAATGCAAGACAATCTCGTGTGAGATTCTTTTGGTTACATTTCAAAGATTTATTCAAACTATATGAGGTTTTGTAAGAAAGAAGCATAAAAGATGATTTTTTTTCCAGGCCCTGGTTCAATAAAGCCCAGAGGTTTGAGCATGTCATTGTGAGCCTGTGACTGGACCTGTGCACAGAAATGAAATCTTAACATCATCTTTACAGCAGGCAGATTCTTATGACTTGGCTAAAGAATGGCTTCAGAGAGGTGATTAGGGAGAGAGATTTTTTTTTATGAGTTAAATGAAATCTCTTGCACAGAACAGGCATGAGATTCATGCAGGAGGTTTCTTTTGCCTGTCAATAACCTGTCCCCAAAATGTAACAGAATAGGTAATTTAGGTAGGAGAATCCTCTCCAAAGTTATACAGTGTGCACATTCTGTTTGTAAGCTTCATAATGAAGATATTTGTCTCTCCATTAGTTGATATTTTCAGTTGCCCAAGGAGTCCTGCAGGATGTTAAGGGCAGAAAAGAGTCTTTGTCACATCACATGAAGCAGATCACGAGCGTGAAGTCTCTGAACTAACCTCCCTTCAAACAGCATTACTGCAGGTCAGCAAAGTTCAAGGATTCTCCAGATCAATCTTTTTCTGTTCATGTGCAAGAGAAATTTAGGACAGAGCGTTTTGTCGTGAATAAGAAATATTCTTGGAATCTAAGCTGCCAGAATCTCCAAAGTGCACACTGTAAACATTTCACTGCCTCAGTGACAGCTAAGTGAGGATGCCTTGCTCATTATCCATAAAGAATATGTGGCACAGATGAGCCCAGAATGTAAATTTCTAAGGAAATGGAGAAAATAGAATTCATTTTTCATGCAGGAATGTGAGATTTTTCTTCTTTTTCATGCTGAAAGGTTCATGGAAAATTAATTAGAAGAACTCTAACAAATATGTTGTGTTGGTAGTGCTGTAAAAGTACTTTTCAACACCAAACGAAATAAGGGAGGCTGCAATCATTGAGGTTAAATGGGAAATGGGAGGAGCAAATGGGCCTTCAATAGCAGCTGTTCATTATAGATATTTTTTTAAAATAAATGCTAGAAATTAGCTGAAATGTAAAAAGGGAGATATAGTTTACTGGAGTGTGGTATGAAATGCAGTAACTGTGTTAAAATTCACCAGAGCTGCTGAAGATTTGTTAGCATTTTGCAGAACGCTTTCTGAAGGGAAAGGAGATGGTTGCACTCAGTGCATCTTTGTGAGCTCTGTCACAGTGAGATCTCTGTGTGCACTTACCAAAACTACAGCCATTTCAATGACACATTTAATTTTCCTGAGAGATGAGGCGTTTGCTGCAGTGCAGAGAGAAACCTGTTTGTTGGCTGGCAGGTGAGCTGGGGCAGGCACGATTTAAGTGTCCCAAACCAACGAGAGGCTGGTTGGTATTTCTGGAGCCCTATCCATTATTTACAGTTACTAGGCTGCCAGGGTATTTGCAGCAATGTCACACTAACCTCCATGAATTCTTGATTGAGAAATAAAAAATTAACAATATGGACTGATGGGAACACTGGTGGATAGAGACAAGTGGTTTTAGAGCAGGCACAGTGCAGTGCTGGTAACACAAGCACACCCCCAATGTCACAGTCACATTTTCTGAAAAATCCTCTTGCCCAAGGTTCTTGTCCTGGGAAGCTGATAAGCCTCAGAGGAAAAGGAGAACAATTCTTATCTCATTTGCTTCTCCTGTGTTTTGCTCACATGTGGAATGTGTTTGGTGATTGTTTACAGACAGGTGATTGTTCAATTGGTTTCATGTGAGTTGTTTTGACTTATTGGTCAACCAGTGCCAAGCTGTGTTGGGACTTTGGAAAGAGTCAGGAGTTTTCATTATTATCTTTTAGCCTTCTGTAAGTATCCTTTCTGTATCCTTTGGTATAGTTTAGTTAGTATTCTTTAGTATATATATATTTATATATATACTATATACATAATTATACATATATATAATAATATTCTAATAATATAATATTATTAGTATAGTATTATTTAATATATTATAGTATCATAAAATAATAAATTAGCCTTCTGAGAACATGGAGTCAGATTCCGGTTCATCATTCCTTCCTGCCACCGGGCATTCCCAGCAAATACAAGATCTCCAACCTCTCAAAGCAGCATTTAGTGCTGCAGAACCTCCCCACAGCTTTCCTCCCCTGCCAGCCCTGCCCTTCTCACCTCCCCACACAGCTGGGACTGGACAGGAGTTGGCTTTTCCTGCCATTTCTAGATCTGCTGGGGTGTCTAAACTTCCCTCAGCCATGGAAACGAGATTCAGGGCAGAGTTTGAGCTGCAATTTCCCTCTAGCAGGTAATGTCACATTATCCTTTGGCATTATCCTGAGGAGCTGCTGGTCCCCTGTGCCCCCTCCATTCTGGGCAGGGGCTGTTTCCCTGAGCCTGGCTGTGGCTTTGGGGCTCCTGAGGAAATCAGCAGAGCTGGGTCCTGCTGGGGTGGCAAACAGCCTGCAGCCAGGGAAACCACAGGGCAGGGGACAGGCTCGCTTTTTTAGCCCGTGGAATAATGGTGGTGATTAGTCAGAAGTAGAGAAGTGAAAAACAGGACTCTTGTGTGGTTTGTTTCTTAGTAACAGCTGGAGCAGGAATTGCCTGGGATGCCAAGGCTTGTGCTGAGCATCCCCAGCTTTAGGAACTGTTTGTCCTGGACTGGGCTGCTCTCATACAGGGGTAGCTTTTTGGCTGCTCCTGAAACATCACTTGTCTCAGGTTTTGTGTTGCTGAAATGGCTCCCGAGGTATTAAAGAGTCTTTTTTTCCCCAGCCCCATGACTGAAGAAGAAGATAGGATTCCTCAGCTCTGGTTCTCGAGGTTGTTTATTTTCTCTTACCTGTTGCATCCCTTCTCTGACCCACTGAGGTCTGTCCTGCAGGTTGGGCTGTGGCACAGTCACTGCCCTCGGGGCAGTGTTATCTTTTTATGCTAAAAACTATGTGTACTTTATTTACAATAATTTTCCAATACCTATCACCTATGTTAAACAGTCTGTCTCTACTCTAAACCAATCCAGAGGTGTCACCATCACCCAGAAGATGGAGGACAGGACATGCCCAGATTCCTCCATCTTGCCTCTTGAACCCCCATTCTAAAACCCCAAAATTCTACTTTATCACCTTGTGGCAAATTAGCTATCATTCTACTCAAACCCTTGTGGCTTGTAACTCCTGGCACAAAGTTGGTAATTGTTTCCATGGGTTAGAATCGAAGGCACTGGTGTTTTTGACTCTGTGCCAAGGTCTCTGAGCCCCCTGGCAGGGTCTGGAGCCCTCAGGGCAGGCAGAGCAATGTCCTGGGTTCCAACACACCTGTAAACTTCTCTCTCATTTAAAGCAATCACCTCCCTCAGAACTAAAGAAATTTCAGGGTATAAAATGGAGCCAGGCTGGGGTGGAACAATTAAGTTCCATACAGTGCAAACAGCTTTGTGTTCCTGACCTTCTCTGGCTCTAATTTGGGGCATAGTGTGGCGTTTCAGGGATGCTCTTGTGTTCTTTTTATTTCCAAACAGCAGCTTCCACTAAAATCTCCTTCAAGTGGAGCTGAATTTACTGTTATTTTATATTGACGTGATTTCTCTCTCCAGAATCTGGTTGTTGGTGGCTTTTTGCTGGTCTATCACCTTGAACTGATGCAGCCCTGCAATGTTCCTTTGGTCTATGCAGAAGGACCTGGCTCAGGGTTCATAGGCAGGAGAGCTTTCATCTGCTTTGAAAGGGGCTTTCAACAACACCTGGTTTAGCATTAGAGCCTTCTGATCAAGAGTGTTTAAATGGTACATTGTAATTGGAAAGCATTTGCATGGACTTCTTAATTATTTTTAATCACCCACTGTACATAAATCCTGGAGTAGATGCTTAAAGAAAAGCTGATTTATTTTTTAATATTTTTTGCACAGGGAAAATTCCAAAAGACAAAGCTATTTCTGCAGGACCCTTGAGGGCCACCACTTGTTATTACATTTTATTACATTTCTTAGATTGAAGTTCTGGAATGTGCAGAATATTATCTGTACATTTTCCTGCTTTTTAACCACACCTTTAAAGTCAGAGGATCCTCTCCTGAAGAGAATAGGTGTTGCTTATTGATACTTTCTGCTTCCTAATTTAAGGCTTTCAGTAGTGCCCACGTTTAAAGTATTTTACATAATTCATTGCACTATTTTCTTCCTGCCCTAGGAAATTATAAGCATCTCTTGCTGTGATCTTTCACTCCGAGGATTAAGACTCTTTCCATATTCATAAATGTGAGGAATTCTAATATCTGGTGTGTCAGGGAGCTCTGGCTGGTGGTCAGAAGGGGCAGGGTGGCTCCTGCAGCAATGCTGGGAATGCTGCTGTGCTGAGAGAGGATTTTTGGGACATTTCAAATCTGTTTGTCCAGCTCACAGGGATGAAGGTTTGCAGCATTAAGCACAGCCAGGAGACAGGTATAAACCTACTAATGATGAGAAATCAGGAGTGAAGTATTTGAATAGCTTACATCTGCCTTTGAGACCGAGTGATCCATCTCTTATTTTGTATGCCTATCAGTCCTGAATCAACAACAGCTGTAGCTTAGAAACAGATGAGACTTTGTCTTAGGAAATGCTTCTGTTAAGGGCTTTTTACAGCCCTGTCACAGTTTAAATGGACTCTCAAGCTGTGCTGGTGTTAAGTCCCCTGTTTGGGGCCGGGCTGATGCAAGAATTGCTATCCATTTCCAGCCACAGTGACTGCCGTGTTGTCAGAAGTTCCAGATTTTAAAATATGACTCAAAATTCTGAATAGCTTGACACATGGCACGTATGTAGCTAACTCTTAGGGCACTGCTGCCTTTTGTGTAATTCAGTTTGCAGTAATAGCTCCCAAAGATAGTAAAATTCCTTTAAAATAAGTACTTTAGGTAGTTAAAACTGAACAATACTGACCACAAATCTTAAACTTCCCACAGATAAAGGGGCTGTGCATTGCTTTATCCTGGTGAAGCATCTCCCTGCTCTCATCTTGCTGATCTATTCCCTTTTTTAATGCTTTAAATGTATTGCTGACATGAGGTTATTAAGAAGAAAGTGTTTATTTTAATTTAGACATCAAAGTACCCCAGTTCTTCTCCCTCCCAGTGGTGAGACTGCTCACTGGGATATTTGGGAATGGTGGTGCCTTCCTCCTGTGCAGTTTACCATGAGAATCTCACACCATGGATATGCACCCTCAGTTCTGAGTCCTCCCAGCAAAAAGATGGAAAAATACTTGATTATTTCTACCTCAGTGTAAGAGAGCAACCTGAACTGGAGATACACTCAAGCTGTGAATGTCAGGGATAAATAGGCAGCTTACAAATGGCATTGAAAACTGTCTGTGCTGCTGAGAGGGTTTGGTTTCTTATTGTTCTGCTGGCTTTGGGTTGATTTTTAAAAAAGAGAAAAGTGGTGTGTTTTGATGAGGATGATACAGAGCGATGGCTTTGCAAAGTGCAGCTCTTTTCTTCAAACATTTGCCTTTTAGACTGAATTTCTTAGGCTGGGCTGCTTGGTTGTGCTCAGTGACAGGCAGGAGCAGCTCTGTGCTCGTGCAGCACGGGCTGGTGGCATTAATGTGTCAACATCTGCTCGCTACAGCAGAGGTACCACGACCTTGCTGTATCATCATTAATTTCCCCAAAACAAACCAGCCAGAACCAGTGCTGGGAGAAACAATTTGGAGGACATCAGCACAGAGTTGAACTTGTTTAGTCTTTGGCATTGATGGAGGGGTTGTTGCTTTTGTGACCAAAACTTGTCAGGACCTCAAAGGTGAGGCCTTGCTTTGCCCAGGGGCTGTGGTCACGCTGGTCCCAACAGGAGGCTCATCCCTGGGAAAGGTGGGAATGAACATCCCAACCTGAGCTTGGCTGACTCCACAGGCTGTATTTTAACCAGAACACATGGAAATGCTGGTAAAGAGCTCTGTCTTTGTTTCTGTTCCCCACGGCCTCGAGCAGAGATGGAGAAATAATGGAGGAATGTGGATATGGATACTGGTGTGTTGTATTTGCAGGGCTCCCATGGCAGGAAGGAATGATGAATCTGATTCCATGTTCTCAGAAAGCTAATTTATTCTTTTATGATGCTATATTATATTAAAGACTACTATACTATACTAAAGAATACAGAAAGGGTACTTATTGAATGTTAAAAAGATAATAATGAAAACTCCTGACTCTTTCCAGAGTCCCAGCACAGCTTGGCCCTGATTGGCCAAAGAGTGAAAACAACTCCCAGCAGAATCCAATGGAACAATTAGCTGTGGATGAACAATCTCCAAACACATTCCACGTGAGCACAACACAGGAGAAGCAAATGAGATGAGAATTGTTTTCCTTTTCTCTGAGGCTTCTCAGTTTCCCAGGAGAAAAATCCTGGGTGAAGGGATTTTTTCAGAGAATGTGAATGCCACACTAAGGAAGGATTTACCTTCATTTAAACTTGTCCTGGGAAGGAGCTTAAGTGCACAAAGGGATTCTCTCTGCCCCTCATCCTCAGGGCAGCTCAGAGTCCCACAGGAGAATCTGGAGAGAGTCAGGAGTTTTCATTATTGTTTTTTAGCATTCAGTAAGTATCCTTTCTGTATTCTTTAGTATAGTACAGTATTCTTTAATATAATGTAGTATCCTAAAGTAATAAATTAGGCTTCTAAGAACATGGAGTCAGATGCATTATTCCTGCCTTAGTCAGGACATTCTCAACAAATACTGCGAATATAATACTGGGAAAAATGCTGTTTGGCAACAGTTTAAATTTAAGGCAGTTATAAAGGTATAATTGAATTGCTTTGTCCCACAAGCTCTAATAATGGCAAATCAGATATACTTGTATAAAGATGAATTATTTATTAAGGCAAATGAACAGACAAAAGATAACAGATGGAAGATCTTAATCAGAATTACTTCCTATACTGCATAAAACTAAAAAAAATATATAGTTTATTAGAACATCATAAAACAGTGCATGATATCAAGGTACTTATATTAAAGCTGTCAAAAAATGGTATGGATTAGGAGTTGAATGTAATTTACCACCAAAATAATGATAATGTGCAGATTCTCTCAACCCCAGGGTAGTAACCATGGACCAGGCATCCCTACTTGTGGGACAAACTCCACACATTTCCAGGAAAATGCATGGAAGATTTCTACTTTGTCAAAGTTTGGTGTGACTTCTGTGGTTGTAAAGTGGATGACTGTCCGAAATCCAGCTTGCCTTGTCAGATGTCCCTTCAAACCAAGATGTTTATTGGCACTTGGGAGAACCCCATCGGCACCAAAGTAACTCCCTGTGAGACATCTTGTCCAGTTTGAGTTATGTGGAATAACTCAAATTTTTGTTATGCTTAACAAACAACAGATGAGGTTTTATGGGGGGTAGGATGTCCTGTGACTCCTGTTGATGGTGGTGGCTGCAGGCATCACCTTCCCGTTGATGCCTAGAGATTTAGCTTCTATATTTCTCACTACAGCTTTAGTGTACAGCTCTAAAACTCCATAGCCTGTCAGCCACTCTTCTCCTTTTTCATTCAGACAAAACAGTTCTTCTCTAAGCCTGAAACTCAAGGACACCTCATTCTGTCAGGCCTCAAAAAGTATAAACAAAAGTGAGTTGTGGGGGAGCAAACTGGGAGTAAATGACTTCATTACCTGAAGCTGTAATTGGAGGATTAACCCCCAATGTGTAAATGGACCTAACTTATCATTATGTAAAAAACTTGTGCCCATCATCCATCCTGGGTGCAGCCTCTGGGAGGTGCATCTATTGAAAATAGGTGTATCTATTGAAAATACCCACTTTTAGTCTCTTAATCTTGGCTAGCCTGTTCCAGGTGGCCACTCCAGGGCATCAGCACGGCCTGGGCAGAGCTGGGAGCTGTCTCAGCACCGGCAGTGCCAGTACCCAGCTCCTGTCCCCCAAGAGAGGCGAGGAGACCCCAAGGCTCCAGAGTGTCCCCTGCCATGGCACTGCCTGTCCCCTGCTCAGCAGCCCAGACTCATTCCAGGGCTGGAATTGTGCAAAGTGAGGGCTGCCAGGGCACTGCTAATGCAGTTCCTGGGTGGAGTTCATGCCCTGGAGGCTGACCTGGTGTTTGGGAGGCCGATGCTCTGCGAGTGCCTGGCTGCTGCATGGTGCAGGGGGATGCAATTTTCGGGGCTAATGATGGTGCTGACCTGATGTCCTCACACAGCTGCTTTCTATTACTGCTGCTTAACTGGGCCAGGGCAGGCTCAGGGGACTGGCTCTCTGTAATGAGCTGCTGTGCAATTACAGCACTTACTGCAGGACACCAGGGCTAAATCTGCCTCGTTTTTGCTTCATCATCTATTTTTATATTATTCTGGCATAATGTGGGCATTCCGAAAAATGTGAGTTTATTGCTCCTGGGTGAAATGGATAGTGCTAATAGTGCTGCTGAGTGTGGTGAGGGAATTGTTTCATTGCTGCCTTTTTGCTCTGTCCTCTTGCCTCACAAAATTATTGACACGTGAAAGAAAAAAATCTTTTTGTTTATATTTATATTCCATTATTTTTCCTTGCTAAATTAAGCAATTAATGTAATTTCTTACCAGAATCCATGGAAAAGCTGTAGTGGCTCAACAGTTTACTTGAAAATGCTTTGTTTACCTTGAATTTGAGATTTAGTTTATTGCAGTTGCATTCTGGATCATGAATTTCTACCATCTAATAAGTGTGAAATCCCACTTTTGCTGACTTCTGGAAATTGCCAAGATTATCATAGGCAGCAGTGCATGAGGATATTTTGCTAAAGGTATGGATAAAGTAGGTTTAGGTTACTTTTAAGAGGACAGCAAACAAAGACCGTACATTTTATTGCATACAAAACCTGTGTATTTTTTTGTGCCTAGCTTATTGTGTATTGATGTTTTCTCTCATTACCTCATTGTAAGAATAATGGAATTTATTACCAATATTAAAGAGGAGCCATTTGGCAAGTTCTGTGCAGGTCACATTGCTTTGTAAAAGTGAGTTCCAATTTCAAAAAGAAATCCATGTCGTTCTCCAACTGTTTTGTACCAGGCACACAAATATACAGAATCTTTCATGAAAATCATTGTACAAGTTAGTTAGAACAAGTGTTTCAGGGATTGTTTTCCTTTTATTTATTTATTTTAGAGAGTTTATTTGGTTACACTACAGAATTTTTTAAGAAGATGATATTATGACTGAGATTTCATACATTAAGTGAACTATCCATGATAACTATTCCACTCTTTGCAGACTGATTTATAGAGCAAATTTAAATTAAAGATCTTAAAAGGCCAATATTAATTGAGCATCACAAACACTACTAGGATGTAGTTAGGAGTAGATATATTTTTCATCAGCTGCTGAAGTCATTGCCTGTAGACTTACTGAGTTAACAGAAATTTAGAGTAACCTAATGCTGTTATCCATAGCAGTAAATAAACTGAGCAAAATTTAATTAAAGATACATATCTATGAAATATGAGTCTTGATTCCCCCTGTCCTCCCTTCAGCATATTCCATTCATGTATGCCTTTAATAGATTGGATTTTTTTGCTGGGCACTCATGTGTAACAGCCATAGGTTGTTGTGTTTAGCCTTGTGGAAGCCCCAGGGAGCTGATCCTGCAGGATATCCCTGGAATTTCTCACTTGTGCTCTCAGGAGCAAGTGCTGAAGGGCAGCATTTTACCTTCACAGCTTCCGTGGGGCCCAGGACTCTGCTTTAAAAAATTAAATCTGGGATTTAAAAATGTAGGCGTTCATTTTCATGTCCCAGGCAAAAATCCATCTGAGAGTTTTCTTTTCTGGAGAGTCTCAGCCTGGCTATCTTGTTTGTATTGTGAAGAGAGGAGTTGCTATAAATAAACCTCTTAAATCCTTCACAGACAGTTTTAAAAAAATATCCAAGGTGTTAATCAAGAAAAATAGTTTTAGTTTAGAACTTCATTTGAGCATTAGTCAGAACAAGGGTAAGAACACAAATGGAAAAGCCCAGCCTTGATGAGTTAACATTTTTGCGTGAAGTCCCACCTTCCTGACACTCAGGAGCTTGCGTGACCACTAAGGATTAGGTTTTTAAAGGGTCATGCAGGGCTTCTTGGTAGGCTTAGGCAGGAGTGGGGATGTAAAAGTTCATTTTGCTTCACTTTGCACAATTGCTTTCAGAAATCAAGGAGGGGGTGAATGAAAACTGATGAATTGGCAAGAACTGCTTTAGCAAGAAGGTGATCTCTCCTGCATGCGTATTTTTTATGCTTTTGATAGATTTAAATACATTTAAAGAACAATTTAGATTTATAGCTATATTTATCATGATTACTTCACTAAATCTGGCAAGGCACATTAGAATTCCATGTTTCAAAGGCACAGTGCTTTAGGAAGTGAAATATTACAATATGGTTTGGCTTATTTTTCTAATTTTGCCAATACTAAAAGTGCCAGACAGTACATTGCTGTAGGGGGGTAGAATATAAGAAAATAAAGGTAGTGTAGAAAGCAATCTCTCCCCTAAGGAACTGCAGCTGGGCCAATTATCAAAGATCAGGAACAGGCCTGACTTTACCAGGCCACAGCTGTAAGCAATGAGAAGCAGAGTGCTAGAAAAGAGTGGGGTGGCTGGGTGAGAAGGGAACTGGAGTCAGTGGCTGCTTTGGGAAGAGGAAAGGGTCAGAGCTCTGAGGAGGTGACCATGAGAAACACCAAGGAGGTATGGAACTGTTGTGGTAAGGAGACAACAGTGTGGAACCCCTGCAATAGGATGGCAACAAATTGCAATATTCCTAAAGGCTTGTTGGTTGGTTTGGCTTTATCTTTTTTCTTTCTCCTGTTTCCCTGCTGTTGTTTATCACAGTGGAGCACGGAGGTCACATCATGGAGTCAGAGCTGTGGTTCTGCTGGAGCAGGGATCCTGGACAAGGGTGAAATTAAGGAAATGTCTTTTTTAGAAAAAATAGGGACAGAAAAAGGGTTTCACACTGGGGTGGGTGAGATGGGAGAGTTCAGTGAAATTATCACTCATCTCCAGGCACAGGACTGATCAGAATCTTGGCTCAGAACATCTACCTTGCAGTTTTGGTTGGTTTTTTTTCTTCTTTGAGCTTTGACATAAGCAATTTCTTGTACTTTTAATACAAAACTGATACTAAATGAGCTGTCCAGTCTCATGTTTGAGGAGCTGACTTAATTTAAGACAGTTTCCTTTATTTCTTTTTGGTAAGGTGTTGTGTTGAGATATGTAACAAATAGCGGCCATTTGCTTCCTGGTTTAGAATTGCAAATATTGTCCTCTGCTCATTCTGGAGAGAGGAACTATGCATGCACCTCAAGATAAGACCTCTCTATATGCTAAGAGCAGTAAACATAGTTTAAAAAACTCTTTTTGCAGTGTCATCACCATGTCTATGTTTTTGTCAGTATTTGCAGGATTCTTCATGTAGAATGGGAAGTTCTGCATTGAGTACAAGTTGCAGGAATAGCAAAAAAGCCATTTCTAAAGGTGTTTTCTGTGTCATGTCTAGCTTGCAGCATAAGAAGAATAAATTGCATCTTGCTTGGGAAAGTGACAGAAACCCAGGGTTTTGTTATGTCACAGAGGGATTATGGTGAGAGAGACAAGGATCCCTCACCTGAGCCATAATTCCTCCTGCTGAAATTGCTGTGGTTTCAATCAGGGCATCAAATGTCATGGGGAGAGAGAAAATGCTGATCCCTCATGGGAATCCTGGGCCAGAGCAGTGGATTATTGCAAAAGGGGTTCTGCAGAGGGGAATGAGGCGAGCTGATGGTGCCACACCTTGGTGAAATTGCTGTGGTTTCAACCAAGGCACCAAATGTCATGGGAGGAGCAGCAGGAGAGAGAAAATGCTGATCCCTTACAGGAATCACAGGGCAGAGCAGTGGATTATTGCAAAAGGGGTTCTGTAAAGGGGAATGAGGTGAGCTGGTGATGCCACACCTTGGAGAAATTGCCGTGGGTTTCAGTTACGGTCAAATGTTTCAATTAGGGCCAAATGTAGGCCAATTTTCTCTCTCCTGCTGCTCTCCCCAAATGTCATGGGGAGAGCAGCAGGAGAGAGAAAATGCTGATATCTTACAGGAATCACAGGGCAGAGCAGTGGATTATTGCAGAAGGGGATCTGTAAAGGGGAATGAGGTGAGCTGATGGTGCCACACCTTGGAGAAATTGCTGTGATTTCACCAAGGGCATCAAATGTCATGGGGGAGCAGCAGGAGAGGGAAAATGCTGATCCCTCATAGGAATCCTAGGGCAGAGCAGTGGATTATTGCAGAAGGGGATCTGTAAGGGGAATGAGGTGAGCTGATGGTGCCACGCCTTGTCTGCAGCCCAGCTCTCCTCTCTGCCCGCTCCCACCTTCTGCAATAATTGCCTTATCATGGACACATCACTCCAGGTACTTCTGGCCTGGGGTAGGGGTGAATAAATTGTTTTTGTGTCTGGGGTGGCTTGGCTGCAGATCTTAGCTCTCCCTGGGGAGCTGGAGAGCTGGCAGTGCCTTCTCAGAGGATTTAATTGAGTGATCACACTGTGACACTCGGACACTTCCTCAAAAGCCTCAGCAAAGGCTGGCTTGGAACTGCAGCTCTTTGTCATCCCCATTACACTGCTCCCATGTCTTCATTCACTGCTCCTCAAAGGTGACAGGGGATGCAGCTGCTGGGCTAGAAATTACAAGTTTCAGGAACAGGGGGGTAGGAGTGAGGGGGAGGAAGAAATCAGTCATACAGATAGAATGATAATTCACTGCGTTAAGACACAAATAAAAATCACTGTTAAAACTTTTAGATAATTGTCAGGTCTTCACAGACTAACAATAGTCAGCCCATTAATTTAATGAGTGTTATTTGACCCATAATATTAAATGAATGTGTTTCACTGTTTATTAATTCAACATTAGCTTGAGGAATGCCATTATTTTAGGTAGAAACACTCCATCTCTGTCTCTGTTGGTGTAGTGGTGAGTGCACTATCAAAGATCACAATCTCTGTGGTGTGAGGATCATTCTGCAGAGTTCCCAGAATAACTCGGGGTCTGTTTGTGCCCCTGTGTCCAGCCTGGGTGCAGATGTTCTCTCAGCTGTGCTGCTGCAGATTTCAGCAGGAAAACTCTGCTGTGACAGCCTGGCACCCTGACCTGCTGAACCAGGTCCACAGAAAGCTCCTGTCTTTGCAGTGTCACTGTGTTATTTGTCATTTTGTTTAATAATTTTTCATTAGTATGCTCGGCCTAAGAATGTGCTAATGGAATTTGATAAAAATGTAAAGCTGGGAGGAATTGCTAACACAGAGTGTGTTATCCAGGAAGAGATGGATGGGCTTGCAGACTGAAATAAAAGTGAATTAATGTTAGTAATACCCAGGAAAAGGTCATGCTTCTAAGAACTAACTGGAATTCAGCTGCTGAGCGGGGATTTATCAGACAATAACTTGGAGAAGAAAGATAGGGACATAACATGTCCAGTGGTCCAGCTGACCACGGGGTGACTGTAAAGCACCAGGAAGGCACAAAAATATAAAAAAGAAATACAGTCTTTGGACACTTAAGGTGAATTATTAAAACAGAAGAGTAATTGCCTTGCAAGGCATTAGTGAGTCCTGGAGTAGTCACATTGTTCAGTTTTATTCACATTTCTTGCAAAGCTGATAGAGGGAGAAGATGTACACCTTTGACAGAGGGTTTAGAGCAGGATTTATGGCAGCTTCAGGAAGCTCCACTCCAAATTCTGCTGGTTTAAGACAGGCTTTTGGTATATCCTCTACAATATAGGCTTTTAGTCATTTGCCTCCAAAAAAGATGTAATTACATTGATATAAGTGGAGTGGAACTCTAGGAGTCTATCAGTAGAAAGACATTTTTGTGAGGGGATGCTACCAGAGTGACCTAAGGGAATGGATGGGATGTTTTTTTGTATGGTTTATTTTGGAAAGGAAAAATAACTGCTAACACCAAAAAATATTGATGTAGAGGAACAACAACAAAAAGGAGATAGGTTGTTTGTAAATAAATAGAATTTAAATAAGGTCAGTTCTGCTTGTGTGAGAGAAATTCTTGAACAGCTTCAAAAATCCCATTAGTGACAAAGATACACATTTCAAATAGAGCTGAACCTGGGTTTGAATCAGGTTAAATTAAATAACTGTTTGTGATTGCAGGTGCCGTGTGGTGATGAGACAGGAGTTCATTTCCATTCCTAAATTCCTCTGGAATAAGTTTTTGACGAATCCACCGATGTCTTCCATTGAACAGCAGCTCTGCACACAAATTGTCTCCTTTGCTGTGCCGGCTGAGCTCTGCTCAATAAAATCTGAGCTCTGCTCCACCTTCCCTCAGCAGGGTCATGGCTGGGCACTCCTCCTGCTCCTGGGAGAGCTGGGGATGTCCTTTGGAAGGGATGATTAACAGCAATATAAAGGAAGATCTATTCTCCTGGAGACAGAGTCATAGCTGGGTGTCAGTCTGGAATTTGTGAGGAGACTGTTAATGGCTTTTCGACCTAGTACAGTGGTGACAGTATTGGGACACAAAGTTCTAACAAAGATTTTTTTTTTGTCTCACAACGTGGTTAAACAGCCCTCAGAGTCTAATATGAGCTTATTAACTTTGTGTCTGTTGTTTGACCTATGGCAGTGTGTATGTGTCTTAAAATGTTTCAGTTGCTTTAAATGATAAATTGTTTTAAGTTGCTATAAGTGATGAATTTCTCTCTATTGCCAGCAGTGGATTTTGTGCAGTTTTTCATAGCAATTGACTTTGTATCTCCCTGGTGTTGGGCAGTGACCTGAGCAGAGCTCAGTGTACCCCTTGGGTGGCAGAGAACTCAGTGATGTTGGTGCTTCAGGGCAGCTTTGGCTGCTGGCATTCAGCCCAGCAGACTGTCCCTAGTGAGAAGGATCTGGCCAAATTTCCTTTATCCCGCTCCACATGGAACTTCAGGCCTTCAGTGTGTTGCTTCTACCACTGTGGAACTGAACTCTTACCAGAGAATATCCTGGGAATTGTGTCTGGCTTGGAAAGCTTATGGGTGCATTATGCTTGTCATCAACAAACTAAAAATTAGTAAAAATAGAAACATATTTTCCCAGTTCTCTCTTGGTGTATTTCCTGGATTTTTACCCAATATTCCTGAATTCTGCTGTTTTAATTTATGCCTGGTTTTGCCTTCTGATATGCATGAGAGGTGAATAGTCTCAGTGTGAAAGACAGTTCTCTTCAGTTCTGTTCCCTGAAGCCATCAGAACCAATTGATGTCAGTTACCTCAAAAGCCAATTAATCCCACTCCTGTTTTGTTGGATCAATACTAATGCATTTTTCCTGTAATTTTCAGGTTTTGACATCGCTGGATGCCAGCAAAGCTGAGGTAGGAAATTCTGTCTTATACTGGTGGAATGTTAAATAGCTCTCAGTGCTTCTGATAGAGGGGCCAGCTTGCTTACAATCTTGGGGTGAAAGTTTAAGTTACTTCAGGATGGCATTTGTGCTGCTTCTAGTGCTTAATGAGCCAATATTTGGAAATCTGGTCACGGTGTAACAATATTTAAGCTCATAAGCTCTAGGAAAGTTTTGGCATTGTGCGTGTCTTTCTGAAGGTTTCCATGGCATCAAAACCACACAATTCAGAGGTTTGTTCAGTGTTTGTTTTTATTTCCCACCCCTAGAAGGTGCAAGCTGACCTTGCCCTGTGCCCTTCCCTTTTTCCCCTTTGATATAAATGGGGTGGAACTCTATGAGTAGAAAGAGCTTTTCGTGAGGAGATGGATGGGATGGCTCGTTTTGGATGGTTTATTTTGGCTCTTCAGCCAAGCAGGTTTGTACCTGCTGCAGAGAGTGGTTCAGGGCTTGGCACATGTTCTGTCCACCTCCACATGAGCTGCTTTGCTGACTCTTCTTGTACCATGAGCTGCTGGAGCATGGGGGAGCAGCTGGATTTTGTGCTGAGTTCTCACTGAATTCTGGAGTGTCATCAGCAGTGTTGTGTGTTAGGTGCTTGACATTGCTGCAGGTTAGCTCGATCATTTTGGACTCTCGTTTGTTTTGTCAGCTTTCCTCTTGACGTGTGAGTGTTTCTGAATGGTCTGGAGGTGTTCTTAGAGGTGAAAATGTTCCGATTATTGGAGGATGTTTGGAGTAACTGACTGCTAAAGAGAAGTGGCAGTCCTTTGTGAGCGCAAAGGTGCTCAAATGCATTTTCCTCTCCTGAGCAAGCCACTGCACTTGTAATGACTGGCAGATATTTTAATTTGGTGCAGAGTGCCTGAGTCATTTACTTGTAACATCAGTTGGGAGCTCAGAGTGTTCCTTGTGAAACCCTTCTCAGACTCACAGTAGGGAATTTGTGGTGTGCTCCAAAGCCAATGTTTAACTGTGACAAAATGTGTAGGTGACTCTAACTGCTGGATAAATTTTTAATATGAACCTTTGGTAAATTAAATTGCATTATTAAAGAGAATAGATAAACTGTGCTGGTTACTTCAAAGAACATGAGTTCACTTGCATACTGCAAAAGAATGAGATCATTCATTTTTATTTAGATTGAGACTGTAATATCAGTGTTCAATTTAGCTGGTCTGATTCAATTGCATACTTGGCTTGTCTCAGGGAGTTTCAGGAGTAGGATTTGTATCTGTTTTTTCACTGTTGCACTGTTCAAATGTTTGGTGCTGTTCTATCAAGAGCCTGCTAATAGTAATTTTCAGTTTCTTGTTTTGTAATGGGATTTTGGGGGCTGAGATTTGTCACTGTGGGTATTGCTATTGACTCTGCTGCCTTCTATACAGTCTGTTTTCTTATTTATTTGTCAAATGTTCTCATGTAGGTTTTTCTCTTGTGTGTGTAAAATTCTGGGAATATTGCAAATTTCTGCATTGGCCAGTTGAATTGCTTTGTTTGTTTGAACTCTATTGATTCCAAAACCTTGAGTTAACACATTTGGTTGTTTTTTAAGAGCTCACCAGCTGAGGTTTGTGCCCCAGCCTGTGGGGCTCCTGACTTTGTAGGCACAGAACTGTGTTTGAGAGGTTATGGTTGGGTGCTGTTCCTCCCATTCGTGAAAGGATTGGCAATATTTTTCAATACAGGGCAAATTCTAATTGGAGGTAAAGGGTAATTAAACATTTTCCTTTATCAGGGATTAATGCTGTTGGGAAATAGTCTGAGTTGAGTGGAGTAACTCACCTAGCATAGCAAATAAAAAGATAACAGGCATGCAGAACTGGTTGATGGATTTCTTTGACATAATGGCAAGCTTCCCAAAATTTCTTCCTGAAAGCCCCACGGGCCCAGCACTACAGTTCTGGTGGGGTTTGAGTCTTACATAACTGTGGGGGTGACAGGACACACAGGACATTTCCTCAGCTTTGACAACAGTGGCCCTTAGTTTTGCCTGATTTGATTTGATTTTGCTTTACCTTTGTGTCTTCATGAACAGTTCTGAGAAAGGTACGGCCCCAGATCCCCTTGTTCTGGCTTACCTTGGTGCCAGGTCTTGTCTCACTAGAGCTCCTCTGTTGTTTGCTGCTGGAGTGCTTGTGTGGAAGGTCTCTGCTCTGCTTTTGAATAAAAACAGCACTTAGGTTTGTTTTCTAAAATCTTTTATCAGAGCCTCTACTCTGCTCTTGAACTGTTGATCTGAGTAGTCTTGAAATTTGTTTATTCCTTTTTCTTTTGTTCTTAGGTGACTGCTGTGTTCCCTTACTAAATTTTGTATGAAGTCTGGATGAGAGCTTAGTGTGTTTGTGCAGCTACTGAATGTTTCAGGAAGATACAAACCCAGCTGGGCTTCTTCTAAATGCTGGTTGCCACATAGCACCACAGAGATGAGAACATCTAGAGGAAGCTGTCAAGTGATCCCAGCACCTTCCTTCCATCATTTAACGCAAAGGGACAACAAATAGTGACAGAGTCAAAGCTGTAGGCAGCAAAGCCTTCCAAAAATAATTGCCAAATCTGCCCACAGAATGTCTGTTAGGGTCATAGTCTTGTAAATATGCAAGCTGGAGGCATCTTAAAAAGGAATAACTTATGCATAGGTAGTCAAACACAAAGATTTCTATCACAGCTTACCCTGGTTTCTTGTTCAAACCCAGATTTTTTTTTGATTCTTGTTCAAACCCAGATTAGCAGTTTCTGTCAATACAATTACAAAATGGGCCTGAGATCAGTCTCAAATACACCTGTACACTGTAGCAATTTCCATAACACACAATAAAATAAATTTTCATATAATTTGATGAATACCCTTTTTCCATTCTGCTGACTTTATCTATTACAAGTATATGGCATCTAGTCCTTTTATTGTTCTTTGTATGTACATTTTTGCCCATGAAAAGATGTCTCATTCAGCAAACTATTTGACTTTCCAGAGTGTTCTTCCTTCTAATTAGCAGTGAGAATAAATGATCTTTATGTTAGGCAAAGCATAATTTCTTTTCCTTTTTTCTGAAACAAATGGTGTTACCGAAATAGAACAGAGAAAGCTTGTTGTGATTCCTCTTTTCCTCTGCAATATTTGAATAAATGATACAGTGAAGTTCAAGGCCTTCTTGTGAGAAGTGAGAGGTCATGCCTGATTGAAATACAAGTTCAGCATAACTGTGTGTTAGCTCTCTGCCTGCTTTAATGGGAGGGATGTCAAGGCAGCCTATTTTTTACTCTCATAAAGAAAAGGGTGCCAATATGTCTCAATAAAATGGAATCAAAATCAGCTCAAAGCCCAAGGAGGTTATTAAATCACAGTTTACAGGAAACCTCAGAATAATAAGGAGAATATGGTTCTAATGATAACAAAAGTGTGGCTGATTTATCCAGTGATCCAGCAGGTCCTTGATGACCAGGGAGTGTCACTGTTAAGCCCCCCATGTCCCTGATGTGGCAGGGATGGGTCAGGCTGGGGAGCAGTGTGCTCAGAAAAGGGTGGCACATGGATTCCCTTCTTCCACCCTCTGCTGCCCCCTGGGATTCTCCAGAAGAGAATCCTCTCGCAGGACAGGCAATTTCATTGTTTTTGATTTGTAAATGTGCATGAAACCCCCGTCTTTGGGCAGGAAATGTGTTTGTGTGGATGACGTGATGAACGTGCACGGTGTCCATGGAAGACACGGCCTGAAAGCCACCATGGAGTGCTGTGAGGGAGCTGGGCGTGCTCAGCCTGGAGAAAAGGAGACTCAGGGGTGACCTTGTCACTCTGTACAGCTCCTGAAAGGTGGGTGCAGTCAGGTGGGGTTGGTCTCTTTCTCCAGGCAGCACTGACAGAACCAGAGGACACAGCCTCAAGGGAAGTACAGGCTGGATATATAGGTTGGTTAATACAGGTTGGATATTAGGAGGAAGATTTTTACAGAAATGGTGATAATGTTCTGGAATGGCTGCCCAGGGAGGTGGTGGAGTCACCATCCCTGGGTGTGTTTAACAAAGCCTGGATGTGGCACTGGTGCCAGGGTTTAGTTGAGGTGTTGAGGATGGGGTGGACTCCACGATCTTTAAGGTTTCTTCCAACCTGGTCATTCTGTGGTTCTGTAAAGGGTTTGTGCTGGCTGATATTATGGTCTGCTTGCCTTGCACTGCTCCTGGGGGCCCCCAGCCCACCAGGCTGTGCTGCACACTCTGCCCAGTGTCTGACACACTCTGGAGATGCAGAACAAGAGGAATGAAGGAATCTTGTGGTGAGGCAGCAGCAGAGCTGGGGTCTCACTGCCAGCAGGACCATTCCTGCTTCTGCTGCCTGCTCCTGGTGCCAAGGTGAACTCATTCCTTTGGAAAAGGAGTCAGTGAGGTGTGTGTGTGTGTAAACAGATAGCAGAGCCTGCTCAGGAAATATGCCTCTACCAATATTGTCCTACGGTGGCTGCTTTGATGCTCTGCAGTGTGCTCTGTTCCTGCTAGACTTATAATTCTTTCTGCTAGCTCATGAGGAATTTTTAAATCCTGTTGGCTGTCTGATTGATTTCTATGGGAAAACTATGATATCAGTGGGAACTTTATCTGGGGAGAGATGGATGCTTGGCTGGATGCTGTCAGGGTAAATTGCAGGTGCTGCTTTAAAACCCCACAGCAGATAAAAACATGTCACTCAGCTCCCTCCCCTCCCTGCCCTACTTTATTCTCCCCAGCACGCTTAACATGCAAGGACCTCGTGTGCCATCACTGCAGGGGATGTGTGTGCTCAGGACAGGAGACATTTCCATTTCTATTTTCAGGTTGTTTTTCAGGATGAGTGAGTGGATTACAGCTTCTCCCCGTTCTGGTGCATCAATACTTTGCATCAGCCACAGCTTTTGCTTGGAGCTGTGCATTGTTAATCACACCCAGCTCTGTATTCCCTCTTCCCTCCAAGTGGATTGAGGCATGGAGTGATCAATCATGATGAATGATAAAGGATTGGCTATTAGTATTTCTTAAAGTTCCTATCTTTAGGATCCTTGGCAAGAAAATACTTGCTTTTAAAGAAAACTGCATATCTATAGGAGTATAGCATAAAGCTTTCCTTGTAGTCATAATTCTGAGTATTTTGAAGTGTTTGAAATCTCTGTAGTTTGTACTGGGACTTCAGAATTTATCAAAAGGATAATTATTGCAGTAAGATTGTAGTTTTTGCTAGGTCTGTTGAAATCACTTCAGATTTGGCTAAATCAAGCTGCCACAAATTGTGTATAAAGAGGTACCAGTATATATATATATATATATATATATATATATATATATATATATATATACTGGTACCTATTTTTATACATACATATATATATATATACATAAATAGGTACCAGTTTATATATAAACATATTAGATATAGTATATAAATATATATATAAATAGGTATCTTTCTCAAAAAGATAACTGCAATGGCGCCATAATTCTGCATAATATATCTAAGAACATTTATAATTTCAAGTGCAAAATCAAGGCTAATAAATGAAAAGTATTTTTAATTTTCAAGCTTTTAGAACTGAACAGTTGTAACTGTGCAGAAGTTGGGATTTTTGATGTCGTGCCTTCAGTTATTTCCACTAAAATGTATTTTTCAATCATGCAAGCTGATTAAGGGTCTGAGCTCCCAGTGAAAGGTGTCTCTGGGTAACTCAGTGTCCCTTATAAATCCTGCTGAGCACCTTCTGTGTCTGCAGATCCCCAATAAAGCCTTGACTGGCAGTGATGGGTGCTCCCAGCTGGAGCAATTATCCTGACAAGTTAATATGGACACTGCAGACGTGGCAGGAAGGAAATTCATGGCACTGTGTGCCTGGAGGCTGACCCTGGCATGTGCCTGGGGTGCAGCCCCCCCTGGACACACCAAATACCTGCCTGCACCAGGATTTGATGGATTCCCCTCCAACTTTTATTACCAAAGGCAGAATCCTGACTTCCTTTTAAAATTTTGAGGTTTAACCACATTAGCTACATAGAGATGTAAAAGGACTACACAAAATGGATGGAGAAGAATTATACAAAGTTTTCATCCATTTTTAACTTGAGCATGAATTTCTAGGATTGTGCTCCTTCCCTCTGAAATCCTGTGCTGTAATTTTAAGCTGTGCAGTGTGAGAGACAGTCTTGCTGTAGCTGCTACTGTAAAACCTAATTTGCTGCATAAAATATGAGAGCTATAGTGAAATATGAGCCTGGAGAGCAACTCTTTTGATCTTGAGTACTCAAAAGGTTGGCATGTATAATGGTATGAAAATAAATGATGTCAAAACTGTAGGATATAATTTATGGTTTGGGGACTACTTTACTCATGGAAGCAGAAGCTTCTACCACTGGAAAGCAAGTAGTTCAACAAAAGATAATGAATGGAAATTACAAACTTTCACAAACCCCCAGATAGATTGAATTGTGCAATTCATCAGTTTAAACACAACCAGTTGTCTAATTTACTGTGCTTATATATTATTAAATAGAGCATTTATAATATATATATATATGATTGGAACTTGAGCCTTCATTTTGTGTTTCTTTAAATAAGTACTAGGCTTTAATTGTCATCCACTTTGGCAAGGGCTTGGACACATAAATTATCTTTAAACTACCTCAAGTCGAGTGACAAAAGCTTGGGTCATGTAGGCTTTTAAAAAGGATCTTTTTGAGGTGTCCCAGCACAGCCTGAAGAGTGCCCAGGTGTGTCATGGTGATCCTAGGAGGGGCATCACAAAACAAGGGCAGAATATTTGTTGACTGAAATCTTTATGGCTTTATACCATGCAGGTTCTTATGTGTGCCCCTGGTAGCTGAGACTCTGTTGCTACATGGGTTTAAGAATTGGGATTTTTTTTTTTAATATATGTATGAAAAATGTTCCATGGACTAATTCAGTTACCTCCATTTGCTTCATTCAAATTTGCACAGCCTTCCCCAATAAACTCTCTGCAAACAGTCTTTTAACTGGGCTTGAAGTTTGAAGGGTTTAGTTGCTTGGTTTTGGTTTGGTTGGGTTTTTTTGTTAGTTTGGTTTGGGTATTTAATTTTTTTTCATTTTTTTTTTTTTTTTCTTATTTGTTTGTTTTGGTTTTGTTTCTTGGACTTTTTTTTTTTTTTTTTTTTTTTTTGTTTTGTTGGCTTTTTGAGCCTCTGTCTTTCTTTTGAGATCTGCTTTGTGAAGTTTCCACAGGCTTCTCTTTGTCCTTCTGTCACCCAAGGCTGCCCAGTCCCTTTGGTGGTGCCCCAAGGCTGTTCATGAACAGGGTGAACCCAAGGCTGGCGTTGTGTTGGGTGTCTCTGCCCTCTGCAGAGTGAGGTCCTGCAGGGAAATGTTGGACCCAGAGCTCCCCAGGCTGATGGGGCTGTTTGGGTCCAACCACTGGGCCTGAAGCTGGAATTCTCCCCCAAGGGTGTAAAGATTGCATCCCCACCAACACCCCCCCTAACCTGCCCAAATCTGTGTGGACAGGGCTCTTAGGAGAATTCTGAAAGAAAATGAGATTTAGTAATGACAGCTGTGAGCCACCCTGCATGCCTTTCCTGTGGGTGTAGCTATAAACACACACATTTCATGGACCTGTGTCTCCAGAATGTGTTTCAGTGCATCAGGAATTTGATGGTGACAGAAGTGAGTATAGGCTTGTCTCACTAAAGGCTTGGTATTGACTTGAAAGTGCACTTTGTTTATTGATTCTGTTTCTTACTTCCCTTCACATCCTCTTGCTGAATGCTGTGAGTTTTCAGTGCCTGTAGGAGAACTGGATGTGTTTTGATGAAGGTTTTAAAGTGCTGTATTCATCACACTTCTGTCGGTCCTCAGTGGTGGATTTCAGGAGTATCACGCTGTCACAGCTCTAGATGGGCCATATTGATCTTGATGATTAAATCAGCTAAAGAAAACTTGATTTCTGAGGGAAAACTTAATATTCTCAAAGCCCAAATGTCTCCTAAATATTTATAGGTGAAGAAAGTTGATCAAATACCTTTGTTCTCTGATTATTACCATGAGCAGCAACACTTAGTTCAGATTCTCATCACAGTGATGTGATGTAGTAATATATAAATTCCTGTGTATGTGTTTTCAATCATGGGAATATGCAGAGGTAACTTTTTTCTTCTATCTTGGCAAGGCAGGAAGATAAATAGGTAAAAGTGTGTATGTGTTTAAGCAATAAGGTTGGTTTAATGGTTCTGGGGGGAAAATTTCCTCTGGTACACAGAGTAGTGACTTGATTGAACAGGACAGAATCATGCAGTTCAATTAATGTGCAAATATGTGTTCACTGAACTTTCATTCCATTTATCACATGGACATGGAAATAGGGTCATTTTTTATCTCTGTATTATGTATATGACATCTTAGTTTGCTTCTTGCATGCTGCTGTGGGGAAAATAGCAATGTGGCACACCAGAGGCAAAAAGAATTGGAGATAAATTCCTCAGCTGTCACAAACATATTTAAGTAGATCTTTGTTTGAAGATAAATCTCTTCCTTCTGCAAGGACTAACATTCAGAAGGCTTTAGCATGCTCTTCCCATTAAAATTGGATGTGTTCCCTGGCTGTGTGCTGGGAAAAATCATGGGCAACAATTGTCATGTTTATGAAGTACGTGGTTAACAAAAGTGTACTTACAGAAAAACATCAAAAGCAAGTTTTAGCTGAAAGTACATTAATATTTACCATTACGTGTTTAAAATAAGGAGCCAGATATTTCAAAGTAACTTTTTTTGATTCTTACCAAGGTTTTCTTCCATCCTCAGGCCTAGTGAAATTTGTTTGGGGACTGTTCTCGTTCCTTTGACTATTTACTGTAAATCAGGTGAGCAGGAGTACAGGTGGTTATTCAGTTCTTACACTGAAAACCTGTACTGGTATATTCTGTTAGTAAAAGTAGAATGAATAAACTTCTGCCTTTTATTTTACTTCTATAATTGGTGAAAAAAAAAGTTTCCTTTTCTCTTAATATGGAGCAAAAATATACAGCAGCAAGGGCAAAAGATGAAATTTCATAAGTACAATGTAAATTAGGGTGATAAAAATTCCCTTCTTAAGGACCTGTAAGAATACTGGAAGGTGGTTAAGAATTTCATTGTTCAGTTTCACTGAGAGTCTGAAGACCTTTTGGCTGACATGGGCAGCTGTAAAAATGAAAGAGTAGCTGAATTCCACATGGAATTGTAGCATTTGCAGGCAAGGCTTATAACCTTTAAACAAAGCACAGGCCAAATTCTCTGCCAGGGAAATTGGCAGAGCTTCATAAACTTTAATGGAGCTGGGCCTTAATGGAGCTGTGCCAGGTTTGAGGAGCAGTGAACGTGAGCTCAATTTAGGCAGGAGGTGGCAGAAGCTGAGGGAGAGAAAGAGGAGTTTAAATTGTTAATAATCAGTCCCCACAGGTCACTTAAATAGGAAAAGGTCTCAGCCTGGGAACTGCAGTGTCTGGTGAAAGCCAGATGTCTTTCCATCAGATATTTAGTTCAACAGCTTTAATTTGTATGCGAAAATGCAAAAATTTGATTTCTTATTAATTAAACCTGTACTGCTGCTTAACATTGTGCCCAAGATGAGCAAAAGAGATATTTTGGGAAAAGTTTCTGAATGGAATGTGAGGAGTTTGGAGCAAAGAAACCATAAACTCCGCAGCAGGACAAAGGGGAATGTTTCCATCAGTGCAAACACATTGATGCAGCGCTTAGAGAGCATGAGGGGTTTATGTTTAGGGGAAATAATGTGTTTATAAAATAGATATTCATAGGTAACATTTATTTACAGATAAAGCAATTGTGAGCCAGGCAGCATTTTGTGTTGGGACTTCACCAGGAAGTTGTGGAAGGGTGCTGCTGCCCGTTCCCATTGTACATTTGAAAACCAATTTTCTTAGCAGCAATACTCCCTGCAAAGGTAAATATACAGAATTATGAGGGGATGTTTGGAGGCAGTGTGTGTTTGGTTCATTCTTTTGACTAAGTACTAAAATATTTTGCTTTCCATTCAAGCTTAACAGCCACCAAGCATGTTCAGGAAACACTGTTCTGTACAAACCCAGGGAGAGTTTGATTTAAAACTGCTGTGGTTGCTTGGAGAAATGTTCATTTTGCTGTAATAGGGGAAGAGAAAATCAGCGTTGTTCTCCATCTCCTGCCTGGCATAAGCTGGGGAAGGTGAGCAGCAGTACCTGCACTGGTGTAACTGCTTCAGGGGGCAAAAAAGAGAGAAGCTGCTGCCCAGCACTGCAGAGGAGAAAATAGAAGAGCAGACCTGGGAGAGAGTCTGCAGTGCTGGAGGAAAGGTGGAGCTGAGTGGGTGAAACAGAGCCTTTCTCCTCCCCAGTCATGGCAGCTTGGCTGAGAGATCAACAAGGCATAGCCAAAATATTTCTTTTTCTTGAGTTTTCTCAGAGGTCATAATTAAACCACGTCTTGTAGGGGAAGCCCCCTTTGCTTAGGGGAGATCTGAATTTTCCACCTTAGGAAATGGCAGATGACAGAGGCAGCCTGGGGTGCTTAGTTGCTTGTTAAGGCACCTTTTTCCCTGGGAGTTCCACATTCCTCTGCCACTGAAACCTGATTTCAGTTTCTGGTCTGTGATGGTGTTCACAGGGGTCTTAGGATGAGGGAAGAGATGAGGATCCATGTTTCAGAAGGCTGATTTATTATTTTATGATGTATATTACATTAAAACTATACTAAAAGAATAGAAGAAAGGGTTTCATCAGAAGGCTAGCTAAGAATAGAAAAGGAAGAAATGATAACAAAGGTTTGATTGGCCATTAATTACAAACAACCACATGAGACCAATCACAGATGCACCTGTTGCATTCCACAGCAGCAGATAATCATTGTTTATGTTTTGTTCCTGAGGCCTCTCAGCTTCTCAGGAGGAAAAATCCTAAGAAAAGGATTTTTCATGAAAGATGTCTGTGACACTGGTCTGATAAAGAGTTTTCAATTACTTGTAGTGTGGAAGTGGTTTCTTCCCTTTATAATGAATTATTGCATATGATGAATTATTTGCTGAATTACTAACGTGTTCTAACTAAAGGACATTGTTGGATTGGGAGTTTATGATTTTGGGACTAGGCTGAAGTCTTCAGAATCAGCTTCACAGGGTTTCTATAACAGAGTAACTCCCAGCAGTTGGTTTGAAAATTGCTCTCCTTGCTGTATCTCATTTCCTTCTTCCTCAGTGCCCTTTGTTCCCAAAGGACATAGTGAATGTCCTGAGTAGGATTTGAAGAATTCAGAGTAGATCCGAACCATCTAGAGAAGCTCAAAGAGTTCAATCTTTTAAATTCTATTACATTTTTATGCAGACTTTACATTCTTACACTTCAAACATAACACAAGAATTTCTCTCCTGCTCTGGATTCAGTGAATGCCTTTTGCTGTAGCTTCTCTGGGGAGGCAAAGCAGCTCCCAGCTGAACAGCTCTTCACATTCAGCAGGACTTCTGAAAACATGAAATTGAAAACAGCATCGTGTTTGAGCTCTAGATGATTTATTCTGACAAATGACACAAGGGCATCTCCAGATAAACACAGATGATTACATGTTGGTAAAGCCACCAATTGTCAGGAGACCAGAATAATGTTCTAGGAGGAAATATCTGTGGTGTTTAATGAATTTTGAAGCATCACTACAAAACCTCTGTTACAAAACTGCATTTTAAATCAATACTGAGAGTGTGCTGAATTGATAAAATCAGAGTTCAAGTGCTGAGCTGTGTTCATCACTTTAGTTTGTCCTGCATGGGCTTGAGAATGCCATTGGATATTGGTTGTACTTTTCAAAAGAGAAGCCCAGGAGCAGATTAAGGCCTAGTCTTAAATATATTGAAACTGAACCAAACAGGCAGAGTAATTTAATCCTATTTTTGTTAAGCTTCTGATAAATACTTTATTCAGTGTAATACAGATAATATGGTCCATTATGGTTCTGGTCAGGACAATGTTTTAGGAGAGATCCTCCAGAAGGAGAAGAGTTAATGGCAGTGACAAATATTCTTGAATATGGCTGTAACTATCAGAAATTTTGGTTTATGGCTCTCTACTTGATGCTTTAAATGCTGAATTAAAGAAGCCATTGAGAGAAGTGAAATGTGTCTTTTCTAACAATTATAAGAGCATTATGGCAGAGACAAAGTGACAGTTTAGAAACCATGGGAGCCATTAATTCAGCTGCCTCTCCCAGATTGATGGGTGTCTAGTTCCTTATCACCCCCAGCCAGTGTCACACTGCCACAAGGAGCAGGTGCCTTCACCTCAGCTCCTAGGGTGAAAAATTGCATCTCAAATATCTCCAGCCTCTTCGTCTCCTGAGCAGGAACGGTGATATGGAAAATTCAAGTGTTTGGTTTATGTCACCAACACTTAAAACCAAAACCAAACAAACAAACCAGTCCCCCAAACAAAACAAATTTAAAAATCCCTCTTGCCTTTTACAGAGTGACGTAAAGAGAAGACATATGATTGCATTTTGATTAAAAGTAATTACAAGTAACCTTAATTAGCTCCTGATCCCATGAGTTTAGGGGAATGCTCTATTTAAAATGAACGAATGCAAAAAGAATTTAATACTTCCATAATAAACAAGAATACTTTTGAACATGAGGAAAGCATGAAGGAAAAAACAAAGAACTCTCAAACATTAAATAAACTGTAAAATGCCTGGAAGAACACTGGAACCATTAGGAACCTCATTGTCATCATTCCCATAACTGGTTTGAAACATGGCATTTTCATGGATAGGTAACCATTTACTTTCTACATGAGTTGCTGTGATAAGAATTTATTACAGGACCTCAGGGAAATGTTGTTACATCTATTAAAAAAAAGTTACCATTAATTTTGTAGAATTAGAACATCGATTTAATTTGGCCTCCTTTAATTGATGTTAGGCAGCTTGGGAACGGATGTCCTCACTTTGTAAATGCACTTAATCACTTCTTGCTACAAAACCTTGAACATAATTTTTCCAATCAGAGCTGACAGTTGTAGGGTTAAAGCTCAACACTAATAAATTCACAGGGACTGGATACTGTACTACCTGCTATCCCTCTTCAAAACACTGGCGCTGCAAAGCAAGTCTGAATAATTTTAATTAGATAATCTCACTATGCATTCCTTTTCTAAATAAATTTTATTTGCTCCTGTTAGCACAGTAATTCAATTTGCTGATGTTTGTCTTCTTGGGAAAAATAAATTCCTTGTGAGCTTGTAGGGCTGCCAGCTGGTGCACAGTGCAGAACAGGGGGGCCGGGGTTTGGTGGCACTTTGGGGGGCATTTCTGGGGGCGCAGGGGCTCTGCCAGCCTGTGGACAAAGGCACTGTCAGGGTGAAGGTCAGGCAGCTCAAAAAAACAAATATCAACGTGCCCAGATTAATGGTGGCACTGTCAGGGAATGGCATGGAAAGAATTGCTTTAAAAATGAGTTTGCTTCTTCTCATTGTGGTCACTCTCCAACATTCTCTATTTACTTGGAGAAGAGATTTGTGTGCAAGGTGATTTAAGGACTTATTTATGATGTTTTATCAGTGTTGCAGTCATAGTTTTCCCTGGAGATCATGGCCCAGGTAAGAATGAGCTGTTGCTTGGGGGAAGAAACAAGAAATAACTCCAGAAATCCTTTTCCCCCAGAATACTACTTTGCACTGAAGTGATTTCCCTCTTGTTATTAGTCTTGTTTACAATTTCTTGGGCACCTGGGAGGAGCAGCGGGATAAGAGGGCAAAAAAGTCTTTTGTCTTGGAAAATCTCCTCAAGCAGTCAAAAAATCAAGATTTCTTTTGGTTTTGTTTTTGGGTTTTTTCCACCAGAAGAGTGGTGAAAAATTTCTGTGGCAGAATTTCAGGCAATTTTTACATTTTCCATTTTTTTTCTCTACTACTAATGAAGAAAAGCTCTGGTTATCCATCCTGGATAACCCTCTGCTGCTTCAGCTCTGGTTCTCAAACACAATTGTTGGGCTTTTCTCCTTGAGTCTCTGTGAGATTTCCCCTGTGGAAGAAGAAAGCAATCTCTAAAGTCCCTGTGACTTTCCATGTGTATTTCAGTAGAGTTTTTAGATTCCAGAAATTGGGTTATGGCTGATCCATGCCTCTCCTGAGCTGGCAATGGGAGCTCATCAAAATGCCAAGCTCAATTCTTCCCTCAGCTCTCACAAGAAAACAAGGTGGGTAGATTAGAGGAAATTTGTGGAAAGCAAAAACATGTTTAATAATTCAAAATGGGATGAATGAGTAACTAAGCAGACCTTGAAGCTGAGGCCTTTCAAAGACAGAACAACAGAAGCTGACCATGTACATGAGCTGCTCTATGGACTTCCTTTTCCATTCAGCTTTAGAAACTATTTTAATCTAAGGTCAAAATTAGTTGGGTTTTCAGGTCAGTGACTTGAAGCCTACTCTGTAAACAAATAGCAGAGAAAGGCTTCTAATTGTACATTTTCTTTTAGAACTGTTTGGTTTTTTAGTCAAATAATATTTTTTCATAAAAATATTGCAAATTTTGTATTCTCCTGCCTTAAAACAAGTTGTTTCAGCTGTACAAATGAGAATAAGCAGCTTTATTCCCTGATTGATCATAGCACATCTCAGGTAAATGCATTAGTAGGTACTTTTAAATTATGAATGTAAAATACTAAATAGATAAAAGCACTATGAAAACTGTTTTGGCTTACTACATAATTAGGGTGTGTTTTATCTTTACACCATTCAGATTTTCATTCAAACTTTCGAACATATTGACCACTGCCAAATTTATCACTCCTCTTTTCCCCATTTGCTTTTCACACGTAGCTTGGAATGTTCTCACTTGTCTAGGGCTGCAGATAAGCTCTTGTGATGAGTGAAGGAATGAGGCAGATGATGCTTTAAATGCACAGATATTTTCCTTTCAAAGAGGAGGATTAGGGGAGGACTTTTCATTCAAATCCTGTTGATCCAGAGCAGGCAGTGTGGTGTTGATAACTGATGAGTTGAGGGTGGGTGTTCAGCTTTCTCTGGGATATTCCAATTTTTGAAGGTCTCAGAAGCTGAGAGGTGCAGTGGGGCATAATTCTTTGTGCTGTGCACGTGGTTAAGAGCAGCAGATATTTATGATCCCTCATTTGATGGAACTTCTGATGGGATGGAGGAGATTTCCCCTGCTCATGGCACGTCCTTGTGTCACACAGCTCATCAGCATTGAGACATAACCTTTAAAGAATTTAGGGATTTTGGAGGGGCTGAGATTTTAGTTAGAGATAAGCTTTATTGGAGTTAATCCAAATAAATGGTTAGGCCTTGATGAAGTTAAGAGTTAGTAGTTAACTAATAATTGATTGCTTGTCAACACAATGTTTGGTTAGCTGGGTTTATAATGAAGAATACAGAAACTGATAAATGGCTTTTAGGAACATAAGACAGTTGTGGCCTCCTCTGTTCTGAAACCAATTGGAGATGGGGAATGGGAGTTCTACCAAGGGTTCATTTGTCAGATTTGCCTTGAAAAGGTAGAAAGGTCAGAACAAGGAAGACTTCATTTACTTCCTCATTTTGGGACCCCTCCCCATGAAAGGGACCACTGGCCCATTTCAAGGAACAAACTGCACATGCTTAATAGCTTTTGAACTAATTACCATATGAAGTGGGGAATGGGATGTACCAAAGTTATGAATATGTATTTGTATTTTGGGTATTCAATACTTGCATAGATAAAAGGACTCTGTAATCACCTGTAAATCACAGTGTGTATTTGGGAGCTATCCCACAATAAACACACACTTGCTAACTTTAAACTGTTATAGAGTCTTTATCTGTCACGGTTGGATATTGGTATTAGATCAATATCCATTTTTTAATAAATCAGCATCCCCCCCTTCACACGAGGCACAATCTGCTTTTTAGCAATTCCCTAACTAAGCTAGCTCATTTCCAGCAAAAATCCAAACTGTGAGGTTTGTTTTGGTCTGTTTTGCACCCAGTGTATTTAAAAGAATAGTCTGTGAGGGACAGATCATCTGCTGGGCTCTGTCTGAGAATAATCCAGCTCCTACGTGGCAATGTGAGAGCTAAACATCTCTTTAAGCCCTGGAGTATCCATAAACACATCCTTTCAGTAATTAACTGATTTTGACCTCTTGTATCAACTTCCCTGTGCCGGTGAGGGCACACTGTTAATTTTAACACAAATATATTGCTACTTGAAAAGGCAGGGAGGTTTTAACACTGGAAAATTGTGACCATGGTTCTGCCATGCTCACCTGAAGTGTCTGCTTTTCACAGTGTTCAGAGACAACTTGCCCTACTGTGTATTGCTTATCTCAAAAATCAGTTTTAAGTGCATTCCTGTATTGATCTGATTTAATACAGGACTGTACTGGGATATCATCACTATACAATCTATCCTGAGGGTTTTATTTAATTGGCTTTGTAAATTCTGCATTTGTCTGGGCTGACCTTTCTATTTTTATTCTAAATATTTATCTTTGGAGTCAGTAGCCTGCACTGACCATTTCACTGATGAAACTGAGGACAGTTTGCAATCCTGCTGTTGGCATTTGTGTTTAACCTCTGACTTTTCAAAGGAAATTCATTAGTGACTATACAGCTTCCAGGAGTTCATTTTACTTTTCTTAATCATGCAGCAAGGCCGCCTCTCCTGGATCCACAGCCAACTGTTTAGTGCAGTTTTTAATGAGCTGCAGCACCTTTGGGGAAGCTCATCTCCAGGGTTAGCTTCAGGCACAAGCAAGCCAGGTAATTTCAAGGGCTGTAAACTGATGAGGGCAGCAAAATCCCAGTTTTAGACAAGCCAGAGCTCTGCTGGTGCTCCCTCATCCTGCAGCGATGGCAAAGCTCCCTGTCCTGGTGGAGAGGCTTGGGCGCTGCAGTGGGACATGGCACATCCAGCCCTGTCCCCTCTGCTCCTGAGCTGTGTCCTTGAGAGGACGGGAGGCTGCAGGACAATCCATCCCTCCTTGATGCTGGTGCCAGCCCACACGTCCCATCCTGCTCGGCTGTGCAGATGCTTGTCTCTCACATGGGCAGTCACAGGGAAAGGCACAGCAACAGGACTGTGCTGTTTCCCAGAGACAGACAGCATTCCCCAGCTTTCCTGGGGGAGAAAGATGTTTGATGGAGCCAGTCTGCCGAAGGTGTGAGATAGGATTTGTCTCTGTTGAGGTGAAATTTTGAAATGCATTTCGGTCTGTTCCACAAAAGCCTGATGGTTATATTCCTGTTCAAGGAAAAGCTGGGTTCAGGTGTGGGTTCAAATGGGTTTGTGCCACCCCTGTGCCCTCCTGGAAAGTGTCACAGTTCTTAATGACCCCAGATTAACACTGGGGTTCATAATCACCCCAGCCCTGATTAACACAGGGACCCCTTTGTCAGGAGCAAAGAGGAAAAGCCCCTGGATGTTCCCTCCAAGTCTGATCCATGTTCTGCATCATCTGTGAGGAGCTGCCCCATCCCACCCCACCCTCACCAGGCAGTGCTGCTGTGGGCCAGCTCAGGTGGGAAATGCAATATTTTTACATCTTTCCCTTTAAACACCCTGCTCTGGTGCCTGTGGCTGCCCCAAGACGCAGGGCTTGGAGCAGCTCCTAACAGAACTTGCAAATGTGGCTCCTTTTTAGCTCACAAATCTGGGGCTTGAGGTTTCAATTCCCACTTCTCAGATCCTGGCTATCCCTGTGGAGCCCCTGAAGAGTGATTTTCCTGGAGTTCTTCCCTTAGCTCTCTGAAGCAGAGGGGAGGACAGCTGGATTCTCTGCTTTAATTAGACTGAGGAAGCTGCTCATAAAAGAGTGGAAAAGAGAGCAGAAATCAGCCAGCCTCTTAGTGGAAATGCTGCATGCATAATGCTGGGAGGGAATGGGTACAGTTAAATCTGAATAGTTAAACAAGCCAAAGAGTTGTCAGTTGGCTTTTTTCCCCCCTCTTTGCAAATTTCCCTGGTAACAGCCAGGCAAGTTGGTGATTCAGAACATGGTTCCATTTATTTGGTCAAAAAGTGATAAGAGTCGTAAATATTTTAGAGGAATCAGTGTTAAGTTTCCTCTGCTGTGACTCATAAGGATTTGGATTATTATGATGAAAACATTTGTAAAGTTATTGTGCTTCTTTTCATCAAGAAAGGTTCACTTGTGAATCCCTGCTAGGACTGTATTTCCCACTGCTTATCTTTCTTTCTCCAGGGTTTTTAAGTGTTAGTCACCATATCAGGGCACTAAAACAGTGCCTGCTGCTGGGGTGACAGCATGGAAAATGAATGCCAATATTCACATCATGTATGGGCTGACAATATTAGCATCAGGCAGCTCTTGGCAGAAATAGAAATTTCACTGAAAAAAAAAAAAGGAAGTGAAGCAAGTAGGTTCTTAATATCTATATCATTCACAATGTAATGCAAGTTCTGGGTGACCGAGGAGGTGGGCATATATATAAATAAAGAAAGGAATAGATTAAGCAAATATTAACCCAAATATTTCTTTCTGTAAATAAATACAAAAGTATTATTATCAAACTTGTGGGAAAATTCTAGAATGAAGCTCTACTACTCCTAAAATGGGTACCATACAGTGGAGCAGCAGAACAAGTCCAGGCTAGAGAACCCAGCTTTTTCAGCTGGTATTTAAGGTCTGGTTTGGGATGGGGGATAGTAAAATAAATTCTGCCTGCTGAGGTGTCATTATTGCTGCCATTAGTGAAGAGATGGGAATACTTTTGGGCTCAGAATGATTTATTACTCGGAGAAACATCAGTCTCAGAGGGTGTGAGATGTGTGAGAGCAAGCAATTGGCCAAAGCTCGAGTGTAGTCAGAAGTTCTTTGTTACAAGGTAATATATAATTTCTAGTTTAATGGACACTTGCTACAATGTTTATTTTGCTTTTCTGACCTATCACCTTTACTTAATTTTGCTGCCCTGCAGATATTTTTGCCTAATGGGCTATTATCACACTTATACACAAATGCTTCTATTAAACTTCTAAACCCTTTGCTAATTCTACACAACCACAGCCCTACATTATAAACCCTTCACCATCTTATCAATGCAGTTTCTCACTTATCTAAGGTATATTCTTACTTCAACCACAGAAACACAAGTTTATGGTTTTTCTTCTTAGTGTCTCTCTATTTTATTTTTACACCAATCTAAGCTTTGTCTAAGATTGCATATCAAACCTTCTTGTATCTGGGGAAGTTTCTGTTTGTCTAATTCCCACACTGAGGGAAGGGCTATATAAATATAACCACTATTATAATCATTATAATTAATGATATTAATATAATTAATATTATTGATTAGCATGTTTCTGCTTTGCAGTGCTCTGTGGGGAAGGGACTGGAGGCCTCTTTTCCCTGAGTCACTGAACTCAGCCTTGTAACAGAAAATATTTAGATATTTGTGTTTGATATATCTTGTAAATGTTCATGAATCTACAAAGGGCAAGAAGTTGAACACCAAGCAGGCACTTGTGAAAAGAATACACAAATAAATATGAGCAACTAAAGTATTTCTTTATCTTCTAGTTTTATTGCCTCTTATGATAGAGCAAGTTAAGTGAAAAAAAAATAAACTGTTGGTATTCAAGAATCAGTGTTTTATTCAGTAAATGTTTCAATAATCCACAGCTAGTTAAAATTCAATTTAAAATTCACCACAGAATTTTTGCTTCAGTGTTCTCAATTTTAAAGTTATTTTTAACTACTATAAAAAGCGCAGTGAAATCTTTTGGGAATAATTTAATCCTTAAAGCTTCTCTAGACTCAGAGCCAAGAGAGAAGCACCCTGTGAGCAGGAAGGGGCTGCTTGTAGAGCTTTGCATCCTCACTGCAGACTGCAATTCCACGGCTGCTCCATCTGAAAATCATGGCCAGGCAATGTTGCTGTGTAGAGGGCAGGAAAAAGACTTTTATTGAGATGCTTCTAGAACAATGAGTTGTAGAATTATATGTGTTATGTTAGAATATGTGTCTGTGTGCATGAAGGTTTTAGCTTTTATATTTATCAGATGCTGTAGTGCATGGTATTGTATTTGTAGGGAATGCCCTGACAAAGGGAGAAATGACGAATCTGACTCCATGTTCTTAGAAGGTTAATTTATTACTTTATAATACTATATTATATTAAAGAATGTTACGCTAAACTATACTAAAGAATAGTATAGTTTATATACACTTATATACATTACATACACATATAATATACACTTACTGAATGCTAAAGAGATAATAATGAAAACTCCTGACTCTCTCCAGAGCCCTGACACAACTTGGCCCTGATTGACCAAAGAGTGAAAACAACTCCCAGCAGAATGCAATGGAACAATCACCTGTGGGTGAACAGTCTCCAAACACATTCCACATGAGCACAACACAGGAGAAGCAAATGAGAGAAGAGTTGTTTTCGTTTCCTCTGAGGCTTCTCAATTTCCCAGGAGAAAAATCCTGGGCGAAGGGATTTTTCAGAGAATGTGAATGCCACACCAAGGCACCATGTATATATAAATATGGATCTAAAATACAATATAATTGTTCTGCCCCACCAAATTCTTCCCTTTGGAGCTCATTGCACCGGCTGAGCCCTTCCCAGCACCCCAGCCCTGGTCCCTGGGAGGACACAGAGTGCCAGCCCATCCCTGGGCCGTGCTGGGCCAGCTCTGCCAGGGCTGGTTCCCCTCTCCCAGCCCAGCCTAGGGACACTCTGAGCTCCACAGAGCCACTCCTGCAACTCCTGAATGCTCCATTATTCTACAGGTGGGTGTAGAGTACCCACTTGTGTTTATTACTCGGAGAAACTTCAGTCTAATGTAGTGTAATAAAGATACAAGGGACTTCTTTGGGATGCATCCCAGCAGAAATGTGCAGGGCATATCTAATGCATGGCTATCTAGCTAATTCCAGATGTGCAGAGCCTGGCAGAGGCTCACACAAGGTCACTGCTCTCTGTCTCTCCTCACTTGCTCAGTTCATCAGGAATCTGGGCAGAACTGGGTTCTATTGTGAATTCCTTTGCACTTTGAAATCCACTTTGAAAATCTATGCGGTGCCCTGTTTTAATACTAATGAAATATCTTTGGGAAATTCACTTAAATTTTAATTGTTTGCAGGATCACTTGCCAATCTCTGGTCTGCATAGGAAATTAAATGGAGGCTTAGCAAAAAAAGAGAAGGGGTCACAATAATACAGTTCTGGGTGCAGCAGGTGGATGCATTTTTTGCCACAATCAGAAGAAAAGCTGTTGTATAGAATAGCAGGATGTAGGGTTGAGTGGATATTTTAAAGAGGAGGTCATTTAGACAGAGTGACAAAATGTATAAAAGTGACTGCCTTCTGCCAGCCTCTTGGCACCCAGATTTGCATAGATAATTCTGACAGAGATCTGGTACTTTCAGAATTCAGCTGGTCTTCAGATCAAAGCCAGCCCGGATAAAACTGTTGGGATTTATCAGGGAAATCTACATGAGACAAACAGTTTTTTATTTCCAACCTGACAATGGTTATAAATTTAGGAATTGCTTGAGTTCTGTAATTACTGGATTTCCTTTGCTGTCATGTCAGTTCTGTGGGAGATGGCAGAGCTATACCTGCTTTTATTTATTTTATTAAGTAAATATCTGCAGCTGCAAAAACAAATAGGCTTTTTCAGACTTTTTTCTTTTAAGAAAAGACACTTATAATTGTAAAATATGCAGTACTTGAGCATTTTTCCTCAATTGTGAGCACTTTCCATTCTCTTTTTGAAAGCTTTTTCTGGGGACACTCACATGTTACAAATAGCCTTGAAAAATAAATAAACAATGCATCCTTTTGTTAGGAGTATGTGCATCTTATCCATCTGTCTTCCTCTTGTGTTCCTTCTGTGTTATTATTCTACAAAGTAAATTCTTCCAGAGAATCTATTTGATTCTTTTTTTTTTTTCCTTGTAAGAAGCTTACAGGACAAAAAAGCAATAGAAATTCACCTCCGTATTGTTCTTGAAGGAGGTATTTTCCCTTCACTACCTTGAACAAGCTTCTTGTATGAAAAACGAAATAGAAGGAAAGCACAAAACCAACTGCCTTTTATCCCTCTCATTTAATGGAGCTGAGTTCTCCTCAAGAGTGCCTTGGAGTATTTAACCAACTCCTGATGCAGTAATTACAGCTGCTGCCTGGCCTGGTGCTGCAGGTGAGGCTGTGCAGGGGTAGTTGAAAAATAAAAAAAGTGAATTTCTCTGTGTTGAAGGTGCCAAAAGTGAGGAATGGCAGAGAAACAACAACAACAAAAAAGGTGAATTTCTCCATGTTCAAGGTGCCAAAAGTGAGGGATGGCAGAGGAAGGGAGCAGCTTTGAGAGTCACCAGTGTCACACATTGGTCTGTCCACCTGTCCTTGTCCTCTGGGTAGGTTAAAATGCTAATAACAATTTAAAAGAGGCAGGTAAGGGACAGCAGAGGGGTTTCTGGCAAGGCTCACTGATCACTGTTAATCACAGGCAGTATTTCACACCTGGCTGGGGTGGCCCCATGAGCTCCAGGGTTGATGGTTTGACACAGGGGTGCCTTTGGATCCTCTACAAACCCTCTGGAATTCTCCTTTCACTCTGCAGCACTGCATAAGGGCACAGATTTCCTGACAGAGCAGGCACTTGATGTAAAAACAGTTGTCTATAAACCAAAGAACTAGCACCACTGATGTCAGGCCTGAAAAATGTTGTGGCTTTTGCTTTGTTTTCTGGGCTTATTTTATCAGAAATGTTCTGACAAAATGTCGATGGCTTTTAGAAATTGATATGGCTCTCTGGAGGAGATACCAATAAATATTTAAAAGAATCCCACTGTTATTTTGAGGAGAAGGCTGTTATTAGAAAGCCTAGACAACAAGCGTTTTTGTAACAAAACGTCGCTGGAAAATGTAATATTGAAAATATCCCTGCTTGCTATGCTCTAAAATTCTACTGGTGACAAATGCAGTCAGTTTATTAGTATCTCAGTCCACACAAAGAATTAGAATAGAACATCAGGTGGGAAGGAAGCCCCCCAAAAGGGAACCCCAACAGTGACTCTAAATTCTGATCCAGCAGAAATGAGCTGAGCTCTGTTTGTCCTCATTCTGAACTGGTATTCACAGGGTATAAAACTGAGTAATTGATTCTGTTTCCTGTAATAAACAGAATCCTGTCCTTTTTATGGAATGTAACTTTACAGTTTCTGAAGAGGTTTCATGAGTGAAAAATTCGTTGCTATTTAGTGTCCAATTGCATCCAGCTTTAGAGTCTAATGCCTCCTATTCACATTGCTGAGCAACCATCCTGCATCCTGTGCAGCACAGAGTTGATTCAGGCAATTTTCCCTATAGATTTGTGCATATGTCACCTTTGGGCAAAAGATGAGCTAATAGAATTGAAGTGAATGTAATTGGCAGAAGGTCAACCAGGGAGCTGTGCATGTCTGGAGCTTCCAGAAAAAGGCAGAGTTGTTTCATGTTGGCATATGACTTGATTAGTATGCAGGTAAGGTGATTGTGCCTCAACAGAATAATTGGATCATTGAAATATCTGCAAACCCTGGTGTATCTACAAAGCCTGAGCAGTGATTAGATCCTGCCTGTTCATCGCAGCAAGCCTTGAAATTCTTCCCACTGTGAAAAACTAATTTTCTGTGGGAATTTATTAAATAAGAAATCTGCATGCCACTTTACCTTGTAAGCATTACGGGCAGAATACAAAGATTTCCTTTGACTTTGATGTATGCACTTCACGGATGCTTTTATACCATTGTTTTGTTACTTCTCTGCATTCAGCAGAAATTCCAGTATCTCTTTCTTCCCTGGCTTTCTGGAGAGAGCTGCATCTCCACCCCATGATAAAGCAGCCTTCATTTAAAGCAAAGGGAAGGAGGGGAAAGGTGGGCTGTGGAAAAAAAAAAGAGGCACAATTGGAACATGCCAATACACCTCAGTTGTGTTCTGAAAACAGCCAGAACAAATAGTCACAAGTTGCTGCTTTTCAATCTTCATGTTTCTGTGCTGTAATTGGTTTCTGCTGCACCAGTGAACAGATTTTATTGTGTCATCTGGGTTTTTTTTTTTTGTTTTAAAACCAGGGAACGCTAGTCTCTGCTAATAAGGAACAACAGGTATTACAGGGTCGGATTCCTGTGCTGCCCAGCAAACTTTAAAAAAAATAGAGATAGTGTTTGGGAAGATGAAACAGGAAAGCCTTATAAATATGATTGCCTGGCAAAAGATTTTGAGAATATGAAAACTATAAGTGAGATTGAAATGAAAGCAAGCTTTGAGACACCTCAGTTACTGAACAACTGGAAAACAATGGTGTGGCTGGCTGAAGGTGATCCCCTTTTGATGAAACAACACCCTCTGCTTGCAGACAGGGCCAAGGGTCAGAGCAGACCCTACAGCTTGGCAGAAGGGGCCCAAAGAGGAGTTTTTAGGGTTTAAAATGTAACATGGTATGGTGATGTAATGATTCTTATAGGCTGTGTGTAAATGCTGTAGGATTTGTATCTTGTACTAGATTGGTTAGTGAGAAATAGAATATTCAGCATAGAAGATGATTTATTGTATTGGAATGGGAACCTCGTTCTTTAACTCTCTTGTCCTCTCTCCCATCCTCTCTTTACTCTTCCTTATTCTCTCATCCTCTTTGCCACGATCTTGCCTTTTTTCTCTTTACTTCTCTCTTTACTTTTCTTTACTGCTCTGAGCTGTGTTTGGCAGCTCCCAGCAGGGCCCTGCCCCCAGGCCCTTTGCAATAAACCCCGAGTTCCAGCCCTGGCTGCAGAGACCTCTCATCTCCGTCCATCCCAACCCTCCTACCCACCATCCCTCCTTCAAGAGAGGAATGAACATAACATTCCTAGAGGGTTTGCAATGTTTATTTCCACCCTACAGAGAAGAGTGGAATAAACATTGCCTCTGAAGGGCTAATATCAATGTCTTTTGTGCTGCCAAAATGAGCTCCCACCTTGGAGATGTCTGAGATATTTCCAGCAGCCTGCTGGAGCTGCAGCTCCTCTTCTCCTCCCAGCTGATTGTAGTGGAACAGAATAGCCCCAACATCTGCCTCCTCCATTCTGTTTTTGTGGTTTTAAGTGCTTGGCTACCCCAGGAGCCATTCTAGAGTCACAAACAGCATCACTTAAGCTCCAGCCTAGCAGAGCTACTGTGGCAGATAATCACCTAAAAAGAGTAAATCCTCCTGGGTTAAGGAAAAGAGTTGTATGCAGAGCTAAATGAATAATTCATAGGAAATAATTTTTTTTTCCACTTGCAGAATGGCTTGAGATTCTCTCAGCTGTGTATTAATTATTCAGATGTTTCTGAGAAATGTTTTCTGTAAACTTTATTGTACAGATTGGAACTTTGAGCTTGATTCTTGCAATGAATGATTTAGAATGCTGCACTGCATGGACTTCCCAGACCTTAATTGGTTGGGTACACAAGCACCTACGTGAATATATTTGGTAAAGATTCAAAACCTGTTTTCAATAACATCACTGTCTAATGAAACTTAAAAACTTCCTCTTCACGAGCTGTGTTTCTGTAGCAAAACACAACAGCTTTAATTTTTTATGAAAGTGAGCATCCAGCACATGGCTGAAAGTAATTCACTTGGAAACTGAAATGGATCTGTAAATACTTTTTCTGCATAATTTACACAGTTCCACTTGTGTGATACTAATAACTACTTATTAGCCTTGAATTTATACTACTCAGTAGGGGAATATTTCTTTGTTCCTTCTCTTAAAAGTTGTAATTATCTCTCCATTGCTGCCTATCAGTATCCAAGGGCTTTGAGGATGGTACATTAGAACCTCATATATTTGTGTAATGTGGCCCAATCTTGCCATAACAAAAATCCCAGACTGTTCCATAAACAAAGTCATTCTGCTGGATTTTCCTCCTTTGTGCAAAAGAGACAAAAATATATGGTTGTCTTGATATCTTCAGATTAGGATGCAGGAGTGTGAGAGACAAATACATGTATTTCTCACACATTCTGGTGATAGCAATAAAAATACACCAGAAAAAAATTTCTGATGTATTTTCAGTGTTTTGCTGGCTGCTTTGAGGCCATTTAGAGGAAATGTTTATCAGATCAACATCTAAAGTAGTGCCATGCCATGAACTCACAGACCTGGCTACTGGAAATGGGTGGAGAAGTTCTTGAAACACGTTTTGACTCATATTTAATGAGTTGGAGAAGTGGTAGAAATGCATTATTGGTGTCCTTGCTGAGCCCCACTCAGGGAGGTACCTTGAGCTTGCTTTGCCACAGTAATTACACTTTGCTCACCTTGCTCTCGTTGCTTCTCTAATTTCAATCAGATAAAATTAATCAGCAGTTTCCTGAGAAGGCTGTTCTCTGCTGATTCTGCAGCGCCTCGGGTCTGTGCTGTCCCACAAATGCTGAGTTCCAGGGAGGGCTGGGATCACACCTGGGGAGGCACCAGGCTGTGCAAAAATCCAGTGAAATTCCTGCTCCTTCCTTCTGCCCTCCTGCATCCTGTGCCCTGTTTTTTCCTATAGCCTTTGTCTCTGATGCAGATTTTCCCCAAATTCTTTTGGGAAAGCTGCCTGCAGGATGAGCACAGGATTTCTCTGACCTGGAATGTCTTCACAGGGCTCCAGGAGGTTTGCTGAGCACAACCTGCCCTGCCTAAATCTGTGCTGGCTCCCCTTCACCACGCTGGCTTCTCTCAAAGGCTTTTCAAGGCTTTATTTTTCTCCTTCAGCTGAGTTTATTTAAACTTGGAATGTGTGTGGAGTCTACATGGGGATGGCAAATACTCCCACAGCCGTTCATCGTGTGAACATTGTGATGTGTGAGCTTCTGCTTGAGGGAATCACAAAAAAACCCTCTCCAGCCTAGAAAAGGGTGACTGAGGGAATTTATGGCAAAAATCTGCAACACCTGAGTGGAAGTGTGAGCAGAAACAGACCATGAGAATTCATTGTCTCTTCACTTGCAAAGGGTAGGACACTCCAAAGGAAATTGCTGTAGTGGCTTCAGAACAAAAGGAGCTGCTGATTAACACAACCTCTAATTAAGCCATGGACTCTCTCTTGCTGTCAGATTTTACGGTTGGTAAAGTTTACCTAGATTAAAAATGAGACTGGACAAATTCATGCAAAGAGAAATCTGTCAAGGTCAGTTAAATGTCAGGACTCTGAAATGTGAGGAGGGCCTGGGGCTGCAAATAACAAGGAATTATCAGTAAATGTTACCCTGCTGCTCTGTGGCACCAGGCTGGGCATTCACTGAGTGTGACCTTCCTCAACACTGCTCTGAGCCCACTGAGCTCTAACTGAGAGCTTCCTGATCATCTAAACCTGTGAGCATTTCCATCTGTCTGTGGAGAGATGGAGGTTTGGAATCTAGTCCTCACAAGAATGGACATTTAACTCTATTTTAGTGCTGAGCACTTTTGCATCATTTGATGAAATTTGGACACCCTGTGCATTGATTGCAGATAGGTTGAAGTTACTCTAGAAAATGCAAATGACTCCATTTTATCTCTGTCTTGAGTTTAGATTTTGTGATTGGTTGGGTTTTCTTGGACTTAATTAAAAGTTTATTTTTCAGAGCTGTAGATTTTTTTTTTTTTTTTTTTTTTTGCTGAACAATTTCCCCTCATCCTCTTCCCAAGGGACTGAATTATCTAGATCAAGGTTGAAGGAAACATTAATTAAACTTAGCAATAAAATAAAGTCTACAAAGACAGTGTTTTGAATTCCTTGTCGATAAATCTCCTTATATAACTTTAAAAATGTCCTTAAATTTCATCACTAAGTGTAGCATTATAAGGCAGAGCATGTTTGCAGTGTCAGAGAGTGCCTGCCAGGATATCAAAATCTGAAAATAAAGGAGCATAATCATCTTCTTTCTGCTTCCTTGAACTTTCAAGTCAGTGCAGCAATTTAAATATGGGCTTCTTTTTTCCTGGCTCTTATAAAAACATGTTACAATTGGTTTTATCTTTATTGTTTAAAAAATTATTATCAGGAGATAGAGAGAGGTTGGGGAGTTGGCATCAGATCACCAGAGCTGACCTGGCAGCAGAATTAACATTCTCTCAGAGTGGGGAGAGAGGGAGGGAACAAAAGAGACTCTCCAATGTGTGGATAATGTATTCAGTTTTACTGGTTTTAAAACCCTGAATCAGAAAGAGAAGTGGTAAACAAAGAAAATAAGCAAAACACCATGTACCGCTCTCTGCAAGTGAAATAGTTGGAATATTTAAATAAACAATCCAGCCTGGGCTCTGCAGTGACATTGATTAGAGCTGGCCATCCTTGAGCTGAGAGAAGATTGCACAAGCTGGGTTTTTTAAGGTGTTCTATAAAAGCAGATGATTTTAGTGGACAATTCATGAAATTAAGGATGTGCCCAAGCAATTTAGCACAGTGTGATGCAGAGCTTCAGCTGTCCTGGTAACCTGGCATTTCTCATTCTCTACAGCCACTGAATAGCAGCACTCCTGAGTCAACCGCTAAGTCCCAATTCCCAAAAATGGAATAATAACAATATATTAATGTTGGAATAAAATAATAACAACTAGAGATAATCATCAGTGTGCTATTAGAGCAACAACACCATCTTCCTCAGCTGGAATTCTTTCTTTGCCCTCGTGGTGCAGGCAGGCGCTCCCAGAGCTGGGTTGGCCAGAAATGTTCCTGAGAGATGAGCTCTGAGCCTGGTGCCGTGGGCTGAGCAAGGGCAGGAACCCTCCAGCTGTGCCTTGCTGGGTGGATCCCGGGGCACACAACGTGGAAAACCATTTTCCTTGCTGTCCGTGGGCACTGAGTGTGGTGTGAGACAGTTCCTGACTGATCACAGAAACATTTGGGGTGGAAAAGCCTCTGAAACCGAGTCCAAGCAAACCGTGCCTTGTCACACCCGAGCAGAGGTGAAACCAGCCCCGTTCACTCTGGCAGAGCATAGAAATGGCTAAAACTCAGTCATCAAATGTTTTGGTACAGCAAATGCTTTTGTGGCAATCAGGATTTGCTCTCTGCAAGGCAGAGCTCCAGCAGGGGATGGTGCTGTTCCCCACAGAGAGGGTTCATTTGAAAGAAAATAGAAATGTTTGAGGGGTTATTTTTCTACTCTTGTGCTTGTGGAATAAGGCAGCCTGGTAACTTCCTCTGTTTCAGCATTCAAGGTCTATAGAACAATTTTGAAGATTTGGTCCAATCATTTTTTTTAATTAAACACTTTAGAAGTTCAGGGAGACTGAATAGCAAGCTGGAAAGAGCAGAGGTTTTAAAATGAGCTGACAATTATTCACGGGTCATCCCTTCTCAGATTTCATTTAATCAAAGACCCAATAAAAGAACACATTGTAAGGTGGTTCATTTTTTATAATTTCTTTAACTTTTTAATCTCATTTTTAAAATTATTAGAGTCATTAAGAGACTAATTTTGAGATTCCCTCCAGAATTTTCTTAATCAGGCAGATTTTATTCTGTCTGTGATAGCCTTGCTTTACAAGTCACTGAGGAAAGCAGTTAAATCCTTGTCCAAGTACACACCTCTGGCTACACCAGTGTTCAAATGTCATGCTGCAGAACTGAGGTCCATTGGCAAACTGGGGTACAATGTAATATTTTTACTTTCCCTATATTGAATAAACTGAATATGTTAGGAAATATTTCTCTGAAATCACAGAGCTTTGTTGGGATGCAGATTATTTTAAATAATTTCTAGAATGCTGCAATAGGTGAGATTTTAATTTTTAGCTGTTATTCTCTTTGTTCTGCAATAGAAGGGCAAAGCATTCTTTGTCATTCCTTTCAGGGAAAACATTGCCTGGCTGAATAACACAGCAACCACTGATTTATATGTCTATATCCACGGGGACACTGTGAGGTTTGCCCACTTTTGATTTTCAAAGCTTTGTGAATGATGAAGAAATTCAGGTTAAGAATATTGCCTGAGCTGTCAAGGCTTGAGCATGCAATTCAGAATGTTATTGAGAAAATTCCTTGCATTAATAAGGCCAGAATAGGACTTTAGCTGCTTTTTACATCATAATCCTCCCTGTTATTTCATGAAAACTGGCTAGTTAACTTGATTTGGTAGTTTAATATTCTGTATCAAATACTTTCATTTCATCCTTTAGCATGATAAATGTCAGTTTTGCTATTTACCAAGAATTACTAACTGATTGTAAAAAAACAAATTCATTTAGATAATTAAAAATGCTTATTGTCTGGCAGTTCTGTTATCTTCCCAACATCAGCAATATTATATAATATACTATATATTATAATATATAGTAATACATATATTACTATAAGACATAATAATATATTATATAACATAGTAATAATATAATATTATATAATATGCTATATATATACTAATATATAATATACTGGTGCCAAGGATACACCAAATTCTGTAAAATAGTATTAAATGGAATAGATTTGATACCCATGAAGTACACCAAGAAGGAGGCCCTGGCTCCTACAGAATTCAGGAACTTGGTAAAAGAACTTTACACAGCATCAAAATGCCTTGGTCAGAGCTGAGACCAGAAACCAGAGCCATAATTGTGATTAAATTGCATTCCTGCTGGAGAAGTGGCTCAAGGTATACTTAAAATTCTGTGTAGGTGCTAAATGGCATAACAAATGGAGAGTCCCTGGTCTGGCTTTTGCTGAGATATGAGTTGAAATTGTAACTGTTCAGCAATGAGCCTTTTCTAGTAGTGTAGAGTCAAATTAAGAGACACAGAGTTGTTACAGCTGTGGCAAGTAAAACAACAAATGCCACCAGCGTGGGACTTTCTCATCTTGTTCTAAGTGAAGTTTGAAAATTTTAATGGACAACAGAACCCCAGATTGACCAGACTTTCAGTGGGATGTGGAATTTAAAAAAGTAAAATCTGTTAAAACAAGTTTACAGAGTCCTTGTGGCAGCTTCAAAGCAATTCTGAGCTCAAGACTCAAATTCCACATGCAAACATAACACATACAGGAAAATCACAGTGCATCTGGATGAACTGTGTGTAGTGCACCTGAGGAGATTTCAAAGAGAGGGAAATCAGTTCATTTTTCTGGGTAAGAAACTGGTTTGCAGATTGCTCAGCTCCCCACTGTTTCTCTGAGAGGGATGGAAATCTGCTCAATTGCTGTTGAAACCTCACTGGAAGCTGCTCAGTATTCCAGAGGGTTGTTTGGGCTGTCTTTAGCCTGGCCAGTTTATGGAACAGAACTGGAAATAACCTAAAATAACTTTGCACTTTGGACTGTGTTTGCAACTTTATGAATGTCCTCATCAATACTGAGGGTGCCAGACAATGTTGGGAGGTTTGAAGACACAAACTCGGGGGTGACATGGGGCTTTTCCTCTTCCTTTTCCTTTTCCTTTTCCTTTTCCTTTTCCTTTTCCTTTTCCTTTTCCTTTTCCTTTTCCTTTTCCTTTTCCTTTTCCTTTTCCTTTTCCTTTTCCTTTTCCTTTTCCTTTTCCTTTTCCTCCCCTTTCCCCACTGCTCTCCATCAAAGTGCTGAATAAATCAGCACCACACTTTAGGAATGTGCCCCCTTTTGAAGGAACAACCAAACTATCTTTTGTGTCTTTAAAAAGGAAAAAAGCTCACAAGTTTCTCTCCTCAATTAGGTAAAAATACACCTCATAGGACCTGGGGGACTTCTCCTCAAACTTAAGGCTAGCCAATGGGACAGGAGCCAAAAAGTCCCACCCGAGCAATTTACTAGAAAAAGAAGACAACAAAGAAACTGATGGGTTTTGTGGGGTGTTTTACCAGGAGCAAAAACCTCTTGCACCTAGTTTGGTTTTTCTCTGCAAAGAGTTTTATTATTTTGCCTTTTAATAAAACTTTTTTGTTTCCAAAACTGCCACAGAGGCCATCCTGCTGATTTTATGCCTTCTAAGGTAGCTGAGCTATCTCAGGTGTGATTAAATCTCCAAAAGCTCTGAGACTGGGCTTGAGGAGACCATATATCACACTGGAGAACATATATCAGACTGGAGACCACATATCAGACTCTTTCTTGCCACAGTGGTTCCACAGAGCTGCTGGAGTGCAGAAGTTCCTGCCTGGGACCATAACAGGCTCCAAGGTAAATTGAGAGCTGCTCCTTCCCTTCAAACTGCTCTGTCTGGGTCCCCACGTTCTTCACAACCAATTGCATTTAAAACCATCTCTGGCAGGTTTTGCTCTCTCCCAGGAATGAGTTTAAAAGGATTTTCAGTGTTTTGGTGTAAGTGTGAGGCAGAGCTGGCAGGGGTGAGAACAGAGCTGTGGTGTGTGTGTGTGTCTCGCTGTGCTCTGGGCCATTCCCCTGGCTTCTCCTCTTGCACCTGTGGCCAAACTTTGGGTGAGCGCCCAGTTCTGGTACAATTGACTCCATATGTAATTAATTATTAATTTAATTTCTCTAATAATGGTTGGAATAAGTGGCTGCTGATGTACTGCTGCACCTTTTGAGCTTTTTTTGGGAACACTTACCCCATGCGGGCATTCAAAGCCAGCATGTTCTTCATCTGGAGCATTCTGCTGTACTTAATGTGGTGCCAAGATTCTCCTCTTGCTCTGGAATCTAATGGTGGTCTCTGTTAGGTGGCAGACTCACTCATTTCATCCAGCATGTGACAAATTTTATTTTCTTATGAACATTTCAGCATGGTTTTGATCTGAAAGCAAACCTACGGTTGGTTCTGTGTGTTAGGGTGCAAAGCCACAGCTAATTAGCCATTCCCTTTACTCTCACAGAGACAGCATTTGGATCATTTGCTCTGATCCTTTCCTTAATGCTTAATAAATTCTTCAGTGTTACACTTTAATTCATTAACTTCACTTTTGAAAGGATCGACTCAGCTTTTTCAGGCCTGTGTGTGAACATGAAAGAATAGAGCCAAGAAGTTTGATTCTTTCAAGTTCCAATCCCAGCTGCCTCCACACTGCTCTGAGGATCATTATCCTGCTGTGGTTATTTAGGCACTTTATTGCCAGGATTCTTCCTAAGTGTGCAGTTGGAAGCTCTGAGCTGTGCTGGGCTCCTGGCTTATTCTTGGTTGAGAGAATTTCACATTCTCTCAGTTTGGAGAATATCCTTGGTTGGGCTAATGATGTTCAAATGCTCTTTAAGCACTGAAATTGTAACCTTGTGCCTTTATTGCTTTTTTTTTTTCTTTTTTTCTGAGTACGTTGTTTTTAGAAAGCCCCAATTTCTGGGCCTAAGAGAAGATCTGAGAATAAACATCCAGAGAGGAGTTGGGTCTCGGAGGTGCTGGGGGGTGTCAGGCAAATCCTTGGTGTTGGTTCTGCCAACAGCAGCTGTGGAGGAATAGCTTAGGTTTTCCACAGGAAGAAAATGCTACAGTGCTCCCTAGGAGTAGCTCCCAAAACTATTGGGGTTTAGCAGCTTCTCAATCCTCTAGGTTTGTAATTTTGAAATGTTTATTTGCCTTAGTAAAATGCGCACAGCAGCTGATTCCAGGAGATAACTCTTCCTTGGGAAGTAGCAGTAAAACAGTTTTGGACCAGGAAGGGGCTCCGGGAGTGATGAACTGCACAGAGCCAGGCAAGGACATCCTTGGTGAGGTCTCTGATCATCTGAACCAATCTACGGACCTGAAAAATGCATCTTAAACACTCAGGAATTACTGGCAGTATTGCGTGAGGAAATAATCTTTAATCTTGTTTGATGGAACCTGCAGTGCTCTGTCATTATGATAAAATCCTGCAGGAGGGTAAAACACCATGAGCTGCCTTAATGCCTGCATGCATGGCACAGACACTGCAGCAACATGCAGATATATATTTTTATTTCTATCTATGTTTTATTGACCCGTTCTCAACATGCAGATATATGTTTTTTATTTCTATATATGTTTTATTGACCTGTTCTTCCAGCTCGTTAAACACAGCTGTCACTTACTATCAGGAGCAAATGCAATGAAAGTCGTTTGGAGGGGGAGAGGATTGGCTGTGTTAAATTTACCATGTGTTGTTTGCTTTGCTCTGGAAAGAGGAGCTGTTTTATTGCAGACATTTGCCCAAACCCAGCCATCACTAAGTGAAGAGAGAAAGTGATGGAGGGGTGTAATCTGATAGAGTCGGTGGGAGAAAAACCTTTTTCCAGTGTTGCTGGATAATAATGGATATCCTCCTACCAAAAAAAGAAAGATCACCTGAGCTATCTTTATTTTCAAAGGCATTTTAATTTCCAAACTGTGAATGGCTGTTAATGTTATTCTTTTTTTGTCCTGTAATTGTTCAGTTGCTTGTTGGAGAAATCCAGATCAGGGTATGTGTTAGGCATCTAACTCTCTTGTACTTTAAAAACATGTTGATGTTCCTTAGTCCATGAAAATTTTCAATCACATTCCTTAAATTATCTTGTCATGTGTCCTTGTGAACCATTGTAGGCGATGACATGAAATGAAATGTGTATCTGACATATTAAGGGTCTAAAGGGAGTGACCTGACTCTTGTCTTTCTTTGGTGAAGTCATTTAATCTCCCTGCATCAGTTACTTCCAGAAGAAGCAGATAAGGTGGTTTGTTTTTATTTTTGTAATGGGAATTTTCATTTTCAAGTCAATGTTCAGGAAATTTTCTGAGGTCATGGATACATTTGATGCCAACTTAAAGCAACTTCCAAAGAGAATCACCCAAGAAAACTGCAGCGCTGTACTTTTATTTCTTGTTGCAGCTGGGTATTTCATGAAGAGAGGTATAATGTCCCCGTGCAGGTGAGTATCTAAAGCACAATCTACAGGTGTAACAAATGGGTTTAATGCTGGAAAGGAAAGGAAAGGAAAGGAAAGGAAAGGAAAGGAAAGGAAAGGAAAGGAAAGGAAAGGAAAGGAAAGGAAAGGAAAGGAAAGGAAAGGAAAGGAAAGGAAAGGAAAGGAAAGGAAAGGAAAGGAAAGGAAAGGAAAGGAAAGGAAAGGAAAGGAAAGGAAAGGAAAGGAAAGGAAAGGAGAAAAAGGAAAAGGCTGTCCCTCTTCTTGCATAATCAGGACATGAGTGTGTCCATTGTGACACAGTGTGCCCTGCACCTCATCCCCTTTGCCCCCTTCAAAGAGCTCTCTCTGCACAGCTGGGCCAAAATGGGCATTTTCTTACACTAATAACTTTTCTTATACTAATAACTTCTAGATTTGAAGTGCTGTCACTGACTGGTGTCATGACACTGTCATGTTCAGTGTCAATAAATGTAACTTTAATCCCAAATTCTTTAAATGTAGAAACATGAAAATAATTTTCTATCCTACTTTGAGTAATCTGTAGGTGCCTGTTTCTGGTAGAGCAATGATCTCTAATATTTCTTATTCCTCAAGACGCAGAAATAATAGTTGCTAGTTAAGGAAAAAGGGATGTTTGGTTTCACTTGTTTAAAAAAATCACACACCAAACTCCAAGTTGTTAGATAGCTTAATTTCTAGGAAGGGCACTTCTCTGTGCTCCTAATTCCTGTAAAAGCATGGAAAGCAGAATGCCAGTGCAGCTCATTCACACAGGAGACATTGTGTCCCTGGGATGGCACAAAGGAGCAGCTGATTGAAGCACTAACGTGTCCCCAGCCCTTTGCTGTGACAGACAAGGTCACTGCAATGCCTCTGGTCACTGGGAATTGATACCTGATCCTGATTCCACCCCATCCCTGCTCTGTGTGCCTTAATCCACTGACTACAGCACTCAGCTTTTTTAGCTTTTTTTTTTTTTTTTTTTTTTTTTTTTTTTTTGAGGGGAAAGGAGGTGAAAACAGCCTGAAGAGATGAATATTTATGTACATATTTCTGTAATTTCGATTCACTCGTTGAATCCAGCTAGTACATACAGCTTCCACCAGTGGGAGGATCCAAATCTGTACAAGTGCAAATACTGCTGGGGAGAAAGCTTTCTTCACCAAAATAAAAAGGAAAGGAAGCAAACCTTGTGCCTAATGATGATGAATATCACCAGAATGAGTGCATTCAGGGGAAACAAATACTCTTAAATGTTCTGTATATATTAGCCTCATCGTTTTCTTTCATGGTAGAAATGATAAGTGAAGGAAGAAGCTCACTGATGGTGCCTAATGCACAGCTACACGTGTATCTCTATATATAGCCCAGAAACACTGGTAATGCTCTTTCAAAATGATCATTACTTAGCTGCAAGAAATAGGTGGCAAACCCAGCTTGCTTCCATGGCAGAGAGTGCAGACAGCACAAAAGAGAGAAGGTTTTTTATCCCAGCTTTCCTGTCATTAGCCATCAATTAATTGCACTTAAACCAATAATCCAAGAGAGAACAGGAATAAATTATTAACCACAAAGTGGTTTTCATTAAAGCCACAAATCAAAGCTGGGCTTGGTGGGGAAGACCCTGACCCGAAGGGGAGGGAGGACATGAGGCAGGACCTGGGGACTGCTTGGGCACCTCCAGCTGGCAAAGGGCAGCAGTGGTAGTGGTCTTCTTGCAGGAATCCAGCAGGGCTGGTTTATCAGGAAAAAACTAGAAGCTCTTCTGATTTTATCCTGATGCCCTGAACATTTCTCTCTTTCAATTTTTATTTATCGTCTACTTATTTAGTCTGTCTAATGAACAGCCTCATATGTAGCCTCCTAATGAAAACATTACAGAGTATTTCATGCTTAGCTGGAGCTGAATTTGTCTCTTCGTTTGACCAAGACACACATTTGTAGGGTTATTAGAAAATAATCCATCCAGTGTATATTTTAAAATAATTGCCTGACATTGATTTTGAAACGATGACATTTATCAGAGAATAACACTAATGATATTATTGATAATGCATGCTCATTAATACAGTTTTTTTTATCACTAGTGACAATTCCTAGGAGCCACAGATTTGAATTAAGCCCGCGCACCAGCCACTGTATAAAATCAGCCCAAAAACACAGACGTTGCCTCATGAAGCTTATGATCTAAATCTAAGATAAGAAATGACAGTAAGATGATGTGGCTGGAATCATAACACATCTCCAGTCTCAGTTTTATTAACTGGGAAGGGCATTGCAGCCAAGGTGAATTACAGGGGGAAAATGAGTGAAGGTGATGGGCTTGGTTTTTCTTGTTATTGCAAGAGGAAAGAAGTTGTAAAAGGATCTCTTGTGGGATCAAATCCTGGGATGGTGGGGTGACGGTGTTCACAGGGGTTCTTGGATGAGGGAAGAGACAAGAATGTTGACTCCATGTTTCAGAAGGCTTGATTTATTATTTTATGATATATATTACATTAAAACTATACTAAGAGAATAGAAGAAAAGGTTTCACCAGAAGGCTAGCTAAGCTAAGAATAGAAAGGAATGATAACAAAGGTTTGTGTCTTGGACAGAGAGTCTGAACCAGCTGACTGTGATTGGCCATTAATTAGAAACAACTCTATGGGATCAATCACAGATGCACCTGTTGCATTCCACTGCAGCAGATAATCATTGTTTACATTTTGTTCCTGAGGCCTCCCAACTTCTCAGGAGGAAAAATCCTAGGGAAAGGATTTTTCATGAAAGATGTCTGCGACAGGTGGGTGCAGGTACATGCACTGATGTAGGGATCCTGGCATTGGCTGGGTGTCATGGCAGCTCTTGAGCCCTCACATCTGCAGGACCCTTTCTGGTGGCAGGAAAAGCTCATAAAATCCAGTTATTGGCAGCCCCAGCAGGGATCTGTGTGGTGACACACGTGGGCAGGGGGACTGGAGAACAGCATCACATCCCATAATAACCCAATGCCTCTGGTGCTGCTGTCACCTTTAGTGGAACAGAGAATGTCTCAGAGTGTCCCAAAACCCAGGTGGGAGCAGTCCTGACAGGGAGTCCTGCTCAGGAGAGGTGGGGCTCATTAACACAACAATTTACATAATGAGGCGCTCCCAGCATTCTGCTGCTGGAATGATCATAAAGGAGGACGAAAACAATTCCATTGCCAGCCCCTGACAGCTCCAGGGGCAGGATGGATCCAGATGTGGTGTTCACTCACATAATTCTCTCTGCCAGGATATTTCCTGGAAAGGCAGTGAGAAACTCGGAGAAGAGAAAACAATTCTTTTCTCTATTCACTGCTCCTGTTGTTTGGCACATGTTGAGTGTGTTATGGAGGTTGTATACCCAAAGTGAGGGTTGTTTGGGTTGATTGGCCAGTTGGGTCAAAGCTGTGTCGTCATGGTTGGAGACAGTCATGGGTTTTGCTTTAGTTATCTCTTTAGTATAGTCTCGGAATCTCTGCTGGTCAGAGTGACCCTGAGATACATAAAAAGTCTCTTTTTCCCAGCTCAGCAGTCAAATAAGGAGTCAGAGTTCTTCAGCTGTGATTTTCAAGGTTGTTTATTTTGTTGTTATCTATAACATTCTTTCCCTGGCCTGCTGAGGTCCTTTCAGCAGGTGAGTCAGTGGCTCACTGCCCACCCTCAGGGTGGTGTTGTCTTTTATATTAAAAACTACCTGTACATTATTTACAATAATTTCCCAATATCTATCACCTATGTTAGACAGTGGGCTCCTACTCTAAACCAATCCAAAAGTGCCACCATCACCCAGAAGATGGAGGCTGGGAAGAAGGAGAAAGAAGGACAGGGCACACCCAAATTCCTCCATCTTGGGACCCCGAACCTCCATTCTAAAAACCCTAAAATTCTGCTTTTCACCCTGTGACAAACTAACTGTTATTCTACTTAAACTCTCCTGACTTGTAATTCTTCATATAAAGGTGGTAATTTGCTGCTTGGGTCAAAATCAAAGGCAAGGTGCCTTGGGCTCTGTGCCAGGGTCTCTGAGCCCCCTGGCAGGGGCTGGAGCCATCCAGGGCACCCAGAGGGATGAGCTGGGTTCTGGCTGTATAGCACAGTTTTAGTGTGGTATATCGTGTAATATAACCTGGCTTAATAAGGTTCAGCCCTCTGAATCATGCATTCAGAGCACATAATTCCCTGTGTTTGGGTAGCCCTGAACCCATATCCAGGCACTCCCTGCCCTCAGTTCCCAGGTACATTCACTCTGTCTTTTGTGCTGCTGGGATCATTCTGGGCAGGCTCCCGCTGATGACAGTGTTTGACATTGCAGATATCCCACAATTCTGGATTTTTCCCTATCCTGGCCCTGCAGACAGCCAGTGTTCTCAGGGTAGTGGCCACTGCCTTGATCAAACCTGTTAGAAGGGCTGGTGCTGGGAGACAAACATTTAATTGATTTACAGCACAGCAGCAGTGGGAGGAGAGGGGGAGAAACACAGCACACTGGAATTTGAAATACATAAAAACCCCGTTGTGCCAGGGTGTTTTGAAATTCCAAGCGGTGAGTTTGTTCTTAGGTTAAAATGGATTTTCTAAAACCAAGGTGAGTCATTCTGGTAATGGTCCTCCTGAAAGAACTGCTCCTGAATGTGAATGGGGAGAGCTGCTGCTCGTGAGGTATTCCAGTGCTTAAATGGTTTCCCAAAGCAGCACAGTTTTCAAACATTTATGAAGGAAATAAAATACTGAAAATGTGTATATCTGAAGCATAGTTTTCCAATTAATTTAATATAATCATGCTTTGCATTACACAAGTGGAATAATAATTTCACAAAAATAATTTGTCAGAAAAATAATGGATACAGCAAACATTTTGTATTTAGAAGAGTTTATTTAGAACATTGCTAATGCTTTATTGCATTTGCATTGCAAAGTAAGAAAGGTAATATCCTATCAGACATTGAGGCTCAATAGATGTACGTTCATCACTCAATAAGAAATTAAAGAGAGAGCTTAGAGTAGAACAAAGGATGGAAAGAAAAAAAAAGGAATTTATGTTCATTCCAAATCTGTCTAAACTGATGCATTGTCACAGGCTTTTAATGGGTCCAAAATCCCTGGAGGCTCCCAGACTTCAAGAAACTGAAATGAATCTGATGGAGGGGTTTTCAAATGGATTTGTAAAGGCTTCAGGAGTTTCCTGGTTTTCTTGTATGTTAAGACCCTTGCCAGCTGTTGTAAAGAACTGTTTGTTTTCTGCTTTATTTTACCCTGAGACAACATAAATTCAGTACATCAGAAGTTTCTCATTAAACATATTTTGGTTTTGTTGTATCTCCCATTTTTGCTAAGTGGGAAGGTATGAACTTTTCATCATGAAAAATCAACATGACCTTTTGCAAAAATGAGGTGCAAGCATTTCAGCATTTCGATGTTCTGGCATTTCAGTAAAAGACCAAATGAATTTTAACACATAATATATCTTAAAATATGAATAGTAACATGAATCTCTTTCCTTTGCCTGGCCTGAGATTTATTAATATATTTTGAAGTGATCATGAGAGTTCAGCTTAGTAGTAATAAAAAAAACTTGACCAGGAAAAAGATGGGGAAATTTTAGGTAAATTCATTTTTTTGTTAATTCCTTGAAGACTCCTTTGTGGTATATAATACATTATTACTGAAAAAAAATTATTTGTTGTTAGCAAGGTATGAAGTAATGGTTATCCTAATAGAATTTAAAAGGTTCATTGTCTAAATATTGGAGGGTTTGCAGCCAGTGTGGTGGACAGGGTCATTCTAGATCCTGCTTAATGTGTGGTGCAAATTCCATGTTTCAGCAGGAAAGGGCCATTGCAGGCAGCTTTTATCCAGTACTGAATAAATCTCTCATCAGCTTTATCACAACACCAGCAGGAATTGTCAGTTCCCAATGGATTGTGGCTTAATGGGAGAAACTGTTCCACACAGATTTGGCTTCAAAAATGTGAGCTGACCCCCCTTAGGGCTGCTGAGGTGGGAAAGGTGAGGCCACACCTGGCTGGGCTGGAGCTGGGGGGGGATAAATTCTGGCAAAATGGGGCTGGGGGGCAAAGGAGCTCACCCACACCAGGCCAACACTTCTGTTTCTGGGTAGAACAGCTTGTCTGATAGTTATTGGAATAAGCACTGAGTACCCAAAATAGTAGGAAGATTTCTTTATAAAAACTTTCTGCTCTTCACCTGGGCATGATTCAGATTTCCTGCTCACAGCTGAACTCAATTTAAGTGCCCTAAGATGGTTGGGGCATTCAGGATTCTGTTTCTGCCCCACTGAAACTCAGCTGCAGTTGAAACTCAGATGAATAAATTAAACAGATTCCTCTTTGTTCCTTTGCTGCTGGCGAGACTCTCTTTGGGAGCAGAAATGGTCACTTACACCTCATGCTCAAAGAACATGCACTTTGAATTGTAGAACGAAAAATAAATTAACAAGAAAACACGGATTCTTTTTCCCCCCAAGCTCTCAGAGCTGTGAGGTGTGTGGCATACATCACACAACAATAAGTACAGGTAGGGGGAAGTTAATATATAAAGAATATATATATATATAAAGTTAATATATAAAGAATAACCTTTGATAATGCATTTGGGTTGGTAGCAATGTCCTAAACTCTAGTGGAGAATTGACAGATCTCAGCATTCCCTGTTCTCTCTGTGCTGTAGGGATTATATATCTTTTAAAATAGAATTTCCACCATTTAAGTCTAGTGGAGTTGTGGAGGACTGAAAATAGCATTTCAGTCAGCCCTGCTTGGCTGCTATTCTTCCCAGATGGCTCGGAGCACTGTCCTTCAAAGAAATTCCTGTCACAGAGTTTCCACACACGTCTGAGGCACCAACAATGCATTTCTGTGTCAGCAAAACACTTCTGACAACTGCAGGCACTGCTTGTGTTTGAGGGCGTTCTGAGGAAATAACCTCTGCAGTTAAATGCTTGCAAATTTGCCATTGTGTTGGCTCAGCCCTGCTGCTTTCCCTGCAGGAGAGCCTGGCTGGGTTCTGTGAGCTCTGCTGGGTTTGGGTTCCCGTTCCTGGTGCGATGCTCTCGTGTCCCTTCGTGTTTTGTGTCCCCCAAAGCCTGGCTGGGCTCGTGCAGCAGAGCCAGCATCCCTGCCTGCCACATCTGTGGCAATTCCGCCCAGAGGAGATGTTGCAAGACAGTGAGTCCCCAGTGGGATGTAATAGAATGGAAGCAGATGGTGAGCTGAGGAGAATTTCAGGGGAGGATTACATTTTCCAGTTACTGTCTTTTTGATTTCACTGTTATTGTCTGATGAATTGTGTCAGATTTGATCCTTCAGATTGAAAAGCTGCTCCTCGACGTGCTCCCAAATGTACAGATAAAGTAAATGCCTGCTGCCAATGTACTGTCTTAGAAACTTAATTTTTTAATGCCTATTAGAAGGGCCTCTCATTCTGTCACATGTACAGTGATTTCTGCCTCCAGCTAAGGATTTTTTTGTTCTGTCACAGATTGTGGGGTGTCAGTAGCCTGCTGGGGTTTGGTACAAGCATCCGTGAGCACTCAGCATTTACTCCTGGCCAAGGCAAGCAGAAAGGCTTTCTCTGTCCTGTGGCTGCTCTGCAGTCCCTGATCAGCGCTGGGGTCTGCACACCCTGCTGGAAAAGCCACACTCAGAGAGAAGGGAGACACAGAGAGCTCAGACCCAAATGTGTAGGAGGACACAGTATGGGTAATGTAGAATGTAATCTTATCCCCCAACGAGTTGCAGCTGGACCCTATTACTAAAGATTAGGAGCAGGCCTGATCTTAACAGGCAACACCTGTAGCAAATAAGAACAGTGGCATAAAAGGGAGGCGTGAGATGGCGGCTGCAAGGACCAGGAACAGTCAGTGCTCAGAGGAGCTGCCTACGAGAAACATTGAGAAAGTATGAAACTCTGAGGACATGGAACCCTTGCACCATAACGATAAAAGAACTGTTGATAAATAAGACAACTTATAATGATAATAGAATTGTTGTAATGTATAAGAAAACACAAATGTGAGCCCATCCCTGGTAGGAGGGCAGGACCAGCACCTGAAGAGCTGATTCAATGCAACTGCATAAAAATATTGCCCTTTCTACAATACCAATTTAACACTTTGGTGTGCAGCTTAAACAGTTGTGCTTTAAAATTATTTAAAATGTGTATGAGACCCAAAAAAATCAAAATGTGTTTTCAGCACAAGGGTATTCTCTGGGTAGACTCTGCCTGTTCCTTAAAGTAAGATTGATACTTTAAACATCCCAACAGTAGAAACTTTTTGATATGAATGATGTAGAATCAGGCCTTAAATCTTGAATATAATTAAGCCCCTCTGTAGCTATGGCCAAATATTGTTGTGCCATAGTAGCAGATGTTGCTAGAGTTAGTAGTATTTTTTTGTTTCTTATTGCAAAATGCCCATTATTCTCTGGTGACTACACATGTAAAAGTATAACCAGAAACAGATATTTTCTGTATCATTCCTTCCTATATCCTTATAGCATGTTCAGTCTTACTCTCATTTCCCCTCATTTAAGTCCTACATGTGGATTTATTCTATTATGGAAGACAAGGTTATAGAAGAATTTTGACTCAGTTGAATTGAATTGAGGTATGAGGAGTGGGTAAATCTGAATGAGGTTGAAATTTGTAGTAGATCACAATGACAGCCTTCTGACTGCTTCCTTTTATTTAGTGTTGGCTCATTTACTCAGCCCTCGAGACTCATAAACATTGCAAGTGCATGTGTAAGTGCAATGAACTTCTCTTCTAGGCTGTTATGTCTCAGCCTCCTTCAGTGTTTTTTGAAAACTGCCATTTCATACCTTGCTTTGATCTCCCTGCTGCACAGGTGTTGTAGATAACCAGGACATTTGAGCTTGCTGCTGCTGTTTGAGCCCTGCTTTCTGTGCTGGAGCATGCTTGGGAAGGGTTCTTGTTTGATATTTTCCATGCAAGAATGGTTTAGAAGGATTGGAACTTTGCAGTAATTCTGAATGTTGGACTTGACTGGCATCTGTTACTTTCTGGAGCCTAAAAAGATTAAAGGTTCACCTCAATAATCTGAGGAATTCTTATCTGTATTTGTGAGAACCTGCCCAAAAACCCCCAGCTGTATCACATCCAGAGAGGCTGCTGCAGAGGCAGCCCCACTGCTGATTTCACCCCAAAATGGGGCAAAGACATCAGTTCTGTGTAAAATGGAGGGTACAGGGGCAGTGCTGGTCATACAGCCTGCCTGGGAAGGAACAGGGTGTGGATTGATAGGAAGGACTCAGGGCATCAACAGCTCATTGTTGGCTTTGCAAACCAGGTGCAGTTCCCTAAAATGTGATTTGTGATAATTCACTTGCGGGGAATTTTTGGAAGGGATTTGCGACAGGACTTCTGAATTATTTTTAGATGTTGTGGTTTATTTTCTAATCTTCTACAAAGGCAGGAAGGGTGAATTTGGCTCACATCTTTACAGCATGGTTCCGAAGGTCATAGACCCTTAGTTACAAACCTTTTAAGGAGTTATTGACTAATAAAATACTGCCAACAAGGTTATTTATGATTTTGACCCAATCCTTAAATATTTCCTCTTATTTGACCCAATCCTTAAATATTTCCTCTCATGGATCCGTGCTGCACTGTAAGCTTTCTTAGCCAATCGTGTTATGACACACAAACCTACACTGCTGCATTCTAAATGCCTTGTTTACCTCTGTAACTACTTTTATTTTTGCTATATCTTAAACTCTAAAACTCTAAACTGTCCTCTACTTGGCCTAACGTAAATCTTTATGTTAAGCTTTAAACTATATGTTTAAAATTTGTGTTACGTAAAATTTTAAACTATAAATCCACATTCTCACTTCTGTCACCCAAGTTTGGAAGCCTCTTCCTGTGGTGGTGTTCACAGGGGTCCCAGGATGAGGGAGGGGATGAGAATCTTGACTCCATGTTTCAGAAGGCTGATTTATTATTTTATGATATATATTATATTAAAAGAAAATGATATATTAAAAGACTAGAGAAAGGAGACATCAGAAGGCTAGCAAGGAAAGCAATGGATTGAATAATAAAACCTTGTGGCTGCTCACAGCCTCGACACAGGCGGCTGTCACTGGTCATCAAGTAAAAACAATTTCACACGCTGGGTAAACAGTTCTCCAAATCACACTCCAAACCAGCAAAACATGGAGAAGCTGAAGCTCCTCAGCTTCTCAGGAGAAACAATCCTAACAAAAGGGTTTTTCAGAAAATATGTCCGTGACATCTTCCAAGATCTCAGATAAAATCCTGGGTTTAATTCTAAGCTTTGGCCCAAAGTTCTGAGAGTTCCTTGCGTTTTGGATTGCAGCAGTTGTTTATGAACAGTACATTGTTTATTGGCAGCAATTATTGGAAGGACGGGTATAAAGACATCATTATATACTTGTATAAGGGCAGATGTTGTGCAATTCTCACCATCTTTAGACACACATGGAAATCACACCATGAATGTGCGTGTCATTCCTGAGTGTCCCCAGGAAAAACGCCCCTGCACACAGAGGAATCCTGTCTCACCTGGCTGAACTCAGGTGCACCAAGCTGCACAAACTCCATCCTGCATTTCCAGGGACTCTCTCTGGAAAATGGAGGTTCCATGGGCAAAAAACCCCCAAAAAACCAGCACAAATGACAAGAATTACACTTCAACAAGCACTAGAATTTAACAGCATTTAGATGGGAATGGGTATTTAGTTGAAACTTTGATTTATGACTTTATTAATCCAAATCAGAACTCTTGCACCTGGTTTGCATTATTCCTATAGGATGGGAATAATGGGAAAAGTACCCAGACTTTATTCTCCATAAAGGGAATTTGGGGCTGCATCTGGCCATTTCAGGAGTACTTTCAAGCATTTCTAGCCCAGCAGTCTCCATGCCATGAAAGCCCCACAGGCTGTTAGACAGTTACATGTCTTTTTGTTCCTCTCTAATGAAGCTGTAATAAGGCACCAAATCTCTTGGAAATCATTTCTCCAAAATGAAATAGCAAAGCAGTGCTGAGCTGGGCTATTGCAGCCCTGTCAGCACCGTGTGATAAAGTAGCATAAATACAAATTACACCAGCAGCAAGAGGTTTTGGTACACAAAAATAGGAAATATTACTTTTCTGTGCATGTTTTTGGTTTAGCATGACTGCTGAGAGCTTTGGGGATTATCCTACATGAATTTCAGCAATGGTGTAGAGCCCACTGAGCTCCTATCTGCTAGGTCCTGTGAAATTAATGGCAGTGGGAAAAGCAGGAGTTTCATCACTTTTGGAAAATACTGGAAAGTGAAATGAAATTGCTAGTTTTGAAAGAGCCCAGAGGAATACAAGGATGTCATGATGACTCCTGGTGACCCACTGGGCTGTTAAGACATAAATAATTCTTGAAATAGGGATCAAAGTTATTAGATTTATTAGATTTTTTTTTCCCAAAAAGCAATGTGAAAGCTCCACATCAGGACTGGCCCTGTGTAATTGAGTATTTCTGTCACACCTGGGTGTGCTCACTCCCTTTTCCCACCCTAAACAAGCCCAAGGAGCTGGGCCTGGCTCCTCCAAACTGCCTTGTGCAATCCCAGGAATGCACCTCCCCTCCCCTCTCCCTTTGAAAAATAAAGTTCTTTCAAAATCATCAGGAAATTATATTGCTCTAAAAGAACCAAATCATATTTTATCAGCAGGGCTCCTCTGAGCAGAGCTTTAATGAGTGTGGAAATACAGGATTTAAAGTGACTGCCTTTTAATGCTGCGCATAAATGCTACTTCCACTTGCCCCATGAATGTTGTTTCTCATAGAAACTTCTAAATTAAGTAATGCAGACTGGTAGAAATATTTTTCTGTGTTTGCATCTTTCTTTTTCAAGCTTCTGCCTGAACAAATTTGTAAATTATGTACATTTGTTTCTCTTATCCCACTGTACGTAAATTGTGTAGATAAAATCAATACATTTTATTGTGCTACAATTGGCTGTACAATATAAACCTGAAGACCAAGACAAATAAGACATAAATATATACTTTTCAGGAAGCTATAAAAGATGTATGGGATTGATTTCTTGATTGAGTGCAGAGAAGAATCTGTAACCTAAGTTTGTTGAGACAAAAATTTCTCTGGGTTGCAGTTGTGAGAGATGAACATAACACTGATCACATAGAGGATGGATGAATTTGTGGAGCTATTTAAATTTGGGGAGTAAGGCTTTTGTTGGTATTTTTCTGTCCTTTCTGTGCCTGTTGTAGTATTCTCCTCTTCCATTTCCAACTTAACAATTGTTTACCTTTATTAACTTTAATGATAAAGCTTTTATGCCCCCATAAAGGGCTTTAGTGGAAAATCAAACCAGATACTGTAGGAATCAGATTGTGGAAATAAATGAAGAACACCTTGACAGGACCATCTTAAGCCACATTGTTGAAAGAAGTGAAAATAGGAAAAAAGCAATATCTCAACTCTCAGAAAACCATGGGCACAAATAGAATTCAGCTGTAGTAGTTTATTGTGGGAAAATATTTGGAATTTATGTAGCTTAGGACTGCAGTGAAAAACTAAAGAGGGTGGTGAGAATCTGTAGCTTGGTGATGAAGTTAAAATAAACCAGCTGATAGTGTTCCAGGGCAGGACAGAAACCTTCCCCACAGGGAAATGCTGATGTTCCTGGAGAAAAAGAAATTTGTGGCTGAATGAGCAGTCAGGCAGAGGAGGTGCTGGATTGCTGATAAAGGACAGGGGCCAGAGCACTCGGAGATGGAGCAGGGAGAGCCCAAAGCTCCTGTGAGGGTGAAGCTGAGCCTGGCAATGGCTCTCTGAGCAGCCAGAACAGAAATGTGGGGTTTTTAATGGAGAGCATTTCCTCAGCTGGCAGTGGGAGGGAGGAGGAAGCTCCACTGGTGGGGATTCTGTTGGTGGAAGAGAGCATGGGGGAGGCTGAATGTATGGCAGTGTGCTGAGAAGATGAATGGCTCCAAAGATTTGCTAAAATCCCAGGCCTGGATTGTGCTAGGACTCTGGTGAAATGTGAATTGATGTGTGACACATTTCCACAAGCATCACTGCTGGGTGTCACTCACAGCAAGGCTGCTCAGGTCCTGCCCTCAAGCCTGCAGGGCAACAAATGAAGGAAAACTCTGCTGGGGCTGAGCCTCTAAAATAGCTCAAAGCTGAGGGACAGGTAACAAGGGGTAAGGGATTGAAGGTTTTAAGGACAACTGAGACAGTACATCAAGAGAAATTAGTTTAATTATGAAGTATGAAGTGTTTAAAGAGGCCCCCACACATGGAGGGGAAGGGGAAGGAAGGAAGAAAGGGAAAAGGGAAAGGAGAAAAAAAAGGAAAGGGGAAGGGAAAGGGAAGAAGTGAAAGGATAGGAAAGGAAAAGCAAAAGGAAAGGAAAAGGGGAAGGAATTCCTGTGATTTAGGTGTTGCATACAAACAGATGAATTCTGTGTCATACTGAAAGGATAAAGGTCTTTTGTGGAGTCATGAGGAGACATTTATATTTAAAGAATCTCTTAACAGACCACCCTGATCTCAGTGACTTATAGACACATTAATAATAATATGGCAAAATTGTGCTTTTTGTGTAAGGCTAAATGTATTTCTGTTGTTAACATCTTATTTTTCTTAAAGACAAAAATAGATCCTGCTGCAACTTTTTGATCATGACATTGTGTGTTTTGTTCAATCCTTTGGTATTTTTGAGAACTGTGGAAGTCAGCTTGCTCCTTTCAGCTTGTTCTTAATGTTAGTTTTCCATTTCCTAAGATTTTACTGGAAAGAGGCAAAAACCCTGAGAAAAGCCTTCAGAATATGGAACTTTAATTATCAGTATGCAATCCAGATTTAGAGGGCTTCTTTCAGTATGTATTTTTTTTTTACCAAGCTGTGAACCTCAGTTAATTTTAGAAAGTCTGATGAACTAAAATAGATGTCCTCTGCTTGAAAGTCAGATGATTCAGTTGAACCACAGACCCTTGAGCTCTTCAGGGCTGCATGGCTGTGGAGGCTCTGACTTTTAAAATGTGTGTTAATTGTGGAAATGGAAATCAGATCTGTTTGGGAGTCTTTTTTTCCCCCCTCTTGAAATATTTTTCTGCAGCATGGTTTGAGCTTTTATTGAAAATCTGTGAAGGTATTATCTTCATGTTAATAATTAGTGTTTTGGACCCCAGATTCAGGAATTTCTGGGGATTTCTTGCCTCCTTTGGCCCATGGTAAGAAATGGGTAGGGCTCTGGGTTTCTCTCACTGGCCAAGGAGGTTTTGTCACAAGGAGAAAACAAAAGGAGAAGCAAGATTCAGAAAAAAAGAATCCATCTAGTTTGAAACATCCCCAGAGCCATTGCTGCCATGTTCGGGACCTCCATCCCTCCAAGGAGTCAGAAATTGGCTTTTCAGAGTGGGTGCCCTGATTTCCAAAGCTTCTGCTGCCTGTTTGTCCTGCTGCCTAGCACAGGAATTGAAAGTTCAGCACATCCTGAAGTCATCCTGGGATTTGGTACTTGTTTATTTGGGCCTGTGCCTGGAGAGTGGCAGCCTCCCATTTGCAATCCAAGCCTGCAAGGAGCTGGGATGAAAGTTCTCACTTTTTTCTTTTCTGTCATTATTGTTATTAGGCAGCCTTTGAAACTTAGAACAATAACTTTGGAGCTCCCACCAGATTTTGGGGGAGACAGGGGGAATAAGTGAAATTCGGAAGGAAAAAGAAAGGAAAAGTTTTCATTAAAAAAAATATCTGGCTCTGTAAAAGAAAGAGAGAGCACACATGCAAGGCTGAGTGGATACACATTCCACCAGACATACACAGTCTCTTCCAAGCCTTTGTTCATATTTTAATCTGGCTCCAGTTCTCCCAGCAGATTTTTCATTTGGACCCTGCATTTGTGGCATATTTGCAGTCTCAGGCCCTCAGCAAAAGAGCACTTTGGAATCAGATATCTGAAGAGCATCATGATGGGAAAAGATTATTTACAAACACGACTTTAAAATATAGAATGGGATGTTTTATATAGAAAATAAAGTGTCACCACACTGGAGATATTTCAAGAAGCCTCATCTTTATCTGTTTTGTTTTTGTAGAAATGATTCAGTGTTTGTGGTAACATCACAAGTACAATGTGGCTTCCACTGAATTTGTATTTTCAGACACTGAGTGCAATCCACTCTACATGGGTAAATCCAGATCAGAATTAGAGGAGGTTTCAGATTCCTTCAGTGGAATGTTTTAAGGGACAAAGTTCTGTTAAATAGCAAAGCTTCAGAACACAGAATTTGGTTACATCACTGTAGGAGTGTGGGGGAAAATATAGCAGAGCAGCATTCAGATGTGAGCTGGGTTTACTGATGTGCAATCTTTTATTCCCAATGCAGCTGGAAACCTGTGGAGTCTGGATATCACACATGCTCCTAAATGCTGCATAAAAATGAGGGGTGCACATGGAATACAGAGGTTCCTGGGTATTTCAGTGTTATGTGTTGTGCTTTGAGCATGCGGTACAGAAAAAACAAAATATTACCCCTTAAATTGCCACAAACTCAAGATAAATATTTCTGTCAATAAGAAGTTTCCCAAGACAGATTTCAGAACATGTAATCTTGCTTTTTGGCTGCAGACTGCTTAGTTTTCAAGCACAGGTAGCTCAGTCTAAAGTGTGCTCTGCTTCATTTGTTTGGGGTTTTTTTGCATTAAAGATTTTCCCACGATAAACTACTACAGCTGAATTCTGTTTCTGCCCATGGTTTTCTGAGCATGAGATATTGCTTTTTTTCCTGTTTTCACTTCTTTCAACAACGTGGCTTAATATGGAAGGTAAAACTTTGGTTCCTAAAGCATTGTTCACACGTGCAGGTAAAGACATTATTTCAATTGTCCTCTGAAGCACCTGGTGAGACACTAAAAAGGCAAAAGCCAAACTTTAGGGACAAGTAACTCCAGTTTCCTTTTGCTGATCAGAGCATACACGATTCTCTTGCTATAAATTGGTTTTGTGCCACAAATTGTTTCCTGAATTCTGCCTGGTATTCGTTCATGAAGGACATTTTAAGCTGCAAAATGCATAAAAGCAGCAAGGTTTGGGTTGGCAGAGAAGCAGGCAGCCCAGAGGGGTGAGTGAGGGGATTTCGGGGGTCTCTGGCACCCAGGCACCTGTGGATCCTCCTGCTCCTGCGTGTGGGTGCACCTGCCTTGCACCCAGACCCTGCTTGGAACCTGCTAACAGCACTCCTTGTAATTACTGTGTATTACTTAATTGGAATTCGTGTAATTATTATTTTAAACTACTTTACATGTCCTGATTTGAATTTTTAATTTGGAAAGCAGACATTCAGCCCTTCGATCTGATTCCCTTTGGGTGGCTGCGCGTGGAGCATACATTTTCATGTTGCGGGTTGTTTGTATGCAACGGGGTTTGCCCAATCTACACTCCTGAATCAATGCTGGTATTTATCTGTGCACAGTTACAGTCAGTCCAGGGTAATATGTTTTAATTCATAAAATCCATGTTTAGTCACACAATAAAACTATTTAAATTTTGCATTCGCTAACAAAATATGTGCAAAATACTTTTCCTTACAAAGTGCAAGTGCAAGACAGATTTCTATGGATTTTTACCTTCTATGCATTTTTACATGCATTCTGTTAAAAAAATATCTAGCTGTACCTGCATACAAATTTTATTACTTGTTCTTTATTTTATTATACTTTATATTATCTTTATGATATTGTTATAATATTTTATTTATATAATATCATTTATTATTTATTGTTAATTTTATTATTTTTATTTTTACAATTGAATTTTATTAATTTATTAATATAATATTTTATATTTTTACTTTATTATGTTTTATTACTTGTTCTTTATTTCAGAAAAATAATTATATCAATTTTAGAAGGCCCTTTGTTGAGATTCCAAGAAAGGTGTTAGGATAGATGCAGGAAGTGATGAACCAGATATGACTTAAAGAGAACGGATAAATTTTCTATTTGGCTGCAGCTTCTATGGGCTCATGACAGCTGATACTGCAATATTAATTTTCTTTAAAGATATGGGAGTGTCTGGGGAGGTGTTTCCTCAGGGATGGTTTCAGTCCTGGTGTTCTGACACATTGTCTATATAATAATTATTAATTATTGTTCTAAATAATAATTTATATATATATATATATAAGAATTAATATTTATAATAATTATTTTCTAGTATATAATAATAATTAATTATTCTAATTCTAATATAATAGTAATTATTATTATTCTAAAGTAGGCCCTGAAACACCACCAGGATCTTATCCAGAGGCACCAAGCCTGCCCAATGTAAAAATTAATAAGGCAGACACTATTTTAACACAATAATTTGGACGGCCTTACTTTGTTCAATGTATCTCCAAATGTTTGGCGTGGTATAATTATCTATATTCTGTTACTGAAAGGCTAAGTGTGTCTCATGAAGAGAATCTCAAAAAGATTTTAATTAAGTTAAACTAAAATAAGAACTGAAGTATAGAAAGTGCTCTAAAGAACCTTTAATATCAAGATAAGCTCATAGCATCTTCCTAAATAGAAGTTAATACAGGCAGGTTAATATTCCTTCAGTGAAGAAAATGAAAACGCAATTGTACATTTGGTTTTAGAGGCCTGGAGTGCTTGGCTCCTTTCAAATCCTGTTTTCCTCCTGTGTTTCTCTCAAGCAGACGGGGAGTGAGCCAAGCCTCTGTGCAGCTCTGGCTCTAATGCCTCCCAGCAAACAGAGTTCCCTTATTGCTGAGAACCCCAGGTTCCCTGCCCTGGATGCAGAGAAAATGAGAATATTCCCGACGGAATGTGAGGATTGCCCCTGCTCAGCCTGGTGCCACGGGAGCAGCTTGCTCACAGCAGTGTGGGAATGCATTTTGTGCAACCCAGTCCAGGGCACAATGCACTCACTGTGCCCTGGTGGCACCCAGAGCAGGGGGCACCTGCTGCCATCACCCCCTGGCCACAGGTGCCCCATCAGCAATCCTGGAATGCCCTGCAATGGGAGCCACACGGGGAGAAATCATCCAGATGCCTTTTAAACAGAAAAACAATGTGAGTTTGCAATCTGGAAAGCTTGGTGTGTGCCTGCAGCCTGTCAGGTGCCAAGCGGTGCAGCGTGGAGCTTCTTAGTTTAGAAAAAGAACAGAGATAATTTCTCCCAGGCTGAGCCTGGGAATCTTGGAGGAAAAAATTAAGACAATTATTATCTCTCTATTATCTCTCTCTTATCTCTCTGACTATTCATAGTCACCAGTAATGTGAGATGTTTCTACTTTGAGACCAATCTGGTTCCACTTAGGAAGGGAGGCTATAAAGCTCGCTGCTTCTTGCTGGTAAAGATTCTTCTTGAGCCTTCTGATCCACCTGGAGACTGGAGGCTTTCTTTGCATCCCTGACTCAACAGTCCCAGAGCTCCAGCAGCTCCTGCATCTCAGAAACCCCCCAGAGCTCCCAGGACTTGAGCCTCATGCTGGATTCATGCCCTGCGCTCCCTGTGCTTATGGTATTTCCAGGCATTCCAGGGAGAGAATGATGCATCTGAATCCATCTTATCAGAAACTAATTAATTACTTTATTAGACTATATTATTCTAAGTTATATTACATTATATTACAATACATCTAAACTGAAGCTTGCAAGCACTCAGCTCTGCACACACTGCCCAGAATCTTGTGACTCTCAGTGACAGTCCTGACACACACACACACACACACACATGCTTGGCCCTGACAGAGCAAGGAAACAAAACACCATCACTTTGGGTAAACAATCTCTACATTGCATTCTACTTTTGCACAAACACAAGCACAGCAAATGACAACAGTTGTGTTTTTCCTTTCTCTGAGGTTCAGAGAATGTGAAACCCAGAAATATTCTTGGGAAGAGTTGTGCCTTGCTTTTCTCTCTGAACAGAAATGTGGTGACACCCCGTGCCTGTGTGGATGCCTTGTGCTCCCCATGCCATTCACAGGGCAGTGTTTGCACTTCCAAGGCGCAGCACACACAGCTCAGATCCTTCCCTGTGCCCTGCCCAGTGCTCAGCCCCACAGCCCCTTGGCCTTTTGCTTCCCCTTCTCGCGCTGCTGCTCCTGCTGCCTGGACATCTGCTCCCCAAACCCGAGTTTTTCTCTTCCTTTTCCCCTGCCCTTGATGAATGGCCTACATCTCACTGCCAAGGCTCACCTTTTTCTGAACAGAGGAAGATTGATGGGGCAGGAGCAGCAGAGGAGCAGGTTCTGTGTCCTGGCTGCTGCTGGGCTCTCCCCCAGGGACTGGCAGCAGCTTTAATTCCCTGCAGGAATCCAGATCCTACCAAGCTGCTGAGGAACCAAGTGGGATTTTTGAGACTCTTACTGCACAGGCTGAATGTCTCTTAAAAATAGCAAGCCCGGAGTGCTCTGTTGATTTTCTGTCATGGAATGCTTTGAAGGGCAAATATTCCGTTTTGTTTTACACAGATGGCACAATTTTGGTGGATGAACTCAGCATTATCAAATACAAGTTTATATGATTTTCTTTGTTTCAAATGTTAAGAAATAAGATGAAAGACTGTAAATATTCTTTGTTCAAAACCATTAATCATTCCTACACGGCTCTACTAACATTTAAAAATGCTATTTTCCTTTAACATGTTTCCTATACATTTTTACTAGTAAAATGAATGCAACAATAACCTTTTTGAAAGATTATATAGTTAAATTAGTTGCATTTTAAACATAATGGGTCTTAAGGCCAGGTTTTCAAGCCCTGTGTCAAGGTGGCTTGCTTAGATCAGGGGACTCGTGCCAGATAGCAACTACAGAAGATCTGAATAGAAAGGTGAAAACAGTTGTTTATGAAAATTTGCAGTCTAAATTTAGGCAGACAAGGGGAAAAAATCAAGGGTGACTGAAAGAGAATAGATATCTAAGTGATATTGACTTTAACAGGTTCCTAATCATGAAGACATACGATGGATAGAAATGTGCTGGCAGAAGTTAATGGCTTTGAAAAGAAAAGACGAAATGTACAGTAATACCCTTGAAAGTGCTGACTTCATGAGTCAACATTTAAATGGGAGCCTGTCTTCCTGCTAAATAGCTTTTCAACTTCTTCCTTATCATGGGAGTCCTTAATTAAAATAGTTCAAAGGAGCTGGGTCATAAAACTGCATTGGGGTTTTTTTGTGCTGAAAAGAATTTCTGCACTCAGCAAGACTTCATCAGTCCTCAAAACTTAGCAGTTGAGTCAATAGTCTTCTTTTCACTCTGGTGAACTGCACGTTGAGAATGCCATAAGCAATTATTTAATCTCTGCAACTGGGGGTTAGTTCAGGACCACAGTGGGCTAATTAAAAAGTGCTTCAGCGTGTCATTGATTTCTTGGTGTGACCACAAAGTCCTACTTGCTTTGAAGCAAGCAGTGCTGCCAGCCAAGCTCACTGCAAACTCTGAGGGGTGCAGAGGAGCCAAACATTTCTGTCGTGCAGATTGTCAGGGCACAGAGGGAAGGGAGGAATCAGGAAAGAGCAGAAAGCAAAGAGCTTTAACACACAGGGGAAAACAGAGTGTGTGATACTGGTTTGAAATACCTGTGCTATCTGTGATACTGGTTTAAAATCGCTGTTCCGTCAGTCAGGCTCACAGCATTCTGGAGGAAGGTTCTGTTGCAGGCACTGCCAGCCCCAAGCCCTGCCTTTCTGTGATCTATTTGCTTGTCAAAGCATCAACATCACCAATTCATTGCAGTGCCTCACCAGTGACCTCCTCTTAGCCCTGCTCTCTGCAGTTTGCGGTTTCATTCATTTGTCATGTTGCAATCCTGTTTCTGGTTTAAATTTCCACTTCTGTTGAAGACGTAAGTCCAAGTAGTAGAGTGAAAAATCCCATAACCTCATTCATAACTGTCATGACCTTTAATTCAGAAGCCATGGCTCTGGAATAGCTGTGGTTAATAGTCTTTTTAAGAGGTCTAGTCAGGCTTTGTCTGAAAATTCATATAGTAATGTTGATTGGAAAATTGATAAGACTCATGGGGAAAGTGAATTGGAAAATAGAAAGCTCAACGTTTTAGTCATTTTTTTATTATTATTATTTCAGTTCAGCTGCCCTGTTAGCATGCTGCTTGCTCTGATTCTGCTCTGTAGATTTGTGCTTTACTGTAGGACATGAAGGCAGTTAGGTGAGTCTGGTGACATGGGAGGATATTATCAACTCCCAGGCAAGTGTAGCATGGATGAAAACTGAATGATAGCAACAATGGTGTAAAGCTAATCAGCTGAAATATTTTGCTTTTTAAACTTTTATATTTCTGTAAAATCTGTTCTCTGCATGAAGCTGCTGCCCACCTGAATATTCTTGCTCATTTACTATTAAAAGACTTCCCCTAGGAAAAAAAAAAAAAAAACCCAATTGACAGTTTTTACCTTGCTACCACTACTGAGAAATAAGATGTGCTAGCCTGCAGTAATTTATACTGAACTGCTGTGAGCAATGACTGAGGGGGGGGGGCTGTAAAAATCCCCCTCTGATTGTCTCTGCATTTCTGGACTCTTTGCAATCAGGGTAGCAGCTCATGCAGAACACAACCTTCCTTCTGCTTTGGAGTCAGATCTGTGCCTGACTGATTACAAACCCAATTAGCTATCTTCTGGAGGCTAGGATAAACTCCAGATATTCCATCCTGGAGGATTTCACAAAGTTGAGCACACGAATGACTGAAAAAGTATAAAACTAAATTAAGAGCTCAAGTCCCCTTGTCTCCTCAAAATTCCTGCCTTGGTATTTAGAATTCTATTTACACCCAAACCAGCTCCACTGCTGAAGGAATGGCATCTGTCAAAGTCAATGTGATGTGCCAGTAAACCCCTTATATTTTTGCCTCTTTTCCCACATACCAAGAATTGCTTTGACATGTTGAAACAAATGCCACCAAATCCATTTTCACAAATTTTGGTTGTACTTGGATTCTCAGCATCCTTCTGCTTCTTGCCTTTTCCAAAATAATACATTAACTTCATTGTCACATCCACAGTGTTGGAAGATTATCCAACTCCCATAAACTAATTTAAATGAAGCATCTCCTTGTTCAGAGTGAATTCAGGATCTCTCACTTGTGTGTGCATTCATGTCGCAGACAACTTTTATGAAAAATCCTTTCCTTGGGATTTTTCCTCCTGAAAAGCTGAGAGGCCTCAGGAACAGAATGTAAATAATGGTTATCTGCTGCTGTGGAATGCAACAGGTGCATCTGGGATTGGTCTCATGTGGTTGTTTCTAATTACTGGCCAACCACAGTCAGCTGGTTCAGACTCTCTGTCCCAGACACAAACCTTTGTTATCATTCTTTGCTATTCTATTTTTAGCTAGCCTTCTGATGAAATTCTTTCTTCTATTCTTTTAGTATAGTTTTAATATAATATATATCATAAAATAATAAATCAGCCTTCTGAAACATGGAGTCAGATCCTCATCTCTTCCCTCATCCTCAGACCCCTGTGAACACGGTCACACATTCACTCCCTCCCCAATTCCTTTAAAACTCTTGCATAGCTGGGCTCCTCTCAGAGAAGCAAAAATAAACTAAATGCTTCAGACTGCTCTGGTTTGGAGGAAAGCTGTTCTCTTGGTCTCTCCGAGTCTCACTGGATGCTGGGACCTGCCTCTTGCAGCACAAACATTTGCCTGCCTGGTGCACCTCACGTATTTCCCAGATTGCCAGGAAATTGATTTGAGGGATTTTGAGAGCTCCTTTCTTGCTCCTGGCTCACCTCGCCAAGATGCTGAGCTCCACAGGAATGTGGAGCCCCCGGAGAGGCACACAAAGCCCTGCCTGCAGCTTTCCCACCACGCTGGGTAGCACAGCAACCCCTCCAGCTGGCTCCTGCAGAGCTGCCCAAAGCCACAGCTACCCACACATCCAGCCCTTTCATGGCTCCTCACAGGCCTCTCAAAGGAAAAAAAAAAAAAATCTCATTATTTTGTTGCTAAGTCCACGGTGTTCCAAACTGCACCGGCTCTTTGGTCAGAGTTCAGTGCAACAAACTGTGCAGGGAATATTTTTTTAGACTCAGATAAATAAAGTTTTGGGAAATATATTACACATTGCTGGTGGTTTTGAAATGTAGTGAGTGCTCTGGGAGGCAGAGCAGGAGGAATGGAGCAGACAGCCTGTTGCATGTAACAACACCTTCCCTATTCTTGATGAAACAGAAAATACATTTACAGAGGCTGTTTGGTTGCTATTTTCCCTATTTTTTGTCCCCTTCCAGCTTCTTGTTGAAGCCCCCTGAATGGTGGGGCATCCAGAGAGACAGAAAAGGCCTTGGAGCTGTGTAAGTGCTGCTCAGCACTTGCAAATCAAACATCCCTGTGTTAATACCACAAATCCAAACCACAGCACCACGGGGCTGGCATGGACAGAATTAACTTAGCCAAGTCAGCAAAGCAGGTTTCCTGCATCTCCAAGAACTTTCCCCAAACTGTTGAAAATGTATGATTCATTTCCACTGCCCATTTCATAACTGAAAATACCTGGACCAAGATTAATGTATTTCTGATTTCCTGCTGTGAACCTGAGCTGAGGCAGGAAGATCATATTTCTGTTCAAATGAGTGTTCTTCCTTAAAAACCCCAAACATTTTACTAAGCAATGCATTTTCATACTACTGTTATCTCCTACACCTTCTCTTTCCACATGATTTTCCAGTCCTAAGCAAAGCTATCTTCTCTCAGATAAGTCTCCTTAAATCTAAAAATCCTCCAAACTGTGCCATCATCATCATCATCATGCAGCCTCCCCTTATCAATATATTCAAATTTCTGGGATTGGATGCTTTCCTCTTCAGTCACAGAGCTGGGTGTCTCATTAGTGCTGATTAATCACTGTGCAGTTCCAATCATTTTGTGAGGTTGAACCCCAAAATATTCTGCTAAATACAAATGCTGTTTGCAAAGTTGTAGCTCACAAATCGTTCACAAATTGCATTGTTCAGATTCTGCATTTTACCAGCCATTGAAATTTTTAGAATTTATTGTGTGAACAAGTCATGGGGACATTGTTTTCTAGTGACTGCAGGTGCTGTGGGTTTTTAATGCTTTACTTGATGAATTTGACTGAATATTTTTTTAGTAGATGCTCAGCTCTGCTGTCAGGTGAAGTGTCCTGGCAAAGCTGTGGCAGTTTACCACTCTTCAAAACCCTGGACTCTGCCAGATCAGCCAATAAATAAGGCAGTTTCTGCTTCTCTCTAGGAAATCATAAGCACCATCCTTAGCTGTTGATGGCAGGCTGCTTCAGCAGTGCTGGCTGTGAAGTCAGCAAAGTGATTAATGACTCATTAAAAATTAATACATTTCCCCAAAGAATTTGCAGGGATTCTACTGTGAAATTCATGCTGTACTCCATGGGAGCTACACAACTTAATCCCCACGACCTGCGCTTTGTGAGTAACCTTTTGGGAAATAAGCAACTCAAGCAGCTGGAGACACGCAGTGTTACATGGCACTGAGGGGCATTGCAGAGACAAATCAGAAACTAAAATGTCATGGAGAGGCACAGACTGGGCTCAGCAAGGGCTGTGCTGGGAGTGCCTGGCTGCAGGGGTTGGGTTCCAAGCACTGGAAACCTTTTGGGTGTCTCCATGCTGAGCTGAGAGGGGATGAGTGAGCAGGGAATTCATATGTGTGCAGTCAGGCTATGGGGAGAGATGAGTTAGTTTGGGAAATATGTCATGTTTCCTGCAGAGGTAAAACTAAAATCTTGTTGTTGTTGTTGTTGAGGAGAAATAGAGCAGTGAAGGATGAGGTGTTTTTGACTTTTACACAAGCACCCAGCAGTTCATTGCAAACATGGGACACAGGCTGTGCTGAGCAGGGAAATCCTTCCTGCAGAAATGGGGCACAAGGCAGCTCTGTCTGAGGTGCACTTTTCCTCCACCTCAGAAAATATAGAATCTTCATTTATTCATTCATTTTCTCCTGTAGAAATTCATCATTTCAGTAGATTCTCCCCCCTGCCCCTCCTACTCTATAGAAATTAGTTTTGATGCATAGGATGACATGCAGAACATTTTTCTGTGTCTTTAAATGCCAATTCCTGGCTTTGAACTCAAAGAAACAGATATTTATTTGCAGGCTTGCCCTGATAGATGTCCTGGAGTTAATTATGTGATATCTGTCTGAAGTTCTCCCCTAGTTTTCTACAGAAGTACATTTCTTGCTTTGAACCATGCTTGGTATTTACTCAGGCACCAATTCCACTGCTGTTATATGAGGGCCCAGTCTCTTTTGCTGTCAGGAAGTGGAAATCTGTGTGATGCTGGAATTATTTATTCCAGCTAAATAACCAAAGCAAGATCATTAACCTCATTGCAGCACTGTGACCATGCCCTCTTCTCCACACTCTGCTCTTTTAATCACACCATCGATCATTCATCATCTTTCCTACCATATTCAAAAACTTTGTCCTTGCCACAGCCTCTGAATCCTGTACTTTAAAACATGGTAAAGAAAAGGGGAAATGAGTAGAACGAGGAATTGTCAGGTTTTTATCTTTATTTCATGCAACAGCTTATGATTTAGTTTTTCATATGCTTACACAGGCCGTGACCTTCAGGATCTGTATTTTTTCACTGTACATCAGTGAAATTATTTTTTTCCCCACGTATCTTCAGGATCTGTATTTTTTCACTGTACATCACTTCAGGATCTGTATTTTCCCCTGCACATCACCCATCACCCAGCGTTTGGCAGACTGGGATGGGGTGTTCAGGAGCAGTTTAGCAGCGAGCTGCAGACACACTGCCCCAGTTGCTCCCCCAGGTCTGGCTGCTGTCTCAGGGGAGGGAAAATCCTGTGTCACACAAAGCCCAGCAGCTCCTCAGAGAGTGGCTGTGCTGGGCAGGAACCAGGCCCTGTGCCAGGCGTTGTTTATGTGCAGCTTTATTTCAGCAGTAAACACTGCAGGCACTCATTAAGCCCAACATTAAGAGTGGGTGACCTCTCGCTCTCCAAAACAGTCACATACAAATAGTAAATTAAATCAAGCATTAATCAAAACTGTAAAATAGCCTGCTTAAACCCTTCAGAAACAACACACCCACTACCTTCTTCCAAACCCTTGTCAAACAAATGGTTTTTGTGGCGTATCTGGAAGGTCATCAAGTCCTGGGCTATTTCAGGAGCAGGTTCCAGATGGTCTCCAGCACACTGAATAATGTATGTGTGTGTGGGAGTGGGGAGAGGGGCTCCAAGGAACCATTCCCTGACAGGAGGAAACCCAACCCATGCATTTTGCATTCATCTCTGCCCTGCTAGGTGTTTAAAAACCTCTCGTGTCCTTTGCTTCAAGTGGCAAAAATGACTTGTTTGGAGGATCTTTAGTGACAATATCAATTTCATGTTTCACTCAGCAGCACTCTAGAAAACCTTTAGCTCCTGTTTGGGCTACAAATGTCTCAATTACAAGAGCACTGATGTTTTAATGGGATCTGCTATTTGTAGTGTGACATTCCATAGGCATTGACCTTTTATCCTGTAATTCCTGTTGTGCTATAGAGGGAGAATCTCAACAGCTCCATGTGCATTGTTATACATAAGATAATGACATGGCAAAATGCAAATTCTTAAAGCTGCTTTGCATGAGTGTCCTGGGGCTGTCTGGATGAATTTGCAGGTGGGATTTGCTTGATGATGAGCTCCACATGTCCCCCAGTGGGCTGGGCTTATCCCCACAGGGCAAGGGAGGGATTCTGCCCCTCTTACCTGCTCAGGTGAGACCCTGCCCAACAGCACAAGGATGTGGAGCTGCTGGAGAGACTTCAGAGGAGGCACAGAGATGCCCCAAAGGCTGGAGCCAGGCTGGGAGAGCTGGGGGTGCTCACCTGGAGAGGAGAAGCTCCAGGGACACCTCAGAGCCCCTGCCAGGGCCTGAAGGGGCTCCAGGAGAGCTGGAGAGGGACTGGGGACAAGGGATGGAGGGACAGGACACAGGGAATGGCTCCCACTGCCAGAGGGCAGGGATGGATGGGATATTGGGAATGAGGAATTGTTCCCTGTGAGGGTGGGCAGGCCCTGGCACAGGGTGCCCAGAGCAGCTGGGGCTGCCCCTGGATCCCTGGCAGTGCCCAAGGCCAGGCTGGGCAGGGCTGGGAGCACCTGGGACAGTGGGAGGTGTCCCTGCCATGGCAGAATGGTGGAACAAGATGAGTTTTGAGGTCCCTTCCAACCCAAGCATTCCATGGTTTTTTTTCAAATGGACAGAATAGAAAGGCAGCAAATGCTTTGTGAGCACAGGGTATCCAACTCCAACAACCCATGTGCCTCAAACTTGAATGAGTTCCCCTACACTGTGTGCAACAGGGAAAAACACTGATCTGATAGTACACCAAGAACAAAATCAGAGCACCTGGATCAATTGTGGACTTGGGTAAGAGGTGAAAATGGGATTTATTAACCAGTGGTCCTCTTCAGCAATCCAGGTTTTAGCCCTAATATAGCATTCTGGACGTGCTATAATGAAAATTGAAGGATCTTGAGTAAATAGACCTTTGGTGCCTTCATTTCTGCATGCAGGAAGATATAGATGGCACTGTATTGCTATCAATCACGGAATAAAAAATCCCAAACAACACTAAATACTCTACAGTAATGCTAAGTTTTAATGATACTAATTTTGTCACCAAATTTTTTGCTCCTTTTCCCATTGCCATCCATCAAGTTCCCTCCTGGCCACAGCTCAAAATTCATGCTCTTGGTGAAATTCTGCTCATGTGTAGAGAGACCAAGGATATGGAAGAAATTGCATATAGATAAATCAGTGCATCGTTTTTGTCCTAAGGTAATAATATTTCAAAGTACTTTCATTCTGATGGTTTTCAGAATAACTATTTGAAGTGAATTGTTGGCCTTGGACAAATTCCTGGAGGAGATAATGACGTACATGTCACAAAAGAAATCATTGTTATAGGCACAGCTGGTGACAGTGCTCTGTGTCGACAAACAAGTAAGTTGACATAAAGCCTACCATTCAATTACTGGCATAAAGAAATCTCCACTAAAACAAGATTGAAGACATGGCCTATGGCACCTCAAGTTTGAATAATACAGCAATGGGGAAAAATAGACAATATCAGCAATGAAGGAAGAGAAAAACTTAATTTCTAATCCTCACCATGTGCAGTTCAGAGGACTAACACAAAATTCGAATTTCCTACACTGTCAGTATTCAAAAATGGAACTTTTATATTTTTTACATGACTAAAAATATGTTCACACCACAGCTATTAGCTCAAGGTTCATAAGATTTCCAGGCTCTCCATTTGAGTTCTCTTCTGCAGGTCTGTCACTGTTCATGAGCTCCAAAGTGGATTAATATTGTTCTTCAGCCTCTGCAGGGGAATACACAAACCCACTCTCAGCAGCAAATTGCTCCCTGGAAAGATTGGATCACTAAAGTGGATTGGCTATTGTCAAAATGTCACTCAGAAGACAATAGAAAACCAAAATAAAGGTGGTTCTCAAGCAGCCGCTGTCACTGCAGCACACGGGGATGCTCGGGGTTGCCTTTGGCTGGGCACTGCTCTGAGATGCACCCTGGGCTGTGTCACTGTCATATCTGCTGAAAAATCCCTTTGCCAGCATTTCTTCTCCTGGGAGGCTGAGAAGCTTCAGCTTCTCCCTGTTTTGCTGCTTTGGAATGTGATTTGGAGATTGTTTATCAAACATGTGAATTGTTTTAATTTAATGACCAATCGTGGTGCAGCTGTGTCAAGGCTCTGAAGAGTCAAGAGTTTGTATTGCTCATTCTTGTTAGGCCTTCTGGTGTATCCTTTCTCTATGGTTTAGTATAATTTAGTATAGATAATATAATATAATATAATATAATATAATATAATATAATATAATATAATATAATATAATATAATATAATATAATATAATATAATATAATATAATATAAATATTATATAAATATTATATATTATATAAATATTATATATATTATATATATATTTTATATATATATATATATATATATATATATGTATTACATTATCTCCACCAGGAATTTGTCCAAGGCCAACATTAATCTAATCTAATCGTTGTTATGTTATATATTACATATTATATTATATTATATTATATTATATTATATTATATTATATTATATTATATTATATTATATTATATTATATTATATTATATTATATTATATTATATTATATTATATTATATTCAGCCTTCTAAGAACATGGAGTCAGAATAATCTCTTCCCTTGTCCTGGGGACCCTCACAAACACCACAGGGGTGGCTGAGGAAAACTGGGTGTGAGAACTCTGCAAGTCCATGGCCTTCCAAAAAAATATTTAATAAACAATGAGGAAGAGATGGTCATCATATACTGGGGGAATTTATAGGGGTGAATAAGAACTAGAGGAAATAATTACATTACTACATTACATTGCTACATTAATTAATTACATTATGGGCACAATTAGGGAGCGTGTGCATTTAAAAGGAGATCAGAGGATCTTTAATGTTCATACACACCCTGACGTTTCCCAAGAAGCAGAACATGTACAGGGATCTCCAAGGGCTTGGAGAAATGGCAAATGAAGCCATTATGCTCAGCCTTGGTGCTTTCCACAGGGTTTTGCCCCTTCCTCTGGGGACTATTTCAGCTGGCAGATCTCCATTTCTGTTTCATTTATGGTTCATCTGTTCCAAACACTCAGCTCTAAACACGCAATCCGAGCTCTGCTGTCAATAGATAATCAGTAACAGCGCCCAGTCCATCACGTGGATGGAGGTGCAGGTTCCCTTCATGGTTGTGGTGACTGGGGATGAGCCAAGGCTCCCCCAGCCTCCTACAGAGCTGAGCTCAGGGCTGGCCCTGCTCGTCCTCCAGGAGGAAAATGCTGTGGGGCCACTCTGGGTGCTTGAAATTACAGCAGCACATCAGAGAATCCTTTAGAAATGCAATGTTCAAAACAACAATATTGCTGCTGGTGGTAATCCATGGTGGCTGGATGCACCAGGGTCAGCTTTTACAGACAAATTACCTTTTTCCTGGTCACTTTATTCTCTAAATATTCACGTCAAAGGAGCAAAATTCACGTCAAAGGAGCTGTAAATCTGCATTTCCTAGAATATTTCCAGTTGTTTTCTGCCTGTGCTTAGGATTTGCTGCAGGGTTCTGGTGTGGGTACCTGGAACTTGAAAGTTTTGCAAATTTTTAAGTGCTCCCTTTTTACAGAGAAGAGAAACTCATGGCATCGTTAGAGATTAATATTTTAATTTAAAAGACAGATATTTTGTAACAAAAAACCAAAGGGGTCATTACTTGTAGTCAGATGTTGGTTTCTGTCCAAAAGCAAATGATAAAATCTGATGTCAGGTAGCTAAAAGCAGCTCTGAGGAATTTTGGAGAAGAACAGCAGGGCCTTGTCCTGTAGCTCTGCTTGTACAGAATGCTCTTCCCTCAGGGTTTCAAGTTTCTGGTGATTTTTAAATTTTAAATGTTTATATATGAGGAATGAGATAATAGATCTAGGAAAAGAATTTCCATTTTATATTTTTGCTCTTCTTCATATTGAGAAATTTCATAATTTTTTCTAGTCTTAAGGCTTAATTTCCAAGCACTAGAAATAGAAATTTTATACTTCTGAATCAGGTATGTGGGCTCAGATATGTTAAAATGATTTCTATTTTTCTGCTTGTTTTGGAAAATTTATGTGCTTTACTGTAGGTGTGAGCTTATCTGTGACCTATAAGGAATTAAAAGAAATTAGACTATTTTGCATGTAAAACATATTTAAGTTTAACAGTCCCTTTCACCAAAAAAATAAAAGAAAAAAAAGGAAGTTATTAAGAAAAGCACCGAGGTGAATGATGGGAATTAAAACCCACCCAAGCTAAGAGACAATGTGGCCTTGTTGGAATTCTGCTGTTAAATTTTGCAACATTGAACTTCATAGATTTTAATACATGGTTTTGATTTGGAAATTTTTAACAGGTACACTGCATTTGATTTGTTTCAAATTCCTAACGTAGCTCAGCTCGGGGTGCAGAATGTGATTCCTGCACATTGAAAATTGAACAAGAAATCTCGTTTAGAATAAAAACGAGCTCCAAGATCCTCTGTGAACCCACAGCCCCTGACAGGGCTGCTCCTGACACTGCTCAGGAGGATTGTGATGGATGAACTGAGTGCATAACAGATATTGTTTTAGTGCATTAGCCCTGATTTCCTGTTCCAGGTGATTGATTGAGCCCCAGTCAAGGCAGTGTCCACAGCAAATATTAAGCAAACTTACCCAGACACAATCAATCACTCTTATCAAAAAATCACCACATTTGGAGCAAAAAAATGCTAAAGCCTTACCTGCTTTGCACTGCCTTTATCCAGGTTTAATTATATTTCTTAAAGGTGCAGGAGAACAGATTGTGTTTGTTGTTTGCTCAGTGTATTTCTCCAGGCTGGGCAGCTGCAAAGTACACAGGTGTCATTTGCTTATATTGCAACATGTTTGCTAGTTCAGAGAAATGTGTGCTTCAAAAAGGAATATTTGGAGAATAAAGTGACAATGAAAAAGGTAATTTGTCTATAAAAGCTGACCCTGGTGCATCCAGCCATACTGGATTACCACCAGTAACAACATTGTTGTTTTGAACATTTCTAAAGAATTCTCTTATGTGCTGCTGTAACTTTGCTTAATTTATTTAACAATTATTTAAGCACTTATAAATATGATTTAAGCATAGTTAAAAGGTTTTTTTTAAATGAAGCACACAGGTCTGATTTTCTTATTTCAAAGGTGCAGAGGATTCTGTTTCTCCAGTGCTGCTGCAGCAGGCTGGGAACAACCTGGACACTGTCAGTGTTCTAATGGGTCTGGGTGCAAACCCAACAACAAAGTGGCAGCACAGGGGAGCTGGGTCTTGAATGGTGGAGTTTACATTTTCAACACACTTGGTGGGATCCTGTTTAATACCAGAAAAAAAAAAAAGAATTTTTTTAAAATATTTTTTTTACATAGATAGGAATGACAGGACCTGCCAACTAAAATGGAGAAGCAGTCTTATGAACAGGGGGAAAAAGTAAAGTAGAAAAATTGAATTACTAAAGGTTATTTTTCTCCTAAAAGCTAAGAATTACTTATTGAAGGAAAAAAGAAAAGGGAAAGTAGAAAATCAGGATTTCAGGATTTAGGAAGTTGGTAGTCAGCTGTAGGGGAAACTCTGGATGTAGACTTGATCTATAGCCCAAGATTTCCCCACTGTGCAATTTAAATTTATGGCCTTTCCCCAGTGGTTTGTAAGCTATAAAATAGCATCAGACATGTTTCCCTGAAGGAATTCTCCCCATGAATCACCTCATCATCTTTATGGCCACTACAAACCAGCATCCAAGAGAGGAGCTGAGCCAGGTCCTGTCAGTTCAGCACCAGCCCCAGCTCAGGTTCCGATCCCCCTTGGTGGCCCAGGATACCAGCACTGACTGATTTTCAGCTTTCACCTTTTTCTTCTAAGCTGAGCTATAAAATCACCTCCTGAAACCAGCCTCTGCTTTCCTGGCACTCTTTCTGACACTGCTTTCCTGGGATTTTCCCAATCCCATCCATGCTGCGGCTGGAAATCAGATTTCCCCCATGCTATGGCACAGTGCTGAATCCATTGATGCAGTTTGCTGTCACCAGAGTGACTTTCCAGAGTGTGACACTCCACCAACCTCTAATAATCCTGCTTAGATGGATTTTTACAGCATAAACAGAGTAAAACAACTTCTTATGGCTCAAACAAGAACACAAATGCCTGTTCTGTTTCTGTCTAAGAGAGCATCTGCAGCAGACTTCAATTCCCTCAGAGGACACAGTGGGAATGGCTTTGAATCAATCTAAATTGCAAGCTTGGTCAACTAAAATGCTTTTAATTGTTCATTGGCAGCCATTCAACCTCTGCTTGTGGTGAGCAACTGCTTTGGTGTGTGCTAACAATACAGAGATTTGGAACAGATACAAAACAAAACATGGATTTATCACCCCAAACCCCATTTCCTGTACAGGTCACGCCATGTATCAGAGTTTAAATAACAGTCACAGGCTAATATTTGTATTGTACATTGTAAGAGCCATCTAGGAAGCAAAGAGTTTCCCTTTCCTCTGTTTTCATTTTCTTCCTTCACCTATAAAGTGGCAGAGGAATGAAGTTTTTGTGCTATACATTGCAAGAGCCATCCAAGAAGCAAAGAATTTCCCTTTTCTCTGTTTCCATTTTCTTTCTTCGCCTATAAAGTGGCAGAGGAATGAAGTTTTTTGGTTAAGTGGATTATTTTTTGCACCAGGAAAGTCTGGGATCAAGCCATTCCCTAGCAAGTCATTGAAATTGTAAATGTTCCCTAAATATTTGTGGTTTGGTGAGCTGACCTCAGCTGGCAGTGCTTCTAAAACACGAAAGAGTGTCTCTTAATTTCTTTGTAATTAAGATATTTTAAGAATATAAGGAAATATGCTCTGCTCATTTTCTTAATAGACTCAGCCCCAGTAAGCCATTGGAGACTGCAGAGTCTTTCATGGGAATGTCCCCATCAGCTGAAGATTAAATTAGGTCACCTTGATAACCTGGTTTGGTGAACTGAATGGGTTTGATGTGTGACAGCACCTCCCCTGGAGTTTGTGGCTTAAAAATAGGGAAATAGTACAAGAAAATCTCCAGAAGGGGTTTCGTGTCTCAGTGGATGTTTTTCCTTTGAACATAACGATGTTTCATTTTATAATTGAAATACAGTTTGTCTTTGAACTTCCAATAGCCAAGGCTATTAAGTAACAGCATTGCATTTCATTTGTTATATTACATTTTAAGTTCAGTCCATGCATTTTTAATTCTGTTTATGTCTTGAGAGCTTGCCTCTAGTGAAATAAAACCAATCAAGAATCTAGAACAGGAATTAAAATTTAGATCCTAATTCACCACTGCCCCGTGGTTCCTTTGTGTTTACTTGAATCAGTACCAGGGACTAATAAAATAAATGTAAGGAGCCTCTGGAGAAAAGTGTTATTGTACAGGGTCAGGCAATGCTCAAGCCCTGCCAGGCCCACCTGGACTCCCTAAATGGGAGAAAGCTGTGCTGCAATGTGGCTGAGGGCAGAAGGGAGAGAAAGAATTGCCAAAAGAGATGGTTGCAAAGAAAATCTGTGTCTGTGGTACTAAGAAAAAAGGAATTGAGAGAATGGATAGTGAGGGTATTAAAAAATAAATGTATTTAAATTTTATTAAGTTGTTAAAAATAAATAAAAATAAAATAAATAAATAAAAATAGAAAAATAGAAGGTGACAGGAGCTGATGTTTAGGGCACTTGGGGAGGAATCTTGGGCATGTGGCTCTTCAGGAGACTTAGAATCAGAAAATGTGGTGTGGTTGGTTGGGTTTGGCCAGCAGCCACCCTGGCATGGGGGCAGAGCCTGGGTGTGCCCTGCTGGACTGGCACAGGTGAGCACACCTGGAGGAATTGAAGGGGACAGAGCCCTGCTGTGCCCCCCTAGGCTGGCACAGGTGTGCCCACCAAAATATAAATTATTTGGACATATCTGAGCCCAAATCCCTGCCTCAGAAGTATAAAATTTCTGGTGCTTGGAAATTGAGCCTTAAGACTAGAAGAAATTACGAAATTTCTCAATATGAATAAGAGCAAAAATATCAAATGGAAGTTCTTTTCCTGTATTTACTATCTCATCCTGGTTGGATGGGGACAGAGCCCCCCTGGACTGGCACAGGTGAGCACACCTGGTGGGATGGGAGGGGACAGAGCCCCCCTGGACTGGCACAGGTGAGCACACCTGGTGGGATGGGAGGGCACAGACCTCCCCCTAGTCTGGCACAGGTGTGCACACCTGGTGGGATGGGAGGGGACAGACCTCCCCCTAGTCTGGCACAGGTGTGCCCACACCAGGCAGGGCACTCCCTGCTTGGCTCTGTCACTCCCAGCCCGCGAGTGCAGTCAGGGCTGAGCATCAGCCACACCAGGGAACGGAGCAGCAAAGGGCAGGAGCTGCCTGAGCAGGGGGAAAAGAACAAGAGGGAGATGAGCATCAGTGCTCTGCCCATCTGTAACCACAGTTCTCTTCACCGAGAAAAAGCAAGGCACAATTTCCCAAAAATTTCTTCTGGAAAAGGCAGCAAGAAAACCTCAGAGAAGAAGGGAAAACAATCGTTATCTCATTTGCTGCTCCTGTGTTTGTGCCCATGTGGAATGTGTTCTGGAGGTTGTTTACCCCAGGTGATTGCTTGAATGGATTCTGGGGATGGTGTTTGGGATTCATTGACCAGTTGGATCCATGTGTGTGTGTCAGGGCTCTTGGGCAGAGAGTCATGGGTTTTCTAGTTAGTTACTTAGTTAGTTAGTTGTTGGTGAAGACAAAACAGGAAAGCCTTATAAATATGATTGCCTGGCAAAAGATTTTGAGAATATGGAAACTATAAGTGAGATTGAAAAGGAAGCAAGCTTTGAGATACCTCAGTTACTGAACAACTGGAAAACAATGGTGTGGCCAGCTGAAGGTGATCCCCTTTTGATGGAACAACACCCTCTGCTTGCAGACAGGCCCAAGGGTCAGAGCAGACCCTACAGCTTGGCAGAAGGGGCCCAAAGAGGAGTTTTTAGGGTTTAAAATGTAACAGAGTATGGTAATGTAGTGATTCTTATAGGCTGTATATAAATGCTATAGGACTTGTATCTTGTAGTAGATTGGTTAGTGAAAATTAGAATATTCAGCACAGAAGATTATTTATTGTATTGTAACAGGAACCTCACACTCTTATTCTCTCATCTTCTCTCTCATCCTCTTTCCCACTCTCTTTAATTTTCTTTGCTGCTCTGAGCTGTGTTTGGCAGCTCCCAGCAGGGCCCTGCCCCCAGGCCCTTTGCAATAAACCCCGAGTTCCTGACCTGGCTGCAGAGATCTCTCATCTCTGTCCATCCCAACCCTCCTACCCCCTGTCCCTTCTACATTTAGTGATAGTTCTGGTTAGTGTAAAATAATGTAATATAGTTCTAGTATAATATAGTATTATAAATTAATTAATTAGCCTTCAGATATCATGGAGTCAGAGGCCAATCATTCTTCCCACCCATTGGGGATCATAACACTGATACCCATCCCTGCAGCAGCTCCAGGGAACAGGAGGGAGAGGAGCCTGAAGTGGAACCTGGGTAAAAAAATTCAGGATGGAAAGTGGTTTAACCTTTGTCTTTAACCTTAATCAGAGCCTGGTGGGGAAGGTGGTTTAGCTTTGGTCTTTGTTTCCCACCATTCAAATTGGCAAGAAATTAAATTGACTTCCCCCAAGTCGACTCTGTTTTGCCTGTGACAGTCTCAATTTTGGAATGTCTTAATTTTGATTTCTGAGCTTTTCCATCTTATTTTGTCCCCTGTCCTGATGGAGAGGGGGAGGAAAAGAGAGGCTGGGTTGGCCTCAGGCAGCCAGGCAAGGTCAGCCCATCACTGAGTGGGCTGACCCACCATCACTAGTGTTTCTAGAGTTTTTACTCTAGAAAAATCTGGCAGCTGAAGATGTCTTCTCCTATGCTTCAGCATGGATCTAGAGGCGTTGTTTCATTGTTCATTCACTGCTGACCTTGCACTGTAATTTTTATTTTTGCTTCTTTTAAATCTGACAAAAATAACGTAATTCAAAGGTACAATCAGAGCTCGGCTTTGTTTCACTAGACAATTTCCAGCTAAAACTTTGCAGCCTTTTTTACATTCGGTTATTTTCTTTGCTAGTAATGGGCTCGGAATTCTGTCAAAATAAGGACTGAAAAAATGATGTCTGATTTAATATTCACCTTTTTAAAGGACAGAGCTTTTCTGAGTACAGGAGAGTTCAGGGCTGAATGTTAAGACTCAGAAATTTAGCAAGTTCTACTATATTTTTCAACCCTGAGCACTGTTCTACATCCCTGGAATTAGAATAAGGCTGGATCTTTGAGATTCTGTGTCTCCCATTGATCACAGTTTGCCTCTAGGAGGGAGGCATTTTTTCCATTATCAGACTGGTCTGGCCAAATCAAGATTTTTACTCTAGAATTTTTTTTCTTTTCCTGTCAGGTAGGCTGAATTTAAAGTTAATTTTTGTCATTTAATGACAGGATGGTATGTGTGATTGCTCTGTGGAAGAGATGGGAAGTGTGATAGAGCAAGGTTGTGTCTCAGGAGTGCTCTCTGAGGAGAATCTGGACTGTAATACCATCCACTATCAGGCTCTGCACTGTATTAAGGTGAGGGTCTCTCAGAAATACAGTAAGAATACTTTTCTGATGTACTTTTGCTTTCTATGTCTCCAAGTCTTTTTATCCTGGATTGTACAGGAAAGGATGAAAACATTTTCTGCAAGACTTTGATGAGTAGTTTTTATTTCTTGCATCTTCCCTGGTGTCCTCCTGCCCTCTGGAATCTTTGTTTGTTTGCTGAGGTGTGGGGACGTTCCCTCAGCTGTTTGCATGCACATGCCCTGCACCTCTCAGGACTTTGTTATTCCAGTCTCTCCCTTCCCCGAGTTCTGGATGTTCTGACATCCAGATGAGTCACCAAACACATTATTTTTTTTTTAGGTTGTTAGACTGATTTTATATGTGAGATTCATTTCGGATGCCTATTCTGAATAGACTTGTCTGCTTTCAATTTGCCTGAGCCATTGAGCAGAATTGGATTAGGTGTGTTTGTGGAATGATTTATTCCCAGCTCAGCTCAAGGAGGGGAATTTGTACCTGGCCAGCTGCAATTGCTGGGACACCCTGGGCCATGCAACACCTTCCTCTGGGGTACCACAGCAAACCCCCTCAGGATGGGGGCTGAGAAACCTTCTTTTATTGAACTGGGAGGGGGTTCAAACCCTTGAGGCTGGAGAACTTTGGCACAAAATGCAAATTATTTGCCCCATTTTTTGTCACTGTCATATTTTCTGAAAAATCCCTTTGTCTGGGATTTCTCTCCTAGGAAGCTGAGAAGCCTCAGGGAAAAATGAAAACAATAATTATCTGAGTGCTTCTCCTGTGTTTTGCTGCTTTGGTTTGGACATTGTTTACCAACTGGTCATTGTTTCATTGGTTTCTGCTGTGAATTGTTTTGACTTAATGACCAATCACTGTCCAGCTGTGTTGGACTGAAGAGAGAGTCACGAGTTTTCATTATTATCTTTTAGCCTTCTGTCTGTATCCTTTCTCTATTCTTTAGTACAGTTTAGTATAGCATTCTTTTATATAATATAGATCATAAAATAATAAATTAGCCTTCTAAGAACACGGAGTCAGATTCATCATTTCCTCCCTTCGATGGGGGACTCAGAAAATACCACAACCTTTCTCTTTCAAGTTTTTTTCCTAAATTTGGTGTTTTTCCTAGAACCAACTTTCTTCCAACTGGTTTAAAAAATGTTATTTTTATAAATAGGACCACATTAGTATACAGCTATATAAACATAGGTCTGTATTAGTATATAAATATATTGGAGGATAATTCAAAGAGATTATTCTAACCATTGTTTTAGGCTTCTTTTCAGTATTACTTTTAAAACTAGTTGTGATTGTATGCTGAGAAATAGAAAAGGGAACATGTTTTATAAGCATTTCTAGTATATTTGTGCAACAGAAAGTAAATAAAAACAATGTACTACAGAAAGGGATGTATTTGGCCAAATATGTGATAGGACCAGATGGATATTACAGTGATTTTCTTTACTGTCACATTGGGAATGTAGTTCCATTGTACATTTTCATTTCACTCTGCTTCTCTATCAGCTAGCAATGATATACTAGAATTTCTGGATGAAAATAGTCAGCAAAACATTTGTTCCAGTTGTAATCAGTGGAGCTGTGCACCACTTTAAAACCACAGCCACAGACAAGGAGAGCCCCAAAGGCAGCAGGAATGTCCAAGCTGTGTGTGCAGGTGAGAAGGGGCTGTGGTTCATGGCTGTGCAGGATTTGGAGTAACACAGATGGCATTTTTGTTATTAGAGTAACATAAATGCCATTTCTTCTAATTATTTATTTGCTCTACAGCATAATTATACCTTTAGATCCCAAGTTCAGGCTCTCTGCTTTGCTGCTGCCACATGAGTGTCATTTCTAGTCAGTACAGAGTGTGCAGGGCTGCTTTCTCTCTTGTGGGGTTGTGCTGGTGCTGGCTTTGAGGAAATCACCATGGAAGTCCCTTACCCTGAATATCCCCAGGGAAAGCAGCACTGGCATGATGCCCTGCTGGGGTACAGCCTCAGCACCAGGCTCCTTGCTGCTGCCCTCCCCAGAGCTTATTGGTGCCCAAGAAATAGAAAAAAAATGGAAGAATACTACAGAAACGTGGGTTTTATTACCATTCTTCCATTTTTCTTTTTTTTGGGCGCCATTTCTTGGTGCCCAAGAAAAAGAAAAAATGGAAGAATACTTCAGAAATGTGGTTTTTATTACCATATTGGCGCCAAAGAAAGAGAGAGAAAAAAGGAAGAATATTAAAAAATGTGGGTTTTGCTCTTACAAATGTTTTCTTTAGATGTGACTGTGCTTCCAGCAAGAAAGCCTCTATGAAAACACAGTTCAAACCTGGCAAAGTTCAGGCTCTGGTTTTATAGCCAAGGCCTTTCTTTAATCAGTGCTTGAAACCCGTGAGAGGAAAGGAGCCATAAAATCAATTCTAAGTAATCTTGGAAATGAGATAATAGTCCATTAATCTCATCAATATAAGCATGAAATTTTCTGCTGCAGTTCATGGCTACACATTTGTAATAAATTTATCAGCGGGAACAGGACAGAAGCCTTAGGATTACTGTAGGGGTTAGTGCCTCATGCTTCCCCTGCAGCCTTGGTTCAATTTGGTTTTTTTTAATATATTTTTTTCTCCCAGTGAATATATTTAATTCCTTTGTGCAATATTGGCAAGCTAAACTGGTTACTGGTTCTGTATTAAATGGGAATTAGTGGTGAATTTCTTGTGTGTGACTCAGGAATCAGTGCTGAAGGACTGGAGAAAGCAGTGACCTGCATGCTGCCACTGCTGCTGGGCAAACTGGAACTGCTGCCAATGTCTATGGTTCCTGTGGCAGACTTGTGCCCTTGCTGCACTCTAAGCCCTGTGTAGAAACCACAACATTTTGTGACAACCACAGAAGTTTTCTTAAAAAAAAAAAAAAAACAAAAAACAACCAAACACAAATGACAAAAATCCCCCAGACAAACAAACAAAACCCCCACAAAATCAAGTCTTTCTTTGAGCGTTTCCATTTGTTAGGGTGAAGCTCAAGGGGATGGTTCCTCCTCTCACCTCTTGCTCTCTGAACAACCCAGCCTACCTGGACTGGCTGCCTGCACAAACCCAAGCACCTACATGGAACGTGAATTTTGCTATCTCCCATTTCTAGGAACTGTCAAAGGCAGTGCAGGCTTTCAGAGAAAACATAATTTTATTTTTCTCCTTCTCCTAGAGGCTTCCCACCCCTTGGATAATTTGTCTGTGTGTAAAAAAAGGGCAATTGCCTCTACAGAAATGGAATTTGGGTGGCCTTGACCACTGGGCTTTGCCTTTCCTGGAGGTGGCAGGCCCTGGCACAGGGTGCCCAGAGCAGCTGTGGCTGCCCCTGGATCCCTGGCAGTGCCCAAGGCCAGGCTGGGCACCTGGGACAGTGGGAGGTGTCCCTGCCATGGCAGGGGGTGCAATGAGATGAGCTTTGAGGTCCCTTCCTACCCAAACTACTCTATGATTGTCTCTTGGCTCATTTTCCTGTGAGTTTTCCTATTCTATGTTCATTTGAGTTATATTTTAGGAACCTCCTTGTGGGATCATGGCATGAAGGTGGAGCAATGTAAGGACAGACTGGAACCATGCTGCAAAGAAAAATTAGCAGTCCTGAATCGCTTAAATAGAGAGTGAAATTTCTGTGTCAGTGTTGCAGGACAGGTTTTCCTGATTTCTGCTTTTTCTGAGCTGAGCAGCAGCAGATCCCCAGAGCTGAGCACCAGAGGGGAAACTGCCCCTGTGGGCTGTGCCATTTCCAGGGTTCCCTAGATGAAGGGAGGAATTGATGAATCTGACTCCATGTTCTCAGAAGGATAATTTATTTTTTTTTAATACTAAATTATATTAAAGAATGCTATACTATACTAAATAATACAGAACGGATACTTACTGAATGCTAAAAAGATAATAATGAAAACTGGTGACTCTGGAGAGAGTCCTGACACAGCTTGGCCCTGATTGGCCAAAGAGTAAAAATAACATATTATATTATATTATATTATATTATATTATATTATATTATATTATATTATATTATATTATATTATATTATATTATATTATATTATATTATATTATATTATATTATATTATATTATATTATATTATATTATATTTATTATATTATATCTATCATATTATATTTATTATACTTTATATATTATATTATATTATATTATATTATATTATATTATATTATATTATATCATATTATATAATCATATTATATTAATCATATTATATTAATCATATTATATTAATCATATTATATTTATTATATTTTATTTATTATATTTATTATATTTATAACATTTTATTTATTTTACTATATTTATTTTAGATATTATATTATATGATAAATGCTATACTAAATCTATACTGAAAAATAGAGAAAGGATACAGACAGAAGGCTACAAAGAATGATCATGAAAATCTCGTGACTCTCTCCTCAGAGTCTGACACAGCTGGCTGTGATTGGTCATTAAGTAAAAACAATTCACATGAAACCAATCAGACATGCACCTGTTAGTAAACAATCTCCAGCCACATTCCAGAGCAGCAAAACACAGGAGAAGCAATCAGATAATTATTTTCATTTTTCTCTGAGGCTTCTCAGCTTCCCAGGAGACGAAACCCTGGCGAAGGGATTTTTCAGAAAATATTACGGTGACACTGGGCTCTGCTTTCATTTTTGGTAACCAGCTCCTCAAACAGCTTCCCTCCCATGCATCCATTACCTCTGCACCAGGAGCGTTGCGGCGCAGGCCATTCTCCCACCATGCTGCATAATTTCAGTTTAGTGAGCCGCTCCACCCTTCCCTTGGCAGGGGATGAGAGGGTGGCCCGCCGGTGACACGCCCGGCCGAGGTGACCCTTGTGTCATTGATTCTTGGGGAGGATGGCTCCAGCTGGATGCCTTCTGCCTGGTCACCATCAATTAGTCCTGTGTCACTGCCTCTAACAACCACAGCACACTGATAGCTTTTAAATGATGGTTTATATGACCTGAGACAAGAGATAGCCTTATTTTTCTGCTCTATTACTTTCATAGAATAGTCTGGCTATTATTAACAGGCCGTGGTAAAATAATTGTAAATTCCTTTGAAATTTATAGCTGTTTTGCTCGTGAATGTAAACCTTGGCAGAATTGCAAACTATTAGTGAGCAGATGTAAGTATATGTATTTTAATAATGTGGTATTACATATAAGTATAATATTATAATATTATATATATATAAAATATATAATATTATATATAATATATAATATTATAATATATAATAATATAATATTATACATATAAGTATATGTATTTTAATAATGTGGTAATGGGATCGTTTTTTCATTATTTTAGCAAGTTTACAGCTTGAAGGTGTTGCAGAAGAGTTCTGTTGCAGAACTGTTGATTTTTCTGCAGCTGTATCAATATAGGAATATTTATATAATAAATATAGGGATATTTATATAATAAATATAGGGGTTTTTATATAAATAGGAATTCTCTGACAGTGTGATGAAGTTCTAAATTGGCTGTGAGGGCACAGCCATGGCTGCAAGAAATTGAGTCTGCCCTGGCAGGTACAACAAGGCAGAATCTTCTCAGATTGGAATCAGATTTCATGAAGCAAGGATGATGGTGAATAAAAATATATTAGAAATGAATTTCTGTTATAATTGGGCATTTTTAATCTGATTTCCAGGTAATGATCAACATTTGAAACTGTCTAATAGCAGTTTTTAATACTTCAATGTTTCCTAAATTTGTAGTTGCCAGTTTCCAAATGAGTAGTGAATTGCTTTCTAAAAAAACTGTCAAAAATGAAATGCAGAAATTCAATTTTACATATAACTGCACTTTTGATTTAGGACAGAAAATTCCTCTTTTTCATTGCTAAATCTCTGAAGGGTTTTAATTGTTTGTTCATTGAAGGTGGTTTTCAATGTGCTGCTGTCAAAGGCTATGAAATAACCCCAGAACTGGCTCCATTCAGAGCTGAGCCTGCTGGCCAAGCTGTCAATTTAATTGGTGAAATTACCAATCTGGTAATTTCACCACCAGCTTGAATTTACCTGGGTCAGACCCTGGTGGGTATTATGGAAAAGTTCTGTGGGTTCCTTCACCTCCCCTTCTTCTTCAAAGGTCTGTGAGGGCCTTATTAGGCTCAAAAATTCACTTTAGATGGTTCATGGGACTTGTGAGCTTTGTTTGGAAAAGTTTATGAAAACAATATTATGGAAATTGTGAGGTTTGTGAGATTTCAATATTTACCATGGTAGAAATGAACAATATCCACTAAAGACAACAAAAATAAGGTAAACACATTATTCACATCAAAGTTTCTCAGGTAAAGTCCAGTCTTCTCCAGCTGTGATATTTTAGTTGAAAACCTTGGATTAGTTTGGAAAAAAGGAGCCCAAAGGAGACTTTTGGGTGCATTTCTGGAGTGTGATGTCTGACATGTGGTCTTTTACATCCCCTTTCACAAACTTTTCATCACCTCATTATCTTGTGACACTTTGCAGGAGGTGAAGAATGCTCCATGAAAATACATAAATCATGAGGCCTCTTCAAAACTTCCTGAACTTCCAGGGGTGATGAAAAGGGTGGAGCCTTCACTCTTGGCACACAGTTCATAAGAGGTGGCTTGGTGAAAAGAAGGATGTAAAGCAGAGTAAAATACAAGGGAATAAAGCTGCTGCTATGAAATTGAGAAATGAGGAAAGGTGTAGATAAAGAAAGAGGTTGAGTGCTAGAATTTTATATTTAAGGCATTAAAAGTCAATAAAAGGGTAAGGGGGGAGGAATTTTTTCAGTGTTGTGGAAGAATTATGCCTCACTGGAGAATCTGCATAGATTCTTAAATCTAATGGGCAGAGGCTGGTTGTTGTGGAATTCATTTTGCTTTGTTGGTGTGAGGGCAAATGTCTCTTTCAAACACAGATTTACTATCCTTGGTACGGAACCAGGACACAATATTCTCTAAAACACTTTGGGAGCCATGGTCAGCTCAGAAAGAGGGAAAAGGGACAGGGTCAGTGAGAGCTGTGGGACACAGATAAATTCAGGAAATGCAAAATTCATTTGCTGAGTGACAACAAATGTGCAACTCTGGTGACAAACCTGGGGGATGCTGCACATAATGCAATTTCCAATGAATAAGGACTTCACCTGAGCTGGTTTGCACAATTTCCATCAAAAATGTAAATTTTATAATTTAATGTTATCAGCCCACAAACTCTTTCCTACCAGGATTCACTGCTGTGCTGGATTTGCTTTATGTGGTTCTGAGAGCTGGGGTGGCATCTGTCAGGAGAGGTCATTGGGAAAGATTTTGGGGTCTGTTTGCTCTTCCCCATTCACTTTACTCAGCCATTTATGCCAATTTAGGCTTAGAAACAGCTCATATGAACCAGGGATCCTCTGCCTTGTATGGTGCATGCTCTGTGCAATCCCTTTGGGAAAGTACCACATCAGGCATGGAGCACTGGGAGATGAGGCTTTGGTCCTGACCTTCCCAGCTCTGCCTGAGAATTCCCTCATGAAAGTTTCTGCCATGGTCTCCTGCATGCTGAGGAAGCAGTTCATAGGCACAGGAAACCTTCCAGGTTTACATGTGAGTCTAAACATAAGCTCTTCACATGGCAGTGTTAAAGAGAGCGTGGATGAGAAATTCAGGGGGGCAATCTCACCAAAAATTTTGTGTTTTCTACATCCCAAAGTCATTTTCTCAAATTTGTGTTTTCTACATCCCAAATCAATTTCAATTTCTGTGTGTTTTTCATGGTTCCCTGCCTAATGAAATCGATGGTTCTGTTGCTGGGTTTAAAATGAAGCTGACACCAACTCCCCAAATGCTGCTGAAACCAATGGCCCTTGGACAAGGTCTTTGTTCTGTTGGCACCAGGTCCAGAGTGTTACATCTGTTTTATTAACTGAGCTAAATATTTACACCACCATGTCCCCAGATTGACCAAATCCCAGGAAATGCAGGTTTCCAATTCCCATTCCATTCAGAACAAAGAAGGGAGCAGAAATCACGTTACTGACACCTATTTCTCAGGTGAAATGTTCTCTACCCATCAAGTTTTTGTTTTATTTGAATAATGCTGAAGGATTTTAAATGTGTTTGGTGTAAGAATACACCACAAACTCTGGTTTTAGATGCTTCTGGAGACTTTAACCTAGGAATCCCTGCATAGCCTACCCCTTTCCAGGCCTAGGAAACATAAAAGTTTTGAAGTGTTTCTCTCTCAAGAAAATCTTTTTAAAGATAAGTTGTTGGGGGCTTTTTATGCCAGACATACTCATCCAAACCATTATCTTACTCTGCAATTAGTCCCCCTGCAATCAAATAAAGGGCATGGATTAATGGGAGAAGCACTAGAAATATTTTAAAGGGATTAACGTTAATGGAGAAACAGATTATCTTTCTATCAAATGAGGTTAATAACCAAAATTAGTAGTGGCCCCTCACAGTTAGTCACAACCTTCCAGAGTCTGCTAGAGATTAATCAAGTGAGTTTTTGTAGAAAGCCTGTAGAATTCTGAAGTGGTTTAGGCTCCTACCTCTCATTCTGAAAAGGATCAAGCCCTTTGGCTCTTGCTGCTATGCCAGCTTGAAAAACTCATTTCCTCGAGGAATGACTTGTAACCTGAGGGGTTTTCTGCAGCAGCAGGTGCCCAGCTGAACTCCCACCGAAATTCCTGTTATCACAGGCCCAGCCAGCCTCTACATCTGCCTTGTTCACAGTGTAAAATTACTACAGCATCATTAACACTTTATCTCATAATTAAGTTCATGTAGTAGACTTGAAAAGAGAGTATTTCTTTTTATTGACTCTATTCTATAAAACCCCATAATTGCTTAATCCTTTAAAATATTTAAAGCAATTAACATGTAGCCCTTATTTGCAGCAAGAAGTTGGCAAAGGTGGTTTGGAAAATCATCTCAAGCATCAGCTTGATCTGTGTATTGATGTGATATTTTCTGTAGCCATTGGCTGGCTGTAAATACATGTTAGAAGCCCTTTTGCGTGTCTCAGAGCATGAGGGAGGTGATGTTGCTGCAGGATTGCAGGATGATTATTGTCACTTTGGGCTCATCATTTCTGTGATGGTGCTCACAGGGGTCCCAGGATGAGGGAAGAGATGAGGATCTGAGTCCATGTTTCAGAAGGCTTGGTTCATTATTTTATTATATATATTACATTAAAACTATACTAAAAGAATAGAAGAAAAGGTTTTATCAGAAGGCTGGCTAAGAATAGAAAGGAATGATAACAAAGGTTTGTGGCTTGGACAGAGAGTCTGAGCCAGATGACTGTGATTGGCCATTAATTACAAACAACCACATGAGACCAATCCCAGATGCACCTGTTGCATTCCACAGCAGCAGATAACCATTGTTTACATTTTGTTCCTGAGGCCTCTCAGCTTCTCAGGAGGAAAAATTCCTGGGAGAACGAATTTTCCAGAGAATGTGAGTGCCACATTCCAAGGCCAGGTTGGATGGGGCTCTGAGCAACCTGGTCTGTGGAGGTGTCCCTGCCCGTGGGGTGTGATGGTTTTAAGGTCCCTTCCCACCCAAACCACTCCATGATTTTGTTATTCCATGTTCTCACAGGAGACACGGCCAGAGTGCTGCCAAGACAAAGGTGAGGATGGTCGTCATGTTTTCTCTCTCATTCAAACTAAAAAACATTTATGTTTCCAAATGACATTAAAAATCCCATTGTAATCTAACCCACACTGCAAAAAACCATGAAAACCCCAAAATAAGTAGTGCCATGTCCCCCCTGCCCCCTCTGTGCTTTCTTTCAGCTAAGTCTGACTCTGATGTACTCCCCTGAACAGCAGAACACCAAAGTTATTCAGGTCAGGAAAAGCTATTTTTTTGTAACAGTTGTGTGTAGCCAAAAGGTCCCTGTGAGAAGTTTTTCTGCAATAAAGAACAGAAAAACCTCAAAAGTGGTATTTCTAGGGAATTTATTATTAGAAAGAATTGATATTTGAGGAGCTTTGGTTTATTAAAAATGTGCAAGAGCTCCTCAGTGCCTAGTTCCATGCACAGCTTAGTGAAAGGTTAGAAAATTAGCTCCTGTGTGCTGCTTATACAGCTGGATGGATGGAGGGGACTTTACATTTCACAACTTCTTGTTTCTGACAAGTTCCAGTGAATTATTTATGTGGCCACTTAGCCTGCAGAGATGGAGCCGGGGGAACAAACTGAGTTCACAAATGCTACCAGAAAGCCTTCAGGTGATAAGATGAAAATGGATCTTGGGCGCTGCTGATCTCAAACCTGGACTCCAATTTTTTGGCCTGCAGATGAAGGGTTGTGTGGCTTACATTTTTCATCTCTAGCTCGTGAATTTGTGCAGTTTATGAAGAATTCATGAAGTTCTATTTATCTTCAGCAATTGCCTTATGAATCAAGGGTTTAACTGGAATAAGATAATCCAGGAAATAGTAAATTTCAATTCATTTTTATGAATCTAATATATATTCCACATATGAGAGCAGAGATGTGAATACATTAGTGATAAAAATACTAGAAATAAATTACCTATTTCTGTAACTGTAGTTTAACTCCAAAAGTCAGAGATTTTGGCAGATCTGATCCTTGCAGCTCTTGGATTTTCTGGGAGTTTCTACCCTTAAAAGTGAGTGAATACACCTCTGTGGGTTTTTTCCCCTCTCTTATTTCTAATGGGCCACTTGCCAGCTTGATTCTTTATCTAAAGCAATATGTATTCACAAATGAAATGTTTGGAAAATATTTCATTATTTTCAGGGAATTTCTTTTTCTTGGCTAACCGGTATCTTCCCTGATATTTTTGTTGATGACCCTGTTTTAAATCCTTTCTCTGCTGCAAACATAGAATCATGTGTGATGTTGGGCAAGTGGTTCTCTTCTAGTTATGTTAGTCCACACTCCAGGGTTTGGGATCCTCAGTTCTGGACTAATTTCAAATGCTGTTAGACTGAGGGGCAGATGATAATTCAAAGGTCCAGCAGCTAATGAACTACAAAGACTTGCTAGAAACTCAGTTGAGGGGATTGAGAATCAAATAGTCTTCACTAAAGGTTTTTCCCAAATTCTGTCTTCCAGTACTTCAATTAACAGTGCAAAAAGGAAATTTAAATTTTCTAAAATGTAAATGCACATGTCAATGAGTTCCTCAAATTTTGGGCGAAAAGTCTGAGGTTGTGGTGCAAATTTTGGCACATTTTGAGGGTGTCACAGGTGCCAGTGTGATCAGACAGCTCTAGAAAGAGTGAACTGCAAAGTCTGCAGGTATGGAAAAAGTACATCCAAACCTGTACAAATGATTCTCCATGAAATATTTTATTAATTGTGGCACAATCAAAAAAAGTTGCACTTGGAGAAACCATAAAAATTATCAATTGTTCAGTTGCTCTGAATCCTGCTGTGGCAATGTAAGAATTAAAGACATTTCTCAGCACCAAGCAGACCCTGAATGTCTTCTGGAATTGCTAAACTGGAGACTCTCCAGCTCCTACAGCAACCATCACTGAGCAGGTGACTCCTCCTCTGCTCCCTCAAGGTTCCCTTATTTATGACAAGAGCTGCACAGCCCCTTGTGTAGCACCTGCAATATTTATATATATTAAATATTAAAATTTATTTCCTTTAAAAGACAGAGCTGCTCCCAAGAGCTGCATGGTCCCTGCTGGCCACCATGGAATTGCTCAGGCTCTGAGCTCACAGCTGAGGGCCTGGTAGCTCTTTTTCAAGGAAACCCAGGATTGTTGTCCTGCCCAGGGAAGGAAACTGGTGAAGAGCTGGGGAAAGGGCTGGTGGCATCCTCAGGAGGCAGCTGGAGATCTCACTGGGTTAAACATTTCCTCAGTTCTGGTTATTTCAGTAGCAGCTGTCCCAACCACAAAGAAAAACCTACTGTCATTGCTTCCAACAATTCCTTTCAACACTTGCAGAGCTCTGCCTAAGTAGAAATGGAAGTGAAAACAGCAAGGTATTAATATCACTGCTATTAATGAAGAGATGGAACTAATTTTGGGCTAAGAATGATTTATTGCTTACACAAACATCAGTCTCAGAGGCTGTGAGATCTGTGAGAGCAAGCAGCCAGCCATAGCTCAAAGTGCTCACAACTTCTTTGTTACAAGGCAATATAGAACTTTCTAACCCAATGGATAGATGCCACAAGGTTTATTTTTCTTTTCTGACCTATCACTTTTGCTTAATTTTGCTGCACTGGGGATACTTTCATCCAATAGTGTGACAGTGTTCACAGGGGTCTCAGGATGAGGGAAGAGATGAGGATTTGACTCCATGTTTCAGAAGGCTGATTTATTATTTTATGATACATATATTACATTAAAACTATACTAAAAGAATAGAAGAAAAGGTTTCATCTCAGAAGGCTAGCTAAGCTAAGAATAGAAAAGAATGAATAACAAAGGTTTGTGTCTGGGACAGGGAGAGAGTCAGCTGTGCTGTGATTGGCCATTAATTAGGAACAACCACATGAGACCAATCACAGATGCACCTGTTGCATTCCACAGCAGCAGATAATCAATGTTTACATTTTGTTCTTGAGGCCTCACAGCTTCTCAGGAGGAAAAAATCCCAAGGAAAGGATTTTCATGAAAAGATGTCTGTGACACAATAGGCTTCTGTCTCACATGCACACAAATGCTTCTATTCTAACTTCTAAACCCTTTGCTTGCTCTATGCAACCACACCCCAACACTATAAACCCTTCACCATCTTATCAATGCATTTTCTCACTTACCTAAGGCATATTTTTACTTACAACTTTCTCATAGAAACACACAATTACGATTTTTTTCTACTTAATACCTGCGTATTGTATTTCCACACCAATCCAAGCTTCTCCCAGCGCTGCAGATCAAACCCTTCAGTGTCTGTGGGAGTTTCTGCTTTTCCAGTTCCCAGATCAAGGGCAGCGCAGAACCCGATGGTGCTGAACGTGTGGAGCCCTCCCTCCACGTGGGACAGCAAAGAGGCAGCTCCCAGGGCTGCAGCAAGGCTTTCCCAGCAGAAAGGCCACCTGCAGCAGCCTGACTTTTCCAGCACAGAGAAAGCAATGAGCCATCAGCCCTATCTGAACGGCCCCCAGCCCCAAGGCACTCCCAAAGTAACCCGGAGATCAAGGAGATGGATAAAAATCAGCAGGTGCCAGGGAGCAGGGCGTGCTCCTTCAAGATGCTTTCTTTGAGAGAAGTTGTGCATATGCTGCAAGTCAAAGTCAGGGGAGAGGAAAATTACAGCTCCCTGGAGAAAGGAAAGGGATTAATGTTTTATCACAGGGAAATAAGTGGAAAACTCTTGAATTTATAGATATGTAGATACAACCGCATGAAGATTTTGCTATTAGGGCATTAAAAATAGAAGTATTATCTTTCTACTCCAAGATTCTACTAAATAGCTATGAATTTCTAATTAAGTAATGTTAAATCTCTGTGACAATTTAGTTCATTTTATTAAGTATGACTGAAATCTGAAACCTAAATGTAATAATAACTTTAAAAAGTATGGGCCAAAAATCCCAAAATTATTCTCCTGAGTAGAACTATATGAACAAAAAAGGTACCAATTCTTTGTTCTGTCATGGAGACAAAAACATTAAACTATTCAGAGTATTTGATACACAAAGCCCAAGCAAATGACAAATTCAATCTAACCTGATCCATTAATCCAACCCCACACATAAACACACAATGTCCTTATCCACTCCATAAAAACCGTGCTCAACACACTATAAATTGCCAAGAATTAAAAAGAATTTAAGAAATCTGAAGTTGAACTAAACCCCACACCATCAGCACAGCACATGCACAGCCTGGTACATATTTTTCCTTTTCTTTTTTTCATGTTCCTTTTGTGTTGAAGGTGATTTGTTCATTTCCTTATGTCTGTGTGTCCTTTTTGTCATGAATTTCAAGAACCCAGGGAGTATTTAAGGCTGCTTTTCCTGCCAGTGTCCAAAGGGTTGATGTCAAGGCATTATTAATACCAAGCTTTGTAGCAATGCAGATTTTTCTATGAAGATTTTTTCTGCAGATTTTTTTCTGAAGACAATTCATGGGGTGTTTGTGGCACTGAAATTTGTGATACATCCGCAACAACCACCAATACTTTCCCTGAAGCTACAAATTTTACTGCCAATGGTTTCTGTGTTCCCTTCCCACTGGTAATGGCCTGAGCAGCCTCCCCCAGCAGGAATAAATCACTGTGGATGTTGATGTGGATGTGCTGGAGATATTCTTTGCTGCACATACAATATGAATTTTTAAAGCATTAAATATATATGTACTATTTATATCTTTCTTACAGAAGATATCTATTTATATCTTCCCCCAGAAGCTTGATATTTGACTATTTTAAATAAATTTTTTCCTCCTTTACTCTTGATTTTTTTTCTTTTGATACAGCATCTACAGCACTGGCTTAGTTTGCTGTTCAGAACAATTATTTTCTCCAATAAATCCTCTTTCACCTCCAATTCTTCTCCCATATACTACAGATCTGTGCTCTTGAGATCTCTTGGTTAGAACAACCTCACACCAGTTCCCAAATCTGGAAATAAATACATAAAATATTTCACTATAAGGGAAAAAAGGTTTCCAAATTTAAGAAAAACATGAAATAGGCTTTTATTCAGAAGAGAAATTTTTAAAAATATTTTAAGAATTAATCCCTGACCAGGGGTGTCTTCCAAACATTATGTTTGGAAGCAAGTAGCAAATGGAGCCATTTGCTACTTGTCCTTTATTTTTTTCTCTTCCCACAGATAATTTACATTACATTGGAAAATGTCTCCTTCTGAAGCAACTTTTGAACTGCATGACTTCACAATGATACTTAAGTTTGTATATTTTCTTTGTATTTCCTACAGAAATGACTGAGAATTGTGGCTTTACACAATTATAACTTTGGGGTGGAATGCCCAAGATTATTTTTTATCCAATGCTTTAAATGCTCTGTTCATTCCGAAGATGAATAAACATCAAGATGCCTTTCTGAAGGTGGTTCCTGTGGGAGAGATGCACAGGCACATTTGGAATCAGAGCTTTTAGGAAAGGAAATAATGAAATGCTGGAGCTCTGGAGCAGAAAACAGGAAAATATTTGGGAGCTGGTCCCTGCCCACGTGAGACTGATGCTGCTGGCTGCTCTCTCTGCTCCTTTCTTCTCACCCAAAGTTATTTCTTCCCCCAGAACTGTAACCCCAGCTGGGAGCCTCTGTATCACACACACAGCAAAGTCTGGAGAATGAAGGAGCTCTTTCAAGACAGATCTGACTTGCAGTTCAGGGTTCTTTCATGTGAGGGGAACAAAGGGAAGACAGATGTGAAAAACAAGCCAAGGGAACCTTTTTGACAGGGCTGGTACAAAAGGAGAGCATGGAGGTGTTGAGACTCCAAAAGACAAGCTCTCATGCAGTCACTTAGCACACACCTGATTCTCTAATCAAGCACAGATCAAAGTCACCAACACCTGCACCTGATTTGGTTTTAATCCTGTGAGTAGTTCTCAACACTCCAGTGAGTATTCACTACTCAACAGGAATGCTCGAGAGCCTAAAGAAAACTTTTTATTATGTCTAGTTTGTGAGATTTTTGTTCTTTCATGATGGATTTTGGTTTAGCTCATTTGTGTGAGCTCTGGCTTCTTATTATTTTAAAATATTTTCAGTTATTTTACATTAAAATAGTTTTAATAGTTTAAAATAATTTAAAATAATAATAATAAATTTAAAATAATTTCAAATAATTTTAGTTGTTTTAAACTCTTCATTCTGGAGACTGCCAGCTTTGTCCAGACAGGTGAGTGGATACAGAAAGACTACAGGTCAGGTTTGGAAAGAAATTGAGATGCCTAAAAATCTTTGCATTGGTGCTGCCTTGAAAGTCACATATTTGGAGAAGAGAGAGGAATTCTGGGCTGCTTCACGTGGGAAGGGACTGGATGGCCTTTCCTTTCTTGCTGTGTTTAATAACCCTGGGGCTGCATGGTCACTGAGTGTAGGGGCAGGAGAATCTGACTCTGAGTCACCCAGTGGTCACCTCTGTGTGAGCCAGCATTTAGCCTGAATAACCTAATGGCAACAATTTCACCAGGAAGAAAGTTTACTTCATACTACATCAGCATATGGCATCAAAGGGTGGATATTTTTTCATGGGCATTTCTTTTTCAGGTTCTTTTTTATTAGCTCAGTCTTTAAAATCTGCTGACAAAGCAGGAGGCATTGGCCCATATGGCAAACCTATCGATGCAGTCAGTCATATTTCATCAAAATGTTGAAAATTATTTTATTAGAGGGCCTAAATATACAAATTAAGGAAGAGCTGATGAAATGTTGCCTCATTTCTACTCTCTGTCTACCAGTATCACTTTCTCAGAGGGGTTAGTGAATATGGCTTTAAATATCTTGAACTGCAGAGTAATCAGTTACCAACTGTAAAACAATATTTTAGTGATTTGGAGAACTTCAGTGTAATGTTTTGACCTCCAATTTACATTTGTTGGACATAGGCCTCCCATTGCCCTCTCTGTGTTGATTTTGGAGTGAATTGGAAGGCTGAAAGGAAAAATGAAGGAAATCCATAGGGTTTAAAATCCATCCAAGGATCTTTATATGAACTTCACAGGGATCAGACTATAGAGTGGGACATGAATTTTGAGAGATTCTGTGGGGATAACTTGATAATTTGAGTTTTGATCCTGAGAATGAATCTTTGAGTAACTTTGTATTTCTCAGTAATCTGACAGATTTTAACGAGGTGCAGTCAAATTTTCCAGCCATTAAATACTGCTTCACGTTTGATGAGGAATGATAAATTCTGAAGTCACTGTCTGAAACGATCCAGCTTCATAAACTGGTGCGCCTTGGTAGAGGAACCCTCCTGAGTAGTTCTGAGTTCCGTGTTTAGGGGATCCAGGATCACACCCTGGGCCTTAAAATAGCAGCAGAAATAGGCCAAGCCCCAAATCTGTCAGGAGAGGCAGAGGGATACAGATATGTGCTTTTGATATGTGCTTCTCTACATGATCCATGTGGGAACTGCAGCTCAGCTTACGAAGACTTGGCTGTGTTTATTTTCTGCATGAAAAAGTTTATAGGGAGATTATTCACATGAAGCTTTTTTTTTTTAAGGGACCACACGCCTATAATTTAAAGCTTGCCTCCTCGTTATCACCTGATAACTGCTTTGCATTTCCATCTCGATGCTTGAAACAAGTCCCTACTATTACCCCACAGGAGGCAGCACATCTGTCTGATCCTCACACTCCCGTCTGTAATTGATACCAGTTACATGTTGGAGTAAGTCCCAGGGGCATTAATTTATTGTAGCTGAAGGTCGAGCAGCACAAAAACGTTTGATCACTACAGACCTAATACCTAAGGTATTGAGGAGGACAAGGCAGTGTTCTGACAGCTCTTGATGTTTATTTTTTTCGCCCCAAAACTTTCTCGTCAATAACTGCTGTCAGCCTCATTTAACAGTAATCCATGCCTTTAGGAACGCTGCGATGCTCTTCTCTTTAGGTGAGCATTACAATTCTTGCAAGATTTGCCTTCCTTTGGGCACAGGGAAGGCAGCGAGGCAGAGATGGCTGGGGATCGCCAAGGGCACCGTTTTAATCAGCAATTGCCGCTTTGCTGTGTGTGTTCGGGCTGGGGGGAGAGCACAGCTCTTCGGGACGAGCCCTGGGGATGCAAAGTTGCGGCCGCGCCGCCGGTGCTGCCCCGGCAAGGTTCGGGATCGGGGGAGCGCCCGGCGGTGGGCATCGCTGCCCGGAGCAAGGCCCGGAGCCGAGCCCGGAGCCGAGCCCGGAGCAATGCCCGGAGCCGAGCCCGGAGGTGCGGGCGGGCCCCACTCGGCCCCGCGGGTTCCCGGGCGCCGCCGCGCGGCCGCCGGTGCCGGGCGGGGCCGCCTCCGGAGCCGGGAGCCCCCCGCTCCCCCCGGGCCCGCTCCCCCCGGCCGCCCGCATCCCGCCCCCGCTGCCGCCGCCGCCTCCCCCGGAGCGCCGCTGGGGCTCCCCCGCCGCTCTCCCGCTCCCCGCCCCAGCCCGCCCCGCCGGGCTTGAAGGTCACCTCCGCCCGCCGCCGCCGCCGAGCCACTTTCCGCGCCGGCTGGCGAGCGGCAGCGCCTCCGCCCCGCGGAGCTCCGTGTCCGGCCGGTGCGGGGCTCCCGGGCGGAGCGCAGCGGAGCCGCCTCTCGGGCCCTGCTCTCCCCCCGCCACCGCCGCGGCGGGGCCGCCCCCGGGGTCTCGCCGAGGTCGCGGTCGGGCCGGGCGGGGGCCCCGCTGCTGCCGGAGCGCGGCGAGCCCGGGGGGAGCCGGGCGGCGGCGGGGGGCGCGGCATGCGGCGCTGAGCGAGAGAGCGAGGGCGGCGGCGCTGCCCGCGGGAAGGGGCTGCGGCGGCGGCGGGAGCCGCGTCCCGCTGCCACCTGCCTGCCGGGGCCGCCGCGACCCTTCGCCTCCGCTCGCCTCTTTATGGTGAGTTTGGGCCGCGGGAGCGGGGGGCAGCGGGGCCGGGGGGCGCGGGGCTGCCCGGCAGGTGCGCGGAGCATCCCGGCAGGTGAATGGAGCATCCCGGCAGGTGAATGGAGCATCCCGGCAGGTGCGCGAGGCAGCGGGGCCGCGGAGCATCCCGGCAGGTGCGCGGTGCCCCCGACCCGCGGAGCCTCCCGGCAGGTGCGCGGTGCTGCCCGGCAGGTGAATGGAGCCTCCCGGCAGGTGAATGGAGCCTCCCGGCAGGTGAATGGAGCCTCCCGGCAGGTGCGCGGAGCTGCGGCCGTCCCGCTCTGTCCCGCGGCCGCAAAGTTGCCGGGGCAGCCCGGGCGGAGGGAGGCAGGGCAGGGATGCGCGCCCGCGGCCGGGATGCTCTCGGGGAGCTCCGGCGCTGGAGCAGAAGGATGCCCGCGGGTCGGGGACACCGCGCCGGCTCCGCTGCCGCCCGCGAAGCGCCGCGGGGAGAAGCGCGGCACGGGAGGCGGCTCCCAAAGGCAGGGAACGGCGAGGAACATGGGCACTCGGGGCTCTGCCGAGCTGCTCGTTCAAAGAGTGCAGATATTGAACTGCTGGGAAACTACCTGCCTGTAAGTCCTCGGTATTTGCTGATTTTATTGGCGATTCATCAGACCGCTTTTCTCCTGCACGCCTCTGTCAGGGAAAGAAAGTGTCGGCGTTAATAGCTGTTCGGTGCGGGTGCAGTGACACTGTGTAAATGTCCAGGCAGCTCCTTGGGGATGCCGCTCCTCGGCAGGGCAGGGCTGTGCCCTGGGAGAGGGGTCTGAGATGTGACAGTGGCACACGCCGTGCATTTCCAAATTCTGTGATGGGGCTGTTGGACACGGAGCTGCCAACTTAACATGGTTCGCACAGATGGTGAAACGAATGTGGTCTGAAGTTTGACTGGAGTGATTCACATCAGCGAAGTGTGAAAGATCTTGTCCAAATCCGCAGCTTTTGTTTATCTACTCTGTGAATTGCAAATGTGCTATAGTATGTCACATTCTGAAGTAAGTTTAGTGCTGACTGTTTTTAAATAAAATTCACCTTATTTAAGGTGAGATGGAGCATAAAACACAGCAGACGCTGCTGGTGGCGTCCCAAGAATGTCAAGTACCTTGTTTCACTTCTCCAGACTCGATGATACTTAAGAGAGGAAAGATACTGTGTGTTTCATTTGTCATTGGGAAGTGTGAAAACAGTTGTATGCATGGGCTGTAAAGTAGAAGCAAGGTTTTGTCACTGCGGTAGAGATTGATGATGGTGGATGAATTGCAGTCTAAAACAGAGCTAGCCCTCCTAGTCAAATAATTAAGTTTTAGAAATCAGTCATAGCTGCTTGAGGAGTTATATGTGGGGAAGAAGTGGGGCTGTGTGAATTTTCAATATGTATGTCAATAGATCATTTAGTTTTCAGGAAAGTGGTTGATATCACGTGCTGCTGTTATCAGGATTGTAGTAGTGATTTAGAGCAGATATTTGATTTTTATTTACTTTTACTGGAACGTTTTACATTACTGGGTTTTGAGGAAGCTATTTTTAGGTAGGAATTCAGATTATAGTCGAGATCTACTTGCTATCTTATGCAGACTTTAAAGGCTTGGCTTCCCAAGTCTCATTTACAGTTTATTCTTCTGGTAAATACATTAGACAAAGGATCCAGCATTTGCTGAAATGAAATCTGTATTTCTAATGTCAAGACTATATTTCTTTCTTCTATTAGTACTTAGCCGAGTATCAGTAATAGAGCTGACAAATGCAATGAATAAAATTCCCAGTATGTTGATGATTTTTATAGTTCTTGTAATTCAAGTACTTGGTGTCCTTGATGTGACGAGGGTGCTGCTCTGGCTTTCATGAAAGGCTGCCCTTTACTGACAGAAATGCTGTCAGGAGTCAGGTGTGGAGGAGCAGAGCGTGGTGGTGAGTCCCTGTGCGCAGTGTGCTCCATTTCCAGCCCAGGGTGCACATGCAGCACTGCCAGGTGCAGTTCCCAGCCCTGAGAGTCACTCCAGGGATGCCTGCGTGCTGCGTGCCTGATCCCTTCTGGCTGCTGCTGCTGCAGCACACGAGGGCAGTGCTGTGTCCTGAGGCCATGGCTGCCAGCCTGCTGGGTTTGAAGTGTCTCCTCGCTCCCTGCTCAAAGCCCCCTTGAAGTTAAACATGAGCAGCACGGCCAGGAGGGACTCAGGCACTCCTGTCAGTGTCTGTGTTCCTGCCCAAGGCAGGATCAGCTCGCACCTGTGTCATCTCTGCTGGCATCCTTCCTGTGCTTTTTGTATTCCCATTCTTCTCTTACTTTTCTTCCTGCTCTTGCTGTCTTTTCCATGAGTTTTTCTTTCTTCTTGGTAATGCTCTTACCTATTATTTTCTAAAGAATCTTATCTTCTTCCCTGCAAACCCTTCCTCTGGTATGGCAGTCAGTCTCTTGCAGTATTTTTTCCTTGTTGCTTCGTGGGAGATCTACTGCTTCTTTGCCAGCCCTGTACAATATGCTGGATTTACCAGGTTTCTGCCTAGTCTTTAGGAGAAATGTAATGGAAATAGTACTTTGTGCGGACAGGTAAGGTGCTTTGTTCAGGACCAAAGAGCTGCTCAGTATCTGCTGGCACTGGGGGAGGTTGAGCTGCTTGGAAATAGAGGAGAGACCAATGGCTGAGTTAAAAAATCCACCATTGCTAGTTTTTCACCTTGTAGCTTGAACTGGCATGATCTGATTTTTAAATCTACCTAGAAGCATTATATACCATAAAGGGTAGAGCTCTTAAGTGCTGGCCACAAGAAAAAATATAATTTACAGCTATTGAAGGTATGGCTGCCTTAAGCATATTGTTGTCTGCAGGGTGTACTCGTCTGAAAAAGATGAATCTGATGTAATTAAGAATAACATCATAGTACAGCCTGGGAGAATGTATAGTGGCTGAAAAATGTGTTTGTTTTATGCATGTCAGAACTCCCTCTACTTAATTGCTGGATCTTTACTCCTTCCCATTTCATGTGTGAGATGGGGATCCTCTTATCTCACACAGCCTTGTAAATGTAGAGTGTGAACAAAACTGAAGTTAGGGAGCAGGAAAACGGACAGGGCTTAAAAGAGTGGCAAACAGAACATTTATGAGGGGTCCTGACTGTTTCTGGTCTTGATAGGGTGAAATCACAAATATCTGTAGCAGAACTTCTGATGACTCCATTGAGCAAAACTGGAGCTGTACTAGTTCCTGAGGGCAGAAATCTCCTCTCTCTGAGGATCTTCTCCCAGGTCATTAGTGACAAGCCATTTTATAGTTTTTCTTTGCTTTGAATTCTTTGCTTAGTTGCACTTTCTTATGAGTAGTTTTGTTCTTTTATTTAAAGAATTGAATTTTCCAGTGCCCATGATTATTTTGTAGTGCAAGTCCTCATTCTGGGGAGTGTAATGCCATCTCTGACACTTTATGTTGTGCATTCTTGCAGAGGTTATCAGTAGATTGTGATTGCATCACCTATTCTGAATGTCTGCTTTAAAGATTAAAAGCTGCTTATGAAACTCTCAGTATTTATAACACTTTCCCTTCATAACTAGTATTTTGCTAAAATTTACTGTTCCAGAAATGACAACTTCTTGCAAATTCGATAATTTTATTTGTGTCCTTCAGTTTGATGCAATAAATATAGTATTCAAACTGAAAGAAGCTGGAAAATCCCTTTTGGGATGCTGCAGTTTGTGTAATTCTGTAGAGCAGGAAAGGGAGGAAGGGTGGTTGTGTTAGATTCCCAGGATGGGTCACAGCTGGCCAGCAAGCAGCATCAAGGGCCAAAAATAGGCTGGAATACTATTTTCTGTAAAGTAGGTGTATTTTAACATCTCTATTCTTCTGCTCAAGATTTTTTGATTTTCAGACATCCAGAAGGAAGAATATTTAGGGAACATTCCAAAATCCAAGCTATTTTGTGAAGTATTGGTTTGGCTGGTTTCGAGGGGAAAGCAGCTGTTTGGTATTTTATAAGGATGAATATCTTTCAGAAGTTGGTTAAACGTCTCTAACATAAAACTGAAGCTCTGTGGCAGTTTTCTCCAAGCCAGCTAAAAACTCCCGAACATTTTGCAACTTTGGATGCAGCTCCAAAATCCCACATTCCCAACCAGCAGCTCCTGTGCTGATAGCTGAAAGGAGCACAGGAAATATGAATTTACACTGAAGATGCCTCAGGAAATGTGAATTTGCACTGCCTCTGCCACTGAGTGCCCTAAAACCCAGATAACGCCCAGGGGTGGGAGGTGCTGTGCCACAGAGCGGGAGCAGCACAGAGCACAGCTGGTGTGAGCAAACTGAGATCCATTAAAATAATTGCTGTGCTCCAGCTGGGAAGGTGTTGAGGAGCCTGGTTAGAGCAGGGTGAGCTGAAAGCTTGGCTGTGTCAAAGGGCAAACATGCAGAACTGAATCATTGAAGATAAACAGCGCAGGGCTGGCTGCAGGGCCAGGTGCAGCTGCCTGGGACAAACACTACAAATACTCGGATTTTCTGTCTGCAGCACACTTGGCTTCAGCCCTCCAGAGCACAACCCCTGGTCAGGAATGTTTAGGATACAGCAAGGAGAGGTCACAGTGCTAAAAAAGTGAATTTCAATGATGCAACCTAGGATACATCCCAAGCAATTGCTGCTTTGGGCTCCTCAGTGCTAAAGCAATGGTAGTGAGAGCTGGAGCTGCACAGAATCACACCCACAGAACATTCTGGGTTGGAAAGGACCCACAAGGATCAAATCCAACTCTTAAGGGAATGGCCTGAGTGGGGAGTTAGTGTCTCTCAGCTTTCTATGAGTTTTGTATCAAATCTTTGATTTGAGTCTGTTGCAGTGATAGTTGGGATCCAAACTTTTCCTTTACTTTTGAGCATTTATTCATCACTGTTCCACTGCATTTTCTTCTAGAATCAAATAAAATATGAATGTGTGCTGACCAATTTTCTTGATGAGGGCACCCATAACATCTTGCTCTCCTGGCTGCTGGTTCCAAGAGTTTTGTAAAGATTTTATTGTCTCTGAGTTCAGTCTCTGTATTAGTTGTGAGCAAACATTATATGATCAAAGCAGTAAGAAGCTGGCCTGAAAATATTTTTTTCCTCTTGAGAAATTCAGGGAAACTCAGACTTGATGTAGAAATTTCCAACTCTATAAAAGTGTGCTGTTTTGAAGGTGTGAGTGTTTGTGTGGGTAGGAAATTTAGGAGAATGTTTAAACAAGGAAGGGGCACCATTTCATATTAAAGTACTCATTAATAGTACTTTGATATGAATGAGTACTTTACAGTACTCTTTATAGTTGGAGCAGTTTTAGAGAAGGTGGAAGAAGCCCTGTGTACAGGTGTAAGGATGGTTTTGTTGGACAGTTGTACTTCTGTTAAAAGAGAAAAGTTTTGCTGTGTTTTAATCAGCCCCATGTTCACACGAGATCAAACTCTAAATCCCTGGGTGCTGCCCTGTGGGAAAGCCCAGGGAGGTGCAGTGGCTTTCCCTGGACTTGGCTCATCCTGCAGTCTGTCCTTTGGGTGTTTCAAGGCTTTTTTCTCTTTGCTGCAGCTTGCACATGAGAGACACATGTAGAAAACAGTTCCACATGTAATGCTGCTGCCTTACAAAGCTGACAGTCTGCTGTGCACCTCAAACAGATCCAGAGCCCTGGGTTTCAGAATAAAACATTGTGTAATTGTCTTGTTGTCTTGAAAAAACATATCTTTTCCATGTCTGTTCAGTGATTAATGGCAGTCATCTCTCACAAAAGTGGTTTGGCTGGTGAATCAGCATTACTGCTGCTCTGGATAGCCAGTTCTTGAGTTTCTGCTTTTTTCTTTTAAATATGTTTTGTTAAATAGGCCCTCAGGTGTCTGAGTTTTTCCATGTGTTATAGAGGATTGGTGATTTAGGGTTTGAGGAGAGAGAAATTAGACCAAGTTGAATGGCACTGATCCAGGACAAAGGCTTGGTGCTCTCTGTCACAGCCAATATTCTATCTTTGTCTGCTCTGTTCATTCACTGTTTGTAGTTAGCAATCATTCCTAAATTAAGGATTATGCAATATTATGGAGATATTTTGTTGAGCAAATGATTTTTGACTGTCAATAAAGAACCTGTAAACAGTGCCTGTATGAAATTGTAGAATACAGTATTATACCCTGCTTTCAGAATAATCTTTTTGTCTTCAAATGGATGTAATTCTGTAACATTTCCCTTGATTCAGCACAGCCTGTGTGGTTTCTGACCATAGAGCAGAGCTTTGCTGTGGGAAAAGACATTGAAGCATCAGCTTCAAGTCATGCTTCTGGGTGGTTCTCTCTGATCAGCATCTCAGGAAATAATATGAAATACTCTCTGCTGTTACAATGAATCTCTACAGTGCGGCTCCAGGATTAAGAAAAATAATAAAATAGTGTCACTCCACTGCAGGCAGTGCACTGTGTCTGTAAGTAGTTACCTAAATGTCCTTTCCTGCAGCATGGAAGATAAGCTGCCTAAAATGTCATCTACCACATGGTGATCCCCATTTTGAGCTGCAACAATAAAAATGCTAAGGAAGTCCCAGAGTGCAGTTTGAATTGAGCCACACAGAGTGACCCAGCAGGAAGGTGAATGGATCTAGACATCCTCCTGATCTTTCTGTGATATTAGACCATCTTCCCACTCCTTAATTTAGGACACCCTCCAAATGGCTCCCTCCTTTCCTGGTGCCCTGCTCTGGTTGCCATCGAGATGCTGTGCTGCCCTGCACAGGGCACCCAGCAGGTTTGCTCTGGCCATTACCAGTGCTGGGCTCCTGCCAAACCCCCAAATTGGCCATATTGCATCTTTCACACACTTGCTTCCCTGTCAATGTCCTCAGCTTCAAACCTGATTAATCCATTCTATTGTTTTCCAGTCCCTGATATTACCTGGGAGTTTTTGGTTTGTGTTTCATCTTGTTATTTCTATTTTACAGTGTTCCTTTCACTTTGTTTTGGTGCTGAATCTCTGGCTGTAGCTGTTTATTAAGGATCTATGGCACTCTGGAATAATCAGCCCTACAGCCCAGTTGTCAGGTGGGGCAGGGTGGGATTTACCTGTGCTCTGGTGCATGGAGCTCTCTGGGTACAGGGCACAGCCAGATCCTCCTGCACAAGCCTTATTGTAAAATCACATCTTCTTTGATGCTGAAGCTGTTTTTTGCTCCTCCCACAGTAAAAAGCCTCCAAATCAGTCAGTTTTGGTGCTGGTATGATCTTCCATCCTCACTCTGGAGCTGCCATATCCAGTGAGCCATCTGATTAATCACTTCTTCTCTGCACACATTGCTCCAAGCAGGCAGAATGATGCAGTCAAGGAGTTTGGCCCCTCCAAGCACTGTGGGCAGTGTTTTGTTTCCAGCAACTACCATTTCTCTGCAGGAGGGTTTGTAATCAACTTTGGATGGTAACACTCCTTACATGTTTTTGCCTTTTAATGTGGTTTAGCGAGAGGTTTTCCCCTTTCTGTTGTTTCAGTGCTCATGGTTGTGATCCTGCTTTTGAATGGACTCAAATTGCTGCTTCAGTTCAGCCAGAGAGCTGCCTTCTTTAAAATGTGTGTGTGTGTGTGGCAGAACCTGAGTGGATTTTAAAAAGGACTCAAGTGTCACTTAAAATCTCATTATATACAAACTTGGCTGAGGTGGGAACCTGTCGCCCTGATTTTTTAAGTTTTTCTAACTAAGCCTTCTGATGTTTCCATTCTTGTAATGAACTCTCTCACACACTTAATGTAAATAATTTATTGGTTTGCATTCTTTTATGGAAGAGGAGAAATGTGATGGACTGTTGGTTTTTCCAGTGTCATTGGAGAGGTGGCACTGTCACCCTCCAATCCACTGTCGCTTCTGGAAATCTATAAATGTTGGAGTCAGAATTAAACTTCTTTTTGCCTTGGAAAATCCAGTGTCCACATCTTTCTGTTTCATGTCCTAGAGTGATAGGAACCTAAATACTTAATTGCGTTCTAAATATGAGGTGCTTTTCTGCTCTAATGAATCCAGAGTGTGTCACAAGTTTTGATGCTGTGGTGTAAAGGGGTCTGCAGGACAGTAAAGGACACTGAGGCACATTCACATCTCAGGTAAAAACCCTGTCTAGAAATGAAAAGAAGTAATCCAAAACCTTTAAAACTCAAGCAACACAAAAAAAAATACAACAGCACAGTAAATACATGTAGGTAAAAATCAAGTCTCTGCAAGTTAATGGTTCCCAGCAGCTCTGTTCCAATCAGCACCATTACCTGGGCTTGAGCTGCAAATTTGTTTTCAAGTGGTGACCACGGAGCTGCGATGGCCCTGTCAGGGTCTGTCACAGCTCAGCTTGTGGCTGATTGACACGGGCTGACAGCCTGGGGGCTGTGTGGCATTGTTAACAACTGTTGTGCTTTGGGGGGAGTTGTGTTGATGAATAAAACAATAACTCTGAATATCAGTGTCCCTTTATCAACATGCCTTAAACCATGCAATTTTTAATTGATATATCTGGTAGCCACTGTGATGCTTTGCTGTGTTACAGCCTCACAAGCAGGCAAAGCAAAGGAAAATTAGGAAGCTTCCCTTGATATTAAAAGTAACCTAGACTTTTCCTCTCTTTTAATATTTGCACTGTTACAAAGCAGTAGGCTAAAATATGAATCCAAATTTCTAATGGAAGTATTTCTGGCAGATAGGAAATCTTAAAATTGTAAAAATTGTTTCCCAAATGAAGCCACTAAATATTTTGTCACTGACTGTACAAGAAGCAAAAAAGATTGGACACTAATTTCTGTGCCAAAAATTATTGAAGCTTTTTCAGAGTGAAGCTATCTTAATCAAGAATCATTAAGGTACAAATTAGATTGAATAAAGTTTTCTCTCATCTTTGGAATAGTTCTCAAATGAACTATTCCATGGTACATGACCATACTGTTCACAAGGAAGTAATAAATGCAAGTGAGGTAGAAATGGAGAGTGAGAAAGGTGATTAGCTCTTCCTGCCTGCAAATTTCAGACTTTTGGCTGCCAAAATCAAACTGTAGTCATCGTGTGTGCCCTGCTCTGAGAGATTCTCACTTTGCCAATAAAGGAATGCTCTATTAGTTGCATAAATGGGTGCATCTTTATTAGCTGAGGGAAATGTTAGGTGGTGAATTGGCTGCTTTGTCGCTGTCCCTGTGTTTGAATCAAAGCTGTCCTATCTGCAGATCTCAGTATTGTTTTAAGGAGCTCATCCTCAGCCAGTGTTTCAATGACTCCTGAGCTGTGTTGTATTAGTATCTTATGCATTTACTACTTAAAATGCCACATATTTTAATCTGGTACTTCTTCTTTGAAGGTCTCCAAAGTGAGCCCCAAAATCTCTACAGACCTTCTGTCATGTGAATCAGCAGGAAATGATCTTGATCATAATGGGGAGGAGGAACACTTTTGATGTCCTGGCATCATGTACCATTTGTGCCTCTCCTCTTACCTCCCTCATCAGTTTTGCCTGTCCACATCAGGGCAGCTCACAGTGGAGCCTGCACCTTTGAGGGTCATTTTGAGGCCTCTGAATTGATTAGAGGGGAACTGGTCTTTTTAAAATTGTTATTATTATTTTTTAATTCTGGTATTTGTACAATGGCTCAGTGCAGGGCTGAGTGGGGCAAACAGGGATCCTGTTTTCAAAACTGCCTTTGGAGATCTCCTAAAGATGTATTTTTCCTCTCTGCTGGAAGGCTGCCTCTTGTCATCTGTGAATTTGAAGACTCTGGAATCACCTTTTAAAGTGTAGGAGACTTCTGGGGTAATAACAAATTCCCCTTCCTTTTATTTTTTTTTCCCTCAGCGTTTTCTCTGCTGATGTTTAATATATAAGAAGTTTAAATAATTGAATAAACTGTCTCAAATGAGGAAATTGAAAGGGAATTGCAGATGAATGTTGTAGCACAGCGCTGTTGCTGCTGGGCACTGGGGTGTGGGTGGTCCTGCCTGGCACCACGCTGGAAGAGGAGCCAATGGAAGGGTGATGCTCTCACTAGAATACATGAGTGCTCAAATAATGCATTCAAAAGGTGAATTTGTGGTTTCCATTTACCTTTTCACAACTCTGAAATGAGCCTAGCTAATGAGCTGATAAAAGGAATTGACCTTGCAGCTGATAGCTGATGTGGAAATACAGAGATATTGAGGAAGGTGTTTATGATCTGCACTCAGCACAGCTTGGCAACTGTTATTATTTGATGATTTGCATCATTGTTTCCAATACCAAATGTATGCCTCAGTAACTAAATGCAACACATCTGAGTTGCTGACACTGTGAATTATGGTTTTGAATTCCTTCTAGTTTGTGTTTAAATTGTCATCCATAACTTTGTGTTACAGCGCACACGAGGGAGGAAATGCTAAGCTGGGATCCCTACAGCAAGCATTAAATGAATTTATCACACCCTTTTCAAATGATAAATTTAGAAGTGCATGAAGATTTACAGAATGTTCCCTATTCACAAGCATTGCAGGTTAGAGCTGCATGCATTAGCTGGGATGTCTGACTTTTGCAGGCTGTGGGTTTGGAAGATGTTCAGTCTTTGGGACTCTGTTGTGGTTATCAAAATGTCTGTGTTGATTGTGGTGAATGATAAGAGATAATTGATCTCCTCTGCTGTGTCTGGGTATCACCCTGGATAGGTGTGCTAGGTGATTTGTGTGTTATCTTTAGGTGTCTGTGCTGCTAAAATAAAATAAAATCTGGTCTTTTAATTGGCTGATCATTCCTGGCAAACAATACTTGCCATGATCACCCTGGCCTGAGTGACAGCTCCAGTTACAGTTTTGGATAGTAAATTGGAAGTTCTGGTCTTTTGTAGGAAAGAAATGAGGGAAATAATTATTTGAATGTAAATTTTGTGCCCTATCACTGGGTGTTTTCATACAAATTAGGCAAAAGTAATTTCCTGTGATCCTTTAGAAGTCAAAGATGGAAGAGAAGTATATTTGTGTGAATTGCTTAGCCACAGAATGTCACACACACTTTAACATTTGCAAGTACAGAATAACTGGTTTCATTTGTATATGCAGAGACAGACAATGTTAATGCAGCCCATTAGATAGGGGAAAACCTGCTGAGGACATAAAATCCTAATCTTGAGAGAAATTCATTTGGAGAAGCCAGCAGATGTCAGTGTGTTCTTGTCATACAGCCCTTTTGTTTTACACAATAATTTCCCTGGAATGAAATATTATAGAAATAGTAAGTGATGTAACACCATGGCAATACAGGCCTGTTTGGTTTAAATACTTTCCTGAAAAGGGATTTATTTCTGGGCAAGGCTGGCTTGACATCCATGTGCACACCAGCTTTCCCTGTGTGTAACTCCTCCTCAGACTGTGTACAGTAAAATTCTGTGCCAAATGAGGATGTCATGGATAGTATTGCACCTTAGCTTCTAATTGAGATTTTTGTTTCCTGTGTAGGTTTCCTTCCTGTATTGTGAGGCATTTTGAGAATGCTGGCACACTTCCTCCTGTTTGCCCAGCCAGGGTGTGTGTTTGAACTCTGATGTGTCTAATCAAATCTGTCTCTCTCATTTGGAGATTATTTTGCCACTGTTTATACACGGTAATAAAAACCAGATGAGCTGTTCCTCGTCTTCCTTGCATTTCAAAAATCAATAGCATGATGACATTGTGGAGGAGACTCTCCCTGAAATGCAAACTGCTGGCACAGAGCGTGCAGGATGCAGGATTCCTTGTCTGGGAGGAATGGCTGGCCATGCTGACGCCAGTTCTTAAAGCAGGGAGTGTGGCAGGGTGCCAGGCTGCCCTGGGCAGGGCTGGGCAGATGGAGCTTTGCTCAGGTGTGCAGGAACAGATGGAGCTGTGGCCAGGAGCAGCAGGCACAGCCTGGTGCCAGGGAGCCCAGGCCTGAGCCAGCTCCATGGGCAGCACAGGGAACCCCCCGAGACGCCCTGAACGTGGCTCCTGTGTCCCAGGCTCTGCCAGCACTGTCCTCACCCAGGGATGGACGTGCCACAGCTCCACAGGGACACCTGGGGCCCTGCTGCCATCAGCTCCAGCCCCACTCTGGTCACTGTGGCCCCTGTCCAGCCCAGTCCCCCCCGTGCTGATCACCTGCAGCACTCAGTGTGCTCACCAGGAACCCTGTCTGAGGAGAAAAGGCTCTTTCCTTCAGCTTTTCTTGAGCTGATGTAAATTTGTTCTTCTGGGCTCTGTGTTGGGGAGTTTTTTCTCTTCAGAATGGAACAGGAGTGCTGGGAGATGTTCCGTGAGTGGCATCACCATCATTACATGAAGTCTCAACAGACAACAGGAAGATGGAAGATCCCAACTTTCTCAAAATCTTCCTTTACTATTTCCCACAATGTGTTCCTATTTTTTTGGATATTCACAGTCATAAAATAGCCTAGCTTCACTTCAAGGTTACTAATTATATTTCCAAGGAGAAATTTACTTTATCAATTTGTTCTTCTGGGCTGTGTGTTGGGGAGTTTCTTCTCTTCAGAATGGAACAGGAGTGCTGGGAGATGTTCCCTGAGTGGCATCACCATCATTACATGATGTCTCAACAGACAACAGGAAGATGGAAGATCCCAACTTTCTGAAAATCCTCTTACCTTTACTATTTCCCACAATTTCCTATGCTCTTCTTTTTTTTTGTATATTCACAGTTATAAAATAGGGTAGCTTCACTTCAGGTTTTTAATTACATTTCAAAGGAGGAATTTACTTTATGAATTTGTTCTTCTGGTGTGTGTGTTGGGGAGTTCTTTCTCTTCATGAATGGATCAGGACTGCTGGGAGATGTTCCCTGAGTGGCATCAGCATCATTACATGAAGTCTCAATGGACAACAGGAAGATGAAAGATCCCAACTTTCTGAAAACCTTCTTACCTTTACAATTTCCCATACCATGTTCTTTTTTTTTTTTGTATATTCACAGTCATAAAATTGTCTAGCTTCACTTCAAGGTTTTTAATTACATTTCCAAGGAGAAATTCAATTTACATTTCTCTTTCTTCAACTCTCTCTTCAAGCTCTGTCATCTTGAAGCATTTGTTTACGTGCCAGACCTATTCTTTGTGACTTACTCCTTGCTTCTCCTCACCTCACACTGTTGGAGTGATTTTCAGATCATGCAAATGAGAATCAAGGCAGGCAAGGCAGCTAAAAAAAGATTTCTCTGGAGTACAAACCCCCCAAAGTAGAGCATTGCTCAGGTTGTAGGATGGGAAGAAGCTATTTGATTTTCCAAGATTGGTTTTGGTGCATTTGCCCTTCATGCAGTTTCTACAGCTGATGACAAACACCCCAAATTCCTGTTGGCCCTGGAGTCTCCCCCAAGCACCAAATTCCTGGGAGAGAGGCTGGGAGCAGCCTCTGGTCAGGAATTCCCAGCGAGTTTTGGCAGAGATGTTGTTCCAGGCTGGGCTGATGCCCCTGGAATGGGAAATTCCACTCTGGCTCTGAATCCTGCTCCATTTCCAGTCCTTGAAAGGCAGCATTGTCCTGTCCAGTCACATTGCGACAGATGTTAAAAATGTTTGATTTAGTTTTTAAATGAAGGATGGACTTTTGTTAAGGAAGCTGAACTAACAGGCAGCACAGTGCTGGAGAAAATTCTCCTTTTTTTTTTTTTTTTTGTTTATTTGGGTTTTTTTGCCTGCTCTGTTAGGCTGAAGGATTTCTGCAACATTCCCTGTGCTCCTCAGCAGAATGGCTCCACTGGTTTTGGGGGAAGCAGGAAAATGTCTTTTGCTGACTGGTGTGCTTCATCTTGGGCACAGATCTGAGGTGTATTCAGTGTAGCTGCAAATAAGTCACTCTTTTAAATGGGAGATTTCAATAGTTAAACACCTGCAGGGATGTCTGTGAGCAGCTGCTGATTAAAAATAAAAAAATGCAGCGCATGACACAGTTTTCTCCTACTTGAGGTATTGTAGTGGGAAATAAAGGATGATTTCTCACATAGCTGTTTTCAAAGCCTGATCTTTTTTCAGCATTTAGGCAGTGCCATTAAGTGTTTTAGCTTTGTGTGTTAGACATTTCACTGTGTTCAGTAAATTTCTCCCACTGGATTAATTTTTGAGGCTCAATCCTCATTTAGAAAAAAGAAAAAAAAAAAGGGGTTGGGGGTGAGTTTTATTTCACAGAGGTGAAAGATGCTGTTTGAAGGCTATTGCACACAAGGAGCCTGTGCCCATGGAGGGCTTCCCTTGAAGAGAAAAACAGGGCCAGGCTGGGCCTGAGGAGCACTGATGGTGCTCAAGGGCACTGACCTTGTGGAGCAGTTGGAAATAAATCTGGTGGTCCTGGGGCTGCTGTTTGTTCCTGTCAGAAAAGCACTTCCAGCTTATTTCATCCCTCCCAGGGATTCCTTGGGGCAGCACTCAGGGGTACCCTGTGCAAAGGCCTGGCTGTCTCTGCCCCTGCACTCTGCAATGGTTCAATAGTCAATATCCAGAGGCTGGTTGGGTCAATAATCAATATTCAGAGGCTGGTTGGGTCAATAATCAATATCCAGAGGTTGTTGGGTCAATAATCAATATCCAGAGGCTGGTTGGTTCCATAATCAATATCCAGAGGCTGGTTGGGTCAATAATCAATATTCAGAGGCTGGTTGGGTCAATAATCAATATCCAGAGGCTGGTTGGGTCAATAATCAATATTCAGAGGCTGGTTGGGTCAATAATCAATATCCAGAGGTTGTTGGGTCAATAATCAATATCCAGAGGCTGGTTGGAGCATTAATCAATATCCAGAGGCTGGTTGGGTCAATAATCAATATCCAGAGGCTGGTTGGGTCAATAATCAATATCCAGAGGTTGTTGGGTCAATAATCAATATCCAGAGGCTGGTTGGTTCCATAATCAATATCCAGAGGCTGGTTGGGTCAATAATCAATATTCAGAGGCTGGTTGGGTCAATAATCAATATCCAGAGGCTGGTTGGGTCAATAATCAATATTCAGAGGCTGGTTGGATCATTAATCAATATCCAGAGGCTGGTTGGGTCAATAATCAATATCCAGAGGCTGGTTGGGTCAATAATCAATATCCAGAGGCTGGTTGGTTCCATAATCAATATTCAGAGGCTGGTTGGGTCAATAATCAATATGCAGAGGCTGGTTGGATCATTAATCAATATTCAGAGGCTGGTTGGTTCAATAATCAATATCCAGAGGTTGTTGGGTCAATAATCAATATTCAGAGGCTGGTTGATTCAATAATCAATATCCAGAGGTTGTTGGGTCAATAATCAATATTCAGAGGCTGGTTGGTTCCATAATCAATATTCAGAAGCTGGTTGGTTCAATAATCAATATTCAGAGGTTGGTTGGGTCAATAATCAATATTCAGAGGTTGGTTGGTTCAATAATCAATATTCAGAGGCTGGCTGGATCAATAATCAATATTCAGAGGCTGCAGGACCCTCTCAGTTCCCAAATACAAAGATGTTCTGTCATTTTTTGCCCAATTTCTGACACTCATTTTGCCCAATTTGATAGGCATATTGGTGTGTTCTAAGTATTTTAAAAATACAGAGGTATTTTTAGCTGCTGTTGGTATTAGAATGATTTATTCTTAATGCCAGGGAAAGAAGGGTGAGAGCAAAGGCTCTTGAATATTTTAATAACATAATTTTGATCTATTGGGTGGAAGTTAGGAAGATTATGTGGCTTTCTTATTTAGAATGTGGCTCATCAGGGTGGAGACTCTCCCAGGAATCACAAGAAATGCAGAATTCTGTGCAGAATATATCAGGGGACTGATACAGTAACTGATAGTAACTTGCTTAATTAAAACAAATTACTGTGAAGTTCTCTGGACTGCATTATGGAGTTGCATGTCCTCCCTGTGGGGAAAGGCAGAGGAATGATCTGGCTCTTTTATTTCATCTGTAGGTGGTATTTACCTCATTTTAGCTTGCAGTAAGGTAGAAAGATTATAAAGAAAGGCCTCATAAAATCAACGCTGCTCTTCTAGAATCAGTCCCTGGTTTTGTCAGCTAACCCTTTTGCAGGGTCCCATGTGAAAGCAATCCTGGTGTGATTAAATATAATTTACCCAGCATAAACCCAGAATCCAAAGAATTTATTACAAAATGTCGAATTATTTCTTTCTCAACATACGAAGTGCATATCTTAACAAATTAATAAGTAAATAAATAAAAAGAAACCCTTCCCCTTTACAGCAACCTCTAGGATCTGGAACAAGATTTGTTATGTTATTTGTGGTAATGGACCAAAAAATAGCCATGAACTTTCTTTAGGGAACAGTTAAAAAATATTTTCTTTTTATTTATTTACATTTTATTAATATATGCACTTCATATCTTGAGAAGGAAATAATTTGACATTTTGTAATAAGTTCTTTGGATTCTGGGTTTATGTTGTGTAAATTATATTTTACAAACTGAATGCAAGCCTGAATTTGAATCATCAGTTTTCTTGCCTATGAAACTGATACCCATTTAATGCTCCTTTCATGGTGACTTTCAGCTGAAGCTCTGAAGGGTTAGCAGCAATTTGTTTCCCCTGTCTGCAGCTGAAGTTTCCTTGAAAAGTTTCATTAACACACTATCATGGTTTAAAAATAGAAACTCAAGAGAATTACTCCAACTCAAGTAATATAATGCATCAAGAAGCTTTTCATTTTATATTATAATTATTCCAAAGCACTTCAACCTAGCCACTTTTCCATTATGAGAAGAATTCTACACCATTTTGTATCCAAAATTGCATTTCTCAGAAATTCTATGCCTGTGTGTAGATAACTTGCAGTGCTCCTATTGTCCTTGTTTCTTCTCTGCTGTGGAATTAAATCCCAATGTTTAGAAAGCTCCTAAATGAGTTTTGTTGCTTTCTGTATGCACAGAAGAGCAGAGAAGCTGCAGTGCCCTGTGGATTGGAGAGCATGATATTGGGGATTTCTTGCTCCAGTAGCTACTGATGGGGTGCTTTTCAAGCCCTCCTTCTGTCAGAATTCTACTCAGGAAAGCTTCATTTCTCTCTGTTTTCCCTTCCCTCCATCCCCCAAAAGAAGAAACTCATATTTATAGTAAGCAGGCAGCTGGACGGTTCTTCGGTGTTTAGATACAAACTATATGTATAGTAACTTCACCTAAACATCTGCTGGTGTTTTAAATACTAAATAAATAAACAAATAACCTTACTGCTGTGCTAATTCAGTGACACCTGTCAGTTTCTCTGGAAACTGGATCCCAAGGAATTCTCAGTCAGCTGCTTAAACTGAATGGAAACTCAGCTTTGAAAATCCAATTTGCCCGCTGCCTTGACACTTACAAATGTCTACTATTTATTTTGGGCAGCAAATTATTAATTTGCTTCTGGGCATGTCTTTTGCTTGTTTGGGGATAGTTCTGTGAGGGTTTTTTTTTTGTTTTTTTTTTTTTTGTGTTTTTAATGTGTGTGTTTACATAGAGTGTGGACTGAACAGGATCAGGGACTGGCAGGGGCAGAAAGGGACCTCTGGATGTGCTGTGGTGCCACCAGAGCTGGGCAGGGACACCCAGAGCTGGCTGCCCAGGTGGCTTTTGGGTGTGTCCAAGGTGGAGCCATCCCAGCTGGAACATCCCCAGGTGGCTGCCAGGGCTCAGCACCCTCCAGGTGTTGTGGGGGAACCTCCTGGCTGCCACTGTGTGCTCGCTGCTCTGCTGCTGCCCCAGCACCACTGGAACAGCCTGTGCTGCTTTTACCCCACTTTCAGATATTTGTACACATTGATGAGGCTCCCCCTGGCCTTCTCCAGCAGCCCCAGCTCTCTCAGCCTTTCCTCACCTGAGGGGTGTTCCAGAACCTTCAGCAGCTTATCCAGATGGCTGAGGACATGGTGGGGCAGAATTAATGGGTGCTGGGGAATCCACCTGCATGTGGGACAGGCAGGAGGGTGTTTAATTGGAGTGAGCCCTGTCACTGGGGACTGAGGCACAGCTCTCTGAAGCCACTCCAGAAGTTGGCACCTGTTGCAGACATCTTTTTATGAAAAATCCTTTCCTTAGGATTTTTGCTCCTGAGAAGCTGAGAGGCCTCAGGAACAGAATGTAAACATTGATTATCTGCTGCTGTGGAATGCAACTGGTGCATCTGTGATTGGTCTCATAGAGTTGTTTGTAATTAATGGCCAATCACAGCCCAGCTGGCTCAAGCTCTCTGTCCAAGCCACAAGCCTTTGTTATCATTCTTTTCTATTCTTAGCTTAGCTAGCCTTCTGGTGAAACCTTTTCTTCTATTGTTTTAGTATAGGTTTAATGTAATATATATCATAAAATAATAAATCAGCCTTCTGAAACATGGAGTCAGATCCTCATCTCTTCCATCATCCTGGGGCCCCTGTGAACACCGTCACAGGCACCTTGCTTGTTCATCTCCTCTCCACATCCATCCCTTCAGCCTCACCCTGGCTGCAGTCTGGGAGGGAGCTCAGCAGCATTCCCTGATTTCCTTCTGCACCTCTGTGAAACACTCAGGTGGGCAGGTGCAGCAAAGCCATCACTGCAAAGTCACACAGATATTTCCTGGAACAGCATTCCTTCTCCATTAGCTGCTTATCCAGATGGCTGAGGACATGGTAGGGCAGAATTAATGGGAGTTGGGGAATCCACCTCCATGTGGGACAGGCTGGCAGGCAGTCAGAGAGCCCTGAGAAAGGTTGTGGCTGAAGGACACCACTGTTGGGAGCACAGATGAAGATATATTCCTGATCTCAAGGAGGAAACACAGAGGGAGCATTACTGCATGCAATGATTAGATGACTGACTAATGAGCCTTGAGGGGCAAGGAAATTGGCTACAAAAGCAATTAAATAAGCACCTGACATTCCAGTGTACTCTGTATAAACACCAAACTTTTCCCATGTTTAGCTGGCAAAGCAAAACGAGTGCTGTTTAAGAATACAAGGCAAATTGCTGCAGGAAGAAAAAAATCTTAAAAAAAATCTGTGTTAAACAGATTGTTCTTCTGAAAGTGTGTTAGTAAATGCTTTTCTCTGTCAGGAGGTGTGATAACACATTGCAGAGCTAGCCCTGTAAATCACTGTCCACAGTTTTCATTAGTTATTCTGGATATTCAAGCCAATATTAAACTCCATGATCTGCATTAATCTGTCTATTGTTAGGTACCATTAGGTAATAATAGCTTTTTTTTTTTTTTCCTTTAGGGACAAATCTTCTGCATAATAATCCAAATATAAGTGACAGAAGGGTCAAATCTTGTAGGGGGATGGAATATAAGAAAATAAAGGTAGTGTAGAAAAGAATTTCACCCCTAAGGAGTAGCAGCTGGGCCAATTATCAAAGATCAGGAACAGGCCTGACTTTACCGGGCCACAGCTGTAAGCAATGAGAAGCAGATGCTATAAAAGAGTGGGGTGACTGGGTAAGAAGGGAACTGGAGTCAGTGGCTGCTTTGGGAGGGGAAAAAAGTCAGTGCTGTGAGGAGCTGCCCATGAGAAACACCAAGGAGGTATGGAACTGTTGTGGTAAGGAGACAGCAGTGTGGAACCCCTGCAATAAGATTACAATAAAAAGGAACTAACATAGGATAGCTCTTTGTGTGACATAATGGGGCATCTGTGAAATGCACCTGGGCAGGTGCTCGTTAGCTTGGGGTGCAGTCAGCCCAGCCATGGACCTTTCAGAAAGGGATGTTGACCACAAAAGCAGTTAAATGAGATTATTTTGTTTTGGCTGATGGAGGTTTTGAGGTGTTTTGACTACAGTGTGAGAGGGCTCTGGCTGAGATGGAAGGAAGGTTTTTCCTTCAGGCACAGGTGGTTACACTGTTTTATTCCATTTATCATCACACAGAGCTGTGTTCACCCTATGCTGAGGGCAAGGAGTGTCACACCTTCTACAGGCAGAGGGGAATTCACCCACAGGATGGAATAGATGTCAGTATTGTGATCAGAAATCTCCTTCCAGTGTACTTTCAAATGACTTGGTCAAGTATTTCACTTGCTGCCCCACACAGTGGAAGTAGCACCTTTGGGATTCTGTTGTCTGGCAATTCAAGGTCAGCAAGAGATTTGAAACACAGTCCCAATAAACCAAAAATGAACTGTTCATAATACTTTAGAGCAAACCAGATTCTCTGGTGGTGTTGCTGATCTTCAGCCAGGTGCTCAGTCAGTCTCTGGCAACCTTTCCTGTGAGGAGTTGCTGGGAGTGTCACTAATTTTGTTCTTGCTGGTAAATGTGTGCAGCTAAAGGGAGAAAGTGGTAATTTTCAAGTGTCAATTGGAGTTGTAACTATGTGTGACAAGGAGCTGTGCTGGGAGATTGAAGCAAGTGGTTTCTCCCCTCTGTAACCAACTGGAAGCAAATAAATCAGGTGGGATTTTCTTTTTCTGTAAGAGGAGTTAGAATCACTTCTTAAAAGTATTGAATAAAGTTATATTTGCTGCCAGAAAATCATACTTGGTCTTTTAAGGCAGTCTAAAATTAATCATGTATTTGTTTCTTAATTGCCTCATTAAATTCAGGTTCAAAAGTCCTCCTGTACTTGGAAGTCACAGTTATGCACTGCTGAACCCCATAAATGTTGTGTATGCCCTGGTTTCTTCAGAGGATAAGAATTCTGGATTTCTGAGCTGAAAGAGCTTTATTATGAAGTGACATGTCTGGCTTTAGAGACAAGAGGTGGAATTGGTACATCTGAAATTAATGAATAATATATAAGGACTGATACCAGCCTTGCTTCATGAGTTGGCCTTACTGTTTAGCCTCAAGCAGAAGCAAGAAACACACACACACAAAGGTTGTTAAGGTAGAAAGTTAAATATTTAATGCCAGTGTCTGCTGTATATTTTCCTTTTGTGTATTCATGGAAATATATTTTGGAACTGGAGGCAAATGTTATTTAAAATAGAGTAGTGGGAGAAGGGACATATTTGATTGAGGCATCAAAGTGCTAGACTTTGTAAAAGGTATGAGAGAAAATTCCTGGATTAGCCTTGAAATTTTCACTGCCATCTTCCCTTTTCTTTGGGGTATTCTGGGTCTCATTTTGGCTTTCATTTGGGATTTGTGTGTACCAACTCTTCCTTTCTTTCCTGTTTTAATGAGGTGGATGAGCAGGCAGCAGTGAGAGCTGGTTGTTTTCCCAGTAGCAGTTGTGTCTTTCAAGCCCTCCACAATGCATCCTGTCAGTGGCAACACTCAAAATGTAATACACATCCTTGGCTGCTGCCTTCTGTCATGAAAAAAAAGGTTTTGTGAGCCTCCTGGGTCCAGAAACAGCACTGGAATTTCTGTTTCCTGGGCTATCCAGGAGCTGGATGCTACACAAAGGAAGGTGCTTGGGGGACAGAATGGATTTTTGGCTGAAAACATCAGAAATTGTTAGAAAAATGTCAACTTGGGTATTTTCTTCTGTTTCCCTTGAAGGTGTAGTTGGAGCATTAGGGTATGCTGAGATTTTTAAAATCTGATTTGTTGGCAATGAGTGAAGATAAACTCTTGCCCACCTGTTTGCATCTGCACGTGTTGCAGTAAATTTGTCCTGGACCCATCAATGTGTTCAAAGGTAGATGTTGTTTCAAGGCTTTTGGTATTCAGTTGAAACAAGAATTACATACAGATTCTGATATTTTGCTCCTTAAGAAAAGAAATCATTGTAGAATACGATAATTTTCTCATTGGAAAACCTGTTTTTAAATCAGTTTGGATGTTTGTGTCTGTGCTTGCTCTCAGTTTCAGGAAGGGTTTAGTGAGCTTCCATGGGCTTGGCATTTTAGTCCGGGTCACAGGAGCCTGCTTTTCTGTCAGGTAAAGGCAACACTTTGTTTCTTCTACAGATCTAGAAAAAAATTTTGTATTAGACTTTCCTTGTAAGACCTTTTAGTATGGAAAAAGCTGCTCCCAGTGGCTGGAAGGAGGAGCAATGTCCTGGTTATTGCTGTGTCTTGTTTTGGACTCAAGTCAGAAATCCACAGCCCGTTCTGCAGGTGTTTTACATGAGAGGCAGCTCAAATACACACGTGTCCACACTTTATTTCACTCTTATTCAGAGCTTAAAGACCCCCGTGTTTGCAACCTTGAGTGCTGCCAAATGTAGTTGGATAATTGCTTGTCCAAAACTCTGATTTGAGTAAGAAGAATGTGGCCTCAGATTTTGGAAAGAGAACTTGTATGGGAAGTTAAAATGATGCAGGACTTGTTCCTGTAGGGGGGTAGAATATAAGAAAATAACGACAGTGTAGAAAGGAATCTCACCCCTAAGGAGTTGCAGCTGGGCCAATTATCAAAGATCAGGAACAGGCCTGACTTTAACAGGCCACAGCTGTAAGCAGTGAGAAGCAGAGTGCTATAAAAGAGTGGGGTGGCTGGGCAATCCATTGACCATTCAGAATGGAATGATAAATTAGTAGTGTTAAAAGAATATTTTAGATCACATAGCACTTACAGTGTAATTTGGTCAGCTTCAAAAATATGAGATCTCATTAGAAGTGTAAGAAATATGCTGCAACTTCAGTTAGCTTCCCTATTGACTTAACCTGGTGCATGTGAAGTACATTATAAAGCATTAAAACGCAATTATCACCAGCATTAACCTGGCAGTGTTGCTGATTTTGAGGCTGAGGAGGACAGGAGGTGAGGCAGCCAGCTCAGCTGCTCCTCAGGGAACCTTTTTAGCCCTGGTTGCCGTGCCCAGGTCCTGGCAGGGGTGTGGGCTGGCCCTGCTGCAGTGTGTGCACACAGAGCAGGAGCAGGGTCTGTGCCAGGGGCAGGGTGAGCACAGGACTCCCCAGAGCTCTGTTTGCCCTGGAGGGCTTGGCCAGGGCAGGCGGGGCAGCCTCTGCTCCTCTAGGGTGGGATTGGCTCCAGGTGTGCTTCCCACTGCAGGCGTGAGGAGCTGGGGTGGGGCTGGGCAGGCACAGAGGTGATTCTGGAGCTGGATTTCCAAGCCAGTGCTGCTGGGCAGGCACAGATGGGATTCTGGAGCTGGATTTCCATGCCAGTGCTGCTGGGCAGGCACAGATGGGATTCTGGAGCTGGATTTCCATGCCAGTGCTGCTGGGCAGGCACAGATGGGATTCTGGAGCTGGATTTCCATGCCAGTGCTGCTGCTGTTGCTGCTCTGGAGATGTGCAGGCAGAGAGGTTATTTTGGAGCTGAATTTCCATGCTGCAGGGATAATGCTGGGCAGGCACAGAGGTGATTCTGGAGCTGGATTTCCATGCCAGTGCTGCTTGGGCAGTGCAGTGTAGGCACAGATGGGATTCTGGAGCTGGATTTCCATTCCAGTGCTGCTTGGGCAGGGTTGTATAGCCACAGAGGTGATTCTGGAGCTGGATTTCCATGCCAGTGCTGCTTGGGCAGGGTTGTATAGCCACAGAGGTGATTCTGGAGCTGGATTTCCATGCCATTGCTGCAGATGGGGCAGTGCTGTGCAGGCAGAGATGTCATTCTGGAGCTGAATTTCCATGCCAGTGCTGTGCTGCTCTGGAGATGTGCAGGACACAAGCTCATGTTTACATGTCAAGCTTCTCCTTCCCCTAGTACTGTGTCTGGGCAGTGCCAGCTTCTTCCTGCAGTGATTGCAGAACTGAGAGGCTGCTCCAGGGCAGAGTGTGGTGCTAAAACCCCTCACTGGGATGGGAGTGCCCTGCATCCCCAGGCTAATGCAGGGAGCACCAGGCACAGTGTGAGTATGGCAGGGACCCTCCTGCATTTCCCATTTATCCACCCTGCTCTCAGAGCCCAGCAGGGCACAGTGTGAGTATGGCAGGGACCCTCCTGCATTTCCCATTTGTCCACCCCGCTCTCAGAGCCCAGCAGGGCACAGTGTGAGTATGGCAGGGACCCTCCTGCATTTCCCATTTATCCATCCTGCTCTCAGAGCCCAGCAGGGCACGGCACTGAGGGCAGCCTGGCACAGGTGCCTTGGCGTTTTTTTGGCTGTTTATTTTTGATTTCAACCTTCAGCCAGGAGTCCTAGCAGATTGCAAGCATGCTGCCATGGAGTTTACAAATCTTTGTGCAATATTTTCAAAACAAAAGGTGCATTGAGGATCTTCTCATAATTTGGATACAGATGAAGTACAGCTGTGCTGTTTTATCAGGTTGTGTTTCATGTGTTGATGTATAAATTGATATTGTAAGCTTTCCAGGATTTTTGTGATTCCTGCAGGAAAAAAAATTAGCTCCTCTCCCACCAGCCCAGTTACAGTGGAATGTGTTAGAAAGTAAATGAGATTACAAAGTGTTGTGGGCTGTGTTCTGATGCTGTTTGTTTTGGTTTAATGCATAATGTATCCGCAAGTTGATTGGTGCAGATTAACATGGGATGAATTGCCTTGTATAGAGCAGATTGGTTTAGATTAATTATCTAACAAACAGAGAAATCAAAGTAAGTACTGTGTGTGTTAATACTTAAACACCAATAATATACTTTGGAAGAAGCCCCTGTAATTAGAAAATTGGGAAATATGCACTTAAATCTCTCATACTAAATTTTCCTGTTAGAGCTGTTTTAAGTACTCCTGCAAAGGAGTCAATCTTATAAACTATCAGGAGATAGATTTGATGGGTTTTTTCTTTTAAATATATATTTACAGGAGAGAGGTCACATTAATAAAATTTTAGGTAATTTATCACAAAGCCTGATAATTTTCTGTAGAATAAAATGTTTGTGTCCTGCAACTACAAAAGTGGAGAGCAAGTACCTTCAAATATTTTGAGGAAAATCAGCCAAAATCAGCCATGAGATGACATAAATGTGTTATAGGAGGGGCATGGGGGATTCTTAGTCTCAGAACCAGGTCTCCTAGTAAAGTGCTTTTTTTCTTTTGTGGTGTTCTTTGCTCACATTTGAAGTAGCTTCTGTAGTTCAAGTATATCAAAATTAAAATGTATCAGCACCATATGGCAGTTGGCTCATTGCCTAAATAATGTATATTCCATAAGTTCACTTAAGGACTGCTTTTCTATGCTGGGGGAAAAATATCATTTTCATATTGAAAAGAATGCCCTGAGATCAGAATAATTTGATGGGTAGAATAAAAAAGACTTTATTCTGCATTTGGTATAAAATTATAATGATTTCCCCTCGTGTTTATTGATGAAGGGCAGTTTAATTCTGGGGGGTGGTTGATTCTTTGAATTTCTGGTGTAAAGAATTGTGTGTTATACATGTTTCCCACCGTATTTATTGATTTAATAGTAAAAGCTGTGTGCTGGAGCTCCACAAAACACAGGTTTAGCTGGGAGATTCACCCTGAGCAATAGATATTCAGAAGAGGCACATTTTCTTTTAAAGCATAAGAAATAACTGGGGAAAGCAGAACTGTGTTCTACTTTTATATTTTTTTTTTCCCTTCTACTCTCTGGTTGGAATTCTGCTAGCTGAGGATCTGGATTCCTTCTCTTCTGGAAATATTTAGGCTTAATAATTCTGCTTCCTGTGCTGCTGCACGTAGTGAAAACTACACTGTAAAATACCTGTTTGTTTCCTTTTCCAGAAAATCTAGAATTTATTGTAATTATAGAATTATCTTAGGTTGAACTTCTTATTTTTTCCCTGCTCCTGCCTTAGTTAGACTGAGAGCTGAGTTCTTCCAGTGATCCCAGTTTTTCATGCAGCTCTTGGAGAAACAACCATAAAATATTTAAGTTCCTGAACTGTCATCTGGACTTTAGGTGTCATAGTCTCAGCCTCCAAGATTTTACTTAGAAAATAAGGACTATCTTAATTTTCTTTTGGTTCCTAAATTTTCCTGCATTTGCAGCCTGAGAAGTTGCCATGGTTTTGGTGTGTGTGTGTGAATTTGCATGTTTTTACCATATAATAACAGAACAGGTTGGGTTGGAAGGGATTTTTCAAGGTCATCTAGACCAACCCCAACCCTAGTGATTTTATTTCTGTGCCCAGTTTAGAACCAAAGAATGGATGTGGCCCTCAGTGCCAGGGTTCAGGTGATGAGCAGGTGTCATGTCATAGGTTGGACTTGACAATCCCAAAGGTCTTTTCCAACCCAGTTCATTCTGTGATTCTGTGAAATATGTGTATATGCATGTATATAATCCATATGTAGAAAGATGGTGTCATAATATATTAACAAATAGAAAAATTCTTATATATATTTAATATAGGCATAAAAAGATGTATATATACTTATATATAATATATCCTATATAAAACTATATATAGTATATTATGTATATTATATTTATATATATATATGTATATAAATATTATTTTTAAGGTCCACACAATTCCATTGGAAAACTTAGTTACTACAAAAGAAGAGGAACTGAATCATTTTGCCAGTGTTGTTGCACTGAAAGGAAAAATTGTACCACCCCTTTTCCCATTTCTGGTGTATGAAAGTATTCAGGATGTTTAACTGTAAGGGAAAAGAAGTTAGAGAAAATTGGTTCTAATTTGTCTTTGTTTATTCTTTTGACTTTTCTCACTCCTAGTATAATATCCAATTCTATGTGTATATGCATGTATATAATCCATATGTAGAAAGATGGTGTCATAATATATTAACCAATACAAAAATTCTTATATATAAAAAATATTTAATGTAGATACAAAATATTTTATATATTTATATAGAATATATATACTATATATAATTATAGTATGTATATTTTATACATTATATTAATGTATGTTATAGTAATGTGTATATATGCATAAATATATATAAACATATAAAAATATAAATATTATTTTTAAGGATTTACCCTTCTTGCTAAAAGAGTGGCCAAGGCAGGACCTTTTGTGCCTCTCAGGCTGACTTGCAGGAGTGCAGGGGTTGTGGATGGCAGTGTGCAAGCCCTGAGTGCTCGTGCCTTGCTCCTGTTGCCAGGCTGGCAGCAGTGAATGGGTCCTGAGGAGGAGCACAGACTGCATCCAGCCCTCAGAAATTACTGCCATAGATAAGTTGGAGGGGAGGAGAGGGGGGGATACACAGAAAAGCTGTGTTCTCCTTAATAGATTCGTGCTTTGCAACGTTTCATAATTCCTTTTTGACTCAGTCATCTGTAGCAGTTGTATAAATTACTTCTAATGATGCAGTACTGCTGAGGAGTTTTGGTTTTACTTTGCAGTGTGTCATTATTAGCTCTTAGGGAAAAAACCAAACCCTGTGTTGTTTGGTCTGTATAAAGGGCATGTAAGGAAAGGAAAGTGAATTCAAATCAAAAGGGAAAAGGAAATTTAAACCTTTGCCACAGATGTTTTCTTTGGAAAGGAAATTCAAATTGTCGCTTTGCAAAGTGAACTAAATGGAACATCTGTGACTTCTTGTTTGCATTCTTCAAGAGTTGAGTCTCTTCTGTTTCTACCAGTCTTAGAGATGCAGATTCATCCTGATCCTGCTCCCACTGCCTGTTAACTTTGGTTGGACAAAGCCTTTTATGAGAAGAAAGCTGAAAAAATGAATTGAGAGAATCATCACTGTGTCAGCCTGCTTGGAAAAGCTGCTGGATGGTGCAGGCTGGGCAGAGGTTTCTGTGCAAGTTCAAATGTCAGTGAGAGGGTGCACTGCACAGGCAACCTGCCTGTTGGGTTTTATATAAGCAGGGAAAAGTAAGGAATTTCAAAGAAAAGCTGTTATATTTTAGTAGTTTTTTGGTATTCTTTGCTGGCAGTGCACAATAAATGAACCTTGATTAGCTCTGGTAAACTCAGGTTTATATTGAAGATTCTCAGAGCTGCAGCCCAGAGGAAAGAGCTTATAGTGATTTAATCTGGCCTTTATTTTGATTCTAAAATAATTTGAGCTTTCCAGGATAACTTGTTTAGCTCTTGAACAATTCCAGCAGCTCCATCAGGTTTCTTTGACATGGAGCAGTGCAGAGCTGGGCTGTGCTCTCACTCTCTCCTGTATTTTCTCCTCTCTACTTTAGTACTTGATTCTTGTTTCTAAAAATTTGCTGGTTTTATTTTTTTAGTGCTTATGTCAAGGAAACTAGATTTTAGATTTGAAGAATCAGGAAGAGCTGGATGGAAAAATTCAGATGTGAGAGTTGTAGTGGCATGGATGGAGAGTAGAAATGAGCTGAAATCGTAGCCAGAGTGTCTTGCATCCACAAAAAACCAAATAAATGGGTTTTAACTGGGTGTACAGGTCATAAAAATGACTGATTAATCTGTAAGTGCCAACTGCAAAACAAAGGAGGAATAAAATCTGGGAAAATAATCAGATTCTGCAAGGGAAATGTTGGATTGTTTTTTAATGAAGACAGGTGATTTTCTTCCTTTTTTTTCCCCACTTTTGCCATTAAATTGCAGAAGTGGACATTTATATTTTAAAACTCTCCTGCACAGATATTTTGGTGTTTTGGGTATTTTGATGGGAGAACAGCACTGTCTAAAGCCCTGCTGTAAAGAAGTGCTTGTGCCAGAATAAGGGGCTGTGAAGAGGAAAGTGCCAGGACAGACAGCAGAGCTCCAGCTCTGCTCCTCTGGCCTGATGAATTCTCTTTAATTGGGTAAGAAACGGAGTCCAGGCAGGTCCATTGGCACTTCTGACTCGATGCTGATGCCAGACCCTGTCAATGTGAGGAGAAGGAGCACAGGTGACAGCTGGATGCTGAGGAAATGAAACCTGGAGCCCAGCGTGGCGGGAGGGAGGGCTCTGCTCCCTCTCTGCCTCTACTGAGAGAGGAAAAACCCCAAGAGTCCCTAAATTCTCCCTTTAATAGTGTCAAAGTGTGTTTGTCATAACACTATTGAACCCAAGGGAATGTTCCCAACTCCCCTCCCTGGTGAGTGAGGAGCTGCAGAGTTTTGGAAGCCCTGCCCCTGTGCGGCAGCAGCACTGGGATGATGTGCTCCATCAGTGCCATGTTTGGCTGTGTTACCTCCAATTTCCATCCCTGATCCCTCCCAGGGCAGGAATTGGAGCTGCTGATGTTTGTGGCTGTGGCTGGTTCCATCAGCCACCTGCAGGATTTGTTTGCTGCTTCCATCTTGCTGCTGTTCCTCACAGAGTGTGAGGAGTGCTGTCCCTTCCTTGTTTCTTGTCTTTGGGCACTTCAGGGCTGTGCAGTGACCATAAAGATATTGAATTTAGACCTTGTTAAACACAGTGTTTGTTGTCCATATGGTTCTGGTTTGTACAGTCAGTTTTGTTTTTTTCAGTGTCAGTTCCTAGATTTTCCTGTTAGTTATAATGTAGGAGAATTGTGACATTGCATTTTAGAGCAAACTATGCAAACGTGGTCTGATATTTAGCTTTTGTTATTCAATCTTTTCTCCTTGACTTAGATTTGAAGGTCTTTTTGTTCATGTTATTTCTGTTGCAGGAAAAAGCATTTCTGACTTTTTGTAAAAAACTTGCAATATTCATTCAGAGAGCATTTTTCTTTTGAAGCGTTTTATTATTGCTGCGCTTTTACTTATATATTTTATTTGAAGCACTTAAAACTATTTTGAACTTAAAAAGCTTTCTGTATTTACAACTAAACTAGAAAAATAATTTTACTGTATCTAAAATATTGCCTTTATTTTACTTTCTCTGACCTGTTCTGTCCAGACATCCAGTATCTGACAGGGGTGGATGTGTATGCTACACACCTATATTTTTTTTAATGTAGTTAACTCATTTCTGGCTAAGTTTTTTTGTCCTCTTAGTTTTACTGCAGGTATTGAGTATATTATCTTCTAAAAAAGATGGCTACATCAGGTGGCTGCAAAGTGCTCTTGGGGTGTGACAGTGGTGCTAAGCTAGAATCTGGACCTGTTTTTTAGGGTTTTTTTCCTAATAAGGAGACTAAATCTTTTTCTTTTTTTTTTTTTTTTTCATAATATCAGTGTGGAATAGTTAGTCAAAGGAGAGACAGGTGTATCCCATGCATGATGTTTATTTGGAGGTTATAATGTTATGCAGCTATGAGTAGAATTAGTTTTTCCTTCTGACACTTGGTCTTTTAAAGCATTTATCAGGCAGCAGAGAAATCCCCGAGACTGCTTTTACTTCTTGCTCAGGGACAAACTACAGGCTATTTCAGTCCCCTTTAGCACTAAATTTAGGCCTGTAAATTCAGTGTTCTCCTGTAATGTATTCCACATGTGAAGAACATAAGTCCCTGGCTTTAGTTGTAGTAGGGCAATGATGCTTGATTTTAGCTTTTCTATTTTTCATGTATTTGTCATCCTGCAATTTTTAATGTATAATTCCAAACTCCACACACACTGTGAGCTGCTGCTGTCCCATTTTGGGCAGAAACAACAATTCCTCTCCAGGCCTGGCAGTCAAGGACACCTCACTGCCTCAGGCCTGAGATGGAAACAAAAATGAGCTGGGGGAGAAAACCTGGGGTAAATGACTTCATTACCTGGAGCTGAAATTGGAATATTAAACCCCAATGTGCAAATGGACCAAAATTATAAAAGTGTGAAAATCTGGGACCCTTAATTCATTTTGGGTGTAGGCCCTGGGTGGCTTCATCTGCCCTCAATGTACCTGAAGGCCCTTCAATAAATAGAACTGCTTTTTATTCCCTGAATTCTGTCTGGCCTCTGTTTTTAGGCAGTCCCAACAAGGCAGCAGCAGGAAGGAGTTTCTGGCAGCTGGGTCAGAATTTGGGTGTGCCCATGCTGTGGAAAGTGGTTGTTGCTGAGCAGCCTCACTCCGATGCTTGTCCCCCTCCCCTGGCAGGACAATGGGCATTGTCAGAGCACAGCAGGGCACTTTGCATCCCCACAGCAGCACCGTGGATAAACTGCCTTCATCTCCCCTTGCTATTGATCCATCAGCTTTCCTGCGAGCGCTAAATTCATCCTTAAAAAATAATTAGCTCCAGTGGCTTGGCAGAATTCCAAGCAGGCAATTACATTCTGCCTGCTTAAAAATGCCCCCTGTAGCTGCAATTGGCTAACTTACAGTGACAGATGACTGTGTGTGTTGTGATATGGGTTCTGTGTGGCTTTTTATCAGTGGGAAATCTCCTGTAATGCTGCAAATCCTGCCCTGCAAGAACCCACTGACCAGCACGGCTCATTAGCCTGACAAAGGAAAGGAGCCATGGAAAATGTTTCCCCAATGTTTTGAAAGCAAAAAAAGAGAAAGATTTGCATGTTTCAAAATGTTGAAGGCATTTCCTGTAAGGTCTCTGTGCACTGCTACATGGAATAAAAGCAAACCTGAGCCTGGCTTGTGTTGTAGAACTCAGTGTTAATTATGGACTCAGGATTGACATTTGAAATGGTTGAGAGAACAGAGGGAAGATTTTATTTCTTAACTCTGGGACTTTGGGTTCAATTTGTTTAATGGAAGAAAAAATAGATTTGAGATAAAATATATATTAGCTTGTATTTCCCTTTCCAGGGGTAGTAAATAATTGAAAACCTGGGTTTGTTGGTTGATTTTTGTTTTTCTTGCTGTTTTGACAGAGGAAATACAACTTGAAGTGTCTAAATAACTTGTATTAGATGGTTTGAAAAGACCAGGAGAAAATGGTGATGTTTAGATATTTGGTGGAGTACTATATAATTAAAATAATCCTAAAGGAAAGGGAGGTGAACCTCCCATCTCCTTCCACAGCTGAAGAGCAAAGCTACATTTTGATAAAGAAAAATCATCTGAATGAACATGCCTGATACATTTTCCTGACTATTTAAATGTTGTGATGTTTGTATTGTTGAAAGAGGTAGAAGGGAATTTTTGCATTTCATCGGCCTTTTTTGTTTCTACTTTTTTCATTATTGGTATGTTCAAAAGGGCACAGATTCTATAGGCATCGAATCCTTGCAATTCCATACTGTCAGTGGAGTATTTCAGGAGAAGGGCACAGAAATAAAACTGTTTGCAGCCAGTGCAAGGGCTTTTCTGCCCTTCTGTTTTGTCTCCTGGTTTTGGAAAAACAAACCTGCCTTTAGGAGTTCCCCTTGCAGTGTGAAACTCTGGCATCTCTGTCAGGATATGCAGAGTTAGCAAAGCTTGCAAATTGAAATCTGAAGAATTAATTCTGGTCTTTCCAGCTCAGGAGTTTGAGAATTAAAAGTCAGTTCTTTCCTAATCATGAAATTGACATAAAATTTAATAAATACTTCTTTTCAAGAGGAGTTTATTCTTTTTCTTCTAGATGCAGAGTTTTTTGGGACATAATTGTAGAATTTTTAGGCTTTTTTGGGGGGGGATTTTTTTTTATTGTTTCATATCTGTGTCCCTGCTGTATGAAGTACAAAGGATCAACATTGCAGTTAAATTACAGATGCTTGGATAGTTTCACCCATTGTGAAGAGCATAAAAAAATAATCTTATCAATCTTGCTAATTATGACAGGAGTGTTCTGATGAACAAGGGACAGAAATTTGCTTTTGAAGAGTTTCATTTAATCTTCTCCTAGCATTCCAAGTGTGGTCAAGGTTGTTGGTTGTATAACCTCTTAGAAAAAAAAAAAATACAATGATTTTAGGAATAACACAGCAGCTCAGATGGTTAATGCGTGTTTGGGGACTCATTTTATTGCCTTTTCTTTTGCAGTTCTGTTTAAGTCTGTCTGTAACCAGTCAAAGCTGTCTGGAAATTGTGGAGGTATCTCTATAACCCAGCATCTCTTTTTAAATGGGCTTTTACTTGGGACATGAGCAGAATAGCTGTTCTTCATGTCTGGTGTGGCTCTGCAGTGCCAATTCCCCTGGACTTTGAAGAAGCAAACACTCAGGTGTTCCATCACCCACTGCAAAGTTTCCTCTGCTGCAAGATTAATGTGTGTTAAACTAAATGTGTGGTGTTTGTCCTCTTCAGCATCCCGAGTTCTCTGTGCTGCTCATTTTGACCCAGGGATTGCAGCATTCTTTAGGTTGCCCTCAAGGTGTTTTCTTTTGAATTATTAAAAACTTTTGTATCCTTTTCTGGCTGAAGGAGTGGCTGCACTGTGGGCCTCTATTCAGAGTGGAATTGGGTGGAGTTGGTGTTTCCTGTGGATGAGGACAGCTACAAAACCCCTGCAGGGATGGAATGTTGGTGAAGCCGTAGCTGATGCTGCAGTTACCTACTGAAATTGTGACAGATGAGTAATGCCATGGCTGACTCTGACAATTAAATGCAAATATCATGTATATGTGTTAAGAGAAGTTTTATAGATGTATAGTTAGGCTTTACCCCCTTGTGTTGTTATCAGGGGACAGGCTGGGTTTGGGACATTTGGGAGGGTCACATTGTCGCTATGGCCACATCTGACCTGCAATCAAGATGTAAGGAAGTAAACTCCTCCCCTGGACAGTGAAGGAGTCATTGGAAGGAACTTAAGTGTTCAAAGGCAAAATCTCCATTGTGTGGGTGAGCACATGGTGCGAAAATCTGCTCCCGGTGCTGTGATATTTTCTCTATTCAGTCTTCTCTTGTGATTCTTGATAAAGTTTTAATAAACCTTTTAAAATATTTGAAGGTGAGCAGTGTTTCCCACCAAATCAAACCCTAATGCACCCTCAGGCTTCGCATCTGTTTCCCAAAGCTGAGCTTGGGACATGAGAGAACTCATGCAGAACTCTCAGTATCTTCAAGCACCCCTTGCTTTCCTTCTTGTCTTTATGGCAGTGTTGGGTGCTTTGGGAAATCCAGATCTCTCACTTCCCATTACTTCCCATAGGGTTGTGCCTCAGAGCTTTCTGTCCAGAGATCAATTATTTCTTCACTGAAAGGTTCAGTCACAGTTTTCCAAGGCTGAGTTGGTGATCCAGGCAGGCACAGGGTCTGTGGGATAGATAGTTCTGCCTCTTCAAGTGGTTCCTGTTCCTTCTTCAGTCGTGTTGCTGGGCAGGAGAACTGCCTTGGAGGAATGTGGAGAGGGGCAGCAAAAAAAAAAAAATAGATGGAAAGGGGCTGAAAACTCGAGTGTCTAGGATCACAGTGCTTTCTGTGTGCAAGGGATAGATTCACCCCTGTCTCTCAGAGACGGAAGAGGGGGTTTTAGAGCGCACAGGTGAGTCACTGTGGCCGTGCTCTATCTGTGGTCTCAGCTGTTTTACTGCTGCTTCTCCCTTCTGGGGTAGCTCAGAAACGTTGCTTTTTGCAGTGATGGATGGCAGTGGGCTCTGGTTATCTTGTCATTTATTTCTCCTCTGTGCACAGCCTTGGAGCAGCTGAGCATTCCAAACACCACTGTTCCCATTCTGATATGGCCAGACTCATCTCAGCTCCTCTGGAATCTGTTTGGGTTGTGTTGTTCAGGAGAACCACAGCTTTTATTGCTTAAGTCCTTATCAAGGCTGAGTTTGGATCAGTTTGGAAATATTGACTGTTGCAAAACCTGTGCACTGGGAACTTTTAGAGATGGAAATGGCATTTTCAGGGTGGAAAAGGCATTCCAGAGCCATGGCCTGGGCAGGAAACATTTGCTTCTGCTGAACCTTTACTTAGAAAGTCACTTTAGTGTCACATTCACATTTTCTGAAAAATTCCCTTCACCCAGGATTTTTCTCCTGGGAAGTTAAGAAGCCTCAGAGAAAAGGAAAACAATTCTTATCTCATTTGCTTCTCCTGTGTTGTGCTCACATGTGGAATGTGTTTGGAGATTGTTTACCCACAGGTGATTGTTCCATTGCATTCTGCTGGGAGTTGTTTTCACTCTTTGGCCAATCAGGGCCAAGCTGTGTCAGGGCTCTGGAGAGAGTCAGGAGTTTTCATTATTTTTTTAGCATTCTGTCTGTATCCTTTCTCTATTCTTTAGTATAGTATAGCATTCTTTAATATAATATAGTATCATAAAATAATAAATTATCCTTCTGAGACCATGGAGTCAGATTCATCATTCCCCTCTTCATCTGGGAGGAACACAAAGACAACACTTTAGGTCCTAAAGTAATACATTAATTGCATAAGTCCGGTTGAAAACTTGGGAAGCCATGGAGACGTGCAAATTGGTGATTGATTTTTAATTGGCTGATGACAAAGTAACTAACAGTGAATGCTAACTAAGAATTCAAACCTCTGGAAGACACTCACCCACGGAGATCACATTCCTGCTGGGTTTTGTTTTAAAACACAACTCAAGTCCTTCTCAGTCACATGTTTGGTGTTCTTTTCACTCTGTAGATCCACAGTGAAACAAGTAAAGTTCCCACTGGTGCAGAGCTGGAGAGAGTGAGGAGCAGCTGGAGGCTGAGACTTTTTAGGTAAATCCTTCTGGAGAAATCACAGGAGTCTCTTACATAATGGAAACATCCTATAATTTTTCCTGTTCCTTTCTCCCTTGTTGCCACACATTTCTGTTGCCAGGGAAACGGATCATGAATTGTTCATAGTAAGTGACCTTGTCATTGCTTTTATACACGCCATGAGTTATTGTGCACAGGATATTTATAGATTAATAGAGGTGATTGTGACTGCCTGAAGACAAGCAGGTTTTGTTTCATTTAATTTTTTTTTCTGTAGAATAGGAGGCTAAAAACCCTAAGAGAGGGGAATGCTAGCATTTGTTTGCAGAATCAATCTTTCCATTATTCAGATGGGGCAAACAGGGCCAATAAGTCAGAAGGCAGCAGGGTGAAGAGTGGTCAGCTCAGCTTCCTGCAAGCAGTGGTTTCATTTGATGTTCTTCTGGGCTGTACTTGGATATATTCGCATTTACTTTTGTGTTTGATATTTTCAGAGGTGCCAGAATTCTTTTAAGCTCTGCAAAAAGCATGCTTTGTGCACAGTTTTAAAATAACAAACCAAACAAACAACAAACTAAAAAAACCAAAAAAACTTGTGTCAACCATTCTAAATGGTAGAAGCTGGTGCTTATTCTCCTTGTGCTGACATTCTGTACAGAAGTTAATTAAAATAAAGCTCTATGAACAATTTAAGTATTCATAATGAAGAGATAAATGAATCATGCTAGTTCAAATAGAAAAATAATGCAAAGCTTGTCTGAGATCCACAGAAGGCTTCCTAGTCTTTTTATGCATTCAAGAAGAAAAAAAGGATTTTATTACATAATCACCCTTACAATCCTCTTCAAGGCTGTGTTTTGTAATTATTATTTTAATCTCAGACGAGGTGTGGTAGGGTCTGGATTTCACATTGAAGTTGTGCTGAAAAGGCTGAAGCTGCTGTTTGCCATGTGGCTCTAATGGTGCACTGGGGCTGTGCCTGTGTGCACCCACCAAACCATCACTGCCTGAGGGCCCAGGGCTGCCCTGCTGGGGCACACAGAGGGGACAGGGCAGGGTGATGGAGCCACCCAGTTACAGCAAGGCTCTGCTGCCTGGGACAGAGCTGCTCAGGTGAGGAATTTGGGCAGTCTGTGCCCACAGCCCAGGTGAGTGGCACCACCTGAAGCTGAAGTGTTTGTGTCTCCTCCTCAGGCAGAGCAGGTGACGTCTCAGAAAGCTCCATGTGTGATGATGCTGTAGGATTTACCCCACAGGAGAGGGAGGTGTTGTATTTACAGGGATCTCCATGTCAGGAATGATGCATCTGACTCCATGTTCTCAGAAGGTTAATTTATTACTTGATAATACTATATTAAAGAATATAGTATTATATTCTTATAATAAAATGTATATAGTATATAATACTATATATACTATACAGTATTCTATAGTATTATAAACTATATAAAGAATACTATACTGAACAAAGAATACAGAAAGGATACTTACACAATGCTAAAAAGATAATAATGAAAACTCCTGACTCTCTCCAGAGCCCTGACACAGCCTGGCCCTGATTGGCCAAAGAGTGAAAACAACTCCCAGCAGAATGCAATGGAACAATCACCTGTGGGTAAACAATCTCCAAACACATTCCACATGAGCACAACACAGGAGAAGCAAATGAGAGAAGAATTGTTTTCCTTTTCTCTGAGGCATCTCAGCTTCCCAGGAGAAAAATCCTGGGAGAAGGGATTTTTTAGAGAATGTGAATGCCCTAGGGAGGCTTTCAAAGAGCTGGTGGAAACTGTTCTGGCAGATGCAGGGATGGACACAAAGGGGATCCATGGGCTGGGAGGTGCTTTATGCACAGTTTGGCATGAACTGGTAGCAGATCCATGCAAATGCTGGGATGCTCCTGCTGGACCATGGGCCAGCTGGATGGCTGAGAGCTCAGGAGAACAGGAACCTCAGCTGATCCAGCTGCAGGTGCTCCTTGTGCTGGACACACAGATCCCCAGCTGAGAAGCACCTGACCATCCTGCTGCAGAGCCAGTTCACACCATGCAAAAATTCCCAATATCTCAGCAATTAATGAGGAGGCATTTTTTGTAAGTGAACAGTGAGACTGGGAGGGGCTTTGCAGCAAAAGAAATAGGATTATTTCCAGTTAGCAGCCAGCTGGAAATTCATGATCAGCTAATGTCTTTGGAACATCTTCCATGGCTCTGGATTTACCTGTTGTTTAATAATTGGTTGTGCTTTATGAAAAGCACCTGGAGTCAACTTGCGATGAGTGATGATGCAGGGCTGAGTCCACCAGTGGAAGGGCTCTCACTCTATTTTACATAATTCAGGGAACCAATGAGCAAAAATAGAGAGGAAGTTTCCCTGTGAATATTGTGTGCTAAATAGAAGTGCTCAGTTGGATTGAGTGGCAGAGCAGGACAGCACTGAGCCATGGGAAGTGTCCCTTGGACAGGGCTGGGAAGGGCACTCTAATGGGAGGGAGAAGCAGTCTGCTGTGCTTCCCACATCACCCACTCCCAGGGGTCTTTCCTTGTTGGAATAAATCACAGACTCTATTTCCTTCATGGTGGAAAAACCCCTTTTTTATTCACATAACTCCTTTTTATACAGTTCTACAGACCTGTGTTGGACTCCCATTAGTCAGGAGCTTTCTTGCCAGTTACTTTATTGGCCATTAACAAGTTGGTAGTCTGTATTGATTGGTCACTCAAACATCAGTGTGTACGTGCAGGAAAAGTTGCTTGTCAGAGATAGAAAAATGAAAACTATCTAACAGTGTAAAACCAGTTTTTACAGGTGCTGGTTGTTTTTCATCCAGAAATAGATTGTTATGTTAATGAACTGCTCACACCGGGATCGCTCTCACATGAGAACTTGCCAAGTACCAGCTTGACAAGGCCAGCCACTGATTTTAGAGCAGGCTTGATTTTATGAAGCCTTTCTTTACCATTTTTCATTTTTTTTTTACTGCAATATTTCCCTCCATCACAGGAGTAACTCCTGTCATATATATCTTTGTGGAGAAATCACAGGAGTCACATCCATAGCACTCACACACAGTGAGCCAGAGCTGGCCCTGAGTCAGTGTGCACGAGGAACAGTGTGTATAATTCCCCTTAACTTGCCATGCAGCATCCAACTTTACTGTTATTCTTATATTTATTTTATTAAACCATTCAGATCTGGGGTTTCCCCAATTCACTGCTGCCTGAGGATCAGATCCATGATGCAGATACATCAGCTAAATAACACTAGATCATTTGGGGAGAATGATCTCAAAGCAGGTGCTTTAGGGGACCTTAAAGGCTTTTAGATTTCTTGCTTTATAAAGGTTAAGTAGTATCAGATCAGCAGGCTTTGTTTTAATTTTATTTTTATTTTGTCCTTATGCTAACCTGGAAACATCACTTAGTTCCTCCCCATTTTCCTCATCTGAAAAGAAATCCTCCAGATGTTTCCATTTTCTTTTCTGTTATCTACAGGGTTGCAGCTAGCTCTTTGAATTAATTTCCTTGTCTAGTATGCTTGCTTGTTCTGGATGAACTTTGGGGAAGAAGGAAGTAAACATTCTTTTGCCATCCAGTGGAGTAAGTCATCTTGTTGATATTTGAGTGTCTTAAATGGGGTTTAAGTATATGGTATTGACACTCTTCTGTAAATAGTTTTGAGAAAACCATTTATTATCCATTTGCTTGAGAGGTTTGCTTGAACTCCAGTGCTTGAGACCAGTGTGTTAAATGAGATAATGTGCAGAATAGATGTGCATTTATGGGCAGTGCAATGCAAGGACCCACAGGGCAGTAGCTGTGGGGGAAACATTCCTTTTTCCCCATTAACAGGTTTTTTTGGGTCCATGGGGTGTTTGCAGTCAATGGGGAGGGGACAATGAGCAGTCTGCACACTGGGGGAAGACTGTCCTGCATTTCTCAGTGCCTAGTCCAGAACTCAAATATAAATAAATACTTCCACAGTCACCTTTTGGTTCAGCTGGTGATGGCTGCAGGAAATCCAGCGTGCAGGAAATGCAACATCTGAGCATCCAGCTCAGCAGTGGGTGCCTCAGGGAGGGGGAATGGAGCTAAAGAGCACCTGCAGCTTCTTGTGGGAGCCGGGCACTGACACAAAGGTGTCACAGTGCCTGTTTGTGTGACTCCCACAGGGAGTACATGGAATTCCCTTACTCACTGCTCAGAGTCAGCAAGGCTGCAGCTCAGGGAGGTGGGTCAGCTCTGCACATTGCTCTGGTTTATTGATGGGTTTGGCTCGGGGCCTTTTCTTTCCCACCCTTCTTGCTCTTCATTTGCTGTTTGGCAGCCATCCCATGGATTCCCATCCCATGGATTCCCATCCCATGGATTCCCATCCCTGCCCATCCCATCCCATGGATTCCCTGCCCATCCCATGGATTCCCTGCCCAGCTGAGGGGCTCAGAGGGGCTGAGCTCTGTAACTGGCATCTGTGGGTGGGACTGGGATGCTGGTGGAACTTCTTTTGTAAAGTCATACATTCCTTTCAGGGAAATCAATGTTTGTTTTTTTTTATATTTGTGGGAAAGGGAGCAACAGGAAACGAGGGGAAAAAAAACCCAACCAAAACTCAGAAGAGGATATTTGAAAATACTCTCTGTATTCTTTCCTGCCTCTTTTAGAGGGGCTAGTGTTAGTCAGAGGGGTTGACAGATGTGAAACAAACAGTGTGTAGCACAGCGAGTGCATTTCAGGGATGCTCTGTGCAGCCCCAGCTGCTGCCCACAGAAAGGTGGGAGTTTGTTCCTGTGCCCATCTGCAGGGCTCAGAGCTGAGATCCCAGTGCTGCTTCCTCATGATGGGCTTGGGAGTGACTGATGCTGCTCAAAGAACCCAAATTCACATGTCACTGTCATATTTTCTGAAAAATCCCTTCACCAGGGTTTCTTCTCCTGGGAAGTTGAGAAGCCTCAGAGAAAAATGTAAGTAATGATTATCTGATTCCCTTCTCCTGTGTTTGCTGCTTTGGAATGTGGTCTGGAGGTTGTTTACCAACTGATGCCTGTTTCATTGGTTTCATGTGAATTGTTTTTAATTAATGGCCAATCACCATCAGCTGTGTCAGACTCTGAAGAGTTTTTATTATCATCCTTTTAAGCCTTCTGTCTGTATCCTTTCTCTATTCTTTAGTATAGTTTTAGCATAACACTCTTTAATATAATATCATAAAATAATAAATCAGCCTTCTAAGAACCAAGGAGTCAGATTCCTTCATTCCTCCTCCATCTGGGGACCCCAGCAAATACCAAACTCACAGGCACAAACTCCTGTGCTTGATGCAGGAGCCCAGAACTGATCCAGAAGCAGAAAATCCAAAGGGGTTTGAAGATTTTTCTGTTGGAGTTGGGCTTTGAGGACAGCATGTAACAACTTCTTAAAGACTCTTGAAATGTCTGTTCTAGTAAAGCCTCAAGAGCTGAGTTATTAACCCTACGGGATTTTAGAAATCATAAAAGGGCTATTCAGCTGAAAATTACATCCAGCTCTTTTAAAATACATAATGGGGGTTTGGAAGTGCTCCATACACATCAATTGCATGCAGAACCTTGAGCCACTTTCTTCACAGGCCAGGCTGCTTCACCCAGTGCATTTATTTTTGACAGGTTTGTTTGTTTGAAAGTGAACAGCAGTTAGAGCAATTAGATCAATAAAAATTAATGCCTTTATAGGAAATACCTATTTGGCATTTGGGGAGAAATAAAGGACTCCTGTTCTACATCAGGTTTGGACAGACATCTGTATACTATGGAAAATGAGCCTTTTTTTATGTGAAAAGGAGTTTTGTTAATTGATTGAAGGTCTTTTAAATAAGCTATAGGGACTTAAAATTGATGGGTGAACTCCTGCATTTGTATTCCACACACAATATTCACTGTGCTGTGGTGGTTAGAGGAGTGCAGAGTCTCTCTGTGAGCATATATTTACATGCTCAAATATATTGTATTAAAATAGACGTATCATCTGTCATGTTGTTAAAATTGTTGGTAGTCAAGCTATGACATGTGATTGTCACGCTACAACATAAAGCTATATGGAATTTTTTCTCTTGATAAATTATTCCATATGCTCTGCCTCAATATATTTTATATATTAGTAACATTGTATTTATATATATAACAATATATTTTATATATTAGTAACATTAGTAAGAAAAACATTGAGGTGGCCTCCAATAGTAGGTCAGGATTGGGAATTGTATTGTCTGAGATATTCTGGGAGACATTTTGGAATATATGTTAATGTCGCTTTAGGCGATATTACTGTGCTTTAATTCTTAGACTTTTTCTTCCATTTCAGTCTCTATTTGTCATTTTTTTACACTTGTCTTCAGGTCATGAATTGTTTACAACTCTTTACATCTTGTTTGATTCAGCCATTCCCAATCCTTTCTGTTCAGACTGTTAGGGCTGTGTCTGAAGATCAAAATCTCAATGTGCAATTTGTTTTTCTGATACCCCACCTTTAACCCTTGTGGTTTTGAAGACATTGTGGCTTTTATTTAGCATGTGAAGATTCCAGTAGCCCTCTGGATTCCCTGCTTAACCATCTCTTCTTTAACTCTGGAGGGTTTTTTAAGTCTAATTTCCATAAGTCTCCAGAATAACACAGTGAGCTTGGAGTTGAACACAGTCAATACATACAAATACAATATCCAAAATGTGTATTTTTATCTGTGTTTGCTGAAGATGTCCTGTGGGATGTGTAGGTGTGGCAGCAGTTCTGGCCATAGAGAGCAAGGCACGGCTTTCCCAGGTGGTGTCCTGGGGAAGGCTGTGAGAAGATCAGAGAAAAAAATGATAATTCTTATCTTCACTTTATGATAGATGAGTAATGCAGTGATTGTCTCTCACAATTAACAGACAAATATAATGTATATAGGTTAAGGAAAGTTTTATAGATTTATAGTTATGTTGTACCCCCTCATGTGGTTATCAAGGGACAGCTGGGGTTGGGACATCTGGGAGGGCTGGCTTGTCACTATTGAACTCCAATCATGGTTTGAGGAGATCTCCATCACTGGACAGCAAAGAAGGGCTTGATGGACAGAACTTTGGGAGGGGCTAAAGGGTTAAAAAGGGGAAACCCCCAATGTGTGGGGGAGAGAGAGCACATGGTGGGGAAAATCCTTTGCTCCCAGCACCATAAGTTTTTTTCTCTACTCAGTCTTCTGTTGTATTTTTGATAAGGTTTAATAAACCTTCCTAAACGATGAAAAGTGAGTAACCATTCCTCACAACTTGCTGTCCCTGTTGCTGTGCACATGTGGAATGTGTTATGGAGATTTGTTTATCAAAGGGTGGTTTCTTGACTGGCCAATGGTGACGGTGTTTGGATTCAAGGACCAGTTGAGTCCACCTGTATTGTGACTGTCTGGAAGGGTGATGGGTTTCTTAATAAGTATAGTTAAATAAATTGATGGATCAGCCTTCTGAGGAGCATGGAGTCAATGCTAATTACTGCCTGGCCAGGGCTGCTGTGCTGCCACAGGCAGGGGCTGTAGGAGCACCTCTGCTCGTGTGTCCCCTCTGTGCAGAGCCATGCTGGGCACCCTGGGGCCCTTCACCTGCCCTGCCTGCCTGCCCAGTCCCAGTGCTGGATTTGCAACCAGAAAGCACTGCTGTACCTGCAGCTGCCTCTGAAAAAGAAGCTTATTGTCTGACAAGCTGCCTGGGATGCTGCTCTGAGTCAGCCACGCCTGACTCTCCTTTGGCCATGGTTGCTGTTTGCTGTGTGGCATTCTCTGGATGTTGGGGCATGCTAATACTCAAAATGTTTGTAGCTAATCAGGGCATTGCTCACTGCAATCAAACTCTAGTTCCTAAACTGGCTAAATTATTTTCTGACACTGTAGCTATTAAGATAGTTATGACCTTTCTCACTCTGACACTGGAGTGTCTCAATTCTCTTCCAGTCATTTGTTGCTATGATAAACTCTGAAGTGAGTATTGGGAATCTTCTGTACAGGCAGACGCTCTGGCTCATGTTCATTTAAATTCAGACTTATAAATAAGAGATGAGGCTCAGGAGTCTCTCTGGAATATCCAATATGTTTTAACCTGCCAGGCTGTTGGCTGACACTGCTGTTCCCCACTGATAAAGGCGTATGAGAGGTGTGTAAGAATGAAACTCCACTCTTAAAAACAATCATTTAACTGTAAGACCTTCAGCTGGTTAAAATGTGGTGGTGAGTGAGTGGCTGGCAGTGTGGAGGCTGGCACAGCTCTGTTGTGCTATGATAGCACCCTTCCCTTTGAGCTGTGCTGAGAGCAGAGCAAAGCACACACACTGCTCTCCTTGGCTTTGCTCTGCTCTATGGTACATTACATCCTCCTTGGTTTAGAATTAAATGACTCATGGCAGAGCAGAAAGCAGTGAAATTGCTGATTTCTCTAGGCTGGATGACAGATGGGTGCAGATGAGGGGTGCAGCCCGTGGTACCAGCACTGCTGTGCCAGGGCTCAGTGCTGGGTGTCCCCGTGGATGCTCAGCACTGCTGGTGTCCCCACGGATTATGGGCACTGATGCTGAGCTCCTGGCTGGCTCTGGAAGCTGCTGAGTGCATTTGGCATTTGTACGAGGTTCTGTTTAAAATTGAGCAGGTGTTGTTAGCCATGTGTCTGTTTAAACAAAGGTATTGCCTCAACCTATGTGTCACTTTTCACCTTAACTTCCATCAAAACAAGAAAACACAGGTGCCCTGCTATTCAGGCATCTAAAATCCATGGTGATTTTTCTTTTAGACTGTAATAACAGTGTTACTTAGGACATTCAAGATACAGTTTAATAAATAATAAAAACTTTAATTTAGACTTCCAAAATTTTCTTAATGTGTCCCAAAGAATCTTTATGATTACTTCATACCAACTACTAATGCCCTTTTCTGCATATTGATCAGAAAAGAGTTTTTCTGTGGCTTGGAGTGGTTTTTTTTGTTTGTTTCTTTTTGTTGCCTTGACCTAGGAGCCTCTTTTCACCTTAACTTCCACCAAAACAAGAAAACACAGGTGCCCTGGTGTTCAGGCATCTAAAATCCATGGTGATTTTTATTTTGGACTGTAATAAATGTTAGTGTCACTTAGGATATTTAAGATACAGTTTAATAAATAATAAAAACTTAATTTAGACTTTGAAAGCGCTCTTGTTAATGTGTCCCAAAGAATCTTTATGATTACTTTATACCAACTACTAATGCCCTTTTCTGCATATTGATCAGAAAAGGGTTTTTCTGTGGCTTGGGGTGTTTTTTTGTTTGTTTCTTTTTGTTGCCTTGACCTAGGAGCCTCTTTTCACCTTAACTTCCACCAAAACAAGAAAACACAGGTGCCCTGGTGTTCAGGCATCTAAAATCCATGGTGATTTATTTTGGACTGTAATAAATGTTAGTGTCACTTAGGATATTTAAGATACAATTTAATAAATAATAAAAAACTTAATTTAGACTTTGAAAGCGCTCTTGTTAATGTGTCCCAAAGAATCTTTATGATTACTTTATACCAACTACTAAAGCCCCTTTCTGCATATTGATCAGAAAAGGGTTTTTCTGTGGCTTGGGGTGGTTTTTTTGGTTTGTTTCTTTTTGTTGCCTTGACCTAGGAGCCTCTTTTCACCTTAACTTCCACCAAAACAAGAAAACACAGGTGCCCTGGTGTTCAGGCATCTAAAATCCATGGTGATTTTTTTTTTTTAGACTGTAATAACAGTGTTACAGTGTTACTTAGGACATCTAAGATACAGTTTAATAAATAATAAAAAAACTTAATTTAGACTTCTTATTAATGTGTCCCAAAGAATCTTTATGATTACTTCATGCCAAGGTAAGGAACTACTAATGCCCTTTTCTGCATATTGATCAGACAAGGTTTTTCTGTGGCTTGGGGTGGTTTTTTTGTTTGTTTCTTTTTGTTGTTGTTGACTTAGTTTGGTTTGAGTTGTTTGGTTTTTTTACTTCTTTCTCGCAGCAAGACCCAATTTTAGTCCTCCTTTGATGTTTTTTAGTTTCTGCAGGTTCAGGCACTTATAGGAGATCCAAAGGAGCTTTTAGATATCTCTGTTCTTTATTCCTTTGGGGTCAGTCAGGCCCTGATCTCACAAGTACACCTGCAGTTTATTTTTATGTGCATGAGTAGTCTCAGTTCAGTTCAAATGTGTTTGCAGCATGAGGGTCTGTGATTTTCTATAAACACTGGCTCTGATGATGCTCTTTTTAGAACTTAGATTGGTTATAAATCTTGATGGCAATGGCTAAATTTCCATGTGATGTGTATCTGTGAATGGAGAAACTTCAGATAATGTAAGGAATCCTTTTGAATTATGTTTTTAACCAGTCACATCAATATCTGTAATAAATTCCTTAATTTTACTTGACTCAACAGCAGTGATAAAAAGTTTTGGGTTTTTTCACTCTTTCCTCCCTTCTGGGGAAAAGCAGAGCCTATTTTTCTAATATTTGAAACTTCTTGGCTTTTAAAAATTAGCTTGAAATACCTCCAGGAACATTTCTTGGCCGACTTCAAGGCAGCTCCCAAAATACAGTAATGCTTTTGAAAGTCAAATTAAAGGTTTGTTTCATTTAAGTTGTATAGCTGGATAAGATTAAACAAAGTGCCCTACTTGCACACAGCAATCTATGTGGAATGGTTTTTTGATCGTCTTCATGCATATCTAAAATACACCTCCAATTTCTTTTCAGGATCTGGGCTTATTCAGCTCTTACCATAATGGTTCATTAGCCTCCTAGGCTTTTTCTTAAGAGTTGCAGTCAATTTCCCAGCTTTGCTGTTTTACATTAAATTGCTTCGATTTCCTAAATATAGAAAGGGAAGAGAACAAGCAGGAATCGTGGCAAGAGGGGTTATTCAGTGCAGATACATCATTTCTGCTTCACAGCATACTTCCAATATTGCAAAGTTTTTGCCCCTGGCTGCAACTGTGCTAAATTTATCAAGTATTCTCAATTCTTAGAGGGTGATTTAAGTATATGCTGCTGATATTGCTTCTTGTTGGTGCTTGTTATTTTGAGATCAATGGGACTTAACATGGGCAGAGAGGCAGGAAAATGGTGAAACCTTCATCTCTCTGCAGCATTCTGCAGTGTCCCAGTGAAAATCTCTTTGAAAAGCCAGTGGTTACTCATCCAGATACTTGCCCTGAATGTCACTGAAATGAAAAATCTCTGTAGTATATATCTCTGGGACATGCTTTCTGGGCCTTGTGGCAGTGTGCTGTTGTGGCAGACACAGATGATGTGAATCTCTCTGAACTGTGTGTGTAACTGCATGGAGAGCTTTTTGTGTTTACCTTCCATCCTCAGGAAATTCAGGAGAGGCACTGGAGCCTCCTGAGCAAAGCTTTTCTGAAGGGATGAATTCTGCCCTTGCTCTGGCCATTGCATGATCGGTTCCCAATTAATGATCAAGTTATACTGTGATTTATGCTGCAGCTCAGAGGCAGATCAGCAGGGTCTGGAGGTGTTCTCTGGACCTGTGGAGCTGGGGGATGAAGGAAGGGGTGGCCTGGCTTAGGGTGTGCTGGAGCTGTGGGAAGGGCTCTGTCCCTTCCCCTTCTGTCATCTTTTTGGGTAGGAGTGACAAGGCAGGGGCAGCAGCACCATCACCAGGTACAGCTGCTCCCAGAGCCCCCAGTGCCGGGCATTTCATCCTGTGCCTTTCACTGCACAGGGTTTTCCCCATACATAACATTTCCCTGCTATGTGCTCTGTTCAGCACCACCCTCAGCCCATCCAGGAGCTCAGCATCCACACAGCCCCCTGTTCACTCTGCTGGGATGGAGACGAGAATTGAAAGAGCAGAAGGAAGGAGACCTGTGAGTTGAGCAAAGGTGAAGAACAGGACAGAAAAACCCCCAAGCGGTGATGCAGTGTAGGATAGTTGGGATGGACACAGATGAGAGATCTCTGCAGCCAGGTCGTGGAATTTGGGGTTTATAGCAAAGGGCCTGGGTGCAGGGCCCTGCTGGGATTTGGGGTTTATTGCACAGGGCCTGGGTGCAGGGCCCTGCTGGGAGCTGCCAAACACAGCTCAGAGCAGGCCTGAGAGGAGAGAGGGTGAGAGAGTAAAAAGGGTAAGAGCGTGACGTTCCCATTCCAATACAATAAATCTTCTTCTGTGCTGAATAAGAATCATTACATCACCATACTGTGTTACGTTTTAAACCCTAAAAACTCTTCTTTGAGCCCCTTCTGCCAAGCTGTAGGGTCTGCTCCGACCCTCGGAACTGTCTGCAAGCAGAGGGTGTTGTTCCATCAAAACACCATTGTTTTCCAGTTGTTCAGTGCCTAAGGCATCTCAAAGCTTGCTTTCACTTCAATCTCACTTATAGTTTCCATATTCTCAAAATCTTTTGCCAGACAATCATATTGATAAGGCTTTCCTGTTCCATCTTCCCCAGCAATGCAGCAGATCCCTCAGCAGGTGCTGCCCAGGCAGTGCCCCAGGGGTGCCCCAGCCCCTTCTCCCTGTGTTTTCCTGCCCAGCACGGCAGCTCCTGGCCTGGGATATCCCTGTGCTCAGGCCAGGCCAGGCCCTGGCTCTGTTTCCTCCCTCTGTGTTCTCCCTGCCACAGACAAAGGGAATTCCAGCCAGCCAGGCTCAGTGCAACAATTAGGAAGTGGTTCTAAAGAGGTTCAGTCCTTTTTTTTGATGTGTAATGTGCTCTTTCAGTCCAGTTTTACCCCTGTGATTCCAGGTGTTTGTGAGCTTGGTAACTTTGTTCAAAGTTTTGGAAGCTCCAGCAGAGTGGGAGAAGCTCAGGGACCCACAAATCTTAGCACAGCCCATCAAGATTGATTTTTTCAGAAACTGCTCCCTTCAGATCTTACAATCTACCAGTTTACATGGGGTGAGACATTCCTTCAACCAAATCTGTCCATAAACCCAATGTAAATGTACAAGGAAATTGCTGACCTCTTAATTAACCACTTCCATAAAATCTGCTATTAACCCTGCTCCAGAGAGTTTTAATACCTTTTGTACCATTACACTGAAAGGCAATTTAATGAATACATGGCTTATTTCTCCTGATATTTAATCTTTTAACGCTTTCTTGGCAAGTTTCTTTGTGGACTCAAAAGCAGCTCCAGGCTGTGGGACTCCTGCATTTTGCAGTACCCTGTGAACTACAACCTGGAGAGAATACAGAGCATTATGTATTTCCTGTTAGGAGTAAGATCTGGGCCATAAATATAATTTTCAATATGGGAAACAAGACCAAATATTGGCTGCACAATAGTAGAAATTGTAGGGGGTGACTTCTTTTGAAGGGTCATTGATGTTCTGTGTATTTCATGGTCTGCAGTGTTGTCCTGCCAAATTATTATTCCATGGCAGCACAAAATACTTCCCTGAATTTCATGCCATGAAACACTGTCTGCTGCCATTGAGATGAATTTCTTTTATGCAGATGAATTTCTTTTATGCAGCTCAAGGTTTTGCCATGCTGGAAGACTCTTTAATGGCAGCCTGCTGCATTTCATTGTTTCTGCCTCAGCCTTGTAAGAAATGGAGTTGAGTTTTCAACCATCCTTATGTTGCTTTCTGTATGTATTTTCTCATGTTTCTAATATACTTCTCATTCCTCAGTGGCCAAGGAACAGTTCAAAATCTCTCAGTGCACGTGAGAATAACTGAGTGAGTTTTTTGCCCTCTGGAAATGGGATGGTGAGCATCCTTCCTTGAAAGAGAAGACGATTGTATCAGTTTTTGCCTAGAAATTCTTGTTTTGAAAAGCCAATCAGTGCACAGTGAAAAGCAAATATCTTGATGGGCAAATAAACTGGGAGGATTGTGGAGGTTTGAAAGGGGATTTCTACTTTGTTGTCTTCTTTTCCCCATTAATGTATTGTTAGAAAAGCATTCATAGAACCAAATGTAAATGTTGGAAAACAAATTCTTTTATTTTTGAGCGTTTGATTTATATGTTTTAAATGCATATTGTTGGAGAGTTTCAGAGTTATGAACCATAAAGATGAAGAGGATGACAACTGGCAAGAGTGAATAGGAAACAAAAGATTGTGTTGCTGTTGAAACGAAGCAATCATTTTTATGGAAAGTTTCTGTGCAACACTAAATTGAGATGAATGAACACAAAATCTTTTGCATTAATGATTTACTTTCTAGTCTGTACATATTAGTCAGCTTTTAATTACAGTTAAATAGTTTTTAATCTTTCTTTATGATAGGTCTACAGTACATTCAGAGAGGAACACTGAAGCATGTGAAGGATTTAAGTTTTGTAATTTGTGCTTTCTAGTTAAGCAGAAATAGATGTATTCTCTGCCCATTTGGTTTCCTGCAGAAAGATAAGGCAATATCTACATTTTGGGGCAGAAGAGGTAAAATATAGGAAGGATTGAAACTGTAGCAGTGATTTGCAGAGGCTTTCAGGGATGTTTATTTTGTCAAGTGATGTTTATTTTGTCAAGTGATAACGAACTGGTAAATATTTAAGTTATAAAACAGACAGAACTGGTATTTGAGCTGCTAAAGTCTATTTTAAATAGAGTGATCCATGAATGCTGAACTAAGTCACAGATATTCTTTGACTTTAGCCTCTTGTATGGATAAATGTGTTGATAAATGGCCAGTCCTTATTCTCTGACATGTTTGATGTATTTGTGAAGTTGCCTTGGCAGTTCACTCCCAAATATGATTTTTGATTTTAAAAAACCTTTGATTTTAAGAAAACTTTCCTCATTTGCTACAGAATTGCATTTTTATTTTTTTTTAAGTGTCACAGTCATCATCACTTTACTTTTAATTAGCACTTGTTTTTTTCCTGATTTCGGGGCAGCATGCATGCTTCGAGGGCACAGTTAAAATGCTCCCTTTTGCAAAAGCTTCCCAGCAGCTTTCCCAGTGAGCCTGCAGTGCTGGGGATGTGGGAAATGTGGAGCAGAGCCCTCCCAGCCTTGGCAGGCACGAGGGGCTTTTGTTTTCCTGGGGGTTTTGTTCTGGAGGTGCTGCTGTGCTCGGTGTGACTTGAAAGCAGAGGGAGAAGGTGAAGCTGCAGCTCCTCAGATCTGTCTGCTGGATCCTGGAAGGCAGCATGGGGTAAGTGCAGGCTCTTTTGTAAATGTTTTCTTTTGAGCATGTACCCAGCAGGGGACAGAAGGTGACACAGGCTGCTGGCAGAGCAGAGGTCACTTCTCTGTAATGAAGGGGAAAGGAACAGAGGGTGAGCATGAGCCAAAAATAACTGAATTCATTGTTGCTCAGAGCACAGAGCGAGGAGGAAAACCTGCCTGCTCTAAGGAAGTTTATTCTGTACAAAATTTGATGCTTTCCAAGCAATTGATGGAAAGGATATAAAAACATGGCATCAGATGCTTCATTGTAGATTCCTGTGGAATCTTTTTGGAGGAAGGAAGTTTGACAGTGCACTGAGAGAAAACTCAATATGGTGATACTGTTGAACTGCCACAGAGAAACTATATCTGTGCTCAAGAGTTTCAATTATTTAAAATTGTAGGAAAACTTTGTTAATTGGTGTTACCTCAGATTTTCAGTGGTACCTCAGTTTCTGTCTGGCTCACTAGAGCCAGGTGAGGCTCCTCATGCTGATGGATTGGAAATGCCTGTGTGTGCTTTGGAGATTGGCACAGCTGATCCCCTCAGCTGTGGGCAGTGAAGTCATTAAAGATTCTCACTGAAATACCTGGATGTTCATCTTGTAGCTGAGTGAGGCTTTTTACAGCATTCCTTCTGGGGCTGGCATTTTGGAATTACCGAAACAATGGGGGGTGAGGAGGACAATGCCTTGCAGAATTCACCAAGAGGTTTGTGGAGGAGGATGGAAGGAGCACAGAGTGGACCTTGAGGATGTGAAATACTTTGCATTGCCCCCAAGAGCCTTTGTCTCACTGCAGAATTCAGGGAGGCAGTAGGAATCTGCAGCTGGACAAAGAGATTGACCATGAGACCTGCATCTCAGAGGATGCTGACACCACAGCAGTGCCCAAACCCAAGGTGTGCTCAGAGCTGGGCATAAATCTGAGGTCAGTGGGGATTTTCCATATGGGCTTCAGGTTCAAACCTTTCCAGTGAGTGGTTTTGGAAAGCCTGTGAGACTGTTTGTGCAGTCTTCACCCAGCTCTGTGGTTTGGAGCACTGTGAGCCTCTGTCTGCTACCCAGATTATGGAAAAGTTGCTTCCCAGTGCCTGTGGTGGCAGACTTTTGGAAGTATGATGTCACACCCAAAGTGATTTTAAAAATAGACCTGTCTCTCCTGCTGCCTTGTTTTTGTGCAGTTTGTATCCTGTCCTTTCAAAGGCTACAATGAATAATTTACAAGGCAATAGACCTTCAAGTTTATTTTAGTTTCACAAAGTGATTTCTTGAAAGGACTTATTTGCATAATGCATTTTTGGTTGTTTTAAGATAAAACCACAATTAAATAAGAAATATAACTATCACAGCAAAACAGAGCCAGAGGCTTTTGAGTTGGGAGTGCAGCTATTTGCAGGAAGTCTGTGCTGGGATACAACATCAAAATTACTTGAGCTTGGGAGAGTTAAATGACTTGGTCATCTCCAAGGTGGATTTGCAATGTAAATGTGTGAGATCCACATGAAAGGCAGTAGATATGGAGAAGGAAGCACAGCATTTACTTGCCCTAGTGTGTCCTTTCTTGCCAGGTTTAAGAAGTTCTCCAAAATTAGCCAGAAGTGCTGTGGGATCACGAGCCTGCAAAGCATGACAATTGTACATAATCTTGTGAGAAATAAAATCACTGCCTCGTTTTCTCAGCAGATCTAAATTGCTGTGCAAAATTGAGCTGTTATGTTAAATGGGTAAGGAGCCCTTCTTGCTTGCTACGGCTTGGTGCCAGCATCCAGTGTGCCTTGGAGTGGCTCCTACTTGAGTTATCTCTTAGTTCTCATGGTAGATGGAGGTAGTGAATAATAACAATAATAGCAGTGAGCAGAATGAGGTTTTCCCCCTGATTTTTAGGGAGTAGATAAATCCCAAGGATTCATTTTTCAGTGGTTAAGAAATGATCTGGCTGTGGACTTGGGGATCTTGACAGCATTGTAGTAAAAGTGATGTAAATTGGAGAGATATTGGGAGCTGTTGAGCCTAAATTGATGTGATTATTCAGGCACTGGGAACCTGAAGTAGTTCAGGACTGGTTTGTGGTGGAAGGAACAGAGTAATCTGGGCTGTTTCTGGAGCATTTGTACTTGCACAGCTTTTGAAGACAGAATATTAAGTCCACTCTGAAAAGCTCCCGGGAAATGAGCAAGTTATTTTTATTATCTGATCAGCAAGTTTATGAGAAAATTTAATTTTTAAATCATAAATTTGGAGCATGTGGTGCTTGCACTGTGCAGATTCTCAGCCAAGAATGGGTTAAAATTTGGAAAGAACCCCTCCCAAACAAACCTTTCCTGTTTTGCAGTGTTTTGTCCCATGACACTTCTCCCCCTGGTTCTCATTATTTAGTGGCCATCAGGATGTCCCATGCTTTGGAGACAGCCTGTGCTACCACAGGGCAGCCAAACTACCCTGGTCACCACCCCCTTCCCCCTTTTGTGTTCTTTCATGTTCTCTATCTCCCATTGAAAGGATTTTACCTGATATTGTGGCTATTTATATTTATTTTGGGGTGTTTGTGTGTACAAACCTATTAGGGCTTCTCTATGTAGCCTAGGGAAGACAGAGATTAGAAAATGAGCAGACTTGGTGCATTACAGTGTGGTGATCATTGAGGCCTGTGCTTTATTTCTCTGCTTGGAAAGGGTTAAAATATTTTCTTTTACTGATAATAGTATTATAGCAATATTTTGTCAGTTTTTAGCATCTCAAAGTAAGTCTTATATAAAAGCTGGGAGTTGACACAACAAGGTATAAGGAATAAAAAATAAAAAGTTGTCAAATACCTCCTTCATTTAAATAACTGTCTGAAATAATATAAATGGCATGTTAATAGTATATAATATCAGGAATATCATAAATATATGCCTGAAAAGTCTTTTTTTCTTGGGCGAGGAAAAAAAAAAGTTCAACATTCTGCATTCAGGTGGCAGAAAATTGCTTATCTGGGCAGGACAGTGCAGTTGGGTTTCTATTTTGGTCCCTTCAGAAGCAGAGTGCAGTAGCACACAGGGCAGATGATGCTGTTAATCACTGCAAGCACTTGAGCAGCACTAAATAATCTGTGCCCATGGAACTTCCAGGAGAGCTGGGGGCTGGAAATGTCCTGCTATCAATCACTGTGATGGGAAAGAATTGATAGGTGACCTTTGGGTTTGGAGGCACAAGCTCCATCCCACAATTTGGGGATGATTTTGGTGGATTTCACAGCAGGACTTGCTCAGGTGTCTGCCCTGCTGCTGTGGGAGCTCCCAGTTTGGCACTGGTGTTGCTGGTGTGGGGCCAGCAGGGTCAGGCTGGGCTGGGCTGCTGGGATTCTGCTTCCCTGGAAGGGAAGGACCCCAGCCCTGCACTGATAGGATTTGTAGGGTTTTGGGCACAGGGAAAACCTCCAGCCCTTCAACTGCTGGATTTGTGGGGTTGTGCATGCAGGGAAATCTCCCAGCCCTGTAGCTGCTGGATTTGTGGGGTTTTGGGCACAGGGAAAACCTCCAGCCCTTCAACTGCTGGATTTGTGGGGTTGTGTATGCAGGGAAAACTCCCAGGCCTGTAGCTGCTGGATTTGTGGGCTTTTGGGCACACAGGAAAAGCCCCCAGCCCTGCACTGTTGGATTTGTGGGGTTTTGGGAACAGGGAATATCCCCAGTCCTTCAACTGCTGGATTTGTGGGGTTTTGGGCACAGAGAAAACACCCAGCCCCGTAGCTGCTGGATTTATGGGGTTTGGGCACAGGGAAAGCCTCCAGCCCTATAGCTTCTGGATTTGTGGGGTTTTGGGCACAGGGAAGGTGAGTTTGTGCATACAGGGAAAACCCTCTGCCCTTCAGCTGATGCACCTGGGGATCTGTGGGCACAGGGAGAGCCCCCAGGCCTTCAGCTGCTGGATTTGTGGGATTTTGCATCCAGGGAAAGCATCCAGCCCTGCATTGCTGGGATTTGTATGGTTGTGCATGCAGGGAAAGCCCTGAGCCCTGTAGCTGCTGGATTCATGGGGTTTTGGGCACAGGGAAAGGCCCAGCCACGCACTGCTGGATTGTGGGGTTGTGCCCACAAAGAAAGCCCCCAGACCTTCAGTTGCTGGATTTGTAGGGTTGTGCATGCAGGGAAAGCCCCCAGCCATGCACTGCTTGATTTGTGGGGTTTGGGGCACAGGGAAAGACCCCAGCCCTGCTCTGCTGGGTTTGTAGGGTTTGGGGCACAGGGAAAGGCCCAGCCATGCACTGCTTGATTTGTGGGGTTTGGGGCACAGGGAAAGACCCCAGCCCTGCTCTGCTGGGTTTGTAGGGTTTGGGGCACAGGGAAAGGCCCAGCCATGCACTGCTTGATTTGTGGGGTTTGGGGCACAGGGAAAGACCCCAGCCCTGCTCTGCTGTGTTTGTGGGGTTTGGGGCAGGTTTCCCACCCAGCTCTGGGGCTCACTTGCAGCTCTGTGCAGGGGTGTAGATAAAAGCTAATAAAAGTAGATAAAAGTTAATCAGAAAATTGCTTTGTCCAGAGAAATAACAAATAAGTTATAAAGCCTGCTGGACTTTGCCATCTTTTTGTGCTCATGGACAGCTGAAGGGTCACTTGGTATTTCTTATTGTTGTGTAAGTTCTCTTAATTCATCTGTGGCATATGGTAAGTCATAGTTGTTGCATGTGAAATGGAGGACATGCAGGGATGAACTTTATTCCAAACTCCTAATTCCCAAGTAAGACTATGACCCAACGAGTCGGAAAGAGTTGTGTTTTTCAATTCATGAGATAATCAAAATTTATTGAATGTCAATTGAGTGAGTGCTGAATAAATGGCTGTGTAAAAGAGTAATAATTTATCTGTGCTTTGGAAGGGAATGGGTAGGAGAAGACAATAAAAAACCCCTCAAATTCATCTGCAGTGAATATTCATCCTTATAAACTAAAACTTTAATATTGGCTTTATAATGCTATGGTGATTATGGAATTTCTGGAGCCACAGGATTTGTGCCCAGGTAACCAACTTTTTGGCTGTTGTTCAACATATTAAAAACCTGTCTGAACCTCAGTGTACAAAGGGTCCCTGGCACCTTTGTTTTAACTTGGCAATTTCATATCTTTTGTTCATGGTTAACTAAATTCTCATTTGAGATCTGTAAGCATTTAACTGGAATTGATCATATCTTCAGGTGAGATTCTATTTTACTCGAGCATTCAGATGAAAAGGTAATTGATGATTTAATATTTTTACTGGACAGGGCATAAAGCTATTTACATCACTGAGTGTTTCTCATTTTATCTTCCTTTACTCACACAATAATGAATTAATGAATATCAGACAAGTGTGTTATTGCATACTGCAGGATCAATTTTCATTTGAAAATGTTGCTTTTCCTGCAGCTGCAGGGGATCAATTCTGGTGTGGCAATTGGTTTGGGATGTTCATGTGTCTTTGTTGGTGTGTTTGAGAACTCAGGTGTGATCAGCACCACCTGAGTGAGAAGTTTTTCTATTTGAAGTTATTTCCTTAAAATATGGGAGGCCTTGGGAAAACAAAACCCTTGTTCACTGCAGGCATGTCAGAAATTAAACTGTTCTTAACTAATGAGGTAAAAGCAGCTGGTTTTGCAAGTCAGCAGCATCAGTTCATCAGTGAGAACTTGCTGGGAATTGCTGTCATTAATAATTCATCCTTTAGGTCACTGGTTTTGCACAGCCAGAGTTGTTTAATCAGTTGTGCAAGCAGTGCTGGCAGTGGGAAGATCAGGAGCTGCCACTCTGCCAGTGATTTCCTGGGATTTCAGTACCGGGGCAACAGTGGGATTAAACATCACAAATTGGATAAAATCATTTCAGTCATCTCTTCTTTTTCTTTTTTTTTTTTTTTCTCTTTCCTCTTCTCCTTTCCTTTTTTTTTTTTTTTTTTTTTTTTTTTTCCCTTTATTTGCTTGTTGTGCTTTATCATTATTATTGCTGTCATAAAGATATCCTAAGGAAAACACTGTGCCTATTTGGAGGAGTTTGCCACAGATGTTGGTGTTCCCAGCTCAAACCATGTCTTGCCCTACTCCTATCAGATGGTTTTTATACAGCTTGTAAGAACTCCTCAAAATTGATTTATTTTCTGATTTTATTTATGCTTCTCTTTGCCTTAGCAATAGAAACACTCTTGTTTTATCCAAGTTTTTCCTTCCTGTATTCTTTCAAGTGTAGGATTTTCCAACTGTTGATCTCTGCATGAACTTACAAGATACTGAATTTCAATGGATTTCCAAATTTCCACAATTTCTTTGTAACTTTGTTCAGCTGGTTTGAATAGTGGGAAATGAGAACCATTATTATTTGCAAGTCATTATGAGTGTTGTTTCTTTTTTTATTGCAAGCTACTTCTAGACTAGACTGTCTGTATATGGGAGAAATATTTTTCACCTATTAACTGACTGTCCTGTCCCACTGCCAATAATGTTTAGATGTCAACACGTTGTTTGTTATTACTTTATAAAATAACATTTTAAACATTTGGTTTCTTCAAGGTTATTCTTGACCCTGATTATCCTGAGTAGCCCCTGATGTTGAATTTGCATGAGAGCTCACTAAATTGACTTGAGGAGATCTCATGAAATTAAACATCTATCTATAAAAGGTATCTCTGGATTTAGTGTCATATGTCTTTTCTCTCTAATGTTAAAACATTTTTGTGGTCATTTCTATTTGCTTTGGGGTAGGATCTGATAAAACAAATTGCTACCTGCTATGTGAGTCACCCATGTAATGGTTGATTTAATATTTTTGTCTATTTGGTCATGAATTAAGTTGTCAGAGAGAAAAGAAACTATGTTGGGTTCCTATCAAGTAAGGGAAACTACTTTGTGATTTTTTTAATAGAAAAAATGTGACAAAATTCTCATCTTTGTCCTGCAGACTGCAAAGACTGCCAAGCTTCAGCAGCCCAAGGAGCTGTTTAGGAGTTGCAGCCTGAGGAGTTTCCCTTTGCCTCCATCCCCAAGGAAGGACATCTCTAAACTCACTTATTGTGATAAATGACTTTAGAGTATTCAGTTCATGTATCTTATATTTTCTTTGTGAATCTTGAGGGCAGGAAAAACCATTCCCTTCCTTGCAGAGACTGTGTTTTCCCCATTACTCCACACTTGTAGTTTTCAAAGCTGCTGCTTTGGTTTCAGAACTGAAGAGAATGTTGTGTGGCCATTTTTACTTTTTTCCTGTGTTTACTAGTGAGTTTAAAATTGCCAATTACCTACATGTAAATCTGGCTCAGTCCATATGCTCTATAAGTATTTAATTCCTTAAATCCTATATATGCAGGAAAATGAACTGTTTCACTCAGTAATGATGCAGGATATGAAATGAAAATCATTGTGTAGTCCTGTGATGTATTTCTACAATGAGAAAGTTATAAAAGCCATAAAGGTTTGATACCAAATGTCCAATTTAGATACTACATGAATAGGATTTGCTCAGAGCATTGCCCAAAATGCATCATATTGCCAGTAAAATCATGATATAAATATGTAATTGTAAAATGCGGGACAAAATAGAAACAAACATCTAAAACTCAATGAAAACCACAAGGAAAATGAAAATTCTGAGCTTCTTACTCGCAAGTGGAAATAATGAGGAGCAACCTTCTAATGAAGTTCCCTCAGTAACTCCTCTGGTTGTCAGCAGCACACATTAATTTGTTTCCATGGTTTTGTGGGGAAGTTGCTTGTCTTGCTGAACAATCTGCTTTGATGCAGAAACTCGAGGCTGTTTTCTGCTGAGTAAGGCTGGGCTGTCATTGAAGATGCTCAGAAAGATTGTTCATAAAACAGCTGAATCCTGTCTAAGTAGAGAAGGCCATAGTGACTGTGTAAATGGAGTTTCTTGGTGACACAATTAGTATTTATAAATTAACTTACCTTTAATGAAGGTATTTTTAGTCATGAATGAGAAATTAATCTTTCATAGATTGTCTGCAAATACTTTTGCAACAAAATTCCCTTTTCTGTTCCACTGAGGGAGTTACTACCTTATCCCAACTGTGCTGTTCTGTCAGAGAAACAATTTTTATGCTTTTCAGTAAAATTAGACATGTCCAGATTTTCAAAATACTCTTCTAAATAGGTGTAAAAGACAATCTTTCCAGTAATTTTTTATATAATCAGTTACTTGAGTTTTACAGGCTAGGAAGACTTACGTAGAAAGTTTTATTTGACATTTGATAGTGCAATAGCAATGTCAGAGTTTTATGGAATCAGATAATTCTCATTGTGAACTGCTGCGGTTTCTGAGCTCTCTGATCTGTGCAGGCATCAGTGAGGAAGAGCAAAAACGGGTTGGGTTTTTCATGTTTGTTAATTTCTCTGCCAAATCTGAGTGCTGATAATTCTGTGTCCCTCAGCAGAGCGATGCTTTCAGTGTGTGGAGAGCAGGGAGGGGAGAGGTTCTCACATCAAGTGGAAAGGGGGAATTTCCTTCTTCAGCAGGTCCAGAAACTCCTGGGTATCCAGGGGTACCCAGCTGGAATCAGCATTTGGAGCCCTCTCTGTTGTCTTCAGGGGAAAATCTCTCTCTCATAGCCCTGCAGGCATTTCAGGGGTGTTTGACCTGCTCAAATCTGTGCAGGAAAGAGAGATCAGAAAGGAAATAAATGGTTCCTGAAATACCCAGGGCAGTGGGAGGCAATTGGGGATGCTAAATTTTGTGTTTTAGAGACTTTGTGACCTTCTGTCTTTAGCTGACTGTTGGAGTTGCTTTCCTTCCTCTTCATTAATTGGCATTATCTGTTCACGCTCATTAATGCTTTCTTCATTTTTGTTTGGCTGAATTTGGAAGCAGTAACAACCTGCAAACTGTTTTTTCTCTGCCTCAAGTAAGTCAGAATTTGAAACAAAGAACTGTGGTTTTCCACTCAAAGTTGTAATGGGCTTAAACTTTCTTATACAGAGAGTAGAAACCCACAAATTTGGGTTTCTACTCTCTGTATTTTGGGTTTCTTTACTAGCACAGACTGCCTGTTCTGTCTTTCAGTTTCCTAGTTTTTAATTTATTTACACCTACAGGACTACAAAATAGCCAACAGGACTTCTAAACAATAGAGTGTTCCCTTTTTCCAGTAGCGTATTAATATATTTTTATATGAAAATGGCTTTTGTGTCTAGCACAGTAAGAAACACAGGCTTGCAAACATTGTCTTGGACAGTTCAGGACATCTAAAAATATCCATAAACATCTTTTAAAAATGCAAAGATTAATCATTCTGGAATCTCTTGTAAGTTGTCAAATATTCCCTATGATCAAACCTGTTTTATTCACCCCTCAGTATCCTGAACTATCAAATTATAATTCCAAAAGTTCTGAGTGTGTAAAGAAATCCATGCTGTTAAGAGGGGGGCAATTCTTTCTGATGAGCACAAGAGTGGTGGCATTAAAAAAAACCCAGTAAAAATAAAAGATATGTAGAGACACTCAATCACAAGAGCTGGAGATATTCTTCAAAGTAAAAGAGGGGAGAGGAGAAATAATTTTTTAATGTTTACAGTAATTTTCTAACACATTTATGCTCTTGTCCTTGAATTGGCACAAAGTTCTGCAATCAATATGGTTTGGGTATTTGGAAACAAACTGATTTTATTTTATTGGATTTTTTAAAAATGTGGAAAACCAGATTCTATTTCAGCTTTATAGAATAATTATTCTTAATCATTTGCTTAGCAAAACAATTTATAAAGCAATGAAGGATAACGAACCATAAAGTTTTAATTTGCCTTTTTTAATTGAGTTGTTAATTAGGACCCCTCCACAGCTGGCAACTCCCAACTTGCTTTTTTGTTGCTTCTGTATCCAAGACAATTTCAGAAACCTAATCTGTCTTAGTTATTCCAAAAAGACACTTCCATGAATCAAATCTATAGGTGATTATGTTCTAACTGTGCTGAGGCTTCTGTGAGTGCATATTAATTATGTCCGTGGTTAATGATCAGGCAAGAAATATGGGAATGCCAGCAGTGATTGTTTAGCAGAAAGAGAAGAAATATCCTGTGTTCTCTGAAATTTTTAGTCCTTCCACCTCATTTAGGGTAGCAATTTAATGATCACATTATCCTGTGGGAGCATTGGGCTTAGCCTGACATTTTTGATGTAGGAGCACTGTTGAGATCTTGTTATCCATCATAATAAACACTGAAGCATCTATTTCATCTAGCTGCAAATGCTGCTTGTGAGTTTTGTTTTATTTCTATTTTAAATTGTAAATTTTACCCCTAATTAAGAATTTAAGCCAAGAGCTCTCAACTCCTCTCCTGAGCTTCAGGAAGCCAAGAACAGTTTATTGGCTCATGGAAGCTCTTTGGCTGAAGGGAAATGCCAAGAGAAAGATAAAATATACTTGAATCACCGGTAAAATGTCTGGGATTGATTGTAGTATTCCCCTTGACTGCTCTCAAAGAGCCTTTATCTACTAAGAACAAATTTTGGTTTCTACTCTCTGTATTTTGGGTTTCTGTACTAGCACAGGCTGCCTGTTCTGTCTTTCAGTTTCCTAGGGAAATTCCTGGTGTGCAGGAGGCTGTCCCTAACTCGGTTATTTAAAAGGCTACAGATTAATTTATTTTTAAAGTATCTAGCAGCAATTTGCAGCATCTGAGATGCATTTAGATGCCTTATGGTCTACTCAGAACAACCGTGTGCTTAAAGAGCCATGAAAAAAGGCACAAAGGTGCCTCTGTAAAGGGCAGCATGACCAGGAATGAGTGAAATTGGAACAGTCACAGATTCAGAGTGCAGGGAAGCAGTAGCTGGGGGCTGCTGTCCCAAGGGAACATCTGAGCTGGAATTTTTATGCATTATATATATATTTTTTTCTTTACCCAAAGCCAGTTCTTCATGGGAAAAGCACAGAGGAGGGATGGTGGGAAGGAATTACCTGCAGGTCCTCAGCCTCTAAAGACCTTTTACCCATATCCAAACTTCCAAGAAAGCAGCAGCAGCTGATTAATTTACAACATCAGGTTCTGGTGCCTAAGGGAACACATGCCAAGCACGAGTTGATAAGACAGGCTGGTGAATTATGACAGACACACTGATTTATACAGCAGATTCCGCACTTTTTTTTTTTCAGTTGAAGGCATGCCTTCCTATCACTTAGATGCCAGTCACTTTAGATGGGCCTGGGGCAGGGGGATGTAGAGTTTAAATTGTAAAATTATCCAGTTCAGAACTCTCTGGGGTGTCTTGGTTCACTTACATAGACACAGGCAATGTAGACAAGACACTCTGACACTGTGTGAATATTTTGTGCTCTTAACAGCTTCAGGAGCTGTCCGTGGCAGTGGTTTTGCTGTCACTTGATTTTATGCAAGAAATAGCCTGAAATCCCTCTCAGTTTAAATGGTGCTGGCTGCTCAGTGCTGTATTTTTAGATAACTAATATGGAAAAACGTGTGCTGAGAACATGCTGACTCACAGATTATTTAAATCCTGGAAACAAATGAGAGAAAATGCTAGGAAACAAATTTACTTCCCTCATTTTAATAGAAAGAGAAACTTAGACCTTGACATGTTTCCATTTGCAAGGTGGAATGGTCTTAAAATTCATAGAAATGTATTGCTGCTATTAGTGAATGATCAGAGCATTAACCGAGTTCCTGAGATGCTTTGTTATCAAGAGATTCATTTTCTGCTCTGTGAGCTTTACCTCCTTACTTTAGCATGCCCCAGCTATTTGCATTTCCTTGATAAATTTGAATTTTCAGAGCCCAACCTCTCTCTTCCCCCACCCCTCCCTAGATAAATCTCTACACAGCCTTAATAAGCAGCAGATTGCCTCAAAATGTTGTTATTCCATAAAAAAACACTGCAAAGGTGGTTCCTGTGGCCAATGCAAAGCTCAGCTGCTCTTTGCTGCTGCTGGGAAGGGGTGGTTGGGAACCAGAGAGAGGATGGGGATTTTCCCAATGGGTTCTGTGTGTTCCCTGCCCTGTGTCCTCTGGCCAGATGTGACAGCCCTGAGTAGGGAATGGCAGGATGGGTGTTAAAAATAGGTTAGAAACTGTTGTAAAATAATTGCTAGATCATTAAGAAAGTACGGTTAGTTTGGTTGTTATATTGTAAAAGGGGTTAAAAGGGTAGCTATAAGAAATAGGGTACTGAATGTACCATAACACACCTCAGTAAAGTGCACCACCCCACCTCAAGTGAAAAAGCTGATAAAAACGTGAGCAGGCTCCTGGTGCTGAAGTGATTTCAGCATTTATTTTAAGAAAAAGAAGGGCCCAAAGCAAGGGGGCCCAGGCTGAGCAGGAGCGTTCCCATTGAGGATGGAGCAGTGCTGGGGCTGCTCAGCAGCCATGGCCTTGATGTTCCAGATGGAGCAACACACCTTCCCCGGGCCAGAAGCCCCTTTTTATCCTGTTTTTTGTCCCTCTGGATTGGTTTCTTTTTGGATCCTTTATTTGCATGAAGGTTTAATGTGCTGGATTGGCCCATTGCAGTTCTATCCAGGCTGGCTCGTTTTGCTGGGGGGGTGCTGCACTTTACTTGGATGTAATTTCTTGTAACTACCCTTTTAACCCCTGTTACCCTAACCAAACTAACAGTACCTGTTAAAAAACGGGAGCAGGCTCCCAGTGCTAAAGTGATTTCAGCATTTATTATAATAAAAGAAATGCCCAAAGCAGGGGGACCCAGGCTGAGCAGGAGCGTTCCCATCCAGGATGGAGCAGTGCCAGCGCTGGGGATGCTCAGCAGGGATGGCACAGATAGAGGAGCATGAATTCAGTGGGTCAGAAGCCCCTTTTTATCCCATTTTTGTCACTTTGGGTTGGTTTCTGTTTGGATCCTTCATTTGCATGAAGGTTTAAGGTGCTTGATTGGCCCATTACAGTTCTGTCTGGCTCGTGGCGCACTTTGCTGAGGTGTGTTATGGTGCATTGAGTACCATATTTCTTACAACTACCCTTTTAATCACTTTTACAAGATAATAACCAAATTAACAGTACATGCTTAACCCTCTATCGACTGTTTTACAATAGTTTCTAACCTGTTTTTAACATTGGGGGAGACAGGAAAGAAGAGAGGATGAGCCAGCAGCCCCAGTGGGGATCTGTACCAGAGCTGTGCACGGGGTGAGGAGAATTGAGATGCTCTGAGCAGAGAGAATCCAGCACAAACCCCTCTCCCCAGTGCTCACAGCAGCTCTGGGCTGCTCCCTGCTTTCCCTGCTGTGTCTGTCACTGCTGAGCTCAGTGGCTTTATCAGCACAGCAGGAGTTCAGGTGGAGGATGATGTCCCTGAAATCCACAGAGGAAATGCAGGCAGTGTTCTCCCAGCCACCCTTGGTGATTTGTTGTTATGGGCATGTCTGCAGCGACACCTCGGGCCACTTCTATGGGATGGTTGTAGGTAACTGGCCCTTCTCCTGCAAGAATTCCCAGCTCCTTAAAGCTCACACTTCATAAACCTTGGGTGGGTGTCGCAGACATTTCTTCACAGCAATCCTTTCTTTTGGATTTCTGCGTCTTCTGGAGGGTAGAAGCCTCAGAAGGGAAGGTAAACAATTATTATCAGCTGCTATGGCATGTAACAGGGGTTTCTTGATTGGCTCATTTTCTATGTTTATAATTAAGGGCCAATCACCAGTGCAAGCCAGGGGACTGAGTCCTTGGGCAAAACTTTGTTATAGATTCTTTTCTATCTTTTTCTAGCTTAGCTTAGCAGCTCTGCAAACCTCTCTCTTTATTCTATTTAGTATAGTTATAATGTATTATATATGATATATAAATAAATCAGCCTTCTGATCAAGAAACAAGATTGACCGTCCCTCTCTCACCAGCAGCGACCCACTCAGGCGCTGTAATAGGTGGGTTTAGGGGTAGGAGTGTTGTCTGCACTGAACTGGAGGCAGTGAGCGCAGCAGCTTTGGAGTCAATGCTAATGAAGTGTGTGTTACAGGAGCCACTAGGAAGTTTCTTTAGTATTCATGAATCTGTTACAAGATGTGATTTATAAGTGCAGAATTTGATTATAACCTTCTCATTTCTTTAGCCACAAAGGGAGTATTCACAATACTGAGGCAATGTAAATCAAATCTCCATCCTAGCTTCTCACAGGTTATTTTTTTTTTTTCCTTACTATTGCTTCTTCCCTTTTGTGGAAGGGAATTTGGTTTGGCTTTTTGTTGCAGAAGTGTAATGGACTATCCTGAGTTAGTGCCTGAGCATGAGCATGGAGGTAGGCAGGCTGTAGAGCTCTTCCCCAAGAATCTTTTAGCAGCAAGGAGCCCAGAGGAAGACTATTAAAAGCATAATGAAAACCTCATTCGGTTTCCTGTCAGTTTTCAGAGCTGTAAGTGGCTCTAATTTGCACAAGATTGGAACAGCATTGAGGAATTACAGTAACTAGGCGAAACACTCACTGGGTTTGCAATTTTCTGATAGCATCCCTTGTAATTTCTTGTAATGCATTTGTAGCTAAGTACAATGACAAATGTCAAGGCTCATTGTGTGAGTTTTGTGCACATCAGCGCCGGGCTGGGAGGTGGAATGTCAGCTGCTGTCTTGGGAAAAGCTCCTGGGACTGCTGCATGCTTCCCATCCCCAGCTGGGTAAAATCCTGGGCTGCAGATGGGGCAGGAGTGCAAAAAATCATTGCTTTCCAAATATTTTTTATTGCTTTCAGATTTATTTTTTTTATTTTGTAGAAATTCCACCAATAAAAAGGAAGCCTGGGAGGCCTATTAAGCATTTAAGCACATGAACCCTGGCTCTCCATTAGGTGTTTCCCACAAAAACCCACAGGGAGCTGGTGGTGATGAGTCAAAGCAAACCCACGTGGACTTTTCTGCTTGCCTTAAATTATTTTGATGAACAGTGGGCTGCAATAAAACCTCCCAGTACTGTGGTATCAAATGCTGGTCTGCATTTGAGATATATGCAAATGAGTGATTCAGTGAAAATACAGCCCAAATATGGTTCATTAAATGCTCAGAAAAAGTGATTACACACAGTGCAGTTTATCTGGAGTAAATAAAAACTGCTCTGGCTGTTGATCTCTGTTACTCCCCTGCAGCACACCGTGCCTCTTGCATGAAGCTGAGAATGTTAATGTGGCTATGAACAAAGATTTATGAACGTGGATAATTGCTTGAAGCTGATTTTTCTCTGTTCTTGCAGTTGTGTTACTTGGATGGAAGCAACTATATTGATTTTAGTAGCTGGAAAAGAAAAAGGAAAAAATCATTTCCACTATGTTCTGTAAGTCTGTAATCACTTCAGTGATGTGCTTAAAGACTGGTCAAAGAGAGAAGTCTTAATTAAAGCAATGTTTAGCACATTCCATCTGATTTTGTTAGCTAACACTTGTTCTGAATGACAAGTAAATATTTGCAGAAGGCATTTTTTTCAAATGGGCCAAAGTAGCAACAATATTCAGAGATCCTGAGAGACCCTGAACTTGTCCTCCCCTTGTTGTGGTTTGTTCTCCACTGGGCCAGTTTCATCCTGAATAATTCCATTTTTTACACCATTTCTGTTGTGCCACTGCAGGAGTTACTGGAATGCTCCTTAATTATTTCACTTTTCTCACTCATGTTGTCTCCCGATTTTTTAGTCCTCTCCCATAAGAACTACCTAAAGATGAGTAGGCTCCAGTTGGTAATTAATAAGTTTAATAGATTAGTTTTGATTTTGATAGACAGATGAGTTGCCTGTGTGTGACAGAATTCGTGTATGAAGTGTAGCACAGTTGGCTGCTGTGTGTACATAGTTTATATGTGATTTATTAACTCGGACAGACTAATTTCACCTGTTTAATAGAAAAGCAAGAGGTATTGTAATTTTCCCAGTTAAAAACTGACTAGTAAAAATTACAGAAAATGCTGGTTTTGTACTTAAAATAAATTAGGTATTACTCATCATTGTGAAAAAAAAAATCTCTGAAGAAAATAAAAAATTGAGATTTTTGGTGACATTTAGAAATGTGTCAGATCTTTCTGCTCAAGGAAATCCTTTACTTGTTAGTGATCCTTCTTCAAACTATTTATTTAAAATGTAGATCCATTGCAATTCTGGTCAGAATTTTATTCTGAGCTCTGCAGGTGAGAATTGGCATAGTAGGGAGAGTTGGAATGTCTGGTTTCTGTTAGATTTATTCATACAACTACAGAGCACTAATTTGGAAGTTAATGAGGAAAGAGTTTCATTTTCAGCTTGCTGTACAATTCTGCCATTTACCTGCAAGTTTACAGTTGTGAGGTGTTGAGATTTTGGTGGTTTGGTTGTTTTATTGTATGAAAAGGACTGGAAGGACTTTTTTCTCATGCCTCTTTTCAAGGAAAGCTCTATTTTGGATTATTTTTCTCGTGAGCAAAATGTTTCTCTAACAATGGTCTCATTTTTCTGTAAAAGAGAATGAGTTTACCTTCTAAACTAGACAGGTGGCAGCTAATTGCATTTCAAATTTTAATTCTCTTTAAAACTACTGCAAATATTTTTAAAAATTGGCAATATGTTGCATCATGCAAATAGGAACTCGAGCATAACATATTATTGTTTTTAGAGTGAAAAGCATGGTGAAGGAAGGAGCAATGGAGCAAGTTTAAAAATCCCTTTTTTGTAAGGCATGCTGAAGCATGGGGTGAGCTGAGAAATGTTCATTTTAACTACAGTTGTTCTCTTTCAACCTCTGAAGCACATTGGGATAGATCTTCATCAGTCAGGGGCCTGAAGAATTGGGCCTATTTTTTCAGTACAAGGGCAAAGCAGAAGGTGTGTGCTAAGGTAGTTATTATATCTAAAAATAATCCTAGGGATTTTTAATTTTCTAGTCATATTAAAAAAATGAAGCTGTCATCAAGTTGCAGAGAGGAAAACAGAAATTGGAACAAAGCCTTTTATAATGCCATCATACACAGATCTCACTGGCGAGCAAAATTATCATCTTCTTCAGTGATTTTTGGTAAAACAATGCTCATCTCAATCAGGTTGGATGTCAGCAGGGCATGTGTGTGTCTTGAGTGACATTTGCAATGAGTAGATTTTAAACTGAAAATTAAAATGCCAGAGAATTACTGGTTCTTCATTTGAAGCACACTCAGTGTGGAGGTGTAATTAAAGGAATAAATGTAATTATGGGGTAAGGCAGTGCTCCAGAGGATCAGCTGCAGGTTCAGGAGTCACTGGATCGAGGATGGCTTTCAGAATTACTCTGTGCTGTTGCCACCAGCACCTGGGGCTGTACACACAGGACACACCTGTGTGCATGCTGGCAGTGCCCGTGGCTCAGAGCTGGGATTTCTGCCCTGCTTTGGCAGGAAATTTGGGGAATAGCCACAGCCGTGTCCCCTGGAGCATTCTGTCCTCACAGAGGAAGGGACACAGCAGCAGCTGAGCCACCCCAATCCCTGCCTGTGGGTTCTGTCAGAGGGGAACCAGAGCAGCCCCAATATCCAGTGGCCCATTTAATCCATTTACATACTGAAGTTATGGCCAGCAGCCAATCTGAAGTGAGCTGATTCTGCTGAAGAGGTACCTGGGGTCCTTTAGAAATTCTACCTGGTGACCCTTGCAGCAGTCTAATAAAATAATTTCATGGCACGTGAATCACTGAGCAAGGAAAAAAAAAATCACTAAAAACTGATTACATTATCAAACTCTATGAAACTGCATCAATTTATTTTTAAATAAACCTGTTCTGGTTCTGCTATAGGAGAACCTGGATATTTTGATTGTATATTAGTTTGGAAAGTTAATACAACAGGAACAAATATTTAGTTGAGGCAAGGAGCAATTCTTCAAGATGAGTCTGGGGGAGTGTGCTTGCAGAAATTAAGCATTTGAGGTTTCTGTGGCATGCATACATTCCATTTGGCATGCTCAGTGCCTCTGCTAATGTGAGGCTGGCACAACACAGTGCTCAGGGTGGGCACAAGCCCTGGTCTGAGAGGGAGGGAGGCTGGTGCAGCTTCTGTGTGATTGCTGCTGTGCAATGGGCTGCAGAGCCCTGGCACTGCCAGTGCAGCTGCTAAAGGCGATAGGCATATTTGGTCTAATTAATTAGGATTTTAAAGATTTTTTTAAAGGATTTTTAAAGAACCGGAGGGTATTTTTTATATATATAATTTATTATATTATGATTATTATATATATAAAATAATAAAATATATTTCATTATATTATGTTTGCAGTTTTTCTGCTCTTCCCTTTTATTTCTGGCTACAGAACCACCAAGATACTGGGCAAAGTGCACAGTGTTATACCTCACCCTTCCTGTAAATCCTGCAGTTCAACAGGCCTGAGATTTTTGGTTTGGGATTTCAGGAGCTGGGTGGAAATCTATTGAGCAAAACGAGCGAGAAGCTTTGATTTAGTTGACTGAATATCAGCCCACTAATGAACTACTGTTGTGAGATATGTGTAGCCATTACTTTGGTGTCCAAATTATTCTCATTTTCAAACCTTATTTAAATTCTTAATAACCTTTATTAGATGGAGGAGAAAAAAATTCCACCCGGAAGCCTTCAACCTCCAAAACTGATAGAACACACTAATAAAATCATGTGCCATCCTAAAAGAGAGAATTATGATGTAGTATAATAGTGTCTAAGCTAATGGAATAAATTAATAGAGTTTTGATAATTAATTTGTAAGAATAATAATCTGAAAGTTGATTTTTAATTTTCATTTTTTTTAGTGGCTCTATGTAATTGTCTTCATTAGAATGTTCCTAGAGAAATATGAAATGGGCACTGGAATTTCCAGAGAAGTGTTTACTACATGTGCTCTTAAACATCCATAATTAACCAAAACATATTTTTACTAGGGAAAATATGTCTCAGGAATCATCTCCTTTAGAGTATCTACTAAAAACAGGCCCAGTGCATAGATTCTCTAGAAAGTTTTCCACTCACATGGGTTGGAACCTGCCATTTAAAGAAAACAGAGCCTTTCTTGCAAACTTGGAGGGTGAATGCTTGTTGGAAATTGAGAAGTAAAGTATATTATTATTTCTCATAATGTGTTCACTCTTTTACCCTAGCATCTTGTTCAGACCTCTGCTGACTCTTGAGGTTTTAATGCTGCCCTCTGCTATTTACTGGCAGCTTTTCCCTGTGACCGATGCACTTTACAGTTCCTCAGTTGCCCAACACCCGAAGCATTCGAAATGCACAAAAGCATGAAGCTAATTTCAAATCAGAGATGTGATGTCACAGGAGTGTGAGTTCTCTCCTCCTTGGCACAAGGAGATTCTGTGTGGGTTGTGAGGTGACAGATGAGGATTTGACTTCGTGTTTTCAGAAGGCTGATTAATTGTTTTATGATATTATGTTATATAAAAAGAGATGATATACTAAAACTATACTAAAGAACGAGGAAGGAGACATCTGAAGGTTAGAAAGGAATGGTTAACAATGATGATGTTTTTGATTTTTCCTGCCTGAAGCCCCCGTGCAGGGCTCGGTGTGTGCGGACCCTGCTCATTGGAACAGCAATTGCGCTCTCTGCTGGGGCTGGGCTGTGCCTGCCTGTGCTCCGGGGCCGATTTGGAGGAAAAATCTGCTCAAAGAGGAGGCATTGGAATTTCGGGGCATAGCACAAGAGATTAAGTAATTAAACCTAGTTAATTTTAAAATTGAAAAATAATTATATAGTAATTTATAGTATTAATATAGCTTAAATATATTGAAGGGCTCTTCAATATATTTCAAAATAGTTGCTTTTCTTGTGCCTTTAAGTGGCAATTTGAATGTTATGGGGAAGGGGGAAAGCCATTAAATATGTTTTCTATACCACACATCAAGGGTGAATTACAGCCTATCTACTTTTTCCTTTCTTTTTCTTATAAAAGAGGCAAATATGAGGCTCCTAAGGCTTAACTAGTTTTCCTTAACGTGTATAAGATCATTGTTATTTACATAGGTAAAATATTTCTTTTCTCTGTAAAAGAACTGTCTTTATTACTGTTTTAAACTGTATCTGTGTTCAGAGATTTTCTGTTATTTAGGAATATGTATTTTTTCAATTCCCTCCTGCCAGTACCCTTGGTGAGATGTACTCAGAGGAATTAGCATTAACAGTTTGTTTGCCTTCTCAGTGTCAATGAGCTACTCTTCAATTACATTTCAGTAATTCAAATCAACGTTCAGAATTGATTGTGGCTGTTGTAACCACACAGGCAGATACATTAAGACAGAATTGAACTCAGAATCAGCTTTGTGAATTTGAATGTTATGTAAATCATGAGCCATCCTTAGATGCCTTATATACATCAAATATCATTTATCATTATTAATTAGGAATCGTGCTTGGAGTGGTGGGCTGTAAAGCAGGCTGGAAGCCCAGGTAGAGCTCAAAATGATACAGTACTAAATGAAATATAAAATGATATAGTACTGAATGATAAATAAAACGGTGGTGTACTAAATGGTATATAGAATGATACAGTACTAAATGATATAGAAAATGATTGATAAATAAAATGATAAAGTAATAAATGATACAGAAAATGATAGTGTACTAAATGATAGATAAAATATGGTACTAAATGATATATAAAATTATAGTGTACTAAATGGTCTATACTGTGCTTCTGAGGTGAGCTGTTTTCAAAGGGGATTTTCCATTCCCTGAGGAGCTGTTCCATGTCATGGAGCTCCTCTGCAGCTCCCCCCTCGGTCCCTGCTGGGCTTTTCCCTCTGTCCCGGGCGTTTCCCAGGCCCCGCCAGCCTGGCTGAGGCTCAGGGTGCCCGGGGTGGGTGCCCAGGACAGGCTGTGCCCAGCCTGGAGCATCCCCTGCTCACCCGGAGCCCCCAGTGCTGGGCACGGACACTTGGTAACCGTGAACAGCAAAACCAGACACTCCTCTGGGATTTTTTTTCAATTCTTGTTCCTCTAGAACCTCTAAACCCCATCATTCCTTGGGTTCTCTTTGGTTATTTCCATAAGCAGGTGCCAACAATCAGTGTGAGGGGCTGGGGCAGCCTCGCAGGGGGAGTGGGGACTGCAGTGGGCACAGATTTGGGGCAGCCCTGCTTTGTGTCACTGTGCTTTGGGGCTCTCACTGAGCTTTGGGGAGCCCTGCTGGCTCTGACTGAGCTTTGGGGTTCTCACTGTGCTTTGGGGGGCAGTGCTGGCTCTGGCTGAGATCTGGGGAGCACTGGTGGATCTCACTGAGCTTTGGGGAGCCCTGATGGGTGTCACTGTGCTTTGGGATAGCCCTGCTGGATCTGACTGTGTTTTGGGGCAGCCCTGCTGGATCTCAAGGTGTTTTAGGGAGCCCTGCTGGCTCTCATTGTGCTTTGGGGCTCTCACTGAGCTTTGGGCAACACTTCTGGTTCTCACTGTGTTTTGGGGCAGTCTTGCTGGATCTCAAGGTGTTTTAGGGAGCCCTGCTGGCTCTGAGTGAGCTTTGGGACAGCTCTTCTGGCTCTCACTGAGCTTTGGGAGGCGGTGCTGGCTCTCACTGAGCTTTGGGGCTCTCACTGGGCTTTGGGGAGCCTTGCTGGGTGTCACTGTGCTTTGGGATAGCCCTGCTGGCTCTCAAGGTGTTTTAGGGAGCCCTGCTGGCTCTGAGTGACCTTTGGGACAGCTCTTCTGGCTCTCACTGAGCTTTGGGGCTCTCACTGGGCTTTGGGGAGCCTTGCTGGGTGTCACTGTGCTTTGAGGCAGCTCTGCTGAATCTCAAGGTGTTTTGGGGAGTCCTGCTGGCTCTGACTGAGCTTTGGGGAGGACTGGTGGATCTCACTAGGCTTTGGGGCTCTCACTGATCTTTGGGGAGCCCTGCTGGCTCTGACTGAGCTTTGGGCAGCCCTTGGGATCTCCCTGTTGCCTCCACCCCCAGGGCACTCCCATCTCCAGTGAATGCCCAGTGCAGTGTGTGTGTGTGTGTGTGTGTGTGCATGCCCCCACTATTCCATTTGTTTGAGAATGACAGGCCAACTTCATAAACTCAGCTGGTAATCACAGTTTAATTCTTCCAGGTACTCAGTGCCGCTGTGTTTTATCACTGGAGTTATTTTTATGGGAAATCCATACCTATTCTCCTTTTGTGGTTTAATCTGGGGGAGCTCTCCCTCCCTGCTCCAGCTGTCAGTACTGCACACTCAGCCAGGGAGCTGAAAATCCTTTTATTCCTCACCAGCAATAAAAGTTCAACACGTCAAATTATCTCCCCATTTATTACTGTGCCACCTCATCAAAAGGCTGCTGCAGGAAAATTTGTGAGAAATTATATATCCTGCTGATAAAGCTGAGCCAAGGCATAGCCAAGGGGCTCTTAAAATAAAAAATGTTACTCAAATGGGCCTGTTCTGTGCAGTTTTGTCCTAATCTTCACCTTCCCCCCCCCAAACAGTCTTTCGTTTTCTTTTTCCCCTCTGCTGTTCTGTCACTTTTCTCTTTGATTCCCTCTTTATCCCTCTCTTAGTTTAGAGCAGACACCAAAAGTAGTTCCCCAGTTTGATCAGACTTGAAAAATGAACCTTCCATGTCTTGCTTTCTTGATGTTGATCTGTTTGGTGTTTTTAAGAAGGGCTTTTATTAAAGCAGGAGGGGAAGCTGGGGCTGCTGCCTTGACCTGGGCTGTAAATCAGGGGCTGTGCACCAAGGATGGGCTAATTGCAGAGCTCTGGGGCTCCTGGGCACGCACTGGGGTTTGTACTCTGGGGTTTTTAATCTGATTTTTCTGAGCCGTGCTGAAGTGTTGAACTGGGCTGTGTTTGTGCTCCTGTGCAAGCCAGGAGCTGCAGGAGTGCGCAGCAGTGAAAGAAAAAGGATTTTTAACTAGTTCTGGTGGTTTTTTGGGGTTCTCTGAGAAAACAATTGCTAAATCAGAGGGTTTATTTCAAATTAAAGTGTAGATCCCACTGCCCTGGATTTCTGTGCTTGTGCTGGTGTGTGCAGGATGTGAAGCACTGACTTGTGACAGCGTTCACAGGGGTCTTATGTTGAGGGAAGAGATGAGGATCTGACTCCATGTTTCAGAAGGCTGATTTATTATTTTATGATATATATTACATTAAAGCTATACTAAAAGAATAGAAGAAAGGATTTCATCAGAAGGCTGGCTAAGCTAAGAATAGAAAAGAATGAATAACAAAGTTTTGTGGCTTGGGCTGAGAGTCTGAGCCAGCTGACTGTGATTGGCCACTAATTACAAACATTCCCATGAGACCAATCCCAGATGCACCTGTTGCATTCCACAGCAGCAGATAATAATTGTTTACATTTTGTTCCTGAGGCCTCTCAGCTTCTCAGGAGAAAAAATCCTAAGGAAAGGATTCTCCATAAAAGATGTCTGTGACTCTGACTTGTGTAACAGATTTAATCGATGTTGGATGAAATTTCCCCCCTGAAAAATGGAGGAATCCAGGCCACTCAGAGCTTAATAATGGCTGCTGCTCTGACACTGACCTTTTGCAGTATGGTTCAGGTGATAAGAAGCTTCGAGTTATTTTTGTTTCCCCTAGAAAATGTTTGAGGGAAGCATTTATGAGATAAACTTGCTCCTGAGTTTGTTCTCAAAACCACTGTCCTCTAGAAGTGTTTCTGTTTTTCTGCAAAAACAAAACAAAAAATTCAAATGTAATTCCACTCTTTCAGAGCCTAAAAAACTTCTTCATGTGTTTGGTTACAGGACAGGAACCGCAGAATAAAGTGTACCAATAGCATTTTAGAATGCAGATGAGTTCCTTATGTCTCAGGGAAGAGCACAAATCAACACATAAAGTGAGCTGCTGGCTTTTTCTTGTTGCATGGCAGATCATGAATGGTGTTGTTTCAACACTTGTGCTGTATTTATTTCTTTTAATTAACATCTGTCATGTTGCTTGGTTTGGCAGTGTCAGCTCAAGGGATGAGAGCAGCTCCTGACATTGTGTGTCTGAGGGGAATATGAGGAAATTGCTGCATTTGGGGCTGCCATAGCTTGGGGCACACACTGGCAGTTCTGAGAGTTCTGAAATCAACATAAAAGTGGGAATGGACTGGGTAGATCCTACTTTACCATCAGAGGAGACATCTCCTTGCAATTCACCATTGGTGATTTTTTTACTCACAGTCAGTGAGTCAGAATTCTAGAGTCCCTCTATTTAACTGCACCCCTATTCCATTCATGCAAATAGATGTAATTAATGGAGTCCCTCAATAGCCCATTTATTACAATAAAGTCCATTTTGTACTGAGGCAGTAGGGATTTATATAAGGTCATATGAAAATTATTTTCCCTTACAGTTAGGTAAAATGGATGAAGTCCTTGGTGAGAATAGTTTCATACCACTGAAAGCAGGATGCTCAAATGTCTCCTATTTCACATCTGCTGCTGCCAGTGGGACTTTCAGGTTCATCCCTTTGGATTTTGTTATATGGAATAGGAGGAAGCCTGTTCCAAAGTCCAGGCACTCTTGACCAGCTATTGAAATGTGTTATAAAATACATTTAAGAGGTTTGCAAAGTTGCCCATATTTTAGAGTAAGCCAATTTTATGGTTCTCAGATCAAATTACCTGGGCAGTCAAGTGCTATAGACTTCCCTGGTCCCAAACCTACTGATTTTCACCTTCCTGCCTATGTATTAAGGGTAGCCTAGGCTGAAAAGTGAATCAGAATTTGTTTCACAGTAGAAACTATAAACCAATATATATCGTTTTATATATTGTTACAGCATATATTGGCTATACAGAGCTATAAGAATAAGAACTGATATAAGAATTGAGCAATTCCTTTAACTTACTCATCTCTTTGAACAGATTCATGGTCATGAGCAGCTCCATGACCTCTTTCATGTGTATTGTTAAGGTGATTTTATAGAGGAAAGAGAAAACAAGGAGATTTTCAGAGTAACAGTCTTGTCATGTACTGAAAGCCATGACCTGTTTCATAATGTGTTAATTAACAAGGAATAAGTATGAAACAATGCCCATTTAATGGAAAGGACAATTTAAACTTTAACAGTTTAGCAAAGTAATAATGAGTGAGAAACAAAGTACAGTATTTCACATGCTGTACCTTGCTCCACATCCAGCTGGCCTATCAATTATAACCTGGACTCCACAGATGGTGCAATATATCAGAATTAAGTCAGTCACTTAGTTTGTTCCCAATTAAGTGCTAATACTCCCAGTGGAGGATATTACCCTGAGTTTCAGTTAAATGTCTGTCTCTAATGTCCCTTTATGGCCTTATTGTGGCTCTTTAAAGAGATGCCCTGTCATGTGGGCCAGAACTTTTCCTGCCTTGCTCTTCCAAGTGCTGCCTGCATTGCACTCCTTGCTGTTATTAGGAAGTGCCAGAGAGGATTTGGTATTTCATGGGGCTGGGAGGAGAGGTGTCATGCACAATAATCCTAGGATAAATACGTTGCCACTGCAGTGTGTGTGACTTTACCCCTTATGTGTGTACTTACTGTTGCAAAAATTGGATGTTTCAGCGAGAAACAAGTATTGCAGTGTCCAGCCTCTTGTTGTGTGGGTCGGAATCCTAATGAGCTCATCTCCTGAGCCATGCAGGCCTTTCAGGGCTTGCTTTTTTCTGGACAGGTGACTGGAGCTTGTGTTCTCCTTGCTCCATCTATCCTCCTTAACTCGCTGCTACAAGCCATTGCAGGGCTGCCACCAACAGATTGATATCCAATTCCATGCACTTCTTTACTCTTTTTGGGTGTTAGTCTCAGCCCAGTTAATGGCTCATTAATTTTCTGACACCTTTCCTGCCCTGTATCTACATGTCAAGCTGGTGCTGGATTTGGTCCTTTGATCTAATGGACTTGCTGTCTTCCCCTGTTAGTCTTTAAGGTGACCCTTCCCTGGGAGGAAATCCTTTGACAGAATTTGTTGTCTGAACTGACTCCAGAGATTCCAGGCAATTACATGAGCTCCTGAATATCTTTATTTAGAAGTTTAAAAGACATGTTCTTGCAGTGCTGCTTAAATTACCCTTGTGGATTTGCTGGCATGCTCTGGGAAATCTCTATTGTGGCGTGTTCAGTGAGTTCAGCAGTGCCTGAGTTATGCAGAGAAATAAAAAATAGTTCCCAGATCCAGAGGGTCTCTGCTGAGGGGTTTCTTGGCAGCCTGCTTTATCATTTATATCACAATGACCTGGAAATTTTCCTTCATCTACTCATTGTCAAAAGCATCTCTTTGGTATTTTTGCAGCCATCAGCAATGAAAGTTTGATTACTTACTTAGATGTACTGAAAGTTGTTTAAATGTAATTAATTTTGCTTCTCAATCAATGAGCAGAAAAGAAATAATGTCCAAAATATGTATTTTTGTGGATGTGAAATATAAAATACTGTTTGGGAAAGAAAGTTTGTTTGTAACAAGGGGAAATTATAATTTAGTTCTAGTCCCAGTATTAGACAGTGACAGAGCATTCTGTAGGAAGTGCTAAAATTGATAATGGCTCAGAATGCATACAGATTCATAGGATCATAATTCCAGGTGTACTGGACAACTGCAGCTTCTCTTTTCAGCAGAATTTGGGCTGTTCTGTAAAACTTTGATTTCTGTGAAGAGATGGCGTTTGGGTTGGGTGTGATTTATTTTTTTTCTTTGTATTGGCCATTTCACAGTATTTCACAAACAGACCGTGACATAAAATCAGATGCATTGATTTTATTTGCATCAAGATGATGCTCATTCTGATTTTTCTTATTACATATCTTTAAACTAAAACCAAATTATTATGTTCTGCGTATGTATAGCAATTTTTTATCTGACATCTCTCTTACTTTGCTTGAATTTTGTATTGTGTTGGGCATTTTGGTTTCTTTTCCCCCTTCCCTTAAAAAAACGAATATTTTTATGGTCAAGACTCAAACCACAGTGGATTCCTATTATCTGTTTCATAATTGTGTTTTGGAAGATTTGCTGCATGTTTTTCCAGTGTACAGTAAGTGAAATTGGTCCTGACTTGAAGTTTGGAAAATGAGCTCATAGTTTCCTCACTAAATGCAACTAGATTTTTCAGGTTTTGTTATAATATGTGGAATAAAACCAGTAAAAAATATGATCTGAACTTTTAGTTGAAACATAAAGCAGTTGCAAGATTGCAAATGGAAAATTGCATGGAACATTTGTTCCATATTCCAATGTTTCTATGCATGGAACATTTTAGACAGTACTTTTCACTTCTTGAGTGAATTCACATTTTTAGAAACAAAGTTCTGAAGTTAGACTAGGGGGTTAAATTTCACAGGTTTTTTTTTATTAACAGATTTAGAAATTGTAAATATAGTCAAATATTTAGATTATGCTAGCTTCTTATTATTTGTTTTTGGTTTTTATTGAGTCCTCAGGTAGAAATGTGTGGAAATTTGAACTTGTGATGGGGGAAAGTGCTTTATTAGAAAGCTAATTATGATGCCAGAGTTGTCCTATCATGGAAAAAGCAGAAGGCAATGACGAGCTTTGTGTAAGGAACATAATAGTAATTATGTGCCAAGGTACAAGTCATGTATCTCCTAAGCCTCTGTCTTCAACCTTTCATTGTAAGCAAAATGCATTTTTGTAAATGGTATGGAAAAGACACTGGTAGAATGCTGATAAATAACTTAGCAGTGTCTTTGTTTCAGTAGGACATTACTCAGCTTTCTGTGCAAAAGAATGACAGAGAAAAGAGTCAAACAAACTTGATAGCTGCTTGCTGCTTAATAGCTAAAATATCAGCAGAGATAATAATTGAAATAAGTGCAATCAGTGAGGGTTTAAATAGAGAAATAATAATAGCTGGGAAACAATCATTTTATGCTTGAAATATTTTCCACCTTGCATAATTTTTAACTGATTCTGGTAGAGCTGACCTTGGAGTTCCAGGCTGTGCTGCTGGAGGAGCAGATGGAGCCCAGGCTGGGTGTCCCAGTGCTGGAAGTGGCACCAGACATTGATGTTGAGAGAGCTGACCCCAGCCTTGTTGCAGTGCAGAGCAACACCTGGAGACAGGAAATGCTGATGGGGAAGCGTGAATGTGACTCGTTTTCAGCTCAGTTAATGTCACTGCAGAAACCTCCAAAACACTCCAAAGAGCTGCCTGTAAATCCTGCTCACATCCACCTGGTCATTTCCATTTTCTTACTTCTCTTGTCCCAGTCAGGCTTATAACTTTGCCAGGGGAATGTAGAACATTTATTTCAACAGAGCTTTTGGTTTTGCTTTCTAGCAGCAGAGCGCTCCTTGGCAGTGCCATATTGGGCACTCAGAGTGTGGTACATGCTGGTGGCTGCAGCTGGAACTTTCAGCTGGAGCTTTCTAAGAACACTGGGAAAATTCCCTTTCACTGACTTGGTCACTATGTTATATCTCAGGTTTAATTGCTTGGAATGGGACAGTAGAGTGAACAGCACAAGTGTTTGTGTAGGCTGTGGGGAAGGAGCAGCAAACATCCAAGGGACGTGGAGGGTCCCTTTGCAATCCCAAGGGCTGCAGAGGGTTTGTGGGAGGCTGTAATTTCCCCCTATTTCTATAGGGATAATTGAATTTACAGATCCTCTCCTCCTTTGGAGTTTTGAGGCACAAGCCAGTGTGGGCAGGCTGGAGGGGACTGGGTTCTGAGCACAGCCCTCTGCAGATGAGTGGTTCTGCAGCCAAAGTAAGGGCAATCAGATGGATCTGCCATCAGCAAGTGAGGAAGAAGATTGGAGTCTGTAGCTTCCCTGAAAGACAATTGAAGTTGAGGGGGAAGGACAGGAGGAAAAAAATGTTCTGGTGTCCTTATTTCTAATTTTACTGCTAACTTGCAATGAGGCACTGAAAGGAACGTGGAGGATATGATAACTGTAATATAATTTATCTGCATTGCCTGTACTTTATTAGTCTATGTTTCTTCTGCTAAAATTCCATTTATTAATCCTTTGCAAGTACATGTGAGGTAACTCAGTTACTTTGAAACTCATGATGATTTAACAATTGTAAAACGTGTGACTTTCTAGACTCTTTCCCCTTTATTAATGCTGTGGAAATGGAGGAAGTCTTGAGCAGTTGTAGATACTTGAAACATGGATATCTGTAAGCTACAATTTGGAAAAATAGCTACTTGTGTGTTGTTGATATTGTAGAGCAAAAAGGTAATAGCTTAAACATAAAATAATTACAGAAAATTATACTTTTGAAAAATTTAGCTTTATGCAGCATAAGGCTCAATTAAAATAGTTTAAAATGTAAATATATAAGTCTTAGCAATATACATGGAAAATTTAAATTCTTAAGTTTGTGGTATATGCTACAGTTATTACTAAAAAATGTAGATGATAATAATTGGGAATAGTAAATTAGGAGACCTGTAAAATTGCTGTGAAGTAGGTTTAGAATTTTTTAAATATTTTCTAAAACCTGAAAACCAGAAGGACTAGAATAAGGAAACCCTTACCCTCAAAATGCAGCTTGAACGATTATACCTAATGGATTATAATTGGAAACTGTGATCTGTTGCATTTATTTATTTGAAAATAATGGGCAAAAAAAGGGGGAGGGACTGCAGAAGCTCTTCACTGCGAATCCTCAGAAGAGGCTTAGCCCTACGAGGAGATGAGATTATTTGTAAAAACCTCCCTGTTCCAAGCCTTTTCTCCAGCACGAGGGTCTCGGGTTCTCTGCTGGTCAGAGTGACCCTGAGATGTGTTAGAAAGTCTCTTTTCCCAGCCTGGCAGTTGAAGGAGGAGTGAGAGCTCTTCATTTCTCGGTCTCAAGTTTGTTTATTCTATCTTATCTATAAAATTCTTTCTCCTGTCCAGCCGAGGTCCGCTCAGCAGGACAGCCAGAGGCACTCTGCCTGCCTCCTGGGCTGTGTTATCTTTTTATACTAAAAACTACATATACAATGTTTACAATTACTTTCCAATACCTATCACCTGTGTTAGACAGTGAGCTTCTACTCTAAACCCATCTAAAAGTGCCACCATCACAGCAGGAGATGGAGGCCAAGAAGAAGAAGGAGAAAGGCTGGACACGCCCAGATCCCTCCATCTTGCCTCCTGACCCCCCCATGCTAAAACCCCCCAAAAAATCTATTTTTCACCCCGTGATAAATTGACTGTCATTCTACTTAAACTTTCGTGGCTTGTAATTCTTCATATAAGGTTGGTGATTGTTTTTTCCAAGGGCTAAATCAAAGGCACAGGGTCTTGTGCTCTGCGCCAAGGTCTCTGAGCCCCCTGCTCAGGGGCTTGAGCCTTCCAGGGCAGCCAGAGGAATTCCTTGGGTTCCAACATGAGGGGAGGGCAGTGAATCATTCTGTGCCCATGTGGGGATGCCTTTGCCATGCAGACTCTGTTGGGAGTGTGTGCAAGGCCATGGATGGGGTTGGTGCTCATCCCTCTCCTGATGAACAGTGCGATAACCGCGGCATTTAGGGGGCTGCTCACCCCGACTGATGGCTGCTGTGCACATACAGGGTGTGGGTCTTCCTCCCAAGGAATTCTGATGAGATTAGAAATGTCCTTCATGGCTGCTGCATTGTCCTTTAGCCACCTGCCCTCCCCAGCCAGGCCTGCTCATTACAATGGAGCCATGGAAGATGCTCTTATGTCGCAGACAACTTTTATGGAAAATTCTTTCCTTAGGATTTTTCCACCTGAGAAGCTGAGAGGCTTCAGGAACAAAATGTAAGCAATGATTGTCTGCTGCTGTGGAATGCAACAGCTGCATCTGGGATTGGTCTCATGTTGGTTGTTTTTAATTAATGGCCAATCACAGGCAGCTGGCTCAGACTCTCTGTCCCAGACACAAGCCTTTGTTATCATTCTTTGTTTTTCTATTCTTAGCCAGCCTTCTGATGAAATCCTTTCTTCTATTCTTTTAGTATAGTTTTAATGTAATATATATCATAAAATAAAAAATCAAGCCTTCTGAAACATGGAGTCAGATCCTCATCTCTTCCCTCATCCTCAGACCCCTGTGAACATGGTCACATTCTTATCCAGGGGGCTGGAGGGAGAGGAGCTGCCTGGCAATGGACCCAACAAGAAGAGTCTGTCAGTGCTTATTTTCAGGAAATCTGCAACAGGTGAGGCATGACTGAAGCAATACCTGTGTAGTATTCTCTATTCCAAACGTATTTTATTAATAGACAAGCAAGAGAAACCTTAGTAAGAGTTTTCTGTGGTTCTGGGACATATAAAGTGATGGAAGTTGGTTTGAGGCAAGCATTCTATTGCACTTTGATGGATTTTCTTTCCCCTCCCTTGCCTGCTGTGTGCAGGAAAGCCCCCAGTGTGAGCCCTTTGGTGTGTGCTGCATCAACAGGAGAGAAAATGGATGAGGATTTTTCACACTGTGAATTCTGTGAGCAGTAATTATCCTCCTTCTTGGCTAATGAAGATATTTAACAACTAAGAGTGACAGTTTTCCTTAATTTTCACCCTTGCTCTTGAGTGAGGAGCCATATAGGTGTTCCTGTGAGTAGCAGTATTACTCCTCATGATCTTCCCTAGAGGTGATCCTCATGTTGCTGTGCACCACTAAAATCTCATCTCTACATGCTGCCATTTTGCTGGCATTAACACTTAAATAAGGATTCTTTTGTAGGACTTAAGGAAGGCTAAACTATTGTTCTTGCCCTTTTTGGGCCCTCTTGGAGCTGTGTCTGGAACATGATGTCCCACTGGGCCATCCAGAGCCCAGAGTGGTTTGGGTGGAGGCAGGAGCAGGTCGTGTCCCAGCAGAGATGTTGGGCAGTGCTGTCAGACTCTGGAATCTCTTCACAGTGACTCCAGACACACTGGGGGCTTTCCATACCTGAAGGCACTGAAAGTGTGACCAGACAGGGCATGAGAAACCTGAGCTCATTGTCAAAGTAGGTTCAGTTTGAGCAAGAGCTGCACTTGGAGCTCATTGACCTCCAGAGGCCTGTCCTCCTGGCCCCAATCATTCTGCAGCTCTGTTTGTCCTGGAAGGGTTTGCAAATACGCACATGGAGCTGTGTGTTTATTTTAGTGGGGAGGCTGAGCTGCTGAGCCCGTTTTGCTGCCTGAAAGTTGTAGAAAAAGCAGTGAAAGTGATAGTGTTTCAAATAGGGTGAGGAATTTTTATTATACAAGTATTTACCCTGGTTATTTCCATCCCATTCAGAGTGAAGCTCTAAACTGACTGTGTTTCAGTGGCAGCTGGTTGTTTACTTTTCGATTTGTGATGCATTTTTAATGATTTGACAAAATAAAATGAAGTATTTGAGTATGAGGCATATTTGATAAGCAGAATTAATAACCTGAAATAAGTTCTTATAAGTAGGGTCATGTTAAAAATGTGGCCCTCACAGTGATTGTTCCTTCCAAGATTAATCACAACCTTTATTTCTATTTATCTTCTACTCAAACAGTTCTGTGGACAGCTGCTGCTTTCCATTTTCCATGGTGTTCTTACTTTTCAGACCCTTTGGGAAGAAACAGTGCCTGGGTGAAGAAAAATCTATCTTTTGGCAAACCCATGACCATCTTTTTATTGCTGTGAAACTGAGAAAGATACTTTTGCAATGATAATTTCCATGATGGAGCTGTTTGTGCCCTCAGTTACAGTTCATTCTCTATCTGCTCTCCAGAGCTATTAAATTAAATTGTCTTTCAGCTGCTGGACAGAGGCAAACCCCCTAAACCTCTTTCTGTATTAATCTAGTCTTTTATTACAAAATAATGCTTAGGATTTTTTTTCTGCAGCTGGAATTTAAAAAGAGGCTGAGAGGAGACAGAGGGGCTTGAGTTGGATCAGTGCAGGGGATGATGTGGAATGTGTGAAAGCCCAGGCTGAGGAGCAAATTTGGGTTCTTCTACCATGGAAGGACTCTTCACAAGGTCTGTTCTCTCGTCCTTGGGGCTGGATTTGACCTTTTTTAGTGTGCTAACACATTCTTCTTCTGTTTGGCCATATCAGGGATTGCTCTGTTTTTTGGTTTTTTTTTTCTCTCAAAATGTTGTTTCCACTTGCTTTGAGAGGGAAAGAAAGAAATAAGCAACCCAACACTATTTTCATTCCCAAAACTCACAGTCCCCTGCTGAAACCATCAACGCCTCCTGAAATTCCAAATGGAGAAGCATTGCCTCTTTTTCATGTTTGCAATGAAGTGAGCATTATAGTAATAGTATAAGTATTAGGCTGCACAAATTATACAATGAATGTAAAACAAAACTGGATTTGGTGAGGCAAAAAGGGATTTAAACAGCTGCTGGAAGTGAGAACAGATGATCCGGGGAAATCACTAGGAAATAGCATATCGTACTAATAATGGCAGTGTTATTATTTTTACTTTCCTGACATGCCAGCGTGTTGTTTGCAGTATTTTTTCATAAAAATAGAATTTATTCAAGCAAGTTGCCCTTAATGCGTGTAGTACAAATAGTTTATATTGTGCTTATATATCATATTAACAGTATTTGATTTGTGCTTTCTTTACAAATTGGAATCATTGATTTTTCTGTGGTTCTCATTTTGCACTTAGCCTGGTGCTTTCAGTTCCCATTTTGGGTGCTGGACTTTGAAAAAGCTGATTTCTCATAAATTTATTCTCTTTTATAAGAGGGTCTAGGTACCATGTTCCTTTTCAGGAATTGCTTGGCTCCCTTTTGGAGCCAAATAATGTCTTAAAAGTTTCAGCCTGCTCCAAAAGAGCACTAAGTGTTCTTCCCTTCCCTCCATTTTTGACCTCAGGTGACGTTCACTCTGGGTTCTGGCTGTTTTAATTCTCTTCTTTCTTAATTCCACTTTGTCCCAGTGATTGTGACAAAAATCTCTGGAGATGGTCATCAAAATTTTCCAAGCACCTGCAGCTTGAAGAGAACCTCTGTGTGTGTAGAACCCTTATCTTGATTCTCCTAAGTTCTTTTATTTAACTTCCCCATCTTAATTTATCCACTAAAATTTTATTTGAATGTGGTCATTAATTCCTGCTTCAGTGTTTTCCAGGTGCCTTGAGGCTGTTCATGTCAGTTCCACCACACACCCTTTTTCCGCATTTCCCTGACCCAAACTCAGCCTCTACATTTATTTTCTGATGTTGCTAGACTGTGATAATGTTTTAAAGGTTTCTGAAATTATTAAAAATGGTGATTAGGACTTAGATCTCCATATAGAATATTTCAAGTCTTGGTGAGCATAGTGGGACTCTAGGTATACTCTGCCTTGATTTTATTTAGTTTCATTTTCTTGTCGATTGAGTTAGCCATCTAAAAATACAACAGAATGAAAAAACAAATAAAAATTATGCCTTTTAAAAATTGCTTAATATAAGGACAGTTCTTTGGCTGCAAAGATGTAAAAATCCTCAGCTAGAAGTGCATGTGGGTGTTTTGCATCTTTCCTTATGTACATGGAATTGAATTTACTCTATCATTCAGATATTTGTTTTCTTGCTGGGAGCAAATAAATTTTGAGCAGCAAAAGACTGTTTAAAAAAATGCATAGCTTTGTAAAGACAGCTTCCAACATTTTAGAAAGGAAATAATGCCAGCTGCTGATAGCTGCATCCCTGGGCAGGGGTGTGGTTTGCACCAAGGAAGTGTCTCCATGATTCAGTTTAGTTTAATTTATTTATTTATTATAAATATTCCTTTATATTTATTTATAAATATTTATGTATTTATAATTATTAATATGTATAAGTATTTAATTTTATTTATTATTTGTATTATAAAGAGGAGGGACCTTTGGTTTGGTGTGCTGCAAGAGTGATAAATCTGAGTTAGATCTACTCTCTAAGTCTCTTGGGATTAGAGCTTTTGGGGAAGAGATCCATTGATGTGTTTCAAATCTATTGATTTGCAGTAGAAAGGGACAATTTAAACTCAGAAGTCAGCAAGTGAACTTTCCATTAAGTTGGGGAGCCTGTGGTCACAGCTCATTGGATCTTTATGAAGTAGAAAATGTGATGCAGACCACACTGGCATTCTCTTAGAGGAAATCATGCATTTAACCATGGAGCAAAATACTGTAGCCAATTACATGAACATACACCTATTTTACACGTGGCTGATCTGAGCAGAAAGTATGAACAATGTGCATGCTATCTTGTTTTAGGGGGCTATTTACTTTTAAGTCAGTGATACGGGATAAAGTTTAGAGAAGAAAATGATTAATTTATGATTTCTATCAAGGTTTTCTAAATGGAAAGCAGCCTTGCATGGGAATGTGTGAGTGGTCTTGAGCTGGCATCAGCAAAGACTAATTATAACCCTGTTATGTGTTATATAATTTATATATAAATTATAACCCTGTTATGTGTTAATGTGTCCTGTTGTAATCTATGTAGAAATGCTAACCTCTGAAACTGCATCTAGAAAAGAAAGAAAAATGTTCAGGATTGAAATCAACTTCTTAAAACTGTTTTAAAAATGACTTTTTGACTCTATTAGAGGATGTTAAAGTAAGTGCTGATTTATAAATTAGAGTTTTTCTACTTTAGAGTATGAGGCTATGTAAAAATCTTTACTTTCAAAACATCTGTTCTTAAATGTAACAGGGTGAACTTTCTAGCAGCATTAGATATTTGAAGTGGAACATCTTGTTTAATGTTGCTGAGACTTGTGAATTGATCTGGCTTTTATATATATAATAGATGTACTCCCATGCACATGTCCATGGACATTTAGAAAATGCCTTTCTGCAGTTTAGTCACAGCAGTACCTTCCTCACTGTCAGGAAGTTAAGTAGCACGTTGAAAGCTGATAGAAAAGTTAGGACCTAAACTTGTACAATAAAATATCATGGGTGAATTTGAAAGTGTGTAAATTCCTGATTTATTTGCTATTCCTCATGCCTCTGTCCCGACTCTGGACACTTTGAATGGCAGAAATTATTTTCTTTTCCACATCTTTTTGCCTTTACACTAAAACTGTGAAGAAGGAAAATGCTTACAGTGTAATTTGAATAACACAAACTCTTTTCAGCAGTACTTCTGACTAATTCCATTACTGAAAATAAATGAGGAGCTGAGACATTCTAAGCTGTACCACGATGGGTTGTTGTGTCTATTGGCACACGTTGTGCCTATTGGTATATGAAAATTAATGTGCTGCATGCCAGCGTGTCCTTCCCTATGCAAAATATTCTGAGAGTGTTGAGGGGATTGGGGCAGGAATTATGCAGAGAACAGCAAAGCAAAGTGGAAGCAAATGAAGCATCCCCATCTGGCTTTGGCTCCTTGCAAATGGCCCCAGCTCTGGCTCCAATGGCAGTGACTGTTCATTCCAGCTCTGAGGTACAGGGCAGGTTCTGAAGCTCTGCTGGGTGCTCATTAGTCACGATTTCTCCTGTGGGATTGCTGGGTGTTGGGGATGTGTGCACTGAGGGAATGACAGAGCCTTGCACTGAAAGTACCCAGGATATTCTTAAAATGTGACATCAGCCTGGAAGTACTGCCTCTGATTTCAGTGGATGCACACACTTCCCTTTTTCCTGCCACCTCACCAACTCATAAGAAAGCAGCTGCAGATACTTCTAATCCCATATTCCAAAATGTCAAGGTTAGGATTAGTCCAGCTAGCAGCTCTCTCACAAGGTTTGCTATAAATACTTGCATCAAGAGTGCTGGAATTTCAATTTTCGTGTGATGGTTGGCATTAAGTGAAGGTTTGATATTGATGGATGTTACTAGGCAGTCTCAAAGGATGGAAATAAAGATTGTATTGGTTATAATACCCTCACTCTGTGTTCAGCTTTAGAAGGGCAAGTAGTCAATAGAAGTAGCCCAGAAAATACAAATTCATATCCATTTCATTTCAAGAGACAGATGGAATAAATCTATTTAGATTCCATTCAGGTTTTATTACAGAAAGGTGCAAAGATCCAGCATTCTCCACAGTCTTGTCATGTGTACTTAGCTAGGTGTCAAGGATTTTAGATTTCAATCTAATCTCTCTTAGCAGCATCCCTGGTTCCCTCAGGCAGATCCCTTGATTGCAGTGTCACAATGCTGTGCCTGTGGCAGGGGAATCAGTGCCACTTCACCTCCCTGGGCTGGGCTATCTCAAATCCCTCATGTGCTGTGCTGCCACTGGGACTGTGATCCTGCTTAGAGCCTCTCAGGGCTTGATAAAATAAAATACAAACGCTAATAATCTTGATAAAAGGGTGTGTGGGGCATGCCACTAGGTTTAAGTGGATTTTTACTGATCAGATTGTACTGGGAATTGTTGGCATGGATAGTGAAAATTAACAGTTAATAAATACGGGGTGATACCAAGGAAGAATAATGCAGGAGAAAGCTTTGTTGCAGGACAAAAAAAAAATAATAATAGCAAGTCTTGTGTGAAAGCTACATAGAACAGAAATAAAAGAAAGTGCAGCCAGTTGTGCTCTATGAAATGTGTGTGTGGATTGCTGGGTTCTTTTCATGCCATGCTGAGGGCAAGGTAGAAATTCTTGTTTCTGGCCTGCTGTAGCCTGTTCACCCCAAAGTGGGTGGAAAAGATGAAAACTGATTATCCACACTCTCTGTTTTACAGCTTTATGATTTTTTTTCCTCCTGCTTTGAGCTGCAGACTGACTGGTCTTTCTTCTTCCTTTTTTTTTTTTTATTGCCTGCAAAATGTGAAACAGATTTGTTTAGAAAGACAGACACGGTTCTCTTGTGTTTCTGGCTTCTGCTCTGGGTGGCTGGGCTCGGAGCTTGGATGACTAAGCAGTTGTGACTTAGGTCTTTCCATCCTTCTGTCCTTCCTTCCTAGAAAGCTGGAAACTGTGACCTTTTCCTCGAGCTTTATGTGTGATTTAAATGCCATTGGTAAAGATCTGGAAAACTTGGGGCTAAACTTTAAAACCAGTTTTGTACCCAAGCTCCTTCTTTACGATGAATAAATTTTTTGGATGCCGAATGTGTTGAAGGATGCTTAATAAAGGAACGAAATAGCAGCCTCCAGCTAAACTCAGCTTTCTGAGCAGGAAAGCAGAACCTTATTCCAAAAATAGGGAGCAACTATTGCTCAACAAAGTGAGTGGTGCCCACATAGAGCGAGCAGTGCAAAGGCTGCAGCTGGGAGGTTTGGAGCTGAGGAGACTCTGGGCTCAGAGGGGCTCATCCCATCTCCTGAGAGGTAGGTCTGCGTGTGCATGCCTGAGACAGGGCAGCTTCAGCCAGGATTCCGGGTGAAAAACTGCCCCTGACAGGAGCCAAACACTGTGGTTCCAGCCAGAGGGAGTAATTAGACTTGTTTGCATATTGAACAGCAGCCAGGGGGTTCTGATCCTTCTCAGAAAAGTGCTCCAATTTCCTAAGCTTGGTGTAGAAAAATAAATAATTTTTTGTTTGTTTGGGTGGAGGAGTGGTGTTTTCTGGTGGGTGGTTTGCTTTTTTTTTTTATAGCTTTTAATTTCTTTTTTCTGAAATGCTGAAATACTGTTTGTGTATCATGAAGTTGATATTTCAGAACTCGATATCATTCAGTTGTGATTCCACAGAACTTTTGCTGCTGATGGAATAGTGTTTGGATTCTTACTTTTCATACCTTCAAAACCTTCAGGGACACAGCTTTATGCATATTCATTCTTATAGGAAATGGTAGTGCTAAAATTTCCTAGTAAAATCCATCTTCAGCACAGTTGTTTATCAGATCTATGCATTCATTAATAAAGAGTCCCTGCTGTTGTTGGCTCCAGTACAACTTAATTAATTACTATTTGAAATATGGATGTGGTAAATGATCCAACTTAGTGAAACAGGAGAGCAGCTGTTACCTTGTTTTATGTTTGAAGTCACTGCCTTTTCTCCTTATTTGTGTGTGTCATCCCCTTTTTCATCTTCTGACAATGATTCCATAAATTTTGGACTCAGATTCATCTGTAAACCCTGCCCCCTGTTTTGTTTTCCCACTGTGTCATCTTGTTCTCCTCTGTACTCCCCATTTTATCATCTCATGTTGCACCATCCATTCCTGTCTCTCCCTCTTTTCTTTGCCATAGATTTTCAGAATCCTGGTCTCCCTTTTCTTTCTGGTTCTTTTCTTCAGCCATTCTGAGGGCCAAGTCAGTTGTTTTGTGCTCTGCTGGAGGAATTTTGCCACATTTCCTTGAGATGTATCTCCTGGTGACATGTGCCTAAATGCTTTCTCAAAACAACCTTATGGAATTCGTTAGAAGTTTTCCTTAATTGTTTCCATTTCCCCTGCAGTTGTTTGCTCTGGTCAGTTATTGAACTCGATTCATTTCTGCTCCTCTCTCTACTTACTTTTCTTATTTTTATTTTTATATTTTTATATTTATATTTTTATTCTTTATTTTTATTCTATATTGTATTCTGTCTTCCTTTTCTTTTTTTAATTTTTTATATTTTGTATTTTTTATTTTATTCTATATTTTCATATTTATATTTTTTATTCTTTATTTTTTTATTCTATATTCTATCTTCCTTTTCTTATTTTTATTTTCTTTTTTACTGTCTGGAAGAAACCCTGAGAGCTGCTGTTTGCTGACACCTCAGCTGGCTGCAGGGTTCCCTGTCAGCATTTCTGTGCAGGGCTGGAGGGAGGGAAGGGGCACATTTCAGCCCTGAAATAATCAGTTCCATCCTCAGTGCCTTTCCATGGATATCCTGGCACTGCAGGCTGTGTTCTCTCATTTGATTTCTTTTCTGCTGAGGATTTTTTGGAGAGTTTTCTCAGTGAAGCTCTCTGGGTTTGTTAAGCCCTGCTCTGAGCAGGGGGGATGGATTGGATCTCCAGAGGCCCCTTCAACCTCAGCCCTTCTTGAGATGCTCTGAAGGAGGAGAGAACCAGGAATGATGGAGAGCAAAGGAATGGGTGTAGTGAGCCCTGTGTGTTCGTGGACAGAAACGCCGTGCAGAGCTCACAAATGCCACAGCAGAAGCTGTTTAACCTGCTTGTCTCAGCACTCAGGATGTAAATCCCAATTGCAAAGTTTCGGAGAAGCTGAAACAGCCAGGGGATAAATCATATTTGGCTTTATTCTGAAATAAAGGCAAACAATGAGTAGCATTCTAACTCATTTATTTGTTCTGTTAGCTGTGTGCTGTAGCATTTGAAACGTGCTCTGGCAATATAGTTTTAGTTATTTTAATAGTAAGGCTAAAAAATGAAAGAATATGTGCAGAAATGTGGGCACAATTTGAGTCCTTGCTGTAGCTCTTAGATATCAAGGTCCAGTGTTTTATTTGTTCCAAAAAGGTTTAATTATTTCAGAACTGAATAGTTAGGGAGGATCTGGGAGTATTTATAGTAGGTAGAACTACAGAGACCCCTAGAAATAGTCTTCAGTGTTTATGCTTTTATAAATATGGGATGAAAAAAAATTATGTTCTCTAGAGACAGAAAACAAGAGTGTTTAATGATGAAAAAAAGTTTGTATGAAATAATTGAAACAAAGGAGAGCATGCGATAGGGAAAATACTGCAAACAACATAAATGTAGGACTTTCTTTTTAAAGGAGTGTGATTTTCTTAGACTACCATTATAGAATCAGACGTGTACTCTAAAAAGCATCCAAGTCTCCAAGCTATTTCCTTTTTGAAATGAGATGTTGGATTACCAAAAAAAAAAAAAAAAAAAAAAAAAAGGCTTTATTTTCTTCATAGAAGTAGATGGAAGTCCCTTTATTTCATTTATATTCGATTCTCATTATCCTGGGACACAGAGTAAGGGCTGTGTGAAAAGGAGTAGGAGAAAGAATAAAGAAAGAATTTTTCATTGTCCAAAAAGTGTTTTTTCCCTATCCATAGGAACTAAGAAAGCTCTTGTGCTTAGAGGAATGAATAATGATTTATCACTCTTGAAACATATGGAACTGAGTAAGTTCATGGAAAGGTTGTCTGTTGGGTTCAGTTTGCTCAATGGAAAGATGTCTAAAGGAATGATATCAATCTCTGGTTTTTTCCTGTAGCTATTTAAAGGAATTGTATGAAGTTTTAAAAAGGCAAAGTATATCATGTGTTAATAACATGTATTGCTCATTATTATGTGTTATATGAAGTGTTTCCCTACTAATTGCTGTCCTAATAACTTTGTTTTATGCCTTCCTGCTGTCCCTTCAACCTCTTCCTTTATTTTGTCACTTTACTACTAAAAGCACCAGATTCAAAATTATTGATGCCTGGGCTATAAATGTTTATCAACTCTAAGCATTCCCCATGGAGCAGTACCCATTCCCCAGTCTCTTCTGTGTTTGTTTTGCTTTTGGGGTTTTTGGTTTTTTGGTGGTTTTTTGTTTGTTTGAGGTTTTTTAGTTTGTTTTTTTTTTTTAATTTTTTTTTCTTTTTTGTTTGGGTGGGGTTTTGGGGTTTTTTTTGTGGTTTTTTTTTTTTTTTTTTTGTTTCTTTGTCATTTTTTGTTTTGTTTTTGAGGTTTTTTGGTTTGGGTTTTTTTTTTTTTTTTGTTCTTTTTGCATTTTGTGGGGTTTTTTTTTCCACAGACTTTATTTCTTCTGTTTTGTGCACTGTTTCCACAGATTCTTTATTTCTTCTGTTTTGAGCATGATGTGAGAGGCTCCCAGCTCCACACCCATGGATTTGGGTGAGCTCTGAGTGCCTAAGCCCTCTGAGGGTGGGGTGGGCAGAGCTTTTTTTCCTTTCCAGCGACCTAAATGCCTCCCAGCACTATCCAATACAATCCCTATTCTATAAATAAAATTCCCCAGGTGCTGAGGGTAGACTGAAGGAGCTGCAGGGTCTTTCCCCAAGCCCTTTAGTGCAGGTTGGAATGATCTTGGTCAGCAGGGAGCTCCCCAGACTGGCAGGTGATGGGGAGGGGTCACAGCTGAGCATCCCCAGCTCCTCCAGAGCTCTGGGGTGAATCCCATCAGGCCCTGCTGAGGGTGTTTGTTTATTTCCTTCCGTAGAAATTTCCCTCAAGGTGTTTTGTGAGTGAAGAATTGTCCCGATTGATGGTGTGATAAACAAATACAGCTCAGGATGCCGGAGAGCTGAGTGTTCACCTCCAGGATAGCTTTTGTACGGATGACATGACAGTTTTCATCTCATTTGAAGTCAAATGTGAGTTGTAACTGCAGGTCGGGTAATGAGGGAGTAACCCCAGGTTTTCTGTGCCTGTTGGGATCAGCTTTGGGCAGGTTTTTGCAGTTCTGCTGTTTCCAAAGCTTTTGTTCCAGTCTGGCAGTGGCAGCTGAAGCCATGGCTCTGTCACAGGGCTCGAGGATAATAAAGGTTTTTTTTTTTTTTTTTTTTTTGTGGTTTTGGTTGTTCTGGATGAGGCTCCTGGAGCTCTTGGGCAGACATGACCACTCTGATACCCAGATTGCCACTCTGATAACTATCACAGAGATACCACTCTGATATCATGGTGCATTTCCATTACTGGTTTCATTAATCCATTTTGTCCCTGTGGGACAAAATGAACAAGAATTCTCCTGTTGAAAAGGAGCACCAAGGGGATGTCAGGATCCATCTGTTCCCACATGGAGAACCAGGGGAACCATGAGCAGAGGTGACACAGCTGTGGCAGTTCTGTGTTTCTGATCAGTGTTTGAGGCGTTCCGGATGAAGTGAGGAGGTGCAGGCAGTGCCTTATCCATGGCTGGGATTATCAGCAGGGTAACAAAGCACAGTGGAGGTGGTAAATGATCATTATCTGCTGCAGGGCAGGAACTGGGACGTGTGATAAATGAAAATAGTGTTTGTGTATGACCAAAAAGTGAGAAAAGCCTGTTCTTACAGGGTACCCCAGTGATCCCTGGGCAGGGTGCTCAGCTTTGTAGGCTCACAGGCTCCCCAGGGATAAGAAAGAATTATCTCCATGTTTTGCTATGAATTCTGATTTTCCTGTAGCAAACCACTGCTATGATATTGAATATTTCCCAAAGAGAAGGAACAAAATCTGTGCAATAAATGGCAACCTTTTCATGGGTCTGTTAGCCATCACTCCAGAACAGGTAAAACTGTATTGCACAAGGCTTGTAAAGAATACAAGCATGGCTTTGGGAGAATGGTACAAATATTTCTGAAAGCCTTGGCTGGTTCTAATGCAGCACTTCTGCTTAAGATGGGAAAAAAGTATGTTTTTAAACACAATTTTTCATGGTCTGTGTTATGATTTTTTTTTTTCTGTCTTTATTCACTTGAAGACTTAAAAAAGCCCCCGATGAACATAATCTGCATTCTTGTTGTGGCCTCAGTTGAGAAGTTAAACATTATTTCAGGTAAATTCCCCCCTGTCCAGGACATAGTCTCTGGTCAGAGTGGAGATATTTCACTGTGTCAGTGGGCATTAGTTTTATGGATGAAAGGAGGCTTGGTGTTGAGAATTACAGAGGCTTTGCTGGAAACAAATGTTCCACGGCTAACTAATGAGGGGAAAAAAGTGGGAATGGGAGAATATTCCAATATAAATTCATGATGCAAAGTGAAATTTAGTGATCCGGGTACTTGTGGCTAAAGCAGGGAGATTTCTTCTGCCTGGAATATTTATGGAGTGCCATGGACTGCATTTATTTTGCAAAGCCTTGGACAGAGCATGTGGCATCATGGATTGCCTGACATAACCAAACCACTCAGACTAGGATGCAATTATAACAGAAAGTGACTAAAGGAAAAGTTTTTGGATTTTTTGGATTTCCAAAGGGGTCTGACAAAGATGTTACATGTGCTGTGATGAACCTGGACTATGGGGAACTCACATTTCAAGAGTTTCAATTTTTTTTTAATAAAGTGCTTTAAAATCTCTATAATAGGAAAAGACTTCAAAAGAGGAAAGATTAAAAAAGAAAAGTAAATAAAAAGGAAATAATATAATTAAGGTTTGACCCTGTAAATTGCTAACCTTCAAAGCTAATGCTGGAGAAGCACAATATTATTAGCAATAAAAAGAATTTGCTTTGCCCTTTTAAAATTACCATAAACCGATTGACTGAAATGGAATGATGTTAATATTTAAGAAGTAGGACACTAGATTCTATTATCTCAGAAACTCTGTCACCTGGTACACTCTGTAGTCCTGTTATCTAATTATTGTCCTTAAATTGCATTAGTGTGCCAGCAATTTGTCTGCTGTTGGAAAAGTAATTGACATTTGAGTTACTGCTTCATATTTGGGAGACTCACTAGGTGGTTCCAAAGAGCCCTCTTCTGTCAAAGCAGATTAGCTTAATTTTACCTAAAAGAAAAGGGAAAGTCTGCATTTTTGAGTGTGCCATTTACACAGCTCTCTTGTAATTTGGCATTAAAATTCAGGTTATGTATCACAGCTGATTGCCAAGCAAGAAGAGGGTGGGGAGGGGGAAGTGGCAAATTAATAAATGACTTTTTTTTTTTTTGCTTTCAAATTCACTTTAGTGCAGTCTGGTCCTTCAGGGAGGAGTCTGCTGGTGCAGTGTGTCCAGGTTGATCCTTGGGTTTTGCTGTGGTCAGCACTCTGATCTCCAGGGCTTTGCTCACTCCATGGGCTTTCCATGCCATGGGAAGGGATGGGATGCTCCACTTCACCTCCAGAATCCTGACTTTCTGCAGGAATTTCAGTTTCCTCTTAGTGCTTGGAGGAAGAGCACTTCCAAAATCCTTTTTATACAATTTATTTGATGAAAATTTGAAGGATAGTTGTAATTCCTTGTATCGTGGGAAGGGAAGGAGCAGCCTCTGTCCCACCTTGTAGGAATGTGAGTGTCCACAAAGGTTTGGTTTCATGACTCTGCAGTCCAAAGCTTGAAGCTTTCCAGACAAATGTAATTTGGGATCTAAAGTTGATTAGAGATGCATGATTACAACATGTGCGTAATAGTTTATGTGACAACTGGAATTAAATTTAAAATATATTTGAAATTAACATGAGGAATGTAGCTGTCTGGTAGTGGTGATAATTTTGCTAATATAATTTGTTTAGAGATTTTCAGTTCATGTTTAAAAACAAGACAATCTCAAATCTCTTCAAAATGTTTATTTTTTTTTCTGCAGGGCTGTTGCATAAACCAAAGTGCATTGCCTGAGCTTATAAGATTGTGTCAGTGCAATCCAAGTGAAGGATTTAGGAATGTTGCTTCAAACTGGAAACCTCACCTGAATTTCTCTTGACAATATCTCTAAAAAAAGATTTAAACCACTGGTTACACGTCTCTATAGGTCTCTCTCTACATGTCTCTAAAATATTTCATTTTCCACTGACAGGAATCAGGATTGTCTCTCTGCTCTTGATGGTTTACATAAATAATTGTGGCTTTTCAATCATTATTATGAAATTGTTAAGGCCTTTTGCAGACCATGTAAATTGATGGACTGTTTTGCAGAAAACGTACTTTATCTCTTTCATCTCAAAATACACAAAAAATTAGAAAAAGAGTAGAAAAATGTAAGCTTGATTAAATCTTCAAAGTATCAAAAGGTTGCTGCAATCCTTTGTTTTGGTTTAATTCTTCATTTAAAAAAAGTAGGTTTCAAATTCAAGCGTTTTGCCCAAAAAGTAAATTGAAAAGCAAGGAAGCTTTGAAAAAAAATGCTTGAGTTGATTCTGTAGTCTAAGTGGTGAGGGAGCAGAAGTTTGTAGAGTGAGAAAGGCAACATCTATTGCAAAGAAATCCTGGAAGTGAAGTGTTCCAGAAGAACAGCTGATGCCTGTGCACTGTGCTCCATGTGAATTATGTGCTGCTGCAATTGGAATGTTTGCACAGCACAGCCTTCCCATTTTTCTGCACTGTTTTTTCTTTTTCTGAAATGACCCTGGTGTTATTGCTGCCCAGAAAATTAATAAGGTATTGATAATGATTGGCATTTCTGTATTTGTATTATATTCTAGTTTGTAATAATTATTTGTAATTTATTATAATTATGAATTTGGTGCTGTTACAATTTGAGGAAGAACGAGGCACTCTCCACCTGAGCAGAGAGAAGCTGTCTCTGTTCTCCAGGCTGAGGATTGTACCTGGGGGGGGACAGGTGAGGTGACACCTGGGGTGACACTGGCAGAGCCCTCTGAGCCCCCCGAGCCAAATGTGAGCATTATTGCAGTTTAAAATTCTAATAGTGCCAGTAATGAGGCAACTTTGCTATTAAAGCTGGGAAGGAAAAATAACCTTTTCTCCCCGAAGAAGGATGTGTTGGAAAGGTCAGGGCTGCTCGTGGAGGCAGCAAGGGGCCTGGTGGCAATAATGGGAATGCAAAGTTCTTGAAATGCACTGAAAGTGGAAGTTTTCAGCAGGACAAAGGACACTGCAGAAGGAACTGTAATTTCCTAGATTTAGGATTCTTGCTTAGTTAGGTAAGGCCAGGCTTTTAAAGAGCTCAGAATTTCATATTCTCAACCTACACAGCAGCTGCTAGATGTTGAAAATAGCTCAGCTCCTCACAGTTCCTGCTCCGCGAGGCACCGAGCTCCCAGCAGAGTCTGGCTCTCCTTTGGGTGCCAAAATGAGAGCTGAACTCTCATGAAAACCTGACTCTCATGAAAATCTGTGAGTACACTGATTGCTTGGGGAAAAAAGGAATAAAATAAAAAAAAATCCATCAACTGGATATGAAAATTACTTATAGCAGTATATTTTATAGTAATTAACTTCTTGGCATGATTGTCATAGTACTCTGATAACCATGAGTCTTGTTCTCTGAGTAGTTGATGAAGTTACATATATTAAAAATAAAAGGTGACCTGTCTATTTCTAAATATTTATCATTAATGTCCCTCTTCTTTACATTATCTGGCATCATTTTTTTTAAAGGCACAGAGAGCAATGAGCATAAGGGCTTTTCCTCTAAAGTTTAATTCAGACAGGGACAACTACATGTAGAATGTATATTTAATGCAAATATGATGCAAACAATTCTAGTCTGGAGAAATGCTTCTTGAAAGTCTGTTGTCTCTCTCCCTTGCCTTCTAAATTGAAAAAAAATGAATTTCAGTAGATGAGAAGAGGGAAATTTGCTCTAACATTGCCTAGAGGGAAGCTGAAAGAACGGGAACTGCTAGAAAAACTCGTGTCTTCACAATGCTAACATAATTCAAATATAAAATGTTACACCATTTGTTTTTTTTTTTTTTTCTGGAGTGGAGCTGGTTTCCAGTGAATCTATGTTTAACAACATGGATAACTGGGTAACACCAGAAAGGGAAAAAGCAGTTGTTGGATCTAGAGAGATCTCTGAAATGTGCTTCTCACATATGTAAGAATGCTGCCTTACAATATGGGTTTAACTTTTCCTGCTTTCCAAATATAGTCTCTGCAGCACTTCTGTAAACTTTTCTGTGCCATCATTCCCTTAGAGATAATAGTTTCTAGTGACTTGTGTGGTACAAAGAGAGAGAAAATAAGCCTTGCCATGAATGTTAGATTTCACAATTCCCAGGCTGTGTGATTCTGTACTTTGTCTGACAGCCACCAACACACATTTCATCGTGGATGAATGCTGCTCTATCCTGCAGGATATTTGCAATAAATGTATCTGTGCAAACATCCTGGCACATCTATCTGTGGGTGCTGTAGAGGTACCTACACATCCTTTACTGGAGGTATGGAACACCTCCTGGAAGGAGGAGAAATCTCTGTACCCAGACAGCAGCAGAGACAGCAGGAGCACCACTGTGCTTCCAAGCAACATTTATAAAGGCTGAGAACAAGTTCACTGCCCACAAGAAAACAAGTACTTTTCTTTTTTTTCCCCCCCTTTAGTAGCATCTTAAGCAAAAAATCCCAGGAAATCAAGTTGTGCAGCAAATATAAAAGGCCAAGGCATTAATTTATTGTCAGCTTGTCAGTCGAGCCGCACTGTGCTGTTTTTAGCATTACTCCATTAATGTTAATCTCATGTCACTGGATGTGTGCTGTTTTCTGTGTGTTGAGCTTGTCAGCAGGAAAAGAGAGAATGCAGTCCCACATGACTTCTCCTTTCTCCTCTTCTGCAACCATCTTTGGGTGTGTTGTGGTTTGGGCTGTGGTTCTCTCCCTGTGAATCTGTAGGCATTGCACAAAGCAGAGGTGTGGGTTCCCTGCACTTACCCAGGAGTCAGAATTAACTTGAATTAACTTGGCTCTCCTGATGCCTTTTTGGGCTACCTAAAAACCAGAGGCCAGACAGAATTAAGGAAATAAAAGGCAAGGTCTATTTTTTTGAGAGGCCTTCGGGTACATTTAGGGCAGATGAAGCCCCCCAGGGCCTACACCCAAATAATGGATGATGGGCTGTGAGTTTTCATATACTTTTCTAAGTTTGGTCCATTTGCACATTGGGGGTTAATCTCCCAATTCCAGCCCCAGGTAATGAAGTCATTTACCCCAGATTTTCTCCCCCCCAGCTCCCTTTTGTTTCCATCTCAGGGCCTGAGGCAGTGAGGAGTCCTTGACTCCCAGGCCTGGAGAGGAATTGTTGTGTCTGCCCAAAATGGGACAGCAGCAGCTCACACTGTGTGTGGAGTTTGGAGTTATACACTAAAAACTGCAGGATGACAAATATATGAAAACTATAAAAGCTGAAATCCTAATGCATCACTCTGAAAGGAAGGATCCCATTGTCATGGTGCAGTGGCAGAACCATATTTGCTCCCCAGGTTTCTCTCCTTTGGTCCCACACACAAACCAAAATGATTACTTATCAGTGTGTTTTTCTTTTCATCATTTTTACAATTAGAATATTTTCCTCAATATGTTTGGAAAAAAAAAACCCACAGTATTTTCATCCATTTTCCTTTTATTTTTAATTAAAAATCCATTCCTAATCCCAAGAGCAGCTCCTGGCAGGCTGGCAGCCCCAGGCCAGGGCAATGGGCAGCTGTGGGTCTGAGCCCCTCTGCTCTGCAGCCACCAAAGCTCCTGAAAACCCTGCTGGGAGAACCGAGGCAAGGAACAGGGAGAGCCTGGAATATCCTCTGCCTCTGCTCTGCTGAGCTGAGCCCAAGGCTGACCTCAACATCTTGTCTACTTGAAACTACAGAGCAAATTTCCCGTGACATTATCTACAGAGGAATTTAGAAAATATGTAACTTCCTTTCTTTTTTATTCCCCAACTATTTTTAAAAGCAGTAGTGGCATCTTTTTTTTTTTTTTTTTTTTGCCGTTTACACGGACTTACTCATGCAAAATGAATATTTTTTAGGATAAGTGCCAGAAGGCAAAAAATTGTTATCTTTGAATTGAGCTGTTTTAAAGAAAGTCACCTTGAAAATGTATTTATTTATGAAACTTTTATGTCTGTAGGTTTGCGTGAGTGGACATCTAAATGTAGCACAGAGTTGCTAACACAGAGCTGCTGTTGCTGAGCAGCACCTATAAAACTACAGGCAGTTCAATTCAGCTGAATTGACAGTCAAAAAAATGAATATGTGGTCTGCCAGATTTAAAATATACAAATAAAATGTCACGTCTGGATTTTTTAGGGCAAGCAGCATAGCTTAACTTGAAAACTAAAGTCAGAAACACCTAATTTTTATGGAATAAATATGCAGATGTTGTGAAATGGCTGAAGTGTGGGCACAGTGGTGGTTTCTGAGTGCTGAGAGATCCTAGTGAGTCTTTGGAGGGTTTAATGGTTGAAGCAGAAGATTCTTTTTCTTCTGAGACATCAGATTGCAAGTTTCTGATGCTGTTCACAGTCTTACCCAAAATCATCATTTTTATGTCTCTGGAGAAAAAATTGAAAGACAATAGGATGAAAATTAAAAGTAATTATTTCAAAAATGTTTTTTAATATGTTTTAATTTTTCTGGTAAGTGCTAAGGGATCCTTGGTAAATGTGTTTTCCTCTTTATCCTGTTTCTGTTTCTCATGCTATTTTTGAAAGGATTTGCCTTTTAGCCATATTGGCTATACATACTTGATCCATCCAAGAGCTGAATTGTCTGTGGGTCAAATTAATTTTTTTAATATGACATTTTTCTAGGACTATTTTTGCCTTGCTTTCAGCAATCAGAATGATCTGTGGTGCAAGTTCCTTGTCACTGTGCTGTGCCCTGGAGTTCCTCTGCTGTTTGCTCACAGGAAATGGGGCAGTGTGTCATTTGGTGTGGTGACAAAGAGAGAATCAGGAGAAGGAAAAACTGAGAATTTTGGAATGCAGGCAGGGGAAAAAAACCCCCAGAGTCTTCAGTATTTCCATGTGTAGGCTGCCAGTCCTGATGCTTTGGGGGAAAATGTTTGTTCCTTGCTCTCTCTTCCCCTGTCGCCATAATAAATAAATCCTGGTTTGGGGAGTTAAGGGGGCTCCTCTCAGAGCTATGATTGTGCTCGTGGAATAACAAATTTGTGTTAAGCTCAAAAATATGAAAGAAAATCCTTGTTTTGGTTTAGAAAGGACAGGATTGTGTGGGGCTGGCAGGGAGAGGAAAGCACACACCCTTTCTGATTAGTTCTGTACTCTCAGGGGTAGAAATCATAAAGACTCTTCAGTCTTAGACCTGATATGATGTTTGTTTGTTTTTTTAATGTACCTTCCAGTGGCAATTTCCCTCCCTTGCAGCCTCAGCCCGTTGCTCTCTCAGAGTCTCTGTTCCTTTGCCAGCAATGCTCTGGGCTCATCCGCTCACTGATTTTTGGGCAGGTTGGGTTAGGTACCAAAGCATGGTTTGGTGATTTCTCCCAGTGATTGTTTGCTTCAGGCTGCTTGATTTGGCATTTTAAGGGAAACCAGCAGAGAGCCTTCTGGGGGGCTACAGGGGAGCAAAACCCTTGGTTTGCCTCTCTTGGGGGTTAATCTGTGGTTGTATCTCATGGGGTTCTTCCAGCTGGGCACTTCACAGCCTTTACTGAGCTGAGCCCCCGACTTTGGTGCCAGGGAGGGAGGAGCTGCTGCTGCTGCTGCTGTGCCTGGAATAAAAGCACACAGACATCAATAAAAGCACACACACACACCAATAAAATCCCACAGACACCAATGAAAGCACACAGACACCAAGGGATGTACCCAAAGTTTCTCCACAGTGCAATACCGAGTGTCCCACATTGCTGGAACTAATCTAGGGGTTTTGGTTTAAGTGATACTCACTTGTGAGTCCTTTTTTCAAAACTATTCAAAATCTTCCAGGTTCAGGTTTCAGGTGAAGGCTCTGAACAATAAAAGTTCCCTTCCTACCCTGAAATGCTCCCAGGCCAGGAATGGGAAATGGAAAGGGCACACAGCTCTGCGGAGTTGATTCCTGCCTAAAGTCATACACAGCAGAAGGATAAAATATTACCCATTTCTTAAAATAATTCCCTTAATTTCATTTTTTCCTGGATATTTCCCCACTCCTTGTTTGTCTGATAGTTCAAAGGGGGCTTTTTGTTTTGCTTGTATTTCAAAAGCTCTGTTTTAGTGACATGTTTAATGGGAATGGCTTATTTGGAAGTTAATATGAATTATAGCTTAATAGGATAAAGAGCATGTTTAACAATTTATAAATATTAAAATTGGAACTGTGCATTTGGCCTGCCTGCTGTGCTGGGGGCGGGGGATGCACACACAGGATTTTTGTGACTGGTGCTAAAATGCTGGAGGATGCTTTTACATTCCTCAGGGTTCTCTGAGGTCTGTAAACAAAATCCATATGATAGAAACAATGTTGGTTTTGCAATAAGCTTCAAAGTTCTGGTTTTTTCTTTTCATTTATTGCTCAGTCATGATTATCAAACAAACAAGAACATATTTCCCCATAGTTGTATAAAATAACCATATATGTCATACAGATACTTTAAAGAATTATTCTTTTTTCAAGAAGGAAAGTAATTTTCATGTCTTTAGAGACTGAAAACAGAGAAACTTGGATTTTTTAGAAAAGCAGGAAGCTGAGAAGAGGGCTAATGGCAGAAAATAGCTGGCTCTCTATGGTGCTGGGCTAAGAAATTGAGAAGTTCTGAACTCCAGAGATTGCTGAGATGTGGCAGTAGGAGCTGCAGGTGTTCATGCTTGGTACCTGGCAGGGTCTGAGAAGAAATGGGATATAGCCAAAGTTCACAGTTAAAATGCTGGGATAAGGTTTTAAATCCAGAGCCTCGTTTAGGAGCTTTCTCTGAAAATGTTCTGATTGATTTAGCAGGAATAAGAAAGTTTCTAGTCTAGTTAAATGCTTGAGAAGGTGGTAGAAGACTTCAAATATAGATTTTACTGAAACAAAAATAAACTATTTTCATTGCACTTCTGTCTTTTTATATTCAAAGAAGAATCCAGGCCTTGATTGCTTCATCAATTTAACTCAGAGAGATTACAGTCCCCTAATTGTGCCAGGGCTCCAATGGCTCTGTTCATTCCCAAAGAATTTCAAAGGGGAATTCTAGATGGTAGTCAAATAGGATATGTGGAAATCATCTTTAGGAAAGAGATGGATGAAAGAAGCAGCTAAGTACTGAATATGGAAATGAAGTCCATCTCTGATCACTGGGGAAAGGCTCCAGCCTGGAACTGTGGCAATTCAAAGCTCAAGCAAAGGAAGGCAGAGCTGCAAGATGTTCTGAGTGAGTGCTGAAATTCAAAGCTTACACAGTGAGCAAGCAACTCCCCCTCCCAAAAACGTTGAGAAAATCTCATTCTCTTCACACTAGATTGAGACTGGAAATAATGCAGTTCATCTCATCAGTGCCATTTTGCTACCTTCAGCCCTGTGTTCCATATCCCAGGCTAATAAAGCTGCTCTTTTGTATTCCTTTTTTCATTAAAGAATTTACTGAGGACCAAAGTGGTCATTTCACATGGACAGCAGAATAATTTCAAACGCTCTAAGAAGAAAAATTGCACACAATTTTTTGCTCATTTCTCCAGGAACTGGAAATGCTGTGTGGATTGTTTCCAGCTCTGCCCCAGGTGGGGCTGGGACACACCATGGAGGCACTTGCTGGATTTAAAAGGCTTATTTGTGGAATTACAGCTGAGATATGAAAAATGGCTCCTTGAAGAGCTGGTGCCTATTGCAGGGTTATAAAAGAAATTCCTTGTTTCCTTTGAAGGATGGTTTAGATGTGAGTGGAGTGTTCAGCCTGCTGCTCTCAGGGGATGCAGGAGCCTTGGTGCCTGGCAGCATCTCTGGGAAGTACCAGGGAGCAGAGGAGTGGTGGGAATGATGCATGGATGTGTTTGTGTTCCCTGCAGCCCCTCTGAAAGCCTTGCTGGGATACCTGGGAGGGACATCCAGGGGGTTGTGGATGGTCCTGGGCACCACAGAAAGGAAGTTTTTCTGTGTTTGGGATCAAGGAATGTCCTTTAGGTGAAGGGCATTAATCTTTTCCTATAAATAAAAAATAAAAATTCAGTTAGTTAATTCGATGTGAAGGGGAAATAGCATAAAAAGAGAAAAATTAAATATTATGTACTTTATTTTTGATAATGCTTAATGCCAAGAATTCTTTTCCTGCAGTAGTGACTTACATTTCCATGCTCTGTCATTCCAAACACATGGGATGTTTGAAAATTGCTCTATGAAAAGCTTTTAGCCATGCAGAAGTGGAGGTTTCTAACATGTGATTTCAGTTTTCATACCCTTGTGTCAGTTCCATTCATACACTTATGTTTGGGTGGGACCTGTATATCAATTGCACATTCTCAGACTGTAATTAAAAGTTTGAGAAGTGTCATAGTGGGCACATAAACCACCAGTTTAGTTCTGCATGGTAGGAAATCCTGAGCAAAATGTAGTAAAAGGGATGTGGTTTGTGTTTGTTCATCAAGCCCTGCAGCTCCAGACTCAGGCTGATGTACCTAAATTGTATTTAACTGGGGTAAGTACAGAATATTCTGGCCACTGCCTGTATTTTGGCAGGCTGTAGCATTGCCCTTTGCGGCAGCTTCCCAGTGTGGGGGGATAGAATATAAGAAAATAAAGGTAGTGTAGAAAGCAATCTCACCCCTAAGGAGCTGCAGCTGGGCCAATTATCAAAGATCAGGAACAGGCCTGACTTTAACAGGCCACAGCTGTAAGCAATGAGAAGCAGAGTGCTATAAAAGAGTGGGGTGGCTGGGTGAGAAGGGAACTGGAGTCAGTGGCTGCTTTGGGAAGGGGAAAGAGTCAGTGCTGTGAGGAGCTGTCCATGAGAAACACCAAGGAGGTATGGAACTGTTTTGATAAGGAGACAACAGTGTGGAACCCCTGCAATAGGATGACAGCATCCCAGTGCTTTAATTTTCTTTTGCCCAAGTCCAAATTACTTGCTATCCTTATTTACTCCATTCTTGCTTTTTGCAGCACTTGAAAATTATTAAAACTTTTCCTAGGCCCTTTGGTGGGGGTGTTGTGCTTAGGCTGATCAGGACCCATTCACTGAATTCATTCTCTCTCAGTGGGACTGAAATACATGGGAAGCCTTTCTCTCTGTGCCCCCAAATCCTCCAGGCAGTTAATTTTTCTCTCCTTAATGATAAGCACAGAAAGGATAAAGGGAGACCAGGCACTGCTGCTGCCCTGGGAGAATCTCTGCAAGGTGTGGTGATGGAGCAGCATCCATCCCAAAAATGCCAGGATTCTGGTGTTAGGGAAGATTGTGCTGTGTCCCTAAATCCCTCTGAGACCCAGTGGTATCACCAGCTGCATCTTTGCTGGACGTAAATCCCAGTGAAATGGAAGTTTTTTGTACCTTGCAGGGTGGAAGCTTGTGAGGTTTGCATAACTTGGGGATGTTTCTCATGCTAGTATTATGACTGTTCATCAGATAACTTGAATAAAACCTCTGAGGGAGTTAATTTTAAGGAAAATGAAAGTAAAATGGCCAAAGGATAGCAGTCTTTAATGAACTTTTGGCTTTATGAATTGCTTGTAATGTTTCAGTAGACTGGGTGATGTTCAAGGGAAAAAAAAAAAATCTACTTGCCATTATTTACTCCAGGTGCATTTTGCTTCTGGTCCCTGTGTAGTTGTTTGAAATGGATTTGTTACAAAATAATACAAGGTTGTTTCATAAGTTTTAGTAACTGTATTAATTCAAGAGGTTGGAGAAGAAATTGTTTTGTTTTCTGCTTTTATTATGTGACTTTATTTTCTTACTTTTTAAACTGGAAAGGGAGAGAGAGTTAAGAAGTGAGCTGTAAGGTGACTTAGCTGCATGTGATTTGTCTTCGTTCAGTGACCCAAGCGTGACCATTTATTGTTGTTTCAGTCATAATTTTGGTCCATTTGAAATCAGTTGCTAATGTAACACTGAACTGATTGCTCAGATACTCTTAAAGTACAAAACTGAAGTTCCTTGCTCTGACTCCTGAGATACCTTGGCTGATATTTTTCTGTAGCTCTTCTTCTCTTACCTCATTCTCTCATTATCTCCTCTACCTGATCAGTACCTCACTGAAGCTTTATTATACTAAAAATTTCTATTTTTAATATATTACCAGGCAAACTTTTCAAGCTTCTTCAGAGCTTTAAAGACCTTGTGCCTTTGAACTACTTCTGCCACAGTAGTTTTAATGAAGCTACACAGAACAGGGACCACGATTCCTTTAAACATCAGCATTTCTTGACAGAGTGGGAAGATGAATAGATGAAATCCCTTGGAGGCCATGGAACTTTTTTCCATTAATTGTAATGATTTTGGATAGAAAGCACAGAAAGAGGAGAAATAAGTGTAACAATATATATAATTGGATGTATAAAGGGATGCTAGTAGGAGTTCTGTGAGAAATTCTTTCTCTCAGGACCAGAGGGGCTGTGATGGATCCCTGATCCCTGGGCAAACAGCACGGGGCAGCTGCAGACTGGAAGTGCTGCTTTTCAGAATATTATTACAAAATAAAATTTGTGTTGATGAAAGCCCTTTGAAATCCTGTTGCATTGTGCCAGGGAAGAAGTATAGCCAAACTTTTTTTGTTATTCCTGGGTGTATCAGTATATTAATTGGCATTATCTAGCAACAGGAACAAAAATGCTTTTTAGGAGGAAATAATACTGGAATTTTCAGGTGTTGCTTTTTTATTTGGTCTTTGATAAATCCCATGGAATGTTTTTGCATTACTGATGGGTTGATACACTCATTCTGTAATTGATGTACTTATGGAATAGACAAAACCCTTTTTTTCCTCATCTATCAATAACTTGCATAATTAGGAAAATAAAATGAATATGTTAGGATGGCTTGAAGGTCAATTTTAGTTTGGTTGTCTACATCAGAGAATGGGCACTATTAACCCACTATTAACCCTAGAAGAGTTGCTAATCAGAGCCACTAAGAGCTGTCTCCTGCACAGCTCTCCAGGGTGGTTTACAGGGTTTTGATGAATTGAAATCAATGTTGGTGGCATGATATAAACTCATGCCACAAACCCAGGAGGTGACAGCAATTTGCTGCAATTTGTGTGTGTTTTATCTTGTCTGTTCTGTGTGTCAGGGTGTTTTCTTACTGACCTTCCAGAGATGATAAAACAAAGGGGATAAGCACCAACTGTGGCTTTTCTGGAATTTTAATCTTTTTTTGGCCAGTGGTTCAGTTCATTACATGTCACTATCACAGGATTATTCTGTCCCTTTTGATACCAGGCAAAGAGTAAATGTAAAATGTGTCAGCCAGAACCATTGAAGCAGGTCTGTAGTCTTTGGCCAGTGGTGCTGAAAGATAAAGTGCTGTGTTTACAATTCGAATTTAAAAAGTTTATTGGAGTTACAGAGGAATTGCATTGATTTCAGTGCATTGGTTTGAGTGAAAACTGAGACTCTTAGGACAAAAAACCACAGTCCTACAACACTGCTAGAAATGACATTTTGAAACTTCTAGGCAATATTTTAAACAGGAATCACCCTCTTGCACAGTTTACCCCAGGGCCTCCCTGATAGCACATCAGACTAGCAACTATTTGAATTTGAGACAAAATATAATTTGTAATTCCTGTGCATAACACAAGGCCTCACCACCAGGAGTTGTTTCTGGAGATGCCTGTACATGGAAACTGAGGTTGTGATTAATGGATGGTTGCAGGCTGTTTCAGTGTAACAGTGACTGTGCTATAAACAGGACTGGGAAAAAAATGATTACCTTTAATAAGGTAGCAGCTGTAAGGGTGCCTTTATATTAAGTGACTTAATGAATACTGATCTTGAAGCAATAAATCAAAATGCAAACAATCTACTCTAATCAAGTAAGCAGAATATTTCAGATACCTAAATTATATTAAATGAGCACTTCAATCAAGGTCCGTACCTGCACGTGTTTAATCTGGTTACTGTTTGTGTAACATCACTTTTAGGATATATAGATTTAACACACTTATTTCTTCTTTTTTTTTCTTGGTTTTGGATTTGGGTTTTTTTTTTGTTTGTTTGACATGAAGAAATTGCTTGCAGAATAATTAATAACTCCTCATAAATCCTGTCCTTCTACTGAAGGATTTTATTCTAAACAGTGATCAATGAGGTTCATTTGAAAGGTGTTGCAGCAGTTTCTTCAGGTGGGTATAGCTCTGTCTAAATATCTGCATTTGGAAATTTATTTGGTGGAAATATGTGTGAGCACATAGTGTGTGAGTGTGCCAGGGCATTTTTCAGAGAATGTGAATGCCACAATTATCTCATCCCTTTCTTGAGCTAGTTCATAAAAGTATCTTACATCACGTAGTTTCTATTATAACATTGTTATAACCTAAAACGACTTTAAAAAGATTAATCACTATAACTGTATAATATAACTTTCTGAATAATATAAATGTATATATAACTTTCTAACATAATACATATAATATTCATTTTAATATTTGTGAAGAACCAATTATAAAATAGGCATTTTTCACAGTAAGGAGGGTGGAAATGCAGCTCCAGGAGCTGGGCTGCCCTTGCATGAACAGACCAAGAATTGCAGGGTGAAATTCCACCATGCAGCTGCACTGGCTGGCCTTGCGGAATGGGCAGGGTGTAGAAATCTTCAGGGAGAAATCCAGAACAGCTTCTGGATTAGGCAAGAACAGATCTTAAACCTGAGCTCCTGAAAAGCACCTGCTGAGGTCTTGGCTGGCTGGGTTTGCTGAGACACCTTTGTATTGGCCCAAAAAGAAAAATAAATGGCATTAACTAAAACTGGTACAACCTTTATGGCTGTGGTTGTCCCTGGAAACAACAATTCATGAGATGCCCTCGTGAAGATGTGTGGATGAATGTCAGGGGTGGCATTCAGTGTGTTTAGTTAAAAAACACCTTGAGGAAAACAGTGGAGCTGCACTGGACTGATCTTCCTGTGAATGCAGCCCTACAGATATTAGGCAACAGAAAGCATAAGAGAACTTCAAGGTTTCTGCTTTGTTTTGAAAAAGCATTGCTCCTGGGTTTTTTCCTGTTGTTCCAGTGCTGAGGCACCAGCACAAATCCTGTCAGAGTTCAGGCAGCATCTGGATGATGCTCTCAGTCATGGGAGTTTGTTTCAGGAAGACCTGCAAGGAGCAGGGACTTGGACTCAGTGATCTTTGTGTGGATTCCTTTTTTATTAATTTCTCTGATTCTAGTCAAACTATTTACACCAAGGGTTCAGGCTGTGGTTTATCTCAATCTTTGTACTAAAATCTGTTAGATATCTTTGTTCTGGGAGCAGAGCTGATCCTCCACTCTGCAATTCTGGTTAACCCAAACTGGAGGCCAGTATGGAAGTATGCACTAAAATTGCCCCAGCTTTTTAGTATGAAATAAAAGATGCAACTGTCAGTCACAACTTCCAGTGCGGTAAACTCTGAGAGTGCCTTTCATGTCACTTCTCAATGTTGCTTACTTCCACTTGAAAAGAGAACAAAAGCTGTTTTACTGCTTTTAAAGGATGTTTCTGCAGAGCCCAGAGCCAGCCCCAAGCAGTTCATAGTGCAGGGAGCTGTTCCTGTGGAGCCTCTCAGTTTCTGGGCAGTGATGTTGATGTTCCTGCAGCTGACAGGGAGCTTTTATGGCCAATCTGGGGAGGTGCAAAAGGCCATTAGAAGTGCCTCTGTTTTGTAAAAGCTGCACGTCCTTTATGCTGTCATGATGGAATTCCCCCGAACAGACAACACAGGCCAAAAGTTAAAAATGTTACCATAGGAGGGAATGTAGGTTAAAGTGCCTTTACATTTGTTATCCTTTTATTCTCTCCAAATTAAAGTCCATCTTAAAAAAACCCCATAGTTCACTTACTGGACTTACTTCCCTTTTGTGGTTTTTGTGATCAGAAGTCACACATGGCTTGCCAACCTGATCTCTCAGGGTGTTTCAGCACAGTGATCTGTTTGAGTAATGCATCCTAAATCTGATCCCTTGGAAAGTGAGGCACAAATGTTGGCTGCTTTGCTGCTTCTCCCAGTGGAAGGACTGGCATGAAAATTGTGCAAATAATCCTGAGAAGGGACAACTTCTTCATGTCTAGGGCCTGGTGCTTATCTTCATTTGTATCCTAAAAGAGAGGCAAAGTCCAGGCATGTGCAGAGATCCCACCAATAAACAAATTCAGCTGTTCTGTGAACTCCTCTCCATTTCAAAGTCTTGTGGTAAATCAATGTTAAATGAACATTTCAAAGTTGGGAGCTGCGTTTTGTTGGTGGCTGTGCTGGCTGGGGGTGTGGTGTACCCACAGAGTTCTGTCTCAGTCCTGTACTCTGCAGCTGAAATAAATGAAAATCACTAATTGCTTTCAGTAAGATGGGATTTTTGTTGGTGATTTTTCCAAAAGATACTTTGATTCTGAGTTGTGGGGGGTTTTTAACATGATGATGTGTAGAGTGCCTTTTTTTGCTAGCTCTCTCAAAGGATGGCTGAGGGGAACAAGATTTCTCAAATTTGTTGCATTGCTGTAATTACTTGACAGACCAAATTATTGAGTGGGATTGTAAAGATGGAGTTTGGGTTTTTTGTATTTTATGCTTTTGTATTTTCCACTGGCTGCATTGAAAATGGTAATTTCTGTGAAATTTTAATATTTAAAATTTTAAAAATCCTGTCCCTTCTCAAGTAACTCCTTTGTGAGAGCAGGGAGAGAAGGTCTCAGAGGAGCAGTTTGTGGTCCCTTAATGGTAAATGCTTGCACTCAGGTTGGAACTATATTTAAAAGGTTCCTTTTCCTCAAGGCTCCTCAAGCCTGTTTCAGAGAATTGGACAAGAGGAAAGATATACCTGTCAGAGCAAAAATCACCTGCTGAATTTTGTTTCATTAATTAATTTTTTTTTTTTTTTTTTTGCCATTTCTTCATTGTTTTAAAAAATCTGCATTGAAATGACAGCAAATGGAAAACTAAAATGCTGGTAATGTGATGGGAACAAATGCTGAACTTCAATCCCTTTGAATGCATGGCTGCCAGAGTAAGCCAGAAATTTTCTCCTGAAAAACAAAGGAAACTCTGCATTCTCTGTGTTGAGTTTCCATTTGCTCTGAGTTTTTCCAATGCACTGGGGGTGAGAGGAGGCTGTGTGCCTGCAAGGATGTGCATATGCTTTAATAAATTAAACACTTCTGTTTTTCTGCCATTATAAACCCAATACTTTTTATTGATTCATGCAAGCCTCAGAGATTCTTTTCCTCTGAAGGAAAGAGAACTTAATGAAAATACATAATTTGGCAGTAAGGATGTTTTCTGCTCTCCCCTCTCTCTTTTTTTCCCCTTACCTAGCAGTTTTAGCCAGTGTAAAGTTGTGGCACTGATTAGCCTGGCAGCAAAAAGGGTAATGGTTTCTTTCTGAATGTGTGAGAAGGTGGCAAATAATGCAAACAGAAAAGCAGCTTGAAGCAATTAAGGTGAGTTAGTCTGGAATAAAGGGCTGCAAGCTCTCCTCCAGGAAAACACAATTTCTGGAACAAGTTGCAGATTGAAGAGAGGCCCCAGGAGGTTTCACTTGCATTATTGTTCACCTGTGCATCCAAGGAGCTCATAACAATGTTATTTCTGGAAGGGAATCTCACTTTGCTACTATATCAATATACGTGGTACCTTGATGGAAATAGCATTCCATGCATAACATGTTAAATAATTTAGCTATTTTGAGTAAAACTGTTTATCTGGGAACTCAGCAGGTTTGCAGATTGGTGTCACAAGGCGTTGAAGAAACAGCATTGAGCAACTCACTTTATTCTAATAGTATTTTATTTTTAACTTGGCACAGATGAATAAGGGGAATTGAAAATGTTACAGCTACCGTATCCATTTCCTCTCTCATTTTCTCTTAAACCATACATGAAATTTAAAAAATGTATTTTCTACATATATGTACCTGTTAAAATGGTAACAGTTGAAACTAGAATGATAATATGAACAGTGACTAGTTACAGATTTTTTAGGCTGAGTTTCAGAGGCATAGTCAGGCTTAGGCTGAATTGTAGTACATAAAAAATATATATTATATATATTATATATATTAAAAAAATTATATATAATTATGTATATATATATGTATATTTATATATAATCCAGTATTTTATACACTGACCTCACAGTTGCGACGAGCCAAACCCAAACTCACAAACAGGATCTGTGAAAACAGAGAGGAAAAGGGGCACTGGTTTGATTTGCTTTGCTGACTCAGGACTCTAAATACAGCAGAAGTCTGACCTAAAACCAACTTGACTACAGCAAAAGTGGGTGCAGGTTGTTCCTCACCTCTTCACCACCTGTGGGATGTTTGTTGGAGCAGGAAAGGGAAAGACTCTCAGAGCTGTCACACACTTTAAAGAGAAACTCCAAAATCAACAGCATGCAGGACCTTTATTGGCCAGTGATCCATCCTGGTGGGTTCATATTCACATTTAGGACAGGGCTCATATGATTCAGTATATACATTTCTAGTGTCAAGCCACATTCATGACTTTATTGCAATTTGAAATGTAAATTAAGATGCCACACGTAACCTTCTAATTATTTGTGTTTCTTACTGGTTTGAAATAATTTGCTGTGGCATTTGGATGTATGGAAATAAAGTCCTTTAAATGCCATCAAGTGATACACTGATGAAATACTGTTTAATGGTAGTTGTAAGTGATTTGGTGTTGATGTCTAGGGATGTATTTGTGGATGTAGGTAGATTATAATGTAGTTCATCACAACATGAATCTAAAGGAGAATGCTTATTCTTCTTGATACCTACTATTTTAATAGTTAATTTACATCTTCTTTACCACTTTCATACAAAGAAAATGAATGGAATCCCTCACTCAGCACGTCCTGGGATGTTGTGGACATCTTCTCATTAAAAATCCTTTCCTTAGGATTTTTTTCCATTTGAGAAGCTGAGAGACCTCAGGAACAAAATGTAAACAATGATTATCTGCTGCTGTGGAATGCAACAGGTGCATCTGAGATTGGTCTCATGTGGTTGTTTCTAATTAAGGGCCAATCACAGTCCAGCTGTCCGGACTGTCTTGGTCAGACACAAGCCTTTGTTATCATTCTTTTTCTATTTTTAGCCAGCCTTCTGATGAAATCCTTTCTTCTATTCTTTTAGTGTACATTTAATGTAATATATATCATAAAATAATAAATCAGCCTTCTGAAACATGGAGTCAGATCCTCATCTCTTCCCTCATCCTCGGACCCCTGTGAACACGGTCACACTCCACTACAAATAGAACTTTACCTATGAAGTCTCCTTGAGAGAAAGGCTTCTCATAGCTGATAAAAATTTGAAGTTATGTACCAAATACAATTTTTTTGTAACTTCCCTAGCATGAACTGGTCACATATGTAATGTTACTGTAAAGGCTGGGTTATATTTCCATAGGAGAAGCACAAAAAAATATTTCTATTTTTAGTAGCCAGGCTGGGGATTAATGTTTGGCTGTCACCACAGTAGGCTCAGAGACCCAAAAATTCCAGCATTTTCTTGTTTCAGTGGCCAGCTCCTGTATTTCCTTTCAGTTTTAAGGCTGAGCTCCTCAGTCCTCTTGAGATACCACAGTCAAGCCAGGGTGGCTCTGACAGCTATGGGAATTCTCACTGGAGTAAAGAAATCAATTGAGAGGAGCAGAAACCCAAACCAGAACCACAAACCTGCCCCAGCTTTGGAAAACTGACACTGCTCACAGGGATTTCTAATTTAGTCTGTGCTGCATTAATATGCTGCACAATTCTCAGATAAAGGTAAGCCAAATTTGGCTTTCCATTTCTCACAGCAAAAAAAGACACTCGATGCTTTAAAAATATCACATCATTTATTATGGTGAAATCAAGCATTAAATGCAGTGGTGAACAGATGAAATAACTGTCTTGAGAATTAATGGAAAGTCAGGTAGGACGGGGATCAGAATATTCAAATTATTCCAAATGCTTTCTGTTTATAGTTGGATTTAGGACATAATACAATTTAAATAATCTGCAAATTCTTTATCTGTTTTTGATGCCAAAGCTATCACAAATCTCTCCTGACCCTCCCCTAGTATGAGTCTGTGATTTTGCTATAGAAACCTTGATAGAAATTAGTATAAATGTGTTACTCTATATGTGTGCATTTGTGTTAAATACCTGATTTAAATTATATGATCTTCTATTGTAAGATTTTATTTATTTTTCCTTTTTGCTCTGTACATTTTGAAGACAAATTTATTTTCTTTTTCAAGGTACACAAACATAGATCCCCTCCCTCCACTCCCAAATTAAACTAAACCCATCAGTTCTTACAACACCAGTCCATGTAAATAATTTGGGCCTGGATTATGTGAGGGTGGAATGATTATGATGGTGAGAACGTTTCTGCCTCCCTTTTTATACTTAAAAAGGTTCTTCCAGCTGATTTTTACAGCCTAGATGATCCATTCTTCATCTTCTTTTATTATCACTTAACATTGTTTGCAGATTTGTGTCTCTGTTGCTGTTACTGATAAGGAATTTCTTTAGACTGGGTTGTGTTTGCATCAGCAGAATCTGTGAAATTCATTATATACACAGCTAAAAAGAAAATGGAAAATACACACTTATATTGGTTCCAGGAACTATAAATTTATTTGAGCTGTAACATTATTTCAAAGTGATTTCTTGTCTGAGATAAAATTATTTTAAAAACACATTCTTTCCTTAAAATAGTTGAAAATGTATTTTCAGTAATATATTACTATGACAGCAAAGAAGTAGAATAAATAAAATCCGAAGCTGATGAAGAGGAAGGAAGGAGCAGGGTAATTTAGAACTGAATTTTTTCTGGATCTGATCTTTAGATATTTCCTGGGAAGGAGCTTGCTGTGGCATTGGAAGCTGCAATGCTTGAGGCAGCTGTAGAATTGATTTCTGTGAAGTGACAATGCCACTGGATTCCAGCCCCTCGCTTTGGAATGAAGTGTGTAATTGTGTTTCCTAGAACTTTCCCCTCCATGATGAGGATCACAAACAGTGGTGTGCACTTATGAATAGTTGATAGATAAAACTTTTCAGCATGTTTTATTTAAAATAGTGCCCTGCAATGCCTTGCATGCTGTGTATTGCAGAGCCTGGTGCACGTGTGTTGACTGAATTCAGATTTTCTACTGACTCTGGGACAGAGGTGAATTCTGCTCACAGCTGTTTCTGCCTCCCCTCACATCTTGTTCTCCCTTGTTGATGGAAAGGCTTCCTTAGCTCATGATTTTCATTCATCCTCTGGATCCTGAGCACATGGCCAAGTAGCACAGTGGTGAAAGCCAAGTTCTTTCACCAGCAGTTGGTTTGGAATTTTGTTAATGCCATCAAACTTCTCAGGCACAAATTATTCACTTCTGTGCTGAATAATGAGCTCAGCTGAGCTCAGTGAGTTCCTTTAGAGCTCCCATTAGCAGTGAGATTGTGCTCAGATGAGCTCCATTCAGAGCAGTCCCAGGCACAGGTTATGGTCTCACACGTTAAAATCAAGTGTTAAGATCTCCTCTTGGACTGAGGGACAGGATTTTTTGAGAATCAAATTACTTTAACAGGATGGTGTCTTGCTAATTGGTTTTTTGGTGTTCTGGGGATGCCTTTGCCTGATTTACTGTAGCATCAGCCAGTTCAGCTTCTCACCTGAGCCTCTCCCAGGGCTTTACCTGAGGAATATCAGAGCTGGATGTGGGGAGAGGACTTGGCCAGAGGGCAGGAGGGATCATTTTGGGAAGGGTTGAACTTTGTGCTGTGTTTTTGCTGGTCCACAAGCTCAGCATGTGGGGTTTTCTTGGCGTCTCTGAGCCTTGGGGGCCTTTCCTGCAGGGAGAAAAGGGTTACCTGGCTCAGTGCTGTGGCACTACCGCACAAAATGAATGACACCCACTGAGATGTCTAAGGCAAAAAAAGGTACATTTATTTTTGGGCTTTGATTTTTATAGAGTTCTAAAAGTGACCATGGATTGGAGGGTGAAATTGCTACTGTCAAGAAAACTAATCTACAAACACAAGAGGTTTATGTCCAAAAAGGAGATGGAGGAGTCCTTTTACTTTATTTGAATAAAGGGAGAGACCATGGGGCATTCCCTTGGGATCTCTCAGATTTTTGGAGGACACAGCCTCCTTTATATCCCAATTTCCAGCCACATTTCCATCTCTCTTTCCCCATATCTGAGGTACTTGAGAGGTTCAGACTTCCCAATACACCTGACACCTAAGATTTCCCTCTAATGTACAACCCTCCTTTTAATTTTTAATTCTTATGGAATTTAGGGTTTTTTCTTTCCCCTTCTTTCTTTCATCTTTCAATGTCTAATTTTGTTTATCAGCAAACTTGAAGTTTATTTGTAAAAACAAACATCTTTTTCCATTTATCAATCAGTAGAACACTTCCCATTGTTTCTTTTATCTCTCAGTGCTGGTTTTATCTACCAGCAGACCCACAGCTTGTTTGGAAATACAAGTCCACTATTCCTCTCACTGCCTCTCCAACCACACTGGTCAAACCCACAGTCTATCAATTCTCTCTTCTTCTAGAAAGGAATGCAAAACAATCATTATTTACATGAAAACTCCATTACAAAACTGTAAACATCAGAAGGTTTATAAGAACTTTGGAAGAACAGGGTGACACAGAGCAGCACTGGGAGTGCCTGTCTGAGCAAGGGGTGAGGGTCTGGGGGGTCTCTGTGGTCAGGATGACCCAGAGATGTGTCAGAGAGCCTCTTTTCCCAGCCCAGGAACCAAAGCAGGAGTCAGGATTCTTCTGTTCTGGTTTTCAAGGTTGTTTATTTTCTGTTTTCTGTAGCATTCTTTCCCTGGCCTGCTGAGGTCCATTCAGCGGGTGAGTCAGGGGCTCACTGCCCACCCTCAGGATGGTGTTATCTTTTTATACCAAAAACTACCTGTACATTATTTACAATTATTTTCCAATACTTCTCACCTATGTTGGACAGTGTGTTCCTACTCTAAACCAATCCAAAAGTGCCACCATCACCCAGAAGATGGAGGCTGGGAAGAAGGAGAAAGAAGGACAGAACGCGTCCAAATCCTTCCATCTTGGGACCCCGAGCCCCCATTCTAAAAACCCCAAAATTCTGCTTTTCACCCTGTAACAAACCAACTATCATTCTACTTAAACTTTCATGGCATGTAAATCCTCATATAAGGTTGGTAATTGTTTCCATGGGTCAAAATCCAAGGCACAGGTGCCTTGGGCTCTGTGCCAAGGTCTCTGAGCCCCCTGGCAGGGTCTGGAGCCATCCAGGGCACCCAGAGGGATGTCCTGGGTTCTGACAGCTCCTGTTGAATAAGGAGTGAAATATCCTGAGATTCTTCATCCAGGAAGGTAGGGATGGGTTAATTTTGTATAAACCCAAAATATCTAAGGAATGTCTAATAATTTCTCATTTTTTGTTAGTTTAGGGTACTAGCAGATGAGTTTAGCTGTTAGCAGTGCTGTTTCTTGGGCTGTGGCCACTGGCCCTCAGGTTCTGTGTGCGTCCTGTTGGTCACTGTCCCCAGGGCCATGGGCAGACACAGCCTGGGTGTTGTTTCCATGGACTAAAATTAGTCACAGGTGTTTGTGACTCCGTGCCAAGGTGTCTGAGCCCCCTGGCAGGGTCTGGAGACATACGAGGCACCCAGAGGGATGTCCTGGGTTCTGACATGAGGGAAAGCACATCCTGTGTCCCCCTGTTGGGAGTTTTTTGCAGATTGAGGAGTTCTTGCTAGACGATGGCCATATTCAGCTGATGCACAATCCAGCCTGCTTGTACTGATGGGCAATGAACACGTTCACAAACAATGAATAATGGGCATATTCAGAAATGGGCTTGGTATACCCTTGAAAGAGATACAAGAAGAAGAGTCATCAGGACTCAGCAAGTTTGGGAAAGTAAGAAAAAGGTGAGCCATGGGTGGGCCAGACAACCACAGCAAGACATGTGAAAAATTAGATGATCCAATCAGTATTCTAATTTAGACTCAGGATTAACCAATCATGTATTAGCTAGACACGTGGACAGTAGAGATTTATTATAAATATAGTCCTTTTAGGGCCAATAAATTTGGCTTCACTGGATCATACTGGTCATGGTGTGATGTCCCTGACCCTCGGCACCCCGCATCCCCCCGGGCAAAGCTGCAGCCAGCAGTGAGCCCCCGTCCCCAGGGCTGTGTGTGCAGCTGGGGCAGTGCCAGCAGGGCAGGGGTGGCCCTGGTGACAGCAGGGAGGATGGATGTGCCATCAGGGTGATTTGCCTGACAGCACGTGGCTCCCTCCCCGGCTCAGTGCATGGAGCTGTCACCTTCCCAGGGATTGAGGCAGTAATTTACACTGGGAGCACTGCTGGGAAGGTGATGGCACAAGGAAGGTGCCATTCAGCACAAAAGCTGACAAAATCTGATTGTTAAGTACCAGTCAGTGCATTCAACTTCATCTCTCTCTAAAGAGCAGGGAGGGAGAGAAATACCTTGTATTACACAGAGACATGTTACAGGAGACAAATGCCAAGTGAATTCTCTATAAAACTGCTGTGCTTTAAAGCATTTTGCAGTCAACAGCCTGTCTTTTGTCTGCCCTTCCTTGTGACAGCTGCAGTGTGCCACAGACCTTAAATCAACAAAAAGCACTGGAATATCCTGCTCTGGCTGCTTGGCAAAGAGCTGCTGTTCAGGTCTGCCTTCTTTAGAGAATCTGGCTCCCCCAGCCCATCTCCTGCCTTTTCTTGACTGTTCTGAGACTTTTACTTTTGTTTGCAAATTTCCTGTCAATTCAGGAAAATGGCACTGTGGTTAAGAAATGAATGCAATTCTGATACAGATGTTTTGTAGCAGAAAAGATTGGCAAAAGCTGTAGTGGAAGGAATGTGGTGTTTGTGAGGGTCCCCAGGATGAGGTGAGAGATGAGAATCTGACTTCATGCTCTCAGAAGGCTGATTTATTATTTTATGATATTATATTAAAGAATGCTTTACTAAAGGTGTGAAACAGTTTCAAATGCAGTCAGAGCCTGGGCCCCGAGTTTGTTCTGCTGATGGTGTAAGCAGGCAGGACTTACAAAGGGATTATGGATGGTTCTCGAGGAGAATGTTGTTTATGTAGAAGCTCTTTCTCCTTGCACTCTGTACTGGAGATGAAGGACTGAGCAAAAAGGCTTGGTCAGAAACACAAGCAAACCTTCAGAACTGAACTCAACTTTTTTTGGTGATTCAAACAAATCTAAGAATCATTAAAAACCACTGAAACCAAGGCTCTCAAATAAGTCCCACTGTAGGATTGGAGGGATTTTCAAGCATGGCAATTTGCAGTGAGCTGGGACAACTATTAATTACTGCATCAGAATGTGAGAAAGAAATAATTTTTTCTGCCAGTTTACACCATAGAGTTTTCATTAGGCTAAAAACATACCTGGTCAAATGTGGGGTTACTATTAGGAGCTTGAATGCTAAAAGGTTATCATCCTTTTTAGTTTACTTAGAAACATAAAAGTTGAAATTAAGATTTACTTTATCCTTGTCCACCAGGTTGAAATAATTAACCTGAATGCTTAAACATAAGGATTTTCTCATTTGGTTCTTAATTTCTTGTAAAGACTCCATTGATGCTTAAATTTCTCCAGTCTCTAGTGGGATCTGTTAATAGCCTTACACAGTGTCAGGGAAAATCATTGGTGCAGTGTTTGGAAATGGAGTTAAGTCAAATGTTCCACTAGTTGCTCTTTGTTAAAATAATTGACATGTCCATTTGTTTATGTAAGAAACCTTCATTTATTTGCCTTTTCTAAAAACTTTTCTCCTTTTTTTGTTCCTTTGGAACTGCTTAAATTATTGGAGTCAGACAGGCAAAATTTTCCCATTATCAAATCTTCTTTTTTTTTTTATATTTTTTATATTTTGGAAACAAGGAGAGAAATTATTTCCTTGACAGCTTTTCCACAAACTGGAGCAGTGTGTGCTTTCTTCCTGCCACATCCTGCTCCCACTGTGAATGGCAGTGTTCCTATCTCAGCCTCTTAATGGGAAACTCCTGTTTTGTGCTTTCACACCTTTGTGTCATTCAGTGAATTTTTATGCAGGCGAGATGAGAAAAAAGAAAACAACTTTCAATTATCTTGTGTTGCTTTATGTTTAAGTTCCCATTATGGATCTAATTGTGGTCTATTTGCTGCTTCATGTTCTGGTGAGTTGGCTTTGGGGTCACAAACTGCATTGGCTTTTTCATCCTAAGAAATATCAGAAAACATAAATCTGAAGCCTCAAATGATATTATTAATCTCTGAAAAAAAGCAGTGATTTTGTTCATGTGTTTTTCAATCAACAGCAAGCAAATCAAATCTCCATGCTGGCTAAAAATGCTCAGCACAATTGCAATAAGGAGCCAATTGCTGCAAAAGTCAAATTACTTTTAAAAACATTTAAACGAACACTTCAGAGATGCATTAATAATTCTGAAATGACTCAAATCATGTTGTAGATATTTATTACACATATTTTGCATACATTCCAGGTTCCTATTTCTGCTGTGCACCTGTTTTTATGGACATTTTTGCCTTAAGATTATAGCCTGGAAACCCCAGGAAGATGTGCAAGTGAGGAGGGAGAAGTTACATCCAGTCCATAGTGTTGACTTCTGTTGTTAGTACAGTCAAAACAGATAATAATGGTAAAAAAGTTCAGCTAATTTCAGTGTTCAGAGCATTTTTTTGGGTTTTTTGGGGTTTTTTTCAGCTTGAGCCCCTGGTTTTGTGTTCTGTGCATTCTGTGGAGTGTTGCATCATACTTGTTTTTGGTTTTTTCTCTCTTGTTTTTGGTTTTTTCTCTGGTTAAGTTTTATGTCTCTGCAAGAAAATGCAGTTGTATTGAGCAATTGAGAAGAAAGCTCCAGAGAGGTCTTAATGTATGGAATTTGTCACTGTTATTGCAATCTGTGAACAGAAAATAGACTTTGTTTTGAAATTCACTTTTTATCTCTGTCTTCTTCACTACCCAGCAGAATGTTGGTGGTTGTGGGGATGGGAAAAAGGAGGAGGAGCCCTTCTGTGTGCTGGGATTTCCTGGGGCTGTAAGGGATGCAAAAGGCAACAGCAGAAAGGAGAGGGCAGAAATGCTGAATATTCCAGCTGTGCTGCAATGGCATGTCCCTGTTTCACATCAAATACCTCAGCAATCCCCTTGATTTTATTATTTGTAACACAACTATTTTTATTGCAAACAGTCTAGAGTTAAGCACAGTTTAGGAACTAAAGCTCTGAACGTGTTTATTTCCTTGGGATGTGTTTCCATACTTGCCTGGTTTACTTTGATATGTTATTGTTTATAGTGTAATTTCTGGACTCCAAATCTGCATTATGATTTTTAAAATTCCTTTTCACAAGTTCAGAAATAAAACTCGGTGAGAAAAAGCTGTGAAATGAGGCAGGCCAAGCTTTACAAATTGCAGAGTAATCCCAGACTGCTGTTTTACTACAATTTCCAAGCTATCTCTGCCTGGAGTAGGAACAAAACTCTTTAATATAGGGCTGCTCTCAAGTTTTATTAAACCAGTTGCTTAGTGTGAAATTAATTTGTTCAGGAAGGAATATAAATCAGCTGAGGTGAAAGAAAATTGATTTTTACACCACCTTTCACTTGTTGCACTCTTAGTAGTATGAGCTTCATTAGACCCTTGGAGTGTTTATAGGTGTTATAAAATGTTTAACACTTGATGGATTGAGGTGCTTGAAGGGGTTTCAGGCATTAGAGGATTATATTGAGATTCCTTTGCTCTCAGTCTGGAATTTGGCACGCTGGGAAGGAAATGTGTGCTCTGTGTTGCCATTTTAGCCACAAATTGAAACATTTTTTTTTTCTGGCACTACAGGACTGATAGATGCAGTGAGAAACTTCAAGTCTTAGAAACAATGCTGTAGCACCAAAGGTAAAATTGGTGTAAATAGCGTCAGAAATAAAATGGAAGTCACAAAAAGAATTGGGAATCATGCAGGAATTCATAAATGTTCCAAATGGGCATTTTCCTTCTGTGTCCCGGCTGTCAGTCCAAGTTCCCAGAAGTGTGATACTTGAGGTGTTTGTCCCTTGCAGAGAATGCAGAATTATATTTCTATTATAGTACACATGCTGGCATGGCAGAGTGTTTTGCCATGGACTAAGAGAACAAGGTAGAAAATATAAAAATACAGAGAAATCCAGTCGTGAGAGATAGGAAACAGTTCACTTTTACGTTGTAGGTCTTAAAACTTTAGCAGTGTAGTTTATTACTGTGTTGTCAGAACTTTTTAGAAATGCAGCAGGTTCTATATATAATGACAGTAATTTTCTTTCAGACTATGTAGTAGATGTGTGCTGTCCTAAAGCCAGGTGAGATATGGAATAAATGGAATAATGCCTGTGTTAGGTTTGTGGGCTTTGAGCTTTTGCCTCATGTGCAGCAGCTGGAATCAGCAGCCTGGACTGAGGCTTTTTGAATCCAGTCTAACTCTTATTGAGCTGCAAATAGAAATAATAACTTAGATATTACAGGTGGCAAACAGCTTGGGGCACTTGTTGGCTGCTCTGGAGGCTGTGGCTGCTCTCCAGCAGGGCATTGCTGAGCAGAGTTCTGTTAAGGGATGTTAAGTTTGGAAAACACATCCAGAATGCTTCCATGCAGTGCAGATCCTCACTCAGTGTGTTCCTGGAGGTGTGTGTGAGCCAGCTGACTCTGAGTGAACCATTGCTGCTGTGGTGGAGCAGCTCAGGAATGAGTTTTCACTCCCTGCGCACCTGGAGCAGCAGCCAGCACTGCTCGTGCTCCCTGGTCTCCTGCCAGCGGGGCAGGGACAGATGCCACTCTAATTAATAGTCAAAATTAATATCCTTCATGAATGGAGATGGTTGAGGGAGGGCAATATAAACAAGTTGATTTTCTCTCTGTTTCCAGAGATTGATTTTTCTCGTTGTGTCCCCATCCCTGTTTACCTTGAGAGTTTGTGTGAGCGTGGAGAGCAGACAAGCACACCTCCTGAAGGACATCAGTGCACAGTGCAGAAATGAAGTTTATTTCAGAAATACAAGCTGTGTGCTGATTCTTTATCCTTCTAACCAAAGATGGGTATTTACTTCATGAAGTAAAGTTTTTTTTATTTCTTCACTATTAGCAAATAAGAAAAGCTGAAATCAATCTTTCTTCATATTGCTGGATTTAATTTCAAAACTGTGATAGCATGATACATAATTTAGAGTAACTTGAACAGAAGTTTTCTCTGAATTCTTATTTGAAAAATTTGTTGTTTTCTGATGATTTTATGTGCCTTTAGTCACCTCTGAGGTTTGTAACTGGGGTGCTGCTGTTTTTCTTATGCTTCAATAGCAGCACGTCATCTCTGGTTTGCCTCAGCAAGCCAAGGAAAACATGGAAGGATGTAGCAGGTTACTTCCCACCATTCAAAAGGTATTTTGGTTCCAAGGAAGTACAAGCAGTGCATTCCTTTTGCAGTGAAAATGCTGGCTTGATTTGGAAAAAAATTTCCTTCTAAGAAACAGCTAATTCCATTGATAGCACATTAACAGAATATGTAACTCGAGTAAAGATGCAACAATAAATCAAATAAACCAATTATATAAATTGGAGCATCTTTGAAAAGTAGGACAAGTTAGCTGAGTGTGTTATTTATTTAATACCAACTTAATATCACAAGAGCAAACAGTAAGACAGGTAAAGTACATTAAAATATTAATTATATGGATCCATGCTATAACTTATAAGAAATGCTTACTTACTGCTCCTCCTCAAGGGAATTGCTGATAGAAGTTAAAGCATAGCATCTTGAATTATTCACAAGTATCTGAATTATGATGGGTAGATCTAAATGATACCCAGAAGAGCTTTGATGTTTAAACAGGGCAAAGACATTTTACCTGTTCTCTCTGACTTGTGGCTCTGAGACTTGAATCATTCCTTCCTGCACAGATTTTCAAGCTGCAAACTACGAAAGTATGTTTTTGAGTAAAGAAAATAATCTTGTTTTGGTTTAGTAGGCTAGATCTTAATAATGATTTAAAATGTTTAATACTGTTTTTCATTCCAAAAGCATTTCCAAAATGTTTTACAAGGTAATATTTGGGAAAAAAACCCAAAATATTGCCATGATTCCTTTAGACAAACTGTTGCCTGAGAGCAGTGAGTTTCTGATGCTTTTGAAGTGATTGCCTTCTGTAACAAGATCCTGAGCCATTTTTAATTTGACTTGGAATAAAATTCCATTGGAGCAAGAAGTTATCTCCCAGTCCTTCCAACAATTTCTCTTTTAACCCCTGCAGAGATGAAGACACCTTTCAGTGCAGCCAGGCAGGATTTGGTTATTGCCCAGAAGATTGGGTGACTCAGGCTGGGATTTGCAGCTCTTGGTAAATGTGGCAGCTTTTTGAATCCAGTGGTGTAACTCTTGGTGAGTTGCAAATAGAAATAATAACTTAGATATTTAGCTGGCAAACAGCTTGGGGCACTTGGTGGCTGCTCTGGAGGCTGTGGCTGCTCCCCAGCCCTCATTGCCCAGGTCAGGGTCAGCCCCAGGGATTGAGCTCCTGCACGGAGAAGCCAAAGAGCAGCAGAGCAGCTTTCAGGAGGATAAATCAGCTTGGAGAAGATTCCTCTCCTCTGAGTTGCCACTGGTGGCGAGTGCACTGAGGCAGAGGCAGTTTTGGCAGGGAGGATTGCTCACACTCCCATGGGCAGGGCAGCTCTGAGGAACATCCAGGTTTGGTGTTGCTTCAACCACTTCATCCACAGTTTGAGCTCAGGTTACTGCACTTCCATATCTGCCCTCTCTAAAGAGAAATGCTGATCCATTGCTTAGCATTGGAAAAGATCTTTTTCTAAGGCTCAGTTAAGAAATCCATGAAGAAAAATATTTTATTGGAATAGAGGAGCTATTGATTTATTTCTGTAATAAGTCTGAGGAGTGAATGCTGATTGTGGGTGGAATCCCTGAGAAATGTAGCTTTGGTCAAGAAGAGAGTAAGGATGAACAGCACTTTATGCCATAATAATAATTTTTGTATTATCTGGAGATTCAGCTGCTTATTCCCTCTGTAGAATGAGAGTAGTTCCATTTCCATGGTATAAGCCAGACTCCACTGTGCCTCAATCCTCTGTATCTGTGTCCTGTGGCATTCACATTCTCTGAAAAATCCCTTCGCCCAGGATTTTTCTCCTGGGAAGCTGACAAGCCTCAGAGAAAAGGAAAACAATTCTTATCTCATTTGCTTCTCCTGTGTTGTGCTCACATGTGGAATGTGTTTGGAGATTGTTTACCCACAGGTGATTGTTCCATTGCATTCTGCTGGGAGTTGTTTTCACTCTTTGGCCAATCAGGGCCAAGCTGTGTCAGGGCTCTGGAGAGAGTCAGGAGTTTTCATTATTATCTTTTTAGCATTCAGTAAGGATCCTTTCTGTATTCTTTAGTATAGTTTAGTACAGTGGTCTTTAATATAATGTGTCACTTTCATATTTTCTGGAAAAATCCCTTTGCCCAGGATTTTTCTCCTGGGAAGCTGAGACGCCTCAGAGAAAAAGAAAAAAAATATTATCTCATTTGCTTCTCCTGTGTTTTGCTGCTTTGGAATGTGGTTTGGAGATTGTTTATCCAACTGGTCATTGTTTTGTTGGTTTCATGTGAATTGTTTTAACAATGACCAGTCACCATCAAGCTCTGTCAGGACTCTGGAGAGAGTCACATGTTTTCATTATTATCTTTTTAGCATTTAGTGAGTATCCTTTCTCTATTCTTTAGTATAGTTTTAGTATAGCATTCTTGATATAATATCATAAAATAATAAATTAGCCTTCTGAGAGCATGGCGTCAGACTCATCATTCCTTCCTGCCACAGGGCACCCCACAAATACAATAGTGTCCCACAAAACCTCTGATTCCAGGGGATGTGGGCACAGGGATGGAGCCAGAATTCCTGTCTGAATCCCCATGGGCAGGTCCAGCAGGCAGGAGGAGCTCGGTGCAGGGCTGGAGTTCAGGGTTTATCCCTTGGTTTCTGATGCAGCAAATCCAGCGCTGACTGTCCTGGTGCTCAGGAAATGTAAATGGAATTAAGGGCTGGGACTAAATGTGCAGATTTGGGATTGTTTTGGAAGGCAATTCTACAGGAAAGCTTGCAGGGAGAATGATCTAGTGTTAATAGAGGGAGTTCTGTGAGGGTGCAGTATGAGGAATCCCTGCACAGAGTGAGACTTGTTGTGTTCAAAGTAGCGTGGGGAGTAGGGAAAGAAACGGAATAATTTAAATATGAAAGGCAGTGAAATGCAATGAATCAAGGTATGACTAACAAGGTGATTTAGTGAGATGGAGTTAAGCTGGATGCAATGTGGTTTTAAAAGAAAAAAGGTGGATTTAGTAATAGAATTGTCGACATTTGAAGCAAAATACAAAACAAGAAAAGTGTCTAGGGGGAACTAATGTTTAGTAGAAGTATTTTCAGTGTAAAAACCATCAGGAATTTAATTATAATTTTGTTCATTTTACACCGTTTCCTACATCTATAACATTTACATAACAAACAAACAACAGCAAAAAAACACCCCAGGAACAAGTTGCCAAGTTGTTGTAACATAAAGTAAACATTAAATAGAAAACTTTAAAGACAAAGAAAAATGGGCTATGACTTAACAGTGCCACTGTAAAATCAGCAATTAATATATTACTGTACAAAGCACAGCACTAAGCAGTGTTGGATAAAATATGAACTAAAACATGACTAAGACTGAGGGGGTAGAATGAATTTTAAACAGCACCTAGAAATTTGTTCATTGGTGACCCAGCATGGGACTAGTGAGACCAGAGGTTAGGTACCACGTTCTGGTAACATATATCTAGGTTTTAAATATTTCCAGTGATTTTGGCTTCACAGCTGACATGCTAAATACATGGCATAAATTGTTGGAAGTGTGGGCAAATTCTTAAATGGTTTAAGTAGTTTGTTTCTGGCTGAAAGGATTTGGCCCTGCAAAAAATGAAACTGCATAGCTTATTTGATGTATTCCTGTGTCTGATGAGCAAGACAAGGACTGGGGACACAGTGTTCTGATATTGAAATAAAATATTTATTTTGGTGCTTCTTTACCAATATCTAAATTTAGACTAAAATTTTATTTTCTCCTTCCATTGTTTCCCTCACTAAACAGCAAGTACTGTTGTTTCTAAGAGGAAAATTCCTGATTCCTTTTAAGATTAAAAGAAGAATATTCAAAGTGAGCTCTGCACTGAGAATTTGTATGCTGAGCCTGTCAGACTGTGAATCTTTATTATTACTGAGCTTTATCCTTGAGTACATAGCTTGCAATCCAGTGTGAATATTAAGTGTCAGGCTCAGATGCTCTGTGAGGGATTTGCAGGGGCTGGCAGGCTCCTGTCCCACCATTCAGCCCCCTCCCAGTGATGAGGATATCGTGAATATATCATACCCAGGTGTCACTTGGCTGGGCTGCAGCTCCTGGTGCTGGGAGGGATGGAGGGGGTACCACTGCCAGCAGCCTGGGATTCTGCTGGGGTGCTGGGGAAGGGCATGGAGGAAGGAAAAGGTCTGTGGAACTGCTCACTCAGAAATGGTGATGTTTGCACTTCTGGTTCTTTTCCTGCTGAAAGAACTCTGGTTTAAAAACCTCACTATTGTATTAGCAGGGAATGCCCCAACAAAGGCAGGAATGATGAATTTGACTCCATGTTATCAGAAGGCTAATTTGTTTTTCTATGATACTACATTATATCAAAAAATACTATACTAAAGAATACAGAAAGGATACTTACACAATGCTAAAGAGATAATAATGAAAACTCCTAATAATGGACTCTCTCCAGAGCCCTGACACAGCTTGGCCCTGATTGGCCAAAGAGTGAAAACAACTCCCAGCAGAATGCAATGGAACAATCACCTGTGGGTAAACAATCTCCAAACACATTCCACATGAGCACAACACAGGAGAAGCAAATGAGAGAAGAATTGTTTTCCTTTTCTCTGAGGCATCTCAGCTTCCCAGGAGAAAACTCCTGGGTGAAGGGATTTTTTCAGAGAATGTGAATGTGCCACAAGCACAGTTTTTGTTTATCCCCAAATAACCAATCTGACCCTAAGAATTTCCCACAGATGTCTATGGGTTACATAATTTATACTTTTTGGTCCTTTTTTCTCCCATGGAAAGTCATGTTACTCTCGGGGAAAATCTGCTGTTTGGCACAGCTGAGCTTCCTCCTTTTTTCCTTCTGATCAGAGCAGAGCACTTCCACTCCACCGTGGGATCTGCACGGACTGCTCCCTACTTGTGACTTCACATTTTGTAATCATTGTCAAATTGCACCCAGCTGGGAGCAACAACAAGAAATAGCTCTTTCAGCCCAAGGCTCTCCTGTGTTGTGTAAAACAAACACTAGCTTGGCTTTTTGAAATCAGTTGTAGTCATTTTATGTAGCAGGAGTAAATCTCCAAATACGCCAGGCTTAGATTATTTTAATTTTTGCTCTTTGTTGAGACTGAAATAATTTTTTGCACAAACAGTAAGAACCCTTTTGATAAAACTACAATGTGCCAAGGGTGCAGTAACCTCTCCCCTCTGTGCAGCAGTGCCTTGTGATGGATACCACAGGCTGGGGATGCCTCCAGCATGGTTTGTGATATCTGGGGGAAGGCTGGACCCTTTCAAGCCCTGATGACCTTACAAAAATCCATTTTCCTGGAGATTGGTGTTTGTCAGCTGATCCATCCCACCACCTCTGTCTCCAGCATGTGAATTGATGTTTTTATTTTCTGTGATGATAGAAATGTCTGTGGATCAGAAAATTAGGTGTGTCTACCCAAATGAGATTTTTGCTTTGCTTTGTCCACAAGAGACAGGCTCCAGTCCGTGCAATGTGATGGACCCTCTAACTATTATTTTTCTGTTAGGGCTCAGACATGTTGCCTACTGTTTCTCTAAGAATAATTATGCCATAAATCACAAAGCTGTTGGATAAACTGGTGGGCTTTGGTTTATTTTTATTTTTTCTTATTCTAGTCTTTGATTTTAGATGTTATTACCATCTACATTTCTTAAGCAATGTCAAAATTTCTGTTAAAAATAATAACAAATAGGTAAGCTTAGGCTTCTTCTCTCTACATGGGCTATTTCTTTCTGAACTGCATTGCTTATAGAGCTGTGATTTATTTCTTGACCTGTGATAGATGAGAGAACCACTAGTTTAAAAATGCAGAGTGCAAAGCCTGTGTTCTGGAAATGCAATGTTCCTGCTTCCCAGTGTTTGTCAGGGCTGACATCTCACCCCTAGAATTGGTGGGAGGACTTCTCTAGTGGCAGATGAGGCCAGTTAAGCCTTTTCCAGACAATTTTGTTGTTTCTGCACCTCCTTTGAGCCTGTTGTTCCCTGGACTGAGTGGTCTCAATCTGGCAGGCACAGCTGTGTTGCCATGGCTAACAGGGGAGCAGCACTGCTGCTCTTGGTGGGATTTTCTACCTGCTCATGGGGCAGAACAGTCTCTGCTGTGGGAAAGTGGGGAGAAACAACCAAACAAACAAAAAATGTGAGAAGAAAAGCTCTGGAACTCGAAAGAATCCCATGGAAATAGGAATGGGGAACTCTGTGCCCTTGGCTTTGCTCTTTCCCTGCATTGGCAGAGGAGCTGAGGCTCTGCCTCTGAGCTGTCTCTGCAGCCAAAATTCTGAAAGGTTTTCTTGTAAGAGACCCACATTCCTTTCAGCTTCATGATATGTTTGCTGCCATACTTAATCCTACAGGTTTTGTGCTGAGTAAATATGTAAACATCCACATGGCCTCAGTCACAGGAGTAACCCTTTTTAACTCAGTGGTTTACCTTCTTTTTTAGGTATTTATTTAAACCTTCCGGCAGTTTCAGTCACAGGTAGGGGATATGCATTGGAAATGATGGTTTTATCTCAGGTAGGATATGGAAATAGAAGCAAGGATAGCTTGAGGTTATCCCAGTCTGGTTCTGTGCTGCAGCACGTGCAGCCCTGGTGGCCTTTAGGGCTCAGAGGGGCACAAAGGATTTCTTACACAGCTTGTGCAATATTTTAAAAGTAATATTTTAACAGAACTGTGCCATTTTTCCTCTGTACCACCATGCAGCTGTGAAGGCAGTGGTGGTCACCATCTCCACAGCACAGACCTTTCAGTTGATGTGTTGAAGATCTTCTCTGTTACCAGTCTTTAGTTGCACAGAATACGCACTGAGGGGCAGAGCCCTACAAAAGGAAGCACCTGGAGAGCTGTGCGAAGGGTTCAGGACAGAGCTGAGACTGAGTCTGTTCTCACCTTCCCAGTGTCTACCCTCATGTACAGGTACAAACAATACAGAGTAGAGCATCAACCAGCAAACAGTGCAAACCACTAACATTTGCATTTAATATTTCCAATCAGTTCTTATGCCAAGAGAAGCTATTCAATTTTAAGTGCTATTTGGCCAAATCCCTGCTCAGATCCACCAAATCTCAGTGTTTATCCTCCTATCACAAAGAGGACTTCCATGATTCCATGATACAAGAATATGCTCTGCATCCTTTGGATTCCAAATGTGCTGTGCGCCATTTTAGTTTTGAGACAAAAAAAAAATACTTAATTTTGAAAGATCGAAACTGAGACTTCATAGAAAATTATTTTTGAAGATTTTGCAGTATTTTTAATTTTATAGAGAATATTTGCTTCTAGCAAACACTGCAACTAGTCTTGTTAATATTCTTCATGCTGTTACCCTTTGCAGTACCCCATGTGCATTCCTGCACCTGTAGTTGGTTGTTCTTTTTTCCTTCCACACAAAACTCCATTTCTGACATTGTATCAGGTGTTTTTTCTCCTCCTTGAGTTTCTTCTGTGCCCTCTTCACAGGACAGGGCCTGTGCTTGGTGCTTTGTCCTTCCAGGTTCTGTGCCCCAGGCCGCCCTGATCCCATGCTGCTCCTGTCACACAGAGCATTCCCTGGGACACGGGGCCACCTCTCCAGCACTGCTGGAGGAAAAGCGAATCTATGGGGTCTGAAGATGCATCCAGCACATCCCTGGTGGCTGTGGCTGCACTGAGGGCCAGGTCTGAGCTCCCAGGGCTGGGGCAGCTCCCAGGGCTCTGTGGTGCCCCAGGGAGCACAGCCCGGCTGGGTCTGGAGAGCAGAGCCAGCTCCACTTAATGCCTCAGGTTTGAGCTTTTCTATTTTTCACATTCTGTGCTGCTTTAGTGTTTGAGGCTTCATATTCAGGGATGGTGCACAGAGCAGGGAGACAAAACAATTCCTGCTGCAGCTGGGCACCAAGGACAAATGATCCAAATCTCAGGCCCAAGACCCTAGGGCTGAGGAGAGAAAAGGGCTGAGGAGAGAAAAACAAGCAGGGTGGGACTGCCTGCGCTAAAGGTGGAACTGGACAATGAACTTCAAGATGCAAATGGAGCAGAACTGATCCCAGTCAGAGACCCCATGGCCTGTCACCCATTTTGGGGCTATTTTGGTTCATCTTGGGTGTAGCCCTGGCTGGGCTCTTGTGCTGCCCAAGGTGGATCCATTGAGGAGATCCTTTTAATAAATCCCTGCTTTATTCTTGAGCTCTGTCCAGCCTCTGCTCTAGCTCAGCCTTCCCAAGACATGCCACTGACAGCCCCAGGGCCCACCTGGGGGCTCCAGGAGCAGCAGCCCCCTGGGGTGGAGGGGAACAAGGGGACCCTTGGGGTCTGGAGTCCCCACAGGAGCCCAAAGGCTGGAGAGAAGGGGCAGGGTAGTCAGAGGGCCATGTCTGAGGTCAGCCAGGTTGGAGATGGAAACCTCATGGCACAGTTGAGCCCAGAGCCTGAGAAATAATAATTTTTTCATTCTAATAGGAAATGCTGTTCTGTAAAGTATTCATTGCAACGACTGAATTAAAAAAAAATAGCCGTACTAAGGTGTTGCTTAAGATTCAGGATTAAATTTAATGGTAATAAAGTGCAGCTAGAAATGCTCAGTAAATGGTTTCAGTCCCCTCTTCTAAGGCTAATCAAGGCAGTGAGCTGCTCTATGTGGAGCATCCTGGCATAAATATCAAATGTGGTTTATCATATTCCAGTTGCATTTTGTTTTTTCTCCTTTTCCCTTTTTTTAACCTGATGTTCTGAGGATTTCCTTTTAGTGCCTACAAACATCTCCTTTTGACAGACAGTGCAAATTAAAAGATATGGCTGGGCAAAGGAAACTGGAACCCAAATATGCCCCCTGGGTTTTCATTTACAGTTAGAAGCTACAGACACAATTACTGCTGACAGAAATGCAGAAGCCAGTGGCAGAGTGCATGTGGCAGTAGAGTCGTGCCAGGCAGTAATTGGGAAGATTATTTTTAATCAGAGCATATCCTACAGCCCAAACATTAGAAATCTCTTGTAAGGCTGACAGGAAATTAAACTGAGACCAAACAAAAAAAGCCTCAAAATAGAAGTAATATGGTTAGAAGTCTAATGATGGCAGAACTCACTGCTTGTTGTATTTGGTTGTTATCTAAAGGGAATGGCTTTTAACTTGCAGCAAGAGATATCATTGTTTAATTGCATTTTTAGAACAGAATTAAAAAATATCAGATTAGATCAATTTAGACACAGGCTTTTGATAAAGGTCTGAAGCAGTAGATGTTAAGTCAGGCTTAGTAATTGTATATATGTATTAGTAGTGATTTTTATTATTGCTTTAGGTAATTTTATTTTCTTTAATATAATCCTTAATGAAACCACTTCTACTGGAAAATAACATAATGTCTGGGATGCTCTTGGAATGCTTGGCTCTGGTGATATTTTTGAAGCCTGGATGGGCTCTGTCTCAGTGGCCCTGCAGAACAAGCTCAGCTTGTTGGGGCTGCTGGAGCTGCTGCCCTGAGGGAGAAATCCCTGGGGTGTCTCAGTACTGGCACTTTCACCTGGAAACACTTCTTCACTTTTAAGTGAATTTTAATAGATAGTCATCTGTGCCAAACTTCTCCCTACACGCTCAGCTGGGCTTCCTCCAACTGCCTGTGCAGTTTCCCTTGTCCCTGAAAAGAGCAGGTGTGGTGTTTTCTGGGGCAGGAATTGAGGAATCTGACTCCAGGTTCTTAGAAGGCTAATTTATTATTTTATGATATTAGGTTATATTAAAGAATACTATACTACAGAATAGAGATAGGATATAGAGAGAAGGCTAAAAGATAATAATGAAAACTCGTGGCTCCTTCCAAAGTCTGACACAGCTGGACAGTGATTGGTCATTAAGTCAAAACAATTCACATGAAACAAATCAAACAGTGACCAGTTGAATAAACAATGTCCAAACCACATTCCAAAGCAGCAAAACACAGGAGAAGCAAATGAGATAATATTGTTTTCCTTTTTCTCTGAGGCTTCTCATCTTCCCAGGAGAAGAATCCTGGGCAAGGAGGATTTTTCAGAAAATGTGACAGTGACAAGCAGGAGCACTGTGGTCAGGCTCTGCTGCTCTTGGCGTGCCTGCCACGTGTAAATGTTGTAATACCAGCTGCAAGCAAAACTTGGCTGACTGGGAATTTATTTCTCAGTCATAGGAGTGCAAAACTTGCCTGTTTTGTGTTTTGCAACAATTGATGGCAGTTGTGGAAAAGGAAATTTAGCACTGGCAATGTGCAGGTGGTGTTTCTCTACAGGATTGCTTGTAGCTGTGTGGGCAGCTCTCAATGGCATTTTATGTCAGTGTGGGGAATGAGGTGAAATGCCCAAATCCAGAGCCAGCCAGGTTATCCTGATGCCTGCAAATAGGATTTTATCACAATTACAGTAGAGGTTTTTCACACAAAAACTACTGGCATTTTCCAGCTTCTTCTAGTCTTTCCTTCTACTCAAAGTTGCTTCATAAAATCATGTGAATATGCCTGAAGCCCTGCTGGTTGTTTAGGTATTACCAGAGTAGCTGGGTAACAAATCCAGTGTACTTGGTGAGGCAGATAATTTCAGTGTGTACAAGCCCTGGAAATTGTGCCCTGTTTACTGTTAGGAATTTTACTGACGTGGATAAAAAGCATATTAAATTTACTGACAGATTGATTTGATTATACTCTGACCTAAGTGTGTATTATCTTTGGAGACTCAAAATATGGACAAAAATTCTATTTTCAGGAGTATTTATATCAAAGAGTCCATATTGCCATTTGCACATGGAAATGAAAAATGAGTGTAGGGAGAATCTGTTAGGTAAAACATGGCTGAGCTTACTGTACCTGCTAGAATTCAGTGAATAATTCAGCAAAATGTTACATGTCACAGCTGCTCATTAATAAGAAAGAATGGCAGGGAATAGTGTTACCCAACTGGAATTCCCAAATCTGTGCTTGTAAAGTATATTCTGAATGCCCCCCTTTTTGTTATGCATTTTATGACAACTTTTCTTTTGCAAAAATGCTGCAAATTTTCAATTGAAGGATACACAAAAAGCAAATTACAGTGGTGCGTTCCTATTGAAACAGAAACCTGTGCTGGGGAAAATTTACAGTTATGGCTTAATAATTTCTATTTTAGTAGGTAAATTTGCAATGAAAACATAGATTTTTAGTTTCAAATGCATTGCAAACTGTCCATGGCATGTGTAATAAATAATGAGGCTTGTGAATCGATAATCAGATTTTGCTGTTTGGCTTTGTACTACAATAAAAAAACCCCTTCTGACCCAACAGTGTGTGCAGTGACAGCCCAAGCAGTGGATTATCAATTGTATTTTTTGTTGGATCTCTCTGTGAGGGCAGAGCACAAGCAGGAGCTGCCCTGAATCCCTCATTCCCACTAAGAATGTGATTTTCTCTCCCCAGGAAACTCCACAGAAGCCCCATGCGAGTGGTGCCTATTGTTTCCATGAGCAGAGCCTCCTCTCAGTAAGTCCCTGGGTTTTTTTTCTTGCCTGTTGATTTTCCCAGATCTCTCCTGCGCTCTCCCAGTTAATGCAGAAATCCCTGGCACTCTCCAGCTTGCTGCATCACCAGGATAACAGAGCACAAGCAAAGGGTCTGAGGGTTTTAGTCTTCAGTGACATCCTTAGGAAATGATCTTGCCTGGTTCTGGCTGGAGGTTAAAGGGATTTTCTCTTGTGTTTCCCTCGTGCATGTTTGGGTTGTGTCACTGTCGTGTTTACGCCACCTTTGGCTGATTACTTTGTGTACAGATTACTCACAGACACTTTGTGCCCTCAGAACAGCAATGGATAATTAATTCATCGTGCTGTCCTTTTGAAAATGCTCTCTATAAAGTTAGAATAGGGAATATCATGAATTAAGCTCCAAAATTTATAGGACATAGGAAAAAAGTATTTGTGCTGATTAGTTTTTTGCCTTTTCCCTTTCTGAGAAGAAGCTTTCAAATCCAAACCACTTGTTGCTCACTTATACTTGGAATTTATTCTTTAGTAAAGTTTTTCTTTATAGGACATACATAAAACCAATAATGATTAAGCACTTTTTATTCAGGATATAGATTTCTATACTTACAGTAACACAGAAGTGTCAGCAAAACTGTAATTTGTGGTAGATGTGCATTTTATATTTAAACAGTTTTTAATAATCCTCTGCTTAAAATAAACTCCAATTCTCAGATATTTTCTATTAGATAATGAGCATGGTTTGTTCTGTATTAGGCTGAGTATATTTTGCTTTATATGCATTTATAATTACACTCTTCTTTGTTCTGTGTTGCACATGGGTATTGACAAAATAATAGACTGTGTTCACTTTTTTGTTCCACTGTATTAATGTGAGAAGCTGAGTTCTGCCCCAACACACAAAGTTTCATGTCACTGAAAAAATTAGACACACAGTCCTTGCTAGGAAAAAAAAAGGAAGAGTTTTGCATTTATTCTCCTACACTGAACACAATCTTCCTCCTAATGTCTTTGAAATAAGATTTCATTATTTCAAAAAGACTGCCTGGCTTACTGGATGAAAAAAAAAAAAAAGCCTGTTCATCTTGAGGATAGATTTAAATCAATTCTGTAGTGCTCAGCATGCTTGTTGCTTTTAGCTTTTCCTCTGTCACGAACAGTATTTTCTAGCACAGAATAACCTTACAGCCCTTAGCAGAATTTGATGCAATTGACAGCTTTTGTTAGAAAAATTCTGGTAAGAAATTGCACGAAGGAGGTTGGGGTTTCCAGCCCAGGGGAGACAGCAGTCCCTGAGATAATCACAGCATGTTTGGAGGAAGCTCACATTAATTTGGCTGTGAACACAGTGCCTCAGTAGCTATAAATTCAGCTTCCAGGAAAAGATATTCATTTTCCCCTCAACGAACTGAAGCAGAGGTTTGGGGAGCTGCAAGAAGAGAGAAGGAGAAAACGCTCGTCTGGAACCTGAGGAAGGTTTAACGCTCCCAAACCTGCTGGTGCATCGTGTGCTGATTATTTTCCATAAGGCAGCAGCAGGACTCTCCATCAGCTGAGGGGTCCCTGTGTCAGCAGGCTCAGCCCCAGCCCCGGGTGTTGCCTGGAAACAGCTCTGGATGGGAGCTGGCTCCTGGCAGCTCCATCTGCCTGGGCGGGATGCCCTCCTCGCTCCCGGGGCACGGGGCACAGCCACCGCACGGCTGGAACGCTCTGTCCCCTTCCCTGCCTGCAAAAAGGCACTGCAAACCACAAATTCCACCCCAGCACACGGGTGTCAGGGTGTTGGAAGTGCATGCGTTCAAATGAATAGCTGCTCCCTCTCAAAATCTCTTGTAATAATGGAATTTTGTATTCCTTGGGTTGAATTTCATTTCAGTTCCTAGCTATAGTTGATTTGTAGTTGTTTTCCTGTTTCATTTTGATAGAGAAATATGTTGAGGTAAGTCTAGTCTGAACTAGAGAAATCCTCGATTTTAAAATTCAGTTTCCCAGCCTATGGATTTGGGTGCTTGACCTGCTGTTAATGGTGCAGTGATGCCTCCAGTACTCCAGCAAAGCTGCAGTGCATTGAGCAAACCAGTAAACAAAGCAATACAACACAGCTCCAGAAAACCACTGAAAATAAACATGACAGGCAGGGGAGATAGAATTGTTCCAAATAAACAGTGGGAAATCAAGGACAAATAGTGACTGGCAGGGGGTCTGGAGCAGAAAAAAAGAAAAGAAATCAGAAGTGTTTTGGTGCTTGGCAGAAAGTTTCTACAATTCTTGCCCATTCTGTTGGTTTTTTTTTCTTCTTCTTCTTCAGGTTGTGCATGCAGCAACAGCTGTTCCATAATTTGATAAACATACTGTAATTAAGTGATCTTGTTTATTAGTAACACCTTTCCCTGACTAGGAGATTTTAAAGTGGCAGAGAAAGGCTGAGCCAGGGGTGCTGCTTCATGTTAATTTGACAGCTTCATCCTTTGGAAGCTCTGCCATGGTTATCCATGTTTTAAACCCTGCTGGATGTAAAAATATTTATATTAAAAGGCTTTTGCTCTCCAGTCTTACCTTGCAGAGGCGCCTGCAGGAAGGGCTTATAAAGCCAGGGGAAATAAAAGACATTTAAACCCCTTTTCTCTAATTTTAGAGTGAGCTGTGTTTTCCTTGGAATTGTAAACACGCAGAACATAATAAAAGAGAAATAGCTGTAATTGCATTGAAAATAGTAGAGGGCATTATGAGTCCTTTTTTCCCCCTCATTAAACACATAGTGAAAATTTGTTAAAATAATAACTCTATTTTCCAAAACATCATAGCATGCCATGGAGGAGTCTGAGTAGTTTAGTGTGATCTAGGGATTTCTACCTGAGAGATGTGAAAAAAAAATTGTGAAAGAGGCCTATTATAAAATGCCACAATTCTCTTAGAAAGAAACCAATATTATATCTTTATCCTAAAAAATATAGAAAAAATTAATGATGGCATTCTTTTTTATCCATCTCTCTCAATTCTGATGCAGTCTGAATGAGAGTATTAGTCTAGAGAGTTGAATATTTTTTCAATTGCAGCACTTTGAATTACTGATATGTGCAAATTACAGTAAAAAAGGGATGAAGAATGGTTAGACAACATAAATGATGCAGTAAGTTCTGCTCCATTACTTTATCTCAGCTAGGATGGGGAACTGTTTAGTTGTTAGGATGTGCTCCACTGTCATGTTATTCATTGTTGTTTTGCAATATCTTCAGATATCTTCAACAGTTATTGCAGGAATTCATTAAGGGCCAGGAGCAGCGAGGCATTTCCCCACTCCTAATGATGAGCAGAGAATATTCTCATGGATATTTTTGCTTCAGAAAAAGCTTAACTAGGGTAGCTGAGCCTGACCTGTGCTGGATTTATCTTTTTTTTTCCTTTTCCTAGTGCTGCTGTGAGGTAATTCAGTGTTAGGTGGCTGTTTGTAATATTGCTTTTCCATTAGATATGTTTCACTAGATATGTGCTTTCCTGTTTAGGGAGCGAAATATACTTTTGTTTAATTTGGTGGACTTGGGGTATTTAAAATCTGCATGTTCCAAGGTTTCATTTACCAGAGGGGAAGAAAATGTTGTGGGATTTTTTTCCTTGCTGTCATTAATGTGAAGTTTTTATGAGTAAAATCACCATTTTTTTGGATGAAGGAGCAGTTATGTGGGAGCAGGTTTATAGGAGTCACTGTTAAACCACTGCTATAATTTCTCATTTCCTAAATGGTAAAAGGGCTACAAACCAGAGTATCAGCGGTCTGCCTGTGATTTACAGGGGATTCTGCTGCTCAGCTCACTGAAACCATGATCTTCCTACAGAAATAAAGGAGCTGTCCTTGTTTAGATTGTGTTTTATCACTGCTGCAGGTGATTTCTGTATTTATTGGGGCAGCTCAAGCTACTCTCTCAAAGCAGATTCAGGAGCATAAGGGCCACTGAAATTGAATAGGGCATCTTGAAAAGAAGAGGCAGACTCCTAACACAAGGGGGTTTTTAGAAATATCGCTGTAGATTATCACAAATTACAACTCTGTAACTAAAATTAGCATTGTAAATTCCCTTGGTTGTACACAAATGTACATGGAAAGAAATATTGCGACAATTTCCTGATTTCTCCTTCTTCCCTTTTAACAATTCAGTCCCTATTTCTTTCTGATGGATTCTTTTCTAAATTTTCCATCTTTCCAAGAGGTGTTTTGAGTTAACCAAATAAAAGCCTTAGGGGTTAAATACAGCCTGGCCTGAGCCTGTGTATTTACAGTTCATGGCAGCTTGTTTTCTGAACATCACAAAGACATTTTCTTACTCAGGCTTTATGACAATTTCCACATGCATGTAAACACCCAAAATAATTTCACTGGCAATTGTTTGCACTCTGGATGTTCTCCAGATTGCAGCTTTAAGAGGGTTTTGATCAAGTTCATTTCCACAGCTCCGTGGCATTTAAGAGCTATCAAGCCCCAATATTCCTGTGAGATTAGTATGTGCTATTATCTCTTTATTACAGAAGGAGAAGCCAGAAAATTGAGCAGTCTGAGTGATGTGCCAGGAGAAGGAGTGTAGCAGAGCTAGGATTTGAATTCATGTTTCTCAAATCCCAAATCATTGCCTACGTTCTTGGGCCATCTTTCCTCTGCTCTGCCTCTAATCCAGTAACTTTTATTCTTAATGATTTTTTCATTTGACAGTGAAAAAGACCTTATAATTTCATGCTCCTTCCTGCCTCATAAAAGTTGAAATTTTTCCTTAAGAAAATCCTGCAGTTATTAAATGTGTATGGAAAGTGTGTGATATGCAAAGTGCTATCAGCACAGGGCAGAGCTAATTGAAATATGACATTCCTGGTGATGGTCTGGGTCATGCCAGGGGTGTCCCCATCCTTTAATGAAGATATAAACTCGATCCCCTTTTCTTTGAAGAGCTTACAGACTTCTGAAAGTTTTTTTTTTTTTGGTTATGCAGGGTGGAGATGCAGCCACAGCAGGCACTTGGGTACTCAGTACAGGAAATTTTAAACCTGGCCAGGCTGCTCTGGGTTTTGGGGTGTGCTGCTGGAAAAAAAAAACCACTGAGTGTGGGCACTCAGGGGTCACAGTGAGGTCTCTCAGTGCTGTGGTCAGTGGGGAATCCCTGTCCCTGCACACAGAGCACTCAGAGCCCATCTAATGCCCTAGAAATATCTCTTTATCCTGATCTGAGCATCCCTGGGCACCACCTGGTCCTCTCCCAGTGGGGGAACGTCTTTACTGCTCATGGAAATGAACAGGAGCATTGGATTGCAGGAATTTAGAGGTGAGGGAAATTTCATTTCTCTTTTGTCCCCCCAGTACATTTGAGGTTAGTTACTAAATCACAAGTCTGTGTTGTGGTGTAATTCCTGTGTAGCACAAGCACAACCAATAGACAACAGCTTTTGTGGGAATTTTTATTTGTCCTGCAAGATGTGTTAGAAATCATATAACTGATAAGTCTTTAAATTTTGGATATGAGGTGGCAGTTGGAAAATGCAGGGAGGAAGGAGAGCTCTGGGGAGTAAGAAAAATCTGTTGATATAAAATGAAAATTTTATCCTCATGCTGCATCGTTTGAGAAACTTAAATAGGTGAAACAACATGGGTTTGTCAAAGTGGATTTGTATCTGGCAGCATTTACTTTTCCTTCAGGAGTTTTTAATATCAGATACTGAGGTTACCTCCTGGAACTGCTCTGACTGTGGGCCTTCCTAGGAGCTCACTGCACTGTGGACCATTCTAGAACTTACCACTGGCGTTCAGCAGTGTGGGATTTCTTACCAAGGAGTTAAGCCTTTATCTTTTATGCTATTGAAATATGTTTCCACCTGTTAATGCATTAAGGAGAGCAGCTTGTCTGTGACCAAAACCCATTGCAGACTAATCAGGGCAGGTTTGGGCGGGTGGGTCCAAAAGCAGAGTCCTTGGCTCTGTGTGCAGAGGGAGTGTGGTGCTGTTAACAGGGGTCCCAGGATGAGGGCAGAGATGAGAATCTTGACTCCATGTTTCAGAAGGCTGAACTATTATTTTATGATATATATTATATTAAAAGAAAATGATGTATTAAAACGATACTAAAATAATAGAAAGGATTTCATCAGAAGGCTAGAAAGGAAAAGAATGAAATGATACTAAAATACTATGATTGACCAGAGAATCTGAGCCAGCTGACTGTGATTGGCCATTAATTAGGAACAGCCAACATGGACCAATCACAGACGCACCTGTTGCATTCCACAGTTGCAGATAATTATTGTTTTTCCTTTCCTTTGAGGCTTATCAGCTTCTCAGGGGAAAAAAATCCTAGCAAAAGGATTTTTAAAATATGTCTGTGACAGAGGGAGGGCTGTGTGTGCTCCTAAATCCTAAATTCTTGTGCAGCCCTAGCTCACTGGTTGAGGAGGGAGAATGAGGAAAAAGAAGAGAGAAAAATAATGAAGACAATCCTGATGCAAGCACTGCTCAGCCACAGCCTGGCAATAGCAATAACACCCTTATCAGCACTGCTTTAGTCAAAAAATCCAAAATACAGCCCCACATGGGCTGTATCTGCATTTCTGTGATGAAAATTAACCCTGCCACACCTATAATATTCCTGGTTTTCTTCACTGTGAAGTTTCTGCTTTCCTCATCTGCACCCCAGAGGAACTTTCATGAGCACACCTAGAAAAGAGAAGAGAACCACTTTGGCAGAGTGGTTTTATTTGTTGGAGAGTTTGTTTTTGTGGTGTTTTTTTCCCTTATCTTGAAGGATAGTTTACACAGCTAAATGACACAGTTATAAAATATATATATATATTGGGCCTACACTGAGAAAAAAATTGATCTGAAATCCTTCACAAATTATGTTTTTATCAAGACCAAGATGTTGTGTGCTATTGATTTTTAGATCCACACAGCCTACAAGTAATAGAAGTTGCAGAGACAAAATAATTTAAGATGGTTTTCTGTCTTTTGTGTAAGCCAGGTTAGGATATTGAAGAACAAATCAATTTCTTTGCCACTCAGATTCCTTGAAACCCAAAAGTAAATTTCAGCATGAGTTATGGTTCCCAAATATTTGTATTTTCTGGTTCCAAGTTTTTTCCTGCAGGCAATAGGCCTGGTTTTGTCTGACAAGCTTTTTTGCACCTTGGTCACTATTAGTGCAACAGGGAGCTGTAAATAAAAGCATACAGGAGGCAGGAGCACCATGGATGAAACCTAGCAGCAAAAATGCGAAATGGAATCGTGCAAAAATCTTGTGTAAATGGCAAAATATGCAGAGGATTCAATCCAAAGTAGGGGGGAAATGATGCAGTGGCAGAAGGCCATCTCTGGGACTGGGCTCCCCTGCCCTGTGTGCCCTGATCACACTTTGAGGGATCAATTCTGCTGAAAGTGTTGGACGATCTGACAATGGGAGCTGGATGGATCAGGGCAGAATCAGCTTCAGGGAGACGTCTTTGTCGTTCAGGGCAGGAATTCTGAATACTTGAATCATTTGGCTTCAAATAACACTCACCTGGAGAAATAAAACATTGATGGGAGCTAAGAAAACAATAAACCCACTACAATTAATGAAAGCAGGTAGTACACAAGTGATTCTATGGCAGCTCAGTACAAGCTCTTGTGACTGACTCAGGAATGTTTGTCTAAGGAATGTGTTCAGGAGGATATTTAGATTTAAAAGCTACAGGTATGCTCAGAACAGCACACTCTGTGTTGGACAAGTTGTGGATAAAGAAATTTCTTGTTTAGACCTGATGTTTAACTACACAGGAAACCTGCATTTGCATAACTTGATGAATAACATTAGAGTTGGCTTTTCTTCAGCTTTGTTGGGTACCAGAGGGAGAGAGTAGGAGCATTCTGCAGAGAGTACTTTTAAAGCAGCTCTGAAGCTCACTTGTTGAAATGCTGAAAACATTTTGTACCAACTGATGTGCAGTTAAATGGAATAGGCTGATCCTCAGTAGGTTCAGGGGTATTTGTATCATCATCCAGTTTTCCCTGAAAGACTCTTTGATGTAATAGGAGACAACTTTTTCGTGATTCATAATCTTAAAGAAAATGGCCCATATTTAAATTGACTGTGGCTCTGTCTCCAGATGTCAATAAATTATTTCTTCCAGAACACTAGTCCCAAATGCAGATCCTTGTAAATATCCCCCTCACTACTGCTCCTTCCTGGTATCCAAACTCTGCCTCTCTGGTTTCTTGGGAGACCTTTTTAGTGTTCAAAGTGGGGAGATTATCCCAAGCACTGTTTTGCTGCACTCTGGAGACTTCTTCACTCTTCCACACACACTCCTCTTCCTCTTCTTTCTGCTCCATCCCACTCCTCCCCCTTGTGGGATGTTTCTCCTGCTTCCCTCAGATGTGGGAATGAAGTCCTGCCTGGATTCATGCTGCATTCCAGGGGGAGATTTTGTGCCTTCCTTTATGGGCTCTCTGTGCTAAAGGAACAGAGGGGAGAAAAACAACATCATTCTTTCATTGCTAATAGTGCAGGATGGAAGGAATAAAAGCCCTAAAATGTATGAAAAGGCCGTATGAGAATATTCTAACCTGAAAATAAGCCCAATTCCAAAATTCCAAGGACTAATGTTCTCTGCAGCAAAGCTGGGAAGGTTCTCATAAAAAGATCTGTTCTTTAGGGAGGGGGATTATCTGCTTAAACTGCAATATCAGTGGAAGCACTGCAGGAGGGTTGGACTGGAAGGCAAAACCCACTTGGTGACCCAGTTATTCAAGAAATCACAAAGAGTGGAATCAAGATCTCCCAGCCCTGTGGCAGATAGAGCCATTGCTGATAAAAGGACAGATAGCAGATATGGGTTATGCTGAGGAAAGAGGAGAGGGATTCACTGGGAGGACAAGGAGGGCAGGGGGAAATGCAGCCAGAGCCAGAGGAGAGCAGCAGCCTCAGACACACTTGGGTAATGGGGACTGGAGATTGGGATCTCTGTCTCAGCACAGAGACAAGTGAAAGGGAGATTTTAGGGGCACATCCATGAACCACAGGGCTCAAGTGTAGTGAATCCACTGGATCTGCCAGAATTCCACTGGAATGAATTTGTTTTTTATTAATTTGTAATTTTTATTGATTTTTGATTTTTTAATTGATTTTTAATTTTTTTTTTCAAAAAATTGGATTTTTACAGTGAAGGGGATTGATGGACGGAAGTGCATGGGAATCTACAGTGTTCGCTTTGTAAAAGGGACAAAATAATATTTCTGTTGAGACAGGATTGTTCCAAGCAGGCAGAACTAAAAGTGACAGGGAAAGTGCAGAAAGCTGAAGGATTAAGTGCCAGAATAAAATTCACTCAGAGAATTTGATAATAGATGGAAATCTTTCCTTGATGAGGGCGTGCATGGCTTATTATTGCTCAGAAGGGTTTTTTGGGAAACATCAGATGGAGTTCTCAGCAGCATTAGTTCCATGCTTGACAGCTGTCAGAAAAAGCAAATTGAATATTTAGCAACTTTGAGAGAAGGCATTGCACACAGAAAATACAGCCCTGTTTCTGCTGGAGCTGGTTTCACATGTGCTGCTGAGCACAAAGTTTGGTTTCCACGCAGAGGTGTGGTCCAGGGAAGGTGGAGGGATGATCAGAGGGGAGGAGGAGCTGCTGTGCAGGGCAGACAGGGAATGCATGGTACAGCCTTTCCCTTGGGAAATGAGGGACGGGGGAGTGAAATGGAGAAAGGATAGATTGCAATCATTATTAGTATTGATTTGAATATTGATGTTCTAGTGACGTGATTCATAAGACAGGGATTATGGAGTCAGACTGATGAAAAGCATGGCTCTTTCTGTGCTATTCAACAGCTTTTCCACTGGTTCAGATGCAAAAAATAAACGCAAGTTAAGAATAATTACCTAAATAAATGTATGGTATTTCCTACAGAACAAAATGCAGGATATCCCTCCTGGCAGATTACTGTGGGGACACTGGTGCTTGTATTCTTTCATGAACATCTAAAGGTGATTGTTGTAGGACAGGGGATTTAGCTGACACAATCCAGTTAAACCAGCTCCTCTGATGTGTGGCATTAGAAATGTATTTATGGATCTGGTGTGTGGCTCTCGGTTATGGTTTTTTTGTGTACAAAAATTGTGTATCTAGAAATACATAATGGGAAATTTAAAGACAGGAATCAGCATTTATGTTATTCACTGGCTTTAAAAAATGTATTTGTTGAATTATGATGAAAGAATACTATTTAAATCTTTTAAAGTGGCAGTAGTTTTCTTGAAAGCCATTTTCTATTGAATTGATTCCGATCACATAATTTTAGATTCCAAAATGTTTTATTGATCTGTTTAGGGAGAAAATCAGTCCTTGGCTTTCAGGTACACCTCATCTCAGGGCCCTGTAATATGGGATGCAGTTGCACTCAGCTTTGATACTTAGCTACCCAATCCTCCTTTTTTTGAAGGGAAATGCCTTCAAACCAAGTGTTTGAAGTGCCCCCAGGAGCAAACATGGGACGTTTTGTAGGTCCCCTTCTGTGTTCCTGCAGCCTCTGGGGATAGTTTCATGATTTCATAAGTCCAAGACTGGGAAAACCATTAAAATTCATTATAGTCAGACAACCCTTTCAGTTATTTTAATGTGTGTTTTTAATGGTCTTGTAATTTAAGTGTTTTCTCAGCCAAAGATCAAGGAGTGGTCAGTTTGGTGTCTGTGTGGGGATGAGATTTTCTTTTTAATCTTCAGCCTTAATCAACCTTTTGTGTGTTCTTCAACCCAGAGTAGTTGTGACCTAGAGTGGACTGACACTGTTTTATGGACATAATTAATATAATTATATGATCAATAATAAATATCATTAGTATAAGAATATGGTACAGGCCACAGTATTTATTTGCTGCTGTTTTCCAGCATTCCTAAGTTCAGCTGAACACAGAAAAGGCGATTTTTCATTCTTTTTTGGAGTAAATTTGGGTGTTTATATAATGGAGAAACACTGGAGAAAAACCCCATTTACATAAGAATTCAGGAGCAAATGAAACAAAGCTAACTGCATCCTCATTATTCTATTTGAATGCAGCCAACTCTGCCATTTGGTGGAAGGCCTTATTAATGACTCCTAAATGAGCAGACTTGGGATGGTGATATTATCTGTGATGCATTATTGAATCAACAGAAATAAACCTGCTGTCATTAGCCTAATTATTTAGATATGCTGGAAGATAATGACTATTTTAAGTGCAAATAAGCTGCAGTTAGCAAGCAACTAACCAAATAAATAAGTGAGGTGGGATAGCGAGGGAGTGACTCATGGGAGCAGGGAGGGAAAGGGGAGAAATGCGAGGGATTATTGCAGAAAAACACTCGGGATGACGTTTCTCAGTGTGGCAGGGAGGGCAAAGTGCTGCTCCCTGAGGTGGAGGGGTGGATGGAGGGATTGATGGATGGATGGAGGGACTGATGGATGGAGGGGATTGATGGAGGATGGAGAGATTGGGGATGGATGTGGATGGATGGATGGATGGATGTGGATTGGTGGATGGAGGGATGCTGGATGGAGGAATGGAGGGATGATGGATGAAGGGATGGATGAGGGAAGGATGAATGGATGGACAGGGATGGATGGAGGGACGATGGATGGATGAGGGAGGGATGGATGGACGGACACACGAATGGATGGATGGATGGACACACAGATGGATGAGGGATGGATGGGGGATGGATGGATGAGTGGAGGGAGGTAGGGATGATGGATGGATGTGGATGGGGGACAGGGATGAATGAGGGATGGATAGATAGATGGATGATGGGGGATGGATGGATAGATGATGGATGGCGTCAAGGGAGATGCAAGTTAGAATTTAGAAGAAAGTATTTTACAGAAAGAGTGGTCAGATACTGGAATCATCTACCCAGTGAGGTGGTGGAATCATCATCCCTCGAAGAGTTATAAAAAAAGACTGGATGTGGCACTTGCTGCCATGATCTAATTGAATTGTTAGAACATGGGTTGGACTTGATGATCTTACAGGTCTCTTCCAGCCTTGAATTTCTGTGATTCTGTGATGGATGATGAATGGATAAATGGATATGAGGGAGGGACGGATAGATAGATATATAGACAGAGGTGATATTGGATGGATGAATGGATAGATAGATAAGGAATATCTATCTATTAGATAGATAGAAAGAAAGACAGAGGTGACGTTGGATGGCTGGATGGATAGATAGATGTGATATTTTAATTGGATTTAAGTTTTTTTTTTTTTTATTTTACCTCTCCTGCTTTGCCAGAACATGTGTCTGAAGTGAACTCTGAGCCTGTGCTAGATGAGCTCTGCCAGTGGCTCTTGGTGCATCTGGGAGTGCTGAAAGTGCCCACAGATGGGCTGGCTTGGCTCAGCAGCACCAGCTCACTGAGGTTGGGCTGCTCTGCTGCCCTTCAGTGGAAAATCAGGGCCCATAAGGTAAAATAACTCTTCTTGTTATGAGTTAGTGGGGGAGGAAAATAAAAGAGAGAGAAGGAAACTAAATTAACTTCCTTAAAAAATACTTGTCAAATGAAGTTGAATAACAGCTAATTTGAATGTCAAGTTTTCTCATTAATACCTTGATTAAAATAATTTCCTTTTTATAGCCAAAGTACTTGCATAAATATAGAAAATATAATAATGTGGAAGTTATATTTAAAACCTTTTTTCTGAGGTTTGATGTGTTTGTAATTAAGTCTGTCTGCAAGAAGAAAATAAGGGTTACAGGCATCTCCTCATATTTGTGTGCAAGAATCTGTCTTCATGCCTAATTTTTCCCTAATTAGCTCCTAAAATAAGGAAAACCAGTTGTTTTGTGTGTTGTTTTGGGTTATTGTTGAGGTTTTTCCTCAATATCAATGTAAAACTGGTGAAAACAGTTCCTTCTGATTGCAGGAAGCCTGTACTATATAACAGAAGAGGAAATTTAGAATTAAATTTTCTTTTAGTGTCTGTGACTTCACAGTTTGCTGATAAATCCCCTTTTCTCTTTCATTATGAATTGTGGAACTTTTGATATCTGCAAGACTTTATGCAATTTCATCCTGCTTCTATTTTAAGTGATTGCAGCCTGGAAGATCCTCTGAACATGGGGTAAAGGGGAGTCCTTTGCCCTGAGTGTTCAAAAAGAGACAAAAAAGAGCCCCAGAAGCCAAACAGAAGCAAAGCTTCCTGCACTTTGACTGAAGGTTTCTCCTCATTGACATAAATCTCATGTTAAAAATCATCTCCTGTGTTTACCACCCATTAGAATTCATCCTCTATTATATTTAGAGTACAAGATTTATGTGGTGTGAGTACATTTACTTTCCCATGCTTCTTTTTGGGTTATTGTGGAAACCCAGGGCACTGGGAATATTTCTCTGTTTGCTCTGGGGTGCCCTGACCCCCAGGGCAGCACTGACTTAGACTTTTATTCATGGAAAAAGTTTCTTAGACTTCAAGATAGACAGGAATCCACAAAAATGTGAAATAGATTATAGAGAGTAGTGCAGGTGCTTCACTTGGTGAGAAATTTAAGTTTTAGGATTTTTAGTATGTTGTAGATAGGTGTCAGTTCTTAATTGGATAGTTTAGTCTTAAAAGACCTTGTACCAAGAGATTGTTGGCCATTTTGTGCCTTCTAATGAAAAGCTGTGAACTCACAGCAGTGAGACTGTTTTACTGGTAAGAAATAATAAACACCTGAGTCCAAACATGAAATACCATCTTAAGTAGCTTCAATCCAGACCCAGAGAAGCCAATAGCTTATTACCTAAGGATTTTTTAAGCTGAATTTTCTGCTGTAGGGATATCAGAGAGGAATTAAAATGCCAATAATATCAGGAGTTTCTCAGGTCTAGTGTTAACAATTCAATGGTGTTAAACATACTGAGATAGATGTGCTGATTTGTACTTCATTTCTCATTTCAGTGGCTTTACATTGCTCATGCTTTGGCATAAAAGGTAATTTAAATGGTATTTCACTTGAGAGAGTTGCATGTGTCTTGATACCAAAGTAGTTTCCTTTCTGGAAAAGTTTAACCTACAACCAAATTGTAATGCTCAAAATATACAAAAGAGAAAGCACTGCACAGAAACCATTCTGAAGTTGATGAATGTTTCATGGAGTTTATTTACAATATGTATAATAGGATTTTGCATAATTCAAAAGCATGCTATTTGATCTTGCAGCATTTATTGAACTAAGAGTTTTTATAAAATGCATAAACAAATATATCAAACCAATGGTGGAAGTACTCCAGGGTAAAGTACATCAGCTGCCTGAGAACTCTCTCTAAAGTGCCACTCGAGATTGTCAGTGTGCAAATGCCCTGTACACAATGAGCCTTTAAAACACATTTTCATATTGAAAGTGATTCCTCTGTCCTTTAGTACAAAAAATATTTTATTTAGTACAAATGATATTTTTGGAGTCATCATGATTGGAGCTAGTAGGGCATAAATAGGCAGCACACAAAGATTTTTGCAGGTCTTCAGTAAATCCTGGTTCTTGGGGGGTTTATTCTTGCAGATCTACAGTTTGAAGATTGAGTCTTTTAGGAGTCACTCACACTTCCCTTGCATGGGAGGTGTGGGATGTCAGAGCCTTCATCCAGACAGAGACACGCTGATTTTCCCTGGAGTTTTCAGTACTTTTGTGATATCATTTTCTTGATATCATTTTTCTTATCCTTGGTCCTGGTGTGCCAGGTTCTGTTATGGGTGTTATTCATGTGGAGGGAGCCTGCAACAAACCCAGCTGCAAAGGCAGTGGGCTAAGCTTGTGCTAACTGAAACGTGTCTGGAGACAGATTTTTCCTTCCCAGGTTTTTCCTTTTTATTCAATTTCAGATTTTTCTTTGTTTAGTTAATGACATGTAATCATTGCAGCAGCCTGTGAAACAAGCACTGTAACATCTGCATGTTATTCACAAGCCATTGCTGCTGTGTGTAGAAGAGAAAATATTTCCCACTGCCTTCTCCCAGCTCCCAGTCTGGACTGGAGACTGACAGGACAGAAAGCAACCTTAGAAAAGCTGATAATTGCTAATGGGATGTTAGATTCAAACTTGAATCAATTTGCCAATCTCAGCTCTTTGGCTGCTGCTGCTTTTAAAAGTTTTGGAGGTCTGATTTCTGTGTGGGGGGTTCTTTGCCTGCCAAGCTTTCCCAAATGTCACAGGTTTATTTCACATCCCATCCAATCTCCTTGGCTCATCCGGTGTTTTTGTCAGGGAATATCTCTGTAGTGCTGTGGGCATGAAGCAAGCAAAACCAAAAAGAAAAAATGTGTTGTTTTTGTCATTTGGAAGATATTTAAGAATTCCTTTGCCTGGAAGAGGAGCAGCGGAATTAACAATTAGTCAGCTTTCTTCTTGCTATGTAGAATTCTGTAATATGACATCTCCAAGTATCATCATTCTGTGATGATATGGGGACAGTGACAAATTATTCTCATTCTATAACCTCCAAACCTATGTTTTGTTCTTTATTAACCTTTAAAGGCCTCTGATTCAGCAGCAGTATGGAGGCTTGCATGTAAAACCAGAGGAGGGGCGCCAGCACAGATCCCAAAATCTTCCAATGGTGCAGTTACAGACCTCCCTCTGTGCCTGTCCCGTGCTCCTGGGAGGGTGCTGAGAAACCCTCACTCACAGGGGTTTGTAAGGAAGGATAGGATTGGAATGTAAACTTTGGTTGTGTTTCTAGAATCACGATTTATAGAAATTATAGAGTCACAGAAGTGTTTGGGTTGGAAGAGACCGTGGTGGTGTTTGCAGGGGTCCCAGGATGAGGGAAGAGATGAGGATCTGACTCCATGTTTCAGAAGGCTGATTTATTATTTTATGATATATATTACATTAAAACTATACTAAAAGAATAGAAGAAAGGATTTCATCAGAAGGCTAGCTAAGAATAGAAAAAGAATGATAACAAAGGCTTGTGACTGACCGAGACAGTCTGGACAGCTGGACTGTGATTGGCCATTAATTAGAAACAACCACATGAGTTCAATCACAGATGCACCTGTTACATTCCACAGCAGCAGATAATCATTGTTTACATTTTGTTCCTGCGGCCTCTCAGCTTCTCAGGAGAAAAAATCCTAAGTAAAGGATTTTTCAAAAAATATCATGGCTACAGAAGAGACTATAAGAGCTCCCGCCCCTGCCATGGCAGGGACCCCTCCCACTGTCCCAGTCTGCTCCATGCCCTGTCTGACCTGGCCTTGGGCTCTGCCAGGGATCCAGGGGCAGCCACAGCTGGGATGGTGTCTTCTGTAAAACTAATAAAAAAATACAGCTGAGGATGGTGGACTTAAGGAGAGACCACAAATGTAGTGAAAAATATCAGTGATTGTTGGGGAAGATGAAACAGGAAAGCCTTATAAATATGATTGTCTGGCAAGAGATTTTGAGAATATAGAAACTATAAGCAAGACTGAAACGAAGGCAAGCTTTGAGATACCTCAGTTACTGAACAACTGGAAAACAATGGTGTGGCCAGCTGAAGGTGATCCCCTTTTGATGAAACAAGACCCTCTGCTTGCAGACAGGCCCAAGGGTCAGAGCAAACCCTACAGCTTGGCAGAAGGGGCCCAAAGAGGAGTTTTTAGGGTTTAAAATGTAACAGAGTATGGTAATCTAATGATTCTTATAGGCTGTATGTAAATGCTGTAGGATTTTTATGTTGTACTAGATTGGTTAGTGAGAATGAGAGTATTCAGCACAGAAGAAGATTTATGGTATTGTAATGGGAACTTCACTCTCTTACTTTTTTTACTCTCTCACCCTCTCATCCTCTCTCCCCCTCTCTTCTCTCAGCCTGCTCTGAGCTGTGTTTGGCAGCTCCCAGCAGGGCCCTGCACCCAGGCCCTTTGCAATAAACCACAAGTTCCTTGACCTGGCTGCAGAGATCTCCCACTCTCCTACCCCCATCACTCCTACAAGTGATCTTACTGAAAAAGGAAAAGAAAACCTGTCTGTCAGCATGTGAAAAGAGCCAGCAGTGTGCCCTTATGGCAGAGGAGCTGAGGGGTAGCTGGGCTGCTGGCACATGGAGTGGGCCCTGCTGTCTGCTCAGCCCCGGGGAGGCCACGCTGGAGTTTTGGGGCCACTCTGGGCTGCCCAGGACAGGGCTGATATAGCTCTGTTCAGCCTGAGAGGCTCAGGGGACCCTGCTCAGTGTCCCTGAGTACCTGGGGCAGGGTGCCAGGGCCTTTCAGCAGTGCCTGGTGACGGAGCAGGGCACAAGGGGCACCCACTGGCACTGGGGGCTCCCCCTGCTCAGGAGGCATTGCCCGCTGTGATTGGGCTGAGCAATGAGAGCTGGGTACCCGGGCACCTTCTGGGCTCCTGGGGCTGTGCCAAAGCTGGCCGGGCACTGTCCTGGGCAGCTCTGGGTGTCCCTGCTTGGTGTCCAGAGCTCCTGGCCATCCTCAGCAGCCTCAGGGTTAATTATACAACAGTGTTAGAGGCTTGTGTAACTCCTTCAGGCCTCAGCTTCCTCCTGCAGCATCATTAAACACTTCAGCAGAGAAGCAGGAAGGGAAAAGGAGAGCAGAGAATATCACTTTACAGGGAGTAGTGATTGACATAATTAAATTAGCTAAGTGTCATGCCCTTTCAGTTCTATCAGCCACTGCCCAGTGTGATCTCCAACCATTTCAGGCTCCTTCATGTTGATACATGGAGATAACATCTGTGCCACAACAGTTAGGGAATTTTGTCTTTTCCTTGTGTGAAGGATGAACTTGGAATTTAAATGAACAGAAAATAACCTAAACCAGACAACAATTGCACGGCAAACCTCCTAACAGCAAACATCATTTAGTGCCAGGGAGAGGCTTTCTCTGTTGGAGATCTTAAAAAAAAATAAAAAATAAATTAGCCCTATTCTGTCAAGGACAGCAGAAATAAAATTTGAACTTGTATTGGAGCGATGGAATGGAGCAGTGAAATCTCAAGGTGCCCTTATTTAAACACTTGTCTAAAGACAAGGTTTAGGATTCTCTTAGAAATTTGCATTGTCAGCTGAATGCATTGAAAAGATAACATTCCCATGCAGAGCTGAGCAGGGCATGGAGTACTTTAAAATAGAATAACATTATCTAAAAAAACCCAACCAACCTCAAACAAAAAATCCCCACAACCCCCAAAACAATGTGATCACTGTAGCCCAGTGTACCCACACTGATTTGTTCTTTGCTTTTCCTTCTTTCTACCCACACTCCTTGGCAGTAACACTTCTCTGAAAAAGAATTTTCACTCTGCTGCTTTCCTTGCTGTGCTAATCACCTGTATCTGAAAATACATCTTCAAAATTGTTTTACTCTGACAGGTCAGCAGATAAAAGCTGGATACCAGGGGGTAAATGCACTCACTAATAGACTTTCTTTCTGTAACCTAAGCAATATTCCAGAAAAAAAACTTGGGTCATCATTGGTGTTAGGTTTGAAAATATCACTGGAAAATGAAGTCCTGTACTTTGTTGCTGGAAATGAGATTTTTTTATTTTTTTTTTTAGTCTTAGGTTCTGGTTTTCCTGTCTCTCAGTTAATTTATGTGATAATTACCACCACAGCTGACTGACCAAAATCTTTAATGATAAAACTATAGGAGCCCAGACCCCATGGTGGGAGTGAGCTATTAGTGCCTCTATGTGTGAGACACACAGAGTGCTTTTCCTTCTCAGAGTTCCCTTCAGCACAGTGCAAATTGCAGTGTCACAAAACACTGCCTGCTCCTCATCCCAGCTCTACCTGGGGTTTTGTGCCAGGGGTAGCATTTCCATCCTATCCCACAGTTTCTGCAGTGTAGAAATACAGGTTTTGTTAAGGGGATTTTTACAGGTTTATATGAAAATATGTCTTCGTTCTGCTTTGAAGTTTTTTTACACATTAGTATAAAATTACTGCAAGTATTTCTCAGCTGCACATGCAGCTCTCCAAGGTAAAAAAAGAGGGAAGTTTAATTTCTGACTCCAACATTTATAGATTTCCAAAAGTGACAGTGGATTGGAGGGTTACAGTGCCACCTCTCCAATGACACTGGACAAACCAACAGTGATCACATTTCTCCTCTTCCATAAAAGAATGTAAACCAATAAGTTATTTACAGAAAGTGTGTGTAAAAGTTCATTACAAGAATGTAGACATCAGAAGGGTTAGAAAATCTTAAAAAGTCAGGCTTTAAAATCCATTTAAAATCAGTGGGAATTTAGGATTGTAACCTGTACTGATGCACCCTTAGGTTGATCAGAAGCTCTGGCAGGTGCCAAGACATCCCCTGGTGGCTCTGAGTCCATGGCAGCAGACCCAGAGTGTTGTGTTGTGTTTTTTATTTGCCATGATTATTGTTTGATTTGTGGTTTGGTAGTCCTTTTGGGTTTTTTCTCCCCCTGTTTTAGAGTGACACAGACCTGCCTTTGTTATTTAATTGAGCCAGGTGTCGGTTTATCTGTTTGTTCCTTGGCTACTTCCCTGCCAAGTGTCAAACCCCTTCCTCCCACACCCAGTTGTTAACCCCTCCTGTCCCAAGCAGTTTTCCTGCCTTTTATTCCCTGCCTTGTGTTCCACCCGTTGTGTTCTCCTGGTTAGTTGAACGTTGAGACCTGTCTCCCTTTATAAGTTGTTTTTTGGAGCATGTTCCAGCAGTCTGTCTGTCCCGGTGTCCCTCTGTCCAAGGTGCTGCCTCTGGAGCTGCCCTTGCAGGGACACAGGCAGGGGGACCAGAGTGTGCCCACTCCCATCAGGTGTGCCTGGATTAAAACTGAGCCACAAACAGCTGGGAGAGCTCTGCAATATTTATCAGACTGTACCTGTAATGAAACTCTGCTGTTGGTAATTGCTAGGGGAGATTAAACCTTTCCAAAGACACAGTTGGTGCATACTAATGTCCTGTTCTCTAGAGGAGGGGACCTCAGGAGAGCTGGGGAGGGAAGGAGGAGGAAAACCTGTCAGTGCTCAGGGGCTGTGATACCAGAGAAAACCTCATTATTTGTTCAAGGCACCAGCACAGGATTTTTGTGGGCCAGATCAATCTACAGATGCTCTGTGAAAGAGAATTATTCCAGGGCAGTGCATGTGAAACTCTTCAGATCTGAACTTTGGTCTGCTCTTGAGGGATCTGGGTGGGCATTATTGTTTGGAAATTTTTGCTGTGGTATTTACAGAGGGAAGGAATAAACCTCTGCACTAAGGAAATGCTGGGGCTGCTGCATTCTTGCCATCATCCTAAAGCTGCTCCTGAGCAGTTTAGTTCTCCATGGATGTTAGCAGAGGTTCCCCCTGCACCTTTCAGCAGGAAGGACAGGGATTTTGAATTATCCTGGTTCTGCCCCTCTGGTTGCAGGAGTTTTTGCCACAATTCCTTGTCCCCCTGTGCTTTCCTGTTGCTCAGGATGTGGGATGGTGGGATGCAGGTGCTTCAGCAGGGGTGGCCCCTCCCTGAGATGCCTTCAAGTGCCTGCCTAGAAAATACATTAAACAGGGCAGAACAAACAAACTGTGCATTTTTTAGGCAATTCAATCTCTTTCCAAAAGGACAATGTGGGAGAGGAGTCTTGTGTTAACAAGCCACAGAACAGTGGGGATGGGAGGGAAAAGTTTTCCACCAGAGCCCAGGGAAGACTCTGAGGCTGTGGGGGATGTTTGGGTCAGGGAACTCTGCCATAGCCAACAGAATTCTTTGGAGAGATTGGTAATACCAGAGTTCCAGGGCCAGATTAGGACATTGCAGCCCAAGCTGCAGTGGGCTGGAGGCTCCCAGTGCACTCAGACTGTCCTGGCTGTGCTGCCCGTGCTGGGTGGGGAATGTCCAGTGGCACAGGGTGGCAGCTGAGGTGTTCTGAGAACATCACCCACAGGGAAACTGCTCTGGGGCACAACCCAAGAACTGCAATTTGTTCCTCTCTACATGAAGAATATAAGGTAGAGATCAAGTGCTGACCCTTTTTTAATGCCCAATGCTAATGTGTAGATGGCAGCATAGTCCAAACTCCATGTATCCCTTAAAATTTTTTATATTTATTATTTATATGTTTTGCAAAAATCCACACGGAATAAACAAGGGAATAAGTAAAGAATGTCACATATTTGAATGGGAAGGCCAATAGATGGATGGTACAAATTACCAAGTTCTTTATGCTTGGTGTCTTGAATAAGAATAGTTACATTTTATTAATGTATATTCAGGCAAAGCTATATCTACACACTAAATCAATTGCTTTTGAACATAGTATTAAAACAAAGTAGAAAAAGATATTTTAGATGGAAACTTCAAAAAATCTTTGCAAGGCTCACTGAAGAGATATTAAATTTTCTGTGGGCTTGGTGAATTTATGTCCTTTAGAAACTCCCAAACTCTAAATGACTTCTAAATTATATATCCTCTTAGGGTAAAAAATAATCCAAGTTTTCATTTATATATATATTAAAATTACAGCTGAGATCCATGATTTTATTGTAGTGCCTCAATCCCATTAACATTGAGAGAAGTTAGATATTTAGATATCTTTGTGGAGAAATCCTGCAAAATGAGGTTTTTAATGGACAATTTAATGAAAGTGCTGCTGTGTGTGCAACAGTTTACCAAAAAAAGCAGGCAAACCCCTGGAAAAAATGAAGCAAAGAGGGATATAAAACAGTTCTGAAGATTTATTATGTTATGAAATCAATTTAGGAAGGGGAAATACTGAGTGAGGAGGACACTCGGTATTTGTGGTGTTTGTGCAGCCTCTGTCTCTGGAGTTAATTCCAGCAGGCTGTGCTGTCCTGGCCATCAGCCCTGCTGGGACTGGCCTTGCCCTGAGCTGGGATTTCACAGCTGCCACTCTCATCCCACTGCTGCTGCTGCTTGGTGGCTTCAAGGAAAAGGAGAGCAGGCAGCAATCTGTGGGTGTCAGGTAACATCTGTCACCTAAAAAATCACCCAGCCCAGCCCTGAGTAAAATATAATTGATATTTTCTTGCATTTGCAGAGTTCCCAGATGAAGGCAGGAATGATGAGTCTGGCTCCATGTTCTCACAAGGCTAATTTATTATTTTATAATACTATATTATATTAAAGAATGCTATACTATACTAAAAAATACAGAAAGGATTCTTTCAGAATGCTATAAAGATAATAATGAAAACTCCTGACTCTGGAAAGAGCCCTGACACAGCTTGGCCCTGATTGCCCAAAGAGTGAAAACAACTCCCAGCAGAATCCAATGGAACCTGTGGGTAAACAATCTCCAAACACATTCCACATGAGCAAAACACAGGAGAAGCAAATGAGATGAGAATTGTTTTCCTTTTCTCTGAGGCTTATCAGCTTCCCAGGAGAAGAATTCTGGGCAAGGGGATTTATCAGAAAATATGACGGTGACAATATACCTCACAATATTTTATAAAATCCCCTTATTATATGTGTTATATAAAAATGCAGGCAAAGCTTTTCCTTTGGAATTCCTTAATCAAAATGAGGAATATACTAACTCTGCCAGGCAGCTGGAAGAGATGTTGAAATGGAGAATTTAATCCTCCTTTTCTGGGTTTTCTGTTGGTTTTCTGCAAGCCCCCGCTGGCAGGGAAGCACTGCTGTGATTTCCTGAGCAGCACTGATGCTCCCCATGTCTTGGACACAGTTTTAGCCTAAGGCCCCTGGGAATGCTCTGGGAGCAGCTCTGTGCTCTAGAGGGAGAATGAGACAACTTTGCTGCCAATAAGAGTTGTTTGCAAGGCCAGGATGAGTCAACATAGGAAAGTACACTTGCTTTTGTGGTGTTCTTTATGCTTCTGAATGTGTTTCTAAATTCCCTGAAAAAGGTTCCTCGAAGAAATTTAGGAATTGCCTGGGAAGAAGGAAAGTTCTGCTATGAATTTTTCAGGAAATCCTCTCATGATTAATCTCTGTTTATACTTGAAATTTCTGTTCCCAGACAGATTTTCCCCGTGTTAAGGAAATTATTCTGTAGGAAAGAACAGAATGTCTGAGGAAGACAGCAAACACACACCTAAAATGGTAATTTAGTTATGATGGTTTTGTGCTGTGCTTACATCTGTGTTCCCAAGGGCTGATTTGATTATGTAGCAGTTTCTTCTTAGAATAAACCAGCATGTTTAGGAAGGCATTGACTCATGGCAGAGCTAAAACTGACAACAGTTAAATGTAACTCCTTCCATTAACAATAATGGAATTCATGTTGTATCATTATCATGGTTAGAAAGCCTGTCAAGAAAGGAAAAAAAAAACACTGCACAGCATTGATTTATGTGGTTTTTATGTTGAGAGCATGTGTTGGTGATCCCAGCTGGACTGTAAAGGGCACAGGCATTCCATTGCCAAGATTTAGGTGCCATTTGAAAGTACAAAATCAGGTTTGGAGGCAAGGGGTGAAGTTAAATCTTGACAGCACACAGAATATAAAAAGTGTGTAATGAGAAGAAAGAAAGGACACTAGGGAGAGGGCAGAAAAAAAAGTTCTTTAACATCAGAAGTCCTTTATGGAATAAAAAGGGGCACAATAAAATATGTTCAAGTCCAAGGGGGTAGCTGATGTCAGGCAGTGGAGAATGTCTGGTGAATTTTGAGGTTGTACACTGAAAATTGAGGAAAGAGCAGGGTGCTGATACCACCAGGTCATGGATGTGAGCTGTGTGTCAGTGATGCACTGAAGAGCTGGGCTCAGAAATCCCTGTGGGTCCCTTCCAGCCTGGAATATCCTGTGGAATCCCTCTCAGCAGTGGCCTTGCTGTCTGAAATATCTGGGCAGGAATGCAGTGTCTGCAGATGAGCCTGTGGTGGCTGATGCAAAGAAAAGTGAGTGAAGAACTTGAGAACAAAGGAGGATTGCGTGGCTTGGGCTGTGAGCTGGTGAAAAGTGTGGGCTTGGGCTGAGAACAGAAAAATACTTTATTTACAACAAATGGGGTCATTCCCAATGGGAAGATGAAAAGAGATCTATTTTCTCGAGATGAGTCCAGGGCTACAGGATACTATGGTTCCAATCTTGACTTTGAATTGGACCCAAGAACAGTAATAAAACCAAAATTGTTCAAATCATTTAAGAAGAAAAATCCCTTCTGTGCTGATGCTCCCTATTTAAATTTCCTTAAAACAGCATTTCCCTCTTCTACCTGTGCTGCTGAGTTTTTAATACATCTATTTAAATGCAAATTTTGACTTTTGGTCTGTAATCACAAAAATGTTTGACACATAAATTTTTATCAGCAATGTAATTTTATAGAGGAGCAGTAATGGAGTGGTAGGCCACAAATAGCAGGGTGATGCATTGCCCACCCTGTTCCAGTGTGGGGAAGTGCTCCAGTGTCAGATTGTTTCCTCAATGCTCAACTTACTGAGATGCATGTGGAGCTCTAGAAAACTTTTTAACTGTGCTTGGAGTGTTTGCTTGTGTACCAAAAGCTCCCTGAGGACCATAATTCCTTTGTGTGCCCTGAATTGCTGCCATGGCAGTGCTGACAGCTGTATCTTCAAGAAGGGAAGGATTTTTTCCAGCCCAGCATTTTTCTCCTTTTCTCAGTGGGTTTATTGCCTAGGTTAGGGGAATGTTTTACCAACGTGCTGCCAAATCTAGTGCAGGTTAATCTTTGCTGGCTGTTGAGTGTGTGGTTCGTATTTCATCTTTGCCCACCCCCATCAGACAGTCTGGCCCTCCCCAGTCCCTGTCCAGGGTGGTGGTGGCCACCTGTGGGAATCAGAAAAACAGAAACTTCCACAGACATTGAAGGGTTTGATCTGCAACCTTGGGAGAAGCTTGGATTGGTGTAAAAATACAATACACAGACATTAAGTAGAAAAATTATAAAGTTGTGTTTATACTTTGGTTATAAGAAAGAATATACTTAGTTATAGCCAAAATATAAACTTTGTAATTCTTATTATAAGTAAGAATTTACTTACTTTGGTTATAACTAAGGATATGCGTTAGGTAAGTGAGAAACTGCATTGATAAGATGGTGAAGGGTTTATAGTGTAGAGGTGTGGTTGTGTAGAGTAAGCAAAGAGTTTAGAAGTTAGAATAGAAGCATTTGTGTGCATGTGAGACAGAAACCTATTGGATGAAAGTATGCACAGTGCAGCAAAATTAAGTAAAGGTGATAGGTCAGAAAAGCAAAATAAACCTTGTGGCACCTATCCATTGGGTTAGAAAGTTCTGTATTGCCTTGTAACAAAGAACTTGTGGCCATTTTGAGCTATGTCTGGCTGTTTGCTCCCAGAGATCTCACAGCCTCTGAGAGTGATGTTTGTGTGAGCAATAAATCCTCCTTAGCCTGATGATGATGCCATCCCTTCATTAAAGGCAATGATCATCACAGCCACCAGCCCTGGTGTCCCTGCCAGGGCCACATCTGCTGAGCAGGGCCACAGCTGCAGCAGGCAGGGCCTGTTTGGCAGAGCTGTCTGTCCTGCTGTCTGTCTGTCCTGCTGTCTGCTGGGCTGAGCAGCCCCAGCAGGCCGGGAGTGCCTTTGGCTCAGGGATTGGCACAGCTGGGGTGGCCCTGCAGCCGCGGGTGCTGCTGTGCTTGGACAGCCACACATTCTGCCCTGTGAATCTCACAATGTCCTGAGCTGGCAGGGACCCCCCAGGATCATCCAGGGCAGCCCCCAGCCCTGCACAGACCCCCCAGCACCCCCACCCTGTGCCTGAGCATTGCCCAAGCTCTCCTGGAGCTGTGGCAGCCTCGGGGCTGTGCCCATTCCCTGGGGAGCCTGGGCAGTGCCAGCACCTCTGGGGGAAGAACCTTTCCCTGATATCCAACCTAACCCTGCCCTGCCCAGCTCCAGCCGTTCCCTGTCCCAGGGAGCAGAGATTGGAGCTGCCCCTTCACTGCCCCTCCTGAGGATGTTGGAGAGCACAGTGAGGTTCCCCTCAGGCTCCTCCAGGCTGAACAGACCAAGTTCAGCAGCTCCTCTCCAGTCCTTCCCCATCCTCGTGGCCTCCACTGGAAGATCTCCAATGGCTTCATGTGTTTTCTGTGCTGGTGTCCCAAGCTGAACCAGAACTTGAGGTGAGGCAGAGTTAGGAAATGCTGTTTTCACATTGGTATTGGCTGGTGAGACACAGGGCAGGGCAGAGAATGGTGCCAGGCATGAAAAGAGTGTTAATCCCACTCATGACTTCTGAGGGATCAATAATATCTGTACATAAATTCATTTTAAACACTATACCCACTGTGTGAGCCAAGTCTGTGCCTCCCTGTGATAGCAGGCTTATATTTACTTAATACTAGAATTAAGTGAAGGTAGGTGACTGCTTTCATTTTACTTATTGTTCAAAAAAATTCCTATATTATGGCAAGGATCAATACTAAATGTCAGATATTTTATTGCACTTACAGTTACAGAAGATAACACACCTTAGGTTCTGCACATTCTGCATTTTGTGTTCCCTAGATGCCCTGGCATTAATTATAGATTGCTTCAGATTGCAAATGACAGAGGATCTGAAGGGCACTGTGCTACATTTTCATTCTCATCATCTCTATTTTCTGAATTTAGACAGGTTACAAAATATTACTGAAGGCTTGAGCAGTGTTGCCATTTAAATATAGCAGTAACATATCAAGTGTATCAAATAGTTCCTCACTGTTTGGCAAAGGACAAGAAATTTGTAGAGGAGGAAAATCTTGAACCAAAAGCTGTTTGACTGCATCAAGAGTCTGGAGAAATGATTTCTTACACACTTCACTCAGTGCTGACTTTCCTGCTCACTGAAATGTCCTGAGGCTGTTTCATTGTCACTCCTCTCTCCTGACTGGCTTTGCTCTGCTCTGCTAAAATCTGTTTATTCACTGCTGCTGAGGCTGGAGTGGCCTGGATCATTAGCTACCTGTTCAAGGTTAACTTTTTGTGCTGAAATGGCTTTTTGTGAAACACTTTTTTAAGGTTTTGAAAGTACTAGGCATTGTCTTACCTAAAAACCTGAGATTTGAGTGCAGCCATTGCCATGTTTTTAGTGAGAATAAGATTTTTCTCTCTTTCCTCCTCTCTCTCAGTGTTGTAAAACACTCACATTATTTTTAGTCCATTTCTGCTTTATTCATGTGCAAGAACAACAAATATCCTGAGTATATCTGTGAAGTGCTTTACTTTCCAAGTGCTTATCTAATTTGCTGGACACTAATGTTTAAATGTTTGCATATTAAAAAAAACCATGAGCGTTTGTATATTCAGAAATACCACACTAGTGGTTTTCACTCCTCATTCTTGCCAAGCTTTTTTCTCTTAAGCACTAAGCAAATTTCAAAGTGTAGCCATGCAGTTTTTATAATAATTTTGACACTGGAAATTAACTGTAGGCTTGATCAAGATACTTCTTCAATGACACAGCCACACAGACCACATTTCCTATAGAAGGTTGTGATTAGTGTCAGCCAGTTTCTCTGTATGTGTGCTGGCCCTTTTTTAGATTTTTATCCACGCTGTGTCCTCAGGTTTTGGATGTTGTCTTCACCAGTCTGGATTTTGAGCATTTGTGTCAGCTTTCATTTTACTTATTGTTCAAAATAATTCTTAGACAAGTCAAAGCAGAGGGATGTTGGTCTGCCAGCTCAGAGCAGCCTCTGGAGCTGCAGGTGCAGCACCAGGAGCATCCCCTGCACCTCCTAAGGTCCAGGAGGATTTCCAGATCATGAAATCATTCCCATGAGCCACTCCAGGACACCAGCTTTAATACAATTAACCTTCTTGACCCTCCTTGTCATGTTTTGCCTTTTAAATTACCTGATTTTCCAGCTTAACATGTAGTAAACACTTCATTAGTCATTTGGTCATGGTGTGTTTGTAGAGGGATGGAAGTGGAGGAAATGGGCTCACAGGAGCTAAAGCCAAATCAGGGGTACAGCCCAGATGAAATTCAGGAAAAGAGAAATCCTAAGGGGAAGAGAGAACTATTTTTGTTAGCAGTTTTTCCCTTTATTGTGACCTGTGTTGGGCAAGGGGAATCCTGATATTGCCAGGCACTGAAGGAAATTCTTTGTGCTGATCTCAGGCTGCAGAGCAAGCAGGGAAAATATGGAATGTGAAAAGGGAAATTGGAGGTGACGGCTTCAAGTTGTAAAACAGTGTTTCAGCCCCATTTTAAAGTATTTAATATATATTTACTGTCACGCCTTTTTTAAAAAGCTTGTCAATGTTCTATTTCAGGTGGGAAAAGTACAGGCAAATAGATGGTTAATGGTGAAACTTCCCCCTCCTGCTGTAGGAGAGGAGACAGAACATATCAAATACCAGTTCTGGATGCAGATTTGTGGGGCTCAGTCCTGTGCCAAGCTGTTGTTCAAGCTGGAATGCTTGCATGTACATAAACCAGTCACTGTTTGAGCCAGTGCCTGGATGGAATTCCTTAGGATGGAATTAGCAGCTGGCCAGAGGGATGGGGCAGTGCCAGTGAACTCTTGATGTCCTCACAGGGCTCAAAGTTCCTCCTGCTGGTGTCAGGGCTGAAAAGTTTGTGAGCTCCCCAATGGCACAGCCTGTGACTGAGCTCTGCTGGTTTGGGATTCCTGTGGATCAAGGCACTCACAGTAAATATTGCTCCTGTCAGTTCATGGGAGAGGCTTCTGCAGTGTTGGGATGCTGAACTGCAAATAAAGGAGCAAGAGGATAAACAGAATAGAAATAGGTGTGTTTCTTCCTCTTTCAAAGCCCTCACAAAGCATTGCTGGGTTTATCCCTGTTGGCAAAGCTGAGTTATTTTTATAATTACTGCACTTGTGTACTTCTCAGCTGGGCTTAGTAGAAGTTCACTAGGTAGAAGTAAAGTTGTGCTTGCTAGGCAAGCCAAAATCCAAAAAAAAACCCAGCAGGTCTGAATGCAAAACCAAAATTTTTAAGAGAAAAATCTGAGAAATGAACCATCTACTTTTACTTTAGTGTTAGGACTCTTATAGCTATAAATCCAAATTCACTGCCATTACTCATCTCTCTAAGGTGTTGATTTTATAGAAGTGATGCTAGGGAAACAACCCACCCAAAAGTGAATTAAAATCTAAATCTTAAGTTATCACACAAATGTTTGCTATTTATACTGTCCATCTGTCTATGGTGCCTGACAGATAATCAATATACTCTTACTAAAAAAAAAATAAATCCTGTTGCTTTGGAGAAACACAGCACTGAGCCCAGCCAGAAGTTCCTGTAATACCTCTGAGCGTTGCTGCATTTGCAAAGTGGGCTGAGAAATAAGGGCAGATGAATATTTTCTAATAACTGAATAGTCAAATAGTGGGATTGAAAGCAAGAACAAAACATCTGTGTCCTAAACTCTGTGTTCTTGAGCAAGGCTGCTTGGGGCTGCAAGGAGTGGGCAGTGCTGCCTGCTCTCAGTTGCACTAACACTGATTTATTTGTGTTTTTTGCGTGGGGGAAATGTTTGCATTTTGCTGCTGAGGTTTGGAAGAAATTCAGCTTTTCTTGCTTGGTGATCAGCAAGCTGTTTTGTGGAGCTCAGTTATTATGGCTCCAGTTTTTGCCTCCTCGTGGGCATTTCTGTTGAAATTTGGGACTTTTCAGGGGGCTGGTTTCAGTGGGAGGTTGGTGCTGTCTTTTGGTGGAAAGAATGCCTAAACTCCAGCTCCTGCAGATGACTCATGGATCACAGCTAATCAGAGTCACAGTGCTTCTTCATACATCTGATTATCTATGTTTGTAGCAGGCTTATTTTCATTAGGGAAGCAAACTCTAAAGCTATAATAATCCAGTAAATTATTATGTACAATTGTATAGATGTGAGCTGAATTTTTTACTTGGTATCAAAGAGAAATGGTCACTGTAATGAAACAAATTCTACTTCTATTTGTGCAAGTCCATGAACAACTAAATATGTAAAACAAAACATTTTTTCTCATTTATTTTTCAGGTTTTGCAGAATGCTGTTTTTGTCTGTTTTTCAGCTCATTATAAAACTTCTGTGGTAGAATCTTCCAGCTGAATCTGGAAGGGTTTTGCAGGTCTTTGAAGTACAAGCCTTTATCTAGTTTGGGATGTGTGGCTCTTCTTAGCAAGTTAATAGAATCTACGTCCTGAGACATTACAGGGTAAAATGTTAAATAAATTCATTGTTATTGCATTAAATCTCAGGGGAATAAATGGCCAGTTTGGAAAGAAAATTTTTGTTATTGAGTGGCTTTTCGGGGTTTTGAGGGTTCAGCCAAAACAAAATTGAAATAGTTATAATGGAAAAAACCTGCAGCACAAAAGTTCTATTCAGTTCTCCTAGTGAGGCATTTTTAATCTTTTTGAGGGTGAGTTTGAGAGTTAATTGTTGATTTTGTCAGTTTTATAAGCACACCAGCATAATGAATTTTTGACCTGCTGAAAGAACAACGAGCAAGTTCAGCTTTGAATTTTCAGGAGGGTGGTTGGTCTGCTTTTGGCATAATTTAGTTCAGAGCTAAGAGCAGCCCACCCTCAGGACTCTGCTGCTGTCTGAAAAAAAACCAAAAAACATCAATTCTGTGACAGCAGTGCCTGCATGAGCAGCTGCTTTAAACACATTGATAGTGAATAAAAGTGTTGGGTACATTAAAAATGGACCTAAAAGCAGAGGGGGAGGAGGTGCCTTTGAGTGGTGGTGTGCACTAAGTCCTGTTGATTTTGGTGGTTGGGCTGTAATTGATCCCACATCGTGCAGCAGCAGAAACCCATGGAGGCATCCAGAAGTTACCTGTAAGTAGCTGGGGTTGCAGAGGGAGACCCTTTATCCCTGCCATTTGTCACTGGCTGTGCCAGGTGTGTCTGGGGGCTCTGCTGCAGGTGTCTCTGGTGTGCAGCCCTTGGCAAATTCATCCCTTGTGCCCCTGGAGCTGCCCCTCGCAGGCTGCAGAGGCAAACCATGGGCAGCAGCCTCTGCTTTTATTCTTATTGTACTGGCACACAGAAAAATGCACAAAATACCTCGTGCAAAACAACAACAAAAAAAAGGTGCCTAGAATATTTAGTGATTGATTTTGCAATTAGAAATTTGCTGGTCATTGTCCTGCCCCGGGACAGATTTCAGAGTAGTGATTGAAGCCAGAACGGAAGAGACGACGTCTTTTAAAGTCGTTCTGTCAAATCATTTAAATTAGTTTAAAGGGCAGTTCATCCAATTTCAGAAAATACTGCTTGTGTCTTTTCCCACTGCTCCTGGATTTTGAAAAGTTATTGCTGATGTCTCAGGGAAAGGATTCCAAGCGCTGCGAGAGAGCAAGCAGCTCCCTGCACAAACACACAGCGCCGGTTCTGCATGAGAAGCAGCGCTGAACTTCCTAGGAAGAGTATTTTGAGCAGGTCCAGTTGATAAGCACTCCAGAATCAATATTTCATGTTATTCTACTATACAAATATAACACTGATAGCGGCAGCGCTACAAGAGGCTGGAAACAAGTCAATGTCACAGGCAGTTGGCATTCAGGCTGCCTGTCCAGCAGGCAGCTCCTGCAGCTCTGGCTGTGCTTTGGGCAGGGCACCGTGTGATGGAGTGGCAGCACCAGCCATGCTCACAGCACCTCTGGGTAAGTCTTTCCTCACCTTCTGCCCCCTTTACTGGAGCCATACTGGGATATTTCTATAGAAAGGCTGATGCTGAGTTTTTCATCTTTTTCTTGAACTGAATCGCTGTGTTGAAAGGATTGATTTTAATGCCTTGACATCAAAATTTTGTTACTGATCTTGAAATAGAATCAACTGCAAATATTTTGCTCAGGGAATTAACTCTGGTTTTGATTCTCTCCCATTCTCTCTGGGAATGCTCTGTAAGGGAGATCAGTGCTCTTTGGCATTTATATTTTTTAGTTAGAGGATGTAGCAATGAGGAGACAGAATAATGAATTGCCAGGGAGGCAGGGAAGTTAGAGGAATATAACTGGTGCTTATGCCCATTATTGTTGCAGGTTTTTGACATTTAAAGTGGTTTGCAACCCTTCGCTTATCAGAGCTAATGCCAGACAATCAGTCACCCTGGCACAGCAGTTCTGTGCCTCACTGTTAGTAATGCTGCTGATAATTGATGTGCAGCAGCAGAATTTATAAATGAAATTAGCTCCCCAAAGTTTAAGTATGACTGTGATTGAAGCAGTAATGATAGAGTTCATGTGAGTACGTTTGCCATTTATCTGAATGTATCATTACTGACAGTGCTTTTTCCTTAACATTTTGTTATCCTTATTCGTGTCATTGTTATAATGTCCTCTCAGATACCTGCAAATTAAACTGACTTGTACTCAATGCTGATTCTTCCTGCCCACCCCTGCGCCTCCTTCTCTGGAATTAATTTGTGCAACATTTGATTTTTAAGAACTCTGGGAGCATCTATAACATAGTCAGAGGAAAGTGCTGTTCAAATAATTGGGGAACAGCTTTGGCTTTCTTGTCAGTGAAGGCTTTTCTATGCTTTATTTGTCAGGAGTATCAGTGTTTTAATTCAATATTGTTATTTTTATTCAAAATTCAAAAAGTGGCTTTAGCTACAAATGAAAGTGAATAGACATGGAATTTTTAGCAACCCAGCAATGTTTCAGACTTTGGACTCAAAATCAAGAGAGACCCACATCACCATGGATTTGATAATATCTTTAGCTAATCCTAGAGACTCTTTTTTTAAAAACTCTTATGAAAAATTACTGAAGGAGACACAATTTTGGTGATGATTCCATGGTAATCTGAAAATAAAGTGATTAAACATGACTTTAGTCAAATAAATTCTGATTTTTAAAAATCATGTATCTGTTTTCTGTATCTTCAAAACCAGAACTTGATTATCTCATTTTGTGATGGTTTTCTGTTGTTCCAGTTACTTTTTTGCATGTAGAGATTTTAAAGGGCTATAGGACAGAAGGTTTTTGGTATTAGTGAATATCAAAGAATTTGTTAGAAAAAGTCTCATCATCTCCATTCTGCACAGTAAAACCCCAGAAATTCTGTGCAAAGAGGTGAGGTTGGAATAGTTCAAATTACCTTGATTTACTTTAAGGATAGATAAGTACAAATAGTTTGCTCTTTTTTTTGTTTGTTTGGGTTTATTTGTTATTGTTTGCTCTGTTTTGGTTTTTTTTTTTTTTTTTTACTAGACCAATTTCTCTAATAAAATGTATTGAGATCTGAAAAAGAAAAGGTTATATTTGTATGTTTCCCATCACTGGAGTAATTTTTCTGAAATTTTAGTGAAGATGGTGGAAAAACCCAGCAACTAAATTAGATAATATGTATAAATTCATAGAAATGCTTGTTTTTAGAAATCCATCCAAGCCTCAGCACTGACTCAATTTTAGTTCTCAGAACTGTTTTGCTTTAATCCCTTTCCAGCCACGAATTAAACTGAGGAAAATATTTACAGTGCATCTACTGCATACCAAGGGAATGGCCCACGCTGCCTGGCCTGGCCGGTAACTTTTGTGTTTTTACCTCATGAGGAGGTTGAAATGAATGAACACGAATGTGATTTCAGAAGGTTATGCCTGGTTTCAGTGGTGCTCATTTCAGTCTCTGTAGCAAAAGAACTGGAGGGCTTCCAGTTTATTCTCTTTTTTTGTACAGGAGATGTCATCTTTGAGCACGTTCAGCAAATTCAGTATTATAAGGAGACAACAGGTTCAAACAGGATCTCCCTTGCTTAAAACATTGTAGAATATCCTATATACACATATGTGGTTCTGCCTTTTTGGTAATGTTTGAATATTGGGACCCAAAGGAAGTAAAAATGTCGTATGTTCTGAGATTTTAGATCTTTGCCTGTTTAGTATTTTGGGGGATTTTCACCTGGGTTCCTTGCAGGAAGACAGTAGTGTTGGATTTCCTGGACATCTTTATTTTGAAGTGTTCCCTTTAACAACACATAATTTGTGACATCAGGTTTTGGTTGCTTCATTGAATGCAGTTTAGTCTTCTAGTGGTTTAGATTTAATTAACAATGTACTAATTGATACACCAGACAAGTTCAAGGACACAACCTCCACACAGTTTCACCAGCCATCTAATTTATATGAATTTCCTCTAAGTCATGACAGTGATGCTTTAATCCATTAAAACCCACATGGAAATTCAGGGACAGAACGCATTTCTTAATTTCTGAGCAGTGAAGTGTAAAACTTTCAAATGCCAGTGTGTGGCATTCACATTCTCTAAAAAATCCCTTCATCCAGGATTTTTCTCCTGGGAAGCTGAGGAGCCTCAGAGAAAAGGAAAACAATTCTTGTCTCATTTGCTTCTCCTGTGTAGTGCTCATGTGGAATGTGTTTGGAGATTGTTCACCCACAGGTGATTGTTCCATTGCATTCTGCTGGGAGTTGTTTTCACTCTTTGGTCAATCAGGGCCAAGCTGTGTCAGGACGCTGGAGAGAGTCAGGAGTTTTCTTTATCATCTTTTTAATTGAGTAAGCATCCTTTCTGTAGTCATTAGTTTAGCATAGCATTCTTTAATATAATATAGTATAATAAAATAATAAATCAGCCTTCTGAGAACATGGAGTCAGATTGATCATTCCTCCCTGCCATGAGGGTCCCTGCAAACCCAATTCCAGTGTTGAACTGTGCCAGCCTGTGCCCTGCTGTGGGCATGGGCAGTGTGGCACCAGCTCAGGGCTCTCTTGGCTGGTGCCAAAATGCTGAGGAGGGCTCAGCTCCCCCTGCTCAGGGGTCTCTGCTGTGCAGAACTGTGAGGTCACAGCCTCTGCTGAAAGTTCTTGAAGGGGTGAGTCAGTGACTTGTTTTAGCTGTTTAATTCTTGGTGGGGATTAGGCATTCATCATTTCCATCTCTGGAGATAGACTCCATTTAAAGTAAGGGGAGGAGGGGTTTTGGAGGTTGACTTGGAGTAGCAGAGATCAAAGTGAGGTGAGGTGTTGGTCTGATTTTTTAAGATTTTCTAAGCTTTTTTATGTTTACATTATTGTAATGAACCTTTTCCCACACTTTCTGTAAATAGCTCATTGTTTTGCCTTCTTTTATGGAAGAAGAGAAGTTTAATAGACTACTAGTTTGTCCAGTGTCATTGGAGAAGTGGCACTGTCACCCTCCAATCCACTGTGCGTTTTGGAAATCTATAAATGTTGGAGTCAGAAAGTAAAAAATCCCTTCTTTACCTTGGAAAGAGCAGTGATTCCATTGTGTGTTGTGTCCTATAGTGACAGTGAGGATTGTTAAAGTGCTCCCCTATAACTGTGCTGAGCTCTCTGCAGGGCTGTAACCACAATCTGGCAGTTTCAGGTGCTTTCTGTGAACTTAGAAGGGCAAAATCTTGCCCTCCTCTTTGTCTTTGGGCAGGATCTGTGCCCCTTTCTCACCCTGATTTTTTAAGATTTGCCTTCTGCTGTCTACATTCTTGTAATGAACTTTCTCACACGCTTTATGTAAATACCTTCTTGTTTTGCATTCTTTTATGGAGGAGGAGAAATGTGATGGACTGTTGGTTTTTCCAGTGTCATTGGAGAGGTGGCACTGTCACCCTCCAATCCACTGTCACTTTTGGACATCTGTAAATGTTGGAGTCAGAAAATAAAGTTCCCTCTTTTTTACCTTGAGAGCAGCAGTGTGAGTGTGTGTGGTGTTATTTCATGTCCTGCAGTCACATCCCCTCCTGATACAAGTCTGGAAGGGGGGAGTGAAGCTGAAGGACACCACTGAAGGAATGTTCAGGAGCAGAGTCAGACCAGGCCATCCCTGCCACAGCTGGCAGCCAAGGGGGATGCTGAAAAGAAGGGACCCTTCTGCTGAAATGTCAGCAAAGCTGGGATTGAGCTCTGTGACTTGCTTTTAAGGACAGTCTTTATTAACTCACTCCCTGAACTGGTTACCACAGTGGTAACAGCAGCAGTTGTCTCTGCTTGTAGCAGGAAGGACTTTTCATAAAAGTTAATCTTCCCTGAGCAAACAAATTTTAATCTGTGGGTTCCATCATCTTCTGCTTTTTAATAGTATTGCTCTTTTAATATCACTTCTTTTCTAACAAGATCATACCCTGCTCCCTTAGGCCATGTTAAAAAGGTCAGTCACTGAGTGGTATTTTAATTTAAATAAAGAGTGAAAGACAGAGTGTTTTTGCTAGAATACTAAAAGATCACCTATTTAAATCTTCCTTTTAAAGTCTGTTTAACTATCTTTCTTTGAGGCTTTTTCTATGACCTTCAACATAATTTAAACTTAATTTTTAATTCATTATTCATGCCATTAAATACTGAAACCCGTTGCTTGCTGCAGTTTATTTCTCTATTAAATGCATGTTTTCTGTTGGTTTTGTTTGGTTCTGTAATGAATTCTGATGCATTGGCATTTTAAAATACGGTATAGAAGAATGATTATTTTGAGAAGTAAAAAACCTCAATGTGTAAACAGTGTATTACATCAACAACGTTATTTAAGGTGAATAAGGAGGTGGGGGAAATACAGGTTGAACTTGGGGCCTCTTAGCTTGATAAATTCAGTGTAAATGCCACTGTCCTGTGCTGCCCTGTGTGGCTGGGAATGGGCTGCCCTGAGTGTTCCCAATCTCTGAGGTGCTTCAGCTGCACACAGCAATAACTGTGGCAGCTCCACTGACACCCTGGCACCTGCTCTACATCATTGTTTTGGCTTCCCCATTTTTTTCTCACTTGGTAATTGAGTTTCATGGCTTGGTGCAGGAGATGGAATGAACTGCAGATAGTTATGTTATTATAGATTAGCCATAGTGATACTGGGGTTTGTAGAGACCTGATATGCTGCAGGAAAGCACCCAGAACTAATATCACCGAATAAAGGAAATAAATTAAGCCCTTAAAATGATGTATTTTCATTGCCAGGGAGCAGTTTTTTCCACCCCTCCTGAAGCTGATGGGCTGGTATCTCATTTGCTGTAGCCAAGTAGGAGCTGCACCCTTGCACAGCAGTGAGAAGCAGATACACAGATTCTCATCACTGCAGAACACATGCACAGTTATTTTTTTGTTGTCTGTCAGCATTCAGGTACTTTAGTAATATAAACTACTTTTATATCTTCCTTCACTTGATTCAATGGCCTTAAGCGTGGCACAATTACAAGTAGTTGGGTAAATAAGGGGAAAATCCAGTGTTCTGTTAGTGTTGCTTCCCAGAGTTTTTGTCTGGCAGTCATTAGCAGTACAGGTTAATTGGAGAAACTTTTGAAGAGGGTACAATGCACTGTTAAGGGAAAAAAGTGCCCAAAATCCAAGGTTAAGTTACAAGAGTGAAGTAGCAGAGCTATAACATTTTACAGTGTTCCTCTGGGGTTTTTAAAGCAGGGGAGAGAGAGAAAACATTTCCCAAAAGCGGACAGTTTCCTAAATTTGGCACAGCTCTGTAGGTGGCAGGAGCACTGATGCTGTGACCCTGGGGCATTATCAGCACTGTCACAGTGACCTGATAAGCTACTGGGTATCCCCTGCAGCCCCCTGATCTGTGGGTGACATGTCCCATGCAGGTCCCTCATCTGTGGATGACATGTCCCTGTGCCTCTGCATTGCCATGCAGGAGCCAGGGTGAAAAATATATATGAATATATCTATGAATGTGAACTAAATATATGAAATATATGCAGAGACCCACTGCAGCTCTGGATTGCCATGCAGGTCCCATAGCCAGGGTGACACTGTGACCCTGGATTGCCTTGCAGGTCCCTGCTCTGTGTGTGACACTGTGTGACTCTGCATTGCCATGCAGATCCCCGAGTCAGGGGTGACACTGTGGCTCTGGATTGCCATGTCCCTGTGTGACACTGAGGCTCTGCACTGCCATGTCCCTGTTCCAGGGGTGACACTGTGGCTCTGCACTGCCATGTCCCTGCTCTGTAGGTGACACTGTGGCTCTGCATTGCCATGTCTCTGTTCCAGGGGTGATACTGTGGCTCTGGATTGCCATGCAGGTCCCTGATCCGTCTGGCTCTGTGCCTCTGGATTGCCCTGGAGGTCCATGTGTGACACTGTGGCTCTGGATGGCCGTGTCCTGCTCTGTGTGTGACACTGTGGCTCTGGATGGCCATGTCTTGCTCTGTGTGTGACACTATGGCTCTGGATGGCCATGTCCTGCTCTGTGTGTGACACTATGGCTCTGGATGGCCATGCAGGCCCCTGTGTGACACTGTGGCTCTGGATGGCCGTGTCCTGCTCTGTGTGTGACACTGTGGCTCTGGATGGCCATGTCCTGCTCTGTGTGTGACACTGTGGCTCTGGATTGCCATGCAGGCCCCTGTGTGGCACTGTGGCTCTGGATTGCCCTGGAGGTCCATGTGTGACACTGTGGCTCTGGATGGCCATGTCCTGCTCTGTGTGTGACACTGTGGCTCTGGATGGCCATGCAGGCCCCTGTGTGACACTGTGGCTCTGGATGGCCGTGTCCTGCTCTGTGTGTGACACTGTGGCTCTGGATTGCCATGCAGGCCCCTGTGTGACACTGTGGCTCTGGATGGCCATGCAGGTCCCTGCTCCCTGTGGCTCTGTGATCCCACACCAGGCCCTGCTGAGCCAGCAGAGTGTGCCACCCCTGCCTTTTCCTTGTCCCCATCCTGGAGCCCACTCAAGGACATGCCCTGTCTGACCAGGACACCCAAGGACATGGCCTATATGACCAGGACACCCAAGGACGTGGCCTATGTGACCAGGACACCCAAGGACATGCCCTGTCTGACCAGGACACCCAAGGACATGGCCTATGTGACCAGGACACCCAAGGACATGCTCTGTCTGACCAGGACACCCAAGGACATGCCCTGTCTGACCAGGACAGCTCCCAGAGAAGGACAAGGCCCAGCCCTGCCTGTGCTGTTTGAGCAGAGAATCCCAGCCCCTCACGGAGCTGGTGATGTCTGTCTGTCCCTCAGCTCCACTCCCAGCCAGCCCGGGGGCATTCCCAGCCTGTCGCAGCAATCCTGGGGTGCCAGCCCCCCCTCCCCAGGGCCCTTCAGCTGGTGTCCCCTTTGCTGAGCCACCCCCAGCGTGGCCCTGCCATCCCCAGGCTGCCAGGGCAGATTGATGGGCTCCCCAGTTAATGGAATCCATATATTCTGTCACCCTGCAGGACCTCCCTGGGAAATTACCTCCCCTTTCCTTGCTCTTGGAGAAGAGTTACTGTGTGGGAGCCAGACTGGGATTAGCTGCTTTTATCCACAAGACAGATCTACATATATCTTGATTTTTTTACTTATTTTTAAATTTTTTTTTATTTTTTCCTCTCCTTCCTTTCCCCCCTCTCCTTCCAACATCTTGAAGTAATTTGTGACAAGGTTAAATTTCTGTACTGCTTATTGAAACACACATTAGGGCACAATTTGAACAGGATTAGTGAAATACCAGCTCTCTACCGGTACATAGTTCTGCATTCTCAATTCTGTTTGGAAAAATATAATAATGGATAGAATAATCTGCTAATTCTATCCTATAACAGATGGAATGTGTGTCCTGGGCCATATGGCTGCTGGTTTGGGCTGTTTGGGATACCCTGTTGCTTTTACCATATATGTTGTTGCTTTGGAGCTTGCTGGTGTGATGTTGAAGCACATACATTTCCATTCTTCACAAGTTCTTAATTAAAACCACTCTAACTGTGAAATATAGCTAGATCTAGGGCTGCCTGAGATTTGTGTAAAGGTTTATATGAAATATATGCAGAGATCCACTTTATTGGGTGTGTAGACAGAAGATAAAAAAGAGCCTTCTTCTTATGTATATTTTGAGTTTATTTTAGTGTCATCAGTGCAAAAATAATTCTGTTAATTTTGCTAAATGATACTGTGCATGTGCTTTTCTCAGTTTACACAAAAGTAGTATTTGTGGAAAGCTTAAGATAAAAATTATCTTTCAATTTGTCAGAGAAATGAGTCTCCTGTTTCCATTCCAAAAAGCCAAGATGGATAATCTGGAACTTGTGAAGGGGCCCATATTAAATTAATTCTTCACAAAATTTTTGTGTATTGATGAGCTGAGGCTTATTAAAAAAAAACGTGATTATGTTAAGATAGCATTGCTGTCTTTGTGAGATTCACAAGTTTGTGTGATAAATGACCTCCCTTGGGATTCTCAGCAGAGAATTTCAGAGCTGGAGTGATTTTACAGCCCATTGCTGGTGCTCTGATTTGTGTTATTGTCCTTGACAGGGGAGCAGGGCTGGGGCACAGCCATGACCTTTATGTAAAGCAGCTCCTGTCACCTGGTTGGGTTTGCAGCAGGGCGGGGCTCCACTGCTGCCAATCCTCACACACATGCTGCTAAAAAACAGATTTGGGGGATTTTTTGTCTTTCTTTAGTTACAGCCAAAGCTCAGGGCAGAGCTCAGCTCCAGCCCAGAGTGCAGCCAGCCCAGGGGGTGCAGGGACCCCAAACCTCCCTGTGTGCCCCCAAACCTTACTGTGTAAGCCCAATTTCATTGTGTGCCCCAAACCTCACAGTGTGCCCCCAAACCTCCCCTTGTGACCCCAAACCTCACTGTGTGTCCCCAAACCTGTGTGATCCCAAACCTCAGTGTGCTCCCAATTTCACTTTGTGCCCCCAAACCTCACTGTCTGTCCCCAAACCTCACTGTGTAACCCCTCAAACCCCACTGTGTGACCCCAAACCTCACTGTCTGTCCCCAAACCTCGCTGTGACCCCAAACCTCACCGTGTGCCCCCAAACCTCACTGTGTAACCCCTCAAACCCCACTGTGTGCCCCCAAACCTCCCCGTGTGACCCCAATTTCACTGTGTGCCCCCAAACCTCCCCTTGTAGGACCCAGGCCATGCTGGGGGAGTCTGGGGTTGTGTCCTGGGCTCACCTGAGTGGGCAAAACTCGGAAAGGGGAATTTCTGAGAATGATTATTCCATCTCTTTATCCATCTCCTGCATGAGGAGCCCACACTGATGAGTTCCAAATACCACCTCTCCATGGTATTCAATAGGTTCCTTTTTCCTTGATTAATTAATAGAGCCTCTTTGCTGTGGCTTTTCCTCAAATTGAGTCTTTTCTCATCCTTGTGAGAGCCTTTGGTATGATACACTCAAAGCAGTCAGAGGTGCAGAATTTTACTGAATAATAAAATTCCTGCTTTAGTCTAGATGTATTTTAATTTTTATTGTGGTAATGCTGTTTGGAAAGAACAGTCTTTTGAGTGACTTCTGTCAGATTTAAAATCAGTAATTTAAACAAAAGCAGAACACTTTTTAAAAAGTTAAATCCAGTTAGAATCTTTTATGAATAAGAAGCTTGACTAGGCCAATATTCAAGCAGCAATCAATTTATTAATTAATATGGTAAAGTATGAGCAATACAGCGCTGGGTACAGTGGGAGAAGTTTTCCCTCCAACTGCACACCCATAGTTGAGGTTACAGGTATTTATAGGGGTACTCATCAGCTTTCCCAGCAGTTTCTATTCCAATTTTTACTCATCAGCAGTTTCTATTCCAATTTTTACATCCCAATTCTATACACTATTGTGATTTAGTTTTTCTCAGGATGTATCCCAAAAGGAATATCTTAGATGGTGCTGGTCTGCTTTCTGAAAGAAGAAACACGAATCCCATCTGGTGAAGTCCAGCTTCCAGATGTGGGTCCACCTTTTAATTACAAGGACTATAAATCTCATAACAGTGATGTCCAGCTTCCCTTGGTCGAAACCATAAACCCTTGAGTTGATGTTCATCTTCCTTTCTCAAGCTGCTTTTCTCTTTTTTGTTAAGGTGTGAGATAAGTGTGTTTCCTTTATATATATTCTAAAGCTATAGTTTCAAAGATACAAGCAATATTCTAAAATTATATTTCAAAAGGTTATTATTGCAAAATTCTTTAAGGCTTAGTTACAAGGAAACAGCAACATCCTTAATGCTTTAATTCCAATGCTCCTAAATCAACTAAAGTTAATTTCAAACAAAAGATAGGTTCAAAGGCCTTCTTCCATGCTTTACTTTCCTCAGTTATTATTAGAATTTGCAACTGTCCCATTGTTGGTCTCCACACACATGGCAATCACACATACACACATTGACTGCATGTACCTGACACCAAACACAGCTTGGTATTTCACAAATCCCTTTAGAAGTGTGTGGTACACTGCACACAGAATCCTTAGGCCCCTCAGCTTCAGCATTTGTCCAACATGAACAAATTTTTTTCCAGCATGAACCTGTCTTTAACTGAGATTGGAAGACCGTATCACTCTTTGTGTCTCTAAATGCTTTATTAAAAGTGTATATTTCATGTGAGCCTTTGCACCTACAGAGACTTTTCTTCCCTAGATGAATTGAAATGGTCCACACATGGATATAGAAGCTATTATTTTCCCAGCAGGATGTTAAACTGCTCATCAACTCTTGCAGAGCCAAAACACTTAGGAAAACCATGCAGGTGAAGGAGCTGCAGCTCTAATAACCACGGGTCAGCACTTCATCCCCAGCCAGGAAATTTTTCCCCCCTTCAAAGAAGCTTTGCTCCCAAGACCAGGACACTTTATGCTGCAGAGAACTGTTTTACAGGGGGCTGGAAATCATCAAAAAAGGCTCCACTTTTTTTGCTGAAGCAGGCATAGATGCTGCCTGTATCACAAACGTGCTCTCCAGGTAGGATCTGGCTGCTGCTGCTGCTTTCTGGCTTTATTTTGCAGGGTGTTGCCAGTTAATAACACCCCTGCACCCTCCCTCTCTGACTCAGACCCCATTGGTGTGATTGGAAAGGCAGAAAGAGGAAATCAGGTCTATCAATATGGAAATACATTTCTCAGTGTCGAGGAGGATTTGCTAAACTTGTGTCAGGAGTTATCCATAACTGTACATTGAGAAAAAAATTCATGTTTCTTCTTTCTATTTTTATGTGGTTCGTTGTTTTATTTTGTGGTTTGTTTGTTTTTCCTCAACCGTATAAACATGTAACGATGCCTATTATGAAAACTACGATGATTTTTAGCTAATAGGATTGAAAAGTGGATTAGAGTAACCCCAAAGAAATGGCGCTGAGTATTTGGACAGGGACTTTTCATGGGGACACATACTGATAGGACAAAGGGGGTTGGCCTTAAACTGGAGGAGGTTTAGACTGGAAATTGGGCAGGAATTGTTCATGGGGGTGCCAACAAAAATGTGAAATATCTATAAATCCCCTCCTCTCCAGATTATAAAGCTGTAAGTGAGGCTGTTTAGGGCAAGATTTCTCTTATATGTGGCTTATTTCAGACTTAAATACTTGCAATAACTTTTTTTTTTCAGTGTCTGAATCTATCCTCTTCTGAACATATTTGACTAGATCTGCCAAGTTCTATGTTTTTTCTGGGAATACAAGATGCCCTATGCTATTAATCTTTTTACAGCAATGATTGACTCAAATGGTTTGTGGGAAAAGGAGGAAAAACATATTTAGTAAAGATCTCTGGTAGAGTTAATTTGTCTCCCTGTGGCTCTGAGACGTGCAATTCAGATTTCTGCGTGCTGTGGACACACTTGTCAATGTATTGATGAAGGCCTCTGGGAATACAGCAGTTTTAAACAATATTTTAAAGCAGAAATTCCAGAGTACTTCATATGGATGATGATCTTTTTGCTCTCAGCAACTGTAAAATACAGCAAAACTGAAGAATATTTTATTTACGTTTTCAAACAATAGATGATTTTTCAGGATGCTCATTAAAATAGGAAATAGTAAATGATGAAAGGTTTTCTTTAATGGAAAGTAAAAATGTCATGACATCACCAGAATATATTGGAGAGCAGGAAGCAGAGCAGCTCTTGCCCAGAATGCTGATGAGCTGAGCTGCTCAGCCTTTCTCCTGCACATAGGAAGAATGTATTTATGTATTTTCTCTTTCTGTTGTATGTTGTTATATATTTATACACAAAAGTGGATAATGAAAAAGAAGTTGTTTCATCAGTAATGTCCAAGAACTGCACACCAGGCTGGGAGCAGCTGAAATTTGTTCATTAAAAGTTCATGGTCTGTTGACCTTTTCTCGTTCAAGCCTTGTATTGAGTCCACTCCTTATCTCTGCTGTGCATGGCAGATTGTTTAGCATATTTCTTGTGTAGAGAGTGACTTTGAGTGCCACAAGGACCTCACTTGGCACTTGCAGGCATAAGCAGAATGTGTTTGAAAATGTTGCTGTGCTCTCTAGTGGATAATTTAGTTATAAGTGCCTAAGAAATTAGTATCAACAACAGTTACCAATTTATATTTCACTTAACGGAAAGACCTTCAGCAGAAGGGCTCTGCTCAAGTGCAGGGCTGTGTCTGCAGGGAACACTCACAGGTTTTACTGCGCACATTTCATTTCTGATACATTCAGGCACACAGCACATTCTGTAGAAGCTTTTTTGTAAGACTGGTTTTCGATGTGCAGGCAGCAAGAGGGCTTTGTTTGCCAGCCTATCTCAGATCATGGGAGATGAGCTTGCTCCACATCTTGTTGTTGCCAAAAACCTTGGCTGGCCCCTCAGGCACCCAGCTTTCAGTGTTTGAGGCACACCTTACCCCTCAAATTCCAGGTTTCCAGAACAAGGAGCAGTGTTTGCCAGCTCCTGACTTGGGATGGTGCTGCTGGTGCTGAGACTCTTTCCTGGCTTGTGGGAATCTATAAAATTAGAGGGTTTGGAGAAAGTTGTAAAAGGCAGGCCTTAGATACAGCAGAACTGTGAGTAGAGCTAAAACAGCAGTGATGAGTTAGGTTAGCAGAAAAATTATTTAAACTGTAGAAAAAGCAAGGGCAAATAGAACAATGGTCTGTGTATTAACGCTTGTCTAGAATAACTCTCCAAGCTACAGAAAAGTTTATCTAGCAAGATATTAGGAAGATTAAAGCTTAATAATGTGTGTTGTGTTTTAAGGCTCACAAGCAGGTATTGTATTCGAAATAAGCAAGCTTTGTTTAACCAAAGGTACCTGTGCTTATGGTGGTTGGATGGAACTACTGTCAATGTGCTTCTGCTTTGTGTGATTGGTCAAAGAAGCTTATAAAGTAAGTTGTAACATTAAGGTTTTTGGCCTTCTTCCTGGAATGTGAGCTGCTGGCCTCTTCCCATTGTCATAATCATGTAATGAGAATGATGCTGGAAAATAAACAGCTCGAGGCAGTTCCACAGCAGCCTCATCTCGTTTGCATCTCTAAATAACCCCCCTTGCTGGCACCACTGGATCAGTCAGTGAGCTTGCACCTGGCCTTCCTATCCCCATCCTTATTTCCTTTAGTCTGTTCAAATCCTTGCACTCTGGTTTGTGTTCTTCACTCTTCAGGCAATTATTTTCCACCCCTATTCTCTCCAGCCCAGCCACCATCTCTGGTGGCATCCTGCAGAGTTCTCAGATAGTTCAGTGCTGATTTACACTGTGGCTGAGGCTGCCATTCCAATTGTCCTGTCCTTCCCTTGGCCTATCAGTTATTCATTGAAGGCCTGCCGTTTCTGCTTATCTGACTCATTTCCAGCTGCATTAAATTTATTGAGCTTATTATTGTTTGAAGATTTATATACTAGAGTTGGCAGAAATAAAAATGTCCTTCATGGGAAAACTTGATTTCTGGTGTTCTACATGGCAGATTGGCCTCTTTGATATGGGCCCAGAGCTGTGTATGAAGATGCCTGGAATGGTGAATCATTGTTCTAATGACCAAATAATTGGAGCAGCAGATTTGAATCAAATGACATCCTGTTCTATTTCACAAGAAAAATAATTTGGTTTGATTCTTCATTGAACTTCTGTTGTCAAGTTCAGCAAGTGAGAAGCTGTGCAAACTTTTCCTCATGTTTCAGTGGATGTTTTCACAGAATTCCTAAAATCTGCCTGCAGTTGCAGCTGTCTGCATTTCTGCCTCTGTGTGCAGGTGCATGGGGAGTAGTTCAGGTGTTACTGAGTTGTGCCCAGGCAAGTGATTTCATATCTCCTTGGATGTGGTAAAAATCATCCCATTTTGTGTAATTTTATTGCTCTTTATCAATAGTATATGGTATAAGACTCATCCAGAGAATTAAATCTTGCTGTATTCTCAACAGCCCTCCAAGTCTGGATTTGGAGTAGATTTAGACTTTTTCAAAGTCTTGATGCAAAGATGCTTCCCTTCATGCACATGCCAGCCTCTCACTGTTCCAGGTGACTCAGTTGTGACTGTTCAGGTACTTTTTTTCAGTCTTCTGTTTGCAAATATGCAAACAAATTGAATGGGAAATAGGAACGAGAATCTAGGAACAAGTTTTCCCTTTGGTGGTGTTTTTCTCCTCCTTGGTTTTGGCATTTAGATAAGTTTTAATTTAGTTTCAGGTTTCATGCCAGATTTCAAGGTAATGATGAGTTTTAATTTTATATTTGTTGTTCCATGCTCTCATAATAACAGTATGAATCTACAATTTCAATAAATGCTGCACAACTCCACAGGTTAGAACACATAGTTTATTTGCTTGGGGGGATATGTAGTTATAAAACATAAACAAATATGGAATATTTTATTATCTTGAAATATTGGTAAGTACTAAGGATGTTGATGGAGCAACCATTTAAAAGTCTTAGAAGGGCTGTGTTGGAAATCTGCAGAGTAGGTGTGACACTTGGAAGGCATTTGTGTCAGGAGGAGCAGCTGAAGTCACTGTGTGAAGTTGGCATGAAATAATAAAACTGCCAGAGCAGAGGTGCTGTGATGCTCACTCACTTCTCTAGGTGTGGAAGTTAATAAAAATAGGAGAATCTTTAAATGGTGTTCCGAAAGTCATCCTGCTCTGAGTTCAATTAGTGAAATCACCCAAACCCCTCTGCTCTTGGAACAATACAAAAAAGATTTAATGATGCGTGAGAATTCACAAGAATGCAGGAAATTTTCTTTTCTGTTGTAAATTAAACTTTACCCTTCCCATTTTATTAAAAGGTGATGGCACTTTATTGCCAGAGCCTTCCAGCCTGTTGTAAGCAACTGATCTCAACAACTTGTCTACAAAATATTCCTGACCATTGTACCTGGCATTGCAACTCAAAAAACATCTCTGGTGCTATTCTGTTTTCCAAATAATCACAATCAGGTTGTGCTGTACTTGCTTGTCTGTTAAGAATGTTAGATATATGTGATAAAAATGTATAGATAATGTTTATTCAGTGCAGCAAACATTCAGGTGAGCATCACTGGGGCTTGGGGGTAATTTGGTTCACTTGTTTTTCTTGTCTTCTCTGTTTCATTGATGGAATAATGGTGAACAGTATTTCTTTTAAAAGTCTCAGCAAATGTATTCGTTTGGGAACATTTCTATGATTTTTATAGATAGACATATAAAAATATAGATATATCACAAATATATATATCTAAAATTATAACCTCCTAAATCTTTTGGGGTTTTTTTTGAACTTTCCACTAGAATGAGACATGACATACTGAAGCTTTGAGTAATATTTTATTGCAATGCAGTAAAAAGTTGACTTGCAGTTTTATTATTACTGTAATTTTCATTCAAAATTTTATATCCACAAATTAATTTTTTTTTTCAGTTGAAGTCAACATGGAATATGTTGCCCTGACTTGTGTCCTGAATTTTGGCTCTTTCCCTTATGTTCTGTTCAGAGTGTGGATGCCATTTTGTTTAACAAAATTAACACTTAATAGTGGTTTACAGCCTTTTAGTTTGTCTTCTGAATGGGTGCATTGAGGGTTTTCCAAAGAGAAGAGAGGGCAGCAAAGGCTGTGAAAATATGTGAACCTCTAGAAGTGGTGGCATTTGGTAGGAAATTCTAAATGGTAGGAAATTCTAAAATCAGGAGGGGAAACCCACTGATACTGGGATGGAATCGTAGCGCTGACTCCTTGTGTGCTTTCAAAAAGAAGCCTGATCTCTCTGGAAAAGCACGTTTGGTGGAAATTGGTGCCTGGAGCAGGGATGTGGGCACAAGATTATGGTGCAAATGGAGTTCCTTGTTTCCTCATTTGGAGTCCGGAGTTTCCTTTATTGCCGGCTCCAGCTCCGTGTGCTGCGCTGTGTCTTTATTCCAGCATCAGGCTGAGGAGCTCTCAGTGTGCAAAGCATGAGCTTTGATTTGAAACCTGAGTTTGCATTTCTGCCACAGCCACGCTCTGTGTGCCCCAGCATCAGTGCTGGGAGGGTGCTGGCAGCTGGCACCGAGCTCCAGCTGCTGCCAAAGCACATCTGCCCAGCCTTGCTCCACCTGGGCCAGCTCCCTGTCCAGGAGAGTGTCAGCCTTCAAAATACCTGGTCTGTTTTCCCATCCTGTCTGCATTTTAAGAAGTTCATGCTGATATAGATTCCTCAGGGCCATATGGTAGAAAGAGGTGGGGAATGACAGGCATCTGACTCCACTGACTCAGAATGCTGAACAATAGCTTCATTAAACTTTGCTATATTACATTAATACTATGCTAAATTATATACTAAAGAGATACTAAAGAATACTAAAGAAAAACCCATGACTCTCTGTGGAAACCCAGGGCACTGGGAATATTGCTCTGTCTGTTCTGGGGTACCCTGACCCCCCAGGGCAGCACTGACTTATTCATGGAGGAAGTTTCCTAGACTTCAAGATAGACTAGAGTTCACAAAAGTGTGAAATAGGTTATAGAGATTAGTGTAGGTGTATCACTTAGGCAAAAAAAAATTTAAGTTTTAGGATTTTTTGTATGTTGTAGATAGAAGCAAGATGGAGGGCACAGGGTGTTGTCCTGGGTTTCTTCTTCATGCTTCGTCTTCCTTCCTCTTCATGGGTTTGGGTAGCATTTTGTAATTGTGCAGAAAAGTCAGCATTGCAGCTTTGTGGGATCAGTTATTGGGTTGAAAGGGAAATAATCTAGGTGTCAGTTCTTAATTGGACAGTTTAGTCTTAAAAGACCTTGGAACAAGAGATTGTTGGCCATTTTGTGCCTTCTAATGAAAAGCTGCCAACTCACAGTAGTGAGACTGTTTTACTGATAAGAAATAATAAATACTTGAGTAGAAACATGAATTACTGTCTCAAGTGCCTTCAATCCAGACCCGGAGAAACCAACGAGTGGTACCACCACAACTGTCTCCCGACAGCCAGGACACAGCTTTGGCCCAATTGGCCAATAATGCAAACAACCATCACCAGAATCCAATAACCAAATCCCTTCAGGTAAACAATCTTCCTAATACCTTCCACATGTGCAAAAACAACAGGAGCAGAGAATAGCGATAAGAACTGTTTCCTCTTTCTCTGAGGTTCCTTACTGTGATTCCTAGGAAATGTCTTTGGGAAGTTGTGCCTGCCTGCTGCTCTCTATGAAGAGAGCTGTGGCTACAACAGCCACATTGCTGGTGCCCAGCTTCCAAGCTCTGTCTAGAGGGAATTGCTGCAGACTACCAGGTATGAGTGCCAAAAAAATTACCTTATAATCATAGAAATGTGTTTTATCCATACTTCAGTTATTCCTGAGTTTCTGTGGGCCCCATCCCTTTCAGCCATCCAAAATGTCCAGTATACCCAGGCATAGGGAGTTGTGAAGCAGCAGAATACACAGTGTCCTCTTCCTTTTCCTGGTTTTAGATCCTGAAATTTGTTTTTCAACCTACAATCTCATGAAAGGTAGAAAGGAGCTGTCCATCTAAGTTTTACTTTACTATCTTGTGAGGGACACTGTGGCATGCCTGTGTTGTGAGATTCCTGCCATTGATACAGAGAAATTAGAAGGGAAATATCTGATGAACTTGTTTTCCTTGCCTCTCATGAACAATGTATGACAGCTTTGAGAAATCGTGTTCAAAGGAGTCATTATGGTACCGTTTGAATTAGTGAAATAAAAGTAAAGACTTCTTATTTTCTAACAGCTTATTTTCCCAGTGGTTGTCCAATAATAACCAGCACTTCAGTCACAGGGGCAGGGAGTTCACGTGTCATTAGCACACTCTGAAAGCTGTAATGCCTTTTTGATTTATTTATTTTTTGATTTATTCATTTTCTTGCTCTGCAGTTTGGGGTGGAACCCTTGCAGTCCTGAAGCAGGGAGTGCCAGAGTGCTTTGCTGCTTTGGCATTCCACTGTGCATCCAACAAGGAGAATTCTTTGAGGAATGGCACAGAGGATGTTGTTGCTATTGTGATTATTGAAATTATCCCACAAGTTTTGTGCTTTTTGATGAGTACAAATTAGTCCTGTGATGGGTAAGCCTTGGAAATGGGTAATTCTGAGTTAGAGAATTTTTTTTGAGTTTTTACTTACCAAGATCTGCTGTTGCTTTGTGATCAGTTGTGCTTTGGGAGCATTAAAGCATTGGAATGAGAACTCTGCTTACTAAACCGTAACAAAAAATTTGTTCCACTTTGAGATTACTTTTTTTAAAATGAAAACCCAAATGAAAAGTGCTCAGAGTATTTACACTTCAAGTGACCTCAGCACAATTTGCAGTTGTTCAGCAGGAGGGAAAAATCTCCAAGTTCTGATGTTCTAATTTATCTTTAAAAAGATTCCACAAGACAAATAAAACCACTTATATTCATTTTTCTCCCTCGCCTGCTTCCATTACTCAGTAGTGAACAAGACATAAAGGTGATCTGAGCCTGAGAGTTTAACCAGAAATAAAATACAGGAATGTATCCTGGCCCTCACACTTGGGTTGTATTTTCCTTTAGAAAATTCTTTCATGTGCTTGTGGGATATCAGAGATAATGATGTGTTGAGTAGGGGCAATGAAACGAGACTCTCAGTCAATAAATTTGCTCAAAATGCAAGCAAGTGAAATAATCTATTGTCTGGTGGAACTGTTCTATGCAGGTACATAGTTCAAATCATTTCAAAGCTTAGGCTCCAACAGAAATTGTTGGGTTGGAGTATAGCACACCAGAAATTAAATGTCATTTATGTCTCTATGCAGGAATTTAGGACAGGGAGAAGAATTGAATTGAATTGAAAATTTTATTCTGACTCCTTAAGAGTCAGAATAATACTTTATCTTATCCTATTAATGCTGAACTCGTAACCATTCTTGTAGGAGATTTCTATTTAGAACCAAAAGTAACCAAAAAGCATTTTTAGCAGCAGAATGAACTTTCATGAGAATTTTTAAACCTGGTGATGCTTTTTTTTTTCCTAATAGTTCAAAAGAGAAGTTTTTTTTAATTATTGTGAACTTCCCATTACATATTGGACTGTATGCTGTAATGTTGATGTAGTCAGTGTAGTCCAACAGGTCTTGGTTAGTTCAGTTAAAAACTCATAGCAAATATTGCCTCTTGAAAAGGATCTCTTAAAGAAGACTTAAATGACCCAGCTTTATTTTTTTTATATATTTTAATGTATTCCTACATTCACAATATTGGGATAGCAAGAATTATTTCCCTTCACAGTGGCATTTGCTTACAGTTTTTGAGTCAGGACCAGAAACCTTCTGCTGCCTTAGTGGTTTCTCTCTTTTCTAGACTCTTTTCCTGCTATTTTGCATGCAAATCCTGTGCTGTCTGCAAGCTGGGCCATGGATGGGTTTTATACACAGGTCATTAAAGAACTTGCCTGTGCATCTCCAGATTTATTAAGTGACTTGGAGTGCCACTCTATCAAGCCATTGTATCCAATTAGTACTTCTCTCCCTTACAGAAGGATTTCTTGAAAAATATTTGCAGTTTATGAAATTATATCTGCAATTATATAGGCTTTTGGGTAATAACAAGTATATTTTCATTTTTCAGTACATTTTATTGTGCTTTGTTATGAACTGTTTACAGCAGTTCTCGCTGGCAGGGGGGAGGAGAGAGGGAGGGCAAATGGAGCTGAGCGTGGAGTAAAACCAAGGGAAATCTCATATTAAAGATTCACCAATGAATCTTTACAGAGTTTATGCAAATCCAGTGGGTATTTTGTGAAAGTGTTAATGAGTGTCACATCCTGATGACTGCAGATTTCCCCTTGCATTTCCAACCACCCCAAATCCAATCGAAACTGCTAAAATTAACGCCATGAGTTCACAACATTTTGTCAGAAAAACGTGTGAAATTTGTTTTTAAAATATTGTGCACTCATTATTCTTGGAAGCATCTTACATGGATGCTGATATAAACTATCCTGTGTGCATGACAAACTTAGCGTTGGTCTCCCTAAATCCTTCTGGAGCGCTGTCTATTTCTGAGCTGTGTTTTGCATCTCACTATAAAGCAAACCCTATAATTAACTGCCCTGGCACTGAGGATCCTGTGGGAATGTATTTGTTTACCAACAGCTACCAGGAGCAGCCCTTTTTGCCAAGCACATGAATCCAAGAGTGGTTTGGGTTGGAAGGGACCTTCAAACCCATCTCATCCCACCCTGCCATGGGCAGGGACACCTCCCACTGTTCCAGGTGGCTCCAAGCCCTGCCCAGCCTGGCCTTGGGCACTGCCAGGGATCCAGGGGCAGCCACAGCTGCTCTGGGCACCCTGTGCCAGGGCCTGCCCACAGTCAGTCAAGGATTTCTTCCTGAAGGACGTGCTGGTCCTTTTGCTGAGCCTGAAGCGGGGCCTGGGATGTGTGAGGTGTCTTCAGACTCATTGATTTAGTTAATCTCAAAAACTGAAAGGTAAAAAATTAAAAAAAAATCATTTTGTTCCCCTTTACTATAAGAGTTATACTCAGGGTTTGAGCACTCCAGCCAGCTCACTGCCCTGTGTCCCCATTCCCTTTCCTTTTGCTGCATGGGCCATCTCTCCTCCCATCTCTCCTCTCAACCTCTCTCTCAGCTTTTGCTGGGTTTGAAGTTTTGAGAGAATTTCATGTCCCTTTTGCTATCTTTTGACTCAGCTTGGCAAACATATCCTGTCTTTACAACTAGGCCAAAAAAAGCTCTTACAAGTCATGAGAACAACCAAAATCCAGGAACATTTGTGGGGAAGGAGATTTTCCTACCACCACTCCAGGACACCACTGGTGGGATGGATCAGGATGTGGCACCAGGCAGTTGGGCCTTTTTTGCATCTTTTATGGATCTTTAATTTCTCTGCCATCCTGTTAATATAACCCAAAGTGCTGTCTTTGGATCACAATGAGATCACAATGAGCCTGTTTATTTCCAGATACGCAGTGCCATCGTTCATTTGCACATTAAAGGGAACTTCGCTCCAAGAAGACAAATTCGAGGCTACGGAAGCTCTGTGATTATTGTAATGCTAATCTGTATTCAATCCCATGTATGTGTCACATCTTGAATGCTTTAAAAAATTAATTAGTCTACTGTGTTGTGGCACAGATGAGCGGGAGCAAGGGGCTGCTTGCATGCACAAGCTGTGACATTCTCTGTGCCAGCAGGACTTTAAAGGAGAGAAGGTCCCCAAGAACTGAGCTGGAGGTGGGCTCAACCTCTGCCTTCCACCTGATAGTGCAGAAATTGTGGCATTTGCGTTGCTGTGTTATATTAAGTGATGAAAATATGCTTAAATTATCTCAAATAACAATCCCTATGCTGCTTTATATCCTGTGTTTATGAAGATATTTAAGTCTTTGCATTCATTTTAGGAGGAAGTGAACATCATGCCTCTAAAGCTAGTGACAAAAGTCTCACTGGTGTGTTCTGCAATCTGGAGAGCAACTGCAAAGGAAAATAGGTGGAGTAAAAATAAATACAGCTGCAAAATAAAGATTTGTTGTTAACTAAGAATAAAGGATAGGCAGTTACCCATTTTCTCAGCAGAATTCTACCTCCATCCTTCTCACACAGCTGCCCAGGAGTCTTTCTTTGCCTATTTTCTGGGACAAAAATCTTCTAGAAATCTCTAAACTCTCATTCTCTTTTCTTTGCTCAGATCCCTGTGGGTAGGAGCAGGCACGTGCCAGACTCACTCACGGTGGTTGTGCTCACTCTGCTTTACTGAGGGGGCAAAGGCAGAGTGAAAATTCTCAATTCTGTCTCCTCTGGGGCTCTGTGCCTCTAAGGATGGCTGGGGGAGCCTCGGTGCTCCCTCAGTGCCTTCCAGCTGGGGCTGGGCAATGGTTTATATTGAATTTATTTGATGTTCTGAGCAGCACTCAGGGCCCTGCTCTGTGCCAGAGGCTGCACTTTGTCATTTGGAGGTGTTACCTTGCAGCATTTGGCCTCCAAGGGGAAGCACTTCCAGGTTTTTTAGGTATTTTCCATTGTGTTTTGGCATTTCCCCACCCTGGTGGGGTGAGCAGTGTCACATCTGTGTTTTCCTGGTCATGGGGCTCTGTAGACAAATTAACCTTTTGCAGTTTTATTGAGGAAGCAATTTGCATTAATACTGTGGGAAGGAAAAAGTATTGCGGAATTGGAAGACATTTTGAATTCACAGCATAGTAAAATGTTGTTTTTTCTAATTACTAAACAAAAAAATGTAATTTTTTTGGGAAAAACACCTAAATGCAGATCCAGATTACCTCTGAAGGACATATAGAGTGAGATATTAAAGTCCATATTGCAGCCTTTGCTAGTAATCCCTGTTCCTGTGGCAATGCTGCCTGCTTTAGGAATGCAAATTCCTGTGACTACTTCAGCATTTCAACAGGGCTGTGAATATGTATAAGCACAGAAGGAATTATTTTGCTTCAAGACTTTTCAGAGACCTGTTTCTTCTTCATGTTGGTAGATGTGTTGTTACCTTATGTTTCACATTAAGCTTTGCAACAAGCTCAAAAAAAGAGTCAACAGTTTTGAAAGTGAATGCTGCTGGTAAATGGTGCCTTCCTTACACTTGACAAAAATACAGATTTTTTTTCTTTGATTTGGTGCTTCTTCAGAAACTTTGCTTTATTTTAGGGCTTTGGATAAGTAATTCTTTTTTGAACTTGACCTCCTAAGCAGCAGTGGCTGTGCAAAAAATCCCTATCCTGTGGAATGTGAATTTTTGCACTTTACAGGGGGGTAAGTACAGGCATGGCTGGTTATTTTTATAGCAGTTTTCATAGCATTTCTGCAGGAAACTTTTTTGTGGCAATGTTTGAAGTAACGTTTATTACAGCAGTACTTTTTTAGTTGCATCAAAATTATGTTCCTCTACTATTTTACTGATGGTGTTTGATTTCTTGTTTCTGAATGAAATTAGGCATGACTTTTTGGACAAAACATGGAAAATAAAATTTTAATTTAATCTGCTGAAAACTTTTGCGTTTAGCATTGCAGTAAGAGTGTGAAAGTACTTTTGGACACTTGCAATGTTTAAGTTAATTCATTTTTAAACTGATTTAATTGCATGACTGACAGAAATAGAACTAGAACCTTCAAGAGAGATTGGTGACATCAGTAGCAAATACACCTTGGGAAAAGGCAACCTCAGCTCTTAATGCAAAATGGAGCAATTCAGATTGGTATAATCACATTTACAAATTTGCTATGGAGGCTGCGTGTGAGCAATTGGCTAAAGAAAAGCACTGACATTTTGAATATACAGAAAAATGATTTCTGAAAACACCTAGTATTTGGTGTCACTGCTTTTTTGGATTTACATAGGTCCAATGCTAAACCCAATTATTTTTGTGTACTTTTGTAATTAGTTTCACTGTGCTCTTAGCAGCGTTGTGGATGCTTGCAGGATCCAACCCCTGGAGAACATTTTAAAATTCTGCTTGGTAGAGAAAAAAAACTTTTGTTTTCTGATTGTATTTCTTTTCCTAGTTTGGGTTTAAAATCCTTATCATTTAGATTCTCTCCAAAGAATATTATTTAGCATGAGTTAACATCATGCTTTCTCGGATGTGGATTTCCTTGAGCTCCAGTTGCTCTGTTGGGTCTGTGGCATCTGATGGACGTTGGATTTTTTAACACATTGGTTGCCTGGCTCAAAGTTGCACATGGAAACCACAAACCCTTTTGAAATAAAGCTGCAGCACGTTTGTGACAAATCACAGGATGCTTTTCCATCTCAATCTGCTTCATTAGCTTCCCTTGTGTGGTGCTGCTCATTAGGTGGCTGCAGGAAGAACCATTCCAGCAGGAATCCATCAGGCATGGAGAGCCCCCGTGTGTTGGACATGGACCTGCATCCAAGACTAAACCACGTTTCACTGTAGTAAAAGCACTTTACAAACTGGGCAGGTGCAGCATTGCCTTCTGCTCGAGATGCTACTTTTGAATTTTGCCATTATTCACTTTCCTTCAGTGGTTATGTTGGTTTTTAATAGTTCCCACAGTGCAGAAAGTCAGTTCAGGAAATTATGGCTAAATCAGTTACCCACTGAAGGCTTTGAGCTGGAAGCTTTCTAGGATGACACGTGCACCTTTGCAGCAGTTTAAAAAAAAACCTCCAGCTGCACCATTCACTGAAAGGCACATATTTTACAGTTAGCTGCTGTGGCCTGCTTCTCTGTGATTTTCTTTATCAATTGGAAAATTCAGAAGAAAAACACTCCCTTTTTTAAGGAGAAGAAGATGTAAGGGATGACAAACTAAATTCATTTAGAACTTTTGGTGTGCCGTGAGACATAATGTGATGGTGCTCATCTGTAGCATTCAATGAGTACATTGAAAATACTTGAAGATAAGCAAAAAGGATAGAAATCTGGAATGACTGAAACCTCAACAGCTGCTGCCATCACAGTAATATTTCAATTATGTGAGGTTTGTCCCCGTAAGTGTGATGGGAAGGACAGAGGTTCAGGAACTGTGTGTGTGAGAAGGTCACAGTGAGGATCCCCAGCAGCTGAACCATAGCAAGGCTCTGCTGTGATTCCCACTCAGCTTCTGCTCATCCCACAAGGCTCTTAACTCTGGGTCAGGGTGTGGCTGAGAGGGTCTGGTTCACCCACAGCTGCTGGAGAATCCCTGCTGTCAAACAAGGGCATCCCAGCCGAGCTCCTGCATCCCCCTGTGGTGAGCCAAGGACAGCCATGGCATCACTGGGCCATGGGAGATGTCAGATGTTTCATCTCCAGTTCTGCTGGGAGGTGGAAGAATCACCTTATAGATTCCAGATATTTCATCTCCAGTTCAACTGTGAGGTGGAGGAATCACCATGAGAGATTTCAGACATTTCATCTCCGGTTCAACTGAGAGGTGGTAGAACCAGGGTTACCCACCCCTGAGAGAGAGTGCTGAAAAGGAATGTGCAATGTGCATGGATTTATGGATTTTTATTCAAGGTTACTCTTTCTATAGACTGAAATATAAATTTCAATGTTCTTTTTTAAGTTGGGCATTGGAATTCAGACCATTATTTTGATTTTGATTGTTCTCACAACTTTGTGAGTGCAGCAGCTCTTTCTGCAGCAGTGTGTGCTTTGCCAATGCTTCCCCCTGCCCCCCTTATTTTTTTGCTAATGAGATAATTAGTTTATTCAAACTCTTTTTCATTACTTGAGTGAAGCATGGGGATCTCTGAAGAGCAGCACTGAGAACCACATGTAGCATGTGCCAGAACTGCAGGTCCTCTGATGGAAGGCCCATACATGCTGCAAAGGCTCAAAACAACAGGCCAGAGGTAATGGAGATGTTTTCTGACTGCTTTGACTCTGAATGGCCTTGCCCTGGACAGCCTGGTTGTGTAAATTAGCAGTGCTAATTGCTGCTGGTGGCATTTTTAATGGATCTGACCTTAATGCTAGGAATATATGGTAAAAATCAGATTTAAATAACAGAACTAATAAGCCAACCCATCGTATTTTGTTGATTGTAAGTGGTAGAAGATGGTATTTCAGTAATTCCTGTATTTTACTTCACTCGTGTTTTGACACACAGGGTGATTTAATTGGAATTTCTAACATTTCAGTGCTTTAATGTTCTGAAACATATTAGCTCTGCCTTAGCAGTTAGTGTTTATTCAATCTCAGAGCACTGTAGGGTCATTAATCCTTCAAGCCCTCCTGAGAAGTCAGAGATGGGAGACCTTGGAAGTTGTATTATTCTAATTTTACAAGTGGGAAAACTGAAGTGATGAATAATGTGGTCAAGGCCACACAGTGAGGCAGTGTGAGCTCTGAGATGTTCTGGCTATTAAGCCCAGTGGCCAGGCCAACCCTTGCTACATTCTCTTTTTAAATTATACACTTCATTGTGATTAAGGTGCCTTAATGGTCCCATAGTCTGTCTCGGAAGAAAGTTTAATAAGTTGAACATGGCTACAATAAAAACTTCCAAACAAGGAAAACACTATGAAATTACAGCCTGAATTTAATAATATTTTCTATATGTTAAGTTTTCACAGAACATAATTAAACCGTGTCTCTCCTATTCTGCCAGAAAGTATTTTTATTTAAAAAAAGGAAATTATTTATATCAAGTTATTTTTCAAGAGATCAGATTGTTCTAGATTTTCATTGCAGAATAATGATAAACATTGAAAGATGTTTAGTAAACTTTTTGGGGTTTTTTTTTGAGAAATAGTGAATATGTGGTATGAAAATTCATCTTACAGAATTAGAAAAGTCCTCTGAGCAGCCTCTTGAGAATTTTTCAATAGAGCACAAGTGGTTGTTTGCAGATTGTAACTTCAGTTGCATAAATAGATGTACTTTGAAATAGCAGCTTATTTGGTAGGGCATAAGCAGTGCTTTTGTGTAGTGAAAGGGATCAGTTTTTAATGTTCATCTGAAACTTTTTTTCTTCTCCTCAAACGGGTTAATTGCTGCCATCTCTTGTGCAAGATTTTCAGGGTTTTTTTCAGTTCCAGCCAGTCTTTGTCTTAAAAATGACGTAGTCTGCAATATTATTCAAAAAGGAATTCAGAATTTAGCAAGACATAAATCATCATTTAATCAAAATGTTAACCACAAGATTGATCCCAGTAGCGAACCCCTGCAAACTTTAGCACCACGTCCAGTATTTTAACAAGCAGCTAACATTCAGCCCATCCATTAGGCAACTGCTCCATAAATGAATTATCGAGTGTAATCTCCTCTCCCGTGCCCACCTTCCTTTCCCACAAGGCTGTGGTTTTTAGCTAAGCCGGCGCGGAGCCGCTCTTATCTCCGAATAAAACAAACCCGCTCCTCCGAGCGCCGGCACTGCCGAGCCCGGCAGGGGGAAAGGCAGAGGCAGCCGAGGGCTCTCGGCGCTGTCGCGGCGGCATCGGGAGCTCGGCAGCGGACGGGAACTCGCCCGGCCCCGGCGCGGCTGTAGCGGAGCCGCCGCAGCCCCCGGGCGGGACGCGGCCGTGCCCGCTGGGGCTGCAGGGCCGCCCGGCTCGCCCCGGCTCCTCCCGCATCGTTCCCAGCATGAAACCCTGGCAGCTGCTGGCAGGCGTGGGAGATGCCCTGCAGGTGAGGCAGCGGCGGCTCGGCCGGAGCGGGGAGGGATGGAGGGGAGGGATGGATCCATCCTGTGCCCGCGCCCGGAGGGGCCGGGGACACGCGGAATGGGGGCTGCCCCACCTGCGGGGACAGGTGAGGGGGTCCGGACAGGTGAGGGGTGCGGGGATGCCGGCCAGGTTGAGGGGTGTGAGGATGTCGGTCAGGTGAAGGGATGCCGGCTAGGTGTGTGTTGCGGGGATGCCGGTCAGGTGAGGGGGCTGGTGGCCAGGTGAGGGGGATCCGGCCAGGGGAGGGATGCGGGGATGTCGGACAGGTGAGGGGGTTCTGGCCAGGTGAAGGGTGAGGATGATGCCGGCCAGGTGTGAGGTACTGGGATACCGGTCAGGTGAAGGGGATGCTGGCCAGGTGAGGGGCATGTCGGTCATGTGAGGATGATGCCGGTCTTGTGAGGGGTGCGGGGATACCGGTCAGGTGAGGGCGATGCCGCCAGGTGAGGGGCATGTCGGTCATGTGAGGGGCACGGAGCTGCCGGCCAGGTGAAGGGGTGCAGGGGTGTCGATCAGGTGAGAAGATGCGGTGAGTTCGACAGGCTGAACAGATTCCGGTCTGCGAGGCAGGTAAGGGGGTGCGGGGGTTTGTTGCTGCCGGCCGGGTGAGGGGGATGCAGGATGCCGGCCAGGTGAAGGGATACCGGTCAGATGAAGGGGATGCCGGCCCAGCTGGCCCGTGTGCCGGCCCGGAGCCCAGGGATGCCGGGTGTGTGCCGCACAAACTCCGCGGTGCTGCCTCCAGCGTGTTCCTCTGGCTGCGAGCGCTCCTCGGCCAGACGCCGTCAGAAAACAACGCGCGGGAGGGATTATCCATCCTCCCTCCGTGTTTGGCTCGAGTTTATGTGAACTTCATCTTCAGAGAGCTGCTTGGCTTTCCGCGGATGGAATGTGTGTTAGCATTTATATGAAAGGGAGCAGGAGTCTCGTTAGAAGGGGTTTGTCAGGTGGATTATTGCCCGGTGGTTGTTATTGCAGGCAGGTTACAGGATTCCTGACCAACCTGCGTGCCTGTTTAACTTTAGGGTCCCTGTGTGTCACCAGCATAATATACTGATCCTACAAAACACAATTTATGAGTATTTGGAGGTTTTATTGCTGTACTTGTTAAAATGCATGGGATATAACAGCAGCAGCATTTTGTTAATAAATGCAATTTAAACACACAGGTAATTTTGGTTAATAATCCATTTATATGTGTTTGCATTGAAAAAAAAAAAAAAAGCAGGAACAGGGTATAAAAGACTAGGATTTAAAGTGCCTATCGGTTTCCAGCTGGATATAATTGCAAAGTAATTTAAATACTTTGAATGACTTTAGCAATATTCTTATATTCTTGCTTTAAAAAAACCCACACACTTCAAAGTGTGCAAAAAAATGTTGAGGGGAGTGGGGAAGTAGCATTTCTCTAGCTTTTACAAAAAAGGACTCTTGTGCAGACTCCTAATAGGGATGTAATGTTTTTGAAAGACTTGCTGTCACATGGAGGAGACTGTGGCGCAGCCCAGTAGTGGAATGCTGGGCTCTGCAGTTCAGACACTGTAAAATCACATTGCTTCCAGGGCTGTACATTAAATTCCACCTCAGGTACTTGATTTTGATGGATACTGAGGAATTTAGTAAGATCCAAACCAGCCTTTGTATTTGTCACTTCTGTAGGGATAAGGAATTTGGTTATAATACAGAAGTAATCAGGATTTATGGAAGTGTTACAGAGAAAGTTTGCATTTTTTCTTATGAATTATTTTGAAAAATCAGTTTACATGCAGTACATTGGTTCCGTGTGTATTTCTAAAATGAAGCAACAGATGGGTATAAAGTTTGAATATCTTGATATTCTGACCATACATTGCAGCTTTTTTCTTAGATATTCAATGTTCCTGATGTTGATCTGTTTCTTGAACGTGCAAGTAAGGTTGAAGAGTGAGCAAAACTCCCACTCAATGACCAGTCTTCCCTTGTCTACAGCAGGAGCAGTAGTGCTGTGGAGAATTTTTAGTTTTTCAGATTTGAATAATTTAATGAAAAGGAAAAAGTGAACTCTGGGGTTTTATCCTTTACATGGGTTTTTCTGTGAGTGCCTGGGGAGTGTCTATCTATCATCAGCTTTACTTCCTTTAAAGCTATGGATCTAGGAGGGGTTTGATTATCCTTTTGAGAGTTCTCCTTCCCAAAGCAGGGCATTTTTTTGGCATTTTTTGGCACTTTTTGGCACTTTTTGGCACTTTTTGGCACTTTTTGGCACTTTTTGGCACTTTTTGGCCTTGGAGATGCTGTGAGCACACAGTAGCTCCCATTGCCATTGCCTGCTCTGGAAGCTGTGGGCAGGAGGTTCCATTTATTCATTGTCTCTCCACATCCAGCACCCTGACACCTCGAGGAGTTCATTGCACAGTTCATTGCATCCTTTCCAGGCACAGTTTTAGAAAGTTTGAGCTTTGTATTCTTGCCTACTCCCACTTAAATAAATATTTGAAATCAGAATAATTTACCAATGGATGGATGAAGCAACTTCAAGGTGTTACCTTTGGTTTTTCCAATGTCAAACCTCTTACTTCAGTAGCACCATTGCCATGGAATTGTTCAAATTTATTCTTTTTGTAGCAGAAGTTTCATATAGGATCTCAGTTTTGCTCATACACCAGAAAACTTTTCCAGGAACAAGTAATAAATTAATTGTTCAAGTGATCAACTTGGTGTCATTTGAACTGCCAGAAAAGGTCTAGAGAAATGTTCTCAAGAATATTGGAAGTTTGGGCTTTTCCTTTTGTAAAGAAAAATATTGCTATAAAATTTTTAATTCATTTTATGAGAATAAATGTGTTTGAAGTGGTAACTGAAGAAACATCAACCTAAAGAGGAGAAGGGAGAGAAATGTGGTCAACTCATGCTTATAAGTTATTGTGGTGGTGGTAATTGTGAAAAGTAAATTGGGGAAAAATACATAGGGAATTTTAAGTGTAGAAAATATCTTGTCTGAAGTTTACTCCATATTTTAATTTCAGCAAGCAATGTGTATTTTTTAACTCCTATGTAAAAATCAAGCTGCTAAAGTCAAGCTTTCAGCTGAGTTCAGTGAGAGGGATTTTGGAGTTTTAGTTGGAAGGATTGTGTCACAGGGTTGTACCTTTCTAGGGTTTGGAGATGGGAAAACAGGCTTCAGAGGGCCTCGATTATTTCAGAGTTTTTCAGTGTTTTAGGGCTTTATATCTATTTCAGGATTAGGACATAATTTATGGCATCTCCTAGGAGCTAAGCACAACTTTTGAGATGTGTTAACTTTATTTGAGGATAAAGTTTTGAAACTATTACTGTGCCATAAATAGGTACATGTCCAATCTAGGTGAAAATCAGCCTAGCAGAGTTATCTGCCTTTAATTCCTGCTGTCTTGAGATGTGTTCCAAAGGAAGGGAATGTGTTCTGGGCCGAGCTGAGAGGAGATGAGGAATTCAGGAGTTCTGATCTCCAGCTGCTGGCTGTGCCCAGGGGTGCCCTTTGGAGCACAACAAGTGCCATGAATCCACAGTCAGCAGATGGCAGAGAAACACAGGCTTGTCCTTTCAAAGGGTGCATCACAAATACGTTTTATTTAAAATCCAAGCGCTGTGGGACTGCATGTGGGTGAGATAGCAGACAGTGGAAAGAAATAAATGTGTCACTGCCAAAGCTCTCTTCTGGTGGTATTTCCTTCTAAATTTATCATGGCAGCCGTGGAGCTCTGTGTCTGTAGGAATAAGTCTTTTCCATTTTATTTTATTTTTATTTTATTTGTAACGCATTCAGTGGGGATGTTAAGGAACATGGCAAAGTTGCTGTCTCCAGTGGCTTTGTGCACTCACTACTCCTACCTTAGCTGAGCTTCAGTTTGCAATGTGTTTGCTTTGTGGGATTGGAGTTGAGTGCAAGCATTTCTGCTTTCTCTTTGTCCCCACCATGCCTGTTGCTCTTTTCATTTCTCTCCCCCCTGCTAAATTGCAGAGGCTGTGATTCCCTTCGTTGTCTTTGGAAATGAGCACAGTATGGCTTCCTCCACCAGGTAGCAATCGGAGACTTTTGTGGTTGTTTTTTTTGTTCTGTAGTTAATTACAGATTTCATGCACAGCAATGAGGCTTCTGCAGAGAGAAATTTCACTGATGGTCAGGAATATTGCAAAAATTGCTTTCGTCTCACAGGAGTGGAGGCACGCAAACTTTTTCTATTAAAATGGAGAAACTGCTTGAGTCAGCAGTAACATCCAGATTCAGCAAAACTAGGTTATGAATTCGAGCAATTAAACATGACAAAGAGCCCAGTTTTACTGCCTGGAGTTAATATCCTTCCAGTATTTTTATTTGAGACATAAAAACTTCAAAATGTTCTTTTGTGTCAGGTGTTGACAAAAACAAGGCATACCTCCATACCCCACAAACTCTTGAAAATCCTTTTGCACCCACAGTTTTTATTTAAGTGGTTTTATTTTCAGGAGAAGTAAAAACTCGTATTTTCCTTTGTTTTGGATGCCTGGAGTTTGGCAGCTATTCATTAATTACCTGCATTTTGGTAGAGATAATTAAAAACTGGTTAAATATTTATAAATTATTGAAAGAAGCTTTTTTAATCAATATTCAATATGTATGAAATATAATGTTTTGCTAATGATGATTAGAAATCCCATCAATATTTTCATGTGGAAGACCAGAGGACCTGTTTTGTTGTTGTGTTTTTGGGGTTTTTTTCCTGTTTTTATGCATTTGATGCTCAGAAATTTTAAGCAGGTTTCCTCTCTGGAATTTAATTTCTCTGGAATTTAATTTAATTAAGGAAATTCTAAATTTCCTTATTGCAAATTTAGCTGGGAAGATGAGGGGAGGGACACAAGCAGATGTAAATCATGGCACTGATGACTGATGGCCCAATCTGAACTTGATCAAAACTTCAGCAAAGATTTTCTGTTCACTGCTCCTGTGGTGGAGATTGATGTGGAACTCTGAGAACAACCTCCCACACCTTGTACATGTGAATTATTCTGCTGGTGCTGTGCTGCTGCCTGGACAGGTGTTTATGTCTTTTTTTAACTTAAATGTTTTCCTTGTTCAGGTTGGCCTTTCTGATTCCGTGACTAATAGGAACCCAGGAATGACGTTTGATGGTTTTTATCCAGATAAATGAGTTGTAGCTTACATCAGGACTTGTTTCTGGCTGCTAATTAACCTGACTCTGATGGCTTTTTTAACTCCAAAAACCTCCTACAGCCAAGGGAGAGGCACAGGTGGCACTGAGGACTTGCACTGTTACCTGGTGCTCCAAACAAAGCCAGCATCATTTTGGGAATTTAAACTAGAATATTTGGGATTAAATTTGGGAATTTAAGAGCCTGAATATCTTTGGAGAACTGAAGCAAGTCTTCTAAGAACATAGCACTTAGATCAGGTCCTGCTGGAGCATGCTGGCTCCCTCCTGGACTGTTTTGTGTGAATTTTATGTTTCCATGCCAGCATGAAGTGTTCAGCTTTGTGCCAGGACCTGTCCTTGGGCTTCACTCCTTAGGACAGCAGGTCACTGCTGCCTTCTCATGGGCCAGCTTTGCAGTGTGTGATAGCAGCAGGATGTGTGTACAAGAGCAGGAGGTGCATTTTATACAAGAACAGATCTGCTGTCACCTGTGCTTGCAGGGAAGGTTTGGTGTTTGGCTGTGACACAGAGAAATCTCAAACCATTTGTTTGGTTTTTTTTCTTGGAATATTTTGCAGGAGCAATGACAATGAAAATCATCTCATGCTTTCATTTGAGTGCCTCAGCCATTTTCAAAGCAAGTGTTTATTGATGAGGTCTGGATGAGGAGCAGTGCTGGGGTGTCCTGCTTTCCCACCTTGCTGGTTAAGCCAGCACCACTTGAGGCTGTAATCCTGCACTAATCCTCTCAGTTACCAGGAAAAGCAGGACAGCACTGCTGTGCCAGGGAGCAAAATCATCCCAGAACCAGATCTCATTTCAAATGGCATTTCATCCAGGCTTTCCCAGTGAGGCTTTCCCAGTGCCAGCAGAATCAAAAATCCAATTGTGGCAGGCTGAACTTTGTACCAACAGAGAGGCTGTGGGAAGCAACTTAATTTCATTTTGACTTTCATATTTGAAAGTTTGAGCCTTTTTTCTAATTCTTGCTCATTCTTTGAGACACAACAGGAAGAAAGGATTTACTAAGGGGAAATATTAAGAATTGGCATTGGGTATTTTACTGTATTTTCTATACTTCCAATTATATTTTCAAGATGTCACTGTCTCTTAAACAAGTTTTTGTGGTTTTATGAGAACTGGTAAATCAAATTGAGCACAGTCATGTGACAGCTTAGCAGCAGTTCTGTTTGCCCAGTTTTAATCTCGAGAGCAGAAGGTTTTAGCAGCTCCCTGTGGTAGCTGTGGCTCATTGACTGCACCCATTCTGAATGCAGGGACTGGAGGGTGGTCCTTAGAGCTGGAACCCAGGGTCAGGGGAGAGCTCAGCTGTGAAAAGCGTTCCAGCCTGGGGGTTATCAGTGAAATGAGGCTTTAAAAGGAGGGTGCAGGGGATGCTGATAGCTTTGGCAGCAGCTACTGATGCCCTGAGAAGGCTGCCCTAGAAGAGAGGCTGGAAAGAATTACAGAATAAAGCAGGGATTTATTAGAGATTCTCCATGGATCCACCTTGGGCAGCACAAGAGCCCAGCCAGGGCTGCACCCAAGATGAACCAAAATGGTCCCAAAATGCACAACCAGTCATGGGGTCTCTCCCTTTGATCAGTTCTGCTCCATTTGCACCTTGCAGTTCATTGTCCCATTCCAGCTTTAGCCCTGCAGTCCCACCCTGCTTGTTTTTCTCTCTCCAGCCCACGGTGTTTGTGCTCTTGGGCTGAGATTGGGATCATTTGTCCTTGGTGCCCAGCTGGAGCAGGAATTGTTTTGTCTCCCTGCTCTGTGCACAGAGCTCACCATCCCCTTGTATGAAACCCAGACCCACACACTAAAGCAGCACAGAATCTGAAAAATATAAAAGTTAAACCTGAGGCATCACTACAGGGACTCCTGTGCAATCCTGCATGTCCTGTAGGAAGGGGAAACTGCACTGGTCAGGTCCTGCTCTGAGTAAAAGAAGCAAACTTTTAAAAAGAATAAGTGCAAAGGGCAAACATCAGCAATGCTCGATGGCTGTTATGAGCTCTTCCTGCAGCAGCCATGAGCTACTGGGCAATGAAAAATAAAGCTCAGACCTGTTTGTATGTTGGCATTTCTTCTAATTAATAGAAGCATCGTGCCTGTGTGTGTTTCACTAATTAATGATTGCACTCCAGCCTGGGCAGGGCACTGCAGAGCGGGGCAGTGTGGCAGTTCTGCTTTCGTTCATTTTTGCCCACATGTAACTGAGCAAGCACAGAACAAAACTCCATCCTGTGCTACAGTGAGGCAAAAAAATCCTTTTATACCGGCTTGCAATAAAATTATAAAAATGTATAATTTTTTTTCATGTACAATTTTTTTTTGGTTACTTTAAAGGCTTTGTCCTAAATATCGGTGTGGATTTTTAAGAACAGTGATGCAGAGGACACTCTTCCATGCCATGGGGTCCAGCCCTGCTCTCTGCAAGGAGTCAAGTGTCACTGATTATTGACATCCTGTTCATCTTTCAAGCCATCAGGAAGGGAAGGTCCCTTCCCTCCTCAGATTACCTGTTCCAGTACTAAGTCATTACTGTCCTGAAAAATATTTCTTTGTTAGACAAATATAAATTTCCCATGCTGCAGATGACCTCAGTGTTTCATCTTCTCAGGGAACCCGAAGAAAAAAAGATTTCTCTGCTCCCTGTGTGAGTCTTTTATGACAGAGGCTCTGATTCAGACCTGAGGTTTCTGTCCCAGGCATTTTAATTTCTGTATTTTGCTTCAACCTTTCCTAGTTATCATTTAGATTAGAAATCTTTATTTTGCATCTAAGACATTCTTTTAGAACATTTTGCATTTAAATAAAAAACATTGCATTCAAATAGTTTACCTTGGAACACAGATATTGGCCATGATTTATAATCAGGATTATAAAATTTTATTGTAAGATGTCAGACATTTGAGGCTGAAGCTCTCACAGCTGACTTGAGATCTCTAAGCTGCCTATTGGGCTTTTTTGCAATAGAGGTTATGAGGTTTTTTATTTTGCCAAAGTCTGCTGGAAAGTTTTATTACTCTCTCAAATTTATTGAAGTGTGGATATGTGTGTGTGATCAACTGTCTCATAAAAAGATAAAAGTTATAAACTTCTGCTGATACATTCAAGACTTGATTAGCTCTGCCTGCTCTTGGTTCACATCCTTTCTCTGGGTGAATTTCTCTGAATTATTGCTCTGTGCATTTATCCTGTCAGTTTAACCTCGTGGGACAAGTGTGGGCAGAGAGGAAGCGCGGGGCGAGGATTCAGAAGAGAATTGTAGGGCGAGGGAAGGGCTGTGAGGGGATGCTTCAGGCTCTGCCTGAGCACTCCAGGGAGGTGAATCCAGGAGGGTCTGAAGGGCTGTCCTTGGATCAGCTCCTTCCTCCCAGCCTGTGTTACCCAGGACCCTGTGATACCCCACAGCAGCTGAGAGCAGGGGTCAGTGTCGCAGACATCTTTTCATGAAAACCCTTTCCTTAGGATTTTTCCTCCTGAGAAGCTAAGAGGCCTCAGGAACAAAATGTAAACAATGGTTATCTGCTGCTGTGGAATGCAACAGGTGCATCTGGGATTGCTCTCATGTGGATGATCTTCATGGCCAAGAACAGTCAGCTGGCTCAGACAGAGAGCCGAGTCACAAACCTTTGTTATCATTCCTTCCTATTTTATTCTTAGCTGGCCTTCTGATTAAATCCTTTCTTCTATTCTTTTAGTATAGTTTTAATGTAATATATATAATAAAATAATAAATCAAGCCTTCTGAAACATGGAGTCAGATCCTCATCTCTTCCTTCAACATAAGACCCCTGTGAACACTGTCACAGGTCAGAACTGAGGGTGAAGCACAACGGGGATAAAGTGGATAAAGCTTCTGCAGTTCTGAAATACATCTACGGAAAACAATGCAAATCTATTCCATGAGTTTGTAGTAAACCTTTTTTTCTTTGTGGTAATTAGCAGCTAAATGACTAATATCACAAAATAATGGGGTGTGAGTCACTGGCTGGTGCGCAGCTTGACTTTGGCTGTGCTGTAGAACAAGAGAGGTGGAGGTTACAAACTCCAGCTGATCATGCACCCAGTGTATGACTCAGGTAGATTATCCTGTGCCTTCTCAGGAGGGAGCTGCCTCGGGCTCCTCTTATTTCCTTCAGGTTTTAGCACCACTGGAGGAGCCAAGGGCGTTTTGCCCATTAAGATAACAGAAGACAAAGATGGATGAGGGAGCTGAGGTTCTTGTGGGGAATTATCTTTAGGAATGGCATGCAGGATGTGTACATTTATTCCCCCAAAGCTTTGTGTCTGTGAAGCACAAGGACTGTGAAATTCTAACTGGATCCAAGCAGGTTTTTTCCGCCAGTTATTTCACTGAATGTAGAAAGGAGAGTTAGTTAATCCTTTTTGGTTATTTTAACAAATTTCCACATTTTACCCATGTTTTGAGAAAACTGGAAACGTGGAAGAAAAGAGCCAGACAGCACTGCAACTTTGACATGTTTCACTTTGGCATTGTAGAAGGAATTGTCCTTTTTTTCCCAACTGAAAAATTTCCTTTTCATTTTCCTGAATGTTGTAGAAAGTGCCTGGGTCCAACTTGAGTTAGTAACAGATGTTACATTTGATCTTTCAATCCTGCAGACACAAAACTTCATTTCTGCTTAAAGAAACAAATTCTGACACATAATTGGATGTAACAGCATTGACACGTTCTTCTCCTCCATGGCTGCAGTGAGTAGGTTGGAAAGCTGTGGGCTTAAATTACACAAAGGAAGGTTTAGATTGGGCATTAGAAAGGCTTCCTGATGGTAAGAATACTTAATATTTAATCAGATGAGTTAGGGAGATTATGGGATTTCTATTGCTTGAGGTGTTTAGGAAAGATTTGGGAAGCAATGCCAGAAAAATGCAGCTATACATGTAAACATGTTCTACAGAATTGATTTATAGCTGACAGAACTTGTTCTCAGTGCTGTGTTTTTCTAAGATAGAAAATCTTTCTCAAATACCAAATTTAATTCCCATTTAGAGGCGAATCTCTCACGTCCTTACCAAAAGGGATTTTTAACCCAAGTTCAGAACCTCCTGCTGCTGTCTCACTCCATGGGGTGAGGCAGTGAACCAACATCAGAGGTGTTTCCTAGGAACAGAGTTTGGAAAACTCTGGATTTTGCAAAGTTTCTGATCAAACCCTGGATGTTTTCTGAGGAGCAGTGCAGTGAGGGGTGTGCAGCTCTTCAAGCCCTGCTCCCAGCTCCCCTCTGGGTGTCCCTTCTGTCACCCTGTGCTGGCTGAGGACACTCAGCTGGGGATGGACACTGAGCTCTGAGAAAGTCCTTTTCTGTGTTTATGGCAGTTCTGGTCTGTGTTTGTGGGAGCTTTGAGTAATCCTCTCAATAAGAGACCAGACAGGTATAATAGAATTGATGTCTTGGGAGATTGGTTCTGTATAACCCCTTATACCATCTATAGTACACACCCCAGCTCCCCTTGTTCCTGTAATATTGCCTTCAGCATTTAAAATACAGACTTTTGGAATATATTTTTGCTTTGTTAATAGAAAGCAATTTTTTTTCATCTGAGTACTGTGCAGATTTCACATCTATTAATAACATAACATTAAAGGTGTTTTCTTAATAAAAAAACTGATTAAACAGAACACATTAGAACTCAACATCAGTTGAGACTTTTTATTTTACTATTTGAGATGTGTAAGAGTGCCTTGGAGCCAGAGAGGCTCTGCTGTGCTATTTTCTATGTAGTATTCTACACATTCCATATAGGAGCCAGCAACCTCTTGTCAAAAACCCCTCCAGCTGAGGAAATAATAGAAATGAAAAGGATGTGCTCTTAACCAGTTGTTCTTGTCTTGGGAATTTCAGTTTGCCAACTGAAACGGAAGTTGCTTGATTCAATGTGAGCACTGTGAGGAGGAAAAGCATGTTGGACACCCTCTTCTCACCATGTCTTGTGGATTTGTTTTTGGGGTTGTTTTTTTTTTTTGTCATTACTAGAGCCAACAACATGTTTACCACAGGATAGAATATTGTGTTATAGAGAACTGATTCAAATCTTGAAGACAGTGCTCCATCAGCTGCTGTGCTTAGACAGAGAAGGAACACCAGGCAACCAAGTCCCAGTCTTCCCCACTCCTTTTGATATAGCACAAGCCCCTGCTGTAATTTTTAAAATTAATTTTCAACTTCTTCTGGATAAACAAATAGTAAAATATAATATTCTGCTTAGAAATTATATTATTTTGAGTGAAACAATGCAACTATTAATCAACTTCAAAGAAAGCTGTAGTTTTAGAATAGTCTGTGACAAATAGCAAACTGATATAGAGGCACTAAAAAGCTTTCTGTAATATCTGTATTAAAAGAATAGCTGCCAAGATGGTTATTACTTACAGGCATCTCAAACTTCAACAGGTTGATGAAGAATTTAATATTTTCATATGCTTCAGTGTAAAGCCATCTGTCACAGTGACAGAACAAAGTGCTGGGAACAAGAACAAACGTATGTTCATGGAGGTTCTCCATGAAATGTTAGCAGGGAAGACACAAGATGCACAGCAGCATCTTGTAACAAGTGGGCAAGGGATTTGAAACAGCATGGCCATCATCTTCAATATTTACAATTACCATTTCTTTTCTAATTTACTTTTGTGTAGAAGTGCTAAAAAAATAAAAGTCTGTCAATACAGATGGTGAGGGAGACAGATATAGCAATGAAAATAGCATTTGCATCCACCTTTTGTAGTTTTTTCATGTTCCTGCTCTCGTTTCCTGCGGTTTTAAGCTTCTGTCTGGGTACATCAGTGTATACATTAGACCTCAGGCAGTGTTTCATACATCTGCTGGGCTTTTTAGTGCAAATTAAACAGCCTCAAACACACACAGGAGCTGAACTTTGCTGGTACCTGCTCCCCATCCCCCGCTTGGGAAGGATTTTTATTTGAGGCTGCACAGAATGAATCACATTGCAGTGTTTGAAGCCAGAAGGTGACATAGTGTGACTTTTAACCTGCCATACCCCAAATGTGGGACACAGTGTGGGCTAGTAAGAGATACAAAGGGATTGTAGGGGGAAAAAAAAATGGGACTGAGACATAAAAAAGTGTTCAAGAAAAGTTACTTTGAATCTTTTGTCAGTGGCATCGCAACAAGAAAGATCCAGTTCTAAAAAATCTATATGGTTGGATTTTTAGTTATATGGTAGAAAGGATATATTTTACAGTGATCCTGTTATTTCCAGGCCTCCATTCTCTCTCCAGGTGTGGGTGACTGAGAGCCAGGATTGAATTTGATTGTGCCTTAGCAGCACTGTGAATTTTCTAGGAAGCGTATTTTTATGTTTTAAAGTGATGGCTCCAAAGGAGATGTGTGCTGAAGGGTGAGGAGCAGGTTGTGGCACATTCAGGTCTGAAATGCTGTGCTCTGACACAGCTCCATGGGCCAATTACCCACTCTGAGCTGGAGCATTGCCCAGTGACGTGGGCATGAACAGGCAGGGCTCATTGCACCTTTCGAGGAATATTTCAAGTTTTGCTCTCATAATTCGTTTCCTTCACCAGATTTATAAACATAACACGGATTAATTTTCGTCAGCCTTCAGAAACTGAAGCCAGTGAGATGTGGAAGTGGGATTGCACATTCCCCTGGAGATAACAAACCGCAGGGGGATCCTGATGTGGGCACTGGTGCCATTACTTGCTGGCTGGGAACCCTCACATCCTTCCACGTTTTTGGGCAGTCTGGAAGTTTGGGATTGATTGCACTGGGTCATCCTTCAGCCCTGTGAAGTTGTCCCGTGATTGCCTTAAAAGGAGCGAAGCGTCTGAGCTTTTATTGCAGTCCCGATAAATATGTAAATTGCCAATTTTCACTCGGCAACACTGACATCGTGTGGCAAAGAGGAAAACCCCAGCCCTGCCTCAGTACCGAGCAGGGAGTAGTTAAAAAACCCCAAACCTCCTCAATTTTAACAAAACACTCCAAAAGAAGAGTCTCCAAGACCTTCAGTGATGCCTTCGAAATGAAGACAAAGAACCGTGGAGAGAGAAATGCAGTGCCTTGCTCAGACCTGAGCTTATTTCACATCTATTTTACTTTGGGCTGAGCAGGCTCTGGGAACAGCTTTACCTTGGATTTAATGTTGAGGGGATGAGTTTGATCCTCAAGGCAGCAGGTTTCAGTCTTCAGGGTATAATGCAGTTCCCCTTTGAGCACTCCTTGTGTTTCCTCAGGCGTCCAGGTTTGGCTACACATCTTTGTGCCTTGCAATTATGTACATCTGCAGTGTTTAAACAAGATTCTGACAGGTAGAATTTGTGGGAGGAGAGATATCCTTCTGCTTTTCCATTAATTTTCATTGCATATTCCAGTGTCCTTTTTTTCTGAGAACTGAATTTTCTAGTTCTCTGTGCCAGCTGTTGGTATTTATTTTGAGACTGCTTTTTATTTCTTTTAAAAACCAAGGAGCCTTAGTGTTATTTCTCTAGGTTTTGTATAAGAGTCTTGGAATTTTTAACCAGTTTGATCTTCTGTCATTACCATGGATGTTCTCTTGGACCCTCTTTACAATTTGCATTCTAATTTTCATTCTGACCAAACTCTGTGCAGCTGAACCAGGTGTGTTGTTCCTGCAAATTACAGGGAAAGTTCCTGGTAGGGTGTCACATGCCAGTGATTGTAGTGCTCTGCCAAGGGGTCCTGACTTGTTGTAAATAAGGTTTAGAAATTATGAAGATGCTGCTGAGACTTTCTCTTACTGACAAAAAGGAGAAAAAATTGCAGTATTTTTTTTGTGCTGGCAGTTTCTTTGTCAAAATTCAGCCTTTTTCCCATTGTATTTCTCCCAGAATATGAATTTTAATAACACATTTGTAGCTGTTTTAATTTTCCATATATTTACATGCTACCTCCATGGTAAAAATTTTCTGAAGCTCTTTTTTAATATTAATAAATTGGTTTTTCTTACTCAGTAGACTATTCCCCCTTATTTGACTTGTATTTTGATGAACAATGGAAATTGGTGATATGATTGTCTGCTAATGCTGCCCAGCACCAAATGCTGTGAAAATTATTGTCTAATGAATTCTACCATGCCATTAATTAAGATTGATGTTAGCAAAATGAGCTTAGGGATTTGTTACATTTACTGATACTGATGCTCTGGAAGTTACAGAACTACAAGGAGAATGCTGAATGATGTTTTCTCTAATAGAAAATAATAGAGAAAAAAATAAAATATGAGAAATGTGCAGTTTTAACAGATTATATCAATAATCTGGGTTTTATTTATCTGGATTTTCTTTTCTTTGTGGAAGTTCACAGTGTCCTAAGAGCAAGGGTTGAGGCAAGGCAGCTCAGTTGGTAATTAGTGTGGATTTCCTCCTGTCCACATCTCTGTGCTCTCTCTCAAACCCTTTCCAAGTGCTGCAGCATCTTTGCAGCCGGTCCTGTTTGCTGCTGTACCCTCTGCTGTTTGCTCTTTCTGTGCAAACACCCAGCATCTCCTTCATTGGATTTCATGTCAGTGCTATTTTCCAGCTGTCAAAAACATATTGCTTTGTTGAGAGATGAAATTTTCCTCCTAGAAAAGCCTGGGTTTTTTTGGCAGGTAGCTTGTCCTGAGCTGCAGTTTCTGTGTTGGTAATGAGCCTTGCCCACGGGCCCCAGATTGCAGAGGAGATCCTGCTGGGGATGGTTTTCCCCCATTAATTATGGCTGGAGCTGCTGGTCTGTGGCTCTTAGCAGAGCTGATGTGTCTCGTTTGTTTGAGGGTGTCTCTCAGGGAGGATCAGGCAGAGGATGGGCCAGCTCAGGTGCAGTTTGAGGCTGAGGTGTGAGATGGAGCAGCAGCTTGGGCACGGGCAGGAGCAAAAACTGAGGTACCTGCTGGGAAAAGGGGAGAGGAGAGGCAAGAACAAATAACTGCAGGTGTTCTGGGGGTGGCAGGGGGGATTTGTGTGCTCACTAGTGCCTCCTCACACACCTGCACAAACACAAATACCTCTGCTCTTTAAAACCCTGCCTGTTGCTGCAGCTCGCCTTTTGTGCAATCCACGTTGAAGGAAGGTTGGGAATCACAGCTCTCCAAGGGCTGGGTTGAGGATAAGCACCTTAGAAATTGAGAGGAATTAAAAGCATAGGGCTCTGCCGTAAATTGAGATTCCTTGCCTTTCTGTTCCCTCTTCTTTTGGAGTCTTGCTGATGGCACTGAATTTCAAATGGAAGAAGAGAAATAAGTCGAAAATTTCCCCCCTCCCTAAAGGAGTAAATGCCAAGTGCAGAGCCGCTGATTAAAAACATATCTCTGAGGAGCCTAACAGGAGCTAATCCTTAGGATATATTTAACTGTCTAATCCCTTTCTCTGGGAAGTGCATCAAGAGGTAAAACTTTCCTCTCTTCTCCGTGGGTTACCTAGTTCTTCACAGAGCCATTCCTGCACTTAGCCCAACTTAGCCCTTTCTTTTGTCTGTCTTTGACAGCTGATGAACAGTGAGGCTTCATTAAGAACACCATTGCTGTGCTTAAAAAGTACTTATTGCCAAGAACAAGCCACAAATTTCAAAGTTTATTTACCGTGGGGGCTCTAGTTAAATAGTTTCTCTCTCTCTGCTTGCACCTCTGCACATAGCAAGAGCCCTCCTGGCTGGAAGGGATAATAGAGGGATTATTTTCTCCCCTTAAGCAAAATGATGAGTTCCTGAAGTAATTGGCTGCAGTGCAAATTATAACTGCTCCTTTTGTCGTGACAGGACTGTAATCATTTTGTGTCGCTGGTCACCCCTCTGACAGCTCTCTGTTCTCAGTGCTACCAAGTGGAAGTAAGAGTAAAAAAAATGAGAAGCATCTTTGTTCTTTAGCTGGTGGCAAGGCTTTTGGTGTTTACATGTTGTATTCTCCACTGTGTGGAGAAAATAAGTCGGTGATTATTGGAATTATTTTTACAGCGCAGAATAATTTGCTGTTGAGTGAAAACAGGAAAGCTACTTGAAATATTTAAAAGCATTTCTTGTAGCCTAGGTTTTCTAATATGCAGCTTCTGTGAGATGTTTAAAGTGTCACTTCAAGTCTGCATTATGTATCTGCATAACTAATGTGGCAAAGAAGAAAAGAGAAAGGAAAGTTGTTTTAAGTGAGGAAGTTAGGCAGCTAAACATTGATTGAATTGTGCTCTGAGACCTTGGGGAGGGGGCAAGGGAGAAGGGCATTGGGGTATAGTAGATACAGGTAAAGAACTATTTTGGTGCAGTTGTTGGTGTTTTTCATCAGCTTCTCCCATGTGGACCATGATTCCAGTACACACTCTTGTAATCTCCTGCAGTGGCAATGATTCAGCTTAAAAATCAATAGGGCATGAGGTGTTTCAAGTTCTCATTATTGTAATGTGTCAACATCACTTTAGTGACCCAGAGCCCTATGCTGGCTGATTTGTTCTCTGATTTATTGTGCAATCTTGTAGGCAAACTATAATTTCACTTGTAACCAGAAACTCTGCTTTTATGGTTTGTGTTCCAGTCTCCAGCCATTAGGATGCTCAGAGATAATCAATACTTGTGTTTGCTGCTGAAGGTTGAATGAAGTTGTCAAGCAGCTGAATTACAAAGAATACAAACAAAAGAACATTGTTATGGCTGAGCAGGCCAGGAAATGTTTTTATTTAAATTTTCATTCCCTATCAACTCACAAATGCTTTTACTGCTTAGCATTGTCATAATTTATATTCCCCTCTATGCCTACCAGTTTCAGATCTTGAATTTAGTGGTTGTGGTGATTGACTCTATCACTTTGTCTTTAGGTTATCTGTGTTCCTCTCTGATCCTGTTATCTCCTCTGTATCTGTCCAAATCTAATAACATCATGAACAGGAAACAAATTATTTTAATTGCTCCAGCTCAGCTTATTGTGGCTTTAATACATCAGGGGCAAAGCAGCACTGTTCATTCTGCAGTGCTTCTCTTCCAGTAATACTAATTTTGATGTTTGTTTACATGATCAAAGCGCTGCAAGTGATACCAGCAGAGTCTGTATCAGTTTATCCTGGGCAATATCACACCAGTTAATGTATTTAGAATATCTCACATAAAACTGAGGTGGCTTTGCACAGTCCAGAGCTCTTTGGATTTGTATCCCTCACACACCCAACTGCATTGGAGGAGGCAACATCTCTATTTTTGATTTTTCTTGAAAAGCTGATGACTAGACAGTGTTTTTCCAGTGTACATAATAGATTTAATATTTTTCTCCTTCAGAAGTGCTTATTTCAGTGGAGCTTTCACCTTAACCATTGAGAGCTCACAGCTCACCTGATGAGAAAACTTCCAGCAACATGTCAAGGTATGGGAGCCTTAGGTGGAATAAATCAGAAGTTGTGCAGTTTTTAAAAACAATATGAAGCAATAAGATCCATATTAATCACCAAATGTAATACAAATAGGAGAATATTCAGAACTGAAAATGAAATGGAAAAAAAATCCTAATGTCTCAGATGCAAGATCAGAGATGTTCTAATTTTTGTCGTTGTTTAATAGGAATTTTGTAGTTAGATTATGGAGTGTTTGTTATGTTATTGGGGAAATTAGAAAGTTGAAATTATAAATCATTTTTTTTCTGTCCTCTTTTTTCTCAAGCCCCCATTTGAATTATAGTCTCTGAAACGCATTTTTTCTTCAGCTCTGTCTGTATAATCTGGGGGCACACCACTAAAATGGGGAACACTTTTTAACAGCTCCCATGTAAAACCATTAAAACATAGGTATGTAAAATCATTAAAATGTAGGCATGTAAAACCATTAAAATGTAGGTATGTAAACCATTAAAATGTAGGTATGTAAACCATTAAAATGTAAGCATGTAAACCCATTGAAATATAGGCATCACTATTGTCCAGCAGCCTGTTAATACCCAGTCCTTCCAAGGACACCTTGGTGTCATTAATGAACAAGTGCATGTACAAATTTCCCTGTGCATTTGTCAGGTGCTGAAAACCAGGAGTGTTTGGCTGCTGTAGGAAATGGTGCACAGGTTTCAGGTGCTCCTCAAAGTGGGTATTAGCAGGCCTGGCTCACTGTGGAAAGAGGGTTTTTAATAGGAAAATGCCCCATAATCATTTACTAAGCTGATCTATTTAAAGACCTTTACGGGAAATTGAAATAATTGTCATGGGGTTGCTATGGCTTTAAAAAGTTAACATCTCTGGCCTTATATATCACAAAAAAAGATGTGGGTCTTTTTCTGCACGACAGTTTGACCTATATAACAGAATAATCTGGCAAATGCAGAGCAGGAAGATGGGCTGGAGCAAACCTTTCAAGTGTTGCACAGGCCATGAAAATCTGGGGAGCTGCTGCAAGGTAGATAACCTGTGCAAATTAATTTGTCTGCTGTACATGCCACGATGTATAATTCAATTTATATTGCCAGTGTCCCACATCCTGGGGGCCAGGACTGGTTTCAAGTTTCTTGTCTAAGCCTCCCCTGTATCCCTTGAAGCGCTTATTTAAAAACAAAATGCTATAAATACATGGAAAACTTGCAAGAAAGTTCTATTCATGTTTTGTTGGAAAGCTTCTTCACCCTCAGTATATTTTTTGAAGTTTGCAGAAAAACCCTTTGTAGTTTGAACATTTTTTTCCTCTTTTGCTAAATACCCATTGCACCATCACCCAGAGATTTCTAACATACAAAATATCAGAGATTTGGGTCTTTTAGCTTGCTCTGGATGCTTTGGGGAATTAGAGACATCTGTTGCATTACAACCCTTGTGCAACAAAATGAGATGACTTTTCCCATCACTATTTGCCATTTCAGCTGTATGCACACTGCTGTTATACTTGATATCCTGTTAACCATTTCTGGTGCAAGAAGCATGATTATTTCATATTCCATCACAAGGCAGACCTCATCTTGGTTTGAGTCATACATTTAAGTAAAAGGTACAGCATGGTCCAGCAAGATTCTGGCCATTTTCTTTAATCTATTATATTTCCTTTGATCTGGAAGGGGGGATCCCCTCACTGGGATGAGATTGAGTTGTAGATATTTCCACTGGGTTTTGAAGGCAGCTGATCAGAAAACTTGTGCTGGGATCTCCTCACAGTCTGCTGTCATTAGGTGTGGAAAATGGAGACTCGTGTTGGGCCCGGGGGTGTTGTCATTGCTGCCACTGAGCTCCCCAAGCACGGTGTTAAGGAGGTTGTAGGAGGAAATAAAAACACTTTTTACTGTTTGTTTTGTTTTTTTTTTTTTTAAGCTTTGCGGGTTGCTGTAATTCCAGCTGGATTTATTGTTTTCGCTGTTCATTATTGAATTCCTGCTGGTGCTGCCACTGCAGGGAGCTGCAGCAATACCTGCATCCTGCTCAGCTGCCTTTCGGGGGGCTGCGAGGCTCAGTGCTCCCAAAGCCCTTTGCAAAAGTGCCTTTAAAAAAGGATATTGTGTGTGTGTGTGTGTGTGTGCAAAACACTGCTGAAACCTGGACAAACCAGAGAAAATCACTGAGTGCTGCATCAGCTGCTGGAGCGCTGCTCTACCAAATCAAAGATGCTGTGCTCAAACCTGAGAAAAGAGAACTCCCACGGTGAGAGACAGCTTGCTACAGTGGCATTCAGCTCAAGGTCACACACAGCCCCAGCCACGGCAGGGAAAAAAGCCAAATGAAGCTTTTTGAGCAGTGCAAGTATGTTGAGAAATATCACTCGGGGTGTGAAGATGCCGGAAAGGGAAACAGTAAAGCCCGTGTGGCAGAGCAGTTGTGTGGGCTCAGTTACAGGGATGGGCACGGGGGGATGAAGTCACTTCACATTTTGGGTATCACTAAAATACTTTCCTTACGTGATCCTGCTTTGTGTGTGGCTTTGTGGCATCTCACTCTAGTGGCTGCAGCTCTTACCCAAACAGATTATATATATATATATAAATATATATATATAAATTGCTGTGAAATAAATGGGAAGGTCATTCCCTGTCACAGCACTGATTTGATGATGGGAGGTGTTTGCTTTTTTTCTTGGGACAAGCAATATTTGGAATTTTGGACAAAGTTTACATGTATGAGATTTCTTAAATTAGGCTTGCCAACCTTTATACTCAAATGCCTTATATATGTACATATATATATATAATTAATATGCATGTATGTAACAATATAATTATATTAATTCTGTATTTGCTCTTTAATGGCACACTTAATGCCATTTCAAATTGTAAATGCTGTTTCCTTTGCTATAACTGAGGAAATTTTTACATCTGCAAGAAACAAATGGGTTGAGATAATTTTTCATTCTCATTGGATAACAAAGCCTGAAAGAAATATTGATGGTTTTAACTTCAATATAATTTAGAATATATTTTATATTCTTCTGTGATATTAAGTAGTAAATATCATTGATTTATTTTCAGCACAAAGTGATGTTGATTGGAGAATGGTAAAATTGTTACTTTTTATTGTATGCAGTATTGGTAAATCAGTAATTAAACTAATTGGAACTGTTGGTTCATTTTAGGGAGCTCTGAGTTAAACCATCTGTCTTGTAGGGGATGGATGGAGATGCCCAGATGATACCCCAGGCCCAGTGTGAGCTCTGCAGAAAGCAGAATTTCTGTGGGGAATTGAGCCTTAGGTACTGCCTGTTGGGATGGTTCTTTCTGCCCACTCTGGAGCTCCCAAACTCTCCAGTGTCAGGGCATGCTGAAGTAAATTAACAAGGTGATGTTCAGGTGGGTGCTGCTCTCCTCTCTGTGCTATTACCATCCATGCTGAAATTGTGCTTTGTGGACAGTACCTGCTCACTGAAACGGGATCTGGAAGCATTACAAAGTTCAGCAGCGAGCCATATGTTTGGGGGTGGGAATTGAAATTTCCCTTTTTGACAGATCCCTGCAAATGGATCCCCCTTGGCATCCAGATTTTCCTGGGAAGGATTTTCCAGGGTGCTGCAGGGAGGGCTGGTGCTCAGGCTGGGCTCTCAGTGAGCTGGCAGAGGAGGAGGAGGAGGAGGGCAGTAGCCTGGAGGGATCTGTCTGTGCCAGGAGAGAGGGAGAGCCTGGCAATGCTGCAGGACCACACTGAGCAGGGCTGGGGCTTCTCTTGCCCATCCCACATACTCACAGCAGGTACTCGCCTCAACTTGGGTTTCATTTTGAATGTTTTGCACAATATATCCTTCTCTTCCATCTTTGCTGGCCAGAGATCTGCAGCAGAATCAGAGCCGTCTCTGAGATGAAACATAGACATTTTAATTTCCTTTTAGATGCTAATTCTTGCTTGCCTGTTGTTACTCTCTTTAGTCACATTGTGTGCCTTCCTGTTGACTGAGCTCTGAATTAACTGTTCCTACTCCTGCATTTCTTCATTTTCCCTCATGCACTTGATATCAGCTCCTTCTTTCTGTTCCCCTCAATGTTCCTGTCACCTCCTGGAGTCAATAGAATTAAATTCTAATACTAACATTGAATTTGCAAATTTGGAGACTTGAAACATCACCTGCTCTGCATGAATGAGTAGTTCCTGTGGTAAAGTTTGTTGCAGAATGAGGCCTTTGTCGGGGATGAGCCATTCGTTGATGAGGGGAGACTCGGACACTCAATATGAGTGATCAGCAAGTTCTGTTTGTTGAAGAGAGCATCAGACACTTAGACAGCAAATAATGAGCTTATGAATATTCTGTAAGCCAAGGTTAAACTATACCATCAACTCTTCCTCATTCCTTTGGGCCTACATTCCCTATTTCCCACGTCTCTCTGTCTGCTTGTTATCATACCCAGCTAGGCCCAAGGACACGCTATCTTGCAGGTGCAGGACTTGGAATTAGCCACGGCCTTGTAGTTTTCCAGTCTCTAGTCAGCTACATTCCCAACAAAAGTTTGAATGTGGTATATTTTCAACAGAATTCACAGGTTTGAAATCCCCTGCACTTGAGAGGTGCTTTCCATCCCCAGGAGTGCCTCTGTTGTAAGGATTTCACCCTGGGATGTCCATTTGCTCTTTTTCCCCACAGTGCTTGCGCATCTCAGGGTGCAAGAAACTGGACAAGATAATTTTAAAAGAAAGCCTTAGAAAATAAATACAGTAAGTGATGTGGTTCCACAGCTGTGACATTTGTGGGAGTGTAGAACAAACACATCAGCCACTTGCAGGAAATGTCCTGGCAGATATTTCTGAGGTTCTCACTGGAAACAAGGAGAGGATTCAGAGGCACAATCTGGGTCAAATAAGAAGCAATGCAGCCATGGGGGAAGGAGTCTGTGCTTTCCATCCTTTCCTCTCTGGCACCAGGGATGGGGGGAGTTGTCTCTTCTCGCAAAATTCCCAGGCAATTATATTTTGAAAGAAATTGAACATAATGTGCAGGTGCTTAAATATTTGACACGGCACTTCCCATTCTGACTCAGCAGGCACTTATTGTTCTTTTGGCACTGCTCTGATGAGCATGTGCTGCCTCTAAAGGACTCTGATAAGCAGGAATCCTGGCTGTAAAACATTCCTGGTGTTGGGTATCATTTCTGAGTCTCTGGTTTGATGGACAGAAACATATGGCTGGTTACAGGAGTGGACTGAAGGGACACAAATGACAGTGTGACGCTTTGGCCAGGACTGGCATCACAGAGAAGAGGAAGGCAGAAGCTGATAGATATTTTAATTACAGTATTTGCACTGATAATATTAATCACTGTTGAAAAAGCAGTTTATTTCAGGGGATGCATGCATTAGCAGCTCTTGTATTAGATGTAAAAACACATAAATGGATCTGGAACCAGCCAGGTCCCATCTAAACATTTGTGCCTTCCTTTCCCAGACCTGCAAAGTTTCCCGTCCCACTTCATAATTGACAGATCAATGGAGCAGATTAAATGCAGGAATAAATAACTAGCAACGTTTTCATAAGCCTGAAGTATTTGGATGGCCACTAGAAATGAAACTGAGATGTCCTGGATTGTTTTGTCACTTCAAGGCTTGATTAGGAGCTCTGAGTGTCTTTCAAAGTTGTATGTTTAATTTCTGATGGAAGCTTGAGGATGGATATAGAGGTTACTGAGTAAGAGAGCATTATCCAAGAGATCGGGGTCCTACAGTTAGACTGAAAATTCAGAGTTCTTTCACAATCTGGATGACTCGCCCATAGACTTTCCACCATTATGACTGATTATATTAATATCTAATCTCTTTCTGATTATATTAATATATAAACTCTTTTCCCAGGTAATTTCTAATGTAGGTGCTCCAGCATTTCAGGGTTGAACAAGCATTGACACTGTAAGATGTTGCTTCCACCTATTCCAAGTCTTTCCCAAAAAGTCTAGAAAAGTCCTTTGCAACTTTGAACACCTTTCTTTTATTTTGCAGACAACTAAGAGGAAAACCAGGAAAAGTCTTTTTGAGAATGGAGAAGAGTGAAGTGGTTTTGGTGTTGTTTTGGTTTTTGTTTGCTGTTTTTCTTTTCCCTAAACAAGAGTTTCACATTTCATGAAGGTGAATTATATAGAAAAGATGAATTATGCAGCACAGAGGTCTGTAATTAAGTTTATCACTTTATCTGTTCCTGATCTAGCAAGTCTTCAGGAGGAAACATTATTTAATTTACATTCCTATTATCTCTTTCTCCCCTTAAAAAAAGAAAAGAAAAAAAAAAACCTATTTTCTCAGTCTTTAGAAAAGTGAAGACAATGTTATTGTGCTGCTCTGTTCCACCCTGTTTCTTTCAATTCCTATTTAATAAGACACAGGACATCTCTCATAAATTCTGTACCATCAGTGTAATGTTGCTTTGATGATACATTGCATGTTAAGTTGGGATTGGCATGAAAGGATAGTGAGGGCTCAGGAGACATTTTTATATTTTTTTCTATTTTTTGCATAAATGTTCTACATCTCTTGCTGTGAAAATTTATGGAGAGCTCTTGGTGTGAAGTTTGAACTTGGGGTCTTCTGCCCCCTTCTCCTCACCTGGAATTAGCTCTCAGTGCCCTCCCTACTCCAAAGAACTCCTTATTTTGGCAGGGGCACGAGTGAATCTCAACAAAAGATCCATTTCTGGAGAAGAGCAGGCCTGGAAAGTTGTCCTGACCCTTTTCTTGTGCTGTTGCACTAAGGGTGAGACTTTCCCCATGGGATCCCACTTGGAGCTGGCAGAGGTTTGGAAGCTCATTTCCAATCCAACCTCTGACATTTGAAGTTGCTCTCTCTTCATTTCCCTGCAGGTATTTATGGATACCCTGGCATTCTGGGGGCTGTCTACCTGAAAAGCAATACATTTACTCTGTTACTGCTTTTCTTTCCATGGAATAATGATGATCTCAACTGCAAGAATGACTCTGAGCATGAAATATAATTTAGACACCTCAAACCTAAATTTGTTGCAATACCAAATTCCATGGATTTTAAAGTTTTTAAATATATATATAAATTAATACTTAAATACATATGCAACCTATATTTTATATAGGATCCTATATTGTATAATGCATTTATTACCCCCTAAAAGCTCATTCAAAGTTGTATTGTTCATCTCTAGTATAACTCTTGCTGTGTCTTCTTGCCCATCTTGTTATTTCTGTGCTTTTCATCCCTTTTCTTCCTAGTCTATACTCCGTCCACAAGAGCAAATTTCATCTCTTTTTCTTCCTTTTTATATGCTAGTTCTTTCTTCAAGTTGCTATCTTCTTGCAGTGTAGTACAGCATAATCAAACCACCAAACTTTGTCCTTTTTTGAAGCAGGGGTGTTTGAATATTTGAAAACCCACAAAAGAAAGGCAGATCAGTGGTTCTGGCATTCCATTCTTCAAAATTGCTCTTTCATTTGAGAGGAATAGAGAAGCTCTGGGTGGGCAAACTGAAAGTTGTGGTGTGTGTTTAATGAGGCTGTGGAGGGAGGCAGGAGATGGATGGGCAATGGTTCAATGTGGTGAATGCAGATGTGTCCACTTAAAGGAGAAAAATGTGCTCGAAGAATAATCTTATATTTGATAATCAGGCCACAGTTGGAATGTGTCCAAGCTTCTCAGGAAGCCCAGAGGTCTGGGATCTGCTCCCTGAAGATGAAGTTCCAGCAGACTTCCAGATCAAGTTCACACTTGGCCAGGTGAGTTGCATAAACCTGAGTGTGCCTGCTTATAGCCACAGCTCTCTTCAGAGAGAGCAGCAGGCACAATTCCCAAGGATATTTCCTGGGAATCACAGTGAGGAACCACAGAGAAAGAGAAAACAATTCTTATCTCTACTCTCTGCTCCTGTTGCTTTTGCACACGTGGAATGTGTTAGGAAGATTGTTTACCTGAAGGGATTTGCTAATTGGATTCTGCTGAGGATTGTTTTGATTCCTTGGCCAATTCCTTGGTCAAATCTGTGTCCTGGCTTTCGGGAGACAGTCATGAGTTTTCTTTAGTATGTAATATAGTATAGTGTATATGTATACACATATATACATGTATATAGTAGATACACTATATGTATATAGCATATACACTATATCTATATATATACACTGTATGTATATATATAGTATATATACCATACTATATATATACTATATACATACTATATATTATATATATACTACTATACTATATAGTATATATACTATAGTATAGTATCTCTTTGATATAGTATAGTATAATGTAATATAGTACAGTTTAATAGAGCAATTGTTCAGCATTCTGAATCAGTGGAATCAGATGCCAATCATTTCCTTTGTCGGGGGTGCCCTGTTCTGCTATACCCACTCAAGTTTGGGATTCAGATTCGTGTTCTGCCTCTCCCTGACTGTTCCAGGCATGGTGCTTTGAGGTCTGCCAATCTTTTGCTTGCTGGGATCCAGGGATGTTATCAGAGTCACCTGGCAGCATCCCTGGTGTTAAAAACCAGAGCAGGCTCCCAGTGCAAAAGTGATTTCAACATTTATTATAAAAAAAGAAGGGCCCAAAGCAAGGGAGCCTGGGCTGAGCAGGAACGTTCCTGTCGAGGATGGAGCAGCGCTGGCACTGGGGCTGCTCAGCAGCCATGGCCCCATGGAGCAGCACGGATTCAGTGGGTCAGAAACCCCTTTTTATCCTGTTTTTTGTCCCTTTGGATTGGTTTCTGTTTGGATCCTTCATTTGCATGAAGGTTAAGGCGCTGGATTGGCCCATTACAGTTCTGTCCAGGCTGGCTCGTGGTTCGCTTTACTGAGGTGTCTTATGGTACCTTGAGTGCTCTATTTCTTATAACAACCCTTTTAACCCCATTTACAATATATTAACCAAACTTACGGTGTAGGGCGATAGAATATCAGAAAATCAAGATAGCAAAGAAAGTAATCTTAGCCCTAAGAAGTTGCAGCTGGGCCAATTATCAAAGATCAGGAATGGGCCTGACTTTACCAGGCCACAGCTGTAAGCAATGAGAAGCAGAGTGCTAGAAAAGAGTGGGGTGGCTGGGTGAGAAGGGAACTGGAGTCAGTGGCTGCTTTGGGAAGAGGAAAGAGTCAGTGCTGTGAGGAGCCGTCCATGAGAAACACCAAGAAGGTATGGAACTGTTGTGATAAGGAGACAACAGTGTGGAACCCCTGCAATAGGATGGCAACATAACAGTACATGGTTAATGATCTCTCAACTATTTCACAACAGTTTCTAACCTATTTTTGACACCTGGCACGGCTGGCAGGAGATGTTGACCCCAAATCTAAACCCACACACTGCATCCCATGGTGCAGTTAACCAGGCTGCGCTGGGATCCACTAAAGATCCCAAGAGAATATATTCATCAGTTCCACACTGCAGCTTTTGCTTAAGTCTGGCTCCTTCTCGAGGCCCTTTAGCGTGTGTAATGGGGTTGTTTTTGCTAGGAAAGCTCTCTCCTATCCCGTGTAATGGGCTGCATTCCTCATTCTAATTGTGCAGCCCACGCACTCCAGGCAGCAGTGGAGAATTGTTCTCTGCACAAGGCATTCCTGCCTCGGGGAGCCCCCCTGCCTTTCCTTGCCAGGAATCATTACCAGGAGTACTTTGGGGGATTTATAATGCCTGGAGCACCTCCCAACACAAACTTTATGGCTCTTAATAGCTGTTACCTTTCCTTACAAAGTTCGTCTCTCCCCAGACACGCTTCTGCCCTGGGGCAATTAGTTAACAAAGTAGTCATTAGCTATTGATAATGATCAATTTGTCAGGGATTATTGCACAATAACGCCGTGTTCTCTATTATTAAATAGGCCCATGTTAATTGTAGGTTCTCTTAAAAGCACTTCCTTGGATGATCAAGAGGGCTTTCCATAAGACAAACTGAGCTTTGCAAAAGTAGAGTAAATTATATGAAGAATTGAGATATTGAGATAAATATATATTATAATGATACTTTTAGAAATGTTCATGATTTGACAGGTTTATAATTTTCAGACGTAGCTGCTAATATGGGAAAGAAGTTTTTCCATAAAGCAGGGTCCTTAGTGGTCCTGTATGATACCCTTTTCTAGAATAAAGGAAAGAAGCAGTGGGCACACACAGACATAAAACTGTATATACCTCAAAACTGCCCTATTTGGGACAAAGATACTTCAGTGTGCATGTTCATGAAAAATCTCTTTTTGGTTCTTTTTTTTTTTGGCCAGTTTATGATGCATCACAGAATGGATGCAAAATCTCTTCAGAGAGATATGTATAGTTGTTGATGATTAAAACTGAAATTGTTATATCCATACGATTTTTTGATTAATTATAAAACTCTGTTTCTTGTCTATTGCTTAGTTTCAAGTATCCAGTACAAATTTCTGTCTTCTGAAGATGTGATTCTTCAGTAACTCAGCATGTGCCACTCTCATCACATCCTGTTAGAATATGGTCATGGAGATCACAACCTTAGAAAAATATTGAATTAATAAAAACCCAAGAAAATCACTGCACCTTGGTTAAGTGTGGAGGGCTGGGATTCAATGTGCCTATGTGAAATTCTTCTTGGGCTCTGTTCAGTTTTAGCATTAATATGTCAGAATCTGCAGAGTTTTAGGCTGTTTGCAGCAGTGTTTGCCATCAAGAAAAGTATGGGGTTGAGTGGATATTTTATTATAAGTGTGAAAAATTATTTCCAGGTAACATTGCAGTTGAGTTTGCCACTTGATGAACTTAAGCAGGAACTCTTGCAGCCATTTCAGAGTGGAATTCATTGTTTCAGCAGCAAACAGAAGGCGAGGAAAAGCTATCACATTAACATTTTAACAGGATAAAGCCCCAGGTGCCCCCCATTGAGGGATGGGATCCTGACATGTTTAAATGCCAGTGTGGGGAATCCAGTGAGGATGACAATTCTGAGCAGCAGGTGAGCTCTGCTGGGCAGGTGGCCCTGGGACAGCATCTTCAGAGGGCTGGGCTGGGACTCCCTCCATCCTTGTTGAGTTCTTTCAATCCTCCTGGAGAGGGGGAGAAGGAGGGATGAATTTGGCCTCAGCTCTGACATCTGCCCGCACCATGGTGATAAGGCAAACCCAAAATCCATCCTCATCTCAAAGCTGGAACTTCAGTTCCACAGATCCTGCCATTTATTCCTGCATTTAATGCTGCTGCTTCTAAATTTCAGGTCAGAAAGTGAGAAAAAAAGCGGGGATTGTACTGAGTTGCTGTGGAGAAAACCTTAAGGTGCCTGTGAGGGTTAGGTATAAAACATGGATTCTTTATAGCTCCCTGTCTTTGTCAGAATGTTTTCCATTGTGTTTGTGTCTTGTCAATGCCTGAAGTATTGATTTCCTGCCAGTGTGAACTGGATTCCCAGCGAGCCTTTTTGTCCTTGTCTTCAGCACCCTTTGGTAAAGTCACTCAGGAGTGCTTGTTTAGTTTGGTTTTACAAACCATAAAATAGTGTTTTATGTGTGACTTCCTCATTGTAAATGTAGCAGCTTTCCTTTCTTTTTTCACTCTGATACTAAGGTTTTTAAGTGGTAATTTTAGGAACAAAAGGCTATGTAAACACAAGGTGAACTCACATACCAGAGACTTGTAAAGATTGGTTTCCTCTGGTGCTTTGTTGCAGTGTTGCCTCATGAACTTATTTCAAGGCACAGATTGGAAAAAGTCATGTAGTGCTCACCTGCTGCACAATTAAAAGTGATTTCCCTTTATGCATGAGCAGTACCAGGTAATGTGTAGTGGTCAAGAAAATGCAGTTAAAAAATAGAGTATAATAGTTTGATTACACATTTGTAACTAATTATTGCTTTAGTGCATTTGAAATATGCAGATGGCAGTAATAATAATAATTAATATTATTATTATCCCTTTCTTGACTTGAAATGCCTGTGTTGTGTTTGAGGATATGTATTGAGCAATACTTTTGCTGGTTATATGATTGTGGGAACTTGCTCACGTTTGCAGTTCATTGTTAGTTGGCTTGGTGTAATTAAGAGGAGATTTCAGGTCATGATCTAGTAGAGGTTTTTGTGTTGATTCCGTTGCTGTATTTCAGCACAGATGTATTACACAGCAGTCTAGTCTGTACTCTGAGCTGCCTTACCCTGTCAGTGTGACACCTCTGACACCTGGCTGTGCCTGAATCCACTGCTGCTGCCTCTGGCATCACTTCCAGCCTGACTCTCAGTGAACTCTGAGCTTGGATCCATCATCACTCAGCTCTGCTTTCCTGGGACTGTGGAATCTGTGTGTTCATTGCTGTGTTTTGGACTTTTGGTGGATGATGCCCACTTTTTATTTTGGACTTTTGCTGATGTGATCCTCACTCAGCACTCAGGTGTGCTGCCTGATTTGTCAGAGAACATGTGGCTGGTGCCAGAGGTGGCCCTGCAGCATCTTGGCCTTTCCTTAGGAGCCTTCCTGCCCCTTTTGCAGAACAGCTGATGGTAATCACTATAAACATTAATTATGAGCTGATAGAAAAGGGTATAATCAAAGCAGAGATGAATTAGGACAGCGATCCAACATCCAGACCTTTAAACCAGCTGATAAATCTCTGCTTTTGATTAATATGAGGGAAATATAATAGGGAAACTTCGTTGCCAAGGGGTCTAATTGTCCAGTTCTGTGCTCAGTAAGTGTCAAAATGCAATAGCTGGACAAAGAAATGAGACAAAAGTCTGCACTGAGTTAATGCTTCAGCAAAATGTTTGAGTAACATATGTCTCAACCTGGCTGGAGTCCTAAAGTAGGAGTAAAAGACTTTAATTAGATGATTGATGGGTGCTTCAGGAGAGAGCTGTGAATGCTCAGTGACTGCAAGGTCATGAGAGGGAACAGGGGACAGGGTACATTCCCTGTCTGAAAAGGGGACAGGGAACCTGGGGAGGAGGGACAGGGAAGGCCACCAGCCCCAGGGGCACACAAGCAGCCCTGGCTCACTGGGGTTGTTACCACCAGGAAGGTTTAAGAGCTTTGTGCTTGGCTGTCTCTCAAAAAATTATGCAAAATATCCAGCTGCTTCCTGCAGTGCTCAGGAGCTATAAAACTTTGGGATTTTTTGCTAGTAAACAACAGAAAATGATTTGCTCTGAACAGTAAAAACCTTACACTGGTGATTGGTGACTGGCGCTGACACTGAACTTCCCAAGGCACTTCGTGGTAATTAGAAGTATCTACAGTGTTAAGCATTTTTGTTGGATGATTCTTGGCAAAGTGGGTGCCAGTTTTCCTGTGAGAGGGGTCATTTATGTATGTGGGACTGCACATTTCAGTTTAGACATCACTGCCACATCTTCTGAGGTACTGAGATAAGGAGCATGCCCAAATCCTGGTTTGGTTTTCCTTAAGTGCCTGTGAACTAGAATTTTGTCTGTGATTCTCTAAGAATTGGTTCCATTTTTATCATCATCATCATCATCTATTTTTTTAACTGTGGTGGGGTAGCTTTCTGTCTCTCACATTTCTATGTTCTTGCAATAAACTATTGCCAGATTATTTTGAATATTACTTTCTATTTCCAGTAAGGTATTGACAGCCAAGCCTTTCTTTATGTGCTATTTAAAGTTTTATATCCCAACCTTTCTGTGCCCATCAAGCCCTCTCTAGACATTGCTGCAGTTTTCTTCTCTGCCAGCCTTGGTTGGCACTCCTTGCCACCAAGCAGAAAATACTGTGCTTTTCAAAACATTTTCTGTCTGCATCCTGTGGCAGGACATTGAGTATTGGCTGTTAAGGAAAAAGTGAAATGGTCTGAGGTGAATTTGCAGAATCTAGGTTAAATAATTATTATATAGTGCCCCAGTTTCAATTGTGTCCCAGATTTGGACATTATCCTGTGTAGTCAATTCAGATAAATTAATAATGAATCTGTTTCACAGTTGATTATTAGTTTCTCCTGAGATGATACTTGATTAATTTTTTTTAATCTTAGTTTCATGTACGTCTGACTTTGTTTGAATTTTTCTCTTGTTTTTTTTTAATGGTTCTTGGCAAGAAAAAGTTGAAAATGTCACTTTGCTTAAAGAAGATGTAATTCTGAATAAGTTTTGAGTAATGTGAAATATTTTTGCATTCATGGCAGTATAGTACCTTAGCAAGTAGAACTGGGAAGTTGGAAATGTTGCTTGCTGGGTCAAAAATTGCATTTCAAACACACATGGATGCAAAAGCAGTGTGTTTCCCACAATGGTGATCATTGCTGTTCTCAAGGGAAGGCTGGGGAGCCAGGCTCCCATTCAGCAGGGGTTGTCTGGCTCTGACACTACCAGGACAGGGTGTGCTTGTTCCATCCATTTGCAGGAATCTCAGCAGCCTGCAGAAATAATAATGCTGTGCCAAAGAAAAGCTCCCCTGCCCTGGCAAACATGGCATCAATCCCAGTCATTGTCTGTGTGTCAAGTGTAATGCATTGGGTTAGGATAACCTGAACCAATACTTTTATTTTAATGAGACAGGTGGGTAGAAATTTCCCAGAAAGGTGTTTAGGGTCATAAATGTGCTTGGAATGCCTGTGGTGTTGGATATTTATGATGTACTGTATCACAGTTAGATAAAGCAGCAATAACATGAGTAACTGGGGCTGTGGTGAAGGGGAGAGGTGAAGAGAAGCAGAGGAGCTGTGTGAGGTTATGAAGTGTTTGTGTCCTGAACAAGAAGTGGAAATGTGAATCCTGAACACTGCTGAGGGCACAGGGGGCTGTGGAAGAATTTAACGCTGTGGTTCCCCAAACAAGTGGAAGGACAGCACTGGTCAAGTGAAATAAATCTTTCTGCTGTCCATAGCAAGAGCTCAGGGAGCACAGAGCCTCCAGTTTGTGGTGAGGTGACTGAAATCCATCCCACAGCTTAGGATTTCCTGCTGTTATTTGATTGGATTGTCTTCTCCATGGATAATAGTGTGGGGAAGACTGAGATTGACTGCATGTGGCAGGAAGTTGTCCTAATTTTTGTAGCTCATACCTCGAATTCTGAGATGAAATAAGTGATTGTGTTGTTTGTAAGGAATACTTTTGGAATTCTGTCTGGCACAGCAGAGTTTTCATAGGTGACAGTAGCAATAGCTGTTGGTCTAATGGGTAGTCATTATGAGGAGGAATTAAGTTGTTTGCAGTAAAATTATCCAAGGGGAAATTGCAGTACCAAAGCTGTTGCTTGGAGTTATTTGCCTTTCCACTGATTGGGTTTCATTACATTTTTTCATGATGCTGAACTTGAAATTTCTTTACTGATATGTTTGCTCTAATAGCCAGCTCTGCTGCTGATGTTGTGTTATGTTCTTCTGGGGATATGACCCTTGACTCTTTTGAAAGTTTCTTTATCTCATTTTTTCCACAAACTTTTAAAAATTTTTTAAGCCATTTTATATGCTTTTATAAAAATATATTTTGAAATATATAAATATTTTATAAATATTTATATATTTTTATCAAAATACTACATGGTACTGCAGTGGTTTTGTTTGAGTTATATTTTCATCCCTCTGCTCTCCCTGCACAGCTTACATGGTACTTTCCAGTTACATCAATTCTAATATTCTCTCTGCTTCCTTTCCCTCCTTGAATCTGTCCTCCCCTTATTTGTTTAATCTCTTATTTATGTTTCATCCTATTGTATATTTCACTTTGCAACAAAATTATCATTTTTTCTGAAGGCTTTATGATGGTGTCTGCAATGCGTTCCCTGTAGAGATTGTTCAGTATCAGATTCTTCACTTTGCTTTTACCTTTTAGGCAGACAATAGCAATCAAAAATCCATCTGGGAAAGTTGGGAATAAACTCATGGTGGATCTGATTCCTAATGGATACCAGTGAGGTACATCTGTGCTTTATGCCATCCATCCTTCCTGGATGCTGAGAAGCAGAGAACACATGGATCTCTTGGTTTTTACAGCATTTCTCTGTGGAAGTGAATGTTCAGGCCATTTTGGAGACTTCACAGAAGACAAATGACAATTCAAAACCCTTGAAACTCTTTCCCAGGGTTGTATCCAGTGTGTAGGGCACAGCCCAGCAGTTATTCCAGATGTTCTTAGGTCTGAAGTGCTTGCTGGTGCCTTTGGGATGCAGCAGGGCTGTAAAAGGGGTTGTGTTCATTGTGGCACTCTCAAATTAGGCTGTATGATAATATTCCCTTCAGAAACACAAGCTGCTGAGGAGAACTGTTCTCCCTCAGAGAAAACAAGGTGTGGTGTGTCCTGAGGTGCAGAGAAGTCACTGTCCTTGAGGGGCTCTTACTGCTCCTGACCTTGTGCTTTGTTTGAAAGTGATACTCAGAGCACCAGGCTGGCAAATGAACTGGTGTGGTGAAATTATAGAAGAGAGGATGTGAAAAGAAACTTAACATGGGCACTGGCTTGGTGATTAGTTTACCTCATCAAGGTGCTTATATTTGGTGGGAGAAGTGCCAGATGCTTTGAGCTCTGTAGTGATTCACTGGTGTTTTAGACCAGTGTGTGGAACAACTGAAAATTGAGCCGTGTTAGGTCATACATAAAAATATGTTGAGTCATGGATTTGCGCTCCTCTCTACACAGCATCTTTTTAAAAAAAAGATTGCAACGACTACTTAGGATGAGTAGCTACCAAAAGGAGAGCTACTTCTGCTGCAGTAAATGTAAAATTCTTTTACTTTGCTGTTCACCAGGGAGTTCAGCAAAGTCCAGGGGATCCTGGCTGTGTGGGGAGCAGAGGAAGGCCAAGGGCTCCCCTGGGCATCACCAGAACCTCCCAGAACAACATGGGGAGCAACTTGCTTCAGGCTGAAGGTTGGCCCTACTGTGAGCAGGGTGTGGAGCCCTCAGGATGTTCCCTCACACCTCAGTCACAAACATTAATTCCCCAGGGCAGCATTCTGCACAGACAACAAATGCTGTCCTTCCTTCCAGATCATCCACTCCTGAAGGGCTGTTCTTTTTCTTTTTCTGCCTTTTTTTTTTTTTTTTTTTTTTTTTTGTAACTTGTTTAACAGGTTTTCTATTCCTTCTCAGCCATTCCAATGTATTTAAGGAGATTCAAATCCCTTCAGTCAATTTTAATTCCATATTGTATTAGGAATAAGTACTATAAGATTCAATTGTCTTCAATGACAATATTTGTTTTATTAGACCTTCAAGTAATTTTTGGGTTTTTTTTTCTTTCTCCTTTTTTTTTTTTTGGCTTTAGGAAACATGTTTCATTGTACTATTTAGAGAATGACCTTCAGTACTGATAACACTTTGTTGTAGTGCACTTTTTTTTGTGTGCACTGTTTAAATAATGAATTGTAAATCAACACAGTTAAATGAGATATGACTGCACAGATTTCTGTGTAAATTGGGAAACTTCACCACCTGCTCTGCAAGGACAACCTTTACCAATTGTGGATGTTTTTCTGTTTCAGAAAACCTTTCCAGAGGAATTCCAAATCTCTCACGTCCCAGATCATTAAGCTATGTGACAAAATAATCCTTGTACTGAAGAGTGGCTGAGTAGCACAAGAATGGTGGTTTTTTTGTGCTAACTTTTTCTAAGCCACTACTTTGAAAATGTTTGGAGGAACAAAATACAGGAGAAATTCTAGGCAGAACAATTTGTAATTCAAAATACCTAGAAAATAGTTTTAAAAAAAGTACTGTTCTACTTTTTTGTGTCCATAGCATTTTAGTTTTATATGGAATTCATACAGTATTAAATTAAATAACTTCATGTATTTATTAAGTTTGAAAAGCAGTTTAATTTTTTTTCTTAAGAAGTATGAGAACATTTTTTTAATTTAGATTCGGCTAAAATTATCTGTCATATGCAGATGATTATGCAATATCTGCCAGCATCCTACCCTAAGACAGTTTTACCAGATGGTCAAGCGTGTTTCATGTGGCACTTGTTTAAATGCAACTATATCTAATTTTTCCTGTAATTATTAACATCATCTTGCATCTAAGGACTTGATCTGCTAGACTATTTCTGCCACATTTTGTAGTTCAAAGATGGTGTTTCAACCTTTGTAGTTGGCAGGACAAGTATTTTGCTTTAATATCTAAGAGATCTATATTATCATGTCGAAATTTATACTAGGAATAACAAATATTTTATCCAGTGCTGATTATGTTGTTTATAAAGAAAAAAAGGCTTGTTATTTAATTTATGTGTCTCCAAACAAGATGAGACCATGGCACTGAGATTTACTCAACTGATTCTGAGTAATGAAGCAGAAATTTGAGCTACATGTGGCAGAAACAAAGTCTCTTAACGATGCATTTGCTTGAATAAAGCCCTAAATTAGGGATGCAGGCAGGCTTGCATTCACATCGGTGATGGAAGATGATAATCAAACAAGATCTTCACTGGGGGATGGACAAATCCACAGTTTTATAACATGATTATTATTCCACATGTACACTCGGTACTGTGCTGTTCTCCCTGGTCCTTTGCTCTTTAAATTTTTGCTTGCTGCAGTTTCCCTGGGATCATCCTATAGAATATTCTGGAGTTTGAGCTGATTCTTCTGCTGTACTTTTCTACAGACATCCTGGTTCAAGGTTAAACTATGATCTCTGCAGTGAAATCTAGTTTAGCATGTAGATAAAAACCCAGTCCCATGGGTAGTTAAAACTCAGTGCCATGGATAGTTAAGTCAGCCTTTGGGTGACCAACACACATCCCAAAATTTGCGATTTTAAAGTTTATTTCTGAGCTTCAGGCTGTGATTTTGTCATAGGTACCATGGTTGGCAGTTTCTCATTTTTTATTGGGCATAAAAAGTAATAATATGGGGCTGTTATTAGCTACAGAATAAAGCTCTGTTAGCACTCATTTTTTATGTTAAATCCAAGTGCTGCATTGATTTTGCAGTAGGAAGACATGCAAGTCAGAAATGCAGTAAACAATGAGCCATCAACAAAGCATTGACTCAGGGTGTGAAAGAGAATTGCAGAGTTCCAATCAGAAACAACAGAAGGAAGGACATAAAAGAAGACAGTAGAAAGAGAAAGCAAGAATAAATATAAGTAAAATAATATTGAAAACACCTTCAGTCACTGAGAGGATTTTTACTGCATTCACTGTTTGCTATGGGGATCATCCTGTGTATTTCAGTACCAGAGAGCAGGAGCTGGATGGCTTGGCCTGTATTTTTAGGATACTTCCAAGACAAGCAGTAAATACACCCCTGAGTGTGCCTGTAGCTCAGTTAATGGCCATAATCGACAGCAGTTCCAGCCTGACGCCCTGCTGTGCACAAAAGGAGCTGACCCTTTAACCATCAACACTCGAGCACAAAGCTCATGTAGCAGCAAGGGGAGGAAAGTTTAAATTGTCAGCGAGATGAGGTGCAGCCCAACCCGTCCGTGTAGCACTGGGTCAGGCAGGATGAAATTCACATCCCTTGCAGGGAACTGTGCCTCAGAATCTACTGGTTAGTAGCACTGAATTTATAGTAAAACATAAAATTCAAGTGACAGAAAAATAACTGAATAAATAAATAAAATAATATTTTTCAGCATGGTTCTTGTAGACAACAGCACTTGTGAAAGATGTTTTAGCTGTGTAATTTATTCCTGGATAATTGTGATTGACACCTATGGGTGAAAAAATGCTTTAGGAACAGCTCTGACTCTTGGCTAAGCGCAGTATTTGGATGCCCAGGTTTAAACATAGATGTTTGTGATTCCATTTAATACTTTAAGAAGAAAACGTAAAGCTGTCATGAGGCATTAATTATAGAACCTATTATGTCTTAATTTTTATGAGAGTGAGACTGTCCAGTTGTCCAGGGGCCAGAATCCCAAGACCCAGGTGAGGAGAGAGAGTTTTCATGGGTTTCACCTGGTGAACTACTCTCAGTTTGCTTTTGTAGAATTCCATCTTGCCTTGAGACACACATTTTGTGCAGTAAAACCCTTGTTATCAAATGCATTTTTGAGGCTGAAGGATAAGTAGGATAAGTTTTTCTTTTACCCAGGCAAGTTGTTCTTGGCATCTGGCTTATGGTTTTTTTTTTTTTTTTTAATACATTGCAGTGCAAAATTGTACAGCCTGTTGCATGCTTACTAAAACCCCTTTATTTTACAGGTTTCCCCAAATTCTCTGTAGTTTTGCCATTGTTTTTCACGACCATAGCATTCTACACTTATAATATCTAAACAAAAACACTAGGATGGGGTATCAGGAAATTCTGGAAGGACTGTAACGTATCAGGATTGATCCAGCAGTGATTTGCATCCACCAGGGGGTGAGTTAGGATGTTGTGTGGGCAGGAATAATCTGAGGGATGGGTGCACTCTGCATGTCTGCTGGCAAGAGGTGGGATTTCTGTTCCCCAGTGGCTCACTGTTGCTTTCATTTTCTTAATAAAGCTCCATATTAAATTAAATTAAATCCTCTTATGTTGCAGGTATTTCAAAAGATGGGCTGTACTCTGCTACAGATGCTGGTCATAAATCAAAATACTGATTTATGGAAGTGGTAATAATGATGGAATATTCCATCCTCTCTTTGTTGGTTTTTCTAATTATTTTAGGACTTTAGAACTGATTTGTGGTTGGAGCTTTTAACCATCCCATCTCCAGCACTAGGAGCTGGTGTGGTGGTGAGCAGGCAGCATGCAGGGGTAAAGATAAGCTGTGCTTTTCAGGATGGCACAAACAAGCACCAAGAATGCTTTTATTTCAATAGATCCCCTTGCTGGTGGTCGTGGCTGTCTGTAACAAAGGACGTGCAGGGGCTGGTGATTACACCAGGGATGTTCCTGCACTGCTGAGCAGCACAGGGTCAGCACTGAGTGTTGGAACCAGGTTGTTCCTGGCCTAGAGAAAGGATTGGAGCTCTCCTAGCAGCTAAAAAGTATAGAGACAAAAGTTCTGCTGAACTATGGAAGAGGCTGAAGGAAAGTAACCGGAATGTTTGAGTGAATTGCCAGGCACCTCTTTGCCTGCATTGTAGAGATGGTCATTAATGTCAGATAACCATTACTGAGATCATGTATTCAAGGGAAAATAATGAGCTGGTTTTCAATAATTCAAATATTTCTCTTTTCCAGCCATTGCTTTTCTTCCACCTTTTTTGTGTACACGGGCTTTTCCTCTTTAACCCATCTGATCTTTTACTTGGAAGAACTGAATAAATGTAGGTGTTCATCCTTTCTTCTAACAGACAATTGTGTGAAACCTGAAGCTCTGCAGAGATTTCAAGGAATAGGTGTCATTTGTTGTGGACACACTCCTCTGTAAATCTGTAGCCTCTCTTGCTTTTTGTAGCATATTACTCATTTTTATTTTTCCTTCCTTCCCCCCACTCAGCCCTCTGGGTTTTTTTTCCCTCTCTTTTCTTCCCTTTTCTTTTTGACTTTTTTTCCTTCTCCCCTCTCCCTTTTTGCTTTCCAGCTTCAGTCATTTCAGAACATGTTGTTATGGATCCCTTTTATTCTCATGTCAGCGTTTCAACCCTCTTCAAAGATCCCATCAGCCAAAACCAGATTCTGTACTCACACATAAACCCCCACCCAAATTCTCTGATGTTGTCATGAAGGGCTCAGACACATTTTTCCTTCTGGGAAGAAGGAGAGAAGTGGGAAGGGGAGGAGAGGGTTGCTGCTAGAGAGTCTCTTAATTTCATCCATCTTAAAACTGATATTTTGTCTACATTGCCACTGCAACCCCACTTCTGGGCTCTCTCAGCCAGTTCTTGTTTTCTTTCACCACTTTGCTATCTACCTGCACAGAGTTTCCTGCTCTGTCAGGAAATAAGTAGTTTACTCCATAAATTCCACTGCAGGAGAATTTATTTTTTTCTCCCCTTTTTTTTTTTTTTTTTTTTTGCTTCTATTGCACCTTTCATGCCATTGCTTCATCCTTAAGTGGTGCTTTATGTCAGATGAGGGACAGATATTTGTCTGAAAAATGGAACCCCCCCCTCAGCCATGAAACAGTCCTGGGCTCATTACTCTGTGGAAGGAAAGCTCAACAAAAGCTGGGGTGAGCAAGAGCTGCTCAATGACAGAAACAAAACATAACTTCCAGTGTATTTGTCTTGGAGTAAAAGTAATGTATGCCCTCTATTGAGCAGGTAACCTATCGATTACAGCACAGCCAGAGCACTCTCAAATCCCTACCAGCCTTTCCCTCTAATGGATATTAATGTCTCCAGCTTTGCTCATGTTGCTTTGGAGAAATATTAAGGGTTACAGCCAATGTAAAAAGAGCTGTTCAACAGTTCTGGTATCTTCTGACTTTAAGAGCCACTTAATCAACTTTGTAGTTGTCTAAGGATACTGATTAATTTGCATTTGTGTTATGTAATTTAAAGATAAAATGATTCATGTTTCATCTATTAAAAAAAAAATATTCTGCAGAGGCTTCCTTCTACTGTCTGAAGAGAGATTACATAAAGAAATGTGCTACTGAGTGCATTTATCAACTAGAAAAAGGCTCCCCTTTTATCTGAGTAGCTTTTCTAAGTGTCTCTGTTTCCTTTTCCCACTGTGTTTTATATAAATTCGTGAACATCAGGAATATGATTTCTGACATATCACTGGGGACAGATCTGGAGGGATGAACACTGTTGCCCTTGCACATCAGTGGAAGGCTGGGGATGTCGAGCCTTTACCAAGGCAGCTGTTCCCAAAATGTTCAATCATTGTTAAATAAGCTAACAAATAGGAATTGTTGAAAACAGAGCAGGTATCTCATCTCTGCATTGTTCAGTTTGATTTCTCTTGTGAATCTACTGTAGGGTAGTTTTTCAGTTACTACAGCATTATAAATATTGATTAATGTACAAATTTCCTGCAAACATACACATGTAAGTACATATATATTAAGAGGTCATATCATAAATAGATATAAAAGAAACCTGTTGCAGTACATTTCAGCTTCTTATATTACCAAAGTTAAGTGAAAAAGGTTAAATGTTCTTTGCATCTGATTATCTGTTGTTAAAAATGAAAAAAGATTTAATTACTCAGGGTTTTATATTAATGTTTAATAGACAATCTTTCACCTGAATACCATTTTACACCCAGGACAGAGCTCTGTCTCAGTTTGCATTGCTTCTGCTGGTAGACTTAGTTGATCGAGAAAGTTTTTTGGATAAAACCCTCTGGTTTCCTCCCAATTTATTTTGGTAGTTTGGGGTTTTTTTTAATTATTTTTTGGCCCCCAGAGTTCCAGCCCCCTCCCTGTCTTTTTACTTCTTTTTTTACTTCTTCTCTGCCTACTTGTGCTCCCCCAGAAAACTTTTCTGTGCCAGGTCTTGGCACAGCCCATGTCTCTGCGGAGGTTCAGGGAGAGTTTTGCTTTCCAGCTTCTGAACAATGATCAAAGCTGTCACATCACTCAGTTCTATTTCATCCATGTGAAATTTCTTCCTAACTCTCACAATTCTTTTATCTTGTTTTCTACTACCAGCAGCTCCAAAAGTCAGATTCATTCTATGAATATGCATAAAATTTGTGTTTGGCTGCTCCCTTCTATATCAGGACTGTTCTCCATCCTCGTTTCAAGCCCTGCAGAAGTTTGGAAGTCAGGGGAAGTTTGAAGTTATTTTATGCAGAGGCTGAGGGATGTTTGTGTATGCAGTACAGGGATGTTTGTGGCTGGCTGAAGAGTTTTCTTTACCTTTTTCCATTCTGAAACTGCTCCTCAGTGATTTCCTCCCCTCAGTGCCTCCACAGCAGCGCAGAGTCCGGGCATTCTTCAAGTTTTGTGTCTCTGTGCTTTCTCTTTATCTCTGCTTTGGCTGTAAAGTTATGCTTTTTAATCTTTTATAGCTATCTGGGTCTTTTAAAACCATTTTAATGTCATTCTCACCACCACACAGAATAAGTCCAGTTTTAGTATTTCTCAATTAGATTATTTTTGGCTGGTTTTTGAATTCTAGTAAAACAGAGGTTTAATTGGGTTGATACAGTGCCAAAATTTATGTTATTTTTCAGCAACTTGTTTTTATTTATAAAATAAGTTGTTGTAACTTCAAGCAATGTGATTCCATAATACTGAAAGCTAATCAGCTGTGTGGTGTGTTGAGTGTGCATGGAAAGAAGAAAGAATTTCATTATTTGATGTTTAGTCTGCAAGCGTAAAGCCAGAGGCCAAACAGTTGGAAGAAAAATTTTCTAAAACCAGGTTATTTTATTAACTCACAGCTAGTGTGCAGGGGTTTGATTAGAGTTAAACCTCAGAATCATGGAATCACAGGATGGTGTTGGGTGGAAGGGACATTTAGGGTCTTGTTCCATCCCCTGCCATGGCAGGGACACCTCCCACTGTCCCAGGCTGCTCCCAGCCCTGCCCAGCCTGGCCTTGGGCACTGCCAGGGATCCAGGGGCAGCCACAGCTGCTCTGGGCACCCTGTGCCAGGGCCTGCCCACCCTCACAGGGAACAATTTCCAATTCCCAATATCCCATCCATCCCTGCCCTCTGGCACTGGGAGCCATTCCCTGTGTCCTGTCACACCATGCCCTTGTCAGAGCCTCTCCAGCTCTCTTACAGGCACTGGAAAGCTGCTTTAAGTTCTCCCCACAGTTCTGTCATAATTTGGAAGTTGTGGTTCTGCCAGAGCCATGCCTGTGTGTGTGACACCAAACGTGACAGAAAAAGCCATTTGGGTGTGACAGTGTTCACAGGGGTTTGGATGAGGGAAGAGATGAGGATCTGACTCCATGTTTCAGAAGGCTGATTTATTATTTTATGATATATATTAAATTAAAAATATACTAAAAGAATATAAGAAAGGATTTCATCAGAAGACTAGCTAAGAATAGAAAAACAAAGAATGATAACAAAGGGTTGTGTCTTGGCTCTCTGTCTGAGCCAGCTGACTTTGATTGGCCATTAATTAAAAACATCCAACATGAGACCAATCACAGATGCACCTGTTGCATTTCAGCAGCAGATAATCATTGTTTACATTTTGTTCCTGAGGCCTCTCGGCTTCTCAAGAGGAAAAATCCTAATGAAAGGATTTTCCATAAAAGATGTCTGCAACAACATGAGGGTTGGAATGTCTGGAACAGAAGGGGAAGGGCTGTGAGGGCTTGCTTAGGCTGGCTCAGTAACACACTGTGTGCTGAACCTATGGATGAAAATTCCAATTCTTTCCCATTAATGCCCTGTCCATTGTCATTACAGGACGCCCTGAGCTTTCTCACATAGTGCGTTGGGGTTTGGTGAGTGACACTGCTTTTCTCAGAATATTGCTCCCACCCTTGCCTGCTGAATGCAATCCACAAGCTGTGGGTGTCAGTCTGGAGGGAAAAAAAAATTAAAAAAAAGTGTCTGAGCAGCAACATTTGTCTCCTTGATGTTTAAAAAAAAGGCACTTGGGGTAGTGGCTCTCGGTTCAGTTCTCACTTTTATCCTGCACTTAAACTTCTGATTAAGGTCATGCAGGACACCTTGTCATCTTTGCACCACTTAGCTTGACTTTTATCTGATGCTGGAGAACTCGCTAAGTTGTCTTTGAAGAATAATGTTCTGGGGAAAATGGATCTAAATGGATGTATTGGGTAAAATAAATTCACCTGCAGGCCTGTGCAAAAGCACTGTAAATCTTGCCGTGACCCTGTTCACTAAGGAGGTTTGTTGATAGCATTATATTAAATCAGGAGCAGCAGAGGAAGCTATAGAGATATTCAGCAGTAACTGAAGAGGGAGAATTGCACGGCTTGTGGGATTACAGAATATGGAATTTTGTACTTCCAGGTCATTACTTTGAATTCAAATACACTCCTGGTAGTAATAAAAATCTGTTACCAGATGACAGCTCTCCAGTTTCATGTATGAAACGAGCTGAGGTTTTCTCGGCACCTGGTAATGGGCAGATGCCTGCTGCAGAAAGAGTGTCACAGCTGACACTATCAGCTACTCCTTTTGACATCTCAGGGGGTGGGCAGCAGATAAATATCTCATTGCACACTCACCTCTTTGACCTTAGATTAGATTCTCCTCTGGTGTTCAGCAGGGAGCTGTGTGCAGGGAAAAGTTTGAGGGATAACGGATCTCCCTCCTTTATACAGCATTGTTGAACAATGAACAGGAGGTAAAAATTGAGGGCAATTTCCAAATTATTGCTCATAAATTAAAGACTAGGTGTTATTCCTTATTTCATGAGGCAGCAAACAGGGTTTCAACAAGGGAGGCATCTGAAAGGAGGTGTAATTAATAAGTATTTTGGCCTAGGCTAGCATTACTCTTTCTCCCTTATTCTCTGGGGCTTACCATTGTTGACACCACTGAATAAGAAAGCTAATTTATTCTGGATGTGTAGGTGTTACAGAATATAGCTGCTTTTGAAGGGAAGATGTGGTGTACTTAACATGTCTGATTTAAAGACAGTCGTCCTTTGGTGCCTGCAGAAGAGAATTCAGTGACAAGTCCCTGTGACTGCTGTGTGACTCACAAAGTGGGAAGTCCTACAGGAGCTCCCAAAAGTGGCTTTTCTCTCCCGAAAACAAATCATGTCTCTCATGCCTTCTCCAGGGTTTGTTTTGCTCTCAGTGTGAGCAGTTTGATCTGAAGCTCTTGTTACCACAGGAATAAATGCAGAAAGCAGCCCCTGATGATTGCTGAGGCAGAGGCCACTGAGAAAATCCTCATCTGTCCCTGGATAAGTGTGATTGCTGATAACCCAGCTGCCATGGGAAAGGGAAATGTGGATTTACACAAGATCCCGTGCACATGGGGATGTGTCACACACATATTTTCTGAAAAATCCTTTTGCCAGGACCCTTTCTCCTGAGAAGCTGAGAAGCTTCAGCTTCTCCATGTTTTGCTGGTTTGGAGTGTGATTTGGAGAACTGTTTACCCAGCATGTGAAATTGTTTTTACTTGATGACCAATGACAGCCACCTGTCTCGAGGCTGTGAGCAGTCACAAGATTTTATTATTCATTCCATTGCTCTCCTTGCTAGCCTTCTGATGAAATCCTTTCTTCTATTCTTTGGTATAGTTTTAATATATAATTTTATTTTAATATATTAAATATATATTAAAATAAAATTATATATAATATTGTATCATTTAATAAATGATATATTTATAAATGTATCTATAATACATTATTTATATATATATATATATATATATATATATATACATATATAATAAATATAGATACATATATAATAAAATAGTAAATCAGCCTTCCGAAACACGGCGTCAAGGTTCTCATCTCTCTCCTCATCCTGGGACCCCTGCAAACACCACCCAGGGATGTGCAAGCAGAGGAGGAGGAGCAGGAGCAGCTTCTGGTGGTGACAGGAGGGCTGCAGGTGCAAACATCCCTGTGCCAACCCATGGGGCAGCATTTCCACCTGCAGCCCTTGTGCCAGCTCGTGGCTGGCTTGGAGGTGCTCTGCAGCCACTTGCCCGTGGCTCACCATCAAGCAGAGAGAGGGCAGATGTCCCTTCAAGCCCAACAAACTGCTCTTGGTGGTTGGAAATAATTCAGATACTGGTTATGAAGTAACAGATTGCACTGGGTGCATACACTGCCTTTTGCTGGAGGCATTGCTAGCGCAGGGGATTTGAGGATGTAAAGAAGAGAAACCCATAGAAAGCCCCCTGCATTTCTCTAGGAGTTTGAAAGAGAAACAATATTATTTTCCTTTGCTCATGATCTTGATGTTCACCTTAAATTGGAAGTGCATTATACTTTTTTCTGGATCAGATCTTAAATAGGCTTGAGAGAAGTAACTTTCCTTCTGCCACTCTTACTGTATAACCTGTTATATACAGCATTTTTAATAAATGTAGTAATTTGTAAACAGTTATGAAAATGAACATATCTCATTGCACAGTCACCTCTTTGACCTTAGATTAGATTCTTTTCTGGTATAATGTTAATTGCCCTGAAGGCACCAAGGTTAGGCAAGATTTCCAGTGCTATGTGGTTTTGTGTTTTCTGCTTGGAATTGTGGTATTATTATGAGAAGCTTTAAATAGCAATGCTGATAGATTTTTTAGCATTGGAGCCAATAAAATCAGATTTGGCATGGAGCAGCAATCCTAATGCTGATGAGCATGGCAAACATGCCCAGCTCCCACCTGGGGACAGTTGACACAGATGGCAGAATGGATTTTACCATGTGCTATATGTCTTATTAATTGCTGTGCCCATTACTGTGAACTCCAGAGCCTTCTCCTCTGTTCCACTGCTGTGGACAGTTTGTCTGGTGTATGTTTACTGCAAACTATCACGTTTGTCTCTTTATTTTGTGGATATGATTTTCTCTTCTCTCTCTCTTTCCTCTCACTCTCCTTCCATCCCCCTGGACTTATTCATGTGATTTGTTTTGGGAAAGAAGATCAAATCCCACCCATTTCAGAGCTGGTTTAGCATTCTAAGCAGAGAATATTTGGAGTGACACTCTAAAAACAGGTGAAGTGCATGTGAGATTGCTTAGCAATGTTTGTACCCGTGGAATATGGGCAATTGTACCTTTGAGTCCACTCTTTCAGGTTTGTAAAGATTTGGATGACCAGAGATGCTGTGTGATGCGATTCCTTGGGGTGAGCTGCTGCAAAACCATTAAAATCATTGTGTGGAAAAGCAGCTGGACAGAACTCACTGAAATCCCCAAACTGTGAACTCTGGAGGGACTCTGCCCCTGTTGCTGCCTGCTGTGAGCCAGACAAAGAAAGCCTTGAAACTGAGTGCAGCACTGCATAAAGAATTCTGAGTAAAGTGAGGATATTAAACCAAGATATGAAACAAAAAGCACAAATTTGATACATTTTTGACAATTTTTAAAATCTGATAGCAACAAATAATGTGTTAATTGCTATATTTTCTGGTCTGACAGCACTATAAGCAGCCAGTGGGTAGCATAGGTACCCTCTGGAGAACAGGGTGAGTTAATGTTTTCTCCCTCCTGGGCTTGTCCTAACTAGCTGGTGCCCTGCTCTGGGGAAGTTCATGGAGTTGTTATTGCCCCTCAGCAGCATTGTCCCTTACATCTCAAACTGAGCCAGTGTCAGGTTTGCTGTGGTGGCAAAAGTGACTTGTAATCAAACCCTCTCTCTGGTGAGACTTCGCTGAGCAGTGGTTATGCTTGGAGGCTTGGAATTTAGGTGGGCTGACTCTGGGGGCTTCCGAGGAGTCAGAGAAGTCCTGGAAGTGTGACAATTAAATTAGGACATGAAATCTTTTACAAAACCATAAAACCTTTGTGAGCCATGTCCAGGGTACAAACCCCTTGGCTGTGCTGGCCCCCAGCAGCAGCTCACAGGGAGGATGTTCAGCACATTTCACCTTCCACCTCACACATTTCACCCGTGCCACTGCTGCTCTGGGTTTCACTGCTGCATTCAGCATTGGCAAAAGTCATGTTTTTAACAATTACAGGCATATCTGTTAAATCCATGGTGCAGGAGGAACTGCAGCATGGAAAATAACCTTATTACAAGGCAATTACTGTGAAATGTTGTTCTTCCCTTGCAAGCACAACATAAACACACTAATTGCTAAAAGTTTTTGTCATTTGTACTAAATAGCTGTTCTTCAATTATTTAAGAGTTTCAACATAAAAACAGCAAAAAAATAACCCCAAATGTTACCAAAATAGCCTTACCTCACATCTTTGTTACTAACACTTTGCATTTCACTTTTCATTCCAGCTTTCACAACATTAGACTGTGGTACAATTATGAATTTTAAGAAATACATAATGATTTTTGACATATTTTTCTCCCCCCATTCTTTTCTGTTAGAGGATGGCACAGGTTCAACTATCAAAACATTTGAATTACAAGATGTGGATGAGCTAATCAATAGTCCATTCTTTTTTGTTTGCTTTTTATATTCATTTTTTATATTCATTCTGTGATCACTCCAAGATCACAGAGTCCAATGCCCACCTTTTGTTTCACAGACATCACATTATTTTGCTGTGTGTTGGTTTGTTCCTATTCATGTGCAAGGTTCTTTTGTGTTGTTTTGTTTTGTTTTTTAAAGAACCTTGAGCCTGAAGTAGTTGTAAACCAGAGTTAGAACTATTCCTTTCCTCATTTAAGAAATGGCTAGAAGGTGTGTGGTGGTAAGCTAAATCTTGAGTTAGTTTATTCCATTTTATAAAGGCTTTTATTGCAATACAATACACATTTTGTTCTTTAATCCCAGGAGAATTGTATGTGTTGTACCAGGTTATAAGGTTTAAATTCTGTTTCCCAGCACTTAAAGTAATGTGATGAATATTAAGGCAATAAATTACAGGCAACCAGAATATTCATAATTTGGTGGGGTGGGAGGTGGAATTAATTCAGAAAACCAGTTGAGTTTTACAGAAACATGAGTTTTGCTAGATACTCCAGGAGTGTCTGCTATGGAAACTGGTCTAGCTGTGGTTTAATCAGGGTTTGAATCAGGTCCCACTGAGATTAGAAGCAAAAAGAAAAAACAAAATCAATATTTGTTTTGTTACTGCTTATTATTTTCATTCTGAATAATTTCAGAAAAATATTAATTTCTTAACAAATGTTATTCCAGAGGTGCAGAAAGACTAAATTGTTTCTTCAGCTACGGAGAGCAGATTTGAATTCCTGGCCTTAACAGGTGGTTCAGAAGAATCCTGTGTCTTAAGTATGTTTCTCAATATATTTTGATTATAAATCTGCCATTGCTCCCTATAGAGAGGGATCTGCTGCACATCCTGACATGAGCTGGGGCTGGTTCCAGTGAAAGTGAAATACTGTAGAATTATATTTCTAATTGAAGATATTACCATAGCAGAAGTCTAACCAAAATATGTGACATATTTATAAGATGTCTTCAATCCACCTGTGCTTGTTTAAGGATAATTTGATGAAACAAGGTAAACCCTTCCATTCCTCATTTTCATCTCTCTTCTTTTGACAATTTGTTGATCCACAAAGCTTTTAAAGATGCATGTTTGCATTTATTTCAGTTTTAAAATCAAAAGAGTAGCATTAGAGAAGTTCAGGTTGTGAGTATCAGGTTTAAAAACATGAATTGTTTTCCTTTTTTAACACCTTCACACGTGGACTTTCTATGCACATTCTGGCAAGAGAAATTCAAACCCAACATGTAAAAGACAAAACCCAATTTACCTCCAGCTCTGGGCTGTTTGTTTCATGTATGACATGGCTTTAAGGCTGTACCAGAAAGTGTGGGAAAGGCATCAGTTCTGGAAGTTTCTAAAGTAATCCCATCCTGATGAGGAGTTGCTTTTACCTGGAAATGGAGCCGTTATTTCAGTGATTCCTTTTTTCTCTAGTGCTGTCTGAGGGCTTTACAATTTCTCATTTGCCTCTCAAAGACTTGTTTTGCTTGGCCCTCAGTGCTGCACTTTAATATTTTCTGAATGATAGAATTCTGTCAAAGCCCTTCATTGTTTTAATTTGAGATCTGGTGGATTTGCTGGGCCAGGGAGCTTCTCTCACCTGGCAGTGGGTGGGTGTGAGAGGGTCCAAGAAATCAGTAATAACTGCACAGTGGGATTGGATTGAAGGACATTTAATACTGCTCACAAATGGGCTGATTTTCCCAGTTCATGGGAAAATCAGCACCAGCGGGACAAATAGAAATCAGAGTACCTGAATAGGGCTTCTCTTACAGTCCAATACAAAATTACAAGGGTTAAATTCACCATTGTGGCAGTGGAAGGACGTGGCTGATGACAGAGTGCATAGAGGAAAGCCAAAGCCATGGAACAGCCATCTCCATCAGAGCAAATTTACTGTTTGCTCATGGAGAGAGATCATTTGTTTGATTAATAATAACTCAGGGACACAGCTGAGGTGCTGCATACACAGAATATCTCACTCACAGTGAAGCAATAAGAAAAAGGCATTTTAGAAGAGAGCTGTTTTGGAAACAGGCAAGTGACAATGATTGCCTGCTTACAAAACCTGAATAAATACTTGAGAACCTCTGAGCCACGAGTGAATGTGATTTACATGCTCCATGTTTCCCAGTAAGCTTCTGATTGCTGGTGCTTTCACTGCTTGTCAAAATGTAAATGTTCGTCTTTTAAATGATGGCAGTTTGAAATCCTAAATCAGTTGTGAGTTAGGGTGCTGCTTTGGGTTTGGTTTATTATTTTGTTTGTTTTTTCTAAGGTATGATTTATATGATGGCAGAAAGAGCACAGCGCAAGTAGCAAACTAACAGATTTAACTTAAATTGAAGTTGAACATAGAGAAATCAGTCACACATTAGGAGACATCTTTAGGTTAATCAAGAAGAGAACTTAATTTTGTAGTTGTGTATGTGATGTTGGCTCGCAGTTTCAGTGTGTTCCTAAATGTAGGGGACAGCCATGAGAATTACATGGATATTTGAGCTCAGCATGCCTATTGTCCACGTGGGATCACAGTGCATTTGTTCATCTCCTTCAGCACTTTCCAAACCAATCCACAGGAATATTACACAGAGTGAAAGAGATCAATTCAGGTGGGCTTTGCCTTTCTTTCAAGGCAAGGGGAGGTGTTGGGTGTTGCTTATATTTTGAGATTAGCTGATAACATGCCTAGAAGAGAACAAACAGCATTCCCATGGCTAGCAGGGGCCATGCTGAGTATTTAATACTCTGTATGATCTCTAATCCATTCTCCAATAGTTTTTTGACCATTCAGATTTGTAGAGTAATTCCTAAAGGATGCTTGGGTATTTCATGGCAGAGAGCTGTGCCAGTGCTGACAGAAAGGTTTTTCTTCCTCTTTGTGATGCCAGCTTTCCAGCTGCATTTTCTATAGGGGAACATACTCTTATATCTCCAAAGCATTTTTATAAAGACATTTATGAGGTTCTAGAATAATTCCTATGATACAGCAGTGCTGGTTGAGGAAAAGCTCCTCCTGGGAAGATGCTTTGTTGAAATTGGGGTCCTGTGTTCTCATTATTAACTCAAGCCTTCACAACATTTAAAAGTATTTATAGTGGGCAGAGCAGAAAAAAAGAAGTAAAAAAGGGTAATAAATAGAGAAACCTTCATAATTTGCTCATTCTGAGGCTGGAATGTTATTAAATCACTGAGCTAATTTAACTGCAGTTGGGAAAAAGAACCTCAAGAGTTCCCTGAACTTTCCCTCAGTGCTTGGAACCAACAGGTTTGAGATTAATGGCCCAAACCTGTTTCGAGTACAAAGTGTCAGACTGTTTCTTCCTTTGGTGATTGATTAAAACAAACAAACAAAAAATGCCTCATAACTGAAGGTTTTCAGTTTCAAATCTGAGTTTTTGAAACAACAGTGGTATTTGTGGCCCTTGGTAGCTTAAAGGAGTGTTCTCTACTTTGCTTTTTAAAAAGCATAATCTGATTTTGAAAATCAGTTGAGAAATACTCTGACTGAGTTTAAGTATTCTCCTAAATTCACTTCTGGACTTAGCAATTAGAATTTAATGTGACACGAATGTATTTGCATGCATGCTTTCACACACAGAATGAAAACATCTCCATAAATTAAGAGTCCTGGTAAATCCCATGGTAACTTGACAGAATGGAGGGGGAAAAGACATTTAAAAAAAAAATCTCTTAAAAGCTCAGATTTTCAAATTGCTTTTTTTATGTAGGATACATGTTGGTTTTTACAGAAGCTGATTTTTTTGCTGTTGAGTGTTTAAGAAATGATGGAAAAAAAATTATTTACAGTGTTGTTCTCATAAACCCAGTCTTTTATGAGCTTGATATCATCCTGTGATAAATACTGAGCACAAATAATCCTGCAGCTGCAGTTCCTTGTTACCCCTCCTAATTGTGCATGGTTTGTGATATGTAAGATTAGATTTATAGTGGGCTGTATTCACAAGGCTTCCACACCAGCTTCCCCACCCCTCTCCTGAGGTGTCTTTTGTCTGTGTAGGTGTGCTTGGTTTGTGAAAAGCATTGGAGAAACATCACGTGTATTGAGGTGGTGTTCTTGTGAAAGCTGAGAAGGGGCTCATCCTGGATGGTGGCTGTACTGGGCAGGTCAGGCAAGAGAACAACCTTTTCTGATGGTTTGACAGGGCTGTCTTGGGTTTCTGTTTGTGTTTTGGGCACGTGTTGGCTGTGTTAGAGGCAGTGAGGGCTGCTGTTGTTGCCATCACGGTTCATGGGTGCAGCTCGTTTTGTGGAGATAATCAAAACTCCACGACTTTTGTGCAAGGTATAAAGCTGGTATGTTTATTACAGCACTGGACACATGTGGGAATCGTTCCCCTAAAATGACATGCTCTGGGAACTTCAGGTCCCTTTTTATCCCCCCTCTCAGATACATATACATACAATTTCACAATCAGTTCATACATATTCATTTTTACGAATTTTGCGTGACGTTTGCCGCTAGTTCTTCTTCATCTGAAAGAATTCCTAGGTCAGGTTGACCTGCTCTCACAGCAGTCTGTCTGTATCACCCTCTGTCTCCCCATCCTTGTCTCTGTCCTTCACTGAAGCAGTTTCTCTGAGCTGAAGTTTTGCAGTCAGGCTAAATAGCTCTGTTGTCTAACCACAAACTCAACTCAAAAATGTACATTTCACCTAAATCAAAATAGATTTCTAGAAAATTGCTTGGGCGATGCTTGGGCTTTGTCAGCTGCTCTGGGTGTCCCTGCCAGGCTGGAGACCCCTCGTTGGGATGGAAGGGATGGAATGGTGCCCAGATGTGAGGGAACAGCAGCCCTGGCAGAGCAAGAGGGGCTGCACTGCTGGGGAATTGGGGAACTGCTCTGAAATTCCCTGCAGGACTCCAGCCTGGGGCTGTGCCCTCCTGACACCCCTGGGAAGGGCTCAGGCTCACCCACTGCCATTGTGGAGCTACACTGAGCTCCCTGAAGCTCCTCTGACCCCTCAATCTGCATGGGGGCATGAGCTGGGGTTCTTTGCCACAGTTTCACCACGGTTCATCCCAACAAGAGCGTGTCATGTCAGGAAACGGAGGAGGAAAGTCACTGTGTAATTCATGAGGTGTAACTTTTAATTATTGCAGTGACCTTTCCAGTTGTCCTTGTCTTTCTGCTTATCCATTGAACTGTGCATTAGGCTCCCTGACTGGAAAGCAAATGATTCTCAGCCTTGTGGGAGAGCAGGGATCCTGGAGAAGGTTCCAGCACTGCTGCCCTGGCCAGTGCTGAGCATGTTCCTCAGTCAGGACAGAACTTGGAGTGGGACGAACATTACAACACCTCAAACCCCATTGCCCCACAGGGTTAATGTTCTAAATGGGGTTTTAGTGTGTTCTCATAGAGGCTTTTTGATTTTATCCTTTCAGCTCCTCCAAAAAATTCCTCTTGTTGCCTTGAATGACTGTGGAATCTTGGTGCCATTATTGTATTAATCATCTAAATGCCTCTTTATCCCCCTCTGTTCATCCAGCTACAAATCTGTCCATGCAGGAGGTGGATCCTCCTGTGTTGCTGCACAGGAACAAGAGCTCTGGCAGGCATTTTGTCATGTAGTGTGTGAGCTGGCACAGAGCTGTGGGTGGGTCACAAAGGCTGAATTTGTTTTCATTCTGTTGCAGACTGGAGGAGTCCCAGGGCAGCCCCTGGCCAGACACAGCCTGGTGGGCAGGCAGGTCCCACAGAGCAGGTCCTTGCTGGTGTCACCTGTGTCACACTCTGGGGCTCTTTACCCTGGGCTTTGATCTTTCCCACAGCAGAGCAGGGATCCCAAAGGAGTTGGAATGGTCTGTCCAGGCCTGTGTTATCTAAACACAGGTGTTCTACTTGTCAGGCACTCAAGACTGAGCAGCAATTAGGATGATAGATGTGTTCTACACCCCAGCTGCAAGTCACTTGGACATGCTTAAAATCCTCCTCACCTTTCCTCCATTTATTTTCCTACACCTATTAGAAGTGATTATGCAAAACACCTTTTTTTTCCTGCTCCTTTAGCAAATTCTTGTCTTGCATTTTCACCTCCAGTTTATCAAAAATGTGCCATGTGCAGAATGTCCCTTTATTAGATGTGTGAGGAGAAGAGCTGCCAGTGATTAGATTGTCTGCTCATCCTGTCTCTGCTGGTCCAGCATAACCAACATTTGCTTCCTGAACGTTAGCCAAAAATTATCTTCTCTCCAGCTGGATGGGGATGTTTCATCATCTTTAAAAACTGAGGTGACCATTATGTTGTTATTGTTAGGCAATTATTTCCTGTTCTCATACAAATTTACCCTCTGACCAGTTCTGGCCATGATGTATCTGGCAGAGAAGCCAGTGCAGACTAATCAAGCCTTGTGAGAGCTGCTGTTACCATAATGCAATTTGTCACCTCCCAGCCCTGCTGCCTTTGCCACTGCTCCTGCTCAGGAAATGCATCTGTTATCTTTATCAGGGCTTCCTACCCCTAACTGATTACTCTGCTGCAGAAGGAGAAAATCCTGGGGTTCCAGTGGCTGTCCCAGAGTGGGAGAGGAGCAGGGGCTGGTTTTGTGCTCCCCTTGCTCAGTGCTTGAGCTCTGGAGTTGGATCTCTGTGCCCCTGCTGCTGCCTGAGGCACAAAGAGGTGCAGGGAGAACTGAGCTGGTTTGGAGGATCAGGGCTGGTGCTGTATTAACCAGATAAATGCACAAAAAAGATGGAGCCAGACTCCCTGGAAGTGCAGTGGAAGTGTGAAATACCAAGCTGTGTTTGGTGTCAGGTACATACAGGCAATGTGTGTATTTGTGATTGTGAGATATGTAGAGACCAACCATGGGACAGTTATAAAGACAAATTCTAATAATAACTGAGGAAGTAAAGCATGGAAGAAGGCCTTTGAACCTATCTTTTGTTTGCAATTAACCTTAGTTGATTTAGGAGCATTGGAATTAAAGCATTAAGGATGTTGCTCTTTGCTTGTAGTTAAGCCTTACAGAATTTTGCAATAGTAACCTTTTGGAGTATAATTTTAGAATATTGCTTGTATCTTTGAAACTGTAGCTTTAGAATATATATAAAGGAAACATGCTTAACAAAACAGAGAAAAGCAGCTTGAGAAAGGAAGATGAACATCAACTCAAGGGTTTATGGTTTCGACCAAGGGAAGCTGGACATCACTGTTACGAGATTTATAGTCCTTGTAATTAAAAGGTGGGCCCACATCTGGAAGCTGGACTTCACCAGATGGGATTTGTGTTTTTTCTTTTGGAAACCAGACCAGCACCATCTGGGGATGCTCCTTTTGGGATACATCCTGAGAAAAACTAAATTACAACAATGTATAGAATTGGGATGTAAAAATTGGAATAGAAACTGCTGAGAAAGCTTTTGAGTACCCCTATAAATACCTGTAACCTCAACTATCAGTGTGCAGTTGGAGGGAAAACTTCCCCCACTGTACCCAGTGCTGTATTGCTCATACTTTACCATATTAATTAATAAATTGATTGCTGCTTGAATATTGGCCTAGTCAAGCTTCTCATTCATGACAGAAGGGTAATGGACACAGGCTGCAACACAGGAAATTCTTTCTAGAAATTAGAAAAACATTGTTAACAAAGAGATTACACAAACCCCAGAGCAAAGGTCTAGAGAGGCTGTGGAATCACTGGGTTTGGATGCCCTTGCTATGAATTTTTCAAAAAAGCCACTTTGCTTCTGCTCAGAAATATATCACGATTGATTTTCCCTGTAAACATTTGTATAGATATTTAAGTAGCTGTAAATAAGCATTTTATCTCAGCAGTAAGTTTATCAGAAATTATTTTAGAAACTAAATAGATGTGGGGAACAGAGGCTATTTGTTTGTCTTTTTTTGAAGCACCTGGAATGAGCACAGGGAGAGGTGGGACACTGACCTGGATGGGCACTGGTCTGAGCCAACACCTCAAACCACAGAGCTCTGTTCTGACTTGCTGAATGTGAAACTCTTCTGTGTTTACTGGTTCATTTCAGTGCCCTGCATTAGAATTCTATTTCTCACACAAGTTTACAAGTTTTATCTTGAAGTAGATTAGAAAGCTTTTCTCCCTCTTCCCACCCCTGTCCTCCTCCCAGCGTTGCTCCCTTACGTTACAAATGGTGTGACCAATACATGAGACTGTGTAGGGAAATCCCCCTTGGAAAATTCAGTTTTGTCTGCCCCCTTACCTGATGTGTAAAATGTATTTTGAACCCTAAAAACCTGATATTAATCTCACTCAGAGTTGTGAGTTTTAAAATGCCTATTTGTTCTGGTAACTTAGAGGGAAAAAGAAGGAAGCAGCTGGTTTTCCTTTTTTAATATTTCAGGTACTTTTGGTTTTAGATTTTTTTTAGCTTCTTCCATACTCTCCTGCTTCCCTCCTTTTCCATTTTGCAACTCTGTTATGCTGATAAAGATTTATAACATGTAAGCTTAATAGCACTAAACACTTGTTTAATTGGTAGAGATTTGGGAGGAGGCCCAGACTAATTAACACCAATTTCTACTCTATTGTCAGTGTTTAATGGATTTTAGGACCAGATCTTTTTGGAACTAAAGCTACACTGAAGGCATGTTGAAAATAGAAAATAAAATCATGTATGGCCACCTTGACAAACCATCTGTTCCTGGAATAATGCTTGGTTTTTATAAGTAACAAGACATATATGCAGTATAAACATTGAGTTTCCCTTTTGAAGCATTGTTTATATAGACATAAACCCTCCTGGAATTCTCCCCAAGTATATCCATACACCTCTAATTTCACTATTTCTTTTTCTTAAGAATTGAGTATTTAGTGAATAATAAGTAATTTTACTACAAGAAGTCCTTTATTAAAGCTCATAACTTAACTGACTATTTGTAAAAACACAGAAGATAGAAAAAAAATATGGTAGAACTCTATATAAATACTTAGTAAAATATCTTTAAAGGTGCCAAATGAAGAAAGAATAATTACAGTAAAGACAGGATGAGACTGAAGTTCAGGTGTATTAAGCGTGTGGTCTCCTCTGGCTATTTAAAGTTTTATGTGGTGCCCCCTGTGACGGTGTTCACAGGGTTCTTGGAGAAGGGAAGAGATGAGGATCTGACTCCATGTTTCAGAAGGCTGATTTATTATTCTATGGTATCTATTACATTAAAACTATACTAAAAGAATAGAAGGAAAGGTTTCATCAGAAGGCTGGCTAAGAATAGAAAGGAATGATAACAAATGTTTGTGTCTGGGACAGAGTCCGAGCCAGCTGACTGTGATTGGCCATTAATTAGAAGCAACTCTATGAGCCCAATCCCAGATGCACCTGTTGCATTCCACAGCAGCAGATAACCATTGTTAACATTTTGTTCCTGCGGCCTCTCAGCTTCTCAGGAGGAAAAATCCTAAGGAAAGGATTTTTCATGAAAAGATGTCTGTGACAGTCCCCAGAGAGGGCTCCTGCTCGGGAGAGCCCTGTCCTGGTGAGCAGCAGAGCAGAGGATGCCCGGGCTGGCAGAGCTGCCTCCAGACATGGAAAGCCAGGTCAGATGAATCCAGTCTGGAAGGAAAATGATTCAGCCTCTCTCGGGTGATTTTCTACAAAGGCCTTTGAAAGAACAAGAGCATGAAGGAAGTTTGTGTCATCAGAATTTTCTGCTTTTTGAGCCTTTTCATTGCTTGGCTTCCATTTCATCACCTGAGCTGATATTAGTGGAATCCTCACCTTCTTCCAAGTGTCTGCTTGACCTTTTGTTGGGTCAGCACCCGAGTGCCCTGGCATTAAAGCACGATGCCCTGTGATTTAATTCACTGTTTCTCAACGTTTCTCTCCCTTCTTCTTTGCTCTCCAGCTCAGGAGTGTCTTGGCCCGCTGTGATTTTGTATTCCTCTTGTCACTGCAGCATGTTGCTGCTCAGAAATCCATCTGGGGAGTTGCCACTGTCTGCTTTTCCCTGTTAACACAAGAAGCTCTGGTTCCAGCCCTCTGTTTGCCCTCTGGAACGTGTCAGGGGAACGGGGGCTTAAGTGCCCTGTGCTGGCTGCTAATGCAAATCCTTTGTTGTTAATCTCCCTGCAAGGAAATACAAATTTGGAATTACTTGACGGGATTCCACTGAAATCCTTGGCATTGGATGCCTTGTAGCTCCCGCTAGTGTTTGAAATTTTGGTCTACTGGATCATGCCAGAAAAGGTTTCCTTTCAAATAAACTAAAATATCTAATGTGCTTTTTTATGTGAGGATTTTCTTGTTTCTTAAATTAAAGCATTAAATGCAGTCGAGTATTTGCACAGTAGAGAGATGGTGGAATTCCTATCCAGGGCTCTTTATAAGAAAGAAAAAACAATAAAAATGGATGGTTGCTCTATATGTTTGATGGTGCTTCAGAGATGCTGCATTGTCCAGAACACTCCCAGGCACAACTGAGAACTGCTTATTTTGCCTTCAGAATGAATGTTTTATTCCTGTTTGTGGAAATTTAAATGGCAGTTTCTTAGGGAAGAAAACATAATTTTTCACCCAAGCTGCTGCAAGGTATAAATACATTTAGCATGTCTTCATCTCAAATTCTGTAGTGTGAATCACATGGAAATGATTGGAGCAGAAGTAATTTTGGTTGTTGGCCAGATTTTAATTTTTCACTGCCCAAGTGTTTTTCACATATTTATTTACCTGAAGATGAGAGAGCACCAAGCAATTAGCATATGGTTCTAGGAAACACAACGGATATTCCAGTTAGTGAAAAAAATAATTTAAATGTGTTATTTGTCATCAAGGTGCATGATATGTGACTGGCCTTTTAATGGCTTTTAGAAATGTGCTTCACATAATTTGAGGCAAGCTTTCTTATCAGTATGTCGTGCAATTAATTTAATCTTGTTTCTGTTATTTCCACAGTATTTTTCAATTCAGTGAACCTCATTACATTTGCAAGTGCATTAAATTAGAGTCTGGATAGAAGAAGAGAGATGATTATCAGTTAATTTAATTATATTTCTAGGTTTGCCCATTTAATGATATGTCTGCCATTGTTGTTGCAGCCTTTACAGCAGTAGCACTGTGCAGGAATTAGTTCTGATTCCATGTAAAGTTTGTGTTATCTGATAACTCCTGACAACTGCTGCAGCCACGTGTTCAGTAATTTATGAGTCTAATCAAAAGTCATTTACTTTAAGCCTGAAGGCTGCAGTGTGCAATGCTTTCACTGTATCCACCACCCCATTTCTGACTCTGCATATGTGGGAATGTTTTTGCAGGGCTTGACACCATCAATTAAGGAACACAACTTCATGTCCTTGCAGTGATTGCAGGAGCAAGGAAATGTTCCCCTGGCAGGGCTCTTCCAGCCAGCTGGACACTGCAGCTGTGAATGTTCTTGTTTTTAAGGAGGACACAAAAAACAACCCAAAATTCACCATTATGCATTCCTTAATATGAAATGCTCTTTATTATTTCTAATAAAATTATGTGGTACTTTAGAGCGATGTTACAACCTGAATTTTCATGCTCAGCTTCTAACATGGTGCCTGTCAATGTTACTGCTTTTTGCGGTAAATAATATTTTTTTATTCCTTTTGCAGCTCTGAAATTTTGTTTTTCCCCCTAAAGTTTTTTGCCACATGTTTGGAATTTCAGGGTGCCTGGTGTTTGCCCTGACATCTGGGAATCCTAAGGCTCCTGAGACTCTCCAAAGCAGCGCTGCATTATCAATTATCTGGATCAGTTGTGTAGCTCTTTAAAGGCAGATCTATTAAGGCAACCGTTTTAGTTTTTAGACATTTATAGATACCCAGTATGAATGTGAGAGAAAAAGAAATTCAGTTCTGAAGTACAAAATGTTCCTAGTTCCAATATTTTAAGATGGCTGTTTCTGAGATTTTTAGTAATTTAAAATTTGGAAGTAAATCTTAAATTTCTTAGCAGAAATAACCCATAAATGAGGAAGAAAAAAGATTTAATCCAAATTTTACTACACTCTGAGAACTATTCTTCTATTCCTATATTTTGGAAGGTGAAAAAATTATTTATATTTATATTATGACATAGTTTTATAACACTTATATTTCCTATTTGTATGTGATGAAGTGTCCTGTGGCTGCAATGCAGATAATGCACAGAGGTTGTGTACGTGAAGTTGTTTCTTTTTCTGGAAGTATTTGCCACTAGAACAAGGCTCTGATGCCACAAGGTCCCATGGCCTGTTCTGCTAGCCTGGCAATCTGGAGAGTTGATGGAATGTTTTCCAATGGAATAGATGCATATAAGCTTTTCAGGATAAAATATTTCTGATGCACTTAATGGGAGAAGAAAAAACAAAATAAAAAAGCAAATTTAATATATTTTTGAAAGTGAGACCTGTGTGTGGGTGCAGAGTGGGAGAATCAGACTGGAGAGACTCAGAAGGGCTGGATTTGTGAAGCTGAAGAATTTTCATTACAGAAAAGTCCCATTTTTCATTGCATTTTCATTAAAGAATGGGACTTTTCTGAAAGTCCCATTCTCCCAGCTGCTCCCTTCAGTGATGGGTGACCTGCTGCCATTGGGATTATTCCTTACACTGGCTGAGTAAAGTTGTTGTAGGCCTGGTGGGACACCAGTCTGGGTGTTCACATTAATAAGAGCTATCCTACTTCTCCTGGAGTATTTAAACAATTGTTTTACTGTTTTCTGCCTTGCCTGATTTGCTGCATCCCATCTCCCATGACACACCTTCACTTCTGTTTACACCTCTCTATTTATTTTCTCACTTTTGCTTACTTTTACTGTGAAGTTTCTCTTGGCAAGGATGACTGATAGACAGGCACTAATTTATTCAGGATAGTGCAGGGATATGCCAATATTGGCTGGAAAAAATGGATTTGAAATTTAAAATATACCAATTACTACATAGTTTGTTTTTTTGTGAGGAGGAGTTAGTCAGGGACAAACCTCCTTCTCAGTTTATCTTGCAGGTTTCCAGTTGGGCTTTGAGCACCACATGTTTGTTTTGAGTTGCAACTCACAAAGCTGTAACAATGACAGTTTTTAAACCTTATTATTTTTCTAAATAAGCACAGTCTCTCTGTTCAGCTCCATTGGAAAGAAGTGCTTTGAATTCCTGCCAGTGCCCAGGGTCTCTGGCAGTCCCCTGGAAACCTGCACGGGCCAAAATGTAATGTTATGCTCCTTTATAGTGGCAAAAATCATCCCTTGGAGACTGCAGGGCAGGGATAAATCCAGCTGCTTGTCCAAACACAGAAATAAAGCAAGGATTTATTAGCTAGTTTTGACTGCAATTTTGTCTGATTACAAGAGCCCTCAGCTAATGCTAAGGGCAGAAAAACAGACTTGCTCTGACTCTGGATTGCAATGGAGAGAATGAAATAGATTTAATTAATAGAACGGTGAAATTTTTGTTTAGCTATTTAGTATATGGGAGAAGAAAGCCTCTTCTTAAATGAGGCAAAAACTACTTGCTTGATCATCATCCTACATTACAACCCTTTTGTGTTCTCTATTTAACTTATCTAGAAAATGTTTCTGGGTAGTTGCTTTGGGTTTGTTTGTTTTGTTTTGTTGTTGTTTTGGGTTTTGTGTTTGGGGTTTTTTTGCTTTGTTTCAAACTTGTTAATTACCAATGACTCATTTAATGATGCTTGCTGTAATGTGAGTGATTTCTGCTCTCCTTGCTTTTGTCAGCTCACTTTGGTATTTTCCCCCCAGCTGGTATTTTTGGAGGGACTGGAATGGTAAGAGGACATCCCTTAGTATTCTGTGTTGGAAAAGTACTGTGCTTCCTTTTCTGGCAGGAAGAATTCTTCCAAATCCCTCCTTGCTCTGAGCTGCTGCTCTCGACATCTCATTATTTGACTCAGCTGTTTCTGGTTCACCTTCACCCAGCTAATTAAGTAACTCATTGAATGTATTGTTCAGGATTTGATTCTGCTATCTGAGTCGGTGAGAGATGGAATTAAAAAAAAAACCCAAACAAAACCCAACAAAGAATCCCCTTGATGGGATTAGTGGCAGGATTGTTGCTGGACACGGTGATGGGAATGGGGTTGGCTGAACATGAATCACATCTGCTGGGGAAGGACTGGGATTAGTGCTGATCACTCCTTGAGTTCCCCAGAGTGACCTGGGAATTGTTTCAGGACGTTTGTGGGGTTGGGGGGTTCTTTGCCTTTATTTCCATCTCTGTTTGCCTGGTCCTGCAGGCCATCCCATCGCTCTGGCAGGTCTGAGAGGGGCTTGAGCTGATGCTGGAACTCAGCCTTGCTCATCATCTTGGCCCCACTGCCAACACAGATTACTCTCCAGGGCTTTTGGCAATTGGTAAATAATTTATTTCTTTTTCTTGGATTAGAAATGTAAACAGGAGTGCTCTGCAAATGAGCAAAGTCCAGTGTTCAGCTGTAAATGATCCATTTGCATTTGCGTCCCTCTGACTTTGACTGCCTTTGTGACTAATCTTTTGTACAAAAGAGGAGTGTTATTACAATTAAATTAATTCCCTTTTTTGCTTTAGACTATTTTTCCTTAATATTTACATTAAGCTACTGAATTAAACATGACTATGAGTAATCTTCTCATTCATGTAAAACCTACATATTTTTATCATATCAGTTCAAGCAAACCTTTTAAAATATTTTTTTTTATAAACCCAAATGAACAAAAAATTACTATCACCAGAGAAATCTAGCCTTGATTTTGGATGCAGGAGATTGAAGTGCATGAGTTCACAGACTGACTCATACAGTGCATGAATCAGGTACATCAAGGATTTGAATGTATTCCTTAAGAATCCCAGAAAAGTTTTCTGTTTTCAGTTTGCAGTTCTGATGGAAGTGTCTCCCTCTCCTCCTTCCGGGGCTGGGTTGTCCTTTCAGCTTTGATCAGAGCAGATTTTAGGCTCTGGGAGGAGTGCAGTGGCAGGAGTGCAGGGAGAGCTGAGAGCTCCCAGTGAGGTGTTGTCAAAGTGACTCTGGTGCCAGCCACCAAAAGCCACTGGAAAAGTCCTCATCAAACCTTCCACAAAACATCTGACACTGATCTGAGTTTCTAGAATAGCTCTTAAAATATATGCAATGGTTTGAGAGCATCTGCACAAAAACAATCACTAGAAAATTCTCCTTGTTGGTTTTAAATGATCAGTACTTTTTCTCCTGATGCAGCTCTGTTATACTTACGAAGTAGGAGCTCCTTTCTGAAAGGTTTCATAGCAAAATAAAAAGCAAACTGTAGTAGATGATGGTTTTGTATAATTAATGTTGCTTTTGCATTATGTTTTGAAGATTGGGGTGGTTCCTAAAGCAAAATCCTAGAGCTTTTTGAAAGTACATGTGCTCTAAATTTAGAGTAAAATACACTCAAATACAATAATCGTCTTAGTTGAGCATATACCTAATATTTTTCATTTTCAAATAAGAGTAAATTTTGCCTTTAGCTTAATCTGCTTTTGGTCTGAGCAGTCACATACTTTTAGATTTGATATTCTAAGAAATAGGGAATCCTTTGCCTTATTCCAAGGGAAAAGGATGACTTTTGGTGGGAGTGATGGCTTTGGAATAGACTCTGACCTCTTTGCCTTGCTTTTGCAGATGCAGTTTTGTTAGCCCAGAAAGAAGGTTACTGTTCTGTGCAAGGAAAAATAAGTATTTGGCTGGGGTATCTCCAGATTAGCATTCTGGCAGGTACCTTTTTATACTGATCTTCTGGCTAACGAGAAGATACCTAAATATTTTATTAAGCTACTAAAAGACTGAGAACATTTTATGAGACATGAACTTTAATGAGACATGAAGTAGAAAAAATTAGACTCAGTATTTCAATAATTTGGGACAGTGAAAAATGTTAATGTTGTCTTATCATACTAACAAGAGCTCAGAATATACACAATTGTATCAGCAAACTGAATTTGTATTCAGTTATTTTCTTGGTTTAAACTTGTTTTGAATCCCTACTTTTTATGCTCTTTTCTAGAGAAAGGGTCTAGCAAAATTTCTTACTGCTTTATTCCAGTGAGAAGTTAAAGCATATAAAACTTAACTAAGTTTGGGGTTTAATTTAATGAAACAAACTTAACTAGAGCTATAACAAGCAGTTAGATTCCTTTTTTTAACATATAATTTTCTTAGAGCTCATGACTTCTTTATATTTGCCGGTTTGCTTTGTATAATAACAAGTTCAATGGCACTGTACTTTTATGTGCTGAATTTATTTATTATCTAAATTACAAAATAATTCATGAAATGTGACTTTCTCTTTGCTATTTAAATAAGGCCACATATTAATTATGCTGTATGTGGTAATAAACAAGTTTCTCAAATTATTTAAGCTGTGAAAGTTAAGCAATGACTTCAAAACTGATGTATATACTCGATGAATACATGTGGGTTTAATTCATTTTCACTGGTGCAATGAATTCTTTTAGAATTGAAATATTCTTTGCTTGAATCTAAATATCAAGTGAATGATTTCTTTTAAATTCTCTAAAAATTCTCAGTTGTGTTTCAAAACCTATTTGTTCCCCAGATAGTGAGAGAAATGCTTGTGTGGTTTTCTCATCGTGTGCTCCATCTAGTCTCTTTGCTAAGGACAACTTATTTTCACATCTCTAAATATTTGTATCCAAATACCTTTCAAGACAGTTTTTCCTCACATAGTTGTGAGGCACAATGAACACTTCTCCCTGCTTGTTTGGGGCTCTGGTGAGTCACAGGAATTATGAACACCAGAGCAGATAAACATCCACTTTTTCATAGTGTTTCTTCTGTGTTTTCATTGCTCTACAAATCCAACATTATTATTTTTTAGAGTGTGTGACACTATTCCATTTCCAGCTCAGTTCTGTGTTCTTATCTCTCAGTTCTGTGCTCGCACTTGAAATATTAATGGCTTTAGCACAAGTTATATTAATGGAACAGTTATGTCTTTTGGGTTTAAGTAGAATTAATTTTAGGAAACTGCTTCTCATGAGAGCAATCAGAAGCAGCTGTTGGTTTTGCTGCAAAATATTAATGCACAATTAAAAAAAACAACAGTGACTTAGGAAACAGGGCTGTTTGCTGGAAGCATATCTTTGCTCTGAATTGCTCTGCCCATATATTCCCAAATTTAAATCTTGTGGTGGATGTTCAGTGTGTACCGAATTTTTACCTTTCCCTGTGCCTTTTTAATGCACCACCCTGAGGTTTGTTGAAAGTGTACCCACTAAAATTTTCTGAAATGTTTCTCCTTGAAATAAAAGACCTTAGAGGTATTATTCACATCATATTTCAACTTACTGCAAATTGAGTCCTGTCCTGTTGGACCATTTTCCACGTGTAGAGGGTGATTGTGGCCACAAAGCCGCTGTAAGTTATTTTCTGGCTGCCTTGTTTGTCCTCTGGAAGATTCACCCCGCGTGCCTCTGGCTTGGAGCGAGCCCAGCTCAGCAAGCACCGAGTGCTGGGCTGTGTCAGAGACTGGGCTGTTCTCACCTCTCACTGACTGGGGAGCCCTTCTCACCTGGGGAAGGCACTTTAGCAAAATCACTGCCCCAGAGAAGCTGCTGGAGGGGGAGCTTTGCCCCTTGCAGGCAGAGCAGAGCACCAGAGCTGATGGAGATCAGGATTTTGTGCATGTCCGCAGTGCTCAGGAGCATTTCTGAGAGAGCTCTGGTGTCGCAGACATCTTTTCATGAAAATCCTTCCCTTAGGATTTTTTCCTCCTGAGAAGCTGAGTGGCCTCAGGAACAAAATGTAAACAATAGTTATCTGCAGCTGTGGAATGCAACAGGTGCATCTGGGATTGACCCATCTGGGATGTTTGCAATTAATGACCAATCACAGTCAGCTGGCTCAGACAGAGAGTCTGGGGCAGCTCCCTTTGTTATCATTCCTTCCTTTCTATTCTTAGCTAGCCTTCTGATGAAACCTTTTCTTCTATTCTTTTAGTATAGTTTTAATGTAATATATATAATAAAATAATAAATCAAGCCTTCTGAAACATGGAGTCAGATCCTCATCTCTTCGCTCATCCAAGAGCCCCTGTGAGCACTGTCACACTCTGGAATAGCTGGAGGGTTTCCAGTTGCAATAAATTCCTTCCAGTGTTCTGTTCTACCTGTTCTGTAGCACCAGAGAGGTGTTCTTGGGCTTCTGTGCTGCTGGAGAGCTGTGTGCCTCTCACCCTGGGAGTTACAGATGTCCTTGTCACCTCTTGTCACCTCCTTAGAACCAGTCTGTCTGATTGTAAGCTTTCCTCCCCATCGCTTATACTGAAATCTTTGCAATATGTGAGAATTTCTCTAGAATTTCTCAAGAGAATTGGTCAAATCTATTTCCTTGCTGTGCCATCAGTTGCCCAAAGCTGTGTTATTGAGCAAGCAGACCTCTGGGTGCAGTTCTGGTAGCTGAGGGACCTCCAGGATTCCTGGGGCCTCACAGATGCTCACATATTTAAACATCTGAGGTTTTGTTTTGCTCCAGCTGGGAGCTGCACACCTGGGAGTGTGTGCTGCTGAGGTTTGTGCTCATTTTGTTCTCCCCCAGGAAATGCGGGTCTGCTGTCAGCTCTGCCTCTCACCAAGTGACCAGGCAGGGTTAAAAAAGAGCTCACAGGATAAGCCAGGACTGCAGAGAAGCTTCACTAACCAAAGAAAGGGACCTTCATTATTATTACTATTATTATTATTAATTTTCTGAGTTAATTTCCCTCCTTTTGTTTGTCTCTGTGGTTGTTCAGAGTGGTATTTGCAATGTGAGCCTTTGGAGCATGGCCTTGGAGGGACTCTTGCTCCATGGTTAGTGCACCATGACAGCAGGGGGAGATGAAAGGAATAGCATTGCTGGGATTTCTTTCTTATTAAAAGTGCTTCTTTTGAAGCATATGGAGCAGCTCTGGTTTTAGGTTATCAGTCTCAGCCAGCAGACCTGTTTTCCCATCTCCCTCAGCCTATCTTAAGCTTGTAGGGATCCCAGTTTATACAATTCTCTACAGGGCTGTCTCTTATCTCTTTCTCTCAACTGACAATTTCCCTGTCCAAACATAAACCAGGCTATCTTGCCTTCCCCTCCTTTTTCTCTATTGCACTAAAAAACAGCTTTGAAACTCCACTGTTATGACTCTAATATTGGCTGTACATGTATTTGTTTTCCTGCCTTGAGCCCAGATCAAGGCCTGTGTGCACACTGGGACCTCTCTCCTTGTGGATGAGCGCACTCAGTTCTGCATCTCAGCTCAGGTTTGGCTGTTATCACCAGTACCTTGCCGTTTTCAAATGCCACTTTTCTGAATCTACCAAAATACCATTTTCTGAATAGCTTTTATTCAAGTTTACTTGCTCTCTCTAGGCTAGACCCTGTCTGGTATTGCTGGATGTGGAGATGGAAATATTTTTACTCGTCTCAAAGAATTAATTTACCTTTTGAAGTGTGTCTCTGTAAAAATATAACAGCAGTTAACTAAGTTGTCATCTGTATCATTGTTGCCAAAATTTCAGTGGAGGATGTAAACATATTACCTATTCTAAAGTAGGCTAAAAAATACTCCTTTTTAATGTTGTAGATGGTAATTTTCCAAGTTTCTTTTTCCTTGAACCATTTATATTTATGTCATATCCATGGATTTTTATTCAGTGTGTTTTCTATGGTCATTAATAAGCCTGCAACTGACTTGTGGGTAAAATAAAAGAACCTACAAAAACTGATCTCAGTGATTTACTAACACACAAATTAAGTCATTTTTCATCATTGTAATGTTCAATGCCTACAAACATGGATTGCAATCTCTTTTTTCAGGCATCTAAATCAGAAATGAGAGTAAAAGAAAGTTAAATATACATAGGCTCTTATATTTTATAAAGGTTTGAAACATTCAAAAAGGGGCAGCATTTTCTGGGTGCTGTGGCAAAGGGAGATAACTTCAGTAGCCATTGTGATTATTATTTTTGGAATGAAGAATTGTTATTTCATCTTGTTGAAAAACCTTGTAGTCATTTTTTTGTTCAGAAAATCATGTGCAAAGAAACAAGGTGGTTAGAACAGGAGCTGCTGCTTTGTAGAGCACAGAGCTGAGACCCTGGGTAAAATTATGGTGGTTGGATTAAATTCCTGTGGGGAGGTGGGCACGGTAACCTCGCCCTGAAGCCCTGTGGCAGTTTCGGGGTTAAGGTTGTTTGGTGTCTCTCTGAGCTTTTACTCTGCTGCCTTTTGATTGTTTGGGGGTTTCACAAACACAAATGCAGTTTTTCAGTGGTTTTTTTTTCAGCTGCCAGAAATCCTGACTCAGATTTTTGGTTGATATTTCTGCAAGTTCGATTCTGTGGAACGTATTTGATGAACTTGGAGCAATCAGAAGTTAGACTGGGAATGGTGTTGGGCTACAGAAACCTCCTCTGTCCCTGTTCAGTGCCGTGCTTTTGGCCCACAGCCACAAACCCTGAGTGCTCCATATTCAGGATATCAGAATTGCTGCCTCTATTGAAATACAGACAGCTATTATCACTCTTAGTGCTCTAGTTGCCTCTTTCTACCCCATATTGTTTAAATATTTGGTTTGCATATTCAAAATGTTAAAGGCAGTTCTTCTACCTTTACAGAACTGAGGATGAATTACCCATTATAATTTCCTAGTTAAATTTAGACTCTGATTCATGATCTTAACTAGTTTCACATATGAAGAAATCAACCTGCTGATCAGAAGCTGCTGGAGTTCCCTTTGCACTTTGAAATTCCTGACAAGCAGAAGATAGTGGCTGATAAAGTATTTGCCATGAATGGCATCTGAGAATTCTGTTATTTCTGCTTTTGAGGGTGCCAGATGGGAATTATGTAAAGTGCAGTTAGCTGGAGCCTTCCGAGGACATGCCCTGTTATTTGGGGAGATAATTCTGCAGTTCTGCTCTCCTGTTGTTGTTTTGTTCCTCAGCACTGCAGGAGCTCTGAGGACAGGGGAGATCCCTGTCCTTCCTCTGCTGCCTGGTGCTCCAGAGCCTGGGATAACTCTGATATGGGCTGAAAGGGTGTTTTGAACCTTTACCCATTAATTACACATGAAATGTTTGCACCATGGACAGGCCAGCAGAGACAATATTTAGTGGAGCAGCTCTGCTGCAGAATCTCAGTGCTCATCTGGTGCCAAACCCTGTCCTGGGTCTGCTCTTCTGAAGCTTCTTTAGATCTGCTGAACATCAGCTTCATTTGCCTTTACTGGGTATCATTGTACCCCGTTAAGAAATGGATTTTTTCAGCCTGATGAGTGAAAAAAAAAGGTGTTGTTGGTGCCTATCTGATGGGATTACTCAATATTATCCTTTGATTATTGTCACATAATTTTGTGGAATGTATTTCTCTGACTACATCATTAATAACATGAGGCTCAGTAAGAGTAATTGCATTGTAAAAGGATAATGTTCAATGCTTTTGTTGTAAAGTTAGCCACAGATTTAGGTGTTGTTTTGAACCTGTTACAAGGGATGATGAAATTGCATGGTTAACCAGTTTAAGCAGTGAAAAATTAACTAGTAATACTTTCTATTTGGTGGGAATTTAAAACAAGGAAACAAAAGTGGTAGCAGATCTCAGATTAATTTACTTCAAAGTTCTTTATTATTGATCAGTTTTGAGGCAGTTTTTACCAGTTATGACTGCAGCTCCACATCATTGCAGGGATTCCAAAGGGAAATAACCATTTTTATCAGGATTCCTTCAGTGAACATTGCTCACCCCAACGACTTGCTGATGCTATTTTTGCTTTTGCATTTATGGCATTTCTTTTATGAGATAATGGATTGGGGAAGAGAGAGCCTGTGTGACTCAGATGTTTTAAGGACTGCTTTTATATACAAAGCTGTCATATGTTGAAACACAAAAAGGGAGGGAATACTTTTAAAAACACTGACAAAAAAAGCCTCTTTTCCTAATTTTGTACTAATGCACCTGTAATCCTTCTAAAAATCAGAATTTCTAACAAATTACCTTATAAATTAATTTAATATTTTCCATTTTGATGGAAATATGCTTCGTCCTATCCACTTAAAGGGATTTTAGGATCCTTTCAGGCTTCAGTGAGTGCTGAAGAGCAGTTAATTATGTTTGTGTTTAAGGGTACATGTTTTACAGAACAGCAGCTCTGTTTTAGTGGAAGATATTACTGTAATTCTTTAGTTTCTGTTCAGCTAGGATAAAACATAAGAGTATTTTTCTTTTTGCTTCAGAAGAGTGAATATAATGGTTGTCTTCCAGAGGATATATTAGTTGTGTTTTCACTTGGTGGATGCATGGCCCTCCCTGAGTGCTTTAGTGCTGTTCTGAATGAATTTATAAAAATATCACTGTCTCTTTTAAAATACTGAGTTAAAATATGTTTAAAAAATACTGTTCTTTGCTTTTGAGGATAAAATTTAAACATTTGGCCTTACTGTTGCAAGGAATCTGGACCTTATTCACATATATGACACACTTTCACACAAATTCCTTGAGTTTTGGGGCAGCACTGAATTCAGCACCTGGCAGTGACCCTGTGATAAAATAACCCAGCACTGCCATGGAATCTCAATTTCCTCTTGGAATACAGAGGTGGCACCATGTGAGATGGAGCTCTTGTTATCATTTCACTTTTAATGATAAGAACACCCCTGGAATTTGCCTCAACAGCAAGAAATGCAAAGTTGAGGAGTGTAGCTGTTTGCAGAGTTTGTCATTTGATGCACTTGTATAAATGAAATCTGAGGCTGGTGAAATTGCAGAAATCCATATAAGAAAAATTCAGGGGTTTTTGGTTTTTTTTGTTTGTTTGTTCTTACTTTTTTACAGAGCATGGTGTTCTAGATAAAAAAAGTTTCAGCCTGTTTACATCATAACAGCAATTCTCCTCATCATTCTAATAAATGATTATTTTATTATTGTTATTATTATTGCTACTACTGCTACCACCACCATGCCAATAAAATCCTCACAACTGATAAGGAATAAGAAACCACTTTGCAGGCACATTGTTTACTGAGCTGATATACTACCTATTAGTTGAGGCACAATTATTTTAATAGATCCACTCCTACCCCCCTTCACCTTGGCAAAGAATATTGGATTTTCCAGCTCAGTGAGGGTCTGGTGGTTATCATTCATGTGCTCTATTGCAGTTATTGTAAATGGTTATATGAACAGCAAAATAGGAAGCATATATCACCTGTCAGCCTGTGCTCTCTAGGCCCATCTTGGGGTAAATTATAGTGGGATTAAGGGCAGAAGTTGCTAAAATTCAGGTTTCATGAAGAAGTTGTGGATTTTTTAATTTTCCTCCTCTAAGGTTTAGGATTTGTGTTCAGTCTTTAAAGAAAAAGTATCAGTATATTAGGATCATAAATTCTGAATTGTTCTTGCCAAAAAGTAATTTAGAAAATTTACCAGATCAAATAAAAAAGTGTGTTAACCTGGTTTATAGAGAAAGAAGGAAAAATACATTTTTCTGCTCTAACGTGACTCTAACAACTTTCTAGTTTAAGGGAAATGTGTGCAGTTATACTTACCAAGGGGTGAAAATAATTCACCAAAGCAATGTTCTGAGTTCGGGAACAGTGCCATTTGTGCTCCATCAAAAATGGCCTTTATGTAATCAGTTTTTTAGCTTTGAAATTGATCTCCTGTCACCATTTTACTTTGTTTTAAATTGTGCAGCTTACATACTATCCCGTATTCATGCTTGGGTAACTTGATTGAACTGGAAGAAAAACTTTATCAAAAGCACACACTTGTGTATTTTAGCCTGTAATATAGAAAGAATAGAGAGAAAATGTACTGTGGGGGTAGCAGGTGGGGGTGATCACATCTCTGGTGGAAATTTATCCCTCAGATTCTTTTGGCCATGCTAAATTGGCATTTCTTAATATGAAATTCTCCGTTTTGTACAGATTTTTTTTGAAGCAACGTCATCAGATTTGGTGAGATAATCTTTTAAGTGGAATTTTGAAATAAGTATAACAATCTTTCTCCTGGGTCAACACATTGCCTACTTCATTAATTAAACTGGAACATTCCCATTTTTTCAATTGTCATACAGTTGAAGGTTACAGGATTGAGGATGAGGTGAAGTCAACAGTGTGATGCTTGGTGCTTTATTCCTACTGGATTTTTCTGCTGGGAATAGATGATTTAAGATGTCTGGTGAATGAGAAATTGCAGATTATGAGACTAATAAAGATAAAAAACTTTTAAAATGCATTTTGATGGCTACTTTTTTCCTTTCATTTCTCTACTAGTTTAAGAAAAGGAGGAGGAAACTGGTTTTGTTAAATTTTTTTTGATTGATCCAAATCTGTTTATTAACTTCTTGTTATGGTGCTTTAAGATTACCTGGCACCTCTATCTCCCAAATGCCAGAGCTCATTTTTGCATTCATCTTTCATACACATTATGTGGGAAAAAAATTTGCCAGTCTGAATATACTGTGAAATCAGTTATAAAGAAAAAGCAGGAACTGTTCTATTTCAGTTGTATACTGAAATGTCCTCACATACTGCACAGTACTCCACAGAGATATTTACTATCTGCGCTCCAATTAAAAATACTGCATTGGTTTATTAGACATTTAAAAGTATTTACTACTAAGTGAAAGTATTTACAACTAAGGAATCAATATTCCTTATGTAAAAAGAAGGCTAATTCCTCAGTGCACATGGATCTATAAAGAAAACCAGAAAAGTGCACAACTGAAGGAAGGGGTTTAGGGGCATGAAGGGGCCATGTGATTTAATGGTTTGTTTGATGGGGGAGGTTGGTTTGGTTTGGTTTGGTTTTTTTTCTACATCTCTTGACCATCTCTATGTGGTATTGCTGGGGTCCCCAGGATGAGGTGAGAGATGAGTCTGACTCCATGTTCTTAGAAGGCTTCTATTCTATTCTATTCTATTCTATTCTATTCTATTCTATTCTATTCTATTCTATTCTATTCTATTCTATTCTATTCTATTCTATTCTATTCTATTCTAGAGTGCTACAATAAAACTATACTAAAGAAAGAGAAAGGATACAGACAGGAGGCTTAACAAGAATGATCATGGAAAAACTCGTGACTGACTCCTCAGAGTCCGACACAGCTGATGGTGATTGGTCATTAATTAAAAACAATTCACATGAAACCAATCAAACTTGCACCTGTTGGTGAACAATCTCCAGCCACATTCCAAAGCAGCAGAACAGGGAGAAGCAAATCAGATAATATTGTTTCTTTTTCTCTGAGGCTTCTCAGCTTCCCAGGAGAAGAAATCCCGGTGAAGGGATTTTACAGAAAATATGACAGCGACAATCTCTACATCTCTTGAGATGGAAGTGTCCTTTTGCAAGAAGCTGCCAGGGCTGTTTGTGTTCAGTGATGCTTTGCTCATCACCTTAGTGCTGCTATAGAGGGCAAGGCATCTGTCTGTGGGGAACAGACAGGCAAAGGTGCTGGAGGAGCAGTGCGCTGTGTGTTTGCTGACTGCAGAGCTCCATGGATGTGCTGCTGAGACACCTGAGTGGGAACCAAGATGTGAGCTCAGCCCTGGGAGCAGAGCAGGGGATGCTAAGCTGAGCATTTGGGAGCAGAACCACGTCTGTGCCTCTGACATGTGGCTGTGTTCCTTGGCAGGGCTGGCTGAGCTGCTCTGTGTGCCAGGGAATGGCTGCGGGACACTGGCTCTGCTGGGACCGGTGTCCTTTTAGCTGTGTGCCTCTGGAAATGCTTGGGAAAGCAAAGGGCTCATGGCAGCACAGCTTGGCAGGTGTTCCAAAGCAAACTGGGCTTGTTTACCCTACACTGGGCACGGAAGAAGAAATAGCATCTCAGTCACTCTCTCCTTGCCAACAAGAACAAAAAACCGACTCTTGGTCGATAAGGAAACTTCTCAAAGCTCAATTATATCAACTTGCTGCCCGAGGCTGCAGTCCAATTCTTTATTTCCCCTGGATGTTGAAGCAATAGCTGTCATCATCAGAGCTCCTTTTGAGCTTGCTGTGGTAGGAGCAGTCCTTTGGATGCAGTGCTCACTCCTGCCTTTGTTTCTGCATTCTTATTAGTGGGATGACAAAGCACTGGGCCAGGAGGCTGAAATAATTTCCAGGGTTTGAAGCACTGATAATTTGTGGCCTGACTACTCGTGACTTTTGAGAATAGGTAGGAACTGAACCATTTTAAGTTTCTGATGGCTGTGGGTTAACCCCAGTAGGCAGCACAACCCCACTCACTCCCCCTCAGTGAGGCAGAAGTGAGAAAGTTTGTGGGTTGTTTATTAAGGGAAGTCTTGAGACCAATATGAAATTCTGCTTCACTTTTCAACTCAAGAAAGCGTAGTAAAAATATAGCCAGCTTTTTGGGAGTGCAACTGTTCTGCTGCACAGAAACAGCCATATTTTGTGAAAACATAATAAAAGCAACATAATAAAAGCATGAAACTCGACTTGTGATAATCAAAAGTGTAGTGTAATATCAAAGAGAAAACAGACCTTTACAGAGCCCTAATTTTCCAAGGCACTTCTACAGTCATCACACGTCTTCTGTCATTAATCAATTCCTGTCCTGTCCCTCTGTATGCTCGAAAAATCACTATTTGATTTAAAAGTTATATTTTTATCACTACATAGCCCAAAATGAGTGAACTCCATTTAAAAGTTCAACAGGAACCCTCTTCAGTTTTGAAGGAACTGATTCTGTGAAAATTGGACCTAAGTGAAGTATTTTTGCTATTGATTTGTACCCTGTGCCCACACAGTTGCCTCTCAGTAAACACTGGCAGCCACTTCAGCATCTTCAGAGAGTGAATCCTGCTCCTCTCAGCATCCCCACCTCTCCTTGGGGTCTTGGATCAGCTGGACTAGGGCATGGCTTTGCAAGTGATGCTCTGTCTTTTCCTCAGGCATTCATTTACGAAAAATACAGGAATACCTTTGAGCTTCTGTTTATTTCTCCGTCAAATATGGCAAAATTTAGTAAAGATATTCTAAAGGTTTTGAGGTGTCTGTGGTATGAAGCAATTTCTATGTGCTTGTTTCATTTAGGAAACCTGACTGAAAAAAATATAGATTCCTTCAGGAATTGTGCTGTGCCCTTGTGCTGTTGTTAATTTGAAAACATAAACTGTTAAATTAGGTTTCTTTCCCTAAAAGTTACATCTGTACTCTGGGTATATATTGCCAGTTGTCATCTCAGCCAGCTCACACAGTGTGTGGCCACGCTGAAATCACACCAGCAGCTTTCTCAGCTCCTTGGATTTATCAGGAATATCTATTTATCAGGAATATCTATTGACCACCTAGATGTCAGTGATTTCAAACTTGACTATTTAGGTGGCTGCTGGTCTACCTGACACCTAAGGCAATTTTATTAGATAAATAAAATATAGTTTAGAAATAGTTTTTTAACAGTTTGAAACTGTTAAAATTTACAGTTCTGGCAATTCCTGTGTATTTTCAGCCTTGAAAGGAGAGAGACATATAGAGAAATAATTTTAGATTTGACCTGTAGGTTTACATGATGTTGCATTTAGGAATCTCAAATGTTTTTGTACTGTCTAAACTGACAGCTTTACCAAATAGCAGTTTCTGTTGCCAGCTTTGAAAATGAAGCATTTATTAGCCCAAAATTAAGTCTTAACCTGATCTAGGCTTAAAAAACCAATATTTACAGCTTGATACTGCTACATGACTGATTCACATCTCAGAATTACACCTGTATCTTCTTCAAACGCTGCCCATTTTATGTGTGGTTTTGGGATATCTGAGGAGAAAGGTGGAGGTTTTACCCTCGGGCACCTTTGCATGGCTGGGCTAATGGAACATGTGTTTGGAGAGAGGAGGGGAGTGTGAGGCTGGAGGGTTCTGTGCTGGGCAGACGTGTCTGTGCATCCCTGAGTGTTTGGAGAGCATTAGGGAAAGGACAAGGGACTCCTGAAGGGGAGAGAAGGGAAAGAAAGAGGAGTGGGAATCTTTTATGTACTCCAGTCCATAAAGCTCCAGCAGCAGCAGCAGCAGTACCTGTTCCCTCAATCTTTAATTAGGAAATAGTCAAATATTTCCTTGGGGGGGGGTGGGGGGGTGGAATAAAAATTAACTCTTGATAGCATTGAAAATGAGCATGAGCAATGGGCTGGAAGCAGAAGAAAGGAGAAAGCAGAAGAAAGCAATAAGCAGAAGTCGTCGGAAAGCAGAAAAAGCACCAGAAAGCAGCAGAAATCAGAGCTGGGTGCTCACTGGCACAGCAGGGTGGTGGGTGGCTGTGTGGGAGGGCACACACACACCAGTACTTTCAAATCTCTATTAAAAATGCAGCAGCATTTTTGTAAGCAGTCATTTCTTTATTATAAAATTTGTCAGTTAAGTTTCTTAGTCTTGCAAACCTTCCTCTTACAGTCTACTTTTATCTAGAAACAAGAGAATAAAGCTTCCCAAAACCTGGAGAATTTGATTTTAAATTTGTGCTCAGATGGGTTGTTTCCTATTTCATTCAAAGTGCCCCAAGGCTGCCCTGAGCCATCAGAAATAGCTGCAGGTGGCCCAATGTTCTCCTGGTTTGAGCTTTTACACACAAACCTCTTGGTCCACAAATGTTAGTAAATGGAGATGAAGCTATTTCTTTCAAAATAAAGCTCCTCTCCTACATCTTTGACATTGCAATTGTTGAAGCCGTTCAAATCCTTGAATTGGTTTGTTAATTTGATGAGGCTTCTGCCTGACTTGCTGGGGACAAACTTAGTGAAGACTTGAATGTCACATTCTAAAGTTTCATTTTTCATTTATTTTCTTCTTCAATAAGTATTACTGTGTGGTTAATTTGTTCTCTGGGATGGATGAAATAGAACTAATATGAAATTCAAATGAATTCTTCTGCTGGCAGCCTGTTTGTTAGCAGCAATAATGAAACATAATAGCCAATGGATAGAGAAATACATTAAGTATTTTCCTCAATAATTCAGGGGTTTGAGATATTTAGCAGTCAATAAAAACATCCAGAAGAATCAATGACCTGGAATTTGTCAGTGTACTTTTTAATTATATGTATATGTATATGTATATGTATGTATATATGTATATGTATATGTATATATAATTATATATGTGTATATATATACTTATGTATATAATTATATATATACATATATATTAATATATATTAAACATCTATACTTAATTATATATATCCATAAAATTATATTTATATGTACATTATGAAATATATATGTGTATATATAATTAAATATATACTTTATATATATATATATATTTATTTATTTATTTTTTGTAAGGTCATGTTACCTTTTTAAATGCTTTAGTCATTAAAAGTAGTCCATTTCAAATATACAAATTTTAAAAAAATAAATTAAAAAATAAAAGAAGCTTCAAAAGATGCAAACCACCTTTAAGCTACTGGCTGTTTCATGAAACTGGAAGCCAGTATTGTGAGGAAAAAACCATTATTTGTTGGGATGCCAAGGACACGTGTAAAACACCTGACCAGCAATCGGTTTATCTTTCACGGGAGGCTGAGCAGCATTTTACAAGGTTATTTGCTTCCACCTACTGCTCATCGTTGATATTACAGAAGAAGGCAGGCGGGGAGCGCTGGGCTGGGGGAGCTGCAGAGGCTCATCCTTGCTCCCCTGGGCTCTGGGAGGGCACTGCGGGCACAGAACTCTGTTTGCCTTTCCCTGCGCCTTGTGTTCACATGAGGAAAGGAAACATGTTGGGAATTCTGACCATTTTCCCAAAGTTTCTGCTTTCTTGTGGCTGTTTGGGAGGCTTCTGGCAGCCTGTGGCAGCAGGGGAAGGGGTTGGGGTGGCAGGGAGGGAGCAAACTGCAGTGTGTGATAAAGCTCAGGGTGTGGGGTGTTAATAGCACCAAAGGATGCTTCAGGATAGTGATTTCTCTGTTCCTGAATGCAATTCCAGGAATGAAACTAAACATAGAATTACAGAAACTATGTAAAGTAAGGGTATGCACGTTTCTCCTGCATCCTAAAGCCAAGATCTCATTCAGGGCCATGTTACTATCAATAATTACTTTTGCTTTCTAGAGCTTTCACTTCCCTCTTTTCAGTAACATTTTTATAGTGCTACTGTCGATGAAGGTGGTAGATTTATTCAGTAACATCTTCCCATTACTGTTAATGAAGGTGGTAGATTTGTTCAATAAAATTTTTATACAACTGTTGATGAAGTGGTAGATTTGTTCCCCAATGTGTTAAACTTGAAAAATCCCAGCCCTTAAATTTGTCCTTGTTCTGCATTGCCCCCAAAGTCCTGCAGAAAACCTTGCTTTGTTTCCCTGTTGCTGTCACCAAACAAAACAGATCAAAAAGAAACTTTATATAAAACATAGAGCTCTTAATATGTTTTTAATGATGTTATTTAACTGGCTGTTATGCAGTGACACCTAGAGAGAAAAGGAATTGTGTTGGTTTTAAACTCAACTGGATGAGAGGATTTTCTATTTAAGTCTATCTTTTCCATGAAACTTCCATAGAATGCTTCCATTCTGTGAGGCTTTCTATCATTATATAAAATACCTAAAATAATCTCTAAAAAAATCCATATTTTCTGAGTTTTTACTCTTATTTTTTTTTTTTTTTTGGTGATGTAACAACATTAAAGAAGGTGCCTGGTCCATTGTTCAGATCTCTAGGCTTTTACAATTTCTTTTCAGCAACAGTGCTTCTCCATCTCAAATAATTCATAGAGCTGGGAAATTTGCAATACACATAGGAAGTGACAGCACTTTGTCATTTTGCACTTAGAGAAAGTAGCACAGATGTCTCCCAGAGAGGAACATTCTCATTTCTTCCCTTCTTGCTCTGAGATTGACAGATGATTCATTTTGATGATTTTTAAAGCTTAAGTTCTGTGTACATTTTTTCTTCAAAAGAAGTATATCTAGGATGTAGACATATACTCAAATATTTATATTTAAACATAGACTTGATTAAGTCAGTAGCCTCATTGGTTTAAAGAATTACAACACTAATTCCTTCAGAAAATTAACTGGTTTTTAGCTTGCCCTTGTGCAGAAGTCTGAATCCAGGTGTTTAGCCTTGAAAACATACAGCTATTTCTTTTAAATCTGACTGTATAATTTCAAAGATAACACGTTCTTGCAGTGAGACTGAACCCATGCAGATGTGGCTTTCATTGCTAAAGATGCAGTGGTTAATTTGTTAAGATTCAGTTTCCATATCTTTAGATAGACAGCCAAACTCCAAGGGAAGAAATGCTTGTTTAATTTTCAGGGATAAAACACTCAGCAGAAATGCTGAAATTTGCCATTCAGCCTGAATCTTTTCCTGGGACTGATCTCAGTTCCATTTGAGGTCGGGGTTCCAGGTGAGGTCTGGGTTCAATTTGAGGTCTCATTTCCGTTTGGGGTCTGGGTTCCAGGTGCTGTCCCAGCTCCAGGTGTATCTCGTTATCTCATTAACTCCTGATTGAGCAGAGCAGGCTCAGCTGGGCTGGTCCCACCTTTTTGGGGCTGAGGCTGCTCTGCTGCCTCTCTTTGCTGCTCCAGACAACCACACCGCATAAGCTGAGCTGGGAGGAAGCTGAGTTTTGCTTCATCCAGGTAAAACTGCATTTTTAATTGAGTAATGAATGCTTGTGAACTTGGGCCTCTTAGAATTTGCTTTTAATGGGAAGGGAGAGTGGTAAAATAGCAATATTCACTGTTCCATGGGCAGCAGGCAGAACCAGAGTGCTGTTGGGTCCTCAGGTATATCCATCATGCTGAGAGCCTGTATTAGCCATGACTACAGTCTGAGAGGAGCTGCTTTATTCTGCTTTCAGTTAATTTAGGTCAGTGTGTGAGACAGAGCCACTCTTGTCCTTGGTGATATGGAAAGAGATGATTCATTTTTGATTAACCAGGAAATATGTTAAAGAACATTACCCTCTCTCCAAAAGGTGACTTAGGGCACAGCTAGGACATGAAGACCACTGGTGCTAATGGAGTTTGAATTCTTTTCCCTGAGGGAGAAGGCTTTTGAAAAGCTGAGCTGTTTATCCCTCCCCAAAAAGAAGCAGGTGTAAGTATCCAAACAGGCTCAGGAAGTGAGCCTGTAGTCAGAGAGAAAATTTCCGTCTCCTCCATGTGGGAGATGTGGGGAAAGACTGTCTGGCTGCCAGTAAGAAACACTTGAAAGAAAATTTTTGAGTCTTTTATTCCCCAAACTGCAATCTGGCTCCCCATGAAAAGTGATGGAATGTAAAGAGTATTAGAGGTGCTGATTCAGGTATTAGACTGGCTAGAACAACAAGTGGTTTTTTGCTTCCTAAGAAGTGATACAACTTGATATGCCTTATGAAACCATCTTTAGTATAATTTGCTGTGAATTAAAGTATTTTTTTCCAGGAAACCTTGCTTTATCTTACTTGGTTGAATTATTTAATTTTTTGAGAACTTTCATAGGTTTAGGTAGAAAGTCTTTGGCTTTGAAGTAAAAGCAGTCCTTCATTTAAGATGAATAGACATGCTGTAGAAGAAAAGTAAATTTTTTATTTTACATTCATTTTCATTTTTTAATACGAGCTGCTGTTTGCTATCAGCATTTGAATTTATGTGCAAGTAACTCACCAATAATTTGAAATCTTCTTAGAGTAGTTCCAGCTTTGGTGAGAGGTTAGGGAAGTACTTTTCCCAAAAAATTGTCCCTGAGCCATATGTTATTCTTTTCCCAATAGAAATCTCTAAAGCTGCAATAGTTAAGCAAAATGTGCTTCCAAGAATATCCTCACTAGAAAAGAAAATTTGAGAAGAAAATTAGTAGGACACTTATCTACAAGGGTTTAGTGACTTGAATTATGTTTGGCTTACTCAGTTTCCACTAGTAACTTGCTATAAGAAGGGTGACTGAAGCAATAAATGCCTTTTGGAGTGTAATTTTTGTGATAACAATTATCCCTGCAGGTCTTCAGCACAAAAATCCATAGGTTCAATGTGTCAAAATACTTTAGGAATAAAAGGATCATGTGTTGGGTGTCCTTAGGTTTGAGATCATTTGTTTCACCCTGATGAAAACATCCAAGATATCCCCAAGTGTACCAGTCTGTGCACACACACATTTACATGTTTATCATAAACAGAAGCTTTGCTATTCTTGCATATTGCAATGAGATTCAGACACAAATCTCTATCAACTCCTAGCTAGCACTGAATAACAGATAGAAGCTTTAGCAGATTTCCTCTTTAGCTTACCTTTATATTTCTTTCAGCTTCCATAATTTATTAAAAAAAAAAGTGAGCAAGAAATATATTTTCCTCAAGATAGAAGCAAATAAGAAAATGTATACTAACAAATCATATTTTCTTCTGAGAGGTGGCTACGCTGTATTGAAATAGGTTTGGGGTGTTTGTATTTATTTTTGTGTGTTTTTTCAATCCTGTCTTTAAATTTATGCCTGTAGTAAAGTTTAATGAGCTTCACCTAAAGGCACAATACTAGACATTGTATATTTAATAACTCTGTACAAAAATAAACAGTTCTTCAAGCTGAGTTACTCCCCAGTGCTGCTCAATGTGTTTGTGACATGGGCTTCTCTGTTTGTGCTTGCAGGACACTAAAGCTGAGTGCAGTTCTGGTGTAGAAACTGAGGACAGAAAAGTAAGTGCCTTGTTTTAATGTGATTTTTCAGGCAGCTCTAGTGGCTGGGATTATCTCTGGTTGTTGTTCAGGGTTTTTTTTTTTATTAAACCGTGTGAAATTATTTTATGGTTCTTAACATGTGTAAATGTTCATGCTGTATTTTAACTTCAATGGGGAGAAATCAGTCTTACTCTTTTGAATATACTTGTTAAAAATTTGAATAACTGTTTTAGAAGAAGCAGAAGTGAATTATAGTACTAATCTCTTTGTGCTTCAAAAAAGGTTTACAAGGCAGTTGCACTTCCTATTCTTAATTTACATTGTTAACAAAGTTATTGTGAGTCTGTTATGATAAAGTTGGCATACCACGTTAAATACTTGTAACACAGCAAGATAATTGCTTTTTCTTGCTTTATAAGTAGTACCTGTGAAGCCTTTTTTTTTTTCCTTTAAGGGGTTGATTAAAACAAATGTTTCCAGTTTTATTTTCTGTGAACAAATATAAACCAGATACAAGTAGGTTTTCAGTTGTGTTCTTCACCTTACTCATGGTAAAAACTAACTAAGGAACAAAGGCTGCACAAAGAAACCTTCAGCTTAAAAAAATATGTGTAATTGTCAGAAATAAATCAATGCAATTTTCAAGAGAGAAATGTGTTTTGCTTGAAAATCTGTTGCTACTGAAATTTGAAAATCTGGATCTGTGCAGGGTATTTCTGTGTGGAATAGTAACTGAGTTTGTCGAAGTTTTGAGAACATGACATGTGATTTAAAGTCCAGCTGGTACTGTCCCACTGAGGCTGCAGTTTCTGAGCATCAGCTTGCATCAAACTCTCCAGGTGCTTCCATTTAGGTTCACGTTGCTTTAACTTGTGCTGAAATCCAGGCTGGGGCCTTACTTCTAAATCCCAAGTTTTGACTTTTTTTAGTGTTTAGCAACTATTAAAACTGCCCAAGCCAGAAGTTCTTTCTGTAATGTGAATTATGGGAAAAGGTGTCAGGAGCCTGACAATTTATTCAGCTGTTGTATTTCTTCTTCCTGGTATTGCAACTTTAATCTAGCAGAGCCCAGCCTATTGAAACTGTGGGTTTTTTCCTGGTCGATGATGCATGGTTTGTACCTCAGGAGGAATTTCAGGAGATGTGTGTCTGAGCACTTCTCTGGTGGTTTAAAGGGACTGCTCTGAGCTGGGCTGGTTTCCACCTTCAGTGACTCAGGATATCCAGAGATGGCAATTAGCAGAAAGGATTGTCTAGAAAACCCCTGGATTTTTTTTTCTTCCTTTTGTTATTTTGTTTGAGCATGTTATTTTGAAAGAGCAGGAATGTGATCAACACCCCTTGTTGCACAATCTGTTTCATCTTTTCTCTGTGTTTGATCCCAAAATTGAAGCTTCCACCAAGTTTAAGAGGCAGTTGTTCTTTCCAGTCCAGGGAGGGAGCTACCAGTGATCATCAAACACAGATCCATCAGTCTTGGTTTATACTAATGAATTGTTTCATGTTTGTTGAAAGCATCAATTAAGAATGTAACATAATTCATAAACCTGAAACATTGTAAATAAATATTTTTATTTCATTGAACTTAGAATCAAGACAAACTACTGCAATTAGGGCATGCATCATTAGTGTCTAATAATTTGCACTTCCATAATGGAATATACTACTAATGAACTATATCATTAGTAATTAATGGGAAATTTTCCCATTTAACCACAAAATACAAACCTGCAAGGTGCCTTTTCTTGTGTTCCTTTTTTTCTGAAGTTTTCTAATCTTTAACTTCTGAAGTAGAAATTTATGTAACCATGACTAAAGCATTGCCTGCAGGCAAATTCAAATTTAATAACTGTACTTATTATTTTGAAATCTATTATTCTTTAAATTCCAAAATAGCAGTTAATTATCGTAACCACTTCATCACTGTGATCTGCCTCTCCTTTCATTGTCTTCAACTGACCTTTCCATGTAAGATTTTTATTTATTTCCTGCAAGGCTAAAAGCTCCCAGGTTTGAGAATACCAGGTGACAAGCAATGCACAGTCTGCTCTCTCTGGTCTGGATAATTATGAATTACTTAATTGCCTTTACCTTTCCCTGCAGAAGACCCATAAGTGTATGTACAACTCATTTCCTACTTAATGATTTTTTTTTCTGCATTTGACACTCCCAGGCTTTCTTGTTTTGATGTCCCACCACCATTCTGAACATCACAATATTGGATGTTAAATGACTCGTGTGATCTGAGCTTTGCTTCTCAAAGAAACAAATGTAGAAAAGTGACCCTTAAATTGTCACTGGAAAAATCCTGTTAAAAACATGCCATGTGTGATTTTTGTACAAAATCCATGGATATCTGCAGCTAGCCATGTGACATTTGGGAATTTGAGCCATGATTCCAAGGCCTGTGTGATGTTCTGCTATTGCAAGGCTGATGGCAGATGGTCAGGTTGTTTTTCCTTTTGCCCATGTTTTCTGATATAACTCTGTGTGTTGGGCACAAACAAAATGGGTCTGGTGGAAGGCAATTAATAAGGATATTGGCCATTTTGCCAGGAGGGAGAATATTCCTTTGAAATCCTTCCATTTGATATAACCACACCACTGTCTGTCTCTCTCTAGAAGGCTTCTAATGTGTGCAGCCGTTTTCTTGGTGTTGCCCTTACACAGCACCATCATCTCCCATTACCTAAAAAACCTACCTTGTTTTTTATGAAATTATATTTTATAACTCTTCTTTATTTTTTTATTTAATCTCAGTTCATATCTTTACTCGGTCTGAGCAGTAATCCTTTTTTTCCAATATGTTTATATGGGACTTGCTTCAAACAGTAACCTCCAAACATATAAGTAGAAAAAGAAACTGTAAATAAGATTTCTCCCAGTCCTGCTCTGTCTTGGAGATCTGAATAGAGCACAAAGGACGTTCTTTGTTTTACTCTGCAATTGTCATATCATCAGATTAATTCATGGCAAAGCTGTGAAACCAAAACTCTGATCTGAAGTTACATCCCCTGACATCCTTTGTGTGACATTTCCACCTGACACTGCAAACTGGAAGTTAACTTACAGCGACCTTTCTGTGCTGGATAATTTTGTCTCAGCTTGTTTTCGCCATGCTGGGAATGTTTTATCCTTCAGCTCTGGCTGTTCCATCTGTGTTTTATTTCAGTTTATCCTGCCCCTGATGGGGCTGTGATGTGCAGTGCTGTTCTCCTGTTGCAAATGCCCCATTCAGCAGCAGCTCAGCACCATTAGCAGGGGGCTCAAGGTCACCCAGGATGCTCTGCTGCATTTTCCCTTCTGGAGAAGGAAGTGGCTGATGGAGAGAATATTTTTGAGATGCATCTTGACTTGAAAATGTCCCACTTCAGAGCTGGGAGTGCAGAGGCTTTATGAGAGCAGCAGAGTTTATGGCAGAGCATCAGGGCAATAACCTGATGGGTCAGGAAGGTTCCCTGGAGTGCCATAATGTTCCTAACTCCCTATTACCTGCTGTGGGCTATGGGGGAGGCAGAAATGCCTTGCCTTTTCTCTGCCTGCTGTGCAAAATATTTCATTTTTTTTTCCCTTTAGTACTTTCTGTCAGTGGATCTCAAATTACTTGGCAAACAAATTAAAAACACCTATGAGGAAAGTACTTACAGTTCTATGGCTTGAGTTGCATATGGAGAAATAGATGGATGAAGGGCAGATGTAGGCAAGGTTATAAAGTGGGTCTGAGGCAAAATGAGGAGAAAAAGAAAAGCATTGCAAATATATTTTGGTTTGTCTATTCAATGGCTTCTTGCAGGCTGTTTTGGGGTTTTTTTTAGTTAATTCATAGTGATCATATGAAGATGTTTTTTTCTCGAAGTTTAAGGGAATGTTTTTGGTTTTTTTTAGGAGAAAAAGTTTATCCAATTTCTCTGATCCTCAGATTACTGTAGAAGGGAATTAATAAGGTATCAAAAAGTGAGGAGCACCACGGAGGGACTAAGTCAGCTCCTGGCATCATAGATGTGGATTTGCTACTGTACTGTTTTCTTTCATGGTAGTCCCTTTTCCTGCGGTTTAGGGGCTCTTTAGCAGTGAATGGGAATAAGTGTCATTGTTATTCCCTTGTGAAGGCATTGTGCAATCATTGTGCATAATTATGTGCATTATTGAGATGCATTTTCACTCCCATTGAAATAATTTTTTTTTGTTGCTGTTGTGAGGGAAGATCATAGACTCCAATGGATTGGTAGGGAAGTATCTAAATTATATTTGGGTATAGATTTGGAGGAATCTAAGGAAGTTTTGAATGCTACTGGCCCCTCTGACAGAGTGAACAAATGATTCCTGATTCCCCTGCCTCTTTCCCTGGTGCACAAACAGTGCCAGGTGTTGCTGAACCATTGCAGGACAGGAACACAACCAAGTGGAGAGGGTTGACCACAGAACTGAGGAAGCAGGGGGAGCAACCCAGAGGGGGAATAATGAGCTGTGCCAGGAATAGCATCCTCCTGTCACAGCACAGCAGATGTTTCCCCTGACATCCCAGCTCATGTAAGTCAGATTTATGTGATGCCTTCCTCAGTGCAGACTTCCCACAACTTCCACAAAAGGGTGAAGTTATCTAAGGGATGTGTGGTTTTTTGTTTGTTTTTTACCAGAAAAGTTACTTGAAATCCAAGGCTGCTTCCTTCACAATTATATATATATATATATATATATATATATATATGTGGATCTATCTACATATAGATCTTGAAATCAAGATCTGTTGCTCTCCCGGGATCCTTAAACTCAGAAAACTGAATCAAACCCACAATCAACATTATTTATTGCTGTTTATACTACTTTTAGCAATATTTTTAAATCAAAGGATTTTTTTTCTCCTTTGTCTTAGTTTTGTGTTCTTTTCAAATAAAAGCAATGCTTCTGGGGAACCAGGGAGCTGAAAGTTGCCTTGCAACTTAAGACACTGCATTATTTATTAGCCAGCCTAATAAATATTGGCAATTCTAATGTGAGGAATTGCTCAGAAATCCAGTCCATTTCCTGGCATGTGGCTTGACAGAGTGCAAAGTCTTGCTGCAAAGTTTCCTGGTATTTGAATGCTCATAATGTCAGCCCTATTACTGCTCTCTTGTTCTCGCTGTCACTGACATGCAATTATGGGATTTCACAACTGAAGTGGTGACAGTTGCTCCTCTGTGTGTGTGTGTCTGTCTTTCCCCTTAATCCAACTCTATCTAGCAATCTGTAATTTGATAAAGTGGAATTGAAGTGACAGGCGTGACAGAAGTGCCAAAACAATAATTTGACCTCCCACTGAAGTGTCAACGTGTTCTGCTGCATGACTTTTACATATGCTGAATACACAGAAGGGACATGGATAGTGGATTTGCTGGGCTGCAATACCTGCTAAGGCACAGGGCAAAAAAAAGCTTTGACTACAGTGTGGTTTTTGCCCGATGTGTTCCACCTTGAGCCATCACATCTCCTATCCCTGTATTAATATGTATAAACATGGTTGCTGCTGCAAATAAATTACATTTTTATTGGGAGATTTTTTTTTTTCATATCTTCATCTTGAAGATATTTTGATAAATCTCAAAATTATAATTCTGTGATTGTCTACAGGATTAGTTCTCAGACTTTCTTTTACTTTTCTTTTTGAATCTGTTCTACCTTGAAATATATTTCATTAGGTATATGACACATTCCTGCTAATAACTCTTAAAAAGCTCACCGAGCTAGAAAGAACATTCTTTTATGTGCATGAATAAAATATTTTATTAGCACTGAAGTAAATGCATGCACAAGTTAGTTTGGCATATATTCATATGTACTATACCTGCATTGCATACAAGGAATTATGTTTCACTTGGGGACAAGGGGGAGGGCAGGAGACAGAAACTGTTTGCTTTAACACTTGGCTAAATGGAAAGTTAAAATATTGAGATTCAGGGGAGAAGAATCAGAGTGGAAAGGGGTAACTCAAGTCTGAGTTGATGCTAATTATCTATCAAAATTAACCGAAAAATAATTTGTGGGAGACTCCAGCATGGCTGAAATTTTGTTTACATTTGGCCATTAAGTTTTCAACAGGTATAAAAGTAGAGAGGAGTTGGCTTTTGAAGTTATATAAAAAAGGGAAAACCCCACATTTCTGTAAATATTAGTACGCTGTGAATGGGAACATGTCTTGCATCTTGTCTGTGTTTGTGAACCAATAAAACTTCACAGCAATGGGAGAGAGCAGTTTCTGCTGCTGTGATGGAATAGTTCCTTTTAAAAGGTTTTGGGTGGTGCCAGCTGTTCATAACCCAGGCTCCTCAGTGTGGGGTTTTATAGGGTTTATATGTGCCAGAGAGTTTCATTATCATTGATGCTTTAGAGACAAGTCATTGCCCACTTGACGTTTCCTTCTCTGTCTTTTTTTTCCTCACTTTTTAAAATAAAATCTTTATCTTTATTTATAGGAGATTTGATAAAGAAGGACTGACCTGACAACACGTACCTATGACCCAACTTATTTGCAGATATTTTTGTGGTCACAGGGTTTTTGGACCTGGTCTAAAGAGCACTGAAAGACAAGGGAGGGCTTAGACTGATGTGAGAAAAATTATCTCTGTACAGACAGAAGAGACTCAGGTTGGGGCCTTTTCTTTCATTTAACTTACTGCCAACCTGTGCTTAGGTATGGAAATATTTTGTTCCTACATTTTAATTTTCCTCTCAGTAAGGAAAATACCCATTGACAGATTTGTTTTCCTAAGCTATCCTTAAAGAGCTCTATCAGCGAGTTAGAAATCAGAGATTATGTATTTCTCCAGAAAAAAGGAATGGAAATGTGAGTTCTTTTATGATTTATTCAGGGTCCTTGTAGTAGAGCTCCTGTTGAGACAAGCTCACCAATATGCTGCTATAGAAGAGGCTGGAGTTGATCTGTCTTGATTTAACACAGACAAATGCTCTGACCTCAGGCTGCTTCTGTGTGGTGTAAATGTTGTGTAGTCCTGTGTACTTTTTCACTGAAACTATTGTATAGCAAACTTGGAAATGGCACTTGAGATTTGTGAGAACAACTCAATGCAGGCCACTGCTCTGAATCATAAAATGGAGAGAGATAAATAGCATTCTTTCTGTATTGAATGCTGTTTATCTATGGACAGTTTAAATTTTTATATTGAAAATTTCATTCAATGCTTATATCTTCGCATTTGTTCTCATTATAACCAGAATTTTAAAAAAAATGAGAATAAGAATAAATTTTTGTGGAAATAGTTAGGAATATTAGGTATTAAAAATTCTCATTTGTTTCTTCTGCTCCATGTCTTCAGCATAGCTATGGATGGGAGCAGAGGTTGTGCACTGACCGTCTGTGCACGTGGGCTCAGTTCTGTGTCTGTTGGACAGGTTCATTCCTGCTCCCTACACAGAAATGTTTGGCTCCAGGGGCTGGAGCTCTGTGATTCCTCCTCTTTGTTAACCCCTTGTTGGTATCCAGGTGCTGTCCAGGAGTCGGCTTGTGTTGGGAATTCTTTTTGTGCACTGGGGCTCTCTGCAAACAGTGATTCCAAGAGAAGTACTGCTTATGTTTAACAGCGCTGTCACAGTGCAGGAGGAGGGACACAATGTCACCCACAGGGCTGGACTCACTGAGGAGCTGGCTGAGGCAGCAGCTGGTACACCCATCCACCTGACGCTGGGGTTGGAGAGACACAGGAAAGGTGAAAGTGAGAGGATTCATGAGCTGAGATAGTTTGTTAGGTTAAAAGACAAAAAGCTGTAACCAAAGCCAAAGCCCAGGAGGTGCAGAGGAAGCTGAAGGGATCCCAGCAGCAGGACAGGGCTCCTCTGCTCAGCGATGCTTTGATGAGCCAGCACAGCATCAGTTCATCTGCAGGATTTATTCATTTCTAGTCCAAAGGAGTCCACAACTCCTTGAGCTGCCTCCCTTCACTGTGCACATTCCTTGGGCATTACAGGACGCATTTCCACACTGTGAATGGATAGAGAATCCTTCTGGCATTTGTGTGTGAGTGCAGAGGTCTCATCTCAGCACAAATGGCTCTCCAGGAGCACACGCATGGCAGGATTATCCGTGGCAGATTGTTTTCAGCATATCTGAAGGGGACAGACTGATTCAGATGATTGTTTTGTTTGCCAAATTAATATCTGGGCTGTAATCCAGCCTGATTAACAGCATGGCTGTGATTGGATCAGGAAAGGGTAAGCAGACATTTGGAAGGGTTTTTTTGTACCTGCTGGCTCTGTTACTTTCCCAGTAGCTTGAACATGTGCAAGAATATGCTTCTGTCCAGCAATCCAATTCATTTCTCACTGATTCCAGTTTGTCTTTTTTAGTTATATGGGATCCCTTGCCAGGTAAATCTTTTCTCTGTAGCAATAGATGGCTTTTTATGGTGGTGGTTGGGCAGTTTGATCAAAATTTCCTAATTCCATTATTTCAGAACTGATTTCTTCAGCAATGATGCAGAGTATATTTTTCTCTTACAATGTCTGTTATTGTAAGAGCATTTACATTTAAATTTATATCTATCCATATTTAGAAACCTGAATATGTATGCATCTTTCTGTAGTCTTTGAAACATGGTTGGGGATTCTTATGTAAGGAGTAAAATAAGGGTTAATGGATTTTTTTTCCCTTCAGATTTTTCAAACAGAAATATGTTTTATTGTCTTTCAGTGTGATGGATGAGGCAGAGACCATGGTTTATATATAAACCACGTGCTTTCCAGATTAGATTGATGTAATCATGGCAGTGTTGCACACTTCAGCTAAAAATTTGTTCTTCTTGATCAAGGTCAGGCAAATCCAGGGGTTCTGCCGTTTATCTCATCTCCTCAGTACTAAAAAAGGACAATATTGAAAGGTTTGGTGTGCAGGCATGTCCCACTATGTCATACTTGCTGTCTCACAACTGTTGTTTAAAAGATCAGAGAATATTTCTGAAAAAAATTTGAGTATAAATGTTGAAAAAAGAATGCTGATATTCAAAGTCTAAAGTAAGGCTTCTTTTATTCTTCATTTTATCCCTCCTTATCAGCAGGCTTATATACAAAAGACAGGCAATTTAGGTTTTTTTCCTGGATAATGGCAATATTCATATCATGTAAGGAGCAAACATTTTGACTTCCAAACAAAGCCATTTAAAAAAAATCTGATCTCTGTTACCCTCTTTCACTTCCAATACTTGATAAAAGTTGAAGTGTAAGGAACAGAGCAGGTTTGTTCCATGTGTGAATTGTCTGAAATCCAGCAGGGAACATCTGTTTCAGCAGATTTGTTTGTGTTTCTGAAAACTTTGGCTTGCTGTGGCCTTTTGCTGGTAATTGGCTAATGGGTAATGCAAGACAAAATTTGCAGGGAAGTGTAAAATCTTATTATACCATCTGAGGTGCTGTCACAACAGCTGGATGGAAAACATTCTTTGTGCCTTAGTTAGGACACTTTTATTGGAGCCTCCTCAAACTCCTTGCCTTTGCACCCAAAGTTTGATGTTTTATTGTGTTGCTGGCTTGCATTTTCTTTGTCCTTGTCTGCCTGTACTGTTGTATTTCTCCTAGACAGATTCCAGTGTTTCTCCTAGACAGATTCCAGTATTTCTTTGGTTCACAGCAAGCAGAGAAAATCAGGCTTTGCATTTTACCCCTGAGATGCCAGATGTGGGATGTGACATCCAGTCAGGACCATCCTGCCTGGCTCTCGTGGCCTTGCAAGTCAATATCTCCCCCATTCTTTTCCAAAATTGTAGAACACATTTCTGCATGAAAAGGGTTGGGTTTCTGTCGGCTTTGATGCCTTTTCACAGCTGTTGAAGATGCAAAATGATTACTCAGAGTATTTCTAGCTGACCTTGGGATGAAATTTCTTTGGACCGTATTTGAGTATTTTTGAAAAGTTGGAATGCCTAAAGAACTTTGCCCTTCTGTATTGGTTATATTCTATGAAATGCTTTTGAAGAACTCTAATGCACTGTTTATTCAAATGTAATGAATTTTGAATCTTTACTACACAGTCTAAGTAAAAAAAAATGAAAAAGGTAAATTGAAAACCCTTAGAATCTGTATTGCATCATATCTGTGAGAGCTTTAACATTCAATAGCATGCAGAAAAGTAACACTCATCTCTCTAGTACAGCTTCATTTGTACCAAAGTCTTAAAGTTGTGTGTCAGATTAAGAACATTATTAATTAAGAACACATATGAATTGTTTCAATTCTGTGAAGTATGAAGTTCTCCCTGATTTAGGGACCAAGTTTTGTGTATCAAAATATCCTGTATTCTGCCACCCATACCACAGTCAGTACTTACAGAGCCCTTGTTGATTTGATATTTTAATTATATTAGCATGATACCTCTGTTTCTTTAAAATGTTGTCCCAGCTAGTGGAGTTTACTGAATCTGCCTTGACTCTGTATTTTAATTCCTTTGAAGTGCTTGGAAATAAAACTTGTTGCCTTAATCAGTTGCAAGTGTTGTCCATGTCCACCATGGGCCTAGTTTTGATTCTAGCATAAATTAGCACATGGTTGTTTTCCAGCTGCATTTATTTTCCAAATTCTGTCCCAAACAGCTGATTGTATCTCAGCTGAAAGCTGGTTTCTTTAAAGGAGGTCTGTGCTGTCACAGCTTTCCCTCACTGGGCAGAATAACCCCACACACACCAGGTGCTGGAGTTCTGGCCAGGTTTTGTTTGCTGTGAGAAGAAAATGCTTTCAAGGGAGTTCCAAATTCATTTTTCAAACCAGTCCAGGTGACCTTATTTACAGTCACTGGCAATTCCAAATGAATTTAAATGGAATATTGCTGTATCATTGAAATTCCTTTGAAGAACCTCCAAAAACTCTGTAATTCTGGGCATTCCCTCACTCCTGTCCATGGCCATTAAGATAATTAAGACATCTGGGTAAGGTTGCTGTATTTACATTGCAGCTGTGATTACAGTGAGGCTCTGTCTCACTGCATGAAGGAAAAAAGCATCAGTTCCATCTGAGGAAAGAAAGGGTTATTATATTATTATTATAAAGTGGTCTCACTTGCAGAGCTTCCAGCCTCAGCTGGAGCAAAAGCAAATATTAGTTGTTGCTGTGAGATTTGGAGATTTTTGTGTTCCAAAACTTTTAATGTTTGTTCCTAAAGTTGAATCTTCAAAGGAGGGTGTCATCATTTTCAGAAGTCTGCTCGCTTTTCACGTTTCTTAACCAGTGCAAGCTCTGACAGAGTGTCCATGTTTATTTTGGAGGCTCTGTAAGCTGAACTCTATTGGGAATTTATTAACTTTGTGCCTTTAAACCAAATGGCAGTGTGCTCAAACCTGATCTGTTGTAATCTGACGCAGAAGACTGTGAGAATTGAGTCACACTGGAGCCTAGACCAAGTTATTCTGCATGCTAATGAATTTGTCTTCCAAAACATTCCTTGTGCATTCTCTCTCACCCCAAACACTGCTTCAAAATTAATTAAAAGATCTCTGGAACTCTCAGAGTCACTTAGAAAAAGTTGATGTAAATGTCACAAACTGCTGTTACCTTACTGCCTCTTACTTTCCTGTGTATTTGAAACATACCCAAGCTTATTGTGAGTTTTCCCAGGGCTGCTTGGTGATTTTTTTATCCTATCTATCTGAATTTTAGCACCAGACTGATGATCCCAACAGTCCTTAGTTACCAAAAATGTCTCTCCTACTTTCATTTGAGCTTTGTCTAAAACATCATTCAAGCTGGATTTGCTTGCCCCTGAAGTTGCTTAGCTGTGGGTGCTGTAACAATCATTATGAGAAAGAAAATGTTGCTTTTTTTTTTTTTTTTCTGGCATAGTGAAGCTCAGAGTCGATTATATGTATGTGATTTAAATGTTATGAGATATTTAGTTGTTGTTGTAGTCCCTTAATTAATGAAATACCACTTTGTGCATTTGCCTCTGAGGTCCACAATCATAAACTATTTAGCAACAGTTTTCAAATTACATAGTTTAACTTAAATTTTAAACTATTAACTCTATTAAAAGAAGAAAAAGAAGGAAAAAAATGGCAAGACAAGCATGATTCTATATTACATGGCATTTTAGCCATAGTTTTTTTCAGTTGGTTTGAATGTTCTGCTCTCATATTGTCTTTATTTGAGAATCACATTTTCTTTTATGCATGCAATGCTTTTCCATGTAAATACTACACCTCCCCTCAGCACCACGTATTTTAACAAATGTGCATAGCACTGAGGCTCGTTCTTTCCCTGCATTTAAATGTTTAGCTGGCTGCATTTCCCCACCCCATGCTGATATAGCTTCCATAGCCAGACGATGGCACTGCAGGCTAAAGAACACACCTGCCAGGAGCTCCTGTCCCTTTTTTGCATGGAATAGGTGCTGGGTTTATTCCTCACCCCCAACGACTTCATTTCATAATAACCTGCAAGTCATTTGAAGGCCTGTTCATCCTCAGCAGAATCCATGGTCTGGGTTCTCCATTATTGCACTGTCACTGCAGCTCTTGTGGATGTTTATTGGGCTTGTTTAGATCTGATACAAAACCAAAATAATTTTTTTACTGTCTGTGTATTATTCTTTAATGTGGTGAATCCTCACTCCACTAAAACTATTTTTGTGAGTGCTTTGCACAAAATTAATAAAAAATGGCTTCTCTCAGGCCACTCTTCTTTTTTCTACTTCTTTTCTTCACTGCTTTTTGTTGTATGTAGTAACAATTGAAACATTCCAATGGCCACATCTCTTTTATACATTAACTACTTTAATGTTTTAATGTATAAAAATTATACATTAATATATATTATATATATTATTATATATTAATATATATTATACATTAATGTATAATTTTTATACATTAGAATAGTCGGAATTGCAGTTCCCTGTTTATATGTTGCACCAAATCTATGTGTGTGGCAGCAACTGCTCTTTGACTCAAACAAGAACCAGGCAACGAAGAAATTAAATTGATATAAGGCATTACAAAATGCAGCTTACTTTTCATGCTGGCCTATGAAAGCTAGTCCCAAACACTATTTTTTTACACTTCAGCTTAAAATGAGAGCACTTTTTGTCACAAGTGGCTGTGACAGAAGCCTAGGTGCTTTTCTTTTACTCTTTCACCTCCCTCCTTCTGTTCTCCCCGAACTCTTGATGTCATTTAGGCATTATTTGTATTAGATTATTTTATTAGAGGGAGAGGATTACTGCTGGATTTATGTATCTTGATAAGGATTTCCTTTTTATTTATTTATTTCTGCTCATAATGAGCAAAGAGAAGCTGGGGTAGCCAATTCTCAAAGCAGGGATATGAATGATATAACACAAAACCAGCTTGAAGGATTTGGTGATAAGTAGGTGAATTGTTCTGGGATGATGCTTTTGAAAAACAGAGTTTATGTTATTTATTTTTGTAATAGTCATGATGAAATTCTTTCACAAAAGCAATTCTATTAATTTGTTCAAACCACAAGTGAATACATTACTGAAGTGAGAAGCACACCTCAGCCCCCACCATTTCTAAAGCTTTTCCTTTTGCTGAGATTTGCTTTGCTCTGTAATAAGATTGTTATGCTTAAGCATATTTATCTGAGCAGGTTTATTACCTGTAATACTGGGGTTTATTTATTTGCTTTCCCTCATTGCTGAGTGTGGGATTGCCAAACAACTTGGGCTTCCACAACAAGGTTGCTGTTACAGAATTGTTCACAAAAACCATTTGCACGTGAGTCCCTAAGGGGTGGGCTGCTGCACAATGCTTGACATTTATATAAGGGAGGGTGAAATTAGCAGTGGATTCTTTTATCTGGGGCTGCCATGTGACACTCCTGGGGATAAACCAGAGACCCACAACTATTAACTTGCCTTTTCCAGCCAGTCAATGAAAGCCTGACTCGTGTGGCCTGCAGGGCACAGCACAGGACCTGGCTACTTAGCCAGGCATTTATTTACAGCATCTGGGGGAGCTGAAAGGGGTTTTTTGACTGGCAAGATTAATAAGGGCCATGGCTGTGTGAAGGAAAAACTGCTTTTTTCTGTAAGCATTATAGTAAAATAATATAAATAAATATAAAAATATAAAAAAAGAAAAGATATTATACTTATAAATAATATAAAACACTATATTATAAAATCCATTATATTCATATAAAATATAACTATGTAATAGAAAATTATTATAGCATTACAACATTTATTATACTAATATATATTATAATAATTTAACAGTAATTTATATTATGTAATGATAATATATTTTATATTATAATATAATAAAAATAAAGGAGTTTTTAGTAATAAATCAGAATTTGCCTGAGCTGTGTTACTCCCTGTAACTTCTGTGCCCCTGCTGCTCTGGTAATGTGCATTGTCTCACAGAGTGGTTGATGTCCCACCCTTGCCAATGCAATTTTATGTGCCCCAGAAGCTCATTCTAAGTCTGAGTTGCCATTGCTGGCATTAAACTTCTTATCAGAATTTTCAGGTCTGGTGTTATAATTATTTATGCACAGGCATAGAGTCTTTGGAAAGGGGAATTTGTAAATTCTATAATGAAGTTTGCTTTGAATGTTGGGTTTTTTAGGTTTTTTTTTTTTTTTTTGGTTGGTGGTTTTTTGGGTTTTTTGTGGGTTTTTTTTTTTTCCCCATATTCCTTTTACAGGGTTTTCTAATCTTGATATACTCAGTAGTAATGCAAAGTCTTTGGTAGATGTAAAGTCTTTGGTAGGTAATGCAAAATCTTTGTTACGTAGTCTTGTTTATTCAAAGTTTCTACTTACTGCTTTTGTGTCCTCCAATCTTGGTTGATTTTTATTTTTTATTTGTACTTAAGAATCTGTTAAAAAGTTAGGCTAAAATTAGTATGTGTCATCCCTTTGGTAACAGCGCTTCTCAAAGGAATATGATACAATTTTATGGTATTTTCTAATTATTCAATAAACTGTTAAGGGTTTAATCAAGTTGAAATCAACACCCAATGACATTTTAATATGGATGGGGTGCATAAGAAATTTTGCTGTCTGGAAGTTTTATTTTGAATATGTTTCTGAGCTTGGAGTGGAGGTGTGCACCGTGGAGTTACCTTTTACAGCTTTTAACTAAATTATTCTTAATTGCATTTCTGTTAGTGTAGTGAGTACTTGGGAATCCTGAAAGATCTTCCACATGAATAAGTCATCCAGTGGTAATAAATATTTACCTGTCATGAAGTGTGAGTTTAAAAAAATAAACAAGCTGACAGAGGTTCAATGTTACAGCAGGGAGTTTATCCCGTAGAAAAAGAAATAAACTGTTTCTTGCTGGGGCTTATCTTCTAACTTAATATTTCATGCTAAGAGCTAGGCAGTGAAAAGAGGTTCTTAAAATATCTCACCACTTTTTATTTTAGTAATTAAGACAGTTGAATTCCTTTTGAAAAGGCTGAAATGACTGTGCAGTGCGAGGGCTGGGTATTGCCTGGAGGTAGCTAATTACCTGCTGGGTGATTTGGATGGAGAGTTTGGCTGTTGGAGGAAGAATTCCTGTTCTGTTCTACTTAGGAAAATCTTTGGTCTCCAGCTGGTTGCCAGAGCAGCTGTGGCTGCCCCTGGATCCCTGGACATGTCCCAGGCCGGGCTGGATGGGGCTTGGAGCAGCCTGGGACAGTGGAAGGTGTCCCTGCCCATGTCAACACTGGATGGTCTTTAAGGTCTCCTCCAACTCAAACCACTCTAGATTCCATGATTTTCCATGATTTTATGAGCTCTGATTGTTCTCCATGGCTTTTTGTGCATGACTTGTGTTGTTCCTTTTCCTGTGTAACCTCCAAGTTCAATTTGTTGCTGTGAAGCCTCAGGACAGGTGGAACCGTTAATTAGGCCGCAAAAATATTCTGTTTATTTATTATTCCAAAACCAGCTCATCATATAGGCACATAAAAATGGTTGTTTTTAACTGTTGTGATTATTCAGGCACATAAAAATCTCCTTTAGAATGATGCCCATGATGTGTTTTTGTTTTTATTTGAGGAAGACAAATTATATTGTTGATATGAAATGTAATTCTCAGTCTATACATTCTTTGCATTCAAACAAAACCTTCTGCCTCTGCTCCCTAATTTGAGTTTCCTGTTTCCTGTGTGTGTGATAATGTGAAGCTAATGGTTCAGCCTTGGACATTTGGTAAATATGTTGGTGAGGTGTCTCTTTTGCAGCAAATAACAAACCAGCAATGCTGCTCTTCAGACAGGGGCTTATCTGAGAGATGGGAGGGGCAGGAAATCAATTCTTCCAATTTCTTATAGGAGATAAGAATCTCTTTGAGTTGACACAGATTAATTATAGAGACTATATCAGTTGTCTTCATCAGAAACCCTTGCTAGTAAATCAGTCTTAATAAAATGGTTAATATACCATCCCTTTGAGCAACTCATAACTTGTTTGACAAAACAGTATATAATTTGTCTCATTTTACTTTCTTTTTTAATTTATTGTTTTATTATTGGAAGTTTTTGTAAAGCAGATCCAGTAAATTTAAACTTGAAAATGTGAAATCAATCCTGACATTTAATTAGAGGTTTCAGGTTCTCTTCAGTATAATAATGAAAAGCTACTGATATTCTGAGGTCATGTAATTAAAAAATTCCCTATAGCTATCCTTCAAAGATTTTGTTTTATTTAGATATACATGTGCATTTATGGAAATGTGCAGTTGCCTGAAAAATTCTCCATAATTCTTACATATGCAGTTTTTTAGACTATTTCTTTAATATCTTTCTTTTGGAAATTTCTTATTATCTCACTCTTAACTCTTGTACACTGAAGAAAAAGGTACAAGAGTTGTACCTTTTGTTGTTTTCCTACTGTAGACAGTAGGAAAAAGGTAAAAAAAGCATTTAGATTTCTATGTAGTGATGGTGAAAATCTTGAAAAATGCAAGCAGTATAAATGCAAAGGGGATAAAAGGGGGGAAATGCCCTCTTGTTTCTGTGCAATATTTTAACCATGCACTGGAGCCTCTTTGGCCATCTTTAGAGTACTGTGGTTTATCTGGATGTTGGCTATAATCTCTGGAACAATTATAGCACTATATTGGTTTATTTTACACATTAAAGCTATAAGTGATTTTAGAAAACAATTTTTTCCTTGATTTTTGTTTTTAAGATTCTGTAAAGTGAAACCTCATTTTTAGTATAATTGGTTTTCTTAGAAGGGAAAAGTCAAAGACCTTCAGTGTCCTACAGAATATGTAGAATTTTTAAATGAAGAATACATTTTTTAATGTTTGCCCAAGCACATTATTCCAGACAAAAAAATGCTGACTTAGCTTCAAGTGGAAGCAGGAAAAGAGAAGCTAATGATGAGCCTGTGGCACGAGTTCCTGAGTTTTATTCAGCATACCCAACACCTCCCTGAGTGTTCTCATCTCAGAATTTCCCCTCCACAGGAGGGGTGTGCTTCATCTGCTGCAAACACACAGGAGGAAATGTGAGGGACATTTCCAAGGAGCTTTGAGCTCCTCAATCATTCTTGTATTCTGATTTCTTGTGAAACGTTCTGGACTGGCTGGCAGTTTTTGTATGGCTGCATTGCTGTCTATAATCATCCTTCTGGAATTGTTTATATGGAAAGGGTTTTCCTTTGTCAGGGCATTCTGGTGCTGGGTGTCCCCAGGACAGCTGCCCCCCAAAACACTTTGAGGGTTTCAAACAAAAAATAATTTAATTTAGAACTGCTGAGGTTCAATGTTCTCTGCAGAATTACCTGTTGTAATGTGGAGAAATATGATGGTTATGGGAGCTGAGTGAGGAAAGAAATGTATTTATTATCAGTATGCAGATATTTTAAATGTTATCTGATTGCTGTGCATTGAGAGAAAAAAAAAAAAGAAATAAAAGGCAAAGTTTGGCTGGTTTGCTCTGAAGTTTTCCAATATGTGAGTTTTCTCCCTCTCTGTTTGCTAAATTGATGAGACATGCATAGTTCCAGATAAAACATGCAAAATACTTAAGTGCATGGAAGAAAGAAAACAATGTTTTCACAATCCATTTTGCCCTTATAAAGAACCAAGTTGATATGGTTTAACTGTAATTTTTCCAGTCAATTCAATATAGAAAGCATCACTTACTATTTAAAAAAAAAAAAAAAAAAGAACCAAAACCAGGGGAGAAAAAGCTTCATAAGATTAAAAGAAATATTTAATAGGAAAAACAGATTAATTTCTGGAGACAAATAAAAATATCTGCAAAATATTATTTTGCTGCTTACTATATACAGTTTTCATATTACACTGTCAACTGAGGTTAATGCACATGTGTAGGAATAAATAATTTACAAAAATTTTCCCCCCTAGATTCTGGAAATAAGAGCCAAGTCTGAGGTGAGGATAAGATTGTTTTCAGTTTTTTGTTGTTGTCAGTTAATAAAGCATAAAATATGGAAAGTGTTGTTTTCTAATGATTCCCTTTATAAACTACAAAGCCTACAAATACATTTAGTTATTTGCTGATTATAATTCTATACTAAATCAAAAATTACTGCATAAAAACACTTCCATAAAGCCAGCTCAGTCTGTTTAAATGATGGTCTGGAATCAGGAGATCCTTTATTCTTGTTTTTCCTTGGAGTAATGAAAAATGAAAAAAACGTTGTGTAAATGTCAAAAGCGTCGTCAGAAACAATTCCTGGGGGTTGGTTAATGAAACTCTGGTGCCTGGTGGGGAGCAGCAGGCACCCAGCTCTCCAGCAGGCAGCACCAGGACGCTGGGAGCAGCAATATCTCACAAAATTGTGCCACATTCCATCACTGGTTGCTCATTCTCTAAAGTCTCCCAGGCACGTGGCTTAGCCTCTGAAGCAGGAGGCCCCAGCACCAGCAGCAGATTTGTAGCTGTCTGCACCATGTATTGAAAACTGTGGGGTTTGTGTGAGTTATTCCCTGCCACAGTTTCATTATTTAATGGGTTATAGAAACAACGCGTGTGTAATATCTTAAAAGTGAGATTTGGGTTGGTTTTTATGATGTTAGACATGCAGTTGCACTGAAACACAGCTTATGTTAATGGAATAAGAATAACAAGAAACTGAAGGGAAAAGTGAAAACTAAAGTATGTGAGACCCAGAACAGGACAGTTAACAGTTCAGGAAGCTCATTCTTTCCTGTTGTAAAATCCAAACTACTTCAGTTGGGAAGTATGTCTATAATGAGAAAATGAGAATTTCTCCTGAAAATCCTGGCTAGTCAGAGCTAGGAGCCAGCATTGCCTTGTTTTAGGGCAGGTGATGCAGCCAGGGACCAGTGCTCACCAGCAAGGCCAGTTCAAAGGGAATGTGCACAGGACTGGCACAAACAGTGCTGCAGGACAGGGCACAGATCCTGTGCCAGGCTGAGCATCCCCCAGGAATATCTCCTGTGCCAGCCTGTGTGACGGTGTTCACAGGGATCTGAGGATGAGGGAAGAGATGAGGATCTGACTCCATGTTTCAGAAGGCTCGATTTATTATTTTATTTTATATCTATTATATTAAAACTATACTAAAAGAATAGAAGAAAGGATTTAATCAGAAAGCTAGCTAAGAATAGAAAAAGGAATGAATAACAAAGGCTTGTGATCTTAGGGAGAAGTGGCTGCATGGTGTTTGCTCTCAATGTGCAGGAGATGATGAGGGAAATGCCATCATCTCTTGCTGAGTACATTTATGGGAGTGTGTTTGTGAATTTAGCCATTGGCATGATGGGATTTATTCAGGAAGGAAAAGGAGCATTTGCAAACTTTCAAATACTGGTTACATTCGCACCCAGGGAGTGGGGAGAGAAGTGGAAATGGATATCCACAACTCTGTCTACAACCAGGTTCAGGGGAAAAAAAACAAAAAACCCCAAAAAATACCTCGGCATCTGTTCCTCATATTCAGGTTTTTCAGGCATTGTGGTTTGGCCAGTTGCTATCAGGGAAAAAAAATAGCTGGGTATCTGTTCCTCAGAACTTGTTAAGGCAGTGGAAAGGCTCCTGAGTGACCAAGCAGCTCTTTGTGTGTTGGTGCTCTCCTGGGCTGGGCAGGGTTTCCAGCAGTGCATACACAGGTTTGAGAACTAAATTTGGAGATTTGCAGCTGGCTTTCAGGGAGAGATCTAAGTTCAAGAATGTGCATTGTTTTAAAGCTAAAGAGATCATACTTCAGTTGAAAGCTAGAAATCAGCACTTCATTCCTTCCTTCTAGCAAATGGCAGTCTCTCTCTATTGCAGTGTTAGATTTTTCAAAATTATTTTCAGTCCTAAATAACCAGTATGTTTTTGTTGCTCAATTTATACAGAACTCTTACCTCTATACTACTGAGCAACCTAAAAATTTTAATAAATGCTGAACTAACTGATGTTCTCTTATTTTCTAAGAGGACATATTATCTGTTCCTTCTTTTAGCTGCTTGATATAATTTTTTAATGTTTCAGTATGATTTTATCAAATGTGAACTTCTTTTGATCTCATTAAAAAGTTTGTGGTGTGTAATTACTATGTGCAAGGTGATTTCAATACTAACACCTATTCAAATCTGTGTCATTATCCAAATAGAAGTGGAATTATTCATACAAGTTTATGAAGAAAGATTTGAACCTTCCTATTTCCTCTGCAGCTTTTCATATATAATATGCTACATCTGGGAAATCACCTGAGTTATTAATATGTATTTCTTTAAATCTTGTTGGATCACATTTTCTGTGTCTTACAAATGGTCCATCAAGTATTTTTCTTTCTTGTTGGGATACAAAGATCTTATCCTATTATTGGTGAAGGAAAGTGTTAGATGGAGAGTTTCTCTTTGGCAAGGCTTTCTCCCTGCTGCTGGATGAGTAAAGTGGTTTCAGAGCCACTCAAATTTATTTTCTCAAGCTTTGCTGTCTCAGTAGCAGGAAGGTGAAATCCCTCTTGTTTGTCTGCCAGGAATGAAATCCAGTCCTGCCATATACAACAGCACCAGACCTGAGTTGATAATTGTTGAAATAACTTGCAATGTTTGGTGTTTCTAACTTGGAGGGGGTTTCTCTGTGAATGGATTGCTGGACATATGTGTTCTTTTCATGTTTTGGCATGTTAGCATCAATTCTGTATGTGGTTTGGTGGTTTTAGGGTTATGTAAAACCTTGAGTAATATTGCAACTGTTTGATAGACAGTGTGGAGCTTAGCAGTGATGATATTGGCATCTCTCTTGTGGAGGTAAGGGTGCTGGTGCTTCTCCTTGAACTGGCAAGGAGCCAGACTGACTGGAGAGCAAAATATGATCAATGGGAATTCAAAGAACGCATTTTGAAATAAGTCAATTTGGTAATTACAAGTCAGTGTACCAGTAGATTTTCACAGCAGGGAGGACAGCAGGGAAAGCAAAGAGCGCTAATTTTATTTTAATTAAGCTTTTCTGTTAATTGGGATCAGAGGATTCTGTCTCAAAGTGGGAGGGGAGGAGCTGTGTGATGATAGACTTGCTCCACGCTTGACTCGGTCAAGTGCCTTCCATTACTGTGGTTATAGCATGGAGTGCTCTCAAGTGCTGCTGAAGGAGCTCTTCAGGTTGGGAATGAGCATTCAAAGAGCAGGATACAGCTCTCTTGATCTCTCTTCAGCTCTATGGCTTTTACAACTTTCAGCAAACCCACAGGGCTGCTACCTTTTCCCTGCCAGAAGGAGACAAAAAGGAGTAGCTAGAAGAGCCCTGTTCAGAGGACAGGAGAAAACACAAATTTTCTTTTTTCAGTTTTGATCAGTAGAACTCTCTGCTTAAACTAAAGAGTCTGTATGGTTTGCATCAGCCTTGTGGGAAAACAGTCGCTGTGATTAGACGTTAAATTCTTCAAATCTTCTTTATCTGCCAGATCCTCTCAACTCCTGGCTGTGGTTAGAAATTAGGCAGAGCTGTTTGCTTTGTATGAATAAAGAATTTTTTCTCTATGTAGGCCAGTTAGCAAACAAAATCCAGTTTTATCTGGGAAAAAGATTGTTTTAGGTAGCTGTGGTTTGGGTTTTAGATGTGAATGTGCCTGAACCTCAGCAGAAGCATTCCAGGAGAAGAGTTCCCTGGAAATGTGCCTTTTCCAGGCTGACAGCATTCTCCCACCCACACAAACACACGAGTACAAAACAAATTACTGGCCCAGGTTTTAGCTGGGGTTTGCAGAGTAGCTCTGGTCTCCTGATCCACACCCCAACAGGCTTCCTTAAACTGATCAGGAGTCATAGTAAAGGCAGTGTTTATTTTTTCTAGAACTCCTAAAGAAATATTCTGTTCCAAGAACTGGCTGTGGGCTCACTGTTCCCTTCTAAAATTTTCTGAACTGCCTTAGCAAATACTTGAAAGGATAAGAATAGTAAACCTATTATCTGATAATTACCTGCTGCAGGCTGACTGCTCATTTGCATGTTCTGATTCTGGCTTTGCATTATATAATTTTCATCTTTTGATAATATTCCACTTATGAAGGGACTTGGCTTTTTTTTTCCTGTTAACTGCACTATCAAAAAGCTATTGCAAGATATTCTGGATCCAAATGGTAATGTTTGATCCAAATATGTCAAATATGGGGCAACTGGGTTTCAGTATCCCAAGGTAAGCCTGTAGTTGTAGCACTCAAGTAATTTTGAATTGTATTGGATTTGTAATCAGTGAACTCAGAATGAAAAAGAAACATCCGAACTCCATTTTGGCAGATTCTTTAACCAATGCTAGAATGATTTTTATAAGGCAGTAGTAGGGGTTCTTTGTTGAGTTAATCTAAAACAAGTCATTGAAAACAGAAACCAAAGATTTATCTGGGATATAGATTTCATAATAATTAATTGGTTAATCATGAGCAATGTGAGCCTGTTCCTGAGGTTTCAAGACTTTCTGGACTCTACACATCTTCTTTTCCCACACTGTATCTCAGGAAGTCATGTGGGCCCTTGCTTTAATGAGCAGTAATGAGCAGTGTAAGGTATTTGTATTTTAGTTCCTGAATTCACTTGTTAGGATAGTGTGTTCATAGGTTTTAGTTGGTGTGCAGTATCATCACATCAGATAATTCTGCACAGATAATTCATTTCTGTGATTTAGGATGTTCTTAATTGCTTTACTGAAGGGAGATTGAGCACCTTTTAACCAAACAGCTGAACGATTTGCTATGACAATTCTGCCACTGTGCATTCACTTAATTTCCAATTAATCAAACATTCAATAAATCATTAGTATAATTACACCTGCTCAAATATTCCTACCCCAGCACATTAGCTATGCTCAGGCAGACTCTTTTACCAGCTGTGTGAATGGATTCATTTGTCTGACCCAGTTGGTTGCACGTCCTTGCTTCTTATGAGCCTTGAGAAATGATAGGGCAGAAATTTTAATTATTTATAATACCAGGCATTCTTTTGATTCGTTGTTCATGCTTTTCACTTGGATGCCTCTGCAGCAACTTAAAACAAACAGCAGTGCAACAGTGGCTGGGTAATTTGTGAAGGTTTTGAAATCATTTCCATTCCCCTGCTGTGCCACTTTCCTAATTACACCAAGTCCCCAAGTGCATGATAATTCCCTCATCACCATGCACTGAAAGCACAGATGATTAAAACAGTACAGCCTGTGTCACATCAATGTAACCAAAAGAGGAGCCCAAAAGTGCTTTACTGAAAGCCAGTCAACTAAACCAGAAACTAATTTTAGGATCTGTTTTTAAAGAATTGAACAAGTAGAAATCCAATGACACAATTTCAAAATATCTGTAGTTGCACTTGGTGTCTGAGGAAGACTGAAATTTGAGGCAAGTATTTGAAGCAGGTAGCTTTGAATCACCTGTGCTGTGTAGGTGTGTGTTGCTATTTGCTCCCTCCACGCAGATGAGAAATTTGAATTTGCTCAGGTACAAGTGGGATTACTCTGTATTTGTGTCTGCTGATTGTTGTAAGCTTTAAATCACACTTAATGTGTGTCTTTGTTGTGAGAGTTAAGGTAAACAAACCCGGACATGCAATTTCAGTCTGTAATATTTTAAATAGGAAGTTCTTTATGTGGGTGTAGACACATTTTAAATTGTGCAGCGTAGGTTCTGTTGCTTCCAAAATAGATTTACTGCTTACAACTTGCCTGTATTTTATCTTTGAGTTAGGAATTGGAGGAGATTGGTAATACTTTAATCCCTTAATAGAAATAGGTAAGATTTTTAAAAATTTACTGGAGGTGTCATGATCCATCTAGATAGTATTACACAAGGCATATTCAGTAAAAAGAAAATAAAGTATAAACAGAATAGGGAATGGGTTGCTGGGGGAAAGTTAACCTATTTTACTGAGGGGAAGTTTTTTATCCTGAAGGGAAAAAGCATCAAAGAATCTATTTAAAAAGAAAAAAAAAAAAAAAAGAGATGAGAGAAAGACTTAGTAATTGGACATTATTTTAATTACTTAAACATTTGTCAAGTTTCTTTCTCATCTGTTAAAAAAATTATTGGTAGAGTGCATCAGCACATGGGTTCTCTGACCCTTTCAGTCTGTTAGAGCACAGAATGGAAACATCTCTGCTCTGGATAAATGTTTCTTGGCTCCCCATGGCATGGGGCCTTACTGCTGGGGCTGGCAGAAATGTCTTGCTGCACAGAAAGCAGGAAGATTTATTTCTCCATTAAGCTGCATTTGGGTTTGGATGCTCTGCCCAGTGTTATTGAGTAGGAGCTTTGCTAATTGTTTGTTTACGTTTCTAATAGTGGCTCAGCATCTGATCAGCCTGATGCATCTGCATGGCTGGGCTCCAGTGGAACAGCAATCTTGCTGGAAGGTGGAGTGCATGAAATCCTGATTTTTAGAAGTTTTAATTGCCCTGGTTTTAGTTCATCTTGCATTTCTGGAGTAGTGCAATGCAGTAACATAACACACTTCTCTACCTTCACAACCTTAAGATTGCCTTTTGCTTCAGTCCTGAGAACTTTGAATCAGGTCTGTATTCTCAGAATTTCACTTCACCCATACATATTTTATAGTCCATTATTACATTTCCTTTTACAATTTTCACCCTTTAAACCTGACAGGATTCTTTGTCTTAGGCATTTTATTTCAGTTCCCCTCATCCCAATGCTTTTCACACCTTCAAAACATCTCCCCAAGTCTGAGCTCATTTAGCTTTCCTGAAGTTTGTTGTAAATAATTTATTACCTTGAAACATAACAGTCTAGGAAATTAATCATCATAAACAACAGCACAGCTTTTAGTTGCCTAGGGACAGGGTCATAGTCTGCACAGAATGCTCTTCACCAGTTAAAACAGGGATATAAAACCCCACTTTACTTGCCATCACAAAGTCCTTTTCAGGAGTTTCCTTTTGAGATTTACCTTTATTTTCTGGTTTATCAAGTACACTCTAATGTGTGAGTTATTTTTCTGAAGCTCTTTGGCAATTTTATTTATATAATTTATTATATTTTTTTATTTAGTGAAAGTATTATAACATTTGATAATTAATTGCTCAGGGTTTTTTGACTGATATTGTGTAACAGACTTTCTCCTCCCCAACATCTCTCATCCCTCTGGGTCTTGAAGGGGACAGTTTAATTCCAGGTTGACATTTTCAGAAATACCCTGCTGGTTGGTGAGTGTTTTGAGCACTAAAGGATGATAACTTGCAGTTGGTTTGAAGTAAAAAAAAAAACAACACACAAACTTGAATTAAGCAGCCAAAAAAATTTTGGCACCCTTACTTGGTGCACAGAAAGTTGGCTTGCCTGTAACTCACCTCTGGATTATCCTGAGCCTTGACCAAAATCTGTTTGCAGTCACAAAACAAACAATGCATTAGTTTGATCTCATCATTACCTATGCAAACATGAGTAATTTTCAATTCTTACTCCATTCATTCACCTCCTTTCTGTCTGCCAACATGAGCTAATTTTGTAGTACAGTACATAATACTTATTTATATATTATTGAAAACCAGGTGCCTCCAATGTCTGGGAATGATTGGTATCTGATTCCAAGGTTTTGGAATGCTGAACATGCACTTTATTAAATACTAGATTATATTAAAGCTATATTAAAGAGAGATGCTATACTCTATTATACTATATCATACTACTAACTGAAAAACTGGTGACTGTCTGCAGAATGACTGTCCACACAGCTTGGACCTGACAGGCTAATTAACATAAATTATCCCCACCAGAATCCAATTACCAAATTTCTTCAGATAAACCATCTTCCCAACACATTCCACATGTGCAAAACACCAGGAGCAGCAAGCAGAGATAAAAATTGTTTTGCCTCTGTGCTTCTCCAGGAAAAACTTGAGAGAGAGAATTATGCCTCTCTCTGTTCAGAGAATGTGAATGCCACAATATATATTTTACATTTTACTAAAAAAAAATATATATTTTTTACTTTGTAGTGAAAAATAAATAATATCAAAGGACAACAGGTAGAAATAGTCAACACCTGAAGATAAAACAAGCAGAAGTGAAAGTGAAAATGCTCGCAGAACATGCTTAGAAAAGGTAGACACAAGGCTAAATTAAAAGAGTTTAAATATGGACATTCACATTTAGGAAAAAAAACATGAACTCCAGAACACCATGTAACTCTGTCATCTTGATGAGGGTAAATCAGTGCCTGTCATCCCAGACTGGATTGGAAACAGCAGATGACATTTCCACTCTTCATTATGCAGAAAAATGGCATTAATGTTGTGAGGATTCTCTAGCAGCAGTTCCTCAGCTAAAGCATGCCTCTGCACAGACAAATCCATTTAATGCTATCTGCAATGTAGGATTTATTTCAAATGAATGGGAATTAGCTTCCCAGATTGTCAGATGTACTTTTTATGGATGATTTCAACGAGCAGAAGACCACACTGGAAGCAGGAATCAAGGGAGATTTCAAGTGCCTCTCTGTGCTTGTGTTTGTCCCCCAAATTTATCCTTCTCTCTGACCTGGTACAGGTACCTTACACCTTTCTGGCCTTTGCACAAGCATTTGGAGAAGGGCAATGTTTAAAAGCAAAATATGAGTATACAAGGCTGCTTTTTGCATGGGCTGGACAAGAGCTCCCAAGGCTGCTAATTTCGATGACAAATTCCCCCAGCTCTTTATTTTGAAATCTACAGCTATTATGATTCTTTTGATTTGATATCAGATTCTGATATCAGCCAGATTTCTATTTAAGTCCCCTTTTAATATTGGATTGCTTTCAAGTTTGTATTATTTTCAATATTCTTTCTAACTATTCTTTCTAGAGCTGAAACAGATCTGTGTAGCACCTCTGAAATCATAATTTATATTATATGGATGACAGTCTGAGGAATGAGTAGGATTTTTTTTGAGGACTGCCTACACCTCCCAATATATTATCAGTAAAGACTGTTCTATGAGGTACTTATAAGACCTCCTAATTTCATATTAACAGTTGATTAAACTTAATAATACAGTGAGTATCATATCAAAGCATATAATTGTAAAATGCTTTGCCTTTTGGAGCGCAGAGGAGTTTCTATGGTGATAACTTTGGAGGCTTATAAATGTTTTTTATGTCTTTTTCTCAGATTAATAAAAATTTTATTATTTTAGAACTATGTTTGGATAGTCTACAATTAAATGAATTTCATGAGCAAACTAAATTAAAAGCCACAGCCATCAATACAGAGTGGATGATTTGGCCAGGGTTCCATTTTGTGCAGGTTTTGTGTGTCCAGATGGGTGTTTTGCTTTGCCATATTCATCAGCAAGGAATCTCAGGGCACCCTAACATCTGTGGGAGGCCTGAGCACACACATTAGATTATTTCCAAATGAAGTGAACAGCCTATTTTTTTTCTCTGAGAAAGAGATGATGATTGCTCTCAGGAAGAGATGGTGATTTTTGCACTGCACTGGTGAAGGCAGAGTGTCCCCACTGAGCCCAGAATGAGCAGAGGGATCTGCTGGTGATGCTGCAGTGGCAGGAGCTGCTCAGGGCTCTGGTGCTGCTCATTCTCTTGCCTTCTGCTGATCTCTCATTTCAGAGGCAGTTTGGAAAGGCACAGACACAGGGCAAACGCTTCAGAGCTTCCTCTGCCAGCATAAAGTGAATTTCCATACCAAAAGGCAAATCTCAGCTCAGTGATCAGTAGCTACTGCTCCTACAACTGTAGTACTGCTCCTAAAGGATGTGATGAACAAAATCCAGCAGCACTTTGGACAAAATCATCTAACACTGTCACTTTTTGGTGCAGAAGAAGGGCAGAAAGGGTCCCAAACTGAAGAAGGAGGCAGAATTAGTTTACATTGCCTATAAATTTGTTTCAGTAAATGTGGTGTTTTCAGCCAAACAAACAAAATAAAAAACCCCAAACCAACAAAAATACCACAAAACTCAAAAAAAAAAAAAAAAACCACCACCAAGAACAAAACAAAGGCAACACCAGCTTAACTTAGATAAATAAAGATATATGTATGCTCTTTAGGACAAAAAAGCTTTTTCCTTTGTGCAACCCATGGTACTTTTCTTGTGTTTATGGAAGTAAATAGTTTCTGTTGCACCACTGTGGCATAGGACAGATAGAGTTTAGGATGGTTCTTGGAAAATTGTCCTGAAGTTCTTGGACTCCTGTCCTGAACTTGCTACTTTTCAATTCCAGGAGTCACCCAAAGTCATCTCCCAGCTTGCTGTAAGGGTGGATATTTACTGATAAAAGAACATAATCCATGGTATTTTGTGACTTGAGAAAAAAATCTATCTTTGTTTTACCAGTCCAGGAGGGGGCAGTAAATTTCTTTTTATTGTCTTTGGAATCAAGCCCGAACTTCTGTCACCATTAAAGGCTCTACTCTTAGAAATAGCACTTTTTAAAATTAGAAACCAGTATTGTTACTCCACTGTCATTGTTTTTAACTCCTTTTTCCTGACAGTCTTCTTTATAAAATAGAAAATTACCACAACTTTCAAAGTCAGTCATTTGTAGCTTTGATTTTCAATATATTCAAAATAATCTGTAATATGATAGGCAGTTTAAATATTAAAACTTCATATGAAATCTATTCCATTTTTTTTCAATTTTGTTGAAAATACTCTTTTTTCAAGGAGCACTAATGAAATGGAGCAGACTTTCCCTCTGTGCTAAAATAACCTTGTTTTCTTTTCTTTTCTAACCCTAATATTCATGTACATATGTATACAGAGGAACCAAGCTGATTTTAAACACCCCCAAATTGCATGTTTGCATTTCTCAGTATATTACAGCGAAACAGAAACGAATAGGAGGCAAAAAAGTCTGGTTTGTGTGAATGCACATCATTTTTCTGGGCATAAAAAGTTATTTTTCTTACTTGGCTTGGAGGTAAAATGGAAATTATTATTGGCTGTGAGAAGGAGAAAACACAAGTACAGATCCAGTGCATGTGGCATTGGTTGGGGGAGGACAAGAAGCTGTTGCAGTCACTGGATTCTTTGGAGTTTTGTTTTTGCTGTTGGGCAAAGTTATTAGCATGAAATTTCAGGTGCAATTAAAGTGGTGTTGGGAGTCCAAATAACCTCCTTGAATGTTTTCACTGTTTATTATTGCTGTAATTCTCAAGAAGTCTCTGGGAAAAAAAATTCCCACAAAACATAAGTGATACTCATAGCTGGTCCAGAAGTTCATACCAGAGGGAGCAGAAATAGCACTCTTTACCTTAATCTTCCTCAAATGGGATATTTTTATAAGGTTTGTTGAGTTTTGGTGGTGGTGTTATTAATTATTTCCATTATTTATGATTATTTATAACTATTATTTAGGAGCACATACTCATAAGCTGGATGGGAGCTCATAAAGCCTGGATGTGGTGTTCTGAGCAGTAGAAATGTTGTGTTCAGTGCCCTCAGTGCAGTTTTGGAAGGTGTCCAGCATTTGGAAGGTGTTCCTCATGGCCTGGGACCACAGGTGATGTCCCATGGAAATATTTGCTGTTTACTTGGTGGATGAAGCTACTGAAATATTTCCCAAACCAACACTTTTTTTTTTTTTTTTTTACACTGTAATTTCTGTGTTTAAAATGTGTTCTGCTGACGGTTCATCACCCTGATCCACCACAAACAGCAACAGTTTATTTCTTCTGAGGGACAAACTGCTGTCACAAAATGGCTTTGCATTTCACTGCTTTTATTTACTTCTTGTACTACTACTATCATTATTATGCACTATAATGATTATTAAGTGAAAAAATATCCCAACTCTTCTTATTGCCATTTGTGGAGTTAGGGGGTGCTGATGGGAAAAGAAATTATTTCATATGGAAATGTGTCTGAAATAAATTCTAACTTGCAATTTTAGAATAGGAGTGGGCTGGAAGAATGTGGGAGAAACTTTGTGAGTGACTTGAATTAATAAATGAAGTATAGATTTTGAGTGCCAGCTCTGTTGAGTACAATGGCTCTGTGTAGAGCTAAAACTCTCAGACCAAAGTTATTAAAATCAGGTGCCTAAAGTTGCATATGTAAATGTGATTTCATTCCCAGAGTGTGAGTCAGCCACGACTGGTGATGGGACTTGATGGGAGTTGCTTTTGGTTCCCAGCTATTAAAAATAGATTGCTGATAGAGATTTTATTGTTTCCCAATGGGTCATGGCCAATATATCATGGGTCCCTATGTAACTTCAGTTACATATTTGTGACATTTATCCTCCTCCCCTATTTTAGTTTTCTAAGGTAAAGGACCCAAACGCTTGACTTGATTTGCCTTAACTCAAAAGTAATATGTCATATAATATAATTATTTAGGAATTTTTAATATATATAATAGCTGATAAATGAGATTTTTTTTTCCAGTGTTTCCTCAAAAGAGAAGGAAAACCTCTGGAGACTCACAGAAGGGTTTCAGCTAAGCGTACACTGTAGTTATGCAGCTGAGATCAAGGTGAGAGGTGCTCCAGTGGAGTCCTCAGCGCATTCCTTTTAACAATCCCCCTTTCTTTATCTGTGGAGGAGCTCTTGATTACTCTGTGCTTGTGTTTTCCAACTTAAAGTTTCCCTGTGCTTGTTGGTACCTGTAATTTGGAGCGAGGGATCTCATGGGCTGCCTCTGCCACTCTGTATTTCAACTCTCCTGCACTGGCAAGGAGAATCAGGGAGGTTGGGTTATGCATTTCATGAGTTTTATGGCTTTATCATTCCATGCTCTTTACTCTTTAGAAATTATGTATCCTTAAGCAGCAACACTACTGAAGCTATTTTTAAATCACTGTTGAGAATTGCTACACACCAATATCATGCATTTTTCATTAATCTAATCTTTTCAAGATTTCTTTAATTCTTGCTTGACCTGAAATGTTTCCTGCTACGTTTTGTGTGTGGAATTGCTGGTACTGTTTTACTACCTCTGACTGGAGGCACACGATGGTAGTAGAATACAAATTACATTGCTCAGGACTTAGAAAATTCAATAGTCAAAGTGGGGAAATGAGCTTAAGTACAAACTCATCAAAGATGAACTTCAGTACATTTTTCTTTTTATAGTGCAGTGTTAAAAGAGATAAAGGTACTGAATTCTGAAACAGTGATACGTAGCAAATAACCTGTTACTTTCAAAACAATATGTCATTATTCTGTATTAAAAAGGGTCACTTTTAGCTCCTTCTGTCTCCATAACTTCCTAACTATAGCTAATGTCTGGTATTGATTCTGAATAATTTAAATCGCAATAAAATTGGGTTTTCATGACAGTCTGAGACATTTTATATTTAATGTTCATTTAAAGAAACATAGTGCCTTCTTACCTTCTGAATTTCAAAGCCATTAAAGTAATTGCAGGTCGTTAAGCTAAATTTCTTTGAATAATCAGGACAGTTAATCTAATTCATCCACCATTCAAACCAATGGGCAGGAAAGGTTGCAATGCCAGGCATGGATTTTTGAGAGATTCACCTGGTGGATCTTCAGATGTGCTCACCAGCATTTCCTCAGGAATCACCCTCATGCTTCAAACTTTTGGGACTTGAAATTCTGTTCCGATTTTGTCTTTTTTTAAATGTATAGACTTCAAAAGAAAATAGGCTTAAGAGGATTGTTTTATTTCCCTTGGAGTAACCAATTCCCTGTGTAGTCAAAGAGATGTTGATTGTGTGCTTGCAATGTGTTTTACCAGAACTTGCTTCATGGACATGTAAACTATCACAAAAACATTCCCAGATGATGTCCCATATTTAGCAAGTGTTGTGATTTAGGGTGAAGGAAGTTGGAATGCAAATGCGTAAACAAACAGCATCTAAAAATAAAAGTGTCTAGGTCTTCTTGGGAGAACGGATACATCTCGTCTCTTGAGGTTACTGCTCACTTATGTGGAGGTGCAAAATGAGGGTAAAGCAGTGGGTTGGTGATGGAGCAGACTTGAAGCACCTGAGCTTGCAGGCAAAAGCAGTGTGTGCAGGTGTGTGTGTGTGCCAGGCTCTGCCCATCTCTGCAGGGCTTCCTCAAACATCCCACCCTCAACAGGGGCCAAGGGCAGAGTGAAAGCACTGGCTAATTGCCTGCTTTATTAATGAGCATGAAACTCAGAGACGAGAAACTGAGAGTTTGGAGTCTTGGGTGTTTGGTATGCCGGGCTGTTGGAAGGAGGCAATGGTTTGGATTCCTGTGATGGTAAAGGAGAGAGGTTTGGATTGCTGTACAGGAGAAGGACAATGGTTGGGATCTCTGTACTGAATGGGGGAGGACAATGGTTTGGATCCCTGTGCTGGAGAAGGGCAATGGTTTGGATCCCTGTACTGGGGAAGGGCGATGGTTGGGATCTCCGTAGTGGATGGAGAAGGGCAATGGTTTGGATGCCTGTACTGGAGAAGAACAGTGGTTTGGGTCATTGTACTGGAGAAGATCAATGGTTGGATCCCCATACTTTGAGTTGAGCTGAATGAATGCAGTTCATGAGGTGAACAAGAGCAAAACAAATGCTCCTGAGGGCAAATAAAGGGAGAGTTGACCTTGCCCCATGCATTGGAGTCCAATGGCCTGCTCTGGAATGGGGAGAATTTCATCTGAATTATGAATTCCATCAGTTTGAGCCTCAGCAAGCAAACAAAGGATGTTTTGCACATCCACGTGCTGCTGCCATGCCATAAAGGAACCTGTGACTGTGCTGGGCTTTAGGATCCATGCACTTGGGGGTGGCAGCTCCTCTCCCTGTCTCTCTGTTCCCTCTCAATACCCTCCCTAAGGCGCTCTCTTTCTGACCAGTGGATCTCTTGCATCTGCCTACACCCTTGGAACTGTGTTTCATAATGGGGGATTTGTACTCACACACACTGCTTTAAATAAGTTTAAATTTTCATGACAATAGAACATGAAAAAATTAAGGGGTTTTTTTTTTTTTTTTTTTGTTCTCTAAGGAAAGCCATAAAGCAGCTGTATTATTTTTATTCTTTGTAGGAATTACAATGCACTTTTGAGAAATGGAAAAAAAACTCCCACAGAGATTTAAAATAAAAAAATGGCAACCCCCCCCCCCCCCCCCCCCATTTTTTCATACCCAAGAAACATGACCAGGAAAGATTTTAAGCTCATTTTGTATCAGCTCATTGTCTGTCAAGATCATGGAGTTTATTCTTGGTGGGAGATTTTCAGTCAAGATAACACTGCTGGTTTTGGCTTTGCTTTTGGCTTGGTATTATTTATAATTAGTTTATCATTCTTTTTGTAAAAGTTATTGAATGAACCCTAAATTCCTTATTACTTTGTATAGAATCTAAATGTGTCTTAGAAACTTGCATGGAATGGGGATGTTTTCCACAAGTGTCCTGTGTGCTCTGTCAAGAATGGATTTGTAGTCTTGCAGTATAAACAAGTTCAAGATCTTCAAGTTCTTCAAGATCTTCAAGTTCCAAAAAAGCTAAATATTGAATTTCAGTACCAGATATTAATATTTTGAGATTTGATGACAGAATTTTCCCATAGAAATCCCCTTGTTTCTTAAGCAGACTCACTAGATCTACATTTGATTTTGCTTCCTTAGTAAATGGATATTTTAGGTAACTTCAGTGAATTCAGTGGGACTTAGCTGCCAGCTTAGGCAAGATTTTCAGCCCTGATTTGAATTGAATTGGCTATTTTTGTGTAATGTTACATGAGATTTGAATTTAAAATTAATCAAAGTTAATTATAAGAATTCCTGATTTGAATTGCATATCCTCTTGCTAAATATTCAAAATTATTATTGATTAGTTTTTTGAAGAATGTAAGAGAATGCATTTAGAATGGAATGTTCATTTTTTAAAATTCTACCAATTGCTTTTTCAATTGTTTTAATTTTTGATCTATACTCTCACTTTTACTTGCTTAATGTCTGAGATACACTCAAATGCATGTTGCAACACACATATTTTCTTGATTTGACCACTTAAAGCAGACTATTTTCTTCCTATTCTGTGTCTTGTCAGTCAGGTACAGTTTACTGTTAAAATCTTGAAGACAAAAAACTAAACCAAAAACAAAGGCACCAGTCAATAACTTGGAGCTAAATGCATGTAAGCATGTGGGGGAAATATATAAATTATTCCCTGGAGTTAAATAATGGATGTGTTTATTACCATGCTATGTAAGTGCCACAGTTCACATGTGAAGTTCTCTGGAATTAAAGCAATGATGTTCTGTACTTAAGCACATATATTTTAGTTATACCTTTTGAATTCTTAGGAGTTCCTTTCCCTTCCCTTGCTAAAAGCTAATGAACATTTATTTCAACAGAGGGGACTCACTGACCTGTTAGTTTTGGTTTAACTTCAAAATTATGTTACTTTTTCAAATTCCTCTTGATTTTTCCTTGATTTCAGTGACCAGTTGCCTCCAAGTTTCATTTGACCCAAATTAATAATTACATTTAATTATGCTCAAAGTCTGACCTTTTTAATCTGCATATTTCTTGTAGGCTCTGCTGGCTTATTTCCACCACAATACATTAGAATGGAAAACTATTAGAAATATTGATTTATCATTTATAATGCCCTAGTGATATATTGAAATGAAATTTGGATGCCATCCAGCCCTCAGATAACGTTGGCATTGTTGGATGGAGCTGCATGATCTCATCCTAATTAATGTGCTGGTTCCATGTGAAAAGCACAGGGAAAACAGCCCCGGGAGCTGGTCAAAGGCAGGAGCTCAGCAATGAGGGCTGCTGAGGGTTGTGATTGTTCCAGCGTGCCACCTTTAGTATTTAATATTCCATACACAGAGAAATCGGCACTTGGCTTTCTCTCCCTTCTTTTTGATTTTCCTCCTGCCTCAGCATCACCCTGTTCTGGAGCTGTTGTGTGCAGGGTGGGGCCCATGTGCACGGTGGGGCTTGACCCAGCTCTGGGCTGGTTATCCTGCAGTGCACTTGGTGCAGCAAAAGCTGCTTTTAATCAGGTGGGGTTCAAATCAAAGGAATTCAAAAGCATTTATCTCAATTTCTATGTGTTTTTCCCATGCTAAGCCTGTGATCCCCACCACCTCCTGCACTGCAGTGTTGGGATCTCTGCTACTCAGAGTGACCCTGAGAAAAGTTAGAGAGTCTCTTTTCCCAGCCTGGCAGTTGAAGAAGGAGTCAGAGCTCTTCATTTCTCCGTCTCAAGGTTGTTTATTGTGTCCTATGTATAAAATTCTTTCTCCTGTCCTGCCAAGGTCTGCTCAGCAGGACAGTTCCAGGCACTCTGCCTGCCCCCCAGGGCAGTGTTATGTCATTATACTAAAAACTACATGTACAATGTTTACAATTACTTTCCAATACCTATCACCTGTGTTAGACAGTGAGCTTCTACTCTAATCTGTAAGTGCCACCATCACAGCAGAAGATGGAGGCCAAGAAGAAGAAGGAGAAAGGCTGGACACACCCAGTTCCCTCCATCTTGCCTCCTGAACCTCCATAACAAAAACCCCAAAATCTACTTTTCCACCCTGTCATAACTTCACTGTTATTCTACCTAAACTGTTGTGACTTGCTGATGTTTATATTATGTTGGTAATTGGCTTCACGGGTCATAATCAAACCCAGAGGTGTTTTGGGCTCTGTGCCAGGGTCTCTGAGCCCTCTGGCAGGGGTCCTGGTCATCCTGGACAGCCAGAGGGATGCCCTGGGTTCCCACACTGCAGCACACATTCATCCTTGTACCTCCTGTAATCTGGGAACTTCAGAAAATGAAGGTGTTTTCAGTTAGCATGTGTAATACTCAGTGGTTTTCATTGCCACAGTGAAACTGAGAGTTGTCAGTGCATATTTAGGTGTCACTGTTCAAATGGAAGAGCCTTGGGTTGTGGTTGAATGATAGACTGACTATTTCAACAGCACAAATGCTTTACAAAAACCTGGCTGCTTGTTTTTCCAATTCTTATTTGGGTTCACTCCACTAGTTCAGAGTGCCCTATATATAGGGTGGTGTCTATATTCATTGATTTTATTATTTGAGCTTTTTTTTTTTTTTTTTCTCCCTGCTACCAATCAATCCAACAGCCATTGGACTTGCAGGCTTGGTTTGCCTATTGGCTTTTTTTTTTGTTTTTCCAAATATTCTGTCCCTTTTTCTGTGAGGCTTCTGAAAGCTCCTCTTTGTTCCCTGTGAGTGGAAGGCAGTGGAGGGGAGCTGTCCCCAGGCTGATGAGAGGAGTGGGAGTTTCCCTCTGGTTTCCCAGTGATTGAGCTGCCTGGGCTTCAGGGAGCTGGGAAGGGCTGGGTTGTTATGGTTGATATGTTTTTGGTCATTTGTCATAAAATCATTCTAACCAAGCTGTTTACTGGTCTGAATACTTAATTACTGCAGGAGCCAGGAATGCAGGAGCTGTAGTTTGTGCTGAATATTTATGTACAAAGAGAAAATAGGTGGTGCTTCCATTTTATATTTTTTTTAATGCGAAATTCACCTAAAAAATACCCATTTTATTTTTGAAATGACAGTCAGAACTTGTTTTATTTTAATCCTAAAGTATGACAGAATAGTAATAGTTTTATACCCCTAATGCATATTTCAAAGCTGGATTGATTTAATTCTAATGGTCATCTGTTTATCTCATGTTTTTGAGACTGTTGGACATGGTTTTATAAAGGTTTAACAATTTCTTTTTAATACTTGAAAAATTTCTTTTCAATACTTGAAAAATCAAGATGGAAGAAGTCAGTTTAATTTGTTCATGTGCAAAAGAAAGGAAGCACTGAGAATTGTAAATATAATAACTTTGTCTTTGTAAAAACACCTTAAATCTTCTAGGAGCTCATTTTATTTTTAGGCTATTATTTAAAGACAACTAACACAAACCCACAGAATTTCATTTCCTAATTCTCACATTGTCCCTTCATACTCAGGTGCTTCTTAAGGGAGGAGAAGTGTTGAAGTGTTGGATGAAAAAGCATAATTTTGGGTTTGGTTTGCTATTAGAATTTTTATATAATATATAATATTTTAATCTTGCACTCTGCTTCTCAGGTATAAGTCTGTTTTGAGTGCTATGCCCACACTTACCATAGAGATGGATAAAACCAGAAAATTATTCTTTTAATGCTATTCTACATGGTTTCTGTTGTAAAAGAAACCAGCCATTTATCACGTTTGTTAAAGAAGAGCTCCAATTAGTTTGATGTCATGAAAAGCAACAGACTTGGATCATGACAACAAAAAAAAAAAAATCCACAAGTGAAAAATTGCAGTTTAGAAAATTAAAACATTTTTTTTTTAATTTGGGAAAGCAAAAATAAAAGGCTTTGCATACTCTAGTGTAATTGTGAATCATCAAGTAGTATGTCAGTACAGTGTTTAAAAAATGAAAAGGAAAGTGCATTTTTACACACTGTGCTAATAGAAGCTACAATCAGTAAATGACTGGCAAACAGAGTGTGTACAGTGGTGTTAGCACACTGGCATGGGGGGAACTGCCATGGAAACATTGTCCAGTCTGATTTCATACAGTTTTATGTGAGTCAATATAATGCAAAATCTATTAATAAAAGAACAGAATTTTGGACAGATTTGTGATTCAGGTCCTTTTACTGCATTAAACCTAAGAACAGAAATATCAAAATCTCACAGTTACACCAAAACCAATTAATTTTGATCATTCCCAGGTGAGCAACTTAATTCTAATGTGCTAAAAGAATTATTTTATATGTTCATAATAAAATGGTGACCTGGCTACACTTTTGACCAGTTGTCATGAATGACAATTTGTCACTCCAAACCTTCTGCTCAGAACTGATTCTATTCTGAATGGAGAGAGTTCCTTGGCTGGGTGTGCTCACGCTGCTCCCATGAGCCCAGGTTAGCATGCAGGGCTTGGGGACAGGGCTGCCACTCCCAAAGCAACTCAGCTTGTCCAAATTTAATTACAAAATTACTCCTGCAGTGAAGATTTGTGAGTAGTTTCTATGCTTTGCAAGTATTTTGTAAATGTTATGACTGTACCTCTATAAAATCCATTGTCTTTGAGAGATCCCCCTCTGCTTCCAGAGTTCCCCTCAGCTCCCAGTTCCTCCAGCTAATGTTGTATTCCATATATAAAGTATAATTTAGAAGCTTTTCTGGATATTTGCTGAGCAAATTAAGGTCAATATTCACCCTATTGCATGGGAAGTTAGTATGCAACTTGTTAATATAGAACAATATACATAATTTCTTAGCACTGATCTGAAAACCCATCCTTTGCTGTCTCAGCGGTCAAGCTAGGTAATCCTGAAGCTTTTGGAAGAGTAAAATTATTTATGAGAAATGTATAGTTTGGGCTGGGCAGTCTATATTGCACTGAGGACTGGGAGAGAAAATCTTTTGGTGCTGTCAATTTTTCACAGAGCACAGAGTGGTGTGGGTTGGAAGGGACATTGAGGATCATCCAATTCCACCCCTCTAGACCACACCTCCCACTAGAGCAGGGTGCACAAACCATTACCATTGTCTATAAAATACATTCTGCCTTTGGTAGGGATTTGCAGACAGTGCTTGTGTTTTGATCTTGACAATGACAGAAAATAATTCCAATGGAGCAGTTTGGAAGGAGGCATTTAGCTCAGTCTCCTGCTCTGCCAGCATGTGAAATGGCATCTTGTCTTGCAGCCTTCCTGCTAATGTGCATCAGTCTGCTTTCCATTAGTTTCAGTGAAACTCCAAAGTGCAAATAAAACACGTTATTTGGAAATATTTCATGTGCAGCTCTGTGCAGTTTGAAATAAGATATTTAGAGAGAGACAAATTCTAAGAGGGCTACAGCATTACAAATCACAATGTAATTTTAAAGTTGTAATGAGAATAAGTTGCACAGGAAGGTCTCTTAACAATTATTGTCGTGAAAATGAAGTAGCACGGCGTTAATGTTTCATGTATTCTGTGAAAGATGATAATAAACTGTACTGCTTTGACCTTATTAATGTTCTGTAATTTGACTTGCTGGCAATTCACATTTTTCTTTGGTTACAGCCTTAGTAACCTCTGAAGAAGAGGTAGAACTGACAGTCAATCTAAACATAACTGAATAGTGAAAAGGTCAGAAATATCAAGAATGATAATTCTGATACCTCCTTCTCATGACAAAGGTAGTAGCAAAAAGGCACAATGTGTGTGTTGAAATAACAAAGCTTATTACAGGAATTTTTCTGTTATTTGTTGAGAAGTATAAACAAAACCACACTTTTCCCTTGTAGCTCGTTTAACAGTCCAGCAATGTTTATTTTTTCCCTTTTTGCATAGTCATTGAATCGTTTAAGTTGGGAGAAAACCTTTGAGTCCAAATCCTGCCAAGGCCAGCACTAAGGCACGTCCCCAAGTGCCACATCTGCGCCTTTTATAAATCCCTCCAGGGATGGTGACTCCAGCAGTGCCCTGGGCAGCCTGACCACCAGAGGGTGAAGCATGTTTTCCTAATGGCCAATTTCAAGTTCTTTTGTCATGTTCCTTGTTCCCCGGGAGCAGAGCCCACCTGGCTGCACCCTCCTGGCACGGAGGTGCCGACAGTGAGAAGGTTGAGCCCAGGCTGAACGCCCCAGGTTCCTTCAGCCCTCCTTCACAGGACATGAGCTCCAGCCCCTTCCCCAGCTCTGTTCCCTTCCCTGCACCCCTCCAGCCCCTCAGTGTCCCCCACAATTGAGGCAATTGAGGGGCTGACACAGGCCAGGGGCCACTGGCACCCCTGGCTCTCCTTCAGCCTCTGTCCACCTGCAGCCCTGGGCTTTTCCTGCTGGGAGCCTTTCCACACTCTGCCCCAGAGCTCCTTGTGGCCTAAGGGCAGCACCTGGCAAGCACTTGGGAACCTCATTTTGTCCTAAAATTAGCAGCCTTTTATTTTGGAGTGCCCCTGCTTTGCAACTCCCTGGAGGGTGGCTGTAGCCAGGTGAGGTTGGGCTCTCCTCGCAAGCAACCACTGACAGAATGAGAGGACACAGCTTTAAACTGCACCAGGGCAAGTTTAGGGTGGACATCAGGAAAGAATTCCTCACTGAAAGAGTGACTGGGCACTGGAATTGTCTGCCCGGGGAGGTGGTGGGGTCACTGTCCCTGGGGGTGTTTAAGAACAGCCTGGATGTGGCACTCAGTGCCAGGGTTTAGGTGATGAGTTTTAGGTGGCACTCAGTGCCAGGGTTTAGGTGATGAGTTTTAGGTGGCACTCAGTGCTGTGGTTTAGGGTATGAGGAGGTGTTAGGTCATAAGTTGCACTTGATGATCTCAAAGGTCTTTTCCAACCCAGTTCATTCTGTGGTTCTGTGGACCAAACTACAGATGAAGGAAACTGAATTTTACACTCTATTGAAGATTTTTCAGTTCCACAGGCCAGATATTTCTTACTACATATCTTGGGTATTAATTGAATACAATTTTTAAAAATAGGGTAATCTGTAACCAGCCTGAAAGTTTCAGGGTTTTTTTTTCCTTAAAACAAAAACTTCAGATTTCCAGGAATTTACAGAACAAAGTTGTGGTATTGAACGTGAAGGGCAAAGGTCTGATTAACATCTTAACAACATTCTTTGATTTCTACTTACTTGACTGAACACTGAATCAGGCAAGTACAACCCAGTACTTTGTGATACTGAGCAATGACATTGATCAATTTATTCCTGCACCATTGCAGAGTGAAAGGAGTAATCAAGCCTCCTACAAAAAATATGCTTTGTTCTTGGGGGTTTTTTTGAGGCATATATCAGTATGTTAATGGAGATAAAGAGCATATAACATGTATCTTAACATCCATGTGCAAATAAACACATCAATAAAATCTACACTTTTTTAAAATCCAATTATTTTCCTTTTAAGTCTTTAGCTTGATATACTTGTGGGATAAGAAAGTAAAATAATTGTTGTTTCCTGTTTGTAAATCCAAATCTTTTGTAATCCCTCTCTCATTCCAGTGTCCTTCTAAATGTAAAGAATGTAGGAAGCTGGTGAGAATGGTATAATGTGATATTTTTCACAATTGGTTTTATACAGATTGGCACAGTGTACAAATTAATGGTGACAGTGGAGATACTGTGTGGAATGCTTTTGGATCCAAAAGTTTTGCTTACATTTTTAAATTATATTTAGACTATTTCTCTGACACCTTTTCAATTGTAGTTTAAGTTTTTTTTCCTGGAAGTGTATGTGAATGAGGGTCCTAACAATCTGAAAGTGTAATTTCATATCCCGTTCTTCTCATGTAAAATTGAATCCATGAAAGAAAGCCAGGACAAATATCCATGGGAGCTGAGAAGTTCAACATTGTTTTGATCTGAGCAGTACCTACATAGTTCCTTCTGCAGTAGCTGGATGCTTGGTAGGCCAGACATAGCTTTGGGAAACAATTTTGAGATGTTGAAGTTTTCAGTTTCAGCAATATTTAATAAATTTTCCAAATAATATGCATGGGATAAAAGTCTTTAGGCCAGTTTATGATGTGTTGCAGTTAAGGAGATTGGTAAACGGCAGTGACATGAATTCCTCTCCAGCTGTTTTAGGGATGGTTCCATTTTTCTTTCCTTTTCAGTCACTATAACACATTTGAAGATTTTTTTTTTTTTTTTTTTACTGAGACAATATTGAAATTCTTTCCAGTGTCATATACTTTTTAAGACTTCAGAGTATCTATGTAACATCATAGGAAATAATATCAGAGCACTTCAAGATTAGCAAAACAAAGACTAATGACTCATGACTCAAAATAGTATATTTTAATAAAGACTGACCATTTAGTAAAAGTGTATTCATTCTTGGAAGAGATTAGCTAAAAGTCTTGGAAAATTCAAATATTCTGAACTTAGGAGATGGTGTCAGAAGCCTGGTTATGGACAGTGCTTTTGGTACAGATGAGCCACAGCTGCACAAACAGTTCCAGCTTTCAGCTGTGGAATGCAAAACTTTCCTGTATTTGCCAAAATTAGTTTTTAACACTATTTTGTGGATTCATGAAAAGCCTTTCTCAGACTCTTGCTTTGCACTTAGAAGTGCTGCTTTTCATGCTTTTGCCTTCACAACTCTGCACACATCTCATCTCAGTCCCATTTTATGCCCAAGCACACCTCCAGCCCACACAAACCAGCAGTTACACAACTTTTATTGTTGCACATCATTTACAATTTAATGCTGAATCAAAAACTCTGAGGCTGTAGAAAATGTTCTATATGCTGAAGAAAGGAGCCCTACACCAGTTTAAGATGTGGGTGGTTCTTTAGGTTTCTTTATCAGGGAGGGGTCTCTCACTGCTGTACATTTTGCCTCTAACTCCAGGAATCTCACAACCTGGAATGTAGAGCCTGAGAGTGATTTGAAATATGTGAGGAAGATAGTTGTTCAAATACTGGAGGAAATTTATATGACTTAAAATATTTTTACCAAAATTGCCTGGAATTGACTTTCAAAGAGTTGTGTTTGCTGTGCTGTTGTCATTTGCTCTGCATTCCTTAGAAATCCTTAATTTGGAACAATATGATGAGGAATAGTATTTCACTCACCCAAATATGTATTACAACAATTTTCTAGGATGTCTTGTTTGGCAGCTGCTGGTATTTTCTACAGTGTTCAGATGACAAATTAGATTACCACATAAATTATACCATTAGTTTGTTATTAGTTTGTAATTAAAAATTACTTAATCTGTATTTAACAGATTTTACACATGGAAAAAAATAGTCTCAGTGAGAGCTCACTGTAGTCACATGGAAATGGGTTTTGAATAAAGCAGAAGAGCAGCGTGGTTGATAAATTAATTAAATACAAATGTACATGGCTGTGATTGCTTGGAATTTGTAAACAGCCAAGCAGTTGACACAGCTCACAGTGCACATGAACACATGGATCCTAATTCCAGCACTGCAGAAAGCTCTGTTGCAGGGTTGTGTGCTTTCATTTGTGCTTCTCAGAGAACACGACTGCAAATAAAAAAAAAAAAAAGTTGGGTTTGTGTCAAATCTTACACAAGGCATATTCCATGGGGAGTTCTCACCCCGCTCTGAATGTGAAGATATGAGCTGCTGCTGCAGTTCAGTGTTAGCCTGGGTGAGCAGCAGCTCATCTCACATGTTTATTCATAAATCCTCTTTATGTGAGTGCAGTATGGGCCCTAAAAAGTGTCAGGAATGTGTTTAATGAAGGAGAGGAAAGGAACTGAAGGGTATGTGGTAGATCTTTAAAGCCCACTGGCATTCATAAAACAGATACAGGTGGGGCATAAACTGCAGAACTAGATAGGTGAGGAACTTGCTTGTAAAATCAAAACGTGTTTTATACTGCTGGATGTGAAAAGTTTGAATAGAAGCTTTTAAAGGTAAAGGTACATTCCAAGAATATTCTTTGGTTTAGTGTGCATCATAAACACATTTATGTGATCCAAGAAATAGTGTCTCTATTTTCATTTGAGAGGTAGTAGCAGAAAAGTAAAATGGTAAATTCCATGATCACTGTTTCTTTCTTTTCAAGCTTCACTTGGAAAATGTATTTTAATAGTGGACAACAGAACTGGCTTTTCTCAGTGACACTGCACAAAGATAGGACAATTTCTTTCCGAGTGGTGATGACTGGAATTTGTCAGTGTGAATTTGGGCGTCCCTTGTGTTCCCAACTCTGTGAGCACCACACTGCTGCTGCAGGAGCTGCTGATCCACATGGGCTGAGCTTTGTTACCTGGCTGAGCATCTTCAGTCTGAGCATCCTCCTGCCTTCATGGGGGCCTCAGAGCAGTTTCAAACCCCTTTGCAGCTGCAAAGGACGTGGTGGTTGAGTTTGGGTTGGCTTTGGATAGGTTTACTACAACAGATGTGGGCGATGAACGTGGCTGGGCAGTGTTTAAACAGAAATATGGCTGTGCCCAGAGTTCGTCAGTGAAACCCTCAAGAACACCCCAGCAAAATTGTGAGATACCACATGGCTTCAGTGGTGCAGGATTCCATCGTCCTGGGGCAAGGCCTCATATCCCTGCTTCAGAGTTTTATTGACTCTGTTCCCTTCACTGATGGGAGGAACCTCTTATAGAGCAGGAACAGGCTGGGTGGAAACTTGATTTTGTGGCTTATTTTAATATTTAACAGAGGGGAGAGCAGGCCTGAAGGAGTAAATAGCTGCACTTTGTAGGGAAGGTCTGGTTTGTTCCAACAGCCTGAATGATTGGGTATTGGTGTGTGCATTTTTAGTCCTTTACGGATGTTTAAGGACCGTTAAATTTCAGCCATTATTTCATTGTTTATAGCAGTTCATTGAGTGGGTGGCTAGCAAAGGAAAACACTCATAAATTTTCTGTTGAAAGTACTGGGATGAAATATATATTTTTTGTGTCATTTAGTTAATTGCATGCTCCTGGCATTACCAGACATGATTATGGAATCATGACAGACAAGAATGAAGCCAGTATTAGACATGATGGTGGAATTGGGGAAGTGCAAACCTGCAGCCATGCAATATCCCATGAAGTGGCTCTGCAGAGTTCCATGGGTGTTTGGAAATATCCAAAGTAAAAATATCAGCAAGAGCTGATGGTAAGTGTGTAGCACTAGAAGCCTTCAGCAATGTAATTTATCATCCTTCAGAAAGAAATTTCATCAAAGGTCCTTGTCTGTGCACTTCACAAAAATAGCAGGAACCTAAATGTGGCTGGTATTTGTCACAGAAATCTAAGATTGAGTGTGAATTTTGTTGACTCATCTAGATTAAGGAGGTGTCCTAAAGATTTTTTTCTTAATTTTGATATTTTTTGCTTTGCTTACTATTAGTATCCCAGAATGAGTGTGTATGCCACTTCAGACTGGTGGAAAAGTTAAAATAATAATTTAGCAGAATAAATAGCTCTTACTTAGGAAAAGAAGGGGGAGGAATCACAAGGTAATTTAAATGTTTGTGTTTTAGTTTTTAAAAATTAATGGGAACTTGAAGTTTGCCTCTTCCTGAAGAAGAGACTAAAATTACATATGATACGAAGAGCTGTGGAATTTGTATTTTAATAGATGGAAAAAAGTGATCAAAGTGAGATATGTACAAGCTTGGGGTGGAAGAGAAGGTGCTGCTTTGAGGACTACCTTGTGCCACATGATTTAAGTTCTTACCTGCCATCCCCAAAAAAATCTCAAAAAATTAATTCTCTTCCTTAAACATCAAAGCAACTCTGCTTTTAATAATGTGTGACTTAAAATGTATCCTTTCAGTACAAGAGTAAATAATTTTATATATACTTGGAATATGGTTTTGGTATATTTAGATCCAGCCTGTGATCTGGATATGCTACTTATGATGTAAGTATTTCAAGGAAAACTAAATTTTTCACTGTTGAAAGTGAGATTAAAATGAGATGTGTCATAATACTGAAGTCATGCCTAAATCCTTGGAGAATGGTTTCTTTAGAAAAGTTATATTTAACTATATGAACATATATAGGTAAATACACAGTGGATATATATGTACATATGCATACATGTGTATCTATCAGTCAGTACTGACATATTAAAACATTTTAAATAAAATCACATTAGAAATGTTCTCTTGCTGAGAAGCTTTAAGTTAGAACTGTCTCTGTCACTGAGGGCATTCCTTCCCTTGGAGGCGACTACCAATATTTTATGTGAAATAAAAATATCTTCCAACTGGGGGCTCAAGGAAAAACGTTCAGCCTGAGAGAAGAGGTAACAGCTACACAATTAGGGTAGGAAATAAATAAAAAAGCAGCCTAGATTGTTGTTCTGGAAGCCTCTGTGGGCTGTTTTGTGGTGTGAGTTGCTGTATGGGGCTGGAGACCTTGAAGATCTGCTCTGTATTCCTCTCACCTAAAAACCAACACAGCAAAATGGAGAATTCAGGAAGAAGAAATGCAGTTTCTCAGGCTGCCACTTTCTTAAAGCTGTGAATCTTGATGTTTTAATCTCATGCATTTTGGTAGTGCTTGATATTCATAACTGGTAGGTTTGATAAATTTTTAACAAGGAAGTTGGAGATGATGAGAAAACACAAGGGGAGTTTTGCATTTCACACCTTGTACTCAAGCCTTCAGGTTTAATTTTCACTTTTTGCACCAAGAATGTTCCTTGGATTGACTAGATCTCATGTTGCCCTAAGCTGGCTTTAATCCATTAAGGTAAAATAAAAACCCAAACCTTGCAGAATTAGCTTTCAAAAACCCCAGTTTTAGTAAAGGCAACAATATCAATGCTTGAGATCCAGAAGAGATCCATTTAAAACTAATATAAGTATATGTTTTTACTCATAACCTATGGGATAAATCTTGTAATTTCTGCATAAGTAAAATAACAGATATATCAAGATGGGAATACAGTTCAAATATATGCCTTGCCCTAGTTGTGTTATGGAAAGAAAATCTAATAAAAATAGATTAAAAGAGAAGGCCGATAAAAATTGGAACTGAGACACCAGCTAGGAAGCACAATTCAATTTATTTTAATTTTTAGTATTCTTAATCTTTTATTCATAATTCAGAAAATTATATTACTATGAGATTGGAGTTCCTGAGTCGATTTGAAGGAAACCATTAGCTGCCTTTCTGCAATGGTAACTATTTTCTTTCTGTTGCACGGCTCTATTTCAGTTAATATATGTTAACTTTCACACAAGCATCACAATTATGAGTGTGCTGCAAGTCCTTGTATTTACTCAGAGGTGCGCATGGGCTCTAACATTCTCCTCATTAAGGATAAATTAGAACTGATGACTGTAGAATGATGACACGAGTTAATTGCTCAGGAGCATTTGGATAACTCACTTTGGATTTGCTGCCTTAATGAGTGGGAAGGAGCAGGGAGAAGCACAAAAGTTGTCTCTAATAATGTCTTGGGTGTGGGCTGTGCACAGAATTCTGCTGCTGTGGGTAATGCCACTGGATGCCCTGCTTGGAATAACCCAGTGTTGGCGCAGCCTTGCACAGCCAGGCCTGGCTGAGCTGCTGGGAGATGCCGCAGCTCCTCGTTATCAGGAATAAGATTAGAGAAATATTTCTCCATCTTCTTGCACAGTATGGGAGGGGGTTAATTTAAATGCTCTCATGTCATTCTGAGCACCTTGATTCCCTCTGAAAGTCCTGTGCAGGAAATTCATGATGTTTGGACATGGTAACTTGTTGAATGCTTTTGCAAATGGTGCATGGAAATAGTGCAGGTTACAGAAGAGAAGGCACACACTAATTCCAGTTACTCCTGTGGGAACAGTTTTTGATGAAACTACACAGTAAAGAAAGGATTTCACAAGCATTCTAAGCTCTGCTTTATGTTATTTAGAAGCTCCTGCTGTTTACCATCTGTGTATTTGCACTTATTATTTAAAATATATTTAAAATTTATTTGCACTTATTATTTAAAATATATTGCTATTCCATAAGGTAAAATTACAAATGTATTGCTTATTTTCAAAGGGATTTAACACCTTTTTCATTTAATTCCTTATGTATAAAGTTCTATTAATTAAAATTCTATTACTACGCATCAAATTAAAAGAAAAGAACCTAAGCATTAATAAGTTGACTTTTAAAAAAACAACAATAATGGAAGTATTTTTTGGGAGAATATTGCTGCTGTTCTGTCTACTATCATGACACAAGTTGTTGCTTCATTTATGTCAGGAACCTTTGTTTGGCACATCAGACACACAAGATTTGTAGTGATAATTTCATGTTTTAAAAAACAGGTTCAGGTTGGCTCAGTGACAGAGTCAGGAGGGCTCCTTGTTTGTGGGCACAGACAAAAGATAAAACTTTGAAAAGTTATTAATGCATGTGTATCCATGATAAGGTGGTGGCCAAACTTTCACCACTGGGCTAAATCAAGACTTAGTAAACATTAGAAAAATACACATTTGTTTCCTCTATTTGAGGAAACTAACTCTTAACTCTTGTAGGAGAATCAATTGCAATAAAAGCCCACATCTTTGTAAAAAGCTGTAATTATTGGTATTACTGTGATTTTTATTGTAGTTATTAAGGATTCACCTGCTTCTGTAGTGTCTTGAAAATCTTTTGGCACCCTTCTGTCTTCATAGCATAAATTCAATAACTTGTTTGGTGTTATTGTTGTTGTGTGTTGATTTTAACTGGGCCATGTCTTGCAGAATTAGTTCAAAATGTGTGAACAGTTTCAGACAAGCAGATTTGTTTCAGATCCTGATTTGTAGAGTAGGAATGATGTTTTCTAGAATCAATATATTAATAAATTGTTTTGACACATTAACAAAAACTTTCATGGAAATGGAAATAGAGCTCTTAGGGAATTATTTCTGTATAAAATAGCCCTAATGAGAGGGTTCAAGTTTTTATTGTTTTTTGACTCTCTCTTCATATCTGAAACAAATTAATATAATTCAGGAAGCATAGATGCCCTTCCTGGAGCTAAGTTTCTGGAAATTCAAATTATAATGATCTAGAATACTTCTAGGCATTAGGGGATGTAAGTGATAAAGATTTTCTTTTGATTTTCATCGAAACCATTGGAGAGAAGCAGTGAGTATTTATGGTGCAATGCTGGTGGAATGATGCATGGTAGTGAGGGATTGAACTTATCAACAGTGATTTTAAAAATACACAAAATGATGAATATCCATGCTTGCCTTCGTGTCTCATCATGCATGCCTTGCAGTATCTTTGTAACTTCTAAGAATACTGAAATTGATTCTAAGCATACTAAAATTAATAATTTTGAGTTACTGTTAAAGACCAAATGATGTTCAATATGGCAATATGAATGTTATGCTGACTGCAAGCTGCTATTGGCTTCATTGGGAGTAAATCAATAACTCTGAAAGGCAGAGCTGTGCTGCTCTCCAGCTCTGATCACCTCCTGATCAATTCAGTTGCTGATGGGAAATGTTATGTTTGGTAGGATAGATTGTTGAATAAACTAGAAAATGCTGTTTAGCACGAAGGAAAGCCTGCACAGAAAAGTGAACTGAAAATATCAACTAGACAGAAATTGAATAATTATCTGTTCTCAGCAGCTCTGTTCATTTAATATATTAAATTAGGCAAAGCATTTAAACTGGTTTCTATGGCATATTATTAGAACTTGTGGATGGGAGAACACAGTCTGTAAAAATACCAGCATTGGTATTGCTGCTGGGGATAGCTTTAAAAACAGGGGACAAAGCATTTTTCTTCCTCCTGACAAACGGGGTGGTGTGTCACCAACATATTTTCTGAAAAATACCTTCACTAGGATTTTCTCATGAGAAGCTGAGAAGCCTCAGAAAAGAAATGTAAATAATAATTATCTGATGCTTGCGGAATGTGGTCTGGAGATGGTTTAGTAACAGGTGCATCTTTGATTGGTCCATATGGATTGTTTTTACTTATGGACCAATTCCAGTCCAGCTGTGTCAGACTCTCTGGTCAGTCACAAGATTTTATTATTCATTCTTTGCTAGCCTTCTGATGTCTCCTTTCTCTTTCTTTAGTAAAGTTTTGTTTTTAATATATAATTTTCTTTTAATATAATATATATCTAAAAACAATAAATCAACCTTCTAAAACATGGAGTCAAGATTCTCATCTCTTCCCTCATCCTGAAAACCCTCAAACACCACTACAGTGGTGGGGAAAAAAAAAAAAGAAAAAGAAAAAAAAAGCTCAGTTAAATAAAACAGAGCAAGGGAGAATAGTAATAATGTAATATGATTCAATACCAGTCTTGGATTGCTTTTTTGGGCAGCTAATGAAGCACAGAGCCAAATTCCACTGCTGCCATCAGTCAGGGCATGGCCCACTCCTGTTTCAGCAGCAGGGTCACAGGTCAGGGAAGCGACTCTGACCAGTAAATGTGCTCCAAAAGGGAGCATATTGAGTAAATAAACTCCAAAAGGGAGCTTATTCAGTAAATAAACTCCAAAATGGAGCATATTGAGTAAATAAACTCCAAAAGGGAGCATATTTAGCAAATAAACTCCAAAAGGGGAAGGATGGAGACACTGGGTTTGGTTTTTGCAAATCCCAGGCTGCACAGTTGCTGCTGCATCTCTTGCATGGTTTCTGCCATCTATGGGGGCTGATCTATTGATTGTTTGTTGCCAAGGCATGAGCAGAGACTTCACCACAATCAGATTTTCAACACTTATAGTCCTGTGCCAAAACTTTTCTAAATAGATTTAGGCTGTTCCAAAACTTGCCAAGCTGGAATTATTGGTGTTTACTTATTTGAAATATTTGGAGTTCAAATTCTTAATGGTGCAGTTTAATTTGTTCCATGTATCCTGATTAAGTTGCTCTCTCACAGATCTTTTGGTTTCTTTGTGTGGAAATTTGCATTTCCATTTAATATCATTATCTTAATGACCACATATGATCATTGTTTCACTTGCTAATTATTTTAAACAGGTAATGTGTAAAGTTGTCATTTGATTTAAAAAAATGTACCTATTTTAAATAAGGTTTATTTTGGCTAAATTTTGCAAAGGTTGTTTGAAATTACTTTCTCCTGTCATCATAATTTCAGTCTGAAATATTTTTATTTTGTTTATAAATCAAAACTGGTTGGGAAATCTGTAATAAGAATTTGATAGCTATGAAAGATAGATGTATAAAAGATCAGAAAACAGATATCTGGCTTAATCCAGTTTGAGAATAAATGGAATGTTCTGCTGGAGAAAAACAAACAGATTGTGCTTTGATACCTATAATGCCACAGAGATCGTTGTGATGGGTGGGATGCTTGTGTTCCTGGACTTCACTAGTGAGTATATCAGGCTTTTAAATTCCTCAGATTATCCTCTGCCAGGGACAGAAAGGAAAAAGAAAAGAAAAGAGACATAGGGCTGTGTTTAACTAATCTGACACAATTCCATCAGTCATTCTTTTGACTCATGAGGAGCTGGCACCTCCTGGTTTCTTCTTGTGAGGACCTTGGTTCCTGCCATTTTCCAGATGTTTAACAGGGTGGAGATGCAGAAACGTGGTGGCAGAGTCTTTCTGGCTGCATGCAAAAAAAATAATTATTTACCAAAATAAAAATCTGAATTTGTTATCACAATGAACTTTTCTACAGTACTTGAATTTGAAGGAAATGAATGCTAGCACCTCTCAGACCACACAGCTCACTGTAATTCTTTTGTTTCCCTGCACAAGTAAAGTGCAGGAATGTTCACGAGCCCTCTCTCCTGTGCTGATCCCAGTGCCTTGTTTGGCTGTCCAGGGCTTGCATTCCAGCAGGATCCCTGCTGGAGTGATATCCCTAAATTATTGTGAAATTATTGTGAAACCAAAGGCAAGCAGTTCAGAATGCTCTCCTACTATCTTGCAAACTCAAAGGAAATAAAAATAATCCTCCAAATGTTTCACTCAGAGTTGCAAATTAATTCATCTGATATATTTTGGTAATTTTCTTGGCAACCATTTACAGGACAGACTATTGAAATTTTTTCTGAGAAATTATGCATTTTTTTCTGCAACCATAAATACTTAGTTTTTTCCTAGATAATTTTAACTACAGTAATCAGGTTTTCTGGGTGACCTAGCATATTTATATGGATAAAATGATGAAAATAATCAATGGAGAATGGTAAGAGTAGAGTAAAAAAATAAACTAGATTTACTAGCACAATATGTTATTGACCTAATGAGATTAGATTGTATTCCCAATTGCACTTCAGGGAGTGTAATTCAATCTGTACTCACTTGCAGTCGTTTAAAACACTCCTTTTGTTCTTAATGCTATTCAAATGGCTGAGTTTTTTTCAAAGAGGCATCTACAGCAAGTCTGTCTCTGTTTCAGAATGGGCTGGGGGTGCCTGGATGGGTCCTGTTCCTACAGATTATCCCACAAACATAGAATAATTGACTCAGTGGAACCTCAGGAGAAGATCCAATCTAATCTTTGGTTGACAGTGGCTCTAATGCCAGTGGTTAATCAGGTCAGTTGTGGATTTGTCTAGAAAAGTCTTGAAAGCCTCTGAAAATGGAATTAATAGAAAATCTATGGCACGTTCCCCACCTGGTGCAGAGCTTTTCCATAGTCTGCAGACTCAACCTGCCCAACTGGTTTGATTTGTTGTTTTAAGGAAGCTGAGAAGAGTTTGGCTTTGACAAACTACTTTACAAGTAATTGTAGGCTCCTGTTAGGTTTTCTTTAGACTTTTCTCTGCCAGACTGTGCATGTCTGTACCCTCTCTGTACCCCTTTGTTACAATGGCATCAGCAGGAACTTCTTCAGTTTTACATCTTTCTTAAACTGGAGGGGAACCAAACTGGGTGCTGTTATAGTCTGAGAAAAAACTACTTAAATAGCTGATCCAACAGAGCAATTACTCATGAGAATACCTGAAAATATCTGCCTGTATACATTACTTTTTTACACCAGCTGCAGTGCTTCTGGTGTTCCTGTCAAGTGTTAACACTAGACACATGAAAAGAGTTGGGAGCTACAGGCTTTTTCATTAATCAGTAATATTAAATTAGTTGGATAAATATTGCTGTGCTGGCAGAAATTCAAGACAGTCTGAAAGGGATGCAAAAACTGATCTCAGCTTGAATGAAGATACTGGTCTGAGTTCCCATGGGGGGATGTTTAATGAGGAGGCAAAGCACTTTTTGTGGAGGTATTGGCAAATATACTGGGTCAGGAGAATTTTTAGACTCCTTAGGAGAGCTGTGGTATCTGATTTGGGAATGGTTTTGGGAATTTTTCAGGTATCCTTCACTAAGAAACAGCTTTCTCAGACATGGCAGGATTTTGGGGGTGGTCTCGTGCAGAGGCAGGAGCTGGACTCAATATCTCAGGCTGTTCTCTGATTCTGGGATTGATTTGCTGTTACTGGGACAGCACTTCAGAAAAGGGCCAGGGGAAAAATAAAAAGGTATTTGTCAACCAGATGCTCTAGGGAGATGTATTTTAAATCTTAGGATTTAAAGTGTTTGCCTGTGTTGGAAACAAAGTATTGATTGCCACTGTAATCAAAGAAAGATTTTATTGGTTTTCACAAGCACTTTCCAAGCAAACAAGGTGAGGGTTAGTGAAATGGCTTTCCATGCTACAGTAGGAGTTATATTTATTGATGTTTCCCAGAGTCATCTGGACTTTGTGTGGGATAAAGGCTCCTCTCAATCAAATTTTATGGCCTGGCTTTATGTGACTAATGATTTTGAAGTAGATAGTTTGAAAATAATATTGTATGCTGCTTACATAACTGCATAGATGTTAATATTTATTACACTTAAGAGTTTTAGCAGTGAGTCAATGAATATCCCAGAATTGTTTGGCTTATTTTTATTTCCTTTCCTATTTTCTGAATCACAGAGCTGTATATATTCTGTGCCTGTAAACTAAAATATAACACAATGTTAAGAATGCTTTTCTTTTCAGAGATCTGCTGGTCGTATAGCAGAGTTTGTTAGCAGGGTTTGCTCAGCTTGGTAATAGTGGAGTGGAATTGTTAAACACTGGATCAATTGTTCTCCTTAATCAATAAATCTGTCTCTGAACTGGTTTTAGGGTAAAATCATATTTATCGACTGAAGAGTAAAACTTGCCTGTAGTTTATCTGCTAATTGAAATGATTGTGCACAGCAGTGTTTATATTTTGTTGCCTCTCGTTTGTGCTGCTTTTTTCACCTCATGAATTCCATCCTTGTGTGAAATATCACTGTACATCATGCAGAGAGTGTGATTCAGCCCCTTCTCATGTCAGACTTGTGAGCATTAGAGCAATATTATCATTTTTCTAGGGCTAAGCCACTGAACCACAGTGGTTTGTGTCATTATCTTTATAACTTGGCAAATATGGCCAATCCTTTAGACTCCTGAATTATCAGATGTTTTATGAGCAGATTTCTTTTTTTTTTTTTTTTGTGATGTATTTCATTGCAAGGAAATGATATTTAAGCAGAAGTCATTTGCCTGAATTCACACTATTGGTTATTGCCTGTGGTGACAGTGCAGGATTGCAGTATGCTTTATGACTTTTTGTCTTCTTGAATAATGACATTTCTGTTTAACAGAAACTGTGCTGGAGCCTCAATCAAGATTGCTGAGTATGATATGAACTAGAGGGTTAATCAGAAATTCCTCAGAGAGTAGTAAAGCATACACGTTTTACATTCATGGACACTGAACCAGATCAATTTTTTTAATGGTATGGATCTTTTATGCTTTATGAAATGATAGAGCTGGCCATATATATTCTTGTCATTAATCAATAATTTCTACTGTTTTAATTTTGTGTTATGAAAGGCAAGAAAGCTCATCTGACTTAGGGAATACTAAGTTGACTCAGGTAAATGATTGCCAAGGGATGGCGATTTATTAGGAAATCTGGGAAAGATCAGAGTGAATCTTCCCACTCAATCTTTTTTTTTTTTTTAATCAAGCAGAATCAGATTTGCCAAGTAATGGAAACAAAAAGCCTCCACTTAAGTCAATTATTTCAATCTCAATTAAAAATAATGTTCTTGTCAGGCTGTTTTTAATCTAAGTAGTTCTGCTGGTCTGAGCCTGCTGCTTTGTGTACTCAACACCTCTTTTTCAATGGTATAAATGATAGGAAACTTTGAGTAGATTTAGGCAATGCACAAATCTCTGTAGTATTAGAGTCCCATGTCTTTACATGTAATAAAATTCTCTGTTGGGCTGGTACAAGATAAACCGTAACTCTATCATGTGATACAAAATACATGATAAAATTTTAAGTTGGTGAGGTTTTTTTTTCTTTGTAGATGATTGGTGTGGAATTGTCCATTATATTTATAAATGCATTTTTACTTTGGTAGCAAAGGCAAGGCACATTGTAGAGGTATATTTTAGTTTGATAGATCAGCAATAAATGTAATGTGTGTACCATTTTCAGGACTGCTTTTCGTTTATCAACCTTCAGGATAATATTTAGGTTTGTATTTACAAGGTCATTTAAGTGGTAGGCATTGGTGTAGGATTACAATAATAAATAATAATGATTCTAGTAGTGTGTTCAGTTGCTGAACTTTTTCAGTGTGCTTAAAGGTAAGAAATAGTAATCCTGTTAATTGCATTAATCAGGAAGTTCCCAGCTCTGTGGAACAGTAGCTTGGTTGTGAGTCTCTTGTACTCTGAAACATCATCCAGACTGAACCAAGTTTCCCGAACTGTTCCTCCATCTGAGGAGTAGAAGCAAAGATGTAACCAGGAAACAGTGCACAAGGTGACAATTGCAGCAGCTCAGTGGAATCATGAAACATGAAAAGGGAACACAGTAAATGCAGTTTATGTGCAGAGCAGGTGTTGGTTAAGCCTTAGGTTAGAGATTCAGCCACATTTTCCCTTCAGAGTGGCTCTCCCTGTGCTTTAATGTGAGCATAAACATTTCCAGGTCTGGGCAAATGCACCAATCATCTTCAGTTTATGGAGGGGAACATGGCATGGGCTGTTATTTTGGGAAGTAATGAACCAAAGCCCCTTGGCTTTAGCTGTGGCTCAGCAAAACTCCTAAAGATGACAGTGCTTGGCTGCATCTGGGTTCTTGATGGCACAGACTGGTTTGGTTTGGGTTTTCTGTTTGTTTTTTAATCTCAAAACCCAGGATGGAGTCCCCCCTGGCAAACTGCCCTCAGGGATAAGGGAAGATAATAGAAAAGAGTTGATGGCTTTTAAAAGAAATTTTTCTTACAGCACAAGAACTCCTGATTCCCATGTGTGGGAAATCAGGCAGGTGAGGCAGTAGAGTAATATGAGTGAGTTAGGACCTAGTATATGGTGGAACTGAAGAACAATGAGGAATCAGTCCTGGGAAGAGCATAGGGGTGTTGCTAGCATGGGATCAGGAAAGGTAAAGCCCATTTGGAGTTTGGAATTAGTCAAGGAATTTGAAGAACCAAAAGAAGAGATTTTGCTGGGATACTAGTCAGAAAAGGGAGAATTAGGAAAATATACCCACTCACCCACTCCCAAATAAATAAGAGGAAATCAAGTGGCAACCAGCATGGAGAGGGCTGGGGAGGTTTCACTCACAACCACTCTACCCTCATCTCTCTGAGCCTCAAAGCAGGGAGTGGGCAAGCCAAGTCCCTCCTGTTCTGGAGGAGGTTGGGTTTGAGACCACCTGAGGAACCTGAGCCTGCACAAGTCCATGGGAAATGAACAAATCTCTCCCAGGGTCCTGAGGGGATTGGCAGATGTAATTGCTAGGACATGCTCCATGATATTTGAAAAGTGGTGGCAGTCAAAGCCCTCAGTGATTGGAGAAAAAAGAATATTTTTTTAAAAGGGTAATAAGGAGATTCTGTGATTTGCAGATGCTTGACTTGGATAATTTGAGGAAATATTTTCTGTTTAAAATAATCAATGCATCCTAAAAGGAAGTTCTGATAGATTTCTTTCTTAGTCTGTCACTTTAAAATGTTGTGCATGGAATGGTGTATTTCAAGAACTTCAATCTCCTCAGACAGATAAAATGGTTTGTGTTTCACATACAAATACCTCAGCCCAGCTCTTGGTGACCAGACCTTTTAAACTTTATTGGTGTTGGAATATTTGGGGTTTGTGCAGTCTGAAACCTTCTCAGAGCCCATTATAAATCCAGGAGTGTGTATGTGTGACCTGCATTGCTACCTTGGCTTGTTTTAAAGTGTATTTATATCAAGATGTAGTGCCCTTTCTAGGAGAGCTCTAATAATATGTGAAAATGTGGTGAATAACTGAAAAGATTATATTTTCTGGGTCTTTTATTACTGTAAAACATAAAAAGGAGCTTTGTGTTCTTCCTTATAGCCAATAGTGGGGATAGATGTTTACAGATATATATGTATATATTAAAATACTTAACTCATCTACTTATAAATCATCATAAAGAGGTAGCAACTTTATGGAAGTAAAATCAATACAAATTGCATATGGCTCTTGGGATAGATTTTATAAACTGGGTGTTTTTCTTGTAGTAACATAAACATCTATGAATATTAAGCCACTTTTTTTGCAATTCAATTTTAATCTTTCAAATATAGAGCAGGGACTATTTTCCCCTTACTATGTAATTCCAATTCCCAGTTTTGCTGATGGCATTTATGATCATAAATAGAGATATTAAAAAAATAGAGGCACAAAAGTTGCTGAAGTGATTTGCTGAGCAGGCTGCATGTGCATAAGTGAAAGATGCTTGAGTACACTTAGAACTTTAAAAAATGGTCTCCTTGATCAGTTCTTTTCATAGTGAGGATTATGGACATTTACTGGATTACAGCAAATATAACTGACATTGTGACCATGGCAAGGATTTAATTTGAGTGTGTTCTTTCTGTCATTTGGACTCCATGAAATAATCACCCCAGAAGGAGGGTAGAAATAAAAACAATTTTAAAAGTTTTACTTTAAAGCACTTAATTCTGCTAAGAATTTGTCTTGTGGGGTTTCTTCATTTCCTTGCTAATTTTACAGTTTGTTGGTTGTATGTGCCTGCACATCCAGATCTGTCCCTTGGGAAGGGAAGGGATGTGGCCTGGATGTGGGAGTTGCTTGCAACCAGTACTTTAGGAAATGTTTGAAAAACAATTATAGTGGAATAATAACAATTTTAATCCCAGCAGAGAAAAGAAAGGTGTTTGTTGGAAGTCATATTTCAAGAGTGTGAAAGGTAAAACACTGATATTGCTAGAATGGAGACTGACTGTGGAGACATTTGATGAACTTCAGTTCCACTTTTTTTGCAATACAACTTTATTCCTGAAAATTTTGCACTTGTCCAATTTTGCTGAGATTTCTGCAGGGCATTAATTTGCTTGCAAAATTTCTGCATTTTTAAAATTACCCAAAGAATGCAGCTGACATTAATCATGAGGTGAAGAGCCCCTGCTCAGAGTGACAATAGGGCTGTACATCTTAGTCAAGAATTGCTCACAAGCTGAAGTGACTAGAGTGAAATAATTTCAGAAGATAAAACACAGAGGGCTCTAATCCTATTAAAGCATGTCAGTAAATAATAGGTTTTTGTTACTGCTTTAATTTCCAAAATTTCTGAGGTGTTTAGTTAAACACTTAGAGGGGCTAATTGTAAATGATATATACCCATAGTTATTTTGGTTAATAAAAATGGTAATACCTGTGCAAAACAGAACTGCTTTCAATGCTGTAATGCAATTGCATTGTGGAAAACAGCATAATAAGGCAAGAAAACCCTAGGTATATTTAATTTCAGATTCAATGTCCTCTGGATTGAGAAATACTGTCTGAGTGTGGGTACCACTTTTCAACTGGGCAGAACTACCTCTTACTGTATTATTTACTTTGATTAATTAATTCCAAGTGTAAAGTTGTACTAAGATTTCTGTAGTTTTCGCAAACTGAAATCTGATTTTTAAGCTGATTCTGAAACTGTAGTTACTTCTGAGCTTTTTCCTTGTACTTCTCTATAGTGATTTTTCATGCCCTGAGTACATAAAAACAAAATTAGGGTAGAGAGAGCTAAAACTGTCCTTGTCTACCCTGGAATATCCTGTGTCATACTCAGATTTTCTGTGCTTCCATTCAGGACTAGTAAATATTTCTGGAGTCAGATTTCATTTTCATATTTGAGATTCATGTTTGAGTTTGAAGAAATTATAGGGAAGAGTCTTAGGAATAATCAGAAGCCAATGGCCATATTTCTGAATTTACTACTTGTATTTCTTTTTCCTGACTAATTTCCTTAGGAACTGAGCTCATGTGAGAACACAGCCTGACCCACTGCTTGTTCATTATGTTCACAGCCCAAAAATTTAATCTGGAATGTCTACCTGTGTGAAACTTTTTGTATGGCATTTATTTTCACTTTATAGGCAGTCTTTTGCTATATTAACATTGCTACTGCAGCTGTGGGAAAATCATGTTTATTGGTGGTGTTTTCCTGTATTTTTAGGCTTTTGTCTTCTTTTTTTTTTTGATAGTAAATACAAATATTATGTCTCAATATGAGCAGGGCACATTTTGAACATTTAGCCACCTTCTTACATGGACATCAGTGAAGAACATTATTTAAATCAGCTCCGTTTATTAAGTTGTGGAAAATTCAGTGTGGAAGATGGAGAATAAAAGAAAAATGCATTTAGTAAAATGCAGCTGCATTAAATGATGTATTTAAGAGACACCAGCTCAGATCTCTACAGAAGTGTTTTGGTGTTTTGTTTTTTTCCTTGCAGGATGAAAATGTAGCACTCAGGAAACATGGATAATTCAGCTATCAAGTAAGATAGAAACTCTTAGCAAATGAAACAAACTCCTGCTGTCAAGTCCCATAACAAAGTCAAAATCCTTCTGGACAGATCCCAATAACTCAGTTTTTTAGCCTGGGAAGTGAGAATATAGAATGTTGTGGGCATGTAGAAGCATTTTGGGGGGTTTTATTCTGCGTGTGTGCTGAGATTCTCACTGCTGCAATTCACTGCTCTGCCTCTCAGCTTTCCTTTCTGATCCTGTTGTGCTCATGTGGATGTAACAGCCAGCAGCCAACTACAGCACCATTATATGAGTGATTTTGCAAACAGTGTTCCTTTTTTTTTCCATATTAAAATTATGGACAGTTGGAACACAGGTTTTGAATGGTGAAAGGCTGCTTTTAACATCTGCTTTTCAACACTCTCTGTTGAATTTGTACCTATATTTAGAATAATCCTTGAAACCTTTGAGCCTACCTGAGTGTTTCATCTCAGAATATTGTGTTCCAGTGTGACATGAGGCAGATGGATGTGAGATTTCTGTTGTTCTTTTCTCCCATGGGTTTGTGCACATCTAAACCATAGTCTGGAATTAAAAGAGATGAGACTGCAAAGAAAGGACTTTGCACCAGGGGTGGTGTGTGCTGTCCCTACAGAAAGCCAGCCCAAACTGATCACGGTGTGAGCAGCAGGGGCAAAACAAGTTCTGATTTATTTGTAATATTATTTTTTGAGGTCTCTCATAAAGCATCAGTCTAAGTCAAAAATTGGAAGCTAGGGCAAGCAAATATGGTGGGTATTATATTTTCAAATACTGAAAATATTCAAGAATTTTACTTTGTGAATGAGAAATGGTATTCTGAGAAAAATTCAACTTTGTAAGATGTGGTAACCACCTCCACCTATCCCTTCATGTCTTTTACATCACCAAAATTTGAATATAGGCGTATTTCAGCCTCCTTTAATGGGCTATTACTTAATTATCCTCTTATGGGTTTTACTTAAGTATAATAGTTTCAAGTTTTCCTGTTTTATATAAGATATATATATATGTTATATATAATTAATATAATATATATAATATCTATCATATCATATATATGATATATATATATATATATATATAAGATATATATATATGTTCTATATATAATCTCTCTTAACTACCACTAGTTAGGTGTTCTGAAGAGAATAATCAGAAAACAGTTTTGTGCTAATCCAGTCAGTCATTTTAGCAGGTGTTATAACAATATTATTCTGGAGTGGTGTTTTATTGTTTTTTTGGGATTTTTACTGTGATAGAGCTTACTCAGAGAAATGAGATGATCTCTGATTCTCTGGTTCCCTTCGTGGGTAAATATAACCAGACTAAAAGTGTCTGGAAATGTGAGATCACCAAGGAATCAACCTCATATTTCATTTCACTGCTGTTAGTTTCAGGTATCTCCATAATACATTTTTTTCCTACAGTAAATAAAACTCTTGGATAGTCATAAAGTATGAGACAGAAGAAATAAATAATCAGCAGAGCACATAAATGTCATGCAATCCCTCCCTGCAAGAGATCATCTGAGCACAGGGAAATCACCACTCACTCCTGTGAAAGCTCTGAGCTGACTAATGAGTCAGGGTGCCTGTGAGGTGATGGAAATTGCTTGGAAAAGTCACCTGCAAGGCTGCCTTTTATGTGGATTTTTCTCTAATAGTTTATTTAAGATTCACTTGAGAATTGGGCTCCCAGCAGGCTTCACAGAGCTCTCCCTGCTAGCACACACACACAAACACTGCAAAGACAAATGCTGCACCACACACCTTGCAGCTTGTTCTGCACAGGGCCATTTCTACCTCAGTAACAATTTCTTCTGGAGATTTACTATGCTGCAGGAGTGGCTCCATGTGAAATCTTGTGAATTTGGAATATTCATGTAAGATAAATAAATTTTAAATTGAATTTCAGGAATGCAGTTGATTGTGTTTGCCTGGGAAGAATAAGGAATTATCCACACAGTTATCTATAACTTAGAAATGCTGCTTCTGCACAAGTAGCAGAATAATTTGGGGATATTTCTGATAAAGGGCAGTATATTTCACATTGCCTTAGATTACTTGAGAAGCAGAAATGCAATGTTTTGGTAAAGTATATTTTCAATCCATCTTGTAAAATTAAGGTAAAGTTTGAATTTTCAAGTTATAAAAGTAGAAGTATGAAAAAGTTTCTATCTTCATCTCTCAGACTTTTCTTCTTAAAATCTTTGCAACAAAGACTTCTTTGTTGCAGGTTGTTGTTTTCTTTCCTAGTCAGCATAGGTTGGAATTTACTGTATTCCTTAGAACATTGCTCCAATGTATGTTATTGACCAGAATTTTCCAATGGTTATGAAAAAGAAAAAAAAAAAAAAAAAAACAATCCAGAACAGTCATAAGACATGAAAGTGAGTAAGTAGCTTGATTTTATTCTGGCATTCTACATGCTTAGCTGTAAAACCTTTTCTGCATCTGTCAACAGGAAATCATTATTGCAAATTATTGAGTGGGAGTAAAAGGTAAAATCCATCCAGGAGGGACAAGAACATTGGAAGGTCCCTTAATCAGCTTTCTAATTTACAGTGAAAATAGATTTTTTATTAGTCAGGAGTAACTTGTAACATAACATGGTGCTACTCACTTGAAAAAATAATTTGTTTTTTATTGGGAAGGAATCAGCTGCTTTCTGAATGCTGGGTTAACAATAAATGTCTTGCTTATGAGGCAGAAATTTACTTCTTCATCAAATGAGTGAAGAAAGAAACTCAAATGAACACAATAAACAAGATTTTCTGAAAAAAGGCGACACAGTTGGATTTGATTTGAAGAGAGGAATAGCAGACATATGCCATGTGTCATTACAGGAGAGAACTGGCGACAGTATTATTCATTATGTGGTTTCAGAGTGCCCTAAATTGGAGTATAAGATTATTGGAAGTGGTTGATTTCCCCAGATTACTGCTTAATAGTGACTAAAGGGCCCACATTACTCATATTTGCAAAGAAAATAGTGCCAAAAAGCAGCAGTGGTTGACTGGAATGAAATGTGGAGCCCTCAGGGTTTTAGCTTGAGATGCAGCTTAATTGTGTGTCTCTTGTTTAATACAAATGTCCCCCAGTCTCTGAGGCTGCTGTGCTCTCAGCACTTGCAAATTGATCCAGCACTTTCCAAACTATTTACTGGGGATTTTTTCCTCACTGCTTTCTAAACAAATTATTATAATGACTTCACAGACCCAAGTAGGTTTCCCTGTTTCTGGAGGTTTATCGTTACCAAATTCCTTCATCTTCCTGCCAGCTTTTGTTTATTTCCTTTTATCTGCTTAAACTTCTTTAATGCCATGGTTGGAAAAGGGTTAGAGCCTGATGTCATCACTGCAACTTTCCTTCTGCACTTGTAGAAAAACAGGGAAAAATATCCCAGGTGGGATTAGGGTGTGTTTGCTGTCCTACAGGTGATGGGCTGCCTCTTGATAATGAAATAGAAGGGTGGTGAATTACTTTTAACTAAAGTAATTAATGTTTTCAAGCAGATTTGTTAAAGTACTTTTAGAAAGTGTTTGTGCTGTGAAGTTTCTTATAGTTTTAGGGGCATATATTGCTCTACTTGGACAGTATTTTAAATTGGTTGTGGGGCGTGAAAGTGTTCACAGGGGTCCGAGGATGAGGGAAGAGATGAGGATCTGACTCCATGTTTCAGAAGGCTGATTTATTATTTTATAATATATATTCCATAAAACTATACTAAAAGAATAGAAGAAAGAATTTCATCAGAAGGCTGGCTAAGAAGAGAATAGGAAAGAATGATAACAAGCTTGTGTCTCAGACTTGGTCCAAGCCAGCTGACTGTGATTAATCAGAAACAACCACATGAGACCAATCACAGATGCACCTGTTGCATTCCACAGCAGAAGATAATCAATGTTTACATTTTGTTCCTGAGGCCTCTCAGTTTCTCAGGAGAAGAAATCTTAAAGAAAAGATTTTTCAGAAAATATCATGGCTACAGTGGGGTATACACAGAGCATTCTTGAAGAAAAGCTAAATTAGAAACAACCTGAAATTTTCACAAATTTTACCCCCCCCCCCCAAAAGTTCTATTTCTTTCACAATATTTACAATTTCTCTGTCAGATATTATGAAACTAAGTGAAAATACTACATTGCAGTGCAATAAAATGATTTTGTTGTGTGAAGGTGCTGGACTGATGTGCAGAGGGATGAGTGGGAGTTCAGTGCTGTGTTGAATTCCACAGGACTTCTGTGATTCTATTCCCAGGTGGTGAAAGGGAAATGAAAGTACTTTCTTTTTGCCTAGTGAAAATGTCAGGTCTAAGTAGGCAAGACTTTAACATAGAAATACCTTGGGAAAGAACCTAAAAATTCATCTTGTCTATCTGCTTTAATTAACTAGACCTGGAACTAAGGTATTGAAATTCTCTATTACAAACAGGGAGATGAGAAAAGGAAGAAATTATTCCTGCATTGTGATCCTGATTTCTGCAATACCTCATACATTTGAATAAGGTTTAAAACAAGCTCCAGATTGTGGAAATTGTTTCCAGGTTTTGAATTCAGAGGGATTGCTGAAGTGTTTGAGTTAATATGTTGACTCAGGAAGTACCTAGGATTAACTGCTAGAACCTGTAAATATTAACAAACTAAAACCAAGATTTTAAACATATTCAAAATAAACTGAACTGTTCACCAGATCCCTGAGTAGTGCCTCTTGTAATACTTTGGCATTGCTGTGTTCTTCAAATAAAAAATTACTGAGAAGGATTTTTGTTGTTTTTTCCTTTAGCATAAAAGATTAAATTGCTGCCTTACAATGTTCAACAAAATTTCCAATGAATGTTTATAACTTCTATTGACCAGAGTTTTTCCTAGTATTTTTGAGAGACATTTCTCCCTGAATTCAGCTGCTCAAACAAATGAATTCATTACATTATATTAATTTTAAGTTTCTCCTTTTCAAAAATTACATTTGCAGCTGATATTTCTGCAGTGCAATGAAATGGTAACTGTGCACCAAGGAACATAATCCTGGAGAAACCTTGAAATGTTGTGCAAGAAATACAATGGCTTAAGATCAATAGGGGTTTATGAGGTGATTTGATATGAGCATTTTTAATGTATGGGAGAAATTCAAGATGCAGAGAGAAATTGCTTGAATTCATTTTAAGATGAAAACTCAAAATTTGGATATAAAAAATTCCTAGGAGGAAAACTATGTAAAAAGCTACAAATTACATTTGAAAATCTGAAGGACTAATTAAAGCAAGCATGCATGATCATGAACTAAGCTTTTATTGATCAGTTATTAGGTGATGAAAGCTCCAGTCCATTGCTCTGTGGAAAACCCCACTGAACCCCATTTTCCTTCCACTTCCTTGTGGAATTAATGTTTTTCAAGGTTATATTTTTCCCCTGTACAGTTTAATATTGTTTTTCCACCCCTTGGGCAAAGAAAGGACATCTTTGGTTACGTTTTTTCTAAATCAAAAAATGCTTTCACTGTATCAGAATTACAGGAGAACAGGTGAGGAAACCTTGGAACAAGGGCTGAGATGCACTCTGGGTTTGGTCTCACAGACCACCTCTTCTCCTGCCCTCTGGAAAGGATGTTAGGGCTGATTTAATGGCATTTCATGGTGTTCTGGATGTCAGAGCAGATGGTTTGGACCTGTCACTCTTGGGTTTCTGTGAAAGCTGTTCTAAACCTGACTGTGCTGGTTAGTTGCTGTCACAAAAATCACTTACATGCTTTGTGCCTCAAAACTCCCATCAGAAAAGCCTGGATGTTATTTAGCAGCCTCAGACATTATATATATTAATGGGAAGTTTAATCTAATTGAAATACTCATGTCAAGTAAATATACTATTTGCATTTGATCTTCCATTGGAACTCCGATCAGGTATTAATTACTCTCCAAATATTGCATGTTTTTTGTTGACTGATTACATACCACTAATCTCTACATTGCACAGTTGTTGACTCACCCTTATAATATTCTCCTGTTACTTCTTCTCCTGGCCAATGGATGTGGTGCTTTAGCCATTCCACTTGCTGCAAGCCTCATGCTGTCAATGTTCACATCTCTTAATGCTGTGTCCCAAAATGCAGAGTGTGTGAGGGAATGCTAATTGAAATTGCTGTATTTATTCCATTGAAATTGCTGTATTTATTCCATTGAAATTGCTGTATTTATTCCTCTGGCAGAAGTACCAATGCAGTGTAGCAGTGTTTCTCAGGGCTGGGGAGGGTGGAATTCACATGCACAAGAGCAGCAATCTACTTTGTGCTGCAGATAATAGGAGACAGCACTTTGCTGGGAGCAATGGCTTTCATGTCTGCTCTGTTGTGTGAAGCCAGAGCCTAAGGCACTCAGATAACAGATATTAATAGGGACAAAACTTCCAGTGTTCTGGGAGTAAATATTCACCACTTCCATGTTAATCCATCCACTTTGATTGTGGGATGTGAAACCAAACGGAGAGGGAATGTCTGAAAGTAGAACTGGCTACAGCAAATGGGCAAAGCAGCAGTGCTGTGAGCATGGAGCTGTGCAAGGGGAGCCAATTCATGTCACCTGCACCTCTGGGAGTTACTGGAAAACCCCAGTTGTATGTGTCTCTGGAAAGAATCTGTGTTTTCCCTGTGCTTTCCACAAAACAACAGCTAATCTGGATTTCAGGTTCACAGGAGAAGGTTTCTGCTGAGGGTTTGCATAACTTGCACAGTATTCTCAGGGCTTGCTTATTCTGTTGGCTGAAAACTAAACTTTTCCAAAAGCTAGAAACTTGCATTCTTTACCTAAATGAAATGTGTCCTTCTCATTGCTGTATAGGTTTTTCAGTGATCCCTTCAATGTAGGAACGAGCTGGCTTTGCCATAAAAGCAGACACACCTGGGAGAGCTTTGCTTTCACACCACAGAGCTCTGCTGTTCTGTGATCAGTGCAGCTGCAAGCTAAACTTATCATTTAATGTCATTAACAGCAGTTTGTGCTAAAAAAAAAAAACTTGTTGTGCGCTTCACTCTTCCCAGGAATGCAGCATCCACTGCTGTGCTGTTGTTTCCAGACTCACCAGAGCATGGGAATGGTGCTTGTTATGGCAGGGCACAGAACAGGGGCCAGGGGAAAGGAGAGCAGCTCAAGCAGTTTTGCTCCAGCACATGGATTTTGTGCCAAATAATGAAATAATGTCCTAATGATGCTTAGTTGAGCTCTAATAATGACCTAAATGTAACCTGCTCTATTGCTTTGGGTGTTTTATTGGCTGTAGGACAGCTCAAATCTAATGGTTTCGAGGTATGTGGTATTGCATAATCAAAGATAGAGTGTGAAGCAGTTTGTTTGCATGGCTTTGAGTTTGGGGCAGAGTTATGCCCACTGACAGTAACAATTTGCTAAAATTTTTGGGAATATCTTCTAGCAACATGGACTATGTGTATGTAATGCCCTTGTACATAAAATATGTGGGGTTTCTATAAGAAATCTCTTGGATCAGTCTTGAAAGAGGCGTTGCCTGTTCTCTAGAAAATAATTTTTTTCATTTGAAAGAGCATGTGAAGTACTTCAAATGAGAAGGTTTTAGGTAATCCTGTAAGATGCATAAAGGAATCTGATGAAAAACTATGGAAAATTTGAAAGTAAAATCTTGTTCTGTGGTCTGCATTTTAGCATGAAAAGCACAAGCCTGCAGTGTGTATGTTTCTAGCTCTACTTTGCCTGATTTCTCCTCCAGTGTCAAAACCTTAAAACTCTGCTATAATTTTATTCCATTTTCTACTCACTTCACTATGAGACTAAAAGGATTTTAATTAGACCCACTGCACAAGCTGCATGAGAGCATCAGCAGTGCCTGCTCATGAAATGAAAAAGGAAATGAAGCAAAAAGATGCTCGAGTCTGGGGCACGTTTTATTGGGGTTGGCAGTGCTAACTTATTTAGCAGGAAAGAGTCTCTCTCTTCAAACCCTGAATTACTGCTCAGCTCTGGGCTCTGTGTCATGCACAGGTTGCATTAGAATATCAGAAATACTCTGGCTTTCCCTTGGAAGTTTCTGTTAAGCAGTATTTTGGCTGGCACACAAATTACATGTAAAATGTATTGTTTTCCTTCCTCCTGGTTTTTCTCATTCAGGTTGCAATAAGAGATTTTGCCATTTAGAGAAATCTTATCAATGTGGCATTCACACATCTGGACACCATGGGGTAGCATTAATTTGTTCTTTTCAGTCTTTTTAGAAGAAACAATCAAGTTCTAAAAATTTTTTTAAGTATTCAACTATGAATAAAACTGGTTAAATTACATTGAAATGCCCAAATCTAGTGTGAAGTTGTAGCAAATAGAACAAGAACTGCCATCATTACAGCTCTGAAATATTTTTTACTAGTCTATTGGGCTTTATTTTGTAATTCACTAATTTGATATTCAAATTCTGTTTGATGTTGTTCCTGCAGCATCCCTACCTAAATTAACAGTACTGAATTATAACCTAATAGGCCCATCTTCCACCCACACTTTGATTTGTCAGAAACTATTAAAAATTAGTCATTTATTATTTAGCAAACCAATATTGTGGGTTTCCTCTGATCTGTAAGCAAAATTTCAAGGCATTAAAAAAATTCAGAAAATGGCAGTGGAGTTTGACATGAAATCATCACTTCCCAGCAATTAATAGCTGCATGAATGCATGAAGCCAAGCAGGCTTTTAAAACTTATTTTTAATTTTATTCTTATGCTTGGTGAGTATGAGATGGCCTGTTTTTCTTTGGGAGGAAGGACTCACATTTAGTAGGTGCATTTCTCTGCTGCTCTGCATTCCCACACAGGGCTTGGTGCCTGAGCAAAATCTGTGGTCATTACGTGAAGCAGAACTTTCCACTGTCTGCTTCTTTAATCCATTTATCAATTATTTTTATTAGAATTACTTTTTGTATTTCTGGTATTGTCAAAACTTTAAAAATGCATTTTGCCTCTTTCTTCCTCACTCCCTCCCCTAAATCAGGCAGGTGTTGTGTCACTTGTTCCCTGCAGGGCACAAGGGATCACATTCAATCCCTCTTGCTTCAACTGGATTTATCTCAGGAACCTTAGCTTGAGTCTCCTCCCAAGATTAAAGTTATTAATATTCATTTAGCTCATGTTTGCTCTGAAAGTAACAGGCTGAGGTGCCCCTCAAACTTTGTGAAGTTTTTCTCCCCATCAGATATTGCAATCTAATAATAAGCCAAGAACTTGTAGTTCTTGCAAGACATTTCACACACCCCCTTCCCAGGGAAAATATTGTGTGGGCAGTGTAATGTTCCATTGCAGTTCCAAAGTTCTGCCTCCCTAGAGCAGCAGGGCAGAGGTGTCAAAGGACTTTATTTCGAGCATTATTTGCTTTCATTGGAGCAGGCAAGCCAATGAATTAATTTAGCTGTTGAAAGGAGTCATGGTTTTATTTGTGGCAGTTTGTTCCCCTCATGTTTAAGTGTCTCCTAGTCCCTAAACAATCCCTGCCTTGCCTTCAGGTGTGTAGGATGAGTGACATTGCTGACCCCTGCTTTAATCCTGGACCTTCAGATATCTCCTGGTAACTTCAGAAAAACTTCCACCTGAGACAAAAGGTTTGCAGCCTTTGATATTATCCAAAATAACTGATGCAGGGAGCAGTCAACTATCTCCTCTCTGTCTTGTTATTTTGGTTTTTTAATTTTTTTTAATGTCACCCATCTTATTGGCAAACAAAGAATGAGTCCAGGTTTTGGGGCTGGATGCAGGGAAATGCCAAGGATTGGTTTATGGATGTGAGTTCAGAACTGTCACAGGAAGGCAGAGACCCCGAGGTCAGGTGGTGGCAGAGGCTGAAGGTTTTGCTGATTTGATTGCTGTGGTTCGTGTTGTGAGTGTCTCCTGACTCTGGAGGAGCATTTCCCAGGCTCTGGGATTTGTGTGGTAGCCTGTACAATTCATCCCATCTCCTGGACTAATTTATATTAATGTGGTCTGCTTAAAGCCATTCCTGGAGGAATATGCAGGTGAACACTTGATGACTTGGAGCAGGGAAGTGACGTTTTTTGTCATTTATTTTGTGCTCAGTCATCAGTTTCACAGTGGTTTGTTAGTGCTTTGAAGTGCAGATAAATAATTAAATATTTAAATTACAGAAATATTTAAATATTTAAATTACAGAAATAATAGAACTTTAAGTTTTGTGTCTGTAATTGCTGGTGTTAAATACATAACTGAAGGTTAGGGGTCAGTTTGCATAGTGTTCCTTCTTTTTTGACGCTTGAATCCTGGAGTTTAGAAATGGCAGCCTGCCTGTCTTAAAGATGGTCTGGGCTTTATGGTGCACATTAAAAATTACAGCTCTCTCACCTGGATATCTCCCACTGTGCTCCCAGAATCCACCTTGGAACACCAGCAATAATGACCTGCTTTCCCTGGGTCCTGGAAGCCTCACTGACACAAATTTGAGTTTTGGTTATTTACAATGCCTGTAGGGGAGGGGAAGTGTTTAAGGTGAACAGTGAAAAAGTTTTTAGGGTTGTTTTTTGGCTTTTTGGCGGTTTTTTTCCACCTTACTTTGCAGTAACCCCCTGATGTCTGTATAGGAAAACACCTTAATATTTGTACACAAATGCTTACAGGGCACACCCACAGATGTGTTGTACATTAAACCCAATTTGTGGGGTGGTTTTTCAGCTCTCCCCAGCCATTGTTCACAGCCAGAAACAACCCACTCCTTTTGCCTGCTCCTGCAAGCACCAGCACATGCATTTTATTGAAGCTGAGCTGAACAGACTCTGTTTGACATCTGTTGCTAATGCTGCAATCAGATCGATTGCTACCCTTAGTGCCAGTTTTCCACAAAAGTTCCATTTTCTGGTTGCTTTTTTTTTGGGTTTGGGTTTTTTTGGGGGGGGGTTTGTTTGTGTCTTAGGTTGTTTGTTTTGTTTTTGTTTCATTTTTGTTTGTTTGGGGTTTTTGCTTGTTTTGTTTTGGTTGGATTTGTTTCTTCATTTTTTCCTTTAGTCTGCTTCTCAAAATAAATCTCAGATAACCAAACCTGTTCTTGAGAAGAATTTTATGTTATTGGTAGTTAGAACTATATTAAATTTCCCTATTTGATTTGTTTTTCTTTTTTTAAATTAGTCAGTGTAGTCAGCATAGTATGAGTTCACATATTCTATAGCAGTGCAAAGGACTGACTAATTGTAATATGATAAAAAGGCAGAAATTTTGCTGATACTTCTTAAAAGTCAGTTGGAAACAGGACTGCTTTGAATGTGTGATAAATGGGTTTTAGTTTTGTTTATTGCTAGTAAATAAGAAATTATTTAAAAAGCACCCTTTTCAAAATTAAATGCTTTCTCTTTTGTATTTAATTAAGACTTTTTCCCCTTTGAAACCCATTTAATGCTGAGCTGTTTCTGTGAAATTGGACCCAAATCCTTCAGAATTATTTGCCTTTAACAGACTGGAGGCTTTAGTTAGCAAAACCTAGCCTTTTCAATCAAAACTAAAACTTCATTTTCTATTGTATAGATTTATCAGCTGGCAGAGCACATGGTGTGCAGCAGCAAAGAGAACTTGCATGCTCTGCTAGTGAACAGCCAAGGGCTGTTATTTTCTTCAGTGTATTTCTTCTTAATTTCATGGCCAAAGACCGCATGGAAAAAAAAATACAAAACCAACAAACTGCTTTTCAGGCAAGAGGGAAAAGTGTTCTTGTTCAACAGAGGAAATGTCAGAAATGGAGTTTGAAAGAGGGGGGTAAAATATGTAGGAGTAAGAGAGGAATGTCTTGAATCTGTGGTGACAGGGAATGATGGGATGCAGTGAGAGTCAGTTTCAGTAATCACCTTCTTTTAAGAACTATTTACTTTGTGTGTATATATATTTACATATATAAATATAACTGTAAATGAACCTTTTCAGCCTGTACTGAAACTGATTTAGAACCAATGAATAGGATATATTTATAAATCAGGAATTGTACTACTTGTGGCTGCCATAAGGACCTTGGATTGGACCTTCCAGCCCACAGGGGCACTCAGGACAAGCAGGAATTATTATCCAACTATGTTGTGAAGGGGGAGAGGATCCTTGAGAGGTATAAAGCTCCTCTGAGTTTTAGGAAAATACATCCACAGGTGAAGAATGCAAGAATTCTGCTTGCCCCAAAGCAGTTTTTAGGAAAATACATCCATAGGTGATGAATGCAAGAATTCTGCTTGCCCCAAAACATTTCTTCTCAGTTGCCATATCTACCCACTCTGAGCTCTTGAATCAAGGGCTTGGTTTGTGTTTCTTTCTCTGGGAGTGATTTCCTGGTGTCACTGTGCAAGTCTCTCTTCATTCCCAGTCCAGAAGGATTTGCTGATTGCTGGTAATTCTTTGATCACTTCTTCAAACAACTGATCATAATAATTATAATGTCCTTATTATTGAGGCAGCACTCCTCTAAGGACTAAGCAAATATTATTTATGGCTCAAGTGATTCAGGTACAGAGAAGTTTAAATCATCATGTAGTACCCAAGGGAGGGCTGCACTATTTCTGTCTCAGATGTCTGAGAAAAAATACGAGTGCTTGCATCCTATAAGATTTGCTTAGTAGATCTGATGCTCCTCAAATTATACAACTTTTTATGCATAAATATGAGGACATGGCATAGATCTTTGCTGTGATGGAGTAAACAGTTCCTCCAGGATTTACTGCAAAGTATTCACATATTTTTCAGTCCATAATCTTTTATACTTTTTGGCTCAACTCTCCCTTCTTCCTCTCTTCAGAAAAAAAAAAAAAACCATCCAAAGTTTTATCAAGTTTGTATAAGGACAATAGTTTTTACAAGGCCTTATTTCTGCATATAGCCTGTTTTGGTTAGGAACAGGAGCAAAAAACCCAACTTCCCTAATTACAGCTTCTTAACTAAAGTGCCTCTGCAATCCAAAGCCCTTGGAGTGATAGGGTTACATCAGAAGGATTGTCTTTGACAAGAAATAGCTCAAAGTGGATGCAGCCCCACAGAAGGTTTGTGCTGTTGACCTGTTATAACTTTGGGCAGGTTGCTCTTTCTTTGGTGATTTTCACACAAGAATGTTTGGATTAACCTATTGTACTGCTTCAGAGTGTTGTTCCTCCCAAGACTTAGCTGCCCTATGGCATTGCACTAGTGGAGCTAAATTCAAATTTAGTGGGTGGGGGCATGGAAAATGTGCAAATAAATGCTTAGCTGTGATTACTATTTAGAATATTGAATAATAGCAAAGTTATATTAATGTTAGTCAAGTTGCTTTATTTACTTAATTTCCTTTAATTCCTCCAAACCCTGTTTTTCTGAGATTTCCTGGAGGGCCTGTGTGGTGATGCTGGGCAGGACATTGGTGTCAGTGTCTCCAGGGTCCCTGTGTGCCAGACAAGGCAAAGGAAATCATTTGCAAGCAGAATTCTTTAACAAAGCAGCTGATTTTGCTCTCAGAGTGCCCAGCCAGGCCAGCCCTGCTCTCCTTCCTCCCTGAGAGCATCTCCAGCCATGGAGTTCTGTGTGAGTCTGTGGAGTCCTGACTGCCCTTCCATACATGATTCATAAGGGCAAAGGTCTTCAGAAATTTCAGAAATTTCCACATCATCCTGGCCTATTCTCTGCTTTTTTAATCTGTGCTCCTTCCCCTCCTATCGCACCATGGTGCTTTTCTTTGCACCACACAGCTCTCCCACACCACTGTCCTTTTCCCTTGCATATTCACCTTGTTTTCTCTTTTCCTTATTGTGCCTGAGTTCCTTGGTACAGAGAGTGGGACTTGATATCTTTCTTTCTGTCTCTGCATCAGAGACCATGGAATATGACAGGAATTTATACCAGGGACTGATTGTGTTCATTTCAAATAGAAGTGACCTACGGGAAAAAGGATTTATTGAAAGGTAATGACATTTGCTGCTAGTTCAGAACTGGAGGGAGCTACAGGGTCACTCACTTCAGTGGAAGGGGCAAAAGGTTTAAAATGGATGAAGTAGATTAAGACCATCATGTTCAGATACCTGTTTTTCCACTTAAAGCATAGAAAATTCTAGTAAAAGAACTGGGAAAATAAAACCCAAACAAAACCACCAAAGGCACGGCCAAAGGGGTAGATTGTACAACAATATCTTTAAAGCTGCTAAATGAAACCAAAATGGGGATGGCAAATCTTAGGAAAAAAAAACCATTCTGCTATGTTTTTTAGCAACCAAGCAAATAAAATCACTCACTTGCTTTCATTTTTTAAGTGCATCAGAACTGGAGATAATCAGCTGGAGAAAAAAGGAACTTTCTTGGTCTCTTGTATGTGTATACCATTTTATAAATGTAAATTTCATATAAATGTATAATTTTCATGAATGGACATTCAGAATTAAATGTATTTTTTAGATTCCAGAATCAGGGGTGGTCATTTCCCCTTGAGAATGAAGATGTACTCAGGATGGATAAATCTGGGACTCAGGATAAATCTTATTGTTGAATATCTCTAGATTGAGAGCACTGAGGATGATCAAGTTATTTTTCCATCATGATTGCTTGATTCAATTTGTTTTCTGAAGATTTGAGGATGCCCCTATTGAAATTTCTGGGAAATGTTAATTCTGATGTCTTAACTCTTTCCTTCCCAAACAGGGAGGTTTTAGAACATTGAGCTTGTATGTATCTAGCTTGTATGCTTTTATGTATTTTTTTAAAAAATACAGAGCACTGTTGATTTTTAGGAATTTCATCAGTGAAAACATCTTTGGAGGGGTTTTGTGTTAGGGTTTTTTGGGTTTTTTTTAGGATAACTTGTTTCCAGATTCCTTCTCTTTGGAGATACATTTAAATTTATTTTTCCACTAAGGTCAAGCTACTCTTAAGAAATTGCCAAAAACTTTAGAGTGTAAAGATTGTGTTTTGAAAGGCAGTGTTTCAACCACTGAAGCAATGGTGAATGACCTCGTTTTTTGTAGTGTTCCATAATTTTCTAAATGAGTCTGTATGTGGTTATGACCTTATTAAATCAGTGCAATCATAATCTGAATAATTTACTAGTATGAGGTAATTATAAGGGTACTTTTTTAAAAGAAAATAATTTCATTTTACCTCTACTTAGAACCGCTTGGACTCTTTAAAATAAATTTCATGGTTCAGTAATTTGAGAAATCATAAAAATTTTTGCAATTAAGGAAGTGGTTAATAATGTCTATCTTGTGTAGTTGCATTACAGAAACCAAAGTAATTCCTGTTTTAATTGTAGAAGTGTTAAATTTCAGTGGTGGCAGGCAAATGGCTCATGTAGGGGTTAATGATGGGGTCAGACAGTGGAGCTGCCTGGCTGCTGGAGCAGGAGGATTTTCACTGTTGTTGGGGCTGGGACACCTCTGGGCTCACAGGCTCAGATCCCAGGGGCTCTGGCACCTCACAACAGGCTCTGCCAACCTACTGGTGATCACAATGAACCTCTCTGTGCCACCAAAACTGCAGGAAAAATAAAAACCCTTCAACACCCAACAACATTTTTAGTGTTAGAGAGTTGAGGAATTACTTTATTCCAGCCAGGACGTGCAACAGAAATTACTTCATCCATGCATAGACTGGGTTGTGCAGAGAAAATCATTCCATGACAGACAAATTTTACTAGATATTTCCCAGACTTTATAGAGACAAAATAGAAATTCACTGGTTCAATGTTCATTTGGCCCAATTTGCATGGTTCTGTATTTGGTTTCCTCTTGGTTATGGATTTCTTCACTTTTGATGCTAATGTTCTCCTTCCTTGGTTCTCTCATCCCTCTTTTCCAGACCAGGTGTCTCTGACCATCCTAGGGGTGATGTTTGGGGTTGATGGTCATTATATTTGTGCATCTTCTGTGCTACTCCCACTCTGTTGAGATTTAGCTTATCACTCCTTGAGTGAGGAAACAGTCCTTAAAAAAAAAACTTCAATGCCATTCCCCCAAAGGTTAACAAGACTGACTAAAGTTACCAAAACAAAATTAAAAAAAATAAAAATACATTTTATATCGTTTTCCTACATCTGGAGCACCAGAGCTGTGTAATTCAGCACCAAGGTCAGCTCTGTGAAGCTCACCAGGAACAAGGGAAAATGAGCACCCTGTGATGTAAAATCCTCTTTATCCCTGGCTGATTTAGGGCTGCACACACCAGGTGCAGAGCAGTCACTGCTCTGAAGGGGAGTCACTTCAAATGCAGAGTTTTCAATAGAATAGAAGAGCTCTGAGCTACCCAGTTAATTTGCTCAGAGAAGCCTCTGGACATTTACCTTTACAAGCTCTGCTAGCACGGTCATCCTTGTCCACAGCACAGAACAAATTTTAAATAAACAGCCCAAAAATTATTTCAAAAAGGCAGAGTTTCTCGTTGAATGATGAGCTGTCCCAAGAGAGTGAGCTGCAGAAAGTAACCATACAGAATTATTTAACCAAGGGAACAACAAGGGGAGGAAGGCAGGGAAAAAACAGGAAAAAAATACAGGGCAACTGCAGAAAGAGTTAAGCCATTTTTCTATTTACATGGTTTATTTCACAAGTGTCTGACTCATTGGGCATAACCAGCACAGTTAAATTACAAAATTACTATTTGGTTCTTTTTTTATTGACTACAATTCAAAGCTGCTTCAAGCCTTCCAAATTTAATCCCCCCAGCTCTTTGCCAAGAACATTACCTTTTATTTTCAGCGTTAAACTGTGTAAGATACCCCTAAGGCTACATGTGAGCTCACCCTCCATGATAGGAGCTAACAGAGTGTATCAATTGTTCATGATTTCCTATTCTCCTGTAAATTGGGAGAGGCGGGAGAGGCACTGGAATGCGAATTTTGTGCTGTCAGCAGTTCCTCTGCAGGCTCCAGTGCATGGCAAGGGAATTAATTGTGGGATGTTTGCAGCTCTTCACTCCGAGCTGCTGTTTAGCAGCCTGTCAAAACTCAAATAATCAGCCCGGTGTGTGTATTTTGATATGCTTACTTTACTTTAACTGTTGGGATACTCTTACTCCTGCCCCTGCTTGGTTCCTGTGAAGTTCAGAAAGTGCCAGGAGCCAGCAGGGACAAAAAACCCTTTACACAGAGACCATGCAGCCTCTTGGTGACACTTTCTGAGCCTTTGGCTGCTGGAAAATTCAATGGGTTAGAAGCAGCAGAGATCTTTATGAGCTTATTTCAGGAGTTTGTCCCCATTATGCTCCACCTCCTATTCTCAGATGAGAATTTCTTATAAATTGATTGAGTTGCAGGTGTGAAATATTTATTTTTTGCTTACTAATTTTGCCTAATTACTTAATTACAGGATTTTTTTATTTGTGGAAATTACTTCTGAATTTATGCTATAAATTATAACAGGCGCCTTCTCAGTTATATTTTGAAAGTTAAATACGAAACCTATTTTTAATGGAATTATATTTTAAAATGCTTCTGCCAATGTTGAGAAATTGGTGTTTAACAAGAAAGACTGGGTGTGAAATGATTTAGTTGATAAGGTGGTGTATGGTCACAGGTTGGACTTGATCTGCAAGGTCTTTTCTAACCTTGTTGATTCCGTGATTCTGTAAAAACAGTCAAATGGAAATATTTCAAATATTGCAAAATCTAGCAACTTCTCTTTTTCTTGTTTTTTCTAAAAGAAACTGTAATTTTGAGTCACTTATTCCCCCAGCTTTTCTTCTATTTTCCAAAATGGCCCACAAGGCTGTTATAGACTTTCCCTATTCTAATATTTTAAAAGATAATTTTTCCTTAAAATTTTGATGTCATCTTGAGTTCAAGATGGAGGTCAGGCTGAGAATAAGGTAATGAGAAAACACATGTATGAATATATTCAGGAAGTTGCACATTTTAGTGTTTTCTATCCCATCAATAATGTGTTTAGTTCCTATGGTGCGTGTGTGGGTGATGTGGCATTAACAGCAGCGCAATTATTGAAAACTTCATGCTTCCTCACCAACTTTTGCAGTTGTTAAATCTGATTTGTTTTTAAAGCAAAGTTTGTACTCACATAGAGGAAAGAGACACTGTAAGGGACCAAAGTGTTGCAAAGTAGCTTTGCAGGGAATATGTGAGCAGTGATAGTGATTTATGAAAAAAATATGGATATTGATCCAGTACTGACATCCAAGTGTGACAGACAAAAACTCTGTAACACTTTGAAGTTAGAAAGTGTGTGTTTATTGTGGGATAGCTCCCAAATACACACTGTGATTTACAGGTGATTACAGAGTCCTTTTATCTATATAAGTATTGAATACCCAAAATACAAATACATGTTCATGACTTTGGTACATCCCATTCTCCACTTCGTATGGTAATTAGTTCAAAAGTTATTAAGCATGTGCAGTTTGCTCCCTTTCATGGGGAGGGGTCCCAAAATGAGGAAGTAAATGAACTCTTCCTCATTCTGACCTTTCTACCTTTTCAAGGCAAATCTGACAAATGAACCCTTGGTAGAACTTCCATTCCCCATCTCCAGTTGGTTTCAGAACAGAGGAGACCTACAATTGTCTTATGTTCCTAAAAGCCATTTATCAGTTTCTACATTCTTCATTATAAACCCAGCTAACCAAACATTGTATTGACAAGCAATCAGTTATTAGTTAACTGCTAACTCTTAACGTCATCAAGGCCTACCCATTTATTTTGACTAACTCCAATAAAGCTTATCTCTAAGTAAAATCTTAGCTCCTCTAAAATCCCTAAATTCCTTAAAGTTTATGTCTGAATAGTAGCTTGAGTGTAGATATGCAGGAATGTGTGTATGTGTGTGTATATATATATATATATATATATACACACACACACATATATACACACACGCATATAAATACACATATATTCATATATAAGCACATATATACCCCTATATGTGTGTATATATATATGTTTATGAATTTATATATCACTATTGCAACTGAATGACCCAATAATTCTGCGAGGGTGGGCAGGCCCTGGCACAGGGTGCCCAGAGCAGCTGTGGCTGTCCAAGGCCAGGCTGGACAGGGCTTGGAGCAACCTGGGATGGTGGAAGGTGTCCCTGCCCATGGCAGGAGTTACCTACATTTGTTATCAAACTCTCCTCTCCTATTTAATTTTGGCCATATATATTTTAGGAGGGTTCTTTCATTTGTTTTATGGGGTTTTTGTGTGGTTTTTTTGGATTTTTTTTTTAGTTTTTTTTTTTTTTTGTTTTGTTTTGTTTTTTGTTTTTTTGCAGTCATAAAATTTGCTTCTCATCCTGACAGTAACAGTTCACAAGTGATGCTTTGCAAACTTTGCAAGAGCTAATGAGGGTGTGTGAATCACCAAGGTGAAGGTAAAGTGCACAAATAGCAAGGTGTTTGCTGCCAGCTGAAGTTATTGTGTCTGCAGCTGGTGGAGTTTTCCCAGGGAGAATCATAAATAAGTAAAGCTGTGTACTGCATCTCAGCAATAATCATGGATTTCCTTGTAAAAATTGAGATTCAAATTAGAGGTTGATGCATGACAGTGTTTTCAGTACTGCTGTTTGTTGGAGAATGGATAAAATGGCCTTTGTTGTGATTATTAAATATATATATATATATGAATAAGCTTTCTGTTCTTGGGATTTTATGACATTCTTTAAAAAAGTTTAAAAAAAAAAATCTCAGAGCCTTACTGCAGGAAAAAGCTCCAAAAGTAAAGCAACAGGAGGGCAAAGGAAATGAGATTGTGTGATTCAGAGGCTGATCTCCAGAAATCTGAGACTATTTTCCAGTTCTGATTGTAAGTCTTGTCTAAGTTAGGAAATTGGTTTCTCACCCAAATCAGAGGATGGGTCCAATGTACAATTTGACCCTGGCAGAGATGGGCACAGTACAGTCTCCCTGTGTAAGGGGAGCACTGCTTTCTCTGGACAGGCCTTCAAGAGAACAGGTGTCCTTTAAATATTACATTTCAACACACAATTTGTATTGTCTTTAAAGACTTTGGTAGCTTTGAATTAAGGAGAAGTGAAATGCATTGACCAGAAGAGCTAATTTTATACAATTTATATAATATTTGAAGAAATGCTGTTTGGTTGTTGGCTCCAAAGCAATGTAAACAAATATTTAAATTGTGTAGGAGGCTGACATGTTTTAACATTCTATGAATCTCCAGAGTCTCTCATCTCTATTTGTTAAGTCTTGTAAGAATGAAACCCCAGCCCAAATGTTATACCCAGATGCCATAGGTAGTATTTGTCTCTCATTATTTAACAGATAATCCCAAGCTATAAGGTTGTCATTTTTAACCATGCTTCTTGTCACTATATTGTTTAATCATTTGTCTTTTCCAATCTCCCTTGGGCTGAAAGGAAAGACACAGTGAGAATTTGGAGAATTTCTCTTTGAAGAAAGGGATGCTGAGGAGGTTGTGTTGGTGCCTCACGGTGCCAAACGGAGTCAGTGCACACAGAAATATCACAGCTATCAGGTACCTCATGTGCTGCCAGCATTCCACTCACTCCCAAACTTCAAACTGCTTTGCCTCTCAATTTCATTAGAAACCAGTCCTTGCTTGAAATATTTATAAGTGGACAAATGATCCCTGATGTTTGTTATTGAGCTGCTGAAGCTCTCTCACAGAGCGTCCTTGCTGACTGTGGCTGCTTTTGATGCCCTTTGGTGTTGAGCATGTTGCCACTTGGGCTGAGAAATTTGTGGTGGAGCAGCGCCTGCAGCACTGGGGACCAGAGTCCTGGAATGAGGAGGGGACTCAGATCCTGATGCATGAAAATCCAGATTAATTAGAACTCCTAAGGAAAGATCTTCCACACAAAGACTCTCCTTAAGAGCTCTCTGGAGGTCAACAAAATAATTAAGAGTAAATATTTGCCTGTCTCCACTCAAATGAAATATAAAATTTATTAGGCTCTTATAAGTAAAGGAACATGAGCTGCAATTTGTACACTTTTGTTTGGTGGGTAAGATTAGTGATGTTTGGGATAAATGAATAGCAACTGATGACAGACTTCCTGTAAAGACTGATGCATTTGAGGTATTAGAGTTTCCTTGGTGTGGTTTGAAGTCTCCTCTTGCTTCAAAAGAGTGATAATGCCAGTGCCTGAAAGCTGTCAGATGGCCACTATTGTCTTGGTTCAGAGTGGAAGATGATCTGCACAAAAAGCAGGGAGATGTAGAACTCATAGCTCTGGTAGAGTGAACTGGGAGGAAATAGTGTCCAAATGGTTGGGGTTTAGGATGGTAATTATTAGCTCACACCACTGAGGTTGCCTTGTGCTTGACTCTATGTTTGGAAGAGTTTAAGAATGATAAAGTGATGGGACACACTACTGCCAAACCACAGCCTTCAAACCTGGCCACAGACTGGGCTTTTTGGACTTATTAAACTATGGGGAAGAAAAATAGTAAGAAAAATAGATAAGATGGGGGGCACTGCATGGCTAAGTATGACAGACATAAGATTAAGACCAGAGGAAAAAGTAGGTGTAAGAAAATATCCTGTCTTAAATGTTGGCAGGCCAGAAATGACTTGGAGAACAATCAAAGGAACGGTTTCCTTCTTTTTCTCAAGAAACAAGACAGCCAGTCTTTTAAACTACATCAACAGCAAAACAGAAATAATCTCTAAAGCAAGACTCAGACCCCAGGTTTAGCAAAAGGAAATTATGTTAATTCATTACAGAGATATATTTTAAATTAAAAAAACATTCCTCATGCTTGGCTTTGTCACTGCCACATATGCTGCAATAATCTAAGCTTGTATTACACAAATATTCCAGAAGGGCATTACTCTTTTATTTGAAAATATCTAAAGCAGATAATCCATCATTTTTTTAAAGCTTAGTTCAGTACTTAAATAGACATTTAGTGATATGAACAATTACCAGTTCACAGATTCTTTCTGTACTCTAGTTAATTGTGTAAGAGGGAGCTCATTAAAGGAAATAACTCTGAACTAGTTTGTCTGAAGAAATGAGGTTGCACCAGGGATCAAATCCAACAGAGGAAAAAAAATACTGCAATCAATGATGGGCACAAAGAATAGTCCATTTTGACTTTCCATGCCCAGTTTGAGGTTGAGCTCAAAGTTAAAACAACTTTGAGTGTACCAGTGCTTTTGATAAAAAAGTCTTAAAAAATATATGATGCCTCAGGATATGGGGGGCATTGTTTTGATTTTAGAGGATGATTCTGTGAGTTGAGCTAAGTTAGGAGATGATTTGTTGGGAAATGATTTTTCATTTTCCAGTCAGAAAAATGAAATATCATGGAAGCACCTCCTCACCTTAGCACAGGAAGCAGCTTGTAGCCCAGAATTTCGAATTATACTCAGGCACTGCAGAAAGCCATGCAGTTTAAGGCTGGACTCCCATCCCTGTGAGATAAATAAGACCTAAAGGTGTGCTGCAGAGTTTTCCTTGGCTGCTGAAGCACTTGAGCGGTTCTTTAGTGGCCCCAGCCCTGCAGAGCTCTCAGTGCTCATTAGCTGCTATTGATTGTGCCCAGAGCCTGGGCTGCTGCACCGGGGATGGAATCGCTGCTGACAGCTCTGCTCTGCTCCTGCCCGGGTATCGACACTGCTGGGGCTGCAGGGGAAATAAATAAATGCTGGGCTTGCATTTGTAGCCTGGGGTGTGGTTAAAAGTCACCTTTGTCACCAGAACAGCTTCATTCCTCTGATGGTGCTGTGATCAGAGAGCAAAGGCGGCAAAGGTTCCTCAGCAAAGCTTCCTCTGTGTTTTTGGTGGAATTGTGACTTTTCACTCTTGGCTTGGAGTTTATAAATGAGGCAAAATATGCCATTAAACTTATTTATTACATTTGTGGGCTTTCCAGTCCTTGAGTAAACACCAGTTGTGCTGCTGTGTGTGTTTCAGATTATGCAGCAAGATTATAAATACATAGATTTAATTTTGCTAACTCAGAACCCCAGACCTGAAGATTTTTTTTTAATTTTCAGATTATGCAGCAAGATTATAAACACAGATTTAAACATAGATTTAACTTTGCTAACTCAGAACCCCAGACCTGCAGATCTTCACAGACAAAATATTCTGATTTGTTAAAGTCTGGACATACCCACTATAATGAGCAGATACAATTTTAAATAATCTTGGAATATAGTTGGTAAAAATAATTTTTGACAGATTGGATTTATAGATTAGATTATTAGATTAATTACCCAGTAATTCATAACAAAATAAGAATATAAACTTAATGAATTAATAAGTAATTTTTTCATCTCCACAGTAAATTGTTTGAAGATTTTGAATAAGTAATAAAATATCAAGTTTCTTTAATATTGCTGAGAAAAATAACTTGCCCAGACAGGTTCTGTTTGTAGTAGGACTGACCTGAGAAATCTTTGTAATCTCAGAATACAGTTTGGAATTTCTCATCCACAATTTGTGCACACAGGTAGTAGCAATCATCACTCAGTCACTTTCACATGATGAGGGTTTTATTAAAAATCGAACAAGAATGTTCTTTCAATTTATTCTTTCTCTTATCTGAGTAAGTGCGGGAAAGATTAGAGTAAAAAAGGAATGTGTTAAGATGTCAATAAACTCAGACCTGTTGTTAGATGAAATCCCTGAGTTCTTTTATCAAGATCCCCCATGGCATTAACCATCATCAGGTGGGAGATCAGAGTAACTACAAAACCCCTACTCAGCTGAGTAAAACACTCTACTAAAGACTCACCAGAAAGCTTCACTAAAACATTTCTGGCAAAATAAGAGGATGAAATGACAAAATCTATTTTTAATGTTCCTTCATTAGGATTGTATATTACTTAATCTCCTTTGAAATTATTTTTCTAACCTGTAGAATTTTTATTTATAAATATATCTGTATATATTTGTGTGTGTCTATTAGTGTATTGTCCCCACATATAAATGCCAATTTCTAGCTCAAAGCCTCTGCAAACAGGTAAATAATATTCCTGGGAATTCACATCTAGAAACTGTGTTTCCAGCTGTGAGCACAGTGCTAACCTCTGTTTTATGAACATGAGAAAAGCTCTTATCACATCAAATCAGAGTTTATCTCATGCTAACAGATGGGGGAACCCTGCCATACTTCTGTGTCACGAATTCACTGGAGTACTATTATATGCTCAAAAAGCTATCTTCAGATATTAGGGGGGAGGATTATTTTTGTTAGGGATTCTACACAGTGTGAAAGGGAGTTTTTTTTGTGTTAGGATAAATGCTTTCAGTATGCTCTTACAGAGAAGTAGATTTTGATACAGAGGGGGAAAATTGTTTTTTCCTCAGAAGTGTTAGATCAAAATTTTCTAAGATTATTTCAATTCTGGGCTTTTGTTTATTTTTCTTTGAAAAAAAAATCTTTTAGGAATAAAAGATCAAACTCAAACATTTGTCAAAGATCTTGAACTTTATAGCATTTTTTTGTACATGATCTTTCTCAGATAGTTTGCATTTAGGATCTGCATGTTTCTCTAATCATTTTTAGTTTTATGTCTCTCCAGTGGTATGCAAAATTAATATTCACCCATCAGAGAGCTGAATAAGTGTGCTGGCATTTATTTAGGATGCAGGTAGAGAGTTCTTTTCTTTCAGTTAGTGGTGAGTTGAGCTTTGCTGGCTGCCAGACCCCACTGAGCCCCTCTCTTGCTCCCTCTCAGCAGCAGATGAGGAGGAGAAAAGATAAAAAATCTCATTAACCATGAGATGAACACAGGGACATCATTTATCAGCTACCAGGGCAAAACAGGATCAACTCAGGAAAGACTAATTGCATTTATTGTCAATTAAAAATTGAATCGGATGGTAAGAAACAAAGCCAGGAATAAAAACACCTGACCACAGCACCTTTTCTTTCCAGGCTCAACTTTACTTCTTCATTCCCAACTCCTCCCTCCTCCCCAGCCCAAGGGGCACAGGGGGGAGGTGGAGATGCTGTTTTCTGTCCCATATATTTATTTAAGCAGTGAATGTAAAAAATGAGGAGTTTCATATTCAAGATTGAATCATTTGAGCTTTGACACTTGAGATAGTTGGAACCCACGAGCATTTATCTGAGTTGAGATTCTCTTTAAATGCTACAATAGAGACACTTGAGTCTTTGGGGAGAGGAATGAGAGCCAGTGTTCCCCCAGAGCAGGGCAGCAAGTAGGGATCAGCAGTGTGTTTGAAACCAAGGGCACAGCAGGGAAATGCTGCTGATTCCAGCTCTGGCTTTCCTGGCTGTGTTTTTGAGACCATTATGGGAATTCCTTGATAGGACTGACTTTAATTTCTGTGACCGTGTTCACAGGGGTCTGAGGATAAGGGAAGAGATGAGAATGTTGACTCCATGTTTCAGAAGGCTGATTTATTATTTTATGATATATATTATATTAAAACTATACTAAAAGAATAGAAGAAAGTATTTCATCAGAAGGCTGGCTAAGAATAGAAAAAGAAGGAATGAATAATGAAGGCTTGTGGCTCGAACAGAGACTCTGAGCCAGCTGACTGTGATTGGCCATTAATTAGAAACAACCACATGAGACCAATCACAGATGCACCTGTTGCATTCCACAGCAGCAGATAATCATTGTTCACATTTTGTTCCTGAGGTCTCTCAGCTTCTCAGGAGCAAAAATCCTATGGAAAGGATTTTTCATAAAAGATGTCTATGACAAATTTCCATATTACTTTTCTTTTTTTTTTTTTAAAGAAAAACCATTATTGGAAAGAGCAAAATCTATTCCAGTCTAATCCAAAGCACTCCTCCCTACTTCTTTTTTTATTTTTTTTTCCAAACAGCAGCAAAGAAAGCTGAATGAGGACAGAGTAGCTGAGGAATATTTCTCCCACATTAAATTGTATGATTATCGTTCTCCTTCATCATCACTGATAAGAAAAATGTTTCTTGGAACTTGAAGTGTGACTTGAGATGGCAGTGATAAAGCATCCAACATGACTTTGAATTTTTATTATTTCACCTGTTCAAAGTTTAATTTAAAACCTATGACTATCTTAAGATTTTTTTAACAACACCTCTTTATCTGGGTGTATTTTTAAAATCTCTGAAATATAAGACTCCTGATAGATTATATGGTGGAGATGAATCTCTTGAATCACATCCATGGTGTACTACATCTTTTATGTAACTTGAAATAATGAATGTAAGGTTGGCTGTGACAGATTTTTACTTCACAAATCAATAACAAGTCTCATAATGTAACATTTTAGAAAGGAAGAAAAGGAAATAGTGTGAATATTATTATGGGAGTTTTTATACAGCACAGTTTAATTATTTGCTTCAGTAATGTTAGTTAAATAATTATTTCAACATGGAAAGCCCTCACAATCCCATCCCTTCAAAAACTAAATGGTTTCATTAGCAGTAACTAATTTACAAGGCAATTTCAAAGTCTCAGGATTCCTTGTCTGTCTGAGATTTACAAAGGCCCTGGCTAGGAGAGATGAATTATAACTCATTAAAAGGAGAGCATGCCTTTGGTATCTTTATTTTCTGTGCTCGCCCTCCCTGCTGTGAGCAGCCCTGCCTGCTCCTTGCCCTGCTTGGGCAGACACTGAAGGGGCTCCAGAGCACTTGGGGCATCTCCAGCAGCCCTGGTTTGGGGACAGCCTGGTGCTGGGCTGGTTTTTAATGTTTTAATGTCCCGGAACAGTTTATATTCCAAAGCACCTTCTATGCAGACAAAACCCAGCTTGCTGCTTGGTTTTTTTTGTGGTTTTTTTTTTTTTTTGATCCTAGGAAGATAATTTTCTTTTTTTCTTTTTTTTTTTTTTTTTCTACCCCAGAGACTGATTCTGGCCTTGGGCTTAAATGTATTTCTTCCTGAAGAGAATGAATATTATTTTCGGAGAGCCTGGCTATACTTCTGGCCTCAGGTCTAACTTTATTTATGTCATTAATTATTTTATCCTTTAGAAGGGATGTAAAGTTCAATTGCTGACTACTTCAACAGCATTCTTTTTGGAACTTATAAATCAGAGAGAGGAACCCTGGTATTTCTGCTCTGTTTCAATGTCCAAGTCCACCTCTGCAATTTTGTCTGCACTTTCAAGCAGACATTTACTTCTGCTGCTCTCAGCACAATTGTGGTGACCTTTAATCCTTTTTGAATCCCCAAATCCTTTACTGTGCTTCACCAAAAGGGGAAAAGACCCTAAAACAAATCTAGTTTGGTCTTTTGGGATGTTCACTTCTCAATGGTTCTAATTCTCTGTTTGATTTGCCTTGGGAGAATATCTCCCATGGTGATGCCTCTGGATGCAGAGCAGATGAAGATCTGTGTTGTGTTTATTGTGAGGATGGAGAGCAGCTGGACCAGGAGCATGGTGGGATCTCAGCACCTCAGGACTGAGGTGCAGAGTGGCCGAGACCACCCTTGGGGGGCTCGGAGGTCCTGGAATGTTGCCAGAAGTGTCTGGTGGCTGGACTTTGATCCCACACGGGAGGCAACACCTGTATGAGGATGGGAGGATCTCACTGGGGTGAATGGTGAAGGGATAAGTTAATTAGAGTGTGAAACACAGGGTTTGGGATTTCTGTACAGGGGGGTCTAGAGAAGTAAGATGGAGGAATTGGGGCGTGTCCTGTCCTTCTTCTTCTTAGCCTCCATCTTCTGTGGTGGTGGTGGCACTTTGGGATTGGTTATTACTAAAAGTGCACTGGTCAATAAGGGTGAAAGGTATTGGGGGAAATAGGTAAATATTGTATACGTAATTTTGAGTATAAAGATAGGTGACCACCCCGTGGGCTCTCCATGTGCCCATGGCTGGCTGCTGTGCAGACCTCTGTCGGGACGAGAGAAAATCTTGTAGATAAATAACTAATAAACACTGAAGACCGAGAAAAAACCTGAAGCCTCTTCTCGGAAGCGCGGGCTGCCCAAGGCCACCCCGGGCCTTTCCAGGCCATAAAAACAGCCGAGAAACCGACAGAGCATGGTGGGGAGGGGGAGCAGCTTTACAGGAGGGGCTCTGGGGGTCCTGAACATGAGGCAGCACCTTGGGGTCCCTGTGGGCTCTGGGATGTGCTGGGGAAGGGCTGCAGGAGGGTTGGGAGAGGTGATCCTTCCATCTGCTCAGCCTGGAGAGTCCGGGCAATGTCTGAGGCTGGAACACTCACGGACAGAACTCACTGCAACAAAACAGAGCCAGGACTTCCCTCCTGCCCTGTCTATGCCACCAGCACTTTAGAGGTGCTCTCAAGCTCCTCCCTAGCTTGCGTGAATACAAACTTAACAGAAATTCACCATTTCTATGTTTTAAATCACACAGGATCAAATCTGTTCATTGGTTCACCAAAACGTTGCTAACTGCAGCCTATGAGCTGTCCCTTGAGGGTCAGCACCACAGCAGAGCACCAACAAACACCTGCATTCCACCCAGTGACTGATGGCACCTTCCCATCCTCTGATGGCATCCGTGGCCCATTCCCACCCTATCCAAGGCTGGCACCTGAGCCCACACCCCAGGGATGGTGCCAGTCCCTGCCCACACACTCACAAACAGCTTCTCTGCATCTCCTGATAATGCAGCTGCGTTATCTCAACCCACTCCTGCTGTTATTAATTCAAGAACACTTGCAAAGATGTACAAATCAACTACAAAACCACACCACTGGTGGGATAATTGGGTTTTTGTTGGTTCTCAAATAGCTCTTTGCTTTTGGTGTTACCATATGCAAGTGAGAAGAGTGGCAGCCCAGCAGTGAGTTTCCTTGACTTTCAGAATGGGGAATTTGTGAGCATTTCTGGCAGTTTCTTTGTGATACCAGTCCATAAAATGTCATATTTATGTGAAGATATCCAAGGAATCTGGAACAATTATAATAATAAAATGTCAGCTCTGTGCATGCTAATGGAAGATGACTTTTAACTTCTTTGTGCACTAAACATCAATATCTTTGTCCCCTCTAAGTGACCAAAAGATGAATTTCAAACCTATAATGGCATTAAAATGCATCAGAAATGAAAAGAACATAAGGATTCATCATAGGTCAGAAAACAAAAGTGCTTTTAAAATATCAAGAGCACAGTATATGCTATTCTCATTTTTTTTCTAATTCAAGTTTCTGAAATATTTATTAAGGAATAATCTGCAGAATAATGAATATTGCTTTCTTGTAGAAGTACAGAATGTATGCTATATTTCTGCTATAGCATTTTATTAAATATGCATGATGTGAGTTTGTAGTCACTTTGGGGCCAGCTACTGACTGCTCTGTGCTTTACCAAACATTGCTGGTTCAGTTAAGGTAAAAAACCCAAACCCATTAGTTTAGTGATGGCTTCTCATCACTTAGAAAAAAATCCAAAAACATAAAAATAAATGTCAAATTCTTTCCTTCTTTTGGTAGTTTGGTGGTATTAGAAAATTACATGTCTGATAGGATGCAACTCAGTGTCAGGATGAAATATTGATTTGAATTTTGAAAATAGGAAATGTTTAAGCAGAAAGGTTTGTGCTACTCTCGACAGGTGAGGTCATAATTCCTTAATAAAACAAAAGGGTGGGGAAAGTATCTAGGATATGCTCAGATAGCATTAAAGCAAAAAAAAAAAAAGAAAATATATTGCCATTAGTGAATTTTGCCACAAAATTGTAGGAAAAACTCCTTGAAACTCAGAATAAAAAGACAGGACACAGCATCTCTGCAGATTTTGCAGGCTGTCACAGCCCCAGCCCCAGTGCTGGCACAGGCAGAACGTGTCCCCAGTGGTTTCTGGGATCCAAAATGCTCCTGCAGACATGTCAGAGTGTCTGTGTCCCTCAAGTCACTGCTCTAGTCCTGTCTCCTCACAGCAAAATGCAAAAAAAAAAAAAAAAAACAAAAGAGATACTGCCTATTTTTAATTACCTATTGAATCACTGAGTCTGTGGTGGCTGACAGGTTAAAAATCTAAAACAAATGTTCACTTTTATTTATGATTTAAGATTTTCTTTATGTTTTCTAAATGATAAACAGTTAAAGGAAGAAAGTCACCAGCAGACTTTCTTCTGGCATTTTTAAATTACCTGGCTTTTTTAAATTAGCAGAACATGCCTATAGAGAACTTTATTAATGATGTAAATGATACAAGTAGATGCAATATCCATCTGATAAATCATCGCTGCTGAGATGGGGATTTTGCTGCTGGTATGAAAGGTTCATTTCAGATGTGTGCCAGGGTATTTTTAACTGGATAATTTTGTATTGCTGAATTAGGGAAACACAATTTGAATATCTTTTTAGACCGTGTTTTTTTTTTTCTTTACCAAATCCAGCTGTCTGTTACTGAAAATCTGAATTAATGGCCCTGGTTTATTTACATTTACTGTGGGAACAATGTCATTTAAGGCTGATTATGTTAAATCACTGCGTTGCTCTTGTGACAAATGCAGTTGGTTAAAGGGGGTGCTTCTATCAGAGCAAAGTCTTCCCTCAGTGTTGTTATTCAAGGCACCACTCAAATTGCCTTCATAAATATCCAGCTGTAAGAACTGCAGCACCAAGGTGTGATATATAGATAAGAACAGCTTCTGAAAATGGCTTGTAGCTGGTATCTAAACTTTGCTATAAATAATGCTCTCAACTGCATTTCCTCCTACAATATTTACAGCACTAACTGGGAATTTCTGCATTTTCCACCCCTTTTAAAGAACTTTGCAGTCTCTTCTCTCTTCTTTCTATAAGGAGGACTCAAAAAGGAAGATACGAATTCAAATGTAGTCCAAATCTTACACTTCAAATAGTGTAAGGAAATCTTGACTTCTAAAAAATAATTCTTAGCTGAAACACACTGTCAGAGTGGAGAGACCCTTAAGAATTAATAATATTTATAAGATTATTAATAAAGAGGATGAGAGGTTTGCTTGCCAGTATTGGAGCCTAGAAGTGGAGTTGGTCTCGTGCAACACTGACCACCTGAAAAGGCCATAGCAGATAAACTGATTAATTCATCCCTTGCACTGTTCTGTATTTGGCTGTTGAGTAATGGGAGTAAAAGAAAGTTTGGTTGGTTTTTTTTATTATTATTTTGATTGTGAAGCTGGTTTTATCCTTTGTTTGCTTTTTCTAAAATAAGCACTGATAGGATGATAGGTGGCTTTGTATTTAGCTTTAAGTTGTCATGAAGCCTTAAAACTAAAATCAATGTCATGTTTGTTCTGAAGGACTATAAATGGCTTATTGAACTCCCTGAGTGTGTCTTGGTTTTTATAATAGTTCTGTGTTCATTCGCTCTAAGGTCATTTAGAGTCTTTTTTCAAATTATAATAATCTGCCTTTCTAATGCTTCCTAAAAAGTGTGTGTAAATGGAGACCCAAAGTACTTTGTTATATAATGTTACTGAGATTATCACTGCTTGCTGAAATACCACTGAGAAGTTGATTTCTTGAGTAATGAATTTTCTAAGGAAAAATTTGCAGCCAGAGAGCAGTTTTTGAAGCAGAGTTCTTAAATTAGAGAAAGATTATTTCATTGTTGAGCATGCCGCTTGTTGACTAAACGTGCTTTCTGTACATTGAAAAGAATGGTTCATTTTCCTCAGGACACTGCTGGTTAAAGTGCAGCACTGAGAGGCTTCAGGGCGAGATGGGAAACTGGAACCTGAGCGAAACACTTTTGAAAATTGAAATTTTTGTGCCTGATTTTGTTTGCTGCTTGTCAGAGATGGTTGATTCTGGGATTTACTGGTTCCAGGGGGCAGAACTGGCTCTGTTTGTAGAAACCACAGCCTCTGCTGGGTTTGGAATGTGCAACAGAAGGAGTCTGGGCTGGGGCAGGGATGAAGGACTGATGCGCCTGAGGAGACTCCCAGGCTGGTCAGGGCTTCATCCAGCACTCATGGCTTGAGAATTAAACGGGATTAAATGCAGCACATGTTGGCCCTGTGATCTCACTGGCTGCTTAGGCTTAGTTTGTGTCCAGGTGTAAACTTTGCAGATCAATACAATGAAATCAGACCTGAGCTGGTGTCTCTGCTGCTGACTCCACAAGAGGCTGAGGAATGGGTGTCAGAGGTTCTGCTTTTCTCCCTTTTTCTGCTTTTCTCCCTTTTTCTGCTTTTCTCTTCATGCAGCAAACAGGAGCTCTGCTAATCCTGGTACCCAGATACCCAGGCCGTCCTTTTTGCAATACTAGACACTAATTGTTTTATTATTGGTTTGTCATTTGTGTACGAACATGCAGAGATAGAACTTAAAAAGTTCTGTTGTACTGTGAAAAAATGCATAAAGCTGGATCTTAGAATGTACAGTAAGAGGCAGACATCAGCTGTAATCGAGTTTGACATTTTCTGGCATGGATACAGGACATCCAAATCATAAATGGGAATCTATCTTTTTGTGGTGCTTTTGAAAGGATCAAATTCAGTTGTGTAATGTTATTTCATTAGGCTTCCTCTATTCTTTTCAAATAATGGTTATTTTCAAATTTCAGTTCAATTTCTCTTTCTTATGAAACAATTTGGTCTCCATACATTTTCCATTTTTGCCACTTATCCCCAGTGTAAAGTACAGAGAAAATCTTAGTGCTTCATTTCTCCTTGTAAACAAGTTAGGTTTTTTTCTGGTAAATGACTATTTGACACAAATAAAATACTTATTTGTGTTATCCTAATTATTACAGCAGGAAATAGGCATGACTACAAAAGAGACAGAGACAATTTGTGTGTCACCTGCCCCCTAGGTCACTGCTCAGTTCACAAGCAGCATTTTTGTCCCATCTCCTTTGCTTTGCCCTGCATCACTGCCTTGGGATGACACACATCTCTAAAGGTGCAGAGTTGTGTTAGGACTTGGATAAAATCCACAACACAGAATGGCACTGCAGATGTTATGGGAGAAAAAGCCAACCATGACACTGGTGCCCAAACCTTCACCTTTGGACTCCAACACCTTTTGGTCTTCTTGGAGGGATCCAGCAGGAACTCCTCAAAGAAGGAAAATGTTCCTGTGAGCAGTGACATGTGGCATCAGAAGGCTCTCACACTTGTTCCAGTTACACATTCATACATTTTAATGCTTGTTTTAAAGCTGTCTGAGCCCACATGTGGAGGAAGTGTGTCAAACAATTTCCATATATCTGCTTGCACTGATCAGAGCTGAGCTTTAGCTGTTTGCCACAGCTGTGTTACCCCTGCCCATCCCAAATGCTGCAGCTGTAACAAGTGAGATTGACTATTTTGACAAGGTGGGGAGGATAAATAAATGCAAAAAAACAGAAGAGGAAGAACAAAAAACTTTTCAGCTGAAAGCAAAATTGCTTGAAGATTTCAGTATTTTCTTTAGGTTAATTTTAAGTTTGAAAACTGCTTGAAAGTTTGAAAAGGTTACTTAAAGAAGGCTCAGAACAACTGAGAACTATGAGTAAGTGCCTGTGTTCTCCATGAGATCAGCAGGCTTTTTTTTCCCTCATGATTCAGCCACTGTTGGTGACCTCAGCCCAAAAACCTGCAAAGATGCTGCCCCAACCATGATGTTTGACTGCTGGTTTTGGCCTTAAGGAGGAGGGTGCAGAACTGTCTGTGAGAGTTAGAAAGGTTATTGAACACTTATTGAGTAGCAAAGCCACTGTTTAGAATGAGGAACTGTCTAAATATCATCAAGTCTCAGAAAAAGAGAGAAAGGGAAGTGATGCCTGTAGCTTCCTCTACTGTGAAAATGTCAAGTGGGAGAAGGGGAAGGAAAAATTAGTGAAGCGTAGGGTCTGTCTGCATTTTCCATAAAATGATGCTGAGCTTTCAGGAGATTAAAAAAAAAACAAAAAACAAAACAAAAAAAATACAAAAACCTTTAGGAAATATTGAAGTGAGTAGAAAGAATTTAATGAGTTTAAGTACATACCAAGATGGATGACGTGCTGGGGTGACAGGAGTGCAGAAGACAACAGTTTAAATGCTGTTATGGCCTGTTGCTCTTTTACAGTGATATCCTAAAATCAACCACAAGCTTGGCTTTCCCCAGGATTATCAGAGCTTGTTATCTTGGGAACAGTGAGAGGCAATCTGTGAGTAGCCAGCTATTATAGAGTGACCATTTACTTAGAGGAAAAATGCACAGTACAAGCAGAGTAACTTTGCAAAGTGGCTCCTAGTGCCATCTGAAATACTGAATGCTACCATTTAGTTTCTATGAAACTATAAAGACAACTTTGGCCAAGTTCCTGCTTTTAAAAATTGATGTTTCTGTACTTCATTCAGCAAAGCGATAGCAGTTTTAGCACACAGCAAATTGGATGGAGATGTGATTCCTTTGTCTTCACAGTGCTCTCTTACACTTGCATTAATAATCATTATAACACAGTTATTGCTCAGCTCTTTTTCCCTTGCTAAAGTAAAACAAAAGCAGTTTATCTCCTTGATGCATTTTGCAGAGTGAATACAGAGTGAATCTCTCCCATAAAAGTGCTGTTGGGTTGACAGCGTTGTGAAATGAAGTTCTCTGCCCAAATTAATATGGCCTATATAAAAGTACAGGAGTCTCAGATATTGTTTAGCTCATGAAGGTTAATCTACTCAAGTCCTGTGTTTTGCAGTCCTTGTTCCATCACTTTTTGGATGGCCTGTTGAGAGTACTAATAAATACGCATTTTAAAAATATTGCACACGTAGATGAAAACAAAATTAACTCCAGTGATCCCACACAGCATGGGGCAAGGGAAAACAGATTATTTCCAAGTCAAACTTCCAGAGAATCATTTTGCCTTGATAGATTTTTATTCTTTTGGTGTGGATTGGATCCCAGCTGCACCACCTAAAGTTGTTTAGATGTTCTTTTTGCACCTCCACAGTGGCTAAGTTGGGGTATAAAGACCCACCCAGGAGCAGGTAAAGGATGGGGAAGGCAGAACTGCCCTGCCACCCATTCTATTGGGAAACCCTTTATCCTCTCAGAAGCTCTGCATTTCACTGCTTTCCTTCTGTAATGCTGTATTTCTTGTAATTAGTTGGAAAAGAAGTAAAACTTTGTTTTCTTAGAAATCTCAGTCAGGTATTTAAGTATCAGTGATGTAGTTTTGTTATATTTTTAGGGTTTTTTGAGAATTATAAGATACAATGTAATCACTTCAATTAGATTGGTGATTTTTGTCACTCTGCCCCATTTTGTCTTGTCCATCTGCAGGCCATTGTGCTTTTACCTTTCTTCTGAGAAAACACTTGTAAATCCATTCCATTTACTCACTGGGTTGGGAAAAATAACAAAAACAACCCCAGGAAAACAAACAAAAAATACACCCCCAAAAGCCCAAACCCAGGCAAAACAGCTCATCTTTTCTGCTGGTCAAAAAGCACTGTAAGGACTGCTGTGAAATTCTGAGTTGAATTATCAGAGCACTTGATCTGATTCCATGTTGGGCTTGAACATAAACAAATTAGAGCTGTTAATTTTCTGAGAAGTTCCTTCTAGATTAGGCTTTACCTTGAACTCCCACTATCGTATTCCCTAGGACAACAGAACAATAATTTGTTGTATAAACAATAGCAGTGGGGACTTGGTCTCTCTGGATAGCCCCATCTGGCAGAGGAAATCTGGTTGTTAGCATATCAAAAGACCTGGTGAATTTCTTCAGTTTACACAGATTTAAATTAACAGAACTCTGTAAAACTTTCTACCATTTCTATTTTTTTCACTAAAATCAGGAATTCTGTAATATTTATGAGATGGTTTTATTTTTACTTTTACATATTGAGAGAAAACTCTCTACCCTCCTTCTCTCTTGGTACAGAATTTTAATTTCTTAAAAACAAAATCCCCAACTCATCTATTCTCAAGTCCCTACTTTGTGAAGGTATGTTCCCACTGGAGACAGAATTTTGCTTTCCTGCTGCAGCTAAAAACAGTCTCAGGGTCCCTCATCGTTGTTTTTTGGTTTTTTGCATTAAAAAAAAAAAAAAAAAAAAAAAAAAAAAAAAATCAAACCACATTTCTGCCAAGTTATCCATTGTGTCAAAACAGCAACAAATAACATTGGGTTCAGCATGTTAAAATCCCTGGTAATGTTCTGAAACTCTGGCTGATTTGAGTTTTATTATTATTTTGTGTAATTGAAGCTTTCATAAAAGCAAGGGCTTGGGGAAGGTTTGTCCTTTTGATGCCATTTTTGTTTTTGCTCAGTGTTACCTGGGAAATGAAAAGGAATATGGATCTTGGGAAGCACAGGGTTAAACTCATGTGGGTTTATTCCACTGGTATTTTTATTGCTTCTTTTTCTCCTCTCTTTTTGTTGATTTAAGTCTCTATTTTCTTGGATATATTTTCTTTCTTCATTTAAAAGGATAAAACACACACACAAAAAAATGCTGTTGCTTTTATATACGGAAAGAAGAGGCAAAGTTTTAAATAATAATGACTTGCCAAATATTTTATTTTCATTGAAGTATCTGAGAAGGTTTTGTTCAAGCACTTCTGTCTCAACACAAAGTACATCTGCAAAAGTAGAATAACAAAAAGATTTATTGGCTGAAACAATTCCCACTGTCATGTGGTACATAAGAATTAAATATTTATTCCTACTCACTGGGATAATAAAACTCTATTCAATTATGTTGCAGACACTAGCAAATGATTGTTGAGGCCTCTAATATTGCTGCAAATGGTAAAAAATATAGTATAAACAATACATGAGAAAACATTATGGGAAAATATTCTCTAGCCCACAGAGTTTGCTTCTTTTTTACAATAATTATTAAGACAGATGACAAAGCCAACAGCAGTCTGTGGTGCCAAAAATGTGAATTTCAAAGGTGTTCTGCTGCTGATGAGCCCAAAAGCTGCAATGGTTTGGGGCTGCACAGTGCAGGATGGCTGTCCCTCCTGACCCTCCTTAGCCTTCCTAGAAATTCAGAAGAGCTGGGTGTTTTCTTTAGCCAGATGAATGCAACTAAATAATCTCATTTATGCCCTTTCTTGCTGAATAAAAGCCATTTGTCCTTTGGCAGTGGGGCTCTGCAGCAGGGGTGCATTTCTGAGTGAGACTGCAGCAGGGGTGCATTTCTCAGAGCACACTCTGCAGCAGGGGTGCATTTCTCAGAGTGGGGCTCTGCAGCAGGGGTGCATTTCTGAGTGAGACTACAGCAGGGCTGCATTTCTCAGAGCACACTCTGCAGCAGGGGTGCATTTCTCAGAGTGGGGCTCTGCAGCAGGGATGCATTTCTCACAGTGGCACTGCTGCACGGGTGCATTTCTCAGGGCACACTGCAGCAAGGGTGCATTTCTCAGATTGGGGCTCTGCAGCATGGTTGCATTTCTGAGTGGGGCTCTGCAGCAGGGATGCATTTCTCACAGTGAGACTGCAGCAGGGGTGCATTTCTCACAATGCACTCTGCAGCAGGGGTGCATTTCTGAGTGGGGCACTGCAGCAGGGATGCATTTCTCAGAGCACACTCTGCAGCAGGGGTGCATTTCTCAGATTGGGGCTCTGCTGCACGGGTGCATTTCTCAGAGCACACTCTGCAGAGGGATGCATTTCTCAGAGTGTCACTGCAGCCAAACCAGCATGCCACCGGGTCCTGGGCTCTCTCAACCCCAGCTGACCCCCCTGTCCTGTGCTGCTGGCTGTGTTAATTAGCACAGTCCGTAATTGCACAATGAGAGATCCACGCCTTTGGCAGAGCCTGCCTCCAGTCCCAAACACAAAGCAGCAGCTTTTGTTCAGGATCTCTCCCTGTAGGTTTACAATTCCTCCTAGACTTGTTCACTGCAGGCATATCTTTGTTAGAAATTCTTCCTGTTATTTCTCCTGGGACTCTTGTGTGTACCTTTGCCAGCCCAGGAGCTGGGGCTGTGTGGTGACAATTTTGTAATTAGCTGTGCCCAGCACTACCTTTGCTTTCAGAGGGAAGAGTGTTCCTAACCCTTGCTTTTTCCCCTCATGCCATATTTCTCTCTTATCTCTTACAATGTGGTGTGCCCTTTTTTGCAAGCAGTTGTAACCATTAGTAATCAAAACCCAGCAGAGCACAGCATTTGTCAGAAATCCCGTTGCTGTAAATGAATCCATTCCTATACGAGTATGATAATTTTAAAAGCATTATCAGAAGAACTGGAATTATTTTCTCATTTTCTCCCAGCAAATGGATCCATTGATCCTTAATAAGTTCCCAGTAATTCTGCTAATTGTCATGTTTCCATTAATAAGTTTAAAAATTGGTAGGTGTGTGTATGCATCACTATGCCTCGAGTGCATCGAGCTGTTTTTAAACAGCAGTAATGAATTTTGGCTAATAGGGAAATGTTTTCATACTTCTGTTAGTCAACAGCCTAAAGTAGATGGAGAAAATGGGAAAATATCAACAGTGCCCATCGTCTGGGCAGCGTGCCAGTATTGATAACAAAATAATTAAAAGATAACAGTGTTTAAAAACAAACTGTAAGCCTGGCCAAAGTAAAAATCAAACCCAATCAGACTAGTTCTGTGCAGGGTATGCACGATGTAAGCTTGGATAATGTTGTTTGCTTTTATCCTTAGGAGCTCTGGAAGAGTCAGCACTCAAATACACATTATTTCTTGTAGGACCCTGATGATTCTTAATTTTCAATTAGCATATAGAAGAACTGTGGTGTGTCTTTTTTTAACTTACTTTGTGTTAAATGAGAATAATATAAGGGAAATTCTCCAAGCTAGGACTGTTTTGCCTGCAACACACAGTCTTTTTAGGATATGTGAGTAACAAACCCACGAAATTTTAAAGGTTGGGTGTTTTTTCCATAGGAATGGCTCACTTCAATTCAGTGTTTGGATGAGAGGATGGTGTTTAAGGGAGAGAAATGAGACCATGCTTAAGAGAGTGAACATGACACAAGAGAAGCATTTGTCATTAATTCAGCTTAGCATATATCTAAGAAGACTTGGAGTGTAATATTTGATTATTTTGCCTTAACAATGGAATGTTCTTCCCTAGGCTGGGAACATTTCAGCCACCTTTAAATGCAGCCTCCTCAGTGCTGCAGCTCTTCCATAACAAACAAAAACGCTGCAAAACCCTGGAGATCAGAAGTGCTTATCAGATACTTTAAAGCAATCTGCCTTTAGAAAATTAAAAAAGCTAGAATTCCTCAGGAACCCATTGTCAGCATCTGGCTGGGCCCTGCAGTGCTTTGCCAGTGGTGACCCTGAGCTGGCTAATTGTTCTGGGTTTGTTTTGCTAATTGTGAAAGCTCCCCGGTCCCACCTGCGGGGAGGCCGTTCCAGAGAGCAGCATTTGGGATTTTGGGATGGAGGAGCCGCTCTCGGGGTGGGTGAGGAAGCACTGGTGTACGTCTGTCCCCCAGCACTGCAGCCAGCACAGCCAGCTTTGGGGATGCAGGGCTTTTTTGTGTGCTGAGGTGAGAAACTTTGGTCCGCTCTCTGTCGTGAACGTGGCTGACGTAGATCAGGGAGAAATAGCATCTTTCTTTCAATTTTGTTCCCCAAAAGCTCAGACCCAATTTCAATACTGTGTGCAAGTAAGCCTCTATTTGGACCAGCTACATAGTAAAAACAAAGCCACCCATCACCATGAATCCAGCTCTAGAAAAGAGGAACAAACAGACATTTATCCCTTGCTATTTTTGCCTTTTTGCTTTTCCTTTCTATCTATTCCAGTTCCCCACCCCCAATAATGAAACAAACATTTAAAGGTCTTTAACAGATGTTTGCTTATTTTACTCAGGTGGGATATTTCTGATGCATTAGTCTCTTTTATGTCATTTTATTTTGGCAGCTACATTCTGCACTAATTAGCACACCAGAGAGATCTCCCAATGAGAGCACATGGGCAACCAGTGGTTAAAAGTTTGGTAGCACATTGCAGAGTCCATGAACTGAAATGGGAGGCTGCAGCCTGTTTGCAATCCCTGCATGGGGCATAATTGCATTTCTGAAATACCCAGCTGTTGGTGCTCTGCATGTTTTGTTTGAGCAGCTTTAGAAGGGAAACACCAAAACCTTCGTAAATTGTGAATTATGATTTTGTAGAAGTTACCCTGTGCTGGCTGAGTAATGTGTATATGATGTTGTGCTTGTGCTTTGTGCAAAAAAGACTGGAAGCATTTAAGTACATATTTAAATATGTGTGCATGCGCTTGCTGTGTGACTGAGATTCTGAGCTTTTTCTTTAACACAGCTAAAATTTTTAGAGTTTAATTTCACATGATGCTGGTGTAGAGGGAAGCAATGCAACAAAACCAATTTCAAATTTGTGCTAGAAAGCACAATGGGATTCCAGTTCTCTACATGTGTACATGAATGCTGGTTTGTATCCAAGGGCGCTGAACATGAGACTGGGCTTTCTGCTTGCCAGAAGGGAGCTCAGGTTTGGATTTGTCAGGTTTTATCCTACCCAGCAGTGGCCTACTGTTCACCTGTCTGATCTAACCCCAGTGAGGGGATATAATTAAATATATAAATGATTATATGAATATACTTATATAAATATATAGTTGATTATATCACTCAATCAGAATGATTAAGGACAGTTCTGCTTCCATCATTTCAAGGAATTAAGGTTTTGTTTGTCCTCATGGTTTCAAGTGAGTTGCAGCATCTGAAGTGAGAGTCTGAACCAGAAAATGTGCAACAATATATGAAACAAAAGCTTTTCTTTCACTTGTTTTGTGTCAGTGCATAATGGAGTTTTCAGAAGCCTTACTGGAAGAGTAGAATTATAGAATTACTAAAAAAACATTAAGTTTTAACACAGAAATTTCAATGGCATCAGCATTCAGTCTGTCCAGCTGTTTTTTGACACAAAGCAATTGCTGTTTATAGATGAATATACATAGCAAAAGTAGTACAATCTTTCTGCAGGTAAAGTAACTCCCTTGTCTTAGAAATCCATTACTGATTTGGCAGGAGGATTTTTTTTACTTTTTCTAGGTTCTTTGATCCAAAGATTTATGTGACTGCAACCTTGAACCATTAGTCCAGAGCACAGCCATCACTTTGCCATGTTTGAATCAGTTCTAGGCAGAGATCAGTTTTTAATTAGATTACAGAAATCTGAAAGAACCTGAGCCAAATCACAGTGTATCTGAACTGCAGTATAAAAGTAAAATTAGGTTCAATACAGTTTTGTTGGTAGCACTTCATTGACTTTAAGGTGCACGTGAAGTGTTTGAACTTGAAGATTGAATTCAGTAGAAACTGTTCAGTAGAAAGTCCTTTATAATCTGGGAAAGATTTTTAAATCCCACAATTTAGTTTATCTTTTTACTCAGTGGAATGTGAGAAATTCTGCTCACTATTGTGATCCTCTGCTTGAATACACCAAGAGACGTTTTTTGGTTGTTTTTTTTTTTTTTTTGGTGCACCTTTTAGCTATAAATCAGTGCCCTTTCATACTAGACCTTTGATGTATACTCAGTAAAAGATGCAGGGGAACAAGTTTGTCTTTATTAATCATGGTGAAAACAGAGAAGCTTTCCACCCCAGTGATGAGATTTGTGTAACTAAAAGACAGCAGGAGCATTCTCACTCTGCAGCTCCCAACACTCTCCAGAGTCACTCCATACATCAGTGTCAACCTTGAACTGCTCTCTCCAGGGACAGAATAATTATCTTCATGAAGTGCAACTGGATGCTGTTTGTGAAGTGGCAAAATTGAATCTCAGTTTTGCAACAGTTCTTCCCGTCCTCTTGCAGCCACTTGATCAATAGTTTGTTTCCATCTGGACCCTGTGCTGGTCAGGCAGCTCTGGGTGGCCCTGCTGGAGCTGTGGGGCTGGGCCAGGAGACTTCCAGAGGTCCCTTCCAGCCTCACCACTGTGTGAGTGATTGAGCATCTCTGGGCTGGAAAGGATCTTTCAGGCTGTGCAGTGGGTTTGTAATATTACATCTGCACAATAGAGGAAGGTGCGGGGGGTTTGCATCATTAACAGAATGCTCATCAAGTGCTTGCTGGGTTTTTAGTGTGTTGATGGTGATACAGACTGGGGCAGTCAACTGACAGCAGAGCTGCTGGGCAGACTCTGCTTCTACCTGCTGTAGGAAATGGCCAGCTGAAGGAATAGAAACACTAAATTGTCTTGGTTTGAAAGGACAGGTCTGCTAAGGAAGGCAGGAACCTCTCATGAAATGGAAAATGTAAACCCCCTCCCTCTGAATTATTATAATTTTGAAATAAAGGGCTCTCAGGCAAAGATAGGGGAGTAGGAATAACAGTTCTGTACTAGGAAAATTAAGAATAAAATAAAAATGAAGTAATACAAAACAACCCTGCCAGAGTCAGACCATGCCCTGCCCCCTGTGTGCCCGGGGGGTGTCCCAGCCCCATGCCATGGGGGCTCAGCCCTCCTGCAGTGCCAGCTGTGGCTCTGCTGCAGCAGGGATCCTGCACAAGGGGGGAGTTTTCCTCTGCAGCTCCAGGGCTGCTGCAGATGGGCCTGGGCTCCCTCTGGCCATGCAGGGCAGCAGAAAGCTGCTCCTCTGGCAGTGCAGGGGGCAAAGGCTGCTGTGCTGTGCCAGGCTCAGATTGTGCCCAGGCAGGAATGCTTGGCTCCTCCCCTGGGCGGAGCAGCTCCCCATGGGATGCTGGGGTTGGCTCAGCCCTGCAGGGACACTCAGTGGCCATGGACAGCAGAGATCTCCTGCAGGGAGGGTTGGCTGTGGGAGAGATAAGAGAAAACTGCCCATGGACAGCAGAGAACTGCCCCAGCCCTGACAGATGGGGATAGAACACACACCCCCAGCTACATCTTGCATTTGCAACTTAAGACATAAATCTAGAACTGGACACATTTGCTGTTTCAACTATTCAATTATGCTCATTATCACATGAATCCCTTTAACACCGAGGTTCATTAGTGCAGGCTTCACCTTCCTTCTGCATTTCCTGGATGATGGAGATAATGGGATTGATTCTGAAGTTATTGAAGTGTCGGTGTAAGTTAGAGGTGTGTCAAGTGCAGTTAATGATGTTGCATTCATGCAAGTGAAGTGAGAATCAGTAAATGGAGTATAGGGAAAAAAAGTGTGGTAGGCTGGGAGAGCAAGGTCTGAGCAGGAGGATAAATCTTGGTAGTGAGAATGTGAAATTAAAAAAATGTATCATCTGGAAGGAAGGAGCACATGAGCCAGCTCCTCTGGTTTCTTCTCACTATTGTCAGTATCTTCCACTAAGTTCTACTGTGCACTGCATACCACACCAGATTAAATTATTCCAAAAAATATTTTAAAATATTTTTATCATTTATATAAGCAAAATTGTAACAAGCTGAGCTTTCAAAGCAATTGGTCCCGTTATTTTTGCCAGTGTTTGCTCAAAATTCCCAGTGATCTACCTTTTTATAACTGGGTATATAAACACTGAAAACACTTTTAAAAATTACATAACATTAAAAATTATTTTTAAAAAATCAAAATAGAGTTTCAAATTATGTCTGCACATCATTTTAATGCTTGCTTTAAAAGCCAACCAGCATCAAATCTTGTCAAGGATCAGTGAATAATGACCCCACTTCCTAAGGATCATTGTTATTATTTTGTGGTTTACTGCCTTATCAGCTCTCTGTGTTAGCAGGTTTTCTCATTGTCCTCTCCAAGGCATGATGCTTCCTTCATTATTTCTCCCTTCTGCTCTGCTTGTTTATACACCGGCTAAGACATTTCCCACTCTCAAAATTAACCATTATCCCACTACTAAAAAGGAGAGTAAGATGCACTCACAGGGTGCAAAATAATGTTTCAACTTGTTCTGCCAACTGGATGCATAAAAATAACTTATCTGGCTGCTTCATTGCTGAGAAAACTTGAAGCAATTTATTCTTCTTTAAACATGCTGTGCCATTTGTATGTTTCAGGTACAGTAAATCTTGCTTCATTCATCATTTTCAAATAAATGCATAAAAAGCAATAGCTATTCTTCTGTTACTTATAACTACCCATGAAATAAATACTGTGCAAATCCCTTTCCTTTGTATTTTTCAAATTTCAGTACATTAGCATATTGCAAATGTGTTAATTCCTTGTGTATCTGGAGAATGGTGGTGATTTTTTTTTCAGTTACTTTGGAAAATGCAAGTGTAGATGTTCTATTATGAAACTAGATAACCACACCTATACCTTACTAACACTAAAGTTATTTCCCAGCTGAGAATTTAAACTGTTTTCCCAATTGCCCAAAGGCAAGGGATGATGGCAAATAATGGACACACAGAAAACTGAATTTTGTTAAGAACTCTATTGCATAATTTGAGGGTGATTGTTGTGGGGGTGACAGCCTGGCTTTCAATGCCATCTAAGAGTGGGGACCTGTGTCTCATTCCTGAGGGGAAATTTCAGATTTGAGGTTAGCTCTAAATCCTAGACAGGGTAGAAATTCCTGAGACAGAGCCATGTTTTCAGGCCTGGCGTGATCATTCCATGGCTCTCCTGACTGAGTGGAATCCTGCACTTTGGCACCAGCAGGGTTTGGTGCAGTGAGGGAATTTTGCAGCTGGGATGGGCAGAACTGGTGGGAGGATCCACACCCTGAGTTTGTTTGGGCAGCTCTTCCTTACCAAGAAAAAAAAAGGGTTGGTTCCAACTTTCAAAGATTGGTCATTTCTCAGTCTTGATGGACTGATCTCATCAGATTTTATAATTTCACCTGTGATATTTTGGTAGGAGCTGCCCGAGGGAAGCTCAGACACGAAGCAAATGCCATTCAATTGTGGCATCATTTTGTTGGTCTTGCCCTGACTTTGGAAGTGAAATTAGAGCCATACCCATTAATAGAGATTTCACAGGGAGCACCAGGGTGAAGCTTAGCATTGTGGCTGGCTCACACCAGGGATGATGGCATATTAGGAAAAAAAATTCAGTGAAAGAAGAACACAAAGCACTGGAATGCCCTTCCCAGGGAGGTGGCAGAATCACCATCTCTGGATGTGTTTAATAAAAGCCTGGACATGGCACTTGGTGCTGTAGTCTGTAGTCTGTGATTCTGTGATTCCTGATTTCCTCCTTTCCTATATTAGCCTTTTGGGATTTTTTTGTTGTCTGTTGTGCTATTACACTTAATACTTCAGCATGGTATATTCTTTAAAATAGTTAATGGGATGGGGTTATTAGAAATTCTTTTGATAGCAGTGCATTGTAATTATTGAAAGATGATCCAAATTACCTGCTTGGAACACATGGAGTGTAAAGCAAATCTATCTAACAGTTTTATATTCACTTTCTAATGACCTTGTTTCCCCAGGTTTTCCATTTAAACAAGAGAAAAGTACAGATTTTCAGGCAAATTGGTTTTCACGTTTGGGAATTTAGTGTGGGTGAGACAGTTTCTCTTTCATAGTATTTTCAAAAAATGAAGTCACTCATCATTATTTATAGAAACATACTAAATTACTTTGCCAGGTTGTGGATAAATGTTCTAGGTAGAAATTGATAATAAAAAGAAAATATAAATAGCTCATTACTTATGAAAAGAAAAGTTTTTATGATAATATATTAAAAGAATAATGGTTCTGTATTCCAAACAGTTTCATAAACTGTTTTACTTACTTGAAAAATGTTATGTTTTGGGGTTTTTTTTCCCCACAAATCTTAAAATCCAATTGTGAGGGAGAATGACTGCAAGGTGGTAAAATAATACATTTTTTCCTCAAAAGGATCTTGTAGCCTGCTTGCATAACCGGTGCATGAAAAAATGTGATACCAGTGGGTTGTTTTTCTTTTTAACTATTCATTATTTATGAAGTGCAGAGAAAAATAGATACAAATTATTGTTTCAGGGGACTTCCTGTAGCTATATTATTGTCTTCAAAGGATTTACTCATTAAATAGCGATTTAATTCCGGCATGAAAAGTTCAGGCTCTTGTTGTCCAAAAGTAGATTTCAAAAAAAAAGTTCCTCCATGTCTCCATATGCCATATATATATACATATATATATTTAAGAGTATTGGTTGAAAAAGTCCCTTTTGTTTAATAGGAGATTGTAAAATATACCAAACATTTGTTAACTTGGCAGTATTTTCCTATTTCTACTTCAGTGCTGCTTGAATTTGCAAATGGGCATATTACCATTTCCAAGCAAGTTTTTGGAGACACATTTCATATTCAGTGTATTGTTTTTTATTGTTTTCAGTCTGTGTTTTTCAGTCTATTAAATGGTAAAGAATAATTCCTGTCCCCGGGGAAGTTTGGGGTGTGGGAGTTCCTGCTCCACTGAAAAGTGCTGGAGAAGAATCCTTGTGGCTCTGGGATTTCTCAGTAGAAGAAATACACCATACTGAGCCTCCAAATTACTATTGTAAAGCAAAAATTTCAACTCAGTCAAGGAGTCAAAATCTGCTACCCCATGACTGTTCTTACTTTTCAATGATCATTTCTATAGCAAATGCCCTTTATGCCAGTCACAATATAAACTGCAAGACAGCTGGGAGTGCAGTGGCAAGAGCTTTTGCTCCATGTTTCTGCTCAAAAACAGTTCCATGACTTGGATTTCTGACTCCCATTTGTGGCCTTAAAAAGTTATTTCGTAAGTAAGCAATAGTAATAGTAACAACAACAACAACAACAACAACAACAACAACAATAATAATAATAATAATAATAATAATAATAATAATAATAATAATAATAGTTTGAAGCTTTTAATTTTGTGGTGAAAACTCTCTGAATGAAATCTGCATGTAAAGTTGGAAAGTGCTGTCCTAGACTGGTATATAAAATTAGCATGAAGTCAGGAATATTCACTCTTTCAAAAATGTTGGTGCTGTGCTGCAAGAATCATTTTTCTTTTTCCAGAGCCTGGTGGCAATACTAGAAGTATAAAAGTCAGATATTTTCCATGGCAATTTGATACGGTTTGTGCTAGATTGGCAGCAGGATTTTGCTGTATGTTTTTTACCCTGGGGCAGGGTGGAATTTCCCTCTGTGGCCAGAGGGGTTTCTCTGCAGGGTGATGCCTCTGGTGGGCAGGTCACTCTTTCGAGGGATTTTCTTTGGTTTTGTTGGAAAGAGCAAAGCAAGATTCTCATTTTGCTCCATTCACCAAAACCTTAACAGTGTTTAGTGTTTGAAGATACAATCTATGCATTAGAGTGAAAATTGTCCTGCTTACTTGAGAATTAATTAATTAATCTGTTAGTGCATGTAGTCCTCAGTGTTCCAATAAATGACAGCAGGCTGATTCTATTTTGCTCTTTTTTGGTTGTCAGTAATATGATCACTCACATAATGAGACCCTGAGTCAGCTGGATCTTTTAAGTGGATTTAAATAGATCTTCTCTTTATAGAGCACTCCCCAAAGAAAGCTAAAATGCTTTTTGCATATTTTAAATGACAGGTTCTGTTAGAATTGAAACTAGAATACTTAGAGTTTTGAACAGAAGACACTCAGAGCGAATAAGTAATAAATAAAAGGGATTTATCTGCAACTGGGATAAATAAATAAAAGGGATTTATCCTGCCTGCTGTGTCCATGAAGGGAGGTTCTCACTCTGATGAATTCTCACGGACCAGATTTCAGCTGGTGCCTTTGGAAGTTGTAGCCAGCTCTACCAAGTTCCCTATTTTCCATGTTAAAATGAACTATTCTTGGGTCATGAAGACTCACGTCCATGAGTTTTCATGTCACACAGTCCTATTCTCAGGAGATTAGCATTCCCCAAGCTGTATTCATTTTAAACTTTGCAAAATTATTTGTATTGACGCCTTGGCTCTTTGTAATTATTGTCATATAATACTGTAAATAATAATAAATGAAATATAAATATACGATATAAAATATATAATACAATATACAATATAAATACTGTAAATAATAATAAACTGTAATATATTTAAAATAATCTGCTTTTTAACATCCTACCACTATGACCTTTAGCCTGTCTAAGAAGTAAAAGATCTTCACTGTGTTTTGTCAGATTATGTTTGGTGATTTGCTCTGTTTCCCCCATGAGACATTTCTTTCCCTGATGAATAAAATGTTCCACCATGCCCAGTTTTGTATCAGGTATTATTTTAACTGCATTGGTTTCCTCTGGGGACTACTGTGGGACTGTGAGGTGATGGCAGGAGCTGCTGCTGTGACTCACATCAGTGAGTGGATTGCTTGAGTGGTAACAGAAGGAGGATTTAAATGGGACAAATAGCAAACTTGGTGTCTGATTTCACTCATCACATCCCTAATGCACATCACAAAGGTTAAACAGCTGTCACCCGGCGATATTCTTACTCAAAATAAGGAGTTAAAAGAAAAATACCTCGTTTCTTCAGAGTATTTTTGTTTGTTTTTGTCTTTGCGTCTCAGTAATACTGACATTGGTATGGAATAAGAAGGAATAAACTAGGAATTCCTGTGGCTGCACAGGAGATGCAGAATTGATTCATGGAAACCTGGTTTCCTTCTCTCTAATCATCTTCTGTTCTGGGGGTACAGTGTGATGACACCTCAATCTGAAAATGGATTATTTGTTGTTATTTCAAGAGAAACATCTGTGCTCTTGTGGAAACCATGGCAAAAGAATTTAATTTCTTTCCTCTGGTAGTAGGTTCCTCCTGCTCAGTTTTATTGCAGGGTTTTCTAAGGCCAAGGTATAACCTGTTTGTTCCAGAATGAAAATTTGGAAAAAAGTTCTTGTGAGGTTGGTGACTCCTCTGTGTGCTCCACACTGCATTTGTCCCTTTGAGGTTGGTTATTAGCCTGGCTGGGTTTGTGGCTATATTCCAATTCTTGGACTTAAAATTTTCTGTACAAATGCATTATCTGTCTCATATATCTCTCAGCTTTTAAGCATTTGGTTCCTGGTGTTCATAATGACAATAACATCAATTTGTAGGCATTATTTTTACTTTTGTTGTCTCTGAATAGTGTAAATTAAATTAGTTTGTAGTACATTGAAAATTTTGCTCTGTACAAGACAGTTAAGGGCAGATTTTGTCATCACAAATGTCTACAGGGGCAGGAGCATGAAGAGACAATAGTAAAATTGCATGGCAACTTCCAGCAAAGGACATCAAAGCATTGCTCAAACTTTAATGAACTAAATCGAGGTAAAATAAATGTGACATTAAGCAATTTCAAAACCAAACCATTTTCTAGTTGCTAGAAAGCACTGGGAAAGGAAAAGGAACAATAACATGTATTTTTTTTTTTACAGCTTCAGCAACACCAGCTACTCTAGTTTGTGAATTAACTTAATATTCAACATTTTGTCATGTACATTAGGTGTTATAATGCATGAAATGAATACACAGTCACATCCCAGTGGCTGCAGCTCCCAGTAATGATCGACAATACTGCCTCTAGCTAGCTAACACTTTCCCCTATGAAATATTTTCTGCATGACCACATCCCATGGCAGCAGGCAGCAATGGAATTTATGAACTAGCTGAAGCTATCAGTGCTGGTGAGGAAGCAATAGAGAAAGATGTACGTTAAAAAATTAAATAAAAAGAAAACAAAAAAAAAACAAAACAGAACAAAAAACTGGGAGGGAGGGAGAAGGTAAAAGATGAATATCCAACCAGAAAAAAAAAATTTCAATATGTCACACAGACACTTTTGAACTAGCAGCTTAATGGCACTGCAAATTCATGTCTGGGCCCTATTTTTAAAATTTCCAGATTTCCTAAATATAGCTTCCAGTTGAGGCTGTTTCTTTTAGCTCTACATAACTCAAAAGAACTGACACAGAAGGAAGCTTTCAGCTTTATGCCAAGGTAGAACCATGCTTTGTTTGCATGACTGGGAGTTGGGAATGTTCAGGGTCTTATCAGGTCAAGTTGGTTTTTTCCTGAAGCCAAGTCAGTGAGTGTAAATCTCTTAAGAGAAAGGGGACTCAACTTTGCAGTGGCCTGGTGTGAGTTTTCTCTCCCTTCCTTTTCTTGCTGTACAGATATTTTTCAGCCTTTCTCACTCTTAATGCTAAAATACTCGTGCACCATATGAGAAAAGTAGATTACAAATAAGGTTCCTTATAAATATATAGCCACTAGGAAAATCATAGATAATTTCTTTTCCAACCTCTGTACCTGTATAACTTGCATTGTGTTTGAGACTGTTATTCTTGAAAGCAAAAGTGGAAAATGATTCCAGTGTTCTTCAGATTTCCAGGACCAAATTCAGTGGAATACACAGCAGTGAGATGAAGTCAAGACTCAACACAATCAGGAGGAAGTAGGAATATAATTAATAATATTGTGGGCATCAACTTTAACCTGTCTTGGTCTGTTAATCTCACTCCACAGTAGGTGATACTGTGATTACTGTATATATACAGTACATAGATACAAAGAATGTAGACTAATAAATGCAGGAAAAATATAGCAAAAAAGATTACAGAAAATCCCAGCAATCTTCTCTGCATTGCCCTGGTTTAAGTTTCGCATTCAACAAAAATAATTTAGACAAAATATCCAAGTTAGAACACACTACATCTGTAACATAATTGTATGGCTGAGTTTTATACGTGGCATTTTTGTGGAGAATTAGGAAAAAAGCACAGTATTTCTGGGCCAAGACCTAGGATTGGTGTTGAATGTCTGTCTACAGCTGCCCTGGGTACCCTGAGCAGGCTGCTCTTTGTAGTCCGGCATCTTTTGGATGAGGAAGATCTCACACCTGTCTGGGCAGACTCTCCTGAGGTCAGAGCCCCTCACAGTAAAGAAATCCATGGATTTCAAGGGAATCAAGTGGATTTCTGGGATCTCTGGGTGCCAGCATGACCCTCAGCCCCTCTCCCAGTTCAGTGTCACCATCACCCTTGCTGAGGGTGCTCTGTACCCCTCACCCAGGCTGTATCAGCAGGAGCTGGTTCACCAATGCACTCCACATCCAGGAGCTCCTGGGCTGCTCGTGCCTTCCTACATTGCCCATGATTTTGCTTTTTGGAAGCACTTCCTTGCTCCTTTTTACATGGGGATGCTGGAGGAGACTCCATGCAAGCCTCGTTCAGTTGATTTTGTGTTCCCTTTGCTCCTCACCCCCTGCACTGGGGTGTGCTGGTACCTGTCCCTGTGTCCTTTTCGGTCTCTCTTTTTTGAGATTGCCCTGGCACCATCCTTAGTGCCCACTAGGAGAGAAATTCAGGTGCAGCAATCACAGCAGGCTGGGGTGGGGTAATTGCTGGCACCTGGCAGCCCAGGTGTTTTGCATTAAAGCAGATTGGGAGGTGATTATCCTCTCTGCTCTGCACTATAAAACCCCTCAGAAGTGTAAAACCAGGTAACTGCTGGGGCAGAGGGTCCCTCAGGATGGTCAGGGATGCAGCCCAGCTGGGGAGGAGACCCCAAAGGAGCAGGGATTGTTCAGCTTGGAGAGTAAAGAATAGCCCCTGAGTACCTGGAGGAGATGGAGAGGACTGAGCCTGTTTCTCCACAGAGGCATTGTGGCAAGAGGATGAGAAATGCAAACACACAATTAAAATGAGGTAGGTTCAAACTGGGATTTTTTTTTTTTTTTCTGGGAGTATTTAAGCTTCAGAGGTTGCTTGGAGAGGCAGCTGTGTGCTCTCCCCTCTTGGAAGTTTGCAAAGAGCATCTGCATCAGTCCCAGAGGTGTGATCTCACAGATGACTGTGCTTCAAGCAGGAGTTTCTGCTTGGAATCTCCTGAGGCCCCTTGCAGCCTGACTGGTTGTGTGGGGCTGCACTTCTTGAGGCCAAAATGCAGCCAGTAGCTGAGAATTCCTTGTGCAGAGTACACTGAAATACCTTATTGGAAACATCCTTAAACATCCCTTCCTGGACACAATTTACCTTAATAAATGTGGTGAAGTATTCACTGGAGCCAATCCTTCACTGTGATACCTCAGAGGAGTTTCTTACCCATCTGCATGAGGCTGGAATTCTTTCTTTCTGTTGAATTTTTTGGTGGAAAGCTAAAGGGTCCCAGCATAGGGCTGAGTAAATGCTCAGAGCAGCTGAGGTGATTGGGGCACCCAGCTGGAGGTGTCAGGTGCACTTTCAAACCCACCTGGTTCAGTCTCTCTGAGTGCTCTTGTGCTTGTGATTTTGTTTATTTGGGCTCTGCTGCAAGCCTGGAATTGAAGAGTCAAAGGAATGTGCATAAAGAAATGCTAGACTGGAATGGAGATGCCATTTGTTGTAAATATAATAAAGGCAAACTCTGAGTTCCTAATTGTAGCTCTTTACAAAATGCCAGACTTTCCCATGCTTATCCTTTTCCCATTGCTTTGGTAGAAAATGTGTAAAAGCAGCAGAGTTTAATGAAAACATGTTTTGGAATAACTAAATCTAAATAAGTTTCTAAAAGAACTCAGAATAGCAGTAAAGGAGTAAAAATAAATCTTGATTGATGTTCTGGCCCATTATATTGAGATGTGTGCCTGAGCTTTGGCTAAGTCAGCCAAGTCTTAGAAAAGAAATTTCAAGTGGGTCAGGTTGTTGCTAAGTTCTGTGAATTGGAGCTAACTTTGGCTTGTCTCAACTTAATGTGCTTGATCCAAACAGAGATAATTTAAAAAGATTATTCTGAGGTTTCATAATATCATTTAATCTCACATCTATACTTGTCATATAAATACAATGCCTGTCTTATTTTTATTCAAATAGCAATCCATCAAAATTGCCTTTTGACAGCATTTTGACTACTACTTATAGTAATAACTAATAGTTCTTTTTTACTATTTCCCAGGGGGAAATAGTATGGATGTGTGTGGAGGAGGGGGGGAGGATAGAAATACTGAAAATAATTTTCATTTTTACCTTTAAAATGAATCAGGAACTTTAGTTGCCTGTGAATTTTCATATAAGGCAGCTATCTGCAAAGGCCATTCTGGTTTGTTTTTATTCTGTTTATGTTTCATTAAAAGGAGGTATAGGGGCACTTTCAAAAATAAAGCTGAATCTTTAATTACTATTTGCAATAAATCATTTTTAAAAGATGAAATTATTGATACATAGTGCACTCAAAGGGCTTTTAATATATTTGTTCACTAGTGATAATGGGTTAAAAAAAAAGTTGAAAAGACTGATTGCAAAATTACAATCAATCAATCAAATGGGTCTGGTAATACATCTCATATCCACAGTGTATGATGCTTAGTTTATGACATCTTAAGATCTCAAAAGCTGATTTATTTTTCCAGTAATCAGTGTTCTGATCCATTAGTTTTTATAAGGTACAGAAGATGTCACTGTTTTTTTTTTTCATGAATGATTTGTGTTTTAAAATTGCACATCTGTCAATCAAGACAGAATCAAGGACTTTTTAAAACTTAGTACCTTCACTGTGGGTTTATTTCTGTACAGTGCTGGTGTGGTGTACATTATTATTCAGTGAAATTTTTCATTGCACTTCATAGTTTGGGACTTTTTGACTAATGTGTAGCCTAAGAAAGTTTTCATTCCATTTTGATAATTATCTCACCACTCTCTGTATTGATACCCCAGCACATCCAAGCTCAGAGTATATTCTGTATGAAGTTCTCAGATATTTGTAGTAATCAACATTGTATCTGACTGTTAAAACAACAACTTTGAAATCAAAAGGTGTTTTATCATTGAACCTGCTGTGCTTTCATCTGTTGTTTCTCTGCTCAAAATTATTGATAATTTGCTGAATTCCGGTACATTAAGGAACCCCAACAAAACAAGAAGATTTATACAAAATAGTCAAACCCAAAATATTTGGGTGTAGCTTGAAGCTCTACCTGCCCAGTTTGAGGAGAAAGAGTTAAAATGTGTAGTTATGGCTTTGTACTTTAATCAGTGCAAAAATGCTAAGTTTGGTTTTATTCTCCTTTTGTGGGACAGTAAATGCTAACACTGAGAGCTTCACCTACAATGGTGAAGCTCATTTCTTGGCATCAGAATGTAAATTCTGGGTGTCTTGTGTGATATTACAGCTTTTGTCACCTGAGTGCCAGGTGGCCTCTGCTAAAACAGAGTTCAATGAAAACATTTCGTAGAATAATTAAATCAAACTAAGTTTCTAAAGGAACTCAGAATGACAGTAAAGGAATAAAAATAAGTCCTGATTAAATAAGTGCCTCCCAACCAGGGAAAGGTTGGGGGATGATGGCAGTGCTCCACAGGGCCCTGGGGAAGGGAATGAGGTGTCTGGGAGGTTGTGCTGTGCTCTGGACACTGGGGTGTTTTTGGGGTCCCCAGAACGAAGGAGGAACTGAGAATCTGACTCCATGTTCTCAGAAGGCTAATTTATTATTTTATGATATTGTATTATATAAAGGAATGCTATACTAAAACCATACTAAAAATAGAGAAAGGATACAGACAGAAGGCTGAACAAGATACTCATGAAAAGCTTGTGACTGACTCCTCAGAGTCTGACAGAGCTGATGGTGATTGGTCATTAAGTAAAACCAATTCACATGTTGGATAAACAATCTCCAAAACAGCAAAACACAGGAGAAGCAAATCAGATAATATTGTTTTCATTTCTCTCAGAGGCTTCTTAGCCTCCCAGGAGAAAAATCCTGGGCAAAGGGATTTTTCAGAAAATGTGATAATGACAGGATACTGTGTGTCTCATGAGTTACAGTCAGAGTGACTGAACCAAATCCATTCTGAAGCCACTGCCTGACTGCAGGAGAGCTGGAGGCTGAAAATGTGGGAGTTGTGTGCTGGAAGCCTCACTGATGAGAAAATGGTCCTTGGATAAAAATATTATTGTAGGAGTGCAGGGGTAGACCATGTGTGATTTTTAATTTTTTTAATTCACTCAAAACCCAGGGATAAAGACATCTCAGATCTCTCAGATTATGGCAATTCCAACAAATAATTACCTCGTATTAACTTTCCCTCATCTCATTCTTTTATTTTCTGCTGCACTCTGGTGTGCTTTGTGCATCTCTGCTGCCCACACACCTTGGTCTGTGAAACACAGGTGTGGAGCCTTCTTGGCCTGCCAAGTTCCCCAGTTCTGGGGTTTTAGTGGTACCTGACAGGAGCTTTTCATGTCTTTTTTTCCTTAATTCTGGCTATAACCTGTGGAGTATTGTGTGCTTCTACATTTGACCTCATTTTGGTTTATTTAATTGTGTTTGGCTATTTGATAAACAGGGACAGGCTTGAAGCACTTCTCTGCAGTTTTGATGCTGAGAGTGTGGGCTGTCAGGAAGGACTCTGCTTATCAGACAGATTCTTCTTAATGAAAAGTTTATAGGCTGGAAATCCATCCATATTTTAAAAAGTAATTATTGCCTTGCTTTCAGTTTGGCTACAGGCTTGATATCAAACTGAAACAAGCAGAAAAAAACAAAAAAATAAATTAGTGTTTGGGTTCATATGAGTGAAATATAATTCTGATCTCTTACTCCTGTGTTCACATTCACGTGGATGTTTGCTTTTTGGGGTTTGGATTTTAATGATTTGCTCCTGACATAGTGGAAAGGAGCCAGTCATGGTTTGGTGGGAGGGTTTTCTTTTGGCAGGATTAAAACCAAAAAGAGTGGAAAAGGGTAAAGTTAACTTAACATGGAAAGCTACAAAAGTAGTGCCACAGCATTTTTTCCAGTAAGCTTGGCACTCTTTGCTGAGTTTTGCACTATACAGCCATTAGCAGGCTGGTCAATGCATTGCTTTATGAGGCAATTATTTCAGCATACTCTATTCAAAATACACATTAGAACTTAACCTTCTGAATCCTGAAGTAGCATTTTTATCACCCAACATTAGAAAAGAGTTGGAGTCAGCAATTTCCCCTTTCTTTTTATGATCTGGTATCATTAATAAAGCATTGAGCTGGTAGCTTCTTACAGTTCTCCAGGATAATTTGTGACACAAAAGGTGCTGCTGTGATACAGTTGTCTGTTGACTTATTCAATAGCAGGGGAAACATAGAAATTGTGTAAAAATAAAAATGAGCAAGGGAGGGGAGAAAGAGCTCTTAAAACAAATGTACAATTGGTATACAGTATATTAGACCTGCTGCTGCTGGATATGCACAAGTAGAAATGGGAAGTTAATATGGAATTTCTAATTAGGGTCACATACTAATGAACTCCCTCTTCATGTTAGTTTTATGCCGCTTCAGAAATTTTTTATCATATGCTTAAAAATTTATGGCAAGAAACATTAATGAAAATGAGGCGTGAATTGGAAATTGTGCTATTATGGAGATGAGTGTGGCCATGGCCAGGCTGATTTCTAAGGAGGGATCCTTTTATTGCCATTTTTTTTGAGGAATGAGAAATGATACAAGTAGAATTAATGACTAGACATATTCTTTGCCCTAGCTTGGCTGGCGTTATTATATTTAAAGTTATAAAAGCTGGATTTAATAAAATTTTGAGTTAATTATAAGGGGAATTTTTATCATAATTGGCAGTCTTCTGTAAGAAATAAAAGTGTAAATCAGCAGAAGGGCAAAATTAACAGTGAGGTGGTTATGCTTACGTACACCTATATGTGTGTGTATTAAATATACATTTTTAAATACTAAATATATTTATGTATCAGTACAGACCCGCTCTTACACATATAGGTACAGTGAACATTTTTATGTGACTTTGTTGCTAAAGGCTATCTCCTTTCCTTGCTGCTTGACAGCACAATTGCTCTTAAGTTCTGTGGATGAATGTTTGGGTATAAATTTTCCAGAAGTGGCATTTTTGTCTCTGGTATCTTGTAAAAATCAATTGAGCTCGCTATTTAAAATGTCAAACCTCCAAACACTACCTGTTGTATTGTTTCCTTCAGTCCCCCTAAAATTATCATGCAATCTTGTATAAAATATATTGAAAACATCTGGTAGTCTGTCTCATTGGAATTGCCTTTGGAAATAGTCTAGTAACTTTTGACAGCTTGGCTTTACAAGGATATTGATTTCACTGTGGCTTTATCATGGAAAACTGATGAATGGTCAAAAGCTGAAAGTGATATAAAACCTGGTTTATAGTTTTTATATGAATCCGTGTAATAAAATAAAGTAGGTTTATAAAACATAGTAAGGTATGCCCTTGTGAAAACATGGGAGTTAAAATAGAATTTTGCAGCATTTTTGGGCTGCGGATAACTTGGGCTAGGGACGTCAGAAATATTTGCAAGCTTGTAAGGGATGGACAAAGGAAGTAATGTCCTTATTGCAAACAATACCATATGTTGTTAATAGTTATGTCATGCTTGGGAGAAGAGAAGCTTGCATAGAGTGCTGCTTCTAGATTTTAAACATTTCCTTTTGAAATACTCTATTAAAACTGAACAGGAACCAATGTGGGAAAAATATTGTTTCCACAATCCAATAACAAAGAGAAATAGGCAGCAGAAACACCACTGACTGATGGGGTATGGGAAACAGGAACTGCAATCTGGGCAAGAAATACCTTTTTTGTACACCTGAGGAACTGAACAGGAAGGATTAGAAACAACATTGGCCATCTGTATTGCACCGGCTGCAACAAAAGAAAGTAAGGAAAATATAGGAAACTAAATTGATTTCTTTCTGGAGGAAGCAATTACTTCACTGGTCAATTAAATACAAACACAATGAGAAGGTGTTGAAGTAGAAACATGTGTGTCAGCCCTGCAGAACAGTGAATTCTGTGTGTGCGGAGTGCCCTGGGGGCTGCAGGTACACGTTCATCCCCAGTCCTGCAAGGAGGGGCAGAGAGGGGGCGAGGGGTCTGAGATCTTCCTGGATCTCAGAAAGACAGGTCTGGAAAGAAGTGATTTAATAAATTGTCCGGTTTAATAAGAGAACAAAAAAAGGAATAGCAATAGAGACTCAATCTAGCATCCTTTCACAAGGAGGGGACCCTACTCTGGTGTAGGATGGGCTGGATGCTGAAGGGGAGAACCCCAAGGTGTTGCACACACTTTGGCTGTGGAGGGAGTCTTCTCCTTTTTTTAGTGACTTTTGCATGATTTTCTGCCCCAGCCCAGCTGTCTGAAGGGTGTTTGCTGCACTGCAGGAGAGAGGCAGGGCCAGGCTCGTGGGGAGAGCTGCTTGTGCCAGGGCTGGACCAGGCTGTCCTGCAGCTCAGGGACTGCCCAGCACAGGCTGCTCAGTGAACACTGCCCTGGCTCACCAATGCTTGGTGTGCAGGGATCACTGAGTTGGGATCAGACAACCCTCCTGCAGAGCTGCGTGGGTGCAGTGAAATGAGAGCCATCACCAGGCTGCTTCTGACAATTCAGCTGGTGCTGGCCAGTTGGCACTGCTGCAAAACAGATCCCCTACCCCTTAAGGTATGTCACCAGTGAAAACTGTTATAGAGGAGAGAAAAAAAAAAAAAAAAAAAAGGAAAATCGAGATTTGCATATTCTGGATTAGTGGAACTTGAATTGAAACTGACACTGTGGATTTTAGTAAAAAATAACCCCTTTTGCACAGTTCTCTAAATGATCTTTCGTTGTACAGAAAAGCTATGTCAACTTCAGCTAGCAGACCTTGAGGACAGGGAAGATTGTCCCAGAGATCCAGGTCCAGGCTTGAGTGCTGTGTTTGAGAAATATTGGCCCAGTGGAGAGAATTCAGAGCAGCACAGTGAGGATGAGCAGAGGATATCCAGTAAAATAGGATGTGAGGAAAAAGTGAAGATGTTTTCTCCTTGCATTTCCCAATCACTCAGTAACTTTCTCATCTTTCCTATCTCTCATATCTTTGAGCAGAGCAATTTCCTGTTCTGTACTCCCTTTTATGAGAACTTTGTGTTGGACTTGACGATCTTGAAGGTCTCTTCCAACCTATTCATTCTGTGAATTTTAGTTGGCCCTGGTGCTTCTGGGGTTCTAATTTTCAATAAAGGTGCAACCAGGAGTGCCTTGTTGAAGGTTGCCAATGGAACTCGAGTCCCCAGAGTCTGAGTAGTGGAGTTATCACTAAATCTTTCTTCTTCCATAAGAATATAAGTGAAGGCACAAACTGTAAATGGGGAGGGGGAGAAGGAGGTTTCCTTACTCCAAGTTAAAGGTCAGCCTTTGTTCTCAGAAGGGTGACAGGTAGATTTGCTCAACAGGTACAATTGCAAAAGGAAAAAAGGAACAGGACATGGATTCCCTTGCAAACTTCGTTTTCCTTCTGTTGCTGTTTTTCACTCTGACCACCCACACGGGTACAGCCATGGTTAATTAAATCAGGAGAGGTAATTGAAGCTAGCCAATGAGCGTAGGGCTGGTGAGAGCTGTTTGTGTGAGCTCCAGTGCCCAGGTGTGGTGTGTGTGCTGTGCAGCTCCGTGGGAAGGGTGCTGATCCCTGCCCTCATTCCCTTTGCACTGCAAGGAAGTTTTTGGGATTGTGACTCATTGGCAGAACCCCTGCATGCCTCCCTTCTTGGGAAGCCTAATAGTGCTTTGACAGTGTTTAATAGTACCCTGTTCTTTGGGTTTGGAAGTGTAAAACTTGCACTTGGTCACAGGAGCAGGCAGAGCGTTGCTCTCATTGTCTTGCACTTTATGGCTTTGTGGACAGGTTACCTTTACCTGGTAAGGAATTCCAGCAATTGGCTTGGTTCATCTTAAAAGCCCTGACAGTGATGAAAGGAGAAAAATAAACCTGCAAGGGTCAAAATATTTGAGATTTGATAGAGAAGTAAAATTAAGCATTAGGATTTGTAGAAAAGTCACATGTATGAGAAGTTTGTGCTGTGGCTTTATTTGTTAGAAACCAAAAGTATTGGATGCTTGCCAACCAGAAGAAAAATTTATATCCTGAAAGACATTGAAAGAGAAATATTAATAGAGTCAAGGCTGGTGTGTAATACAGTTGAAAAAAATAAAATGCTGAAAGGGTATTGCAGCTTGATTTTTGAGAAGATAGAAAACTGAATAGAATTTTTTTTTCTTTTTATTAAGCATTTCATACTAATTTTTACTAGAAATGTCATAATTCAATAGGCCAAACATATTTTATGAAGCTAACTTGATCCTGACCTAGGAAGTACAGTAGCTGTATAACTTTTAACCGCATGGTTTTTTTAAAGAAAAAATAAGATGCTGTGTTTTATATTTTATTCAGCTTTTGGGTGGATGTTTCTTCTCAGTATTTTTGAAGGATGGGATAACTGGGATGAACATGGTGAAGTGTGCTGGGTTTGGTTTGTAATTGCCAGTGGGAAGCATCCACTGACTCCTCTCTGCCCAGAGGAGAGATCACAGTGTGGGTGTCAGGGGAAGGAATGTCAATTTACCTTTCCAAAAATGAGCTAACAGAGTTGAAACAAGGCACTCTTATTCTGAACCGTGAGAATTACTCTCCTTTTAATTAATGCTGTTACAATATTGCTGGCATTAACTGATTTTTCAAAAATACTTTTGTAATTGAACTTGATTTTTTTTACATTGCTTCTACTTTCTATGCTCCATGAAGACATTTTTGCTCATAATTTCAACAAAAAACCACTTTAGGAATCTCAGCCACTTAGAAATGCTGCAATGAAAAGCTGAAGGAAGTTTATGTGAGAATGTTACAGCATTGCTTGATGAGGTATCTTAATAAGATTGCTACTTGCAAGCTTCCTCTTAATGGCTTTTGCAAACTATGGTTTATTATATCAAACTGCTGCTATAAGAAGTAAGGAATTAAAGAAGAAGGAATTAGACATAAAGAGGGAAAGAAAAAAAAAACTTACAGAACTTATGGCCTATCTGAGGTTTATTTTGCATGTTTTAATTTTGTTACGATAAATAATTGCAAAAAATTTAATTGTATATGTTTGTAGCATAAAAGTATAATAAAAAAATTGGAGTGTAACTTTAAAACAGTCATCAGCTGTAAATGCAGTCGTTAGTCAACCCATCTCACTACATGACTGGTGCTAGTTTGTGGGATTTTCTGAGTTCCCCAGATGGAGGAGGAATGATGAATCTGACTCCATGTTCTTAGAAGGCTAATTTATTATTTTATGATATTATATTGAAGAATACTATCCTAGAACTATATTAAAGAATAGAGAAAGGATGCAGACAGAAGGCTACAAAGAATGATAATGAAAACTCATGACTCTCTCTTGAGTCTGACACAGCCTGACTGTGATTGGTCATTAAGTTACAACAATTCACATGAATCCAATCAAACAGTGACCAGTTGGTACACAATGTCCAGACCACATTCCAGAGCAGCAAAACACAGGAGAAGCAAATCAGATAATTATTGTTTTCCTTTTTCTGAGGCTTCTCAGCTTCCCAGGAGAAGAAATCCTGGCGAATGGATTTTTCAGAATATATGATGGTGACACTGAGTTGCATTTTGTAAACCACAAAATTGTGCTGCAGTTGTGCTGTGGAGCTGGGAGTGCAGCCTGCCCAGGTGGGGCTGTGCTCTGGGAGCGTCCCAGCACATCAAGGTGTGCATTTGCTGTGCTCCAAGCCCACAGTCCTGGCTGTTACCAAGATGAATGGCCCAGCTCCTGCTCACTTTATTGAGCTTTTTAGAGACACAGAGATGTTGCAGTTCTGATTCTGCAGCTCGAGTCAACGGGGCTGGGCATAAGTACAAACACCCTGAGACATCCTGGTGTTCTCTGTAGTGTAAGTTCATTTTTTCTCAGTTATTGTCTTAGCATTTGACAGGTCTGTAGGATGCAGAAATTGCCTTTTTCAGACCCAGGCCAGACTGGGGAGGAGTTGGGAGCTCTAAAGCAGCACCAGTATCACCTCACACAGTCATGATTATGCACTCCACAGACCCTGAACTGCATTTTCATGTGGTTATAAAATAACAAAGTATTTAGTGAGTTGACCTGGTTTGAGTGGTTATGATTTCAATTATCTGAAAACTAGTGGGTTAAAAGGTCTTTCATTGTTTTTTTGTTGTTGTTGTTTTTTTTTTTTAATGAAAATTATTTGAAATCAAAATGATTTCTAACCTAGATTGGCCATTTAATGTTGTATCCTTCTTTTTTAGCACCTAACACATACATAAGTACATGGATTTATACATCTATAGCAGTCAGATAAAAATACACAGAAAAAATGCTGAAATACAGAAGTTTGTTGGCTGAACAAATGTTGTGCTTGAGCGGAACATACAATGGACATTTTAAGTATATGCTGGCCTGTCTCACTGCAAGCCTAAAGACACCACATAGTGAGTTACTGGTTCTTTTATAATTCAAAGTCAAGCTACTCTAGTGCACCAATAGATTTTTTAGGCTCATATTAAATAATGAATTTTCACAGTACATGCCATAAAGTGAATTGGCAGGTTTTGTGAGTGATTGGACTGTAAATCTGAAATGAGACTCACTTCGTCACAGTTTCACTTCTTCCCACCAACTGTTCAGATGCCTCAGGTGCCAGAAAGGATTAGAAAACCCTGGGAGAAGGGATGGCAGTTCTGCTGAGGATGGGGAAAATGCAACACTATTTTTTTCTGCTTTTAACTGAACATGGTGAGCACAGTGTGAAGCTATACATTTTAGTCTTAGCCTGGGCCATAAGATGATTCTATTACAATGCATCACTTACCTTTATGTTTATAATCAGGGCTAATGCCTTAAAGTTACATCCCCCAGGTGTTTAACCCTGTTTTCAAGCATTGCTTTTTGTTATACCCTGAGATATGAAACATAACCAAGTAGTACACAGTGACAGAAAAGAATGTAAGGTGATGGTATAACTTTAAAATTACTTTTTCTTGCACAATTTTACAATAACACAGTCCCCTGTTTAAAAAACCCCTCCCTTTGCTAGCCATAAAATAAGTTTATGTCCCCAAAGGCATTGCAGGGAATGCTGTCATTAAGTGGAAGTGCCCAACAGGAGGGAGCTGGCAGTGGCTCTTTGAACCACCTGATCCTGGGATGTGATGGGGTTGCTGTGCTTTGGTTAATAACAGGGACTCCCACTGCCTTTTTTAGGGCTCCATTTCACCCTCAAAATTTAGGTTTTCTTAATGAGGTTTTGCTGGGGAGCAAAGCAGCCTTTGTCATAAATTGGGCATCAGCTCCAGGCAGAGATTCCTTGTGCAGGTAATTCCCTGTGCATTGTTACTTTTTGAAGGTAAGAGGAGTTTTGCTGGGAATTGGTGGATTAGCTATAAACTGTTTAATCTGGGTGCCCTAGCCTGAAGAGCACTGACAAAATGCCTGAACCCAGGAGAGCAACATTTCACCCTTATGAAGTGTAGGTTTAGCATTAAAATAATGCAAAATCAAACCAGGAGAGTCAAACTCCTCCTCACCACAGGCTCCTGGTTCCAGCCCTGCCAGTACAGACTGAGCTTTTCCTGGTGGTTTTGGGGTGTCCAGTGAATCAGGCTCTGGCTGACAAACTCCTGCCATAGATTGGGGTCAAATGGATTTTTGTGTCCGAGGGCTGGAGCAGAGATGCCAGCCAAGAAAAATCAGGGCAGCAAAATGTACCAGAGTGGCTACAAAGCTGGGTCAGTGTTCCATTGGCTTGGAGAACCCTTTCCCTCTTTAATAAATCTGGTGTATGCTACATGTGCTTGTACACTTCCAGAGGTTTTCACTTCTCTTAAAAGCACTGGATAGTATTTGTGCATCAAGAGATGTGTTTGATTTATTGTTAGCTCTGCAAGTCAGGAGTTACTCAGCAGCTCAGGTAGAAGGCATGGCCAAGAAAAAGAAAAAAGATTTTTCCGTTTTTTTCATATGAAGATATTTGTCTAGAGAGAAAAAGTGGGATGTATGATGTATTCTATGCATGTTTAGCACATTTCTATTTATTTCATGCAGTGTTCTTTTAGAACACAAAACATCATTCTGAGTGGGATGATCTTATTCTCTTTTGTGAAAACCATTAGAAATTACCCCAGAATGCTGTCATCCTCCTTGGCTAATTACCAGACAAAGCACTGATTAAAATGAAACTCAAACAAATAGATTTTGCATTGTCTGAGGTACATAGATCAAAAGTTAAAGCAGACTTCTTTTGAACAAAGAACTAATAATGATTAAGAGCTAGCTTTTTGCTCTTGTACCTTTCAATTGATTGTGGGCCTGCCTGGCTTGATGGATTAAAATCAGTAATTTAGAAGCTGACAAAACAATACATTACAGAAAGGATAAGAGTCAACAAAAATGATACAAATGATCCTGAGTGTAACATTTAAAGCTTTTAGAGTGTGACGCTTTTGTGCTTTTTTCCCCATTTTCCCCAGATCTTAGCCTTGCAAGCAAATTAATTGGTGTCATGTGTTCAGCTATGGAGAGGGGAGCCTAAACCATTTCAGAATTTAAGAATGGGAAATAAGAAGGGGAAAAGTTGGACTTGATGATCTCTGAGATCTTTTCTCTAGTTAATTCTAGAGAAAAAGCGTGACTGTTAGGATGGAGAAGAAAAATCAATGAACTATGGAATCTTGCATGGTGTTGTAGATGTTAAAAAAGGGGTTACCAGGCTATACTTTGGCTGTACTATAACCTTTCACCATAACTGCAGTGAGGCCACTGATATCACTGATAAAGTGGTATATCACTTTCTGAAGGAATAAGGGAGTTGATATTCAGTTTACAGAGGTGCCATCCTGCTGCTTCTGCTCATGAGAGAGGTGGAAAGACTCTGAGGGGATAGAGGGGTATGATAAAAAAGGTGCCTGAAATGGTCTGAATAATAATTTCACCAAGTTGCTCTGGCAGCAGCAATCTGAAAGGTCATGAGTAGAGCCAAGATGGAAAAAAACATGTTAATTGTAAAGTGATATGATGAAGTGAGAATTTAAGCTCTTCAGATGGATAGAAAGTGCTAGATCTTAGAAATGCTGCACAGAAAAAAATCTGCAAGATTTCCCATGAGCTCAAAATTATGAATTTATGGGAAGCTGAGAAAGGAGGGTCTGGAAGCTGATGGGAAATAGGAGAAAGTTAGTTCTGCATTGAACTTGAAGCTGTTGTTAGATATCCATGAGGAGATTTGACAAAGACAAGATTTAATTCCAAATGTCTGCATTAGAGAGCTGACCCCATGAGTCATATGAAAATGTCTTAGGAGGTGATAAATGGCCAAAAATAAGATGTGTGGGGAAAAGAGTGGGAAAGCAAGGACAGGCATCTCTTAGAGCCCCTGGAAAAAGCTGATGGCAGACAGGGAGCTGACAGAGATAATGGGAGAGGGCAATTACAGCAGGAATTATTATCAGCTGTCTGGCTGATGGCACTGGAAGTGGGGTAGAGATGGGGTGAGCATGAGCATGAAGAACTGGCTTTTAGCTTGGCTTACAAACATTCATTAGAGGGCTCTGTCAACCACATTTCCTTAACAGATGGGGAGGAACTGGGAGCTGTCACAGGGAAACTCCTGCGTGTGATTGTGAACTCTGCACCCTGCAGGTTGAAAAAGGTGATTTTACACAGAAGTGCCAGAGAACTGTGGAACCAGAGTGGTTATGGAAGAGTGGAAAGAAAAACTGCTGTCAGAAGGGGAAGAGAAGGATAATCTTACATGAAACAGCAGAGGCCTTAAGGATTCTGAGGATGGAAAGGGCTTTCCTGAAATGAAAAAAGGGAGTGGGTGTAATGGTGTTCACAGGAGTCTTAGGATGAGGGAAGAGATGAGGATCTGACTCCATGTTTCAGAAGGCTGATTTATTATTTTAATATATATATTATATAAAAACTATACTAAAAGAATAGAAGAAAGGATTTCATCAGAAGGCTGGCTAAGAATAGAAAAAGGAGGAATGAATAACAAAAGCTTCTGTCTCGGACAGAGTCCGAGCCAGCTGACTGTGATTGGTGTTAATTACAAACAACCACATGAGACCAGTCCCAGATGCACCTGTTGCATTCCACAGCAGCAGATAATCAATGTTTACATTTTGTTCCTGAGGCCTCCCAGCTTCTCAGGAGGAAAAACCCTAAGGAAAGGATTTTCCATAAAATGTCTGTGACAAGTGGGGATCATTTTAGCAGAGCACCAACCCTTCAAAGCCTGGCTGGTGTCCCTGGGAGCTGCAAAGGCTGAGGAGTTCAGAATTAAGTCCGTGTGTCTGTCTTGCTGCTGCCCTGGGTATAGGGATGAACATTCCTTCTCTCTTTGTGGGAAAAAGCCGCAATTTCTACAAACAAAAAAAAGTCTGAACAGTTTTTGCAAAAAGGCATGAAGTGGGCAGTATGTTCTCCACTTTTATAATGAAATGCAATGTTAGGATAAAAAGAAATAGTAGCACAAAACCTCTTCTCTTTAGGAGTCTGAAATGGAACTTTCTTAACTTCATACTTCCTTGTTTTAGGGAGAAAACTATTTATTTTCCTAATGAGGTATTCTAGTGCAGTGTTTTTTATATAATGCTAATCTTTCCTTCATTTGCTTTTAATAATACTTATAAAATAGAATAATCTGTAGGTGCTACCAAGTTTGAGCCTTCAGGCTATTGCAATCACACAGTTAGAATGTAATTATTGTAAAGAGCCAAGTTGTTTTTATACCTGATTATAGCTGGAAAATAAGATAATTGAAATGAGATAAAATAAAGAGTTTGCAGAAAACTCTTGCATTTCTCAATATTTTTGCTATTTTTACCATGTGTCACTTCAGTGTTTTGCAGCATTTTTTTTATTACTTATTTTTCTAACTAATTATTAAACTTCCTGACCACCTTGCTTAGTTTGAGACAGAATTGTTTTTGTTGCATCTGTGCTGCTGTACTGGAATAGTTATGCATAATAATGACTTCAAATTGATAATGGCTGAAACTTCACCTTCTATGACTTATTTTTGCCTCTTTATGTAGTTCTAAGGCAATTTTTAGGGAATGAGAGTCCTTTTTTATGCAGAATGCTGGCACCAGAGGTATTAAAATAAAGTAAGTGGTAATTTGAAATACTCCTAAGGCATATCTCTTTGAATCCATGTTTGGGTGAGTTCCTTTTGCTTGTCTGTTGGATCTATTTTTAGTTTGAAACACCTTAAAAAGCATCTTACAGATTCCACATGTAGGTTTTGCAACATTTCGAATGTCGCAAATTCGAAATCTGTAGATTTAGAATTGTCTAAGGGAAGACCTGATAATTTAATGGAGAATAAATCCATCAGGAAATTGTAAATAAACACAAGAATATCCCAAGAAGTTTGAAACCCACCAAGTGCTGAGTGGGAGAGCACTCAGGGGAATGCTGATTCCTCCTCTGCCCTCCTACAAATGAGGGAATCTAAAATTAGGAACAGTTCAGAGGGTGGAAATGTGAAAGCAGACGTTTCCTTTGAGTGGAGGAGTTATCTCAGGCAGTTCTCCTGTAATTATGAAATGGCTACCTGGGGAAAAAAAAAAAAACCAAAAAACCCAAAAAAAAAAGATGGAATGAAGCTGTTGTCCTCAAAGTAATATTAAAAAAAAACTCCCTCAGACTAATTATTTTTGATCTGAAGCTACCTGCCTTTGTTATTTGCCTGCCCAGCCTGCAGTGACAGCTCTAGGAATTAATGGTAACCTAATTATTGTCATTAAGCAGGTGTACCCAGTGTGGGTTTTGTCGTGTTGGGTTTTTTTTGTTGTTGTTTGCAAATCTTCATGACTTCCAGAAATAAATCTAAAAGAGCAGACAATAATTAGGCATACCTAGAAAAATACCTCCCAAAAAAGATATTTGGAATAATTATCTGTTTCGCAGTATCAAGTCAGCAGTTTTTGCAAACTTTAAAATAAGATTATAAAAGATGAAACAGGAAAGCTTATTTCAGCTTTTAAGAAAGATGTAAGCAATTTTAAACTGTACTCTTTCCCCAGGGAGAGTTTAGAAATATTTCTGATGAATTAAAGTATAATAAAAGTATTTGCCGGGATGATAATGTATTTTTCCTAATAATTTCTTAATTTCTAGAGTGCATAATTGTAGCTCTCAGGGGTGTGAGGTTAAGGCAGTGTGTTTCCATGGTGAAAGGATGCACTGCATTCCTTTCTTTTAGCAGGTGGTGTGTTTTTTGGGGGTTGGTGGCTTTTTTTGGTTGTTTTCTTTTTTTTGTGTTCTTTGGTTTTATTTTGTTTTGTTGTTTTTTGGTTTTGTTTTTTGGGGGGTTTGGTTGGTTTTGTTTGCATTGTTTTGGTTTTTGTTTGGTTGCTTTTTTTTGTGTTATTTTGGGTTTTGTTTGGTTGGTTTTGTTTGCATGGTTTTGGGGTTTGGCTGGTTTAGTTTGTGTTATTTTGGGGTTTTTTTGTTTGGTTTGGCCCTTGGTTTAGTTGTTGTTCTTGTCTTTCCTACAAATTTTGGAGAAATCAGAAGGTTCCTGCCTAATCCGATGGGACAGTGAAGGACATTTATGAGAGTCATGTTTGTGGAATTCCCTATTAGAGATGAATGAAGAGTAGATGCCTTTCCAACAGTGCCCCCCTCTCCAAAAAATCCCCAAACCTGAGTTTCAGGAGGGATTAGCAGTGGCTGCAGGTTGTGCTCTGAGCTAGAGCAGGCACCAGGTGAGGTGGCTGAGTCCCTTATGAGGTTGTGAAGTTGAAAGACAAAAATAATCTGGCTAAACATGTCCTGAAAAGGCAGAGGTGCAAAATCCAAAGTGAATTTCCATCTCTGAGCTAGTGCCAGAGTCACCAGAATTAATAGCAATGGTTTGGGCTTTCCTCTCCAGTTAGGAGGACAGGACTCCACTCAAGTTAACCTCATAAACTTGAAGGGTTATTGGTTATAAAATGAATGGCTGTGCTTTCTCCAATTTTTTTAGTGCTGAACCTGTAATTGATGTTACCAATTTCAACTAGCAAGTACCTTTAGTCACAGAGAAAAAATATATTGTAAAGGAATGCAAATCCCTTAAAACACTCAAAGTATTTTTATTTTCTTTGATTTTACCAGTTTTTCTGCAGTATAGAAGGATGACCTGGTGGTACCTTTAACTTTTTTGTTTACCCCCGCTGTTGAAAACATTCCTGTATGTATTGTGATTGGTTTTACCATAATTTATTACAAGTCTACTGAGAACCTATGATGTAACACTGTTTTTCCCACTCAATTTAGATAAAAAAGCAATCACTCCCACTCCTAAAAACCCCAAAATACAACATAGAAATTAAAAGATCAAATATGTGAGAAAATGGAAATATTTGGAGCAGGAGTGCGAGTGATGCCCTGGGAAGGCTGAGCTAGGCTGGACAGAGCTAAAGAATAAAGCAGGGATTTATTAAAAGGATCTCCTCAATGGATCCACCTTGGGCAGCACAAGAGCCCAGCCAGGGCTGCACCCAAGATGAACCAAAATGGTCACAAAAATGGATGAACAGTCACAAGGTCTCACTTTTATCAGTTCTGCTCCATTTGCACCTTGCAGTTCATTGTCCCATTCCAGCTTTAGCCCATGCAGTCCCATCCTGCTTGTTTTTCTCTCTCCAGCCCACGGTGTTTGTGCTCTTGGGCTGAGATTTGGGTCATTTGTCCTTGGTGCCCAGCTGGAGCAGGAATTGTTTTGTCTCCCTGCTCTGTGCACAGAGCTCACCATCCCTTAATGTGAAACCCAGACCCACACACTAAAGCAGCACAGAGTCTGAAACATAGAAAAGCTCCAACCTGAGGCATCAAAAGATGGGAAGAAAATCTTTAGGAATTTCAGTTAACAAGTGCATCCAGCCAGGGCCATGGCAGAGCTTTTGAAACATCTGTGCTGCTGGGTCTGTTTAGGTTTCCCACAGCTCCATCCTCTCCCCTCAGCCTTGCTGCAGCTCTCCTCCAGTGTTCCATCCTCCCCAGGGTCTGAAGGGATCCAGCCACACCCCAACACTGCTCTTTTCCTTGTGCTGTCACAGGAAATGAGCTCAAACTGAGCACAGATCATCGCTGAAATGAGAATTTGCTAATCTGAAAGTTATAAATTGTATCCCTTATGAAATAGACAGAAACACTTTCTAATTAGTCCACTGCTTTAAAAATTAAATGCAAATAATTTATATGGAATTTTTGTTTGTTTGATAGATTATTTTTGCAGTTGCAGCGAAATAATCCAATTAAGCCTTAGAATTTTTTTCCTTCCCTTCCCAAGTTAGCCTAGCACATTAGTAATCTGTGTGTGTACCAATTTTAGTCCTTGTTTCTGTACAAATACAATTTTAATTGCAAATGACACGTTGTTTGGTGCACATATTGATAGCTTCCCAGCGTGCTACATTCTTGGGGTTTATGAAGCCTTTAATATGGTTTCTTGTTGACACTTCTAAGCCCTCAGTTACACAGTTACATGTTAGGGACCTCGTTGATGTATTTGCTTATAAATATATAATGCAACAGTATATCCTTAAAAATGAAACATAGGCTAATTTTGGAATTCTGTTTATATCTGCTTTCTAAAAAAAAAAATAAAAATAAATGGCTGGTTTCATCCATTTATGAGAATAAAACCAAATCTCAGCCAAATTCAACCACGTTTAGTAAGAGGAAGATGTGTAAGATAGAAGGCAAGAGAAGGAGATGTGGGTGGAAGATATTTGAAGTGGATCTGTGCCTGAGACCCCTCATTGGTTTTTCTGTCCAGTCCCATTTCCCTGTGTGCAGTGAGGGGCACTGAGCAGGGCAAGCTGGGCTGTGATGTCTGTGAGGTTTCCAGGACCAGAGAGGAATTGAGAATCTGACTCCATGTTCTTAGAAGGCTAATTTATTATTTTATGATATTGTATTATATTAAAGAATGCTATAGTAAAGAATAGAGGAAGGATACATCAGAAAGCTTAACAAGAATGATCGTGAAAAACTTGTGACTGACTCCTCAGAGTCTGACACAGCTGATGGTGATTGGTCATTAAGTATAAACAATTCACATATTGGATGAACAATCTCCAAACCACATTTCAAAGCAGCAAACAGAGGAGAAGCGAAATCAGATAATTATTATTTACATTTTTCTCTGAGGCTTCTCAGCTTCCCAGGAGAAGAAATCCTGGTGAAGGGATTTTTCAGAAAATATGACACTGGGGTTTGATTGCTGCAGTTCTGCGTGCAGGGATGGGCTGGGCTGCATTGGGGGCTGCACTGGGGGCTGCACTCAGTGTTTCCCATCCCATCACAGCCCTGTGGGTTTGGCTGCAGCCCCGAGCTGTGGGCACAGGGGCTGGAGGTGCCATAAATCCTCTCCAGGTGCTCTGTGGCTCACAGGAGCGCCTGGGAATGCTGGCAGAGCAAGGCTGCTCTTCCCAGCAAACCTCCCAGGGACTAAATTAATGGATCTCATATTGTATTGATTGTGGCCAATAAGTGCCTAAATGATTTGATGCAAGGCAGAGGGATTATGAAGGGAAGAGGGAAGAGGCAGCTTGAAAGAAATATGCGGTTTAATTACAGGATGAATTTCGCCAATCTACCTCCCCCCAGGAATTTAACAAATAGGCCTAAGTGCACTTAGCTGTTCTTGACATCTGTTGAAATGATATCTGCCCACGATGAGGGAATCATGGGACTTGGTCTGAGGGTATTGTCAGGATCAGTGAGCCACAGGAAACTGCTTCTCTGGCTGCAAAATTAGACGGCAGAAAAGCCTGCATTAGCAGTTTTAGGTCAAGCTGTAATGATTACAATTTCCATAACACCATTCTGCTCTCTGATTTAATGACACCGGCTCTGTCTTTAGAAAGATGCTAAGTAAATATTTAAAATGGTGTTAAAACATAAGCAATGAAACATACGTGTAACTGGAATCAAAATCAGTTCCTGGGGCTGGTGTTGGTGGGAACTTGATCTATGACTTTCAAGGGAAATGTCCAGGTTTATAGCTTTTTATGATGTGCTATGACATGTTATGAAACTCAGAATCTCTTAGGTAAACAAGAGGGCATAAAACCCAGGGAACACAAAAGCTAGAACTTCAGCTTAAATTCTCCAGGAAGACAAGCATGGTGAAGAGTGATGTTGTGTGTTTGCTCATTTTGATTACATCTATAATTCAGCAGGAAGTGTGTGTTGCTTAATGCTTTCTACTGCATTTTATAGTATTTATACTACACCTCTGCACCAGAGAACCTGGCAATACCTTTAAAGTCCTCAGAGACATAAGTTTCTTTGCATTATTTGAAAGCTGTGTTTTCTCGTGCTTGGAGCATTTATGTGTATTACCTCATATATTACTTGTCATTTCCTTTGAAAAAGTAATGAACATTTATTTGGGGAGGTAGAAACAGAAGGTGAGTGTGTGTATCCTGTTATCTGATCTGCCTGCCTTTTGGCCATGCAAGAACTAAAAACCCACAATATTACGCCAAGGAAGGGGAATTTTTCTGTTGTATGTGGTGCCCGCAGTGTTCTGTTTTTGTGATTTCCATACAAAATTTGAAAGCAAAAATATTTGGTTCATTCCTTCTTACTGTAAAAGACAATTAAGGATTTATGGATATATGAAATGTTTATTGTTAGGGGTTTTTGCAGGTTGAGTAATTGATGGAATTTTAGTTTGTGTAGGCATGCAGCATTTCCTGGAAATTTCTTTGAATTCACATCCATGTAAATTCCTGATGCCCTTCCCTGTTTTGCTGGGCAAACACATCCCAAACATCATAAATCACAGCAATGTTAAGAATTTAGTGTTCTGTTTGGCTCCTTTTTTCTTGTTAAGCTCCTGAAAACATAAATACATTTGCATTAGTGATCCACCAAAATGCAGACAGCAGCAGAGAGAGTCACACCCGTTTTGCATTCCTGCTGTGGTTTCAGAGCCCACCTGAGCCCCAGTGATTTTTGTGTGAGGAGCTGGGCTCAGCCTCTCCTGGTGCTCATGGGGAGTTTCATAAAGCTGAGATTTTCTGTGGGAGCAAACCTGCAGGGATCTCTGCAGTGCCAAAGTGCAGCCGTGGCTTATTGGAAAGGGAATTAGTTCAGAAAAGCAAAAGATTCTGTTGGAAACTCTGACGGGGCTCCAACAGGCTACGCCAGTGTCAGAACCAAAACATTTTAATATCCATATTCCCAGCAGATTGAGTCATTTGGTGACTATATAGAAAAATAAATAGCTGGTTCCCTCTTGAAATAAATAATAATATAATAATTTAAAAAGCATGTTATCCTCAAAGAGTCGATTTGGAGTTACAATTTAAAAATTCATTATCAATCATTTAGTTGCAAGATTTGGGATTGCTTTCAATACCCTTTGAAATATGGTGTGATGTAAAAAAAAAACCCGAATGTCTAAGAAATTAAAACTTATTTGCACACTAAAATAATTATTACCTTATTTTTAGAGTTGTCTTCATTTGATACCTCAGTGCCAACTTTGCTGAAACAGAAAAGTTTCTGTGCTTAGCATGTATCTTCTGGTAACAGGATTAATTAGAATGTTAATTGGTTTTTCTTTACCCCTGAAATACTGTGGTCTTTTTAACAGAAATAAAATAGGATTTTTTTTTGTCTCCTTATTTACCCAACATATTAAATTGTAATATATTTATAATTACCAGGTGGGGTTTTTTTTTCACTTTTACATGAATATGAGCTCTCTGCCATAGTGTATCATATCTCAGAGAAACTTCAAAACGTTTGTGATGTCATAAGCACCTATCTAGGCTAAAATTCTCTAGGCTAAGTTTGTTCAAATCTCGTACCCATAATTAGGCATCTAAATATAATGGCCTGATTCCTGAAAGATGTGAGCACTTTTGGGTACAGTGCTAAGATTTGCTGTGCTCTGCATTTCTAAATCCAGGCCATATATGTAGGCAGCCTAAATATAGATTCATGAACTAATTTAAGACTTAAATAGACTTCAAATGATTTGGCATGTTGCTTAGTTCATGTTTTTCCAGGTGGAGAAAACCAATGATTGCAGCAGTGATCCTGCTCTGCCTGGCACTAGTGGGAAAGGGTTGCTCCTTGGTTTTCCAAGTTCTTTTGAAAGCTCTGTAACAGCTCAATGTTGTATTATTATTATATATTTTATATGTATATTATCATTATATTATCATTATATTATCCATGTTTAAGGCACATGTTCTGTCTTTTCTATTCCAAATTTTCCAGGAATACAATGGAAAATAGTTGAGGTGGAGCCCTTTCAGTGGGGCTGAATTATGTATGGATAATGTGAAGTGCCTGCTCTCTTCAAAGCCAGGATGTTTAAGGGAGAACATTACTTGCTTTGAATAAAACTCATTTTATATTTAACAGAGCATTTCCACCTGTTTCTTTTTCTTCCTTGTTGGTGGAATTTTCAGAGCTTACAGCAAAAAATGGTTCAGAGTTTGTTTTGCTTTTTGAATTGGAATAAATGGTAAAAAGTCTTTAGTTATTAGTGGCTTTTACCAATGAGTTTAGATTCTACACGATGAAACAAGGTATTTAAAGCTGTGATATCACTGTCACAAAACTGCAGTGTAATTATCACTGCTAATACCTTGTAGCTCTCACCAGTCCTGGCTTTGGCAACCAGATGAGAGAGTGATGAAAAAAAGCAATTATTCTTCATTTAATGAGGGCATTGTGCGTGCAAACCAGTCCAGAATGTCCAAACTCTAATTTGAATGTATTCATTAACATACTTTACTCTTTGTCCAACTTTCAGTTCACTTTCTTATATTTAAATTTGGCATCTTCTGTTAATTGAGGCTTTTTATAATGGGATATAGATGAATGGAAATGGAACTCTAATAGTGAACCGGCATTAACATGGCTCTTTCAAGTTTCATGTTAGTTTAGTTTGTATTGTGCTTGGTCACTTTTTGTTTGGGTTTTTCTGGCTTGCTAGTTTTTTTTGTGTGTGCTTTTTTTTTTTTTTAAATCATGTTATTTTTATAGATATTAAAAAGTACAGGCATTGATCTGGGTACATTGTGTAACAGGCAGATAAAAGACACATTTACAAAGAATATTCAGAAATATATTATTGCACTTTTATGTCTAGTCTGTCTTTTATTAGAAAATGACAGTAACTGCATTCTCCTCTGTAAAGAAAATTTTCAAAAATGGAATAGCGATGTGTGTGACACAGGGTAACAAGAATGGTGTTAAGCAAATATTGTGGTTCCCTGTTTCTCCTCATACCCCATCACTTCATTCTCCCTCTCACTCTCAAGAGATTTTCCTGCACACTTCTTTACCCTCTGAAAGCAGAGTAAGGTTAAAAAAACAATTAGAGCCATCATGGTGTTAGAAAAAGATTCAGAATCAAGTTGTTAACATATCTCCACATCTCACAGAGCTGCTGTCAGTGGGAGCAAGGAATGGAAGTTCTTGCACTTGTATGAAATCTCTGTGATTCCTTGGAAGATCAGTGTTTTCAACATTCAGCTCAAGAGTGTGATTTATTTATTTTTTTTTTAAAGAAAATTCTTTCCAGTGATGAATTTAGTTACCCCCTGTTTTTTTTTCATGCGACATGAGTCATTCATAAACAATTTGTGGTTTAGGCAGCAAGGTGGGAGCAGGAGTATCTAAAGAAAAAGGAAAAAAATAAAATGTGTAGCCAGAATGACAAATCCTTAGGCACAGCTATAAAACATACAGATCAGTAGCACAGAGCCATAAGAATATATTGACTGTGGCTCAAACTCATCAGAAGATTGATCAATCCAGCTGACTTGCATTAATTGTGAAATAGAAGGAACGCCACGATCAATGATAGGCATGAAAGTGCAGCGGTAATGATGCCACATCCAGCTAATCCAATAATGGAGAACCTGATGGATAGCATATTGGAATTCCACTGCTTGGGCCCCTGTCACAATAAAGTATATCCTGCAATTATGGGGAAAAATGGAGCAGGCAGCAGTGGAGGCAGCCTCGTCGGGCAGCGCCGCTCTTCTCCTGATTAAACACCACCTTAAGTGGCACTCAAACACTGCAGCCTGGCTGCCTGCGAAATATAATCCTTAAATTCATCTGAAACCATGTCTTTTAATCAAACCAGCTCTGACTATGGTGTCCAAGGTGTTGAGTTAACTGTGGGCATTGGAACCCTGGTCACTGGTCTCTTGCTCAGCAAGGACCGTTGCTGAGCTGTGAGCCACCAGCCACCTGTGCTGCAAATCAGTTTGGTTTTTGAAAGGCCTGATGGGAACAATAATACTTCTAACAGACCTGTGGAGAATTCAAATTTAGTTAACTCTGTCCCATGTTTGCTAATTTCAGTCTGCTCACTGTTAGGTGTTGATTGGAGGAAGAATGGATTTTTGTTAATATAAGCACAGCCAGACCTGTGGCTAAAGTTTAGAGTCATTGGTCATTTACTTATTATAAAACCAACCTGAATCCTTTCCAAAATACAGCATCTGTCACATTAAGGACTAAGTCTTTCAGTTCTTATTAAAGTATTAACTTTTCTACTATTACTTTTATACTGATACTTAATTTTATCATGAAATTAATCTCTATGAACCTGTTCATTGTTGTTTTGACTCAACTTTGCTGTTGGCCTGACCTTTTAAGGCCCAGCTTTGCATGGAGGCTGTCAGAAGGGTCCATGCAGGAACTCCTTGGCAGTGGCTGTTTAGGGAAGGTGTGTTCTGCTCTCCTGCATCTCCCTGTGGCACTGGGTTCTTCCTGCTCTGCTTGAAAAGAGTCACTGGCAGCTGCAGAGGAGCCATGACTGGTTTTTTGCCTTATCCCTTATCAGCCGTACTTCTCAATTGTTTGTTCTTGTTGGGGAGGATAAATGTAAGATCTTGGCGCTGCTCAGCATTCAAGGTGTCCAAGGGCTGTTGTTTGTGGGGTTTGGGCAATCACGGGGGGAAATGGATGGCTGCCTCACCACCGAGGAGGCACCTGAGCCCATCTGTGGATCACTGTGCTTTGCCTTCTGGAAATCACTGACTGCTTTAATTCCAGTTCTGGGCAGAGATTTTTGTGTTTCCTCTGGAGAAATTTGCCACTTGTCAGATACAAGTGTTTGTGCATAAACTGGACTGAGGTTTTGACACTTCACAGGTCTTGAAACTCTTCAGTAGAACCTGCCTTTATTTCAATGTACAAACGCAGGGGTTTTTTCATGAACAAAATCACTTTGCTGCTGCTGCTGGGCTTTTTTCCTTGGTTGAGGCAGGGAAGTTTGGGGACAACTATATAAATAAATGGCTAGCAAGCTAAAATATTCCTGTTGTAGTATGCTGGTAACTGTTGTGAGAGATCAGGAGCTCTGCAGGCCTTGCTGAAGCCCCTTGGACTCTGCAGCGCCCATCTGGGCAGGTGTGAGCAGGAATTGTCCTACACACTCAGCCTAATGCCCTGCTGTAGAAAAGCCAGCAATTCAAGCATCTTCAGCATCTTCTGTTTCCCTTTCAGTTCAGTCTAATTTTCTTAGTGTTGTGGGAAATGATCAGCCAGTGTTTGTGTGGGGCTTTCCTTCTTCCTCCCCAATGTGGATTATGTCAGGTACAGCTGGGTACCACTGGGAAGGGTTGTGGGGACAGAAGGGACAAAAGGAACAAGACTCCTACCACGGTTACAATGGAATTCAGGGATTAAACTAAGGAAATTATTTATCCTAAGGGTTCTAAGTATTCCAAAGTGTTTGTTTTCAATAGAAAAGATTAATTAAATACTAGATTAATAAGTGATCAATAAGCCTGAAATGGTTTTCAGGCTGCTCAAGTGAGCTGACAACAAAGACTGTATCTTTCTGTTTCTCTGCAAGTAGAAAATAGGAGTCATGTTCTTCAGGGCTTTTTCCTTTAAAAAATACTGCAGTATAGCCAAAATATAAGTTGACCAAGTTGTGAATGTAGTACCACCATCCTGGGTGTAATAGCCTCTCTTTCTGTGAGGAATGGCCTGGCACAGTGTGTATTTTCTAAACCTAGTTTTGGTTGTGTGAAGTGTATTTTCTAAACCTAGTTTTGGTTGTGTGAAGTGTATTTTCTAAACCTATTTTTGGTTATGTGAAGTGTTAAGAGTTCACTTTAACCTCCCATCATAGGAGTAATAATAAAGAGAAGGCAGCTTCAGACTCTGTGATGGTAGCTAATTGCTGTGGAACAAACCCTTGCCTTCCCTGAGACTTTGTTCATTCCTTTTTAGCCACCAGGGAATAATTTTAATACATGAAAACTGTATTCAAGTTATGTTCCAGCAGTAAATGAGATCTACTTACTTCTTTCCAGAACAATTAATTTCAAGCCAGCCTATGTTAAGGAAAGTACTGAGCAGTGTGTTTTATAATTGCTGCAGAGCTGTACATGCAATATTAGAATAGAAATATTGGGTTTCTTTTCAAGTTTTGAATAATCCCAGTAGACCTGCAAGCTGCTATGAATAATTCTGTAAAGTCTAAGTGAAAGAGTTCAGATATTTTCCCTCCTCTCTTTGAGATTACTGCGGTTATTTGAGGCAAAAAGGCAAAACACCTCAATATTATGCAAGATGAAGACAGTTTGCTAAGACTGAAGTAGTAATGGATAGCCTGAAGGCATTGGTCCAAACAAACTCACTCCAGCAATGGGTTTTTAAATGGTTTTGGTTTGTTTTTTTCTCTCAAATAAGTTGTTAGATGCCACCAGTCATCTGTGAAGTTAGACATGGTGTCTTCATAACAGAGGAGGTTCTGTAAATGCTGAACTTTATTTATATTTTTCCTTATTTTTCGTTTTTCACAAATAGCTAAAACTTAATCCACAGCACATAGGACTGGGCAGGTGAAGAACCATGTTTTTCCAGGGAATCTGGCTGTTGCATGGATCTGCAGTCAGAAGGTGCTGCTGCCCCTCCTTGCCTTGCTCGGTGTTGTCATTGCCTTTGCCAATTTCTAAGTTGCGCTCTTGAACTGAAAAACTTGTAATGCAAATGGTGACCCTGGAAGGTCTTACAAACTTGCAAGTGTTTGAAAAGGTGTTAATGCTTCTTCCCCAGGAAAAGAGAGGGAAGTTTTAACCTCCTCCAAAGGATTGTTTCATCTGTAATTAGCAGAAGCAAGATCATACAAATACAGAAATCGGTGAGCTAATTGCAGTAGTCTGGCAATGAGGGGCTCTACTGGGATCAATTAACATGATCTAGATATTAAAGGAAAGCAGAATGTTCCCTCTTTTTTCCCCTCCTATGATTTGCCGCATTTGTCTCTTAAACACAGACTCTTGCAAGGTAAAAAAAAGAGAGGGTTGGCTTTATTTATTTATTTTAAAATATTTTCAGGGCAATCCAAGTCATCATGGTGATCCTCAGTTCTGCTGACATCCTACTTGTTCCTTTTCCAGCTGGGGCCAAGTGCAGGTACAGCTGGGTACCACCGGGAAGAGTTGTTGACTGGTGGTGCAGATTTTTTGGTATTTAACAGCAGAATTGCTCTCATGTTGAATCAGGCCCTGATTCTTAAGCTCAGTACATATTTGTGGGGGTTTTGCACTATTTATTTGTATTGTGGGATGCCCTTAGACCCAAACATAGGTGGTGATATCTTTTTCCACTGGTATTATGCATGATAATAGCATTTTAAACATATATGCGGCTACATTTTACTGGCAGTCACAGGGGAAGAATATCAGCTTTTTGAAACCTGTAAATAGCGGAACATTGTGTCAGGCTTGTCAGCAATAATTCATTAATATTTGAAATGTTCTGTGCTCTGTTTTCCATCTCATTGAGGCCGTGCACGTGGCATTTCTCAGCTGAAGGCTGCTGGAGCAGGGGAGGGAGCTGGCATGAGATGCTGTGGGTTTGGGGCAGCTTGAGCATGGACTGAGCAGCTCTGTGAGCTGAGAGTGTTCAGTAGGGGAGGAAAAACCTAATTTCAACCACTTGGTGCTAGGCTGAACCTGACTCCAACGCTGGTAGAACACAGTACTTGATATTCCACCTAAAATCACTTTAACTCCCATTGGAAGTGACAGAGTGCCAGCAGTCCAATCAAGAGAATATTTATTGCTTTTAGGAAGATTTTACCTGTGCTATCCTGATCCTGTGTGGGGTTGTTCAGCTTAGTGAGAGCTGAACCACCAAGGGGAATTTCTCACTCTTCATGTGTTTCTCTTTTCCTCTGAACAACAGAGGAAAAATGAGTTTTGAAACTTGGTTATTGAGCACTACAAGGAGTAAAATGCAGTGAGAATGGACTGCAGTGTTCTTTTTCATTTTTAGAAAATAATTCCAGACATCAGAGAGGGATTTTATATAATCTGGTAATGAAGAATAGTTCTTCTCTTGTTCTTTGGGCCCCAGGCATTCCACATTACTGAAGCTGGAACATGACATGTGCAACAAGAATGTATGAAATCTTTAAGATTTTTTTTCTAATACCTAGATAGCTGCTGAACTTATTTTCTTTTCAAAAAGAAATTATTATCGACATAGTTCTTATATAATTAGTTCAGAACTATAAAATAAAATCAAAAGTTGCTCATCTTCCTTCCCCATTCTCCCTGTGAGATGCCAAGTTTGTCTTATTTCTCTTGGAGATGGATATTTAGATAATGATAGGAAAGCTATTTAAAATGCAGACAAACTCCTCCCTTGCTTTTTTTTTTGTGTTGCACTCAATCCATTTTCTATTCTAATCCCTATGGATATGGATATCAATCCTTTCCCACACCCCCATTTCGCTTATGCTATTGACTTGCTCTGAGAAAAACATTTCCTCTTTTTATTCTTTCTTGGTAGGTTTGGTTTTGCAACTGGTTTGGTTTGGTTTTGGTTTTTTTTGTGTGTTTTCAGTTTGTTTTCTCCTAAAGACAGATGGTGGCAACACTGTTCCTTGTAAGGCAAGGAGAAAACAGCTGGTGAGGTGCAAGGAGAGGCCAGACCAGCACTCCATGGATGTTTCCAGGGCTTCAAAGTCTCCCTTGGCTTTCCAGAGGAGCTGCTACATAAACTAAGCACACAGTTATCTCCCCTCTAACTGTAACAGTAAAAAAAAATTAATTAAAAAAAGAAGAAATCACAAATATATTATATTTATGGCATAGTACAGATGCAGTAGCTTTCCTTCTTGGCTTCCGTATTTAAATCCGTACTTGACTTAGAAAAAATTTGTTGCAGTCTAATAACTATAAAATACTAAAAGGAAATAAAATCAATGTTGGCTCCAGCCTTGGAATGCAAACCACACACACACACTCTCTAAGATATGGTCAAATAGTGCTTACTCAGGAGATTCAGCTCCAGGAATCGAGCAGCACTGAGAACCACTATAAAATATGCAGGAAAGGAAAAAAGTCTCTTTAATAGATGCTCACAATTTGTTGTTTTTATAAAATCAAGGGGTTTTTTTAGTCCCTTTAGGTAAAAAGAATTCTCAGGATTCATACCTATCAGGATTGACACCAATCAAACAGGTGTAGGTTACTTGGTGGTTTTTTTTCCTTTCTTTGCAGTGTTATTAATCCCAAGTCTCCAGGCTGCAAAATGCACACATATGAATTGCAGTGTTTCAGGAATCAAATGAAAGGCTTTAGGGAAAAAAAAAAAAAAAAAAAACCAAAAAAACCACACAACAAAAAACAACACCACCACAACCAACAAGACATCTCCATGATGTATTTTAAGTCTGGCTTTATTTAGTAAAGAAATCTGTGCAGTGATTTTAGTGAATGATTGCTCCTTCCTGGCATGGGCAGCAGGCACTGAGCGAGCAGTGTGGCTCTCCTGGCAGCCTGCATCTGTAACCTGTCTCACTGCTGCACACCTGCCAAGGGCACAGCCCACAGGGAGCTTTCCCATTTTTACAAGAGGGTTTATCTTCACCAGCAACCAGACAGAGGCTGGTGAAGTGAGAGTGAGAGCTCAGACTGGGGAAAAGGGGAAAAAAAATGGGGGAAAAAAAAATAACCGATGTTGTGTAAAGTCTGATGTTCTGGAATAGATTTTTGTCTTTATTTAGAATGAAAGGATTTTTATTCAATTACACTTTTCAATTACACTTTCTTTATTTGAAAGAGCTTTACCATGTGGATGGTTTGGAGCCACTGAATCTCTGTGACTTGGGGTCTCCAGCTCTCTCACGGTCCGGTGGCAATCAGCTCCTGCAGGTTCTGGGGACCTGAGCCAGGTGCTCGGGTTGTTTGGGTGGCTCGGGTCCCTCAAAAACCCATCCCAGCAGCAGCTCAGCAGCTGGAGGAGTTGAGAGAAACTGTCAGGGTATTTCTGAGCAGAACATCCCTGCAGAGCTCTCCATTGCTTTTGATGATGTGGTACGTCTCATGAAGGGCTGTCTCCATCACAGGGCTTGGATCCAGCTCTGGGTATGGAAGGATACCTGTTCCAGGTTGCTAAATGTACATATATGGCCTGCTTGGTCACTTAAATAAGGTTTTGCTGTCTCTGGGCCTGTGTGAGGCTCTTGCTGACCTGTGCCCAGTTTGTCAGTGCTGCTTGGTGTGAGCAAACAGAAGCTCTTTCCCTCCTTTGTTGGACATTGGCTGTTTCCAGGCTTTCAGGAATGTCCCATGGCCTTCCTCAACTTCCAAAACTTCAGAGATCTTCTTGCCATGCAGCAGATGCAAGGCCAAGGCTGTGTTTTCTCTAGAGATGCTCAGTTCCTTCAGCATTCATTTATTTATGTAAGGGTGGGTGTTAAATACCAGAAATTCCATAATTTAGACTTATTTGTCTACGATGGGTATTACAGTGTAGCTGAGCCCAGGTCATAATTCTTAAGCAAAAGTATCTTTTCACAATGGAAATTAATTGTTATTTGTAATTGTGTGTGCCTGCTTGAAACACATCAGGAATTTTTATTTTAGTAATGAGACACCCCTGTCTCAGAATATGCACGCTGAGGTATAAAAGGCCTGAATTCCAGTCTCTAGACACAATTAGAAATGAAAATAATTGCTGTGATACACTGAAAAACCAGACAAGTAACCTCATGCAGAGCAGCATCCCCTACCCTTTTAATTGCTGCTTATCCTGTCTCAGTAAGTGAGGTAATTGATGTTTTACTCTCAGGATTGATCTCGGTGTTTCAGGTAGTTAGCAGGCTAGAATGGCTTCTGCATCATAGCACTAAAAATCGTTTTGTCTCATAAGCTAATCCCAGGCTCAAGAATATGGCACAACATGAAGGGTGTCTAGCTTAAAAATAATGAGTTTGTTTGGACCTTGGGTCCACTGGGCCAGGTTGTGATTAATCTGAAAAACCACACAGAGCTGCACAGTGCTGCTCCTGCTCTTTGCAGTTCTCCTGTTCACACTTCTGTCCAAGGGCCACCTGCATCAGAGCTTTGAGGAGCTCAAGTGATTTCTGCTGGTACTTGGGAATTCCTGCTTCAGTGAGAGTTGTTTGGGGTGACAGTGAGCTGGCTGAACAGGGGTTTCAGTCTGAGCAGCTTGACCCAGCACCTCTCAGGCAATGTGCACACTCCTGCAGGTGTGGGACTCACCTCAGGGCCTTGGCTTCACTTTGCTTCTTCATGTGTGGTAGCACAGCATTTCTGGGAGGAAAAGGGAGCACCGAAAGAAATAACATGCAGATGTGTAGGGGGACATAGTATGGGTAAATGAAGGTAATGTAGAATGTAATCTTATCCCCCAAAGAGTTGCAGCTGGATCCTGTTACTAAAAATTAGGAGCAGTCCAGATCTTAACAGGCAACAACACCTGTAGCAAATAAGAACAAGTGGCATAAAAGAGTGGATTGGTGAGAACTGGAGTCAGATGGCTGCTGCAAGGAGCAGGAACAGTCAGTGCTCAGAGGAGCTGCCTCTGGGAAACATCGAGGACGTATGAAACTGAGGACATGGAACCCTTAATGATAAAAGAATTCTTGATATATGAGACAATATATAATGATAATGGAACTGTTGTGATATATAAGACAACACAGATGAGAATACTTCTTGTAGTATTGCACGTTTATCTCATTGCAAAGTTTAGTGTAGGAAGTTCTAGAAATTCGGGTGTAAAAGCAGCACGGGACTGTTCCAAACAGTGGAGATGAAATGAATGAAAAGCAGAGTGTAAATTACACCTTGCTTGAGGCTACAGCTGTGGTGTATGGAACACACAGGCTGGGCACCAGACTGGGAGTGTTACCTGCATGCAAATGAAGGTGAAATGTTCCTTCTGGATGGTGTATGCAGTTATTATATTGATCATGAGCATTATGATGCTGGAATGAGTCATTAATGCCACGGTTTGGTTTATTCCCTCCTGTAATGGAAACACATATGCAGGTAGAAGAGATGCTTCTCCCTCCCCCTCTCCATCTCTATTGTATGTAGAGCTGTAGATAAATGTGACAAAACTTGTAGATGGTTTCTTTGTCCTTGATGACTTTCAATCTGGGCCAAGGTGTGGCAGAAATGTGAAGATAAGTATAGTCATGTGAAGAAAAGGGGCTATATTTATTGCAAAAGGAGGTGATATTTAGATCTTTCATGTTTATACAGTAAAAGATTTCTCTCTGACTTCTCAAGGGACCGGGTTTCAGGTCAGAGTTTACCTCACCTCATCACAGCTCATCACAAAGTTTTCTGGAGCTGATGGGAGCAGCACTTTGATGCATGAGGATGGCATGCAATGTTCCATTGCAATTCTTTCAAAAGCTATAGACACTCTACAGTTTTGAAGCTACAATTTCAAGCTTGTTATCCTGGAGGTCATTGAAGAACATGACATTTCGTTTGCAAAATGAGCCTGGCTGTGCATGCAGGTGCACACACATACACAAGTGTTTTAAATGTTTCCCTCTCCTTTGCTATTTTTAGGACAGTAAGGCTACTGCTGTGATCTCATTAAAAGGTGAAACAAAGTGTTTAACTTTGTCAGCTACACCTGATTTTTGCCTATGATTGCTCATTTTCTTAACAGAAAAGTAAATACTACTTTAAATGGTAGTTACATGTTCAAGGTAACCTTACCACTTCTGAGTGAGAAGTATACAGTGCCCTAATGGATGCTGTTATATGACAATCTCTAAATGTCTTTCATTATTAAGTGTCAAGGCTTCTTTTAGGAAAGCTTTAGAAATTCTTGGGAGAAATGTTTCATTGCAGCAAGCTGTAGCAGTGCCACTAAAAATATATTGCTAATTAAAGTTTATTGACAGTCTCTGTAATGCATTCCTGGAACAAGTCAAAGCACCGAGTAGTTATTGAATGCCAGGCACTGCATCTCCTATAGTTAGTTAAGCTGTTTAGGAGAGGAGATTAAGGTACTCTGCCCTTCCTTCCCTGTGCAGTTATTGGCTGTGGTTATTGTGCAGAATAAAACACTTTCAGCATGCCAATGCTGCAGACTCCAAGAAAATTTGGCTTTGTCACGAGCTGTTTCACTGCTCATGGGCAAATGGGGAGGTCAGGTAAACACTGCCAGGGTATGAAAGGTCCATCTCCCCAGGAAAGAAAAGAATTTGGGCCATTCAGAAAGCAATTCCTTCAAGGTGCAAGCTTCTAAGTTGAGCAAGAGCGTGCAGAGTTGTGGTGGTGTTTGAGGATGAGGGAAGAGATGAGAACCTTGACTCCATGTTGATGATATTATATTATAAGAAAATGCCATAGTAAAACTGTACTAAAGAAAAGAGAAAGGAGACATCAGAAGGCTAGAAAGGAATGAATAACATAAAACCTGTGACTGACCAGAGTCCCAGCACAGCTGGGACACGATTGGTCATCAAGTAAAAACAATTTACATGGGGCCAATCAAAGATGCACCTGTTGGTAAGCAACCTCCAGACCACATTCCAAGCAATCAGATAATCATTGTTTACATTTCATTTCTGAGGCCTCTCAGCTTCTCGGGAGAAAAATCCTGGCAAAGGTATTTTTCAGGAAATACGTCAGTGACGCAGAGTCCCTTGAGCTCAGTGTGTGGCTATCAGTGAAGGTGCAAATCCCAGCTGTGCAGCTCTGATGTGGGGCAGTGTGAGGGGCAGCTTTGTCCGTGTGTGCTCGACCCTGGGCAGCAGTGCTGCATAAGAGCAGTGGCTGCTCACACTGCATGGCCTGTGCTGATGCCTAGGAGTGACTGCCTAGAAGAGAGGCTAGACGAGATTAAAAGTGGTTATTTACTAAAAGCCTTCAATAGATAAACCTTAGGCAGTCAAAGCCTCCCAGAGGCTGCACCCAGGATGGATGATGGCCACGAGTTTTTCACACAATGATAAGTTTGGTCCATTGACACATCAGGGGTTAATCCTCCAATTACAGCTTCAGCTAATGAAGTCATTCACCCCCAGTTGACTCCCCCCAACTCATTTTTGTTTATACTTCAGGGCCTGAGCTGTGGTGTGTCCTTGGATCCAGCAAACCCAGAGGGATTGTTTTGTCTGACCCAAATGTCAAGACAGCTAACTACACTTTATATGGAGTTCAGTGTAATGCACTAATGCAGTATAGGATTTTAAAAATATAAAAGCTAAAATCTTAAGGCATCAGTGTTTTGCTTGTATTGCTTATTTAGAATCATAGAATACATTGGGCTGTAGGGGAAGTTTAAAGGTCATCTAGTCCAAAATGACATCTGTGATTTCTTACTGGTATCATGAACCTGGGAACCTCTTGCAAGTTGTTACATAATGATCCTTGGGTGCAAGCAACAGAAGCATTTGCACTGCCTTGCCACATCTCTGGAATGCTCTGAGACACAGAGAATCTATGAGCAATTTTGTAAATGCAAGGAACAGGATTTATTCTTTAGATGACTGCCAGAAGAGTTTTACTCTTCTTTAAATCACTAAGTCTGAGCTACTCATTGCAGTAGAGTTCCTCTTCAATTCTGTTGCTGTAAGCAAGGGCAAAGTGCTGCCTCTGGGAAGTGAGATTTACAGCACAAATCAGAACCAAAGCAGGGTTTTTTACATGGCCTACGAGTGAGCATCAACAGCTTTCCAAAGAGATTGGTTTGTGGCTCTGAGCGCCAAACATTCTGCCTGCTTGTACAACCCACAGTTCCGCTGAGGAACATTACCTGAGTTGTAAAAAACTATGTAAAAATCTCCTTATGGCAGGCTTGGTCCTAGAGCTCATTAAATTCCTGCCTCCTCTTTCTGCTGATTCAAGCTTCTTGCATGCTTGAAATGGCCAGAGGAGCTGTGGGATGGAAAGGGGGTGAGCCCTGATGCAGAGCCAGGTGCTGTGAGGGTAAGAAAAGCCCCAGTGCTGGGGCACAGACAGGTTTTACCCTCTGGGACAAATTGATTTGAAACCCAAGAAAGCACAGTCCTGATTTTGGGTGTATTTATTGAGCATCACGCACAGAGTGTGAAGTTCTCTCTCTAAACTTCACAAAAGCATAATTCCTACGCATCCTTGCTGTGCTCCAGGGAAAGAATCTCACCTGCAGAGCCCACAACTTGATAAATTAGTGCAGCAAAGGCAACCTCTGCTTCTCTCAAAAGATTCATAGCAAAAAAAAAAACCCTGATAAGTGTGGCAAAGAGCACAACACTTGTGTTTTGATTTCTGTGCAAGCACAGAACCTGGCACTGCATTTCCAGCACAAAACAGAAAGGTATCTATGTGTCATTAATGCCTTAAATTACCCCTATTGTCCTATTGAAAGTGTGTGTGGGTACTAATGACCAACTTGCATTCACATCCTTGAAATTCTCTCCCAAGAGCTAAAGATAAGCAGCACGTATGTGTTCCATAAGTAATGAAGTTATCCACCAAAATGTCAACTTTTAGGTAGAGTGATAGATGAGAACAGACTGTAATTTTAATGCACTTCATAGTCTTCACCTCTTATTTGCATTCAAATTTTTCTGACAAGAATATATACATCAAGTACATACCTGTAACTGTGTCCATAAAAATAACAAAACCCAAACAAAAAACAAAAGAAAAAAAATCAATAGCTTGATTAACCAACTAAATTACGCCATAATAGGATGCTATTAATTATCTATCAATTTAAAAACAATCCCAGAATATAAATAGTTGTTAATATTAAACATTCTAAAGTTTTCCTTTTTTTATCTGCAGATGAAAAAAGTAAGTTTTGCAGATCAATTTGCTGATGATTGATCTATGAGGTTAATACTGCAGAATGGCCATTTAGTAGGCTTTGGATCACTTCATATAAAAAATTGATCATTTAATATAATGATATATAATATAATATAATATATATATAATACATATAATATATATAATATAATATGTATTATAATATAATGATACTATAATATAGTATATAATTTATATAATATATGATAATATAATATAATGATAATATACTGATAATATTTTACATATATAAACACACCCATACACACACAGTCTATCACTTTATGACACTGAAGATTAATGTTTTAATTGGAAAAAGAGCAGCTCTAAGGAAGGGCACAAATGAAAGCCTGGATATCTGTCAGTTCATTGGCTTCTTGCTGACCTGGCAATATCTGCTTTCTCAGACCAGTTCCTTCTGTAATGACCTCTCCAGCCAATAATGTGGATCTGCCAGATAAAAGCTGTGTTTTGGGTTTTTCTGATTTGTCAAGCATGGGTGACTGTGAGAACTTGGCTTATTTTTATCAGCACACGGGCACAGTGAGGGGGTTTGCAGATATTTGCTGATAGCACCAGGCCGTGTCTGTAGGAGCAATTTGTAACAAAGCTGGCTTTGTAATTGTCTGGAAATCCATGCCTGTCTCCAGTGATATCCTCATTGTCAGGCTGCTGTTCTCTCCTTTGCCTTGAAGGGTTTTTCTGAGTTGTTACCTGCAGCTGGAATAGCTGCCACATTAATAGGCTGGTAGCAATTACCTAGAAAAAAATTCTATGTCAAGTGGAGTTTTTTTCACTTAAACCCTGTTTTAATTTAACCATACATTCTTGGCCTATAGTTTTTAGTTGTCATCTCTGTCTATGACGTTTACTTCAGAAAACCTATTAATGCAGCACATCAGATTTATTGCCTTGTTTGGGTGATACAGACCCTCAGAATTCAGCAGTACCTATACTCAGATACTAATCAGTATCTCCAATTTCTTCATTCTGTATTTACACTAGCTTCAGAGTTTATCACTTAATTGGTATTCATACCATTATCTGCAATATTTTTGCTGCAGAGTCTTTAAGGAAAGCAACTTAAAACCCTTTTCCCCAAAGGTGCAGGATTTTACAAGAGCAAATTCTTGTGAGAACAATATGCTTATGAAACTGGAATTGTTTGTGCTGCAGTGAGTGGGGTAATACCTGTAATATGCCAGGCTTGGTTTGGGCCTGTTTGCATTGCAAAATAACAGACTTTAATTCTATACTGCTTGCTGCTTTAACATCACAGTATTTTTAATTATGTTTTTCATAGTATCCATTTATTCTTTGTACTGCCTTGCCTCCTGATTATTCTGTGTAATATTTTCTGTGCTATGCAGGGAAATGAAATGCGCTGTGGCCGGTCCTTTATGTGTAAAAGGAGTTTATATCTGAATGCTAACCATAGATCAAGTTTCTCATGGGATTGCTCCATGCAGCACACATCCAGAATTTCATCTCGAGGCTTTCCCACACAAGTGTTTCTCTGGACTGGTAACTGTAAAAGATATTTTCTTCAAGATAATTTTCTGAATTTATATAAAAGTCCTGTGTAAGGTAATTTCCAGAGCATTAATGTCCAAGTGTTAGCCATCCACAGATCCAAATTAAACCCAGCACTGTCCTGGTCAGCACCAAACCTTCCACAAGGTCATGGCAAAGACCCACAGCTCCCAAACTGTGTTTGAAAGCAGGGAATGAGCTGTGTGACAGGATGTGAGCACGGGGAGAGCTGCAGTCCTGGCTGCTCTTGTGCCACCCTGCAGGGATTTTGCTCAGGGGATGTTGGAAAAGGAACTTCCAGGCTATTCTGCAGCACCTCAAGTTTCCTTGAATACTTTGAGGGAGCCAGAGGCAAGTTTGGTCACATCTCTGTCTCTGTGATCTGCAGCATGCTTTGGGCATACAGCTCAGGCTGTTAAAGTACAAAGAAACCAAAAATTAAAGAAAAAATAAAAAAAGAAGCAAAACCCAAATCCCCTGTTTTAGGTAACTGTGATATTCAAGCAATATAGAAAATCTTGATGAAGAAACACATCTTATCCTGCAGCTAAGAAAAGGTGAAAATCGGACTTTAGGGTTCTCAGCTGGTTAAAGGAGCGATTTTGCAAAAGAAGATAATTGCCTACAAACTGTTCCAATGTAAAAATCTTTAAAAGTTTTTCTCTTTTATTTTTGGAGATTTTCTACTTTTCCTTGTCTCAATAAAATGATCCTGTTTGGAATATGTTGCTGATTTGAGGGCAAAAAGAAAAGGAGAGAGAGAAAGCCTATAAAACTATAGATTATTTTTTATGGGTGATGAGATGGTCCCCATTTGCATTTACAGCTTTACAAGGATTGTAGCACTAGGCTCTTTTTCTTTTTTTTTTTTTGATGGAAATGCTTAATCTGAGCTCAATGGGCCGTAATAATTGCCTGTTTCTTCCAGTAGAAATAAACCCACTTGTATGTGACACTTGAAACCTTAACTCTGCTTAGTATTACCCACGGAATGGGAGACAGTTCTTCACCCAAATATATTTATGACAGCAGCACCAGTCGATATACAATACCCAGCCAAGGGCACTGGAGAATAAATCAGTCCCTCCAGCCTCTGCTGGAGCACAGTAACTGATGGTGGTAATAAAAACCCAGGAAATTAAAATTCTGTGCATGCAAACGCGCATACCTAGCCAAGAGAAACCCGAAGCTCTCTGTTCTGGTGAGGATTTGCATATGCATAGACACATGCATTCTGTACCCCTTTCAGGTTCCTGAGGTTCCTGTCTGGCACATCAACCCCCTTAAATCAGGCAGTTTTATCACATGGTCCCCACCAGGGGTAAGAGAGAGGCATGTTCTCATTGATGTTCTTTATACCTGCAATATATTCCTAATACTCGAACAGGTATCTGCTTTCTGTACCCCTTTGTGTTAGAAACACAATGGAACACAAAGTCTGTGGGTTGTCAGCACATGATCACCTCGTCAGGCTGTCCTCAGCATTTGGGGGTTTCAGGAGACCTGTCCATGAAAAATAAGGCACCTTGTAGTGGAAAAGGATAATCCCAGTTACTCCTGGAGGTCGAAATACTCATGTTATGTTTGAAAGCTTCTAGGTGTTGCTGTAAGTGACTACCAAAGGCTCTGAAATCCCCATTTCCAGTTGATTTCATCCTGTGTATTTATGCAATTACTGGTATTTTTAATGAGTCCTCTGTGTTTGAACACCTTGGGCTCTGCTTTGTGCCTTTGTGAGCTCTTGGGATGGATGTTGTTTCTTCACTTGTGTTTTGGGGTTTCACATGTAGTACTGAGAGGCAGTTTTAGATTAATACACAATATTATTTATACATTTATATACACGCCCGTGCTTTTCCCACATATTAAATAACTTGGAGTATTATTTCTCTTGAATACTGTGGGGCAATGAGATAATGAACACTAATAAGTAATAAAAAGATGCTGTTTCCAAATGCAATACAGCAGTGCATGGTGTGTGTCCTTGTGTAGCACAGCCTTTTTGTGTAACGTGGCAAGGAACATACCCAAGCATTTAATTTTTTGACTTTTCCAGTCAGATGAGTGTCTAATGAGAGAAAGCACTGGCAGATGGAGTTTGCAGACAGTTTGAAATGGTGTGGACTGTCTCTCAGTGCCTGGTGAAACACAACTGTGAGAGGACAATCTGTGGTTTGGTTTCAGCTGGTTAATCTGTATTTGAGTGAGGAGAGATGATTTCTCAATCAGAGGGTGAGCAGTCACCAACTGGGTGGTGGGTCCTGGTAAAGGCTCTGTGACTCTGCTCTTGCTCACCTCAATCTCAAGCTCCAGAGTTCCTCTGCAGGTACTGACTGTAATAATAAAAACAAATATATTGTTGAAATTCTAGTAATCATACCTGGCCTGTCCTTTTTGAGGCATAGAAAGAAAGGCAGCAATATCAGGGGGCCTTTCATTAACCAGGGTTTAGTTATGGTAAAATATCTAGAAGACAGAAGACGTTAGATGTTCACCTATTATTTTTTCAGCCAGTGGACTGTGCTCTGTTTCAAATAACCTCAATCCTGAAAACATTTTGAATTTGAAAATGTAAAACCAATACTTGGGAACGTTGAGCTGCTACAGAAATGTTCTTTAACATTTAAGCAGATACTTTATGTAAATAACCTTATTACCCTCCTGTTGTTCTCTTTCCCCAATCATCTAAACCTCTCTTTAAAATGGCACTTTACAAATTTGACAGCAAAAAACCCTTCCCTGGACTGTTGGTATTCCTGAACACCTGCAGTAATGCTGTTGTTCTCTCAATCTGTCCATTCATGGCTTCCATTTTCCTCATGGCCTGTGTGTCTGTATGAAGAGTGGATAAATGATAAATATATTTAACAGATATTCAGTCTCCCACCTGTTTCTGTTACTCAAAGAAACCAAAACAGATTTCCCCATTCTAGTCCTGAACTCACTGGGGATTGACACCAGCAGGTTACACAGTATTTCCAAAGGGTCTTTTTTGGTTTAAAATGATGGAGCCTGACAGCACAAGTGTCTTTAAAACTGCGATAAATTTTAGTCCTATAAAGGAGCCTGTAGTTTTTCAAAATTTTTCTTTGATAAAATCTTTTAAAGTGAATGAATCTTTTAGGCATTCTTCCACTGAACTCCTAATATGTGAGAGCTTGACACAATGGCACTCAATATACTGACCAGTCTTATACTAAAATAAAGAAATAGTTAATTGCATATGGTTGAATCCAAAGCCCTAACAAAGTAAATTTAGGATTGAGAAGCAATGTATTTAAAATTGCAGGATGTGCACAAGGTTTGCTTCTAGGCTCTCTTGATCATTAATTAAATATGTTATGGCTTTCAGTTTTTCTCATTTATCTGTACAGGTTTACATATTGTAAATGCATTATTTATGTTTTCCCTTAAGTGCTCAGTACTGCCAGGATGTTTCTCTTAAACTGGCACAGATAACAAAAAAGACAAAATGAGAGAGCAAATTTGGCACTGGTGAAAGGCTCAGGGAGCTGCTCATGTTCAAATGAGCCTTTCCCAGATGTATTTCAATAAACTTGATCTGACAAATAGAGAGCCAGACAGGCAGATGGCATCTGTGTTTAAACTATGAAAATTTTTTTGTTTGTTTCATAAAGGTAAATTTGGTTTGTTTGGTTTTTTTCCCCTTTAATCTCATCCTAACAATGCCTTATCACTAAGCCTTGATGCTTTTTTCTCTGGAAAGTTCCTAAGATGAAGGGTGATGAGGGAGCTGTCTGGGTGGATGTTCACTTTGAGGGAAGCCAGCTCTGAAATGGATTTTTGTGTTGTAGATGAAACACAGTTTGGAAACAACCATTGGCTCAACTTTGAACCAAAGGAATTGGTGTGTCCCATCCCCCGGTTGTTTTGTACCTTTCAGAGTAAAGTGAGCGTCATGCAGGTGGTTGAATCAAATAATAATTTAATATGGTGTTCTCACTCATCCATATGAAAGCTGTTGGTTTAAAGTGAATTGATGGTTTTCTTCTGTTGGTTGTGCTGCCAGATATGGAAGAGTAGTTGGATGTTAAGATGTGATCATCTTCTTATTCACTTATTCTTTGCCTCTCTTTTTTCTGATATCTGAGATGTTAGGTATTTCATGTTTCAAATTACAGTAGCAAATAGCTGTTAACTAAAAATAAACTATCTGCTTAAATAGTCAATAACTATATTTGTTCCTCTCTGAGTATTTGATACACTTTTTCTTGTTACCTTAGAAATTTCACCTTTCTTGCATTTCCTCCCTCCATCCCACCATCAGAGGTTAAAATCTCTTAACAGAGAAAACCTAAATAATGAAAAAAGACCCTGAACAAAACCACCCAAACGCATTTCTAACTTTGACCAGGTAATCACTGCAGGTCCCTTCCAACTGAAATATTCCTTTCTATTTATTTTTAATCAAAGTAAAGAGGTTCATGTGGAATTCAGATTTGAAATTAACTCTTGAAACTTATGCAAGCACCCTTACAATGTGGACTAATATAACCTTAAAGTGACTCATAAATGGTGTAAAGTCATGAACTTTGAAAAGTGGAATTGTTAGTCTGCAAGTGGCAGTCACTTCAGCTGTACTTAATTTGACTCCTTAGGGGAATTGTAATTAGACTTATGCTGAATTCCTGTACTTGTTACTCCCTGCTGGGAACTTCAAAGAGCATTTGTTTCTGTTAGGTTTGTGTTTTCATACAGAGACTCTTGTAAAATTCTGCTGTACAAGTAGAAGGTTAAGCCTGTAATGTACTTTTTAGGACTCCTCCTGTGCTGAAAAGCAGGCCGTTTTATTTTGTTTGTAGTAACCTAACTTTGACTGAGAAGCTGCCATTTTCATTATCACTAGAGAGTAAAAATATCTTATACAAATGGGTATTGGTTGGTGTTTTAACTATGTACAAAGTAGTGATAAGTGTATTCCAAACCTTTGACGATATCCTCAGAAACACTGCATCCAATTTCGTGTTTTATGGATTGTTTGCCATCTACACTAATGACAGAACTGACAGTGATGACACTTTCAAGGCTAATTAATGAAAATGTCAGTGATGACAATTTCAAGGCTAATGCTCCCTAATGAGTCTAAAACTATTCTAAAACTGATTTTTAGGGAAACCAAAGCCAAACCCAACCAGACACAAAACCCCTCTGTCCACATGGACAGATGAACACCCGAGTGCCTTCCTGGGCAAAGCTTTGAAAGTTTGGTTCCAGAGGTGCTGGTGCATGGCTGAGTTACACACCTGGGAGCTGGGAAATAGACTGGGAATGGTTATTTCAGGGTGTTTTTTTGTTCCAGAGCTCTCCCTGGAGGAGCCTTTTCCTTCTGGCAGAGTTGGGATGTCCCAAGCTGTGCTGCCCCTGCCCAGTGTTTGCTGTCACAGGGAGTGAGCTCCTGCCCAGCCAGCCCCTCTCACACCCTGAGCAGAGTTCCCTGTAAATCTGGCAGAGCACCAAGAGCAGCATGGAAAAAAAAAAAAAAAATATATATATATATATATATATATATATATATGCTATGGTATCAAATAATCTTCAGAGTGACTTTTACACTGGATTAGAGCTGGATGTTTTCATGGGAAAGTGTTTTATCACTTATTTGAAGCTGCTGTACCTTTATTCCTGAGCTGTGCTGTGAATTTATCACATATAGAAGCAGTGGAATATTCACAAATACAACAGACTTGTGATAGGACACAAACAGGAGGAAAGCTTCTTCCTGAGCTGGACTGCCAATCAGGCATTTAAAATCTAAACAAGATTCTTTTTTACTTCAGTTTTGTTGTGAGTTCTGGTGTTAATTTCATTTAAAATATAAGTTTTAAAAATATAATTTTTGTAATAATGGTTCTGTGTGGATGCACAGGACAATATTATCTTTAGATAAATGGCTGCATTTCCAATATTTATATGTGTGAGACAGATTAGCAGCTTTGTTGTGGCAAGAATGTTATGCTTTCAAAGTTATTTTGGCTTTTTTTTTTCTTCCCTTATAGAGTTCAAAACAACAGATGAGTTGTGAAAGAGAACAGCTAAGGGTAAGTGCAATGATTTGCAAAATGTTCCGTTTCTTTAAAACATAAGCAGAATTTAGTCTGTGCTATTGACAAATGAGTTACTTAATTTAAGAAGGACATATTTAGTTCATTTGTTGCTTGTTGGTAAATATTGTACATCTTTCAGTGTAAAGGAGCTAGATAGATAGATGCAGGGCAATTTTTTTTTGTGTAATGTGATGAGATTTGGCAGTAAAAATCCTCAGTAAAATCTTTGCCTTTTCGTGGGACCCCCGACACTGAGTGAGCTCCTCCTGTGCAGCTCCAGCAGTGCCCAAGGTCACTGAGCTGCCCACACCTGCTCCACTCAGACTGTTTGCAGCAAGAAGAGTTTATCCTGTGATTTTATACTGTGTAATTTCAGAGAGGAGCCAGTGGCAGGGCTGTGAGGAGCTGTTTTTTCAGTGTCTGTTGGTTTGGTACCATCTGGAAGGGGATGGAATTGCTGAGCCCAGGCTGCTGACCCCTCCATTTTCCCCTTTTCCTGTGTTAGAGTCACTGTGTCAAACAGCTTTTAGTCTCTGCTGCCTTTAAATGCTACAGATCCCTGAAGATGCTTTTCCATTGCAATATTTCTTGATTCATTCTAGTATTTGTTTGGGAAAGTAGAAGAGCCTTCATTAACTAAAAGAAAAAAAACAAAACCACAAAAACCCAACCAACCAAAAGCTTTTTGGTCATCTGAGTGTTGCTTAATAGACCTACATTTATTGATAGCACATGCTGAGTATTTACTTGAAATCCCACATGCAAGTAGAGAGGGAGAGGCAGGCCTGAAGGAAGGGTAAGTTCTATACAAACAAAATCTATACAACAAAAAAAATTGGAAGTAGAAAAAGCAGCTTTTTATTTGTTTGTTTGCTGTTTACTAAGCATCAGCAGTGCCTGCATGACTTGCAAGTATAAAGAATATACTTGTCTTAAAGTACATTGTGCAGTGTTCTTGCTCATCCAGCCATTCTTTAGATGAACTCCATCAACATATCTAGATGCTTCAGCTGGTCCTCAGCACACTTGGAATGGGATTTTTGGTAAACAAGTTATGCAAGAACAATGCATCACATATTGTCCTCAATTCTTTCCTGGCTGCCATGTGACTGCATTGCATTGTACTGGAGCTGGAGTGACAAAGCTTTGTTTTATCAGCACTCATGTCTCAACAGAGCAGCTGTCAGAGCTAAAATATTGCAATAGTACCTGAAGGACAAGCTTTCCAAGAGGTAGCAGTGCCTTGAGAACAAAGAAAGTGTTCATTTCTTTTTATTGTTTTCATTTTCTGCCTTGAATGAAGGAAAATATTGTTTTAAAATATAACTTGAGGAGGCAACGAGCTCTTTTTTGCAGTGGATAAGAGGTGGTGCAGTGAAACTTTCATGTGTCTTTCTGTTCCAGTATTACACATTTATGTCCAACAATGAGCTCAGTGCTTGGGATGCCTCTGTGGCATAGCAAAATGTGACACCTAAAGACAAAACCATGTCTGTAACCTACTAAATTTAGCTACATCTTCGTCCACAATTCCTCTGATGTTCCTGTTGCACTAAACACAGTTTCTGGTGTAAATTCTGCTCCTGTCTCAGAGATCACCAGTGGCTTTCACAGCTTATCTGTCACACTGAAATTTGAATATACTGTGTGTGGACATGTTGCACCTTGAGCTCTATGAGGATGTCACTTGACCATTCTGCCACTTTTAGGTTGGCTCCCTAACTGAGCAGTGCTGTTAAAGAAATGTTTCATGGCCTGAATCAGGTTTTGCAGGCCTGCAGTATTTTCTTTTGGGGTTTGTGACCTGCCATGAGTACATGGATGTGAGGCAGTCCCTTCACAAAAAGTGGTGCTTCATCCCAGCTGAAAGAATTGAAATAGAACAAGGAAACAGGATTAAAACAACCAAATTCCTACATCCTGCTGTTTGTTAAACCAAGTCAACCAGATTATTGTTAGGTCATCTAATAATACAATAAAAAAACATAGAATATCTCCCACTTCCTTGCTCAGTCTAAGATGAAAGTGTCTGCCACTTTTCTTTTATGGTTCTCTAGTAATTCCTTAGTCTAAAGCCATAACAAAAGTTTCAAAAGCTAGGCTTATAAAAAGCAAAATAGTGTAAATAAATATTTATTTGTTTATTTATAATTAGTCATTATGATGCCTTGAGAGGCTACCTAGAAGAGAGGCTAGACAGAGTTAAAGGAATAAAGTAGGGATTTATTAAAGGCCTTCACAGGACACACCTTGGGCAGTACAAGGACCTGGCCAAGGCTCTGCCCAAGATGGACTCTGAGTTTTCCCACTTTTATAAGCTTTGGTCCCTTTCCATATTGGGATTCATTGTCCAGGTTATGCAGTCCCACCCTCCCAGATTGCTCTCCTCAAGTGGTGTCCTTGGTTCTGGGCCTGGAAAAGGATTGTTTTGCGTGACTGATCTGCAAGGAGAATTTGCTGACACTTGAAATGAAGTTCAGAGTCACACACACTAAGGCAGTACAAAATCTGGAAAATATGAAAGCTGAAACTTAAGGCATCAATTGTACGGCTATAGAAAGAAATATCCAAGTCTGACTAAAATAATTTCCTTAGATGTTTTTCGCCTCTTACTTTTTTCAGTAAATTCTAAATGCAAAGCAGCATGTCACTATTCTGGAATAAGGCATTTAGAGTCATGAAACTCATTAATATTAGAGCCTCTGGCCATTATACATTATATTTATAATGAATGATAATCCTAATAATTAAAGAAGGCTGTGCGTTTTAACCCTTTTCTACTCAATATTTGAACTTCTCAACAACCACAAGTGTCTAACTTATTTGCCCTGCCAACCTGGTACAGTCCCCAGGTAAACATGAATGTCTTTACCTGAATGATTTAAATGAGAAAGTATGCAAAAACTATGAGAATTTTATCTCTATCAAGGCTGGTTGTGGTCTTTATATTCTATTTGGAAGAATAACATAATCTAACTTTGGTGCATTTCCATTTGATTTTAAAAAATAAAGCATCAATGCAATTTTTCAAGTTTTACTTTCTCTTGGCAGTGATTTTTCATTACAATAATAATTATTTTCATGTTTCTTAATGTCCTTTTGCTTTCTAATCTGGTGTCACTAAATCAAGTTACAATAAAAAAGAAAGAAAGTGTATTTTTAAAGGCAAATTGACTCATCAGTATTGCTCTCCCCACCTCCCTGCACACACTGCACTTCATAAGTGCTTCCTTTAAAGAAAATAATGATGCTCTTTACTCCCCTCCATTGTGTTTTGTGTTATCTAGTCCTGTTTATAAATCTCTTTTTGGACAGTCACAGCCTCTCCTCCTCTCACTGTCCTGTTGCCCCTTGCTGCTCACGAGTGCCTGTGTGTGGTTGGCATCCTGATGCATTAGAAATTACCTGTAAAGGCACAGAGCTCACAGCTTGCTCAGAATCATTTAAAAGTGCTTTTCTGCTTGTATTTCAGTCTGAAAAACAGACTTTGAAGCACACGTGGTCCAGGTTATTTAAGGCTGTGAAGAAAATTGGGATATGAGCCCTCAGCAGAGATTATTTGGAGAACATAAAGCTATAAATAAGGGCAGTGCCAGCTCAGAAGTCTGTGTGCTGTTCCCACTGAACCTTCCTTGCTGCTCTGACTTGAACCTGGGGTGGGACTTTCTTATCATGGCTAAGGACAGGCGAACTTAAAGCTTACAGAACTTTACCCAACCTTCAACTCATCATTTATTATTTTGTGTGATTAATTCAGTCTAACTGTTTAAAATGAGCTCCATGGGTTGTGCTGTAGAAGAGAAGGCTTTTGGTCCAGATGAGCTCTCCGAGGTGGGCAGAGAGCAATTTTAAACTCTAATGTTGGAAGGCTTTATAAATGTTCCTGTGAATACCAATGAGGTCTGATGGTAAATGGTGTGATTAGCTCCCTTGATGTGAAATTCCAAGTGACCCAGTTGTTGCTCTAATTAACAGCTTCTTTCACATGTGTTTATTATCAAGATGCATTAAATGCAGCCAGAGTTCCTCCTCTGGTCTGAAATACAGGCAGGGCAGGCTCTTACTATCACCTTGTATTTAATATCAACTTTTATGTTTTTATACTGTTCTAATTTTCAAGGAGACAGAGAGAAGTTTTGCATTCATTATTGTTCTGTTTGTCTTGTCTCTTATATGGTAAATGAAATAAAGTGCAACGTGCAACAAAAATGTATCAAAGTTACACCAGATAGAGAGAAAACAGAAGCAAATGCATTGATGCCCAGCATAATTTTTAAGCAGTAAATTTTTAAGCTAAATACTGATCCTGCAGTACTTAGCTTTATTTCTGTCTTTATCCAGTGCATTAATTTATCAGGTTTGTAATGGACTCAGTTTTATTGATGAGGGCTCTTAGAAACTCTTTGAAATAAAGTTTTTGAAGCTCATTGTTGTGGCATTAGCTTTCTCCAGTGATTAGGAATAGTCCATTGACATTTTTGTGTCCAGTGTTCCTCTGATGCACTAAGGAGTTACACTGTGATTCAGTGATAGACACTAATTTTTTAATCAGTTGGAGCTGAGAAAAACCAAACAAATAACTGGAGAGAAGAGAATCAGAGTGCAAGTGGTTTGTTAAGTAGATGTCATCTCAAGAGTTTTCTGAAATTATTCAGGGTGATAGCAGGGCAGTGCATACCTGGTGGTTGGCCAAGAACCTCTGCTCTCCATCCACCTTTTCCCACACTGGACAGGAGGCAAGGAAATGGGTATGAGCGTGTTGTGTGAGTTAGTGATGTCTTGTTACCAGAGAGCAACGTGTAATTCATAGCATTTCTGCAAAACAGGACATCTGGTTCTGACCAGTAATAAAAATGTCACTTTTTGCCTTTCCTCTGAAAACCTCTTGGTCTGCATTTGTAGACCGTGTGTGTTATGCCTGGAAGAGTAATCTGGAACTACCAAATATTACATGTCCCTCAAGGAAAAGGCGTTCAAAGGGGAGATAACCACAAAAGGTGGCTCAGCCCAGTGTGTTTGTGCTCATCCTTTCCTTAGGAACTCACATGTGCTGCATCTGATGTGCCAGACAAGTGGCTTAGAGTGATCCTGCTGTAGTTCCTGTAGATACTCATGCAGTTATTCTTATGTTCATCCTCCCTGTAGGTGTAGGTGGAGATACAGGTAGGTGAGATCAATAAGGAGATGTATTTTTGGTTCCTGGTTTGTATCACACATTGACATGCAATGAATTTGGAGTATTCTCACTCGGTGTCTTACCAACTCTATTCCCAGACATTCCATAAAGAGTAATACACATCACAGCTCAGGAAAAAAAAAAAATCTTGGAAATGAGATCTAAAAAAGACTGGGGAGAAAGGTTAATTGTAGGGATGTGATTTCATTTAAATTTTAACTTAGCTTGAAATAAACGTGTGCCAAAAAAAGGCAACTAGAAAAATGTAAATTTCAATTGCAGTCTTGCTTGGCAGTTCTGCTAAATTTTAGGAGCCTTCCCAACTATAGTAACTCATAATGTTACTCTATAAAACTCCAATTTGCTGCTTAATATCATTGCAACTTAAGACAATAGCAAGGTAATGAAAACTGTTGAGGTTCATGTTTCAAGTGCCATGGCCTCTCACCACAAGGACTGTGTTCTCTTCAAATGCTGATTGCTAATGGGGCCCTTGGATCAAGAGAATAAAGTGTTGGCTGCACTTTGTTCAATAGTGGTGCCACTCACTTCAGGCTTCTTTGAATTCTTTCAGGAATAGTTGAGAGGCCTTTAGGTAATGTCCTGGCTCTGCTCTTGATGGAATGCTATTCTGAAAACTTTCCATTCCTGTCCTGGTGGTGTTTTGGCGACTCTCTCTGAAAACAGCAGGCAGAGGCTTTTCTGCTGTTCAAGCACCACTTTCTTTTGAATTCAACTTTGATTTTTGCCCAGTCAAGGATTTTCTCTGTGTGGTGCTTCATAATTGCTGGAACTGAAGGACTACAGGAATTTTTGGTGAGGCAGAAGCAAAGCTTGCACTAAGTACCTGTCTGGTTTGGGTGACTTTGTATGGAATTCAGCAGCTCCTCAGCGTGTGTTTAAACTCATATCTGTACACAGAAATCAGGGACAGGGAATAGTTCACTAGGGGTAATGAAGGTTCAGGAAGTGGTAAATTTATGAAAGGACAGAAGGCAATATATTTGGACAGTTTAAGGGCTGCTGTCACTGTGTAGTGGTGTTCACAGGGGTCTTTGGGTGAGGGAAGAGATGAGGATCTGACTCCATGTTTTAGGAGGCTGATTTATTATGTTGTGGTATATATTACATTAAAACTCTACTAAAAGAATAGAAGGAAAAGTTTCATCTCAGAAGGCTAGCTAAGCTAAGAATAGAATAGAAAATAATGATAACAAAGGCAGCTGCCTCAGAGACTCTGTCTGAGTTAGCTCTGCTGTAATTGGCCATTAATTACAAACAAGCACTTGTGACTAATCTCAGATGCACCTGTTGCATTCCACAGCAGCAGATAACCATTGTTTACATTTCGTTCTTGAGGCCTCTCGGCTTCTCAGGAAGAAAAAGTCTCAAGAAAAGGATTTTCATAAAAAGATGTCTGCGACAACACAGTACCCAAGATAAATTCAATATCCCAGTGCTCTCTTCCTCCCGCTGCACAAACATGAGCAGTGCCCAGTCCTGGATCCAGTCTGGATTTGGGATCAGCTCCTGCACTCAGCAATGCCCAGTTCTGGACCCAGTCTGGATTTGGGAACAGCTCCTGCACTCAGAACAGCAACTTTTGGTTCAGCCTTTGTGCATACGGTGCCGGCACTCAGCTCCTGCTGCAGAGCACTCGCTGTGAGCAGGGATGCTGGCCTAGAAAAGAAGAAAGGTTTTCTTGCTTAGTTTGTGTTTGTTGAGAGGGAGCTCTTTTTTCACACAGCTTTTGTAGTTTCTCTTTGATCATCCGGAAACCAGACCTTTGAGTGCACAGCTTTAACAGTGTTTATACTATCCTGACTTATTATTTCAACCTCTGCTGTTGCTGAGGCAATCTGACTGGCAAAGATCATGGTCCCTTTAGTGTCATCCCTAATTCGAGCGGGAAATGCTATCTAGTTCACAGTGCAGTTTGGAGGGTTTGTAGGTTTGGTTTTTTCTCTTTTTTTGGGGTTTTGTTTGGGGTTTGGTTTTTGTTTGTTTGTTTGTTTTTTTCCTTGGTTGATTTGGTTATTTTGCAAGTTTTGGGTTGGTATTGTTTGTTTTTTTTCCCCTGGGTGTTTCCATGAGGCCTTTCTGGCTTGAGTGGGGATTGTGTGGTTTTGCATGGGTAGTGCTGTTGGCCTGAACTGTTTACTTTTCTTTTGCACTTGGGTGAAAAGAGTGAAAACCCAAGAAAAGTTTTCCAGCTGCAGGTAGCTGGGTTGTATTTTTAACACCCTTTTTGGTCTTTCCTGCATGGTGGATTTCTATTCTCATTTACTCATTTATAAAAGAACAGATTCAGCAACAAGAGTTTTAAAGGGAACAGGAAGGGCATTGAAAATATGGAAAGAATTGAAAAAAAACCCCCAAAAAATTACATGAACAACCCAAACTATGTGGTATTACAGGTTCAAATATTCACTAAGCCACAGTGACTTCTTGAACCAGTATTCTTTCAAGTAGAGAAAATGAAGGAATATTGATTTTAATATGGCTACCACATCCTTGTTTTGATGTTGATGGTCTTTTTCTGTTCTGTGAAATCTTTCTAAACTTTACTTGTCAGGTGTAGTACTCTACAAAAACATTCCAGTATGCTTTTCTGAGGAGCTCCCAATTTATTTTCAAAGCACCAAAATTATATGGAAAAATAAATTCACCTTAAAAAAAAAAAAAAAAAAAAAAAAAAAAAAACAACAGAAATGCATGAATCACTATTAATATGCAAATTATACATACTAGTATGTATTTGTATTATACATATATATAAATACAGTTCAGGATCCATTCCTTCTGACTTGTGGTTGACATGCACTGTTGGATAAAGAGTGAAATCTTGGTTTTGAACAGGTCAGGATTTTAGAAGTCTGTATTTGTTCTTAGTCTTGACATTTTTAATAGAGAGAATAAGTGAACTGCAAGTGTGCTCTGTTCTATTCTGCAGCAAAATCCCACATTGTCCTGAAAACCAAGTCTTTGTGTTCAACAGGAATGGCTTTCTTGGTACAAAATCCCAAAACCAAAACTCCATGTAGTCCCCAAGAAGCAGGATAGAGAAATAAAAACACACAAACACAATATACATTTTATCAAGCTGACAATTGTTTTGTGCCATCTTGAAGTTCTGGGCTCAAGAAGGTGCTATACTTGGTGTTAGAAGAGAAGTGAAGTACAGAATTCTAAAAGCACTTTAGTCAACTAATTTTTATTCTTTTCACAAAGGCTTGCAGCAAAAATTGGTTTAGGAAAAAAGTGTAATTTCCAGATTTTCACACTTTTCCCTGTGTGGGTCTGGAGAGGTGGAGCCAGGTTCGAGGTCCTGCCCCTTGCCTGAGGCAATCACCAACATCAGCAGCTACTGATGGGCGAATTGATGGGAAATGGCAGAAATCCCAAGCTGGTATTTCCATATTTGTGCCATGGTATCTGGTGGATCCATTTTATGAGCCAGGAAGTTGAGAAAGGCAAAACTGCTCTGCTGATTTTTAGCATCTTTGTTGTTTCTCACCCCTGGGAGAAGCTGACCTTGTTTCAGGGATGTTTTTCCTCCACATCTGTGTGCTGTTGGGTGTTTTGAAGCTTTGATCACCTCTGTTTTCTTTACAGACATTGTGGCTTAGGGAGAGGGAGATATAAAACCAAAGTGCATCAGATCACAGGCATTTTCTATGCTCCACTAATACCAGAAATTTGAGCCCTTCCTGGGAAGGAGTGGCTACAGATGCATCCCAAGCATGCAATCAAATGCCACACAGGCTGTTATTCATAGGTAATGGGCAAAAATACAGATGCACTCAGAGCTCACCTGCTCCATTTCCACATTTCTCTTTCATGCAGTAGTTCTCTGCCTTTGGATTGTTAAGATCTCTCTGAGTACAACACTGAAAGTGCAAGAAGTGGTGTTCATCTCAAGGTCACTTTGGTACTTGAGAGCAGCTGCCCTCCAAAGAGCACATAATGAATAGTTTTATTACCTTGTGGTTGGTTTTCCCTACGTGCTGGAGATTGCTTCATATGCTACCAGCTCATTTCTCCTTTTTTCTTTTTTTTTTTTTCCCCTTCCTCTGAGCTACTGCTTTCTACAACTGTTTTCATCATTGTTAAAAATCATTTATATAGCACCATAAATTACAGGCACTTTACAAGCAAGGAGTAAGATACTGCCTTTGCCCCAAATACTTTATGGTTCAGATACATCTTTGATATCTGGTGTACCTTTTTTTTACTTAACACACAGCCTGGGAATTTTAAGGTAGATTGCATTAATCTCCTGTTTTATTCCCACAATTTTTCATCATCAAACGATGGTGAGGTCCTTTCTGTGATGCAGATAACCAATCATCAGTTTGCTACTTGCCATGAAGGTATTGTAAACATTCTCCTCACTGAGAATTCCAGGCACATAGATTTGTGCTCATGCATTTGCATCTAAAACCTGTAGGCACTGGAAAAAACAAATCTAGCATTTTGATAATTTAACTCCCCCCTTGTTCTTTTTTTCTTGACACTCTAACTGGCATTTCCCATTTTTTTTTTTTGAATGAAATCTCCCAGGAATTTTCATGTGATATTGCCACAGTGCCCAAGGAAAAACCTGGCAGCATGATCTTTGAAAAGGTATTTTATTTTTTGGAGTTTTGGCTCAATTATTAGACTCTTGACTCCAGGATGTTTTCTCATACCTCATTTACACTTCTGCTTCCACTAATACAGATATTTAAAATTCAATCGTAGCTATCATTTAATTTGAAATTAGGATTTTTTTTTTAAGTTTACCTAGATGATAATAGTCCAAAATACATTAAAGGTCTGTTACTGTAATTTTTACTATTCTCTTCCGCCTTTAAACACAGATTTTTTTTAAAAAAAACCCAAACAAGCAGCTGTAAATCTAGGGAAAAAAAAAAAACCCTGTAAATTCACTTACTAATCTAATTTTTTCTGAGCTCTTGAAAAGTGCATGTCTTGGGTGCTGGGCACCTTTCCAGTGGTGCTCAGCTGAAAATGTGGAATCCAGTGTGGGATTGTGAGGGTTTCTTTCAGTTATGATGATCTTGTAACCAGAGTATCTATTTTACACTGAGAGATAGTAAAAAAAAATTGAATAATTATCAGCGCTAAAAATATAGAAAAACTTTTCTCAACTCGTTTGTATACAAATTTTGGGGTTTTTTTTCACAGGTTGACATCAGAACAGAGCAATCATGGTGTGCTAGCATGGCCATGCAGTTCCTTCTGGTTTGAAAACCAGATCTAATGACTGAAAAATATTAGTCTCCCATATTCTATTCAGTATGTTAAAATTATAATTCTGAGCCAAAAATTTTAAAGAGGTTTTTTTCACTAATTTCTTTGAAAATGTATTAGAGACTCCAAAATAATGCATAATGGTATTAGGTTTGCATTTACATCTCAGGCTTTTACAATTTTTAGAGAACTGTGTGGCTTATATGATACCAAATATATAATAATGTGAATAACATTGTTTTTTTATTTAAAAACGGTTGAAAGGAGAAGAAAAAATCATTTTTCAAATTGATTAATGAAAATATATTTCCATGTCTTATTCAGAATCATCCAAGCTTTATTTTGAAAGTGCTGGCAAACACTGAAGTTATTAAAAAGACAAAAAAGGTCAGTGAGCGTGCATCTGTAATCATACTACCATCAGTGTGGCAATCTAAGCTAGAGGAAATTCAGTTGAAACAAAGATTTTTGATGTTATTCCAGTTAATAACAAAAGCAGGTTGATGTTCCTGTGTGTTTTTCTGAACTAAACCCCACCCAAATGCTTGCACTGTTTATTTTGCTGTGCTGCTGGCACTAATGATGCACTTGAAATGCATTATGTGGGTCCTCAGGCTCTTACCTGCTTAGGTTCCTGCTGGGAGTGCCTTCCCTTGGCCAGGTGGAGGAAAGAATGTAAAATTATTGGAATTGGGTTGGAATTTGGAGCATAGAAATAGTCTTAACAGGTGTGTATCAGGCAGAGAGAACTTTAGTGTATGTTTAATTAGGTTCTGGTGCTCCCTGACCTCAGTGTTTGCATTTCCACATAAGGGTTTAATTCAGTTTTAATTCAGTGAGTGAAGGTGGAGACTCACTCAGAGCAGAGCATCCTCGTTCAGGGCTCAGGGGAGAACACCAAATATCACCTGTGAGAGGCCAGATGGGCTTTGTGCAACCTGATCCTGCAGCCCAGAGCTGCCTGCCTGTAAAGGACTGCATTAACAAGCCGTGCTCATGGGGAATTCCCTCCTTTGAAGTGCAGGTCAGGATGCAAAACAAGCCCTGCTTGTTAGCCCTGTGCTCTGAGTGTAAGGTGTCCTTAGGAGACAGCAACTAAACGGGAGCAGGGCACCCCATTCTGAATGGGATTTGTCATATTGGCACATGACATTTCATGTTAAAAAGAGAAGAGAAAAAAAAAAATCAAAGTATCTTTTGAAATGCTTCAATATTGTTTACTGGCAAGGCTCAGTTTGCCAAGGTGCTGTGGTTTAGCAAGGTCTCACTCAGTGAAAAGCAGTAAGTGCCGTGATGCCTTTGATCAGCATTTTGCAGTTTCCTCTGGGGGGGAGCCCAGCTGAGCCTGAGGCAGTCCCAGAGAGAAGGGATATCCAGGCTGTCACATCTCTGTGCTCCTCAGGGGTGTGCTTTCCTGAGAGCAGGAGCAGCAGGGTTTGCTCTGCCCCTTGCTGCTGCTCCTTTAGGCTCAGTCCAAGTGCCACCAACCTTCTGTCATGGGAGGTGCTTCAGAGCTGGGCACTGACCCTGGGCTGCAGCAGGATGGTGTGCTGGGGATTTGTCTCTGATGCAAGGGAGGAACATCCACCCCTTGTGATGCTGCTGGAGAATTTCCCTCCTGAGATGGGAAAATAAAATATCTCAGCTTTCACATGTGACGCTGCTCACGGGGGTCTCTGGATGAGGGAAGAGACAAGGATCTGACTCCATGTTTCAGAAGGCTTGATTTATTATTTTACGATATATATTACATTAAAACTATGCTAAAAGCATAGAAGAAAAGGTTCTCCTCAGAAGGCTAGCTAAGAATAGAATAGAAAAGAAAGATTGATAACAAAAGGCAGCTTTCTTGGGCTCTGTCCGAGCCCGCTGGTCTTTGATTGGCCATTAATTACAAACATCCAAGATGGGCCAATCAAAAATCCACCTGTTGCATTCCACAGCAGCAGATAATCAATGTTTACATTTTGTTCCTGAGGCCTCTCAGTTTCTCAGGAGGAAAAATCCTAAAGAAAGGATTTTCATGAAAAGATGTCTGTGACATCACACATGCACAGAGTCTTATCAGCCTGTACTAGCAGAGGAATCTACATTTTTGTTTGAGACAGAGGTTATATTTCCAGAATGTCACTCTTTTCAGACCAGGGTGTAATTTTTTTGGTTTTTCTCAGTGTCAGTACCTGTGCATTTGCTGTTGGAAATAGTTAACTTTACATTTTGTTGCTGGGAAAGGAGTATCCAACTGATGTGAACCCCCTAGGAAAACAGAAAATACATAGATTCAGAGCATCTCAGAACACCAATTAAATATTTAGTGTACAGGCTGGATCCCTCCTAATGGAGAGTGTCTGAGGTAAACACAGCATCTCTAATGTACAATCAATTTAATAACAGAAGGGAACTGGCAGCTCATGGAAGGGGAGGGGATGTGTTTTGATTTCAGGCAGAAGAACTGTGTGAGAAGTGAACTTTTTAACTGTGAGAATGAATATCCAGGCAATCCAGCTTTGGTTTGCTGAAGGAATTTCTGATAGAACTGGAGAGCAGTGGGGGAATGGGAAGTACTCACAGATTTGATGATTGCCTGGTGGTGGCTGTGCAAGTGGGTCTAGAAGCAGAACACTGACATGATTTGTACTGCTTGAAATATGAAGGGAAAATTATTCTGAATCTGACGTTTTGCAAGAAGCTGGATGCACCCGAATGTTTTTAAGACCGGGAAAAAATATTCCTACAATGTAGGGACATTAGAGATGGTACAGTGACCTGGTTATCAGGTGCTGTCACAATCTTCTGTCCCAGGGTGTTCCTTGGAGCAGTGCTGTGTGCATTTACCAGCTGCTCAACTACAAGAACTCCTTCAGAGTTGAGCTGCATTTAGCTTTCCTCTAGAAACACCTGTTCTTCAAAACCAACCATGTCCCGTTTAAGAAATCCTAGAAAGGAGTCTTGGTGCTCTGAAGTTTCCAGAGTGAACAAGAACAGACCATGGGACAGCTGCATTCACAGCCATTCTCAGATGCTCCAAGATGCCAGGATGACATTCCCTCTGCCAGACTGCCAGGAAGCACTCCTCATCTTGTTTTTGTCTTCTGGCATGCCCTGGTTGCCTCTCAGGGTTTGGACTGATGGAAAGAAATTTCCCAGTATTTTTGAAGTGATGTCAAAATAACTTGAGGTCACTTCTGAAAATCAGAACCATTTGGCCATGCATGTGCATACAGCACGCTGCATTTTTAAGGAAAGCACTGATGCAGCCTTAATTATTGTCTCACTACTTATTTGTCTTTAATACACAAATATCAGATTTCAGAAAATGTCAAGTGTTTCTGGAAAAACATAGTCTGAGACCTATTAAAGGCACATGTTCTGTGAGTCTCATGGTAGGAGCCAAAAAAAAAAAGAAAAAAAGGTAATGGAGAAAATCTGCAGACATTAAGATGATGGAGAGGGTCCTACAAGTCACAAAATGAAAGGCAGGCATAGATGCCCAGAGTGTTTTTGTGGTCTGGAAGGCAGCCAAAGAGGCATTGATTTATTAAAGAGCAGCCTCACGGCTTCCTTTTCTCTATGTGATGGTGCCATTAGAGCTCCTCAAGCAGGCTCTGATTTCCTTGAGAATGAGGATGCTGAAGACAGTTGTTGTTTCCAGGCTGATGCCACTGCCAGACCATCACTTTGTGTACCTGGCTGGGGAATTCAGTGTGCCAAGTGTGAGTTCCTGATTGTTAAACACAGCCACTGCTTGTGCAAGAAGTACCCCAGCAGCTGTGTGGGTTGTGCACTCTGCAGTTGTGGTGTGGTATAAAAAGAAGACTTTAATGAGACAGCAATAGTGAGCCACCAGTTGTCTCAGAAATGCCCAACTCAGCTGTTTTGTTAATGGAGTTAACTCAGGGCTGTCCCTGTGCACTGCTCACACCCTGGCAGTGATTACCACCTGTAGCATCAGCTTTTTGTCTGCTTTTGTAGATATCTCAATCCTCTTATGTAACTCCTTTTCTCTCTGAATAGCCAGGATTAATTTTGTAGTTTTCCATTCCTTGCCCCTGCAGTGCCTCCCTAAAACCCTGTCCCTGTGTCTCCTCCTTTGTCACTTGCCCATGGGCAATACCTCCACCAGGCTGCAGAGCCTTTTCTGACACTATGAGCAAATCTGGAGGTGCTGCCCACTATCAGAAAAGCCTCTGCCCAGCCTCATGGGTTCTGCTGCTGTTCCCAGGAGCTCAGGTGGCACAGGAGCAGATTTTTCACCTTATTTTAAGGCAGGGCTGCTGTACAGTGGGGCTGCCATCAGCTCTGAGAATAGGAGAAGTGTGCTCAGCACACACTGTGGATGTGCCTGTCCCTCACCAAATCAAAACACTGATAGAACCTTATAACCGTTCTCACCTTGTTGGAAAACAAGTGAGAGGAGAAGACAAAGCATGAATTAGTTTTGTCAGATCTATAGTCAGAAATAGCAGCTGATAGGTTTGCTGTGATAAGCCCTGTGTGATGGCTCTGCTGAAAGGTAGGCTGCTCCATGATTTACTGAACTATTAGAAGTGGTAAAACTGATCCATTTGTTATCATCCAGTGCATAAAGACTTCAGGATTTAAGGAGCCTGCACTAAATAACAAAGCAATTTATATACTCATAAACTGAAAATTACAGGGAAGAAGTCCTTAAGTCATTGGTAATAGGAGCCTTTTATCATATTAGTGATGATTACTAAATGTTAACCCCTACTCCCGTTTTTAAAACCAAATCTTACCTTAGAATAGTTGCAATTACTTAAAGAACTCCTGGAGACAACTTTGTATTGATTCATTATGCAAGCGTGGCAAGTTTTATTTATTTATCTGAGCGCCATCCCTCCCCCAGCCCATCAGGTGAGGTGAGCTGATTGATGGTTCTGCCAGCAGCAGCATGGGGCTGATGTCACCTGAGCAATGGGATGAGCTGCCTCCACTGCTGGGGAGCACATCTTTACCCAAAGCAAATTTGAGTGTAATATCTTCAAAAGAGATTTTTTTTTTTTTTCTGTGCTTCAATAACCAGATAATAGTTAGCAATAGTTGGTTTCAGATTAGTCTGTTCTAAGGAGAATATAATTATGTGTCCTACTGTGAAGATGGAAATACCCTCTGCCAGGTTTTAGAAATGCATTATAAGATTGTGAGTTGTCTTTGTGTTCTCTTGAAGCAAAGATTTTATGGGCACTGGAAAGGAGATGTTGACTAAAGCTAAGCAAACATTTGCCTGGAGGTAATTTTACTGATGACATGAGTTTCTTTTTTCTGCTCCAGAGTGTCCTGAGATACTTAATTCATTCAATTTCATTCAACCAATCTAAGTTCTCAAGGAACAGATGAATTGAGACCCACTTGTTACCAGAACTCAATATTTGATATCCAGCTTGCTTTGTTTAAATGTGAATGATTACATGCTGAAACAGATTTGTTTCTTTTTGTGAGCTGTATAAGCAGAGTATCTAAAATCAAGATTTACACACACACCTGGGTGTTGTACAGAAGAAATTTGGAGAGTCATACTAACATTTCAGGGAATTTAGTTAAAACTCTTTTCTTGCAGAGGGTAAATTCTGATCCCACTGCCCTTGTGTTAAACTTTTCTTTCACAGACCTTGTTTAAGTAAATTCAAATGCATCATCAGCCCACAGTAACAGTGACCAGAATGAAGCTGGAGTCCAACTGAGATCCTAAATCCAGGAGGGATTTTGTGAGGTTTTCCTGTGGCTGCCAGGGCTCTCTTTGGCAGCTCTCACCAAAGAGAGTGAAGAAGCAGCACCTGCCATTAAAATTATGGATTGACTGAGCTGTTACCAACTAAACTATGATCACTAATAATTTGGGTTAATTATAAGTACCTGGTTACCCTGAGTTTTGTCAGGATGGGATTTTTGAGTGCTGGGAGAAATAAGCCAGACTTTGTTCCAGACGCATCACAAATGAAGTGTTTGTACCAGACATCACAAATGAAGTGTTTGTACCAGACAAAGGGGCACAAAAAGGGTTTTCTTCCCATCACTTTGCTGTGCTAAGTGTTAGGAAAATGAATCCACCGACACCAGAGGTTTATGTCCAAAAAGGAGATGGAGGAGTCCTTTCTGGCTTTATTCTAATAAAGGGAGAGGCCATGGGGCATTCCCCTGGGGTCTCTCCAATTCTTGTAGGACATAGTCTCCCTTTTATCCCAATTTCCCATTTCCCTTCTCTCTTTCCCAATTGGCTGAGGTACTTGAGAGGTTCAGACTTCCCCGAACACCTGATACCAGAGATTTCCCTCTAATGTATAACCCTCCCTTTTAATTTTAATTCTTATGGAATTTAGGGGTTTTTCTTCTCCATTGTTTCTTTCATCTTTCAATGTCTAATTTCATTTATCAGCAAACCTAAAGTTTATTTGTAAAAGCAAATACATTTTTCAATATATTTTTTCCTCTATCAGTGGAATCCTTCTCATTATTTCTTTTATCTCCCAGTGCTGGTTTTATCTACCAGCAGACCCACAGCTTGTTCGGAAAGACAGATCCACCATTCCTCTCACAGGAAGAGGGAAATAAGAAAAGTTTTATGTTGCTGGTTCTGTGGGCAATGATCAGCTGTGTGCATCCCACACATGTGCCATGGAATGTGGGATTGAGGAAACTCCCATGTGCCCCCATCCTGCTTGCCCCCCTTGCACTGAGCAGAATTGATCACAGCCAGCAATCCTGACTGGGGCTTTGGAATTGTGCTGAGCTTTAATGACCCGGAGTTTAAATTGTGCTGAGTTTTAATGGCCAGGTTGTTGGCTGCTTGCTCCTCAGGCTTTCCTGGGACAATATTCTGACCTTGCTGTAGAGCACACGAGCACAGAAACCAATTTCTTGCATCAGAAGTGACAGAAGGGCTAAAGCAATAGAAATTAATTGAAAATGGAAAAAACCCCCAAAAATACAAAAACAACAACAATAAAAAAAACCCAAACAAAAATAAAACAAAACAACAACCCAACCAAAAAAAAACCAAAAGCCCCCCAGAAAAACCAAAATACCCACAAAACCAAAACCTGTGTGGTGAAAACAGAGTTTATAAATTAACAGAGCTGTTTTTATTAACACAGAGTTTATAAACCAACATAAAGTTGCACTTCAGTTGCTCTTGTGCATTTATGCTGAAATCCAAAAAACACAAAAGCCAGAAAAAATACAGCAAAACCCACCCCCTTAAACCTGCAGTGACACAAGAACAGATCAAGGACTTGTTTTGTTTCCATACCTCCAAACAATTTGCAGTTTTTCATTTCATATACAGCCATAAGAGATGAGGCTGTTAAGGTGTGGAAATTAAGCACAAACACAAATATTTCTAGCCTTCTAAATGCTTCAAATTATTTTTTGTATTCTGTGTAAATTATGTGAGATGTTAGCGTTGTTGCAGCTCATGTATCATGTGCATCATTTGTATCTTTCTTGGGGAAGCTGAAGTAAAATAAACCAGTTTATTACCAATAATGGCAGTGTAATAATTACCATCGTATTCCCTCCCTCCTTTATCAGGCTTTTTGGTTTTTAAAAATTATTGAATCCCTCTGGTTTAAATTCGGAAGAACAGAGATGTTAGCTGAAAAGATAAACTCATTAAAGTGAGTAACTTTTGTCTTTGCAGTCCATTAGTCAAATCTATGATTTTGATACCCTTCTATATGGTCATATAGCACCTAGAAAAACAGATTATACCATCTAGCACTGAGCTTCTTTTAATATTCCTGCAGTTCCTAGGAGTCTTATATCCCTTGCAAAAGGAGGAACTTAGTCTGCATTTTCTTATCTTCCAATGCAGTAAGCAGCAATATCAGTGCTATTTCCAATCTTCTGTGTCATTAATAAATATGCCAAGATATGTCTGTGAATTATGGCCCTTTAATAAGGTAATGGAGCTCCTAGAATCTAGAGCTTGATTTTTTAGAAATGGGAACTGCTTGGGTGCCAATAAGAATGTGCTGATCACATATATAACTAATCTTGATTAATTATGAGTACAAATTTTATTGTTTCCTTGTTACTATTACGAAGTATTTTTATCTACCCTTAATATCTCAGCAGTCCCTTGTGATTCTGTAGGGAAAATAAATGATATTCTGATTGATTATAGAAGTTCAGGCTCGCACAGCAATGCTGGTGCTGAAGCTGTGACAATACCTGGGAGCCCCATGTGAACATCTTGGGGAGCATCAGAGCAGCTGGGCCATCACAGCAGCAAACAGCAAACACCCAGATTGGTATCAGAGTTTCTGACTGCTGTTTTTTAAAAGAACACCAAGGTTCTCACTGATTTCAGCAGCCTTTGACCTGAACTCGATGTCAGCTCTCCTGGACCAGCCTTTGTTAAAATGATTGTGGTCAGTACCTTCAGTTTACTTTTTTCACATTGTTTGCAAATCCAGAACATGTAAGAAGTGACCTTAGCAAAGAGGGTTCAGTTTAAACTTCAGCCATAGGTGCAAAAACCAGAGTAATACACCTGTTTTTAGTCTTATTTCATCCACCTTTTTCTACCTGCACAGGAACTACAGCTGATCAAACCAAGTATTGAATAATATATGTGTGAAAAATAAAACACTTCAAATCAATGGTATTGTACAGCAGCATTACAATTTGTTCCTCTTGTTTGGAGGAATAAGATGTGAAGAACTGGCTGAGTAACCAATTTAATAATGAAGAGGATTTAGAATACAGAGAGAGGAGTTGAAAGCCTTGGGACATCATTCCCTGAAGTTTCATATGCTGCCTGTGCTATGCTCCAAAACAGGGAAATTTTGATACAGAAGTGATTTATAGGCAATACCTGCGCACAGTCTTTTATCACATTAATAAAATCTTTAACTAGCCTTTGAAAATTCTGAAACCTCCTGTGTTCAGTTGAGGTGCACAGATAGAAAGAGCTGCTGGCTGGCAGATGTTCAGATACATTATCAGAAAATGTATTTCCAGCCTAACCAGTATAATGTAATTCATTCTAACATGATATTTCAGGTTTATTTCAGTGTAACTGACTACAGAACACAGTGCTCTATTCAGGAGACTAAAGGAGGTGACTGGGTTAGGCCTGGTACAGAGCTGAGTATTGGTGGTGAACTGACAGGTCATTTAAACAACTCAAAAGTGGAAACAAAAGGGTTTTCTTTTCCTCTTGTGTTCTGCCCAGGTGAAGGAAGTGGCTTTGTTTCATGAGACTGCACTAAACTTATATAAATGTTATTGTCGTTGCACATTACATTAAAAATTATCACATTAGGAATTGCCGTGTTAAATCTTTGCCTTTTGCCTCCACTGAAAGAGGCAACAACATTTTGACTGGCTGTAGTATTCTACAGATGAAGCATAAATACCTCTGTGTGTGTGTGTGTATCTGTTTATCTGTATAAACTTCTCTGTTGAAGTCTTAGCGTGAGGTGCCCCATGAATTGATTGCTTCACTTTGCTGTTTAATCAGCTCTGAACTGTCAGTGCCACAGCAGTTATTTGTACTTGGACTTCACCCTGGTGGCAGATTCCAGTTGGTTTTGTGCTATGGATTTCAGTTTGCTCCCCCCAGTCTTGCTTTGCTGTTGAATCTCCTCTTTATGGGCTCTTTCAGCAGGTGCCTCTCCATTTGCCACCTGCCCTGGTGCAATTTAGTTAAAGCATTTTAATTATTTAGGTGACATTTTGCCTTGTATGGTCAGGCTGAATATGTAAATGGATTGGAGTCTTTTGGTAAAAAGAATGGGATAATTTTTTTTTTTTTTTAAGAAGTGAGAGGTTTGTGATCAAAGATAAGAAATAAATAATCAAACATAAAAATAAGGCAAAATTTCTGTTTTATCACATTCCCATGATCATTTTTATATCTCATCTCTTTAATAATTATTGATTTATAATACAGAGTTGATGCATTTGGTAGAGAGACTGTGTGAACAGCTCTCCACATCAGTACCCAAAATGTGCCGTGCTCAGGGTGTGGCATGCACCAGTTCACAAGGTCAGGCATGATTCTCAAACCCAATCATGCAGCCTTAAAAGTAAATAAGATTTTTCTCCTTTACGTTTTAAAATTATTTCTCAGCTGAGGATGATGCTAATTAATTTACTAATTATATTGTTTCTCATTGTTTCAATGAGAGGGGTTAAATGAGTTAAAAGTATTTTCTTGTAGCAAAGGATAAAAGTCCAAGTGTCAATCAAAAAAAACCTCGAGTCCCATGTCGAGTCACTCATTTACATAATATATATTTAACTTTAAAAAAGAGCCAAAGATGCAGTTCTCTCTATTAACCTTTATTAAATATGCAAATCATAATCACAACTTTGATTTTTAAGTATCTATTACAGTAAAAAAAAAAAAAAAAATCCTACCGAAAATAAATCAAATCACCCCAAGCCCTTCTGCTGCGGTCTGATTTACTGTTTGCACTGCCTGTTTCTGGTGCTGGCAGCAGGAAGAGCAGCAATAACACAGTGGAGACAGTAGATGGCTGTAGAAAAGTGTGCTGAGCACTCCTGTGCCAGCGTAATAAGATTGGGAAAGGCCTTGACCTGACTGGATGCAGCTTTTATCTGAAGTGCATTTAAAGAGATAAAGGAGAAGCAGGGTGCAGTACATGTTCCTTTCTTTCCTGTAGGAGCTTTGCTTTGAGTTTAAAAATTTCTCAAATGCGGGATTTGTGAGCTGGGTCCTTCAGCAGGGAGAGGTAATGGCTCCAGAGCCACCAGAGTCACTCTGAGGATTTCCCCCCTCCCTCAAGGCGTCTTAGAAATCCTCCTGTAAAATTCCTACAGAGGGGGCGTCTGTAGATCCCATAATAATAATCAGGAAGTGGTAGATTCCCATTTATTTATTTATTATTACTTTTTTTTTTTTTTCTTTCCCTCTCCCCCCTCCCTTCTCTCCAGTGTAGTTGGCTGCCTTTAGTGCACGGACCTGCTCATTAAATAGATACACCAAGAACTGTTACCTAAGCAAGCTTGACAGTAAAGAAAGGACAGACTGAGTTAGGGAGAAAAAGGGAAGAAAAAAGACAGCCTGAAGCAAGTCACTTCACACGCAGAAAGAGCCACTGAACGAATGCTGTTCTCATAAACAAACTAAAAAAAATACCTTGTATAAGAAGAGAACTGTGAGGACTTGACAGAAAAAAGGCAAGATTTTCTACCCACTGTTTTCAGTTTTCCTTCCAGACATACTTGGTGAAGTAAGGAGACTTCTGTTTGCTGACAGAGCCCTTGATTTCTTTCAAGATGATGATGTATTTGTGGGTAGGTAGTGTCTCTCTCCGTGTCAATCTTTTGTTAATAGATGGACTTTGGGAGCGTGGATTTTAGCCTGTAGTTGCAGCGTGTTGTGTGCTCCGGGAGGTGTGTGTGCTGGGGTGCAGTACCTGTGCTTGCATTTCCAGGCAGAGTTTAAACAAACCGGGTCATTTACTGGAGCTGGGATTTATTTTCGTGGTTTGCAGGATGTGGCAGGGTGCACTGCTTTTCTTTTCAATGCCTTAGAACGTACTGCAATCGTGTGAGATTCACTGTGGGGCTCAGTTACAAAGCGAATGCTGCATCACTTGTGGCTGCTCAGAATTTGCTTTCTTTGTAAGAAATGAAACAATCTTAATGTGGTTAAAACTTCTAATGTGTCTTACTTAACCCAGTTGCTTTTATACTAATTGTCACAGTCTGTCTTGGCTTTTCAAGTTTCTGGCAATTGACAACTGCAGATGAAGAAATAGATATTTTGTTCGTATTTCTGTGATTTTATATTCAGCATTGTTCTGATTCTTTGCAGCAAAATCTGCTCACCTTGAAAATAATGTTGTGTTGTGACATACATGTATTGAATTAGTAAAGCTATTAACCTGTGTATCCATCCAGGTTTTGATACAGAATGTTTTATTTCTTAGCAAAACAAGCCCACAAAGAAATCACTGAACAAATCTGCATACTTAAAAGCTTTTCTGTGTTCCCCTTCAAAGCCTGTACATCTTCTGGGAAAATATTTTAAACTAATCTCATTTGACAATCTATTTATTTATTTAATTTAAATGTATGTAAAAATAGACAAGTGTGCAGCTAATCTGGGCCACCTCTGCAAAACAGGCTGCAGAGGAGCAGCACTGAATTCTCAGAGATATTATCAGAAATCACTCCTTCTCCTTATAAATCACTTGTGGTTCATGCTGGAAATCTGCCTTTATGCTTTCTTCTCATTTCTCTTGACCCTCCACTGTATCTTGGTGACTTTTGCAAAAGGCACTGCATGCAGACTTTAAAGTTTGTTTTTTCAGTGCTTTGACCTGCGCTATCGTTTCGGGAGCTCACCAATCACCGAGCCTTATGATTTTGTCTTTTTCTTTTTTTCTGGGTTCTGTAGTACAAGTCCCTTGAATTTTCACCAGTGTGTCTGTGCCTGACTGCTGCTGGTTTTTAACCCTTACCACCATTCTATAGTGAAGCTGAATTTTATTCTCCTTTTAGATCTGTAAATCAGATCCCTCAGCTGCAGCAGTGTGTCTTTCATTCACTTTGTGCTGTGCTGTTAGAGTTGCCGTCATCCTAAGGAGAGGCACAGTAAATATGTGAGGAAAAGCCCTTATTTCTAATATGCACACTGAGGTGAAAGGATGTGCATTATTGTGTATTATTCTGTTTCTCTGTGGCACAGGCTCAAAAGGTTTGAAATCCAGGGATCTTCTCCTCCCCAAGCCTAGTAATCATAGTTAATTTAAAATTCAGTGTAATACATTTTCTTACAGGTAGCCATGAAGATTTCTATCACTTTTAGTGCACTGTATTTTTTATTTTTGATGAACTTTTCTAGTTATTCTTTTTAGAGATGTATATAAATACTTTAAGCAGAACAGCCATAGTAACAAGCAGTTTCTGATGGTACCAATTCCTGGTTTTGAAAGCTCCTAGTAATTCATATAAAGGTTTCAGTAATTAATATTTCACATTTAAAAGTGTTCATTCCATTTTTATTTAGTTCTTTCTACTTACATTATATGATGTCTGTTTTGTTCTGGTTTTCTGATTTGCTGAATTCTTTAAACAGTCACTCTCTCTTTTGGCACTGCTACCTACCCCTGGGTATTGAGTATTCTTCCCATTTGCAACTGAACTTTTCTAGTGTAAATTATTTGTATAAAATCTCAAGATTAGTAGGAATAAGCAGAGAATAAACATTTTTTTAATTGTAGCAGAACATTATTACTTTGTGGGGTTTTCTGGAAATAAAGGGTTTGTATTCATAGATTTTTTTTTTCTGAAATGATGATTTTTTTTTTTTTAAACTCTATACATTGTGGCCATGTCTAGGTACCTAAGATGCAGCATATGGAAAAGATGCAGTAAAAGATGCAGTAGGTAAACAAGAGACTTTCAGTAGATGTAGGTGCAAGGTATACACTCACAGCAGCACTTGAAATGCTTTCTCCTGACATCACATCAATTTTTTATGTAATTATAAAAAGCTTCTCAGCAATATTATTAAAATTTAAAGTAGCCAACTTGTGTGAAAATGTAATCTTCTTTTTAAAGGGCTTAAAATTAACCTATTACTTTGACTGAGATTTTTTTCAGACTATTCACTCATTTATGTGGCAGTGCTTACCTGTTGTTTCATTTCGTGTGTAACACAGAAACATTTTGGATATTTACAAAGTAAAAGAAAATTTTGATTTCTTCCCATTCTCTACTGTCTTACTTAGACATTATCCTGGAACAGTTTGATGTGTTTTTTTTTTTAATTCTACTGATGACAGTGGTATCAAGTTCCTTTTATTGCAAGCTGGACATGTTTAGCTAACTTAAAATATTGTGCAGGAATACAGAACACAGACACTAATTCAGTCTGTTGAATGCAACAGTCTTGATTAAGTGCTTTTTTTTAAATACTTTTTTCAACATTTTAAAAAGTAGAGAAAGATTTTAGTATTGTTAACCCTGTCAAAGGAAATCTGTATTTGTTGTCATCCTAAGCAATTAAATGATGTTTGTATTTATATTTTCTTTCTTCCCTGGACAAAGGAGATCTTTTTTTTGGTCTGGTACTTGATGCATAGGAATCAGAGTGTGCTGTAGGACTCAGAGTTCAGCAATGTCAGAGTTCACCCTGACCAAGAGACTTTGAAGGCTTCCAGGCATTTCTGATTTAGGAACTAGTGAAACCAAAAGGGAATATATTCTCTCAGAGGGGTACAGACCCTTTTACATCTGCTCCTGCTGCACTTTGTTACCCCTTTCTCCCCAAAATGAGATGGTTGCAGTGACTCAGGGTGCCCTGGATCACTGCAGGTGATGATTCCCATTTCCTGTGTAACTCACCTCCCCAGAGCTGATGGGGTTTGCTCAGAGTGGAGCAAATATTGGCGTTGGGGTTTTTCCAGATAGAGGGTTCTGGAGCTGCTGACTTGTGCTCAGTGTGGAACTTTTGGTGGCTGAAAGCTGAGCCTGCTCCCAGTCTTTCAGAGCCCCCTCTTTCTGTACATTGTTTCTCCTCCTATTTTTCATACTTTGAAAAATAAACCCAGTTTGTCCACATGGCAGCACAGGCAGCTGCTTGATTCCCCAGCAAACAGTTCCATGGTTGGCTGTTTTCCATCTGGTTGTTCAGTTCCCACCGACCTCACGTTCAATTTTCATATTCTGAGTCAGGAGTCGAGCATTTAAAGTCACTACATGTCATAGGAAAAACTGGAAAAAAATAATTGGTAAATATACTTTTAAAAGAAAATTTGTTAGCTTTCCACACTTTCGTGTATGCTACAATTCCAGACTAAAATTACCTTAATGTACCATAATAGAGTTTGATAAATTTTATAAACATCTAATTAATGTCTGCTTAGTCAGAGTAGTGCTTCATTCCTGTCAGTCTGCTGTTCTTTTTAATAATAGGGAATGAGTTGTCAGAAATTTTGTGTATATTTAGCAGAGATTTTTTTTCAGTAGCAGCTTCAGAATGATACTTGATCAAACAAGGCAGAAAGCATGTCAGCAAATGAAATTTGGTATTTTTCCCAAAACTAGAGTAGGCAGATACAGAGAAACAGATTGAAAAAAAAAACTGTGTATGCAATAGCAGCAAGATAATTTCTTCTGGCAATAGGACACTGTTTTGACAACTCTGTAGAATAAAGCTTCTGGGTCCAACACAGAGAATTGTACTTGTCTGAATTAGCAAAATGTTCCTTAAAGGAACATCTGGGAAGAAGTCTGGAAGAAAAAAGAAACAGACTCTAGCACAAATTTAATCTTAGGATATTTAGGAATTTAAACTCCTTTATTGTTGCATTTCTGGTGCCTCTCCTATTTAGAGGCATTATAATACACATATAGGAGTCTGTGTCAGCTCCCATATTCAAAAGCAGATGGTATTTTATTCAGCTGACCAAGGTCTGCATGTTTTTATGCACCAAATGTGTGCAGGCACAGAGTGTGCCTTGCTCCTGGCTCAGGGAAGGGTGTCATTTCCAGCCCAACTCGTGCTCCTTGTGCGCTCAGTGCTGCAGGACACCTTTGAAAAGGCTTTTTTTCTAAAGGAAATTAGAACCCCAAGCAGATGTGAAGACGAAGATCCCTAAGATTCTAAAGGAACAAAACCTTAGAATTTTTTAAATTGCAGTAAGGAACAAGTACAATGCTCATATTTTTTTTTTGAGGGGTAACTTGACAAACTGTGTATTTTGTAGCGTTGAAATTGTGGGCATTAAGCAGACGATTGCTCTCTTCAATGAGGATTTCCAAAAATGCCCTGGACTAAGACAAAATGCACTGCTGAGTGTGCCCAAAGAGCTACAGACAGTGAGAGCCAGCATGAGCTAAGCTGAAAGAATAAATGACTCTGCTGAAAACAGTCAGAGGAACACTTCAGCAGTATAGATTTTATTGCATAGAATTATTGAGTAATCAAAGTATTTAGATCCTATTAGATAAGAAAAATCAAACATATTAGCAGAAAAGCTGCAGATATCTTCAGAGTCAGTGATCCTCATTCTGCTTTCCACTGAGACCTTGAATAAAACATGCAGCTTCATCCTCTGCATCTGACTGCCTGACCACTGATGTTGAATAAATGTGTACCTTTTATTATTAACACAGAAAAATACAAAATGATTTCATAATAGAGCATGCTGATCTGAATAGTAAGGATCTTCAAGGGTACCTGGCTCAATAAACCTGAATAATGAAGTATTGCAATTTATAAATCTACAGTCTTGATGGCTAAAGTAAAAGGACTGACAGAGGTGTTGAATGAAAATAGGATTACAATTAGTTATGGAGGAATCTAAGACAATTCTCAGTAGGCTGTCTTTATGCCTCTATTGGAACACACACATACTTGGATTAAAATCATATGTATAATACTTCATGTTGTGATGACAAAGCTAAAAATCACACTAGCATGCAAAGCATGAAGACATTCAGCAAAATTACCTTTTTTAGTATGAAGGGAGAAATGAAACAGAAGAGACAAGCAATTCCAGTTCAGAATATTTGACAGTAACTTTTGTTCATTGGGCACGTTCAATTCTTGAAGGATTTTCTTGCCCTGCTATGATATTTGGTAGAACACCATCCTGTTATTAGTGTGGGGTAAGAATGGCAAGAGAGCAAATCAGGATGATGCTCTGTTATGTCCAGCACTGCAGACAGGCAAGCAAGCCAGTTTTGGTTTGTAAAAACACCGTACATTCCTTTAGAGACCGACACACATAAGTGTTTGATTAAACTGAATTTAAACAGGATCAAACTGAGCTTAAGCATCAAGAATATATCTATTATCATTACTAATTCTTGCAGCAGAATCAGTGCATTTTGTGTAAGGCAGCATGACTGGCTTGCTGTGCTCTCTTTAGAAGTTGCATTATATGTTCTGTATAGTTTAATTGCCAAATCTGCTCTCCCCCCTTCCTTTAGCAGGGAGTCACACTTGTCCAATTAACCTTATCTCCATCGTGTCCCCCTTAATAACCCTGCTTTCCATCAGAGCTCTGAGTGAGCTGTGTGGGTGTCTCTATCAGTGCAGGGATGTGTGAGAGGAAAGAATTGAACAAAGGCTGCATGGAATGGGGCTGGGAGAGCAGGTTAGAGCCCTCCTGTTGTCCCAAGATTATTATCTTATCTCTTAGTGGAAATCCTTCCTGAGCACCTCTGGTGGGACTGGTGGGTTTGCAGAACCTCAGCTGCTGTGGAGGCAGAGGAGTGAACAAGTCCTGCAGATTTTTTTGGGCAGCTGAGGAACCTTGTTTGTGTCTTGAGATTAATATCTTGACGTGTTCCTTTTGGATGTTTATTCCAGTGAAGTGTGCCTGCTGGAGAAGCTGTCATAGTCCCTAAGTCAAAATTTCCTTATCTTTTCACTGTAATGTGTAAGTGCCACTAAGCTGGATTTACCTTTTATACCTAGTCAGGCTGTCTCACAGTTTAATCAACAGAAGGGGATGTTTACTAATCAAAGTCTGGGTATCTGTTCACATCTTTTGATGTCTTTCCATATGACTTCCTTCTCCCCTTCTGCTCCTGGGTTGAGATTCCTTCCTTGCCAAAGAGATCAATCTGTGTTTGGATCCCTGTCATAGCCTAGGATGGGAATCCACCTGTTCTTACTGCAGCCAGAAAGCTGAAGGCCAACATTCCTTCAGAAATGACTGCTTTTACAAAGGTTTCCAATACACTGGGTATATTTTCCCCATCAGGATGGCAGCTGTGTCATGGGCTGGACCCAGCTAGAAGCCAAATTCCCTCTCACCCTGCACCTCAGGGAAAAACTGGAGTGAGAAAGCTGATGAAACAGCAGGAAAACATAGAGATCAATTCTTGATCACTGTCACAGACACAGTAGACTTGCCTTGGAAGAAATGACATAATTTATTGCCAATTATCATTTCTGCCAATTCAGTTTGTCAGTTTAATTTCTGGTTCAGGTAGTGGAAAACAAAACCAAGACCCCTTTTTGTTATCAGCACAAGTTAAACTCCCTCTCTTCAGCAAGGCAGTGAGTGGCATGGAGGGATTGCAGTCAGGACACAGGCGATTCTCTCTTCAGCTCCTTCTCATTCTTGCTGTGCTCCCTGGGTGTTCCTCCCTCCATGGGCACAACACAGATATAAATCAGCCAAATAGATCAGACTAAGCCTGATCATTGGCATTTCAAGTTTTCTTCACAGATTGTTGTGTTTGTAGAGTTTTGTGCATTTCATCTTGTGTGATATGTATATATATAATATGCAGGGACTCCTTTGATAGGAGAAAAGCTGATATATGTTTGAATTTTACTTTTCAGTGAGCTTCTCCTCAAATACAATTACAGGAATTCGAGGAAGGATAAAATGTGACAACATATTTGTGAATTGTGAGATTTAACAGAGACTCAAGTAGATCTTATTATTGATGTGCTTCCTGCTTCATTAAATTCCCCTTAAGGTTTGCAGCATGGATATGGATCATTTGCAATAATAATTATGCAGTGATCGATTGATTGTGTCTGACATTGTACTTGTCACCTTGAAATGCAAAAACCATTTATTTTCCAGGGTGTGAACATTCCTCTCTAACATCAGACACCAACATGCACCATTTGGTGTTAGGGAGGGATGCATTTGATAAAGTTGGGAACTTCATCTTCACCTTTACCTAAAATGAAGTGCCACTTGTCATTTTACAAAAATGGAAATTGCCCAACCAGCAATGGTTGTAGATTAGGAAGCACAGTCTAAGTTCAGAGGGATTGTTAAAATGGAATGTTTGTATTTTAGTTGGTTCCTGTGTGTTAAAAAATGGGGTTTTCAATAAGTCTGTGCTGAGATGGGATGCAATGAGCACATGTAGATAAAACTGAGGTCTCTGCTTTGGGAACTGGTGTGTGTCTGTCTGCCTCACTGAGACCTTAATTCACAGCAGTATTAACTGGAAAATCAACAAAAAAATGCTTCCACTGTAGTCATTCTCTGAGTAAAATGCTGTACATTTCATGTTTTGAGGGGTGTAATCATCATGACAATGTAATCTTCCTTTAATTAAGAATATTTGTAGCAATGAATGAAACTCTGTCCTTTGGGCTTTCAGAATTTTGTTTCTATCGAAGTTGCAGTGAAGCAGCTGCTTGGTGGCTGCAGTTAAAGTGAAGTTAATCTGTGCTTTCTCAACTAATATTAAAGCAACAGCCAAGGGAAATGTTGTTTCTACATTTTCCACTTGGGGCTTTTGCAGAGCATCCATTCTATGGAATAGTAAGTGAAGACCAAAACTATGTTTGGTGAGATGAGAGTTGATTAAAAAGTGACTTTTTCAAAACCAAAAGCTGGCTTTAGATTGCATCTAACCAAATATTTATTATTATTTTAATTTGAGATTTCAACTTTTATTCAGAGGCCTAGATTACCTGAGCTTTGCTGAGATGCTGCATTTCATTTGTTGAGCTTTGGTTTGTTTTAATCTGGATTTTTAAAACAGATGTATGGGTTTTTAAAATTAAAAACCTCCAATTATAAGACTGTCCACATTCTTTAGGGTGAAATGTTGTGCAGATGATTTTATTCCCTCCAAGGGTGAACACAGATAAGCATATAAATTGGAATTTGGAAATGTTTAATATATTGATTCTCATACAACCAATTTGAAGAGTAACTGCAGTGCTAATGGTAAGGTGGCAATGTTGGTTGTACTGCTGATTTAAAAATTAGCAACTCTAGGTTTTATTTTTATGGATACTGAAAAGAGCTTACAATACTGCTTTAAGAGTGTGATGTAAGAAAAATAATTCAATTTTTTTCTTAAAACACTTATTTTTTTTCTCAACACATGTGTAAGATAACTGAAACACCTAACCTGAAGAAAGGTTTCAGCTGTGCTGTTTTCAGCTGAAAATATCCCAAATCAGTGGTATGAATTTGTAGAAGAATCTGAGATAAATTGCCCCACTGGGTAACACACCCAATATATCCCGTTCTTGCCCATTGAGTTGTAATTGGAATATACAATTACAATTAATTTTTTCTTTCAGTCTATGAGAACTGAATGAGAAACTCCTAATTATAAATGCAAAGCCCAGCTGGAATTTTTTACTTATTTTCCATGTTCTTTATCCAGAGAAAACTGAGGGAACTTTGTTTTTGTGAGGAACACTCACAATGGCCATGACTGTTTGTCCAGTTGTGCCTTCACACTCCAGTCTTGTCTGGAAATGCAGCATCCCAGCTACAACAGGAACAGCAGAGGAGGGAGAAAACAATAAATGCCACTGAAAGGGAAGGGAAATGAAGGAGAGGGGTCGAGGGGCTGAAATGAAAGGACAATATTTAAGATCAGAACAGTCACTGTCCTTTTCAGTTAAATGTGAAGGAATTGTGTCCTCTTGACATCACTAAGGTTCAGCTTCCAAAGCAACCCACAGGGTAAACTTATTTTTTGTCTTCATGTGTTTCAAACTCTGTTTGCTGTCACAGAATCTGGAGTAACTCTGCAATGCTCTTAATAACAATGTTTAATAATAATGTCTTTAGTTTGCTATGCTTTGGTTGTAGATACAGATGGCACCACCCTCTCAGATGAGGAAAATTAGTTCCAACAGAGACCATTCTAAAAAAAATCTTTATTTTTGGCAAGTGTCATTTTGGCTGAAAGGCAATTAAAAACTTGCTGTGGAAAAGGGTCTGTCTTACCCTCCAGGTGGGACTTGGTTCCAGTCAATTCATTGAATTGGATGGTTTAGAGTCAGAGTGTTTTGGTTAGTTTTCTCTTTCCCTGTGTGTCTGGCAACATGTTTGATGACTCTATGGGCAGCAGCAGGATAATAACAATAAAAATAGGATGCAAAATTTGATTTGTATATTGGATAATTCCTGATGAGAAGTAGGACAAGTAGAAGAGGTTACTCTCAAGCAAGGGAAGAGAGATGATCTAACACAAAGACAAAATTACAAATGCTTTAGGAAAAAGGTGCTGGAGACAAATGAGGAATGTGGAATTAAGTCTTGTAAAGACTACTAAGGTAATTTAATAATACATACAGGCCTAGCTGAGGTGGCATTAAACATCTCATTCTACAGCTCACGTGTGAGGAATCCTGTGGTGTGATGCAGTAATGTGTTACTGGCACTTGTAAAAGTTCCTTAGGCACTTCTTTTCTTACTATTCATTATTTATGTGTGTGTTAAACATTTACTCTCTTATTTCAGAAGGTTATCATATGCTATTAATGTAAAACTGCACAGTGAAAGCGAAGATAACAATCCTGTTTTAAGTTAATATATGGATGTTCACAGCCAGTGAACAAATTCTTAATTTAAATTGGTTTATAAAAAGCAATTATAAACAGACAAGTCAAATTTATCTCTTAGCTATAAAAACCACACACAAGTGAGCCACATGTTCAATTGGAATTTTTCCTGCTGAAAAGCAAGCCTGTTCATATCTTATTCTGTTGGACATGGAGAAATTAATATTTACTCATGTTTTGCAGCAGTGTATTACACACTGAAGATTTTATTTTTTTTCCTATGATACTACTGAAGTAATATGGTTCAGTCATCTTTTAAATGAAGAGACTCCCATTTACTTTAGAGGTAGGTCTTATCAGGGAACAAATTTAATAATGCTATCACAGCCAAATAAGCAAAACATGACCAGGCAATCTTGTTTCTATTTTTTTTAAATGCACATTATTTAACTGGATAAGTATTTTAGTGCAGCTTCCCTTATGGAGAACTCAGCACACACAGCTTCACATGTGCTGGTGTTATTTTAACCAGTCCTTTCAGTCTTGTTATACTGACTTTGTTCAATTCAAACCCAACATTTTCCACAGCAAGACAGGTCTGTGAGATGAGTTGTTTTGGATATGATTGGCTGTATGGGAATCTTGTTTTCATATAGATTTTATATATGTTAACAGTTCTGCTCATTTGGAACTATTTCATGTAAATGCCACCATCCTGTTACTTTTCAGATGAGCTGCACTTCAACAGAATGGTCCCAAACAGTAAAAATTATTGGGATTTCATTAGGGATGCTGTAGAAATTACAGCTGTTTTGAGTATGACTGAATGACGACTGAATATTGGAAAAAAAATGCTGGGCTGAATAGCCAAGAACAGCTAAGGAGCTGCAGGATAGGCCTGAAAATGATTTGTCAGTGTCACCTGATCACAGCACAGTATCACTTATCAAATTGTTTTCATCCTGGATGATTTATTGTGAATTGCTGATTTTTGGAATCATGTGTGTGGCCCTAGAAAACCCAAATGTGTTGAGCAAAAGATACTTGCATGGCATGAGAGGTGATTCCTGGACACCCCACTTGGAAATCCCACTGGAGAAGTTTATCACTGACTTCTTTAAATGTCCCTCATCTCTATTTAGGAAGAATTTCAGATAAAAACCTTAAATCTGTGTACTGGGTATGGCGTGAGGCAGGAATACCTTTTCCACCAAGGGAAATCCTGATCCTTGCTCCACACTTTCACTCCTTCTTAGCCAGCAAATCAATTCTTCTTTTAGTTATTTTCACTTCATATTTTGAGATTCTGCTGGGTGATCACTCCCATTCAGTTTCTCAGAGTTGTCCCCAGTGTTTTGAGTCCAACGTGATGGTTCCATTATTTTGGTATTCATATCCAGTTTTTTGTCAGGATGCTAAACTACTCTCTGAGATACTCAGATCACAAATGGGGAAAAATATTTTCAAATTGGTTATATCCTTGATGATTCTAAATTAAATGTAATGTAATTTAAGGTAGGAATTAAAGTGTGTAAACTTTGTGGAATGGGTTTTTTGTTATGTTTTAAAGAACTCTTGCAAGCAACAGAGACTGCTCATCCAAAATTCAAAATGCAAAGTGCCAAAAATGGATGGTGCTCACCCATGGGAATTAGGAAGTGCTTTGTAATAATGTATTGTTTCTCCCTTGTAGATTGCAACCTGGTTAAGAATAATGGTTTTTATATGCAGTAATACATCTAGATCCACTTGTAATTCTTAAGTTACATGTAGTACTCCAGGAAAATAAATATTTTATTACCAGGTGTCAGACTTATGGGCTAATTAACATTTCAGGAATGATAGAGGTAGTGTCATTAGCTCTGCTCATAGAACTATGCAGGGTGTTGTTCCTCTCTACTTCTGTGGAATTTCTGCAAAGGAAGTGAATAGACAGAATTATTAACAGTTCCATGTTGGTGTTGAATGAGAGGAGTCCAGTTTATGATGAGATTGCAGAACACAGAGAAACTTCCACAAAGCCAGTTCAGGGTCCAAGGAGTCAGTGGTGAGTGTGTGGGAAATCTCTGAATGCCAAGAGCATTTTTCAGTCCAATTAGCAAAATAATATCTGATCTCTTTTGGTGACGAGGAGGAACCCTGGCAGTGCATGAGACTGAGATGTCTGAGTGTCAGCTTATGTTAAAAGCTTTATCCTTTAAGGAAAGGGCTTGCAGCTAAAGCACCTGGGGTCTGATTCCAAAAGGGCAGTACTCCCAAGTTTAAATATTTAATGCTTGTTTTTCAGCTTTCATCTGTTTGCTTATGTGTTTGCTTGCAGCCAACTCGTGTTGCAGGAGTTGTCTAGGAAGGATTGAGGGGAAGATAAATGGGAGGAAAATGACATGAAATCCAGGGCTTGAATTAGGCTCTCCGTAGCAAGTTGGCTTTCCAACTCCATAATAAAGTTCAAGGTAGCAATATTTTTGTCCTGCTGTCTCCTTTGAGACAGGTGTAGAAGCCTTGTGGCAATATAAAGCACAATACTAAACTGTTCAGTGATTGATTTGGACAGTTCAGGATCCAACATGGTTGTTAGGGCAAAATTAGCTACAGCAGAGAAATACCCAAAGTAAAAGACTGCAGACTGTGGGGCTCTTCCCACAGAACCCAGATGTGTGATAAAGCCTGGAAAGGTTTAAAAAGGAGGGGAATTCTATCCTTTCATTTGGAGATTTCTGTCACAATTACAATGCTGTACAAATCTGTCAATGGCATTTCCTTGCTGTCTTCCCAGCTGGGTATATTGCACATTGAAGACAGAGATTTTCAGAGAAAAAGTTAAAGTAATCTTCTGTAGAGTTTTGCATAAGGATGGATAGTTCTGTCCAGAGATCCACTATGAGTAATTTTTAATGGCAATTTTTGCAGTTTAATAATTGCACAATTAGACCACAGATCTGTCAGTGTGTAAAGTCATTTACAAAAGGAAGGAAGCTGGCATTCGGTACAATAACAGGTATCAATGCAGATTTTTTTTTTTATATTTTTTTTACTCAGAGCGTTGTGGCTTCAGCTTTTACCGCAAAGTATCATTGGGATTATTTCAAGCAAGCAAAATATTGGATAGCTCTTCTCAGTTTGTTACAGAATAATTTGTTTTCCATTGACAAAAGCATATAGAAAGCTTTATTTCCATTGATGTAAGCAATCATTAATAATGGGGACAAGTATTGGATTATTCTGGATACATAAGTTCTTCCTGGTGTACCTTACAACAGGCATATTTCAGAAAGAACTAGGTTTCAAATAGTATCTACCAGCTCAGAAATCTGCTAGCTTGAAATATTTCAAACTGCCGGGAAAACAATGATCAGGCTAAAAAAGGAGCACAAAATGCAACTTTATCTGATCATTAAGGCTTTGTATTTGATTATAAAAAAATTACCTGAAGTGCTTATCACTGGTTGTTCTAAAGGATTGTAGAATTTGCAGCCTAAACCTGCATTATGCAAAGTAATTTATTAATTTACATGGGATAGCAGGTCAGTGAGGCATATTTCTCTGATCTACTGTGCATAATAAGTGTATGAAATATCTATTCCACAGCATCTTTGGACTTCACAGGAACAGTCCCATTTTGAAATACTGTGGCTAATCTAAAACTATACAGCTGAACAGAAAACCAAAACCAGTCCCAAATATGAATAAATGATTTGCTACTTAATATGTCAGTGTTTTTTGTCAGGTTGATAACATTAGGCTCAGCTGCATTCAATTCTAAACCCTGCAATATTTGAAGCCTGATATTGTGCCTCACTAAATTTAATACATGAACCTCAGTAATAGAGGAAATCACTTTAGCACTTGGCAGTTTGTAATGCTGTATAAAATTGACTGCCCTGCAAACACAATAGCGATAATAAAAATTGTGGTCAGTAGGGGGGTGTAATGCATTTTCCAGCCTCAGCAAAGGTCCAGAGGAGATTTATTGAGATTTTGCTGTTTGGGTGAGGATCAATAGAGCTTCGTTAATAATTTGTTCGAAGGGCACCCTTCAGGGATATGACATTTTACTTTAAAACTTGGATAATTTGGTAAGCATGCCTGGTGATAACAATGTCAAGTCCCCGTGTTTCGTGGGCATGGATTTTTGCATTCAGCTTGTGGGAGCATTTCCTTGCCCAGCAATTACATTTGAAATCATTCAATATATGAAGCAGGCCAGTATTGATAACAAGATTCCACATTTTCTAATGCAGCTCTTAAGAAAGAATCCCAAACTCCTTCTCATTCTCCATTTTGTCTGTTGTTTTCTCCTGTAAGCAGAGGACATTTAAACATCAGTCTGTGATCTCTTGGTGGTACATAATCTTCATGAATATCTGGAACTACACACTTATTTTCATGACTGTAGAATTAGATTTCATGAGAATTCAGCCCTTTACTTTCCTAGTGCTGGCAGGACTGCATAATAACTATTAGGTTGGCTTAGATATCCGTACTTCTTTTACATTTTCCTAAAAGAAACTTCACTTTCTGGGCTAAGCAAGCCTTCCTTTACTGCCAGCAACTTTTGATGGACACTGCTGTTTGTAAGGCAACAAAAATTTGTCATCACTTGCAGCTGGAACACAGGGACAGGGTAGAGCAGAAGGATTTATTTCCAATGAGCATGCACAAAGTAAGATTTATGACTTTTGCAGCTCTGATGACGTTCCTTACACAGTTGCTGAGCTACAGCAAATTAAAGGATCCAGGAATACTGAGGGGTGTGTTTTTGTAATGAGGGAAAAGAGACAGAAGCAATAAGAAGATAATTAAGGTAACAACTTGTGAAAAATTAAAGTGTTTCTGTCTTTCATTTTTGAATCTCTGAGCATAAACTTTGTAGTTGTTAATTTAATTGCTGATGTTCTCTGTATCCCTGAAGAATATTAAGGATTAATCATCTGGTTCATTCCAACAAGAGATAAGGCCTAAGTGAATTGAAATTTTACCAATTTAACCCTCTCTCCCTTCTAATATGACATGATTAACATTCTTCAATTAACAACACATAATTATTCTAAAGGCCTCATTGCACTTACTCCATTTTTCAGTTTCAGGTTGCCCTTTGCAGGTATTTCAAAACTGAATAGAAGGCAGGCTATATTTTTGCTCTGCATTATCGGTCACTTAAATCCAGCCAAATTACAAGAATTGAGATTTTTAACTTCTTTTGCTACTTTTTTCCCCCTGAATCATCTCTATGAGCACGTCCTGAAAATCAGCTCTGATTAGCTGAACATTTTCTTGAAGGTCCCTCTTTAAGGATAGTCAAGTATTTCTTTTCCGGCCTTTGCTAATCTGAAAAAATTTCCTTAATTATTTGTGGCAGAATACTGATTTACAGAACTAGCAATTTCATTGAGCACTAGAATTCAGAGTTTTTCATTTAAATATTACTACATATTGTATTGTTTAATTTTTTAAAATAAAGGATAACAACATTATTTACATTCCAAGGCATTGGTTTTGAGCAACACTCAGTAAAAATGCAGCACTTTTATGCAACCTGGTATTTACTGAAGTGCTTTCCAGCATCTTTCACTGGGTAAATAGTACAGAGCTGCCTTGTGTCTCGTGGATAATCAAGTAGCTGTTAGTGGGGAATCATTAATTTATGGTAAAATAAGACAAAACAAAACTAGATAGGAAGAAAATACATCTGTTTTCCTTCTGAAAGCATGGAAGTAAGGGAAGTTTACTGATTTATAGAGTTATAGTTCTAGAATTGTAGATTTATAGCACTACATGAAAACATTACTGTTTTTCTTTTAAAACTTTTAAAAGGAAAATGTTGTTTCTTCCCTACCTAGTGCTTAAAAAAAATCCATCTTTTTTTCCTCTTTAAGCCCTGTGAACCTTTAAATACCAATTATTTTCCATTTAAATTCTAATGGAGCAGATGCCTGATAACCATGAATATTCCTGCTGTATTTCTCAGGGTTCTGTGCTGTGAAAATCTGGGATATTTCATGTTAGGGACATGATGAGTCCAGACTGGACCTCTCCAGGTGTCAGTCCATCTCCAGGTATCGGCCTGAAGTGCTTTCTCCTACATCTCAAGCAAAACTGCACTGGGGGAGAAATTAATCACAATTATGTTCTTTCATGCATTAAAGTTGCAGGACTTCATTGAAAAGTACTAAAATCATCTGTGATATGCAGGGCTACAGAAGGGGGAGAAGTCTAGAAAATACAGTCAAGGATGATTGAGATAGAGAAATATTATCAGGGAGACAGTTTTGTGTGTGTGCACATATGTATATGTTTATATATTAATACATTTATATATATTAATACATTTATATGTAGTAACTTAAATTAATGCATTTATATGTACTAACTCAATACGTATAATATTAATACATTTATATGTACTAACTTAATGCATATAATATAAATATATTTATATGTACTAAGTTAATACATATAATATTAATATATTTATGTGTACTAACTTAATACATATAATATTAATATATTTATGTGTACTAACTTAATACATTTATATATACTAATGGAAATTAATACATTTCTATGTACTAACCTAAAAGACATTCAGGTTTTTCTCTTTCAGAAACAAACAAAAATAAAAGCACAGCTTCTGTACTTTTGTAAAAAGGAGACTGATATCTTTAGAGAACTGAAACATGCTATCTTTTCATGGGTCAGAAAATTGTTTCCCAACAATTAAACATAGTTGTTATTTTGTTGTTTCTAGAAGTTCATGCTCATTTAATGATCCTGACAGGTGGGGAAGGGATGCCCACAGACAGCAATGGTTCTCTGCACTGCTGCATTTTAAAAAATGTGTCAGGGCTGAATTGTTTGAATTTTTGCTCAAGAGGAAAGAATACTACCAGTGGAATAATCAGCAAGTGAAATGACTTGGACCCCAGGCACTACCTGTCTCTGCAAATTCCTGCCCTGGGTCCCTGCTTGCAGCAGGCAGGCAGGCAGGAGTCTCAGAATGTGAATGTTAAAGGTGAGGGATGCCCTGGACGCTGCTGTTGGTGCACCTGTGTGTGCAGTTGTGCTTTCTGAGGTCAGGGTGTGCCCGGGAGCTGGGCTGGGCAGCACAGCCTCAGCTCTGCCAGCAGCATCCCAGGGAATGCCTCCAACCAGGACGGCAATTGCCCTGCTCAGCCAGCACCTCCTCCCTTCCCCGCTCCCTCTGCAATGCATCCAGCAAAACAAGAAGAAAACTTTTTTTCCTTTTTTTTTTTCACCTACCTTCCACACTGGTAACTATTTTGGGGCTCAGCACCTGTTCACCCTTTTTTTAGAACATGGATGAGCACCACTTCCTAAAATGAGCGCAGGACCTGTGCCAGTAAATCCCCTCTGGATGATTCAAAACCTTTTTCAGAATATTCCCTTCAATTTAACCAAATCTGCTTTCTTTGAATTAGCAAAGGAATCTCTTTTCTCAATGAAAGTGAAAACAATTCTTTTGTTTAATCAAAACAAACAGAGATGCTTCACTCATTTTGACAGCTGTGATATGCAGGATGTGACCCTAGCCAAGGCAGTGATAAGAAGTATTTAAAAATCAGCCAATATTACAGAAGTAACTATGATAAAAGAGAGATCCTTATTTAAAATAAATTAATATGAAAAATGAAACATGAATTAGGAACTTCCATCACTTTTCTGCAACAGAAGACATGTGAGCACTGCAGATGTGCACAGGGAGAAATAACTTCAGAGGAGAATAACTCCTGATTTTTTTTTTTGATGTATTTTGTTTATTTGTTCCATAGTTGGGTATAGTTTCAGATTTATCAGAGAAAAGCCATAGGAAGACCACTAAATCACAGACTTAATTGCAGTTTCTCCCTCTGTCAGCTTTTGGGGAGCCAGGTGCTCTGTGGTGTGAGCAATGCTGAGTGTACTCATTAGCAAGGGGAACATCCCAGGGGGTTGCTCCTGGCCTGCAGCCCCCACCAGGACCTACAGCCCAAGATCTATGGCATCCTTAGCTATTTTAGACTTTATTTTACCTCTCACAACAGGCCCCAGCCTCTTCTGGTTACTGCTGTGCTGTGTTACTCTAATGCATGAAGGCAACTGCTTTGCTCTGGGAGGACTGCTGAAAATTTTCATCATAGAAGCAGCCTCTGAGGTCTGGTTTAATTTATTCTGAGAAACTCTGCAGAGAAATCTACTAGTTAGTGAAAAAAATAAACCCAGTTATTGTATGCTGTGTAATGTACTGTGTGCTGGGGGAAAAGAGTGAAAAATCCTGCACTGTTCAACTGTTTGGCTACTTGAAAAAACATGAAGGAAGAGAAAATAAGATAGACAACTGAATCTGTAGTTCACTGAAATAAAAGATTTCTGTATTGTTCTGTACTTTTGTCAGCAAACATCCTCAGATTTAGGCACTTTATTTCTGCTGAAACAATTTCTGCAGCACCACAAAGTCGTATTAGGCTCCTACACATTGGTAAACTTATTTGTGGAGTAAAAATAAGCACAGGACTGGAATATTCAGCTGAATGATAGGTTGTCAAACCTTCAACAATTCAGGGTTTGCTCAGCCACTGCCCTCTCCATCTGCCCTGGGGAGGGAACATCCTTGTGACCATGGACCAGATGGAAACCCTGCCCAATTCATCACCTGCAGAGCTGCTTGGGATGGGATCCCAGGGTCAGTGCAATGGGCTTTCAGGATAAGTTTTAGTGCTAGGACCATTTATTGCTCGAGTTTAGAATGTACTGAAAAAAGGAGCTGTGTTTGGCTCAAATTCATGCGTGATCTGGATGGGGAAGTCTTTTTGTAGAACTCGTGTTGGCATTTACTCAAGGGACAGGAATCACCTGAATAACTAATCCATGTGAATGCAGAGAATTTATCTGTCTTCAACTGTTTCCATTTCTCTGGGTTTACCTTTATTTCCTTATTTAGTTATTTATCAGTACCTTTATTTCCTTATTTAGTTATTTATCTGTTGTTTAGGAACATCAGTGTTCTCCAGGTAAGTCCTGAAGCCCATATTTGATACACTTGACTACTATTAAGGATGTACTTAAATTTTCAGGTGTGCAGTGATCTGATTTCCTCTGTGCAGACAGACCCCTACAGACCTGAAATACTTTCTGCAGTAGGGCTGCAAGGGCAGCATAATTCAAAGTAAGATAAATGCAATGTTAAGATTCTGACATACAGAATTTAAGTAAATCCCAGGTTTACTTCCTTTTTTTGATGCCTGTGAGCTGTGACCCATCCATGTGCTCCTAAATTTCAAGGGTTTGGTATTGATTCAGTGATAAATTATTAATTATACGTGTTTCTTAATTTCTTTTGTCACTGGCAATACATGCTAAGCATGTACCATCCTGCTGGTAGAAGTTTACAACTTCATATCAAACAAAAAAACAACTGAATATATCTACAAAAACTGACTGATTGCACAGGTGAAGTGGTAAAAACTCACTTATACACTGTGGCCTGTCAGAAGCATGTGGTAATCAGACTGGGAAATATGACATTTCTTCTCTAGCATCTCTCTCTAAGTATGGTTTCATATGCAACTTAGAGAAAAATAAACAAACAAACAGGAAATATTTTTTTTAATTAAAATAATAAGTCAAATTTTATTTGAATTAAAAAATAACCCAGTGTGAGTATAATAATTAAGATGCAGGTGTCTTTGAAAAGTCTGAATTATAAAGGTTTGTTCTTAATTTCTTAATTATCCTTGAGTAATTTATCCATTAGTATTTTTCTCGCTGCAAATTTCCAGGAAAAAGCAGGGTCAGTATTTCCAAATGGTTGTTTCTGGTAGCATGAGCCTTGCAGCTCTAGGATACTCAGTTTCAAAGGTATGGCCATGTATTGAATATATTGCATTTAATTTTGAAGCATTATTCACCATTTTTAATTTAGCAATAACAGAGTAAGTGTCTGTAACCTCTGGTTTGGTCTCAAACAATTTACTGAATATATGCAGATTAATGAAATTTAATTAGCCAGTGGAAAACTGTGTTTTCATTAATTTGTGGGAAATGCTGGTTAACAGATGACAAATGTGTCTGCATTAAGTGTGACTGTATTCAGTTGAGCTGCTGTTGATATTTTTCTTTTGAAATCGTTCAGAAATTGAGAAATTGCACTGACAAAAGGACAGAGAGGTGAAACTCAGGTTTTCATCACACGGGATGATGTGTGCAGGGTGTTTGGCTGTACGGGAAGCTGGGCCAAGGAGGGGATTTGTGGTGCTGCCTGTGTTCCCAAGGCAAGGGGGGGTCACACTGAAGGGGACCAGGGAAGGTCTCAGGCTTTCCCTCATCATCTATAAACGTTTTCATCTTTTAAAGGCTGAACAAATGCTCTCTATTTTGAAATATTTTGGGGCTCAGCACCCCTTCACCCTGTTTTTTAGAAGCATTGATGAGCAGCACCTCCTAAAATGAGCACAGAACCTGTGCCGGTCAATCCCCTTGGCTTGAACACCAAGGCTGGCTCCTGAATTTCACATGCCAGGGGCAACAAGGGCTGGCCAGTTCAGTTCTTCCCCAGCCCACTTCAGTAACCACTTTGGCAAAAAAAAATTGAAGTTTAAGTGTCAGTAAAGAGTGCTGTTAAATCTAACAAAGCCTTGCAGACTGTGGGAGCCACTCCAGGTCTTTCACATTAACACAGGTTCGTTGTTGGTTGGGCTGTGGAGCAAGAAAGCTTTGAGGTAAGGATAATTTCTCTGTTAAATGCACACTGCTAACCAGATTTAATTACATCAGATAAAAGATGACTAAATTTCCCTCTAGTAATTAATACGCATTTCTAGAGGAGTTAATATCTTACATAAAGCAGCAGTGCCTATAGTCCAAAAACATAACAGTGGATAGTTATTTCAGCTGACCAGCAATGCAGATAAATACATAAAAATGGGAATGGCAAAAAAAGTATGAAAATAAAGAGCTTTCTATGAGGAGAAAATACAGCACAGGATTCAATTCTTCCCTTGCAGAATTATCTATTTTCCCTCTGACCATGGTAACTGATATTTTGAAGAGAAATTGAGGTCTGCAATTCTGGGTTTTGAATCTAGTGTGTATAAGGTGGTTTTTGTTTGTTTGTTGGTTGGTTTTGTGATTTTGGTGTTTGTTTGTTTTTGTTCACCAATTCAGGTATAGAATTCTGTTTTTACTTTTTGCCAGGGCTTGTTATACTTTTATAAGAGTTTCAAAGTCATCAAACATCAATTTTGTACTGATGGCAGATTCTAGATTTTTTACTGTAATAAGCAACCAACATTGTAAAATATGACATCATGATGATGTCAGAGAAAAATCAGTAAATTTTTTATCACATGTAATTGAGTAATCAAACAAAGGTATCACTGCATGAATATGTTACAGTATCACCAGGTTAATTAACAAGAGGGGAAATGAAATCCACACCAGAGAGATTAAATACCTCCCTAGTGTGTTGCTGTAAATAGCAAAAGATATTTGAAATAGGAATGCTATGGGAACATCCCCTTACTGTTGCTGTTACCTAATTTATAGGTATATGTCCAAGGATGCTACATCACACACAATGTGGATAAAAGCTGTACAGTATAACTGAAGCAATATAATTTAATTAAATCTTTTGGCTTGTGTTGTGCTTTGTTTGAGTATCTTGTAGCATTGCATTGTTCAGTGATCACATCACTGCAGTGATAAAATAGCTGCAAAATTATTCACTTGTCTACATCTGCTTTTATTGAGTGTTTAAATTTTTTGCTTTTATCTGCAAAATCCAGAGTTAGGCACCTGCATGCATTGAACAATGCATAATCAGAACACACAAAAATGGATGTAACAAACAGTGCCAGGTGTGTTTAATATCAGTACACATCAAACTGTCCCAAGTCCTACCCCTATGGCTTAGAGAGGAATTAGGAACATTTGATTTCTGTGGTAAATTCAGAAGTAAGAAATTCAGATAGAAGGCTTTATGAAGCCTTTTAAAAGTAAGAGCAGTGCTTGTTCTTTTCGAGGTACAGCCACTGGGTTCCAGTCAGTAATGCAGAGATTCCTCTTTCTGCCTGGCTCTGTGGTTTTGAGCTGTCTCCTGTCTAGCAGATCGTGCAGAGCAGCCCACAGGTTTTCTTTTGAGGGGTAGGGGACGAGGTTTATAGCTTAAAATAAGTTCACATCATTTGGAAAAGGGTACACTGCATACTTTTAACTGTCAAACTCACTGTCATAGAATAATGTGGATGTCAAAAGCTTGCATAGTTCAAAATCCACTTGATAAACATGGAAAACAAGTTCTGATGCATTATTTAAGCAGAAGTGATTGAAACAGATCAGGGCAGGAAAAAAAGCATCACAGGGAAGTCCATTATACTGTTGCCTTATTTCTCACTCTCCAAACTTTCCAAGCCTTAGACAAATCTGGAGACAGACATTTGTCATACTTTTATTTGATAAAACACAGCACAGCTGCTGATGTGTTATGTCCCTGTGTGTGGCAGTGCATGACTGAAGGGTGTTTGTCACATTTTACTTGCAGACAGACCAGATGAAGAAACTTGAGCTCAGGGAAATGCTGCCTATTTCTGGCACACTTTGTTATAAAGGGAGAGTTTCCATCCATCCAAAAGGGAAACACTGGGGTATTTTTTAGGATCATCATGGTGATGCTCTGATGTTGGTCTGCAGAGGTTTATGCAAAGCAGAGGTGCAGCTTTATGTTTAATGTTAAAAATACAAACCATCAAACACAAATTGTACATCCTGCTGCATCACCCTCCTTAATCTGCTTGAAACAATCTGACTTGCAGAAACTTCAGGGCAAAGAGGGAGAGAACCTGATTTCATCCCAAAACAGGAGTCATTAACCTTGAGCACTGAGTCACTGAACTTGAGGTGAGCAATGCTGCTTCATCTCCTCTAATCTAACAGATCCTGTCCTGGCAGTCTCTGGTGGTCATTTCCCCTAACACCAATAAGGCCATGGAGAACAGCATGAAGAAAAAAGAGAGATAAAATAGAAAATAGAGGAATCTAGACTTGTATTGCTGATATACCCAGCTTTTACATCTCACACTAGGTCATCTTAACACACACCACAATGTCTGACCCACTGGTAATTAATCAGGAATAGATTCAAGGATCAGCTTCATGATTCTGAAATGCAGTAAGTGTTTATTCTATCTGTGCTAATAAATATATAAAAGAGCCACTATTGTGGGAAGATAATTTGAACAGCAAGCAGTTTGTTTCACAAGAAAAACATGCACACTGAAAGATATATATATATATAGGTATATATATGTGTTTGTGTATATATATATATATATTTACACTAGGTGGTTTTATATATATATATATATATATATATATATATATATATATATATATATTAGGTGGTATGGATTTTTAAACATATCTGGGGTCTTTATTTGAGAATGATTTCTGAGAATACTGAATGTGGTCTCTAGATCCAAACTGCACAGGAGGAAAACCAGCAAAATAGATTTCCAGTGAAAGTCACCAGTCCCCAAAAATAAAATGCATGTTAAAATGTTTAATGCTAACAGTATCTTTGGTTCAAAGTCTAAATATCTTGACTTTTTAGACAGGAGGAGAAATCTTGGTGTGTTGTTTGGTTCACAGTTCAGAAATGCAGACTGTGTTTCTGCTTTACCTGCAGAAGGTGTTATTCTGGCAAGCTGTGTGTGCATTAGGTCATGCAATGGTACAGCTTGTTTAGACCTGGAACAACCAGAGGAATTCAAACCACATCCTCGCCTTCAGTTTTATTATAGTTGATTATTCACTAAATATTCAGAGGCTTCAGTGTCATTAAGAGCATATAACGAAAATGACATGGGCAGTATTATCCTCATCAGTGCAGGTTAATGAAAGGAAACTCAGCTGGGTTAATGATAGGAAGCTCATCTGATCATCTTTCCAGGAGTCTCAGGCACTGCAGAGCTTTCCCTCATGCATATGTGCAGTGTGACAGGCAGCTCTGAGCAGCTCTGGGCTTGGGGATGGAAGCAGGACCATGTGCTTGGTCATTAAATAAATTCCTAGGACAAGCTCAGCCACTGGGAACGTGTGTAGTGCAAGATGCCATCTCGATTTGAACATGAATTTTGGGTAAACAGAAGTTTGTGTACCATGCGCAGTGTTTTAAGGTGGAATCAAAATGAATTTTGTGCACAAACTGCTCGATGGTATATTCAGAGTATTTGTACGCTGTGGTTTTGTTAGGGGTGGTAAAGTTGTGCTGAATGAATGAGCCCCAAAGAGCAGGGATCTGCAGCACCTGTGCCAGGCTGAGATCAGGGGGCAGCTGATGGCAGAGGCATCAAAAGAATTCTGCATCTTACCATCAATGTCATGCCCCTGATCTGGAGGAAGAACACACATTTATTTATGCTTTTCCACTAAGGATGTGTGCCTTTAGAAACATCTTTCTTACTTGGGGGAAAATGTTGCGGGGATAAACCCTCAGACTTTGCCCTATCCTGTACTGAAATTTAAGTCCTCTTTTTGTTCTTTTAACACATGTATTTTAAGCACAGAGAATATATTTATGTCCTCTGAAAGGCAGACTCATCTAGAAGTTCCCTCAACACTCTTGTCTCAGTGAAGTACCACTGGAAGAAATTAAATTTAATCAGTATTTTATGTGAAATTCGTCAGCATTTCAAGACAGTAAGCCACATTCCCTATTAAGTCAGACTTTTTTCTATCCCATTATTCAAGCCAACACCATTCCCAGTGAATTTTTATTTTCAGAACTTGCATGAAATTCAAGTAGGCAACAAAACCTTTCTTTCACTCTATGACTGAAAGTGACGTAACAGTGACTCATGTTTTATGTCATGGTTTCACTTCTAGAACAATTACATCAACTTAAACTTTGATATCAATGAGTTATATAACTTAATAGAGATGTCTACATTATTTCATGAAAAGCATTGCCAAAGCTGGATTTTTATTATCTGCATCTTCAATAATGATGCTTATTTAGTTTGTATATAATGATACACATTAATTTTTCTTTTTCTTAGTGCATGTAGGCTTAGGAATGCAAAGGATTTTTTTTTTTTTTAATAAGTAAAACCCCAGTTCTCTCAGGGTTTGGCAGGCCAACAATGAGATAAAACACATCTTAAAATTACTCAAAAGCTTTTTTTTTTTGTTTTGGTTTCTATTCTGAAATTTCCTATAACTGTTTTCTCCTCTCCAAAGCAATTGTAAGGACTTGGTCAGTCTGGAGCAAGTTTAGATAATTCCTAGTGGCAAGGTCCAAACTCAGCTGAGCTGTTTTGGCTGGTGATGGACAATGATGTGATGCTGGAAAAATCCCTTAGGCTGGTACCTGTGACAGCCAATGGAAGGAGCTAATCCTGCCCTGCAGATTTGGGGTTCTCTTGCATACACAAATCCATTCGTTATAGGACTCTATCACTTATTATGCAATACTTCATAGTTCTGTGCTTAAAGGGCACTGCAATTTTCTGTTCCTTCCAGACCCAGTGTCCCGCGACACACAAGGACTTGTACACTCTGCTAAATTTTTAATGTCCTTTTGTTTTGGTTTGGAAAGACAGGTTTCTGCTAAGGAAGGCAGGAACCTCCCTTGAAATGGAAAATGGAAACCCCCTCCCTCTGAATGATTATAATTTTGAATTTAAGGGGCTCTCAGGCAAAGATGTGGGAGCAGGAATTACAGTTCTTTATTAGGGAAGAAAATAAAAATAAAATAAAATGCAGTAATACAAAACAGCACTGCCAGAGTCAGAGCAGTCCCTGCCCCCTGTGTGCCAGGGGGTGTCCCAGCCCCATGCCATGGGGGCTCAGCCCTCCTGCAGTGCCAGCTGTGGCTCTGCTGCAGCAGGGATCCTGCACAAGGGGGGAGTTTTCCTCTGCAGCTCCAGGGCTGCTGCAGATGGGCCTGGGCTCCCTCTGGCCATGCAGGGCAGCAGAAAGCTGCTCCTCTGGCAGTGCAGGGGGCAAAGGCTGCTGTGCTGTGCCAGGCTCAGATTGGATCCAGGTAGGAATGCTTGGCTCCTCCCCTGGGCGGAGCATCTCCCCATGGGATGCTGGGATTGGATCAGCCCTGCAGGGACACTCAGTGGCCATGGACAGCAGAGATCTCCTGCAGGGAGGGTTGGCTGGGGGAGAGACAGAGAAAACTGCCCCATGGACAGCAGGGAACTGCCCCAGTCCTGACAGATGGGAATAGAATAAATACACACCCCAGCCACTTCTAAGACACCTTTTTCTTAAGCAGATGCTACCATTATTCTGTGTGATAAAACTGCTTAAAAAACAAAACATAGAAACTGTTTTAGTTTTTTTTTTTTTTGTTTGTTTGGTTTTTTTTTGTTTTTTTCCTGGAATTATGTATAAATCTTATTTTCTGAAGACTCAGAATAAGCCATAAGCTTCCTACAGAGCAGCTCCCTGGGCAAAGCTGGAAGCAGCAGAGGAATAAGCCACGCTGGTGTTTCACTGCTGCCAAAATGAGTTGATAGATCATTGTCTGGGCTTTCCAATATTAAAGCCATGCTGCTGCTTTGTGATGTACCTATTGCCTGGGAAGAGAGGAGATGACTTTTTATTTAAGTAGGTTAATAGGTCCCATGGTTTCCAAAGCTGAGTTTGTTTGGATTTGGGTGGTGAACTTATAAAGGCTTCCTTGCTCCAGCAGCACAGCAGGCAGACAGGTTCTCCCAGTGGCACTGACATTTGCTGTAACTCGTGTGAGTATCTATCTTACAGCTTCAGTGGTCTGCTCACCAGAGAGCTCAGCTCTGCCAAAAGAGCACTCTAGGTTTGATTGGAAGGCTTGGGTTATTATGGATATGCATTTGCTTGGCTCAAGGTAAAACTGTAATGAGAAGCAGAGAGGGCTGTGTGTATGCGTGCATGTAGAAAAGTTATATCTGAGAATTGAATCTACATGAAAAGTTATAGCTGAGAATTTCGCTGCTTTATCTGGGAAAACCCTGTTTGCCTTCAGAGGCCATGTGAAAGCTGAGCTTACGTTTGCATGCACAGCCTGTGTGATCTCGTTCTTTCATGATGAAGGATAGTAGGTTTTACTCTAAATTATATAAGCCATGTTCAGATTCTTAGGTAAATGCACACAAAGTGTGTGCTAAGCTTTTTTAAAAATAGGGGAAAATGCTCTGTATTTAATTCCATACAGGTGCTAGGTAGGCAGGAAATTTGTGTGTGTAATGTGAGACAAAATTTATACTTAGAGGTGTGTGAGCATCCAGATTTATCAATGTTTGCAGGTGTTTTCTTATGTTGCTACTCTATCTGATGCATTGGTATTGGATCCTTTTAGTGACCATGAATCATTTATTTTATTTATAAAAAGCTCAATCAAGTTACTAGTGCTGGACATTTTTGAAACGATGATAATATCTTCTATGTGTACTTGCAGAAATAAAATCTTGGGAATGATTTGTAAAAGTATTTGGGAGAGAAATCCAGTTTCTGTATACAAATTGAAAATTGTTTCTGACTAAAGTTTTGATATAGTGAGATTCATTAATGTTTGGAGAAAATGTCAATATTAAGATACAGAAAAGCTTTATTATGAAAACTTGAAATTTCCAGTGTTTCAGTAATGATGTTGTGAAGCTTTTTTACTCTTTTATTTTCTGATTTGTTTTAGAACCTTCTCTATGTCTACATTAAATTTCTTTAAAATACAATTAAACCTTTGGTTTTCTCTTTTAGAATGTTTTAGAGTAATGTTTGGACTGAGAAATTAGTTTAAAAGTTGCTAAGAACCAGTGTCAGAATTGGTTCTGCTGTATTTTGGATTTATGATAATGCCCTTAATAAGATTTTTTAACTTTCAGTCATGCCTGAAGTGGTCAGGCTGTTGAACTAGATGATCATTGTAGGTTCCTTCCCACTAAACTGTTCTGTTCCCTGCCAGATGTTTGTTTTGCTTATTTTTACTGTTATTGTAGAGGAACAAGTGTGCTGTGCAAGCTGAGCAAGACCAGTCAGCAGCAACTTGAACATTTGACTGCAGAAAAATGTGTTTGCACCATTATAACGATTATACTGCTGCTTGTTGCAGTTTATCCCATTAAAAAACTGTGGATGTTCCTCTGAGCAGAGATACTTTGAGTTTCTAAAATAGTACTAGACACCTCTCCCTTGCTGGCCAAGAAAAGAAAGCCAGAATAAATTAAGAAAATAATGGGATTTTTATTTTCTGAAAACAAAACAACTTATTTTTTTAGCTGTTCCATAAAGAAGAGTGTCATGATTGATTCCAAAATAAACCAAACCAACGAGCTGAGAGCACAGGAGCTGTGCACGAGGGGGTTTGAACCTTGAGGAGGTGTAAAACTTCCTCTGTCCATTTGTTAAGGGTCTGTGACAACAGCAGGACTGTCACATTTCCAACTCTCTCTCTCTCTGTTCCATCCCTATCAGCATCATATTCTGAGAGCTCTGAAGCTGGTTTAGATCTAAGTCCCCAGATTTCTTGTCAGCCTGTCTGGAAAGCAGCAAAGGTTGAGGGAGCATTTAAAATAATCCATCTCTGGCTGACAGGTGAATAAAGAAGAGCTTGAATGAGTAGAGAAAGGTGCAGACTAAAGGAGAGCTGTAATGTGGCACTTGGGAAGGGGAGGGAAGGGATAGACAGGATGAGGAGGAAAGCAAGGAGGGAATAAAAGCAAAATGAGAAAAGGGTATGTCAGATTTAAGAATAGAAAATATAGCAGGAGGACAGCAAATGTTAGAGGGGGAATGTAGGGAAATGTCTGTTGAAAGAAAGAAGTAGGAAGCGTTGGAGTTTTCCTTGAATCTCCCTGCTGGGAGAATGGAAATGACGCAGAAGGTCTGCACACACAAAAAGCTGCGACTGCATCCTGTCCCCAAATTCCCTTTTTGAATGAGCACTGGGGAGTGAAGAGAATGGAGAAAGGAGAAGGGCATTACTTCTTTAATGAGGGAGAAAATGTTTTCTGGAAATCCTGACTTCTACCTCACCTTCATGTGTCAAACTTTGCTGTTTCTGCTATTCTCCAAGGAGCTTCCACAGAGCTTTGCTTCTGTATAATACCTGTTCTCTTTATTAATTCTTGAAGCTGAATGGTAAAAAATGGAAAAGGAGATGATGGGAATACTATCTTAATTTTTCTGTGCATTTACTGTGTTTACTCTTGCTTTTCTTCATTTCAGAAAATTAGGAGCATTATTTTTATAGGTATGGACATGAATGATCCTTTTTATTTTTTTTTTTTTTTTTTTTACCGTATCCTTAGAGTTAATACTGTGCTTTGAAAAAGTCTGTTTGGAATCAGATCAGTTTGTTCTTCTGTAAGTCTTAGGTCTTGCTCTTTAAATCTCTTCTCATTTGGAGTAGGGTGATTTCTTTGTAGCATAGTTTGGAGTTTTTGTAAAGTGTTTTGAAGCTCTAAGATGCAAACATATTACTGGAGAATTTTGATATTTCTCTACTCTTTTTTTGATATTTCTTTATCCTTTCTCCTAGCAAGAATCCATCCCTTTGTAATTCCTTGGGAAGATAACTTGGAAATAGTCACTTCCAAATTCAACATGCATCTTAAAGGAAAACATCTACTCTGTGATAGTGTTAGTGTTTTCCAGTAAATAAATTAAGGTTACTGGCAGCAAGGAAAGGCCTGTTACAGTAGCTGTAGCACAAATGCAAAAGCATCAGAGATAACGACAGCTGTTGATCTGTTTGTGATGTAAAAGAGACCAAGCATCAGTGCCCTGACTCAGATCCTTCACATAAGAATTAAAAAATCCAGGAGCACAGAGGGTGCCACGATCAGCCCTGCAGATTGTGTCAGCTCTCAGTGCTGTGAGATCTCACAAACCTTTCCTCAGCACTGATGTGGCATCTCCAGATTACAATACTGAATTTGCAGCTATTCAGGCAGCTCTGCCACACCTGGGTTTTTTGTTTGTGTGTCAGAATTCACTGCTTGGAAAACCCCATGGAACAAGAGTTTGTCTCTTTCTGCTGGCAGCTTTATGGTTCTGCTTGCTCGCCTTCTTTTTCAGCATAGCTGCTCAGAGAACTTAAAATCAAACCTTTATATTTTCAGCTTGGTTTCTGGGAGTTGTTTTGGCTTTGTTGTTTGTTTTTTTTTTTTAATTACATTAAAAATGTGCAGTTGTTTAAATCAGCACAAGTTTCCTAAAACATACTTTGCATATGCTTTTTTAGAAGAGTTTCTATATGACAATGCTTGCTTATGGAATGCCATGCTGGGTCATTTTTAGATTTGAAATTCTGTCCCAGCACAAATTTTGTTCTGTTAAAAGACATAGGCAAGAAAAGGACAGTTTGAAATGAGAATATTAGCATCCAAGACTCAGTGTTGCATGTTTTGATTTAGAGTGGATAAAGGATATTTTCTTTTCTTCCTTAGTTTGAAAATGAAAATCCCTTGGAATATTTTAGAACATTAACTGTGGTTAAGGGATTAAATGAAGCAAAATTGTTTGGTGTATGTTGAATCAATCAGAATTAAAGTTCATTTATAAGTGACAGATTTTCTATGCACAGAAACTTTCTTTTGGTACCTCTGGCATAAATGACTCTTCTTTTTAATATGCCATGTTACCTGTGTTTAATGAAGTGATTTAGGTGTGCTGGGTGAGTTATTTGTGAATTTCAATTATAACAGGATGAAAATTGCTTTTCAGGAGTTCAGTACAGCAGGCTGAGCTTTCCCAAGATGAGCTAGGTGGCAGAATTGACTAAGAAAGTGGAGCTCAGTTATTCCTTAAGCTCTGAATGCCAGTTTGCTCACTCAATCATGTAAAGTGCAGTCCATTTTAACTTTATACCTTACTAAAAGGAACTATCTGTTTATATCAGATGCATTTTGTAATATTTTATGCAGAATACCTCGGAGCAGATGTATGCTAATTTCCAAAATGCTACAGGCTCTCAGTGAGCTGGGGAAACGCATCTTGTTTTGCAAATCCAATATGGTTATTTAACAGTTCTGTGATACAATTATTTTTCATGTGTATTACACAATGCAAGGTCTACAGAAGGATTCTGCTGATAGCATATTTCCCTGAGGTTCTCTGCTCTGCCTTCCCAATTTTGCCTGCTTTATACACTCAATTTTTACTGAGGACGAAGGTGAGCAGTGGGTAGGAAAACAGGGATGGCAGATATTTGTCATTGTATTCTTTATTGCTCTGTTTTTGGATGCTAAGATGGAGAGTGTGGTGTGAAAACAGAGCAAGAACATGTTTTTGGTTTGGGTATTATTGACTCAATGGCCTTAAATACAAGTATGTAGCTATTAAATACAAAGCAGTGGCTCACTGATGGTTTTCAGTATCAGTGGAAGAAGGTTTGTGTCCCATGAACCTTTCCTGCTGGCAATTGCTGCACTCTGATCCTGGAAAAAAACTCATCATAGCTCCCTTCAGGTTCATCTTTTCCACATAGCCTAAAGAGAACTCTGGTTTTATTATATTGGTGGAAGACTAATAAAAAAAACCATATTCTGGCTCCCTTCCCCCCTTCTTTCCCCCTTTTTTCCCCCTTCCCCCCCTTTTTTGCCCCTTTTTTCGCCCCCTTTTTTCCCCTCCTTTTTTTCCCTTTCCTCTTTTTTTCCCCTTTTACCTTTTTCTTCCTTTTCCTTTGTCGTCACCTCTCTCCCATCTTTTCCCCTAACCCCTGTGATGCACCAAATGCAGCTCTGAAGGCCCAGAGAGGCATCAGGAACTCCAGGAATTTGTACCTCTGCTGCTCACTTGTTTAATTTTATTACATTTGCTATGCCCCTCACATTCTGACAGGTTTTTCTTTCCTGAAGTGGCTGATAACAGGTGCTGATGGTGATGGGTGGTGGCAGTAGTCACTGTCACTGTGCTGGGTCATTAATCTCCTTGCTCTGTGCATTGTGAGCATTCACAAATCCCACTTGTGCTGAGACCATTCCAGAACACCAGCTCCAGCCCATGACAGCAAACAGGGGAAAGAAGAAATAAATATGGTAATTAAAAGAAAGTTATGCTCATAGGTGCTGGTAGACCAGAACATGTATTGTTCCTCATCCAGAGTCTTTGCATTCATTTGCAAATATACATTGTGCTGCTGAAGGAGAATGCAGGGTGTTTAATGGAATTCACTCCCCAATAAAGTGGGAGCAATATTGAATCTATTAATCTGAGAGTTATTCCAAGAAAGGATCTTGCTTTATGCACTGGCCTGCTAGGAAACAATTGTTACCCAGCTCACTTTGGGTATAATCTCCATCAGTCAGTTGTGCTTTTGAGGTTGAATTTGCAGCTGTACTTTGTTCCTGCTTTAAAAGTACTGCTGTGTTTGTGTTGTTTCTGTCCTGTACAGTATCCTTTTTGAGCACAGAGCTTCTCTGTGATCATGACCCAGTTATGTTCAGTTTACTAGCATGGTTAATAAGAATATCAATAATAATTCAGAGTCTTCTTTTGTAGTTGTTAGTGGTGGCCTATTATAATTTTCCTTGGCAGCACATATGGGGGGTGATAAAGTAACTAATAAAAGTGCCACATGGAACATAGGTCCACTTCTATTTTTTTACAACTACTTCTTTCATCTGATTCATAATTAATGTGCAAGATTCAAAATAATTTTATGTGTGATTTTGCCTTCTGCTGTTGGATTCTGATCTGTAAGTGTTGTGTGACAACAGTGATTCCCTGACTTAATCAGCTTCATTATTTCAGTAACCATTGTATAAATGTAAATTAGGTTGTCCAAACCCTATTCTCTCTTTGAGTCTTGTTACTGATTCTTTTAACTGAGATTGAAAGTATAAATTCCACAGTAGCTCTTGTGGCCAAGAAAATGAATTATCTTTTTTCTTTCCTTTGCTGGTCTGAAGCTGAAACGCTTTAGATGGCTTTTTAGTGGATGGGGTGCATCCTGCAGCCTTCTGCTTGCAAAGTGGCTTTTTCCAGAAGGAAAAACTTTAGGAAGAGACAATAGTTTGGAGACAATAGACAACAGACAATTTCTGCTGGTTGGAGCAATTCAGTGCAACACCAGCTTGACCTTGGACAAATGTGAGGGAAGTGACATCCATTTTTTGTGTGTCCCATTTTTATCCTATCTCGTGTCATAGAAAGGGATCTTTGTAGTCATGGTACTTCACATTAAAACTATGAAATTTTACCCCAACTCCCATCTTGTAGATCTGATATTTTATGATGCCTCGAGTGAAAAAAGTTGGCAGAGTTCACCCCCCCACTGTGTTTGTAGAATCTCAGCCTTTCATCTTAATCAGAAGATAGATGTGTTATAATCAGCATGCCAGTGCCAGTTTTCTGAGACTGCTGCTCTATCACTTCTCTCTCCTTCCATAATCCAGCAAATCTCCATTTCTCAAATCGAGCTTCCTATGTATAAATGCATTTACTGTGTGCTTTCAAAATTCTGGTAGTACAGACAGCTGTATAAGTGTGCAACCCCCCTATCAAAGAGAATCTTCATCTTCACTGTAAATACTTGTATATTTGGTGCAGTGTAGGAATCCTAATGGACAAACTCTGCCTGGCTCTAACCTGCTACTCACTCTTGTCTTCTCAACCACACCTGGCTGGATTTAGATGAATCACTTGTGCCAGGACAGAATCAAGCATTTTGCAGTGAAATTTCTTGTCAAGGTGGGAGTGCATTTCCAGGTTTACAAGAAGAGGTTCTTGGAATTTGAGTGTTTTCTGCTTTTGCTCCCACTTAGTTTTGCTGCTTGGGTGTAGGACCTTGTGCTTGGCAACTTCCATCCAGCTGGATGGAGTCAGGATTCCAGTAAAGTTAAACAGTTACATGGCAAACATTCTCACTGGGTTAAAGGTATGTTTTTTTTTTTTTTTTTCTTTTCTAATCAACCATAGCCCAGGTGAAGCTCCCTTGAGGAAATAACATCTGGTTTTGTGAAGAGAGGGGAAGAGTAGTGGATGCCCAACTTTTTCATTTTATCAAGGTTTCCAACCCATTCTACTTTATGATTCTTACAGCCACATTGGTGCAAGCTGGAATGGATCAATGGATCATAAATCTGGCTGCTGGATTGGCAGGGCTGTGATGGGTGGTTCAGAGTTCACGTGGTGGCTCCTTAGGGGCCATGTGCTCAGGGTTTGACTCAGAGGCAATATTTAATAGCAGTGTGGGGAGGGAGTGGGGAGGCACCACGAGGGCTGCCCTTCAGAGGGGTTTGGATAAGCAGGATATGAAAGGGAAATAGAACCATAAAGTGGTTGTGGTTAGAAGGAACCTCTGCATCTGCTCTGGTGCCACCAGAGCTGGGCAGGGACACCTAGAGCTGGCCACCAGAGCTGTGCCCAGATTTCTTTTGGGTCTTTGCAAGGTGGAGCCATCCCAGCTGGAACATCCCCAGGTGGCACCCAGGGCTCATCAGCCTCCCAGAGGGTGATGAAGGACCCTCCTCGCTGCCAGCTGGTACTCGCTGCCTCTTCTCCTGTCACAGCACCCCTGGGAATACCTGGCTCAGCCTCCTCACCCTCCCTCCCAGCGTTTGTGGGCTCTGACATCCCCCTGACCCTGCTCTTCTCGAGGCTGAGCCAGCCCAGGTCTCTCAGCCTTCCCTCACATGTGCCAGTCCCTTCATCACCCTAATGGCCCTTTGTTGGAGTCTCTTCAGTGTGTCAGTGCCTCTCACGTACTGGGGATGTTAATCAACATTGCTAAATATTCATACTGTCATTTTTCCACCTCCTTTGATTACTTTAGAGTATACTGGGCATTTTAGAATAGAGGATTCTTCAATGAATATTTCAAAACTGTTTATCTGTAGAATTGTGTGTCAATTGTTTTTATTTTTTACTTTGGGTTCCTTTCTTTGACACAGACCTAGGATATTCACAGTTAATAGTGCATTATATACATGGTGATTGCTCTGTCCTCTTTATAGAGAGAAACCTAAGGAAAAGAGCAAAGTTGTTGATGTTGATTGTGAATTGGACCTGAGTGACCTGAGGTGTAGGACTGTGCTGCCAGCCATGCAAACTTGTAACCAGTAATCCTTAAATGGTAAATTTTGCAGAGAAAAAAGCTTTGAGGGAAAAAAATAGTATTCAAATTGTGAATCTGAGGGTTTAGACATTTCTATATTCATCAGCAATAACAATTCCCCTCCCCAGGGAACAAAAAAAAAACCAAAAAGAACCTGATGTGCTTTTTTATTCTTGAAAGATTTTTTTAAAGTTTTACCATCTTAATAATGAAAGTCAACTTCACGGAATTATGACAAATTTAAAAATATATTTTGTTTCCTTTGGCAATGCAGTGCGTGGTTGATAAATTACTTGATTCTTTGTGTTGTTCAAATGCTTGTGGACACAACGTTAACATAAGGAAAACTAAACTGAAAGCAATTTTATGCAGCTTTTTTTTTTTTTTTTTTTTTTTTTACTATACCCTTGAGCATTTTCTAAGTTTGCATTTAATCACAGAATCTTGGCCATGATATTTCTGACAGGTAATTTCCTTAATGCGGTTGACAGAGATGGATTACATGGGAGCCTATTGGATCCAATGCTTTTGTGTGCAAGTGATAAGACTAGATTAGGGTTATCTTGCTCTGAGTGCCTGCAAAGATACAGCCACCTAATAATTCCCCTGGTAATATGGATGGGTTTGGGGGAGCACAAATTCGTGGCCAGATACTGGCCTGTAAAACCATTACCAGGTCCTGCTGCACCTTGAGAACATCTGGGGTGATGTGTGTTTTTCTGTCACATGATAGTAGCAAATTATATGTCAGGGAAAGACAAATGTGTTAAATACTCGGCAGATTGGGAAAGTGATAAGGCAAGGGGCTGGCATGTAGGTTGGAAATAGTAATGGTATTTAAAAATAAAATTATTTTGGCCAAAACTATGAATATTGTTCTTGTTTTAGAGAGAAATGACAAAAGAAGTAACATTTATCCTTTCAGCTGTTGTAAATGTTTGGGTGAGAAAATCGATGTTGTCTTGTTGCCTTATTGAAAGGCCCTAAGCCTGAATGTTCTTAATCGGGTTGGATTTTGAAACAGCATTTAATTATAAATAACAAAATCTGAATACGTTTTAGATTTAAAAATATTCTTTCAGAGTCAAGACTTTTGAACAGTTGCATACAAAACCCATCAATGTACAGCATATTTTTATGTACCTGTAGCAGCCATTCACCTCAGTGAAAACAGAATTTTTCTAATGGTCCCTAAGATTTTGGACTTTTATAACTTGCTTAAACTTAACTGGGGGAAGAAAATAAATTTAATGGGCTCGTAGCTAACAGTGTTGCAGCCAAAGCATGTGTGAGAGGTCTCTCTTTTGGGAACAGAATTGTTTGGAAGCTGAAGGGTGGAGACAAGAACAGGTCGTTTTCTAAACCAGACTCTGCACCCCCATGCAGTCAGCAGAGAGAGGCAGACGATGCAGAGTAAGAGTTTAATTTAGTTGGTCTGTATCACATCCTGGGAGCTCTTCTTTGTGTCTCTCTCCTTGTTACTGAGAGGGCTCCAATGAGCAGTTTCCCTGAGCTGCAGTCAGTTTTTGGGGGTATTTTTGGGAGTAGGGAGCTGTGGAGGTTTGAGATGCAGAATGGTTCTCGAGGCTCTACAGTGTTTGCAGCCATGGAGTTTGGCATGTAGATAAAATATTCTGAGGGATTTGTGCGGACTTGGGGGAACCCAGCCATGGAGTTTGGTGTATGGACAAGATGTTCAGAATAAGTATGTAGGGATTTGGGGAACACAGCCGTGGAGTTTGGTGTGTAGATAAAATGTTCAGAGGGGTTTGTGGGGACTTGGGGAAATAGAACTATGGAGTTTGGTGTATGGAAAAAATGTTCAGAGGGGTTTTGTGGGGATTTGGGGAGCACAGCCGTGGAGTTTGGTGTGTAGATAAAATGTTCAGAAAGACTGTGTGGGGATTTGGGGGAACCCAGCCATGGAGTTTGGTGTGTAGATAAAATGTTCAGAGGGGGTTTGTGGGGATTTGGGGGAACCCAGCCATGGTGTTTCTTGGAATCATGGCTCTTGGCTCTTCTCTTACCAGTGCCTGAAAATCTGTGGCCATGTTATTTCTGTAAGACACTGCAGGTGGGAAAGACCATTCCTCTATCACAGTTAAAAAAGAAGAGGAAAAAAAAAAAAAAACCAAAAGCCAAGCAAACCCACAGGGAATATTTTAGGTTTGGTGTTGCAAGCCAACAGGGAAGCTCTGTGTCCTTTGTGTCCTTACATCTTGGCCCTACAAAATATATAACCTATCTTTTCCTTGCTTTATTTTCCAAGAGGGAAGAAAAAAACCCAACAACAACAAACAACCATTTAATACAGAGGCTGTCTCATGAAAAAGGATCACGTAGGTGTTTAATATATGCTGTGATGAGTAATTTTGGTCATGGTACATCAGAAAACTACTTTCCCCCACCTTCTTTCTAATAAGAATTTTAATCCATTGATGACAAAACCTCTAAAGTATTTCCTTGCTGCATTGTAATACACTGTGACGAATTATGTCTCAGGAGTTGTAAAATTTTCTCATAGCTTGTAATACCTCATTTAATGAATTGATCACACTGAAATGTAAAGATGAAGCAGCATTTATTTTGTATGTTATATTGCATATAATTTTTAGACTTGACATTTATAGCCATGGAAGCTGTTATTTTACATATCATTTTCAAACCATATCAGCCTTAAACACATTTAAATTTAATAAGCAAGTAGATTAGATTTGCTTTTAAGCTAGGCATATCATTATAGTTTGTGTTCCCTTCAGTAGGGCACATGCTTACTATTAAATGCAGTATTTAGTTGTCTTTTAAAACCTAAAACTAATAAAAGAGAATGTATTTACAAAAGTAATTGAATATGGAGCTGCTTTTGGGGACAGTGCCTCAGTCATGATTTTTCTAGGATGTAGACATTAAAGCAGGTTTTGGGTTTTATTAAAAATTGCCCTGTTTTGAGGAAATATTAATGTAGGAGCTATATGGGTTCCAGTTATGAAATACCAAATCTGTCATAGTAACATATGGCCTGATCATCATCTCCTGCAGAAAAATCCATGGGAGGGGAGAGCTTATTTGGAAACTCTGCATGATTTACCAGGCAGACTTTCTGATGCCTCATCTTTCTCATCAGAAAGAATTTGTAGCTGCCAAGGAGGTGGATTCTTACCGCCTTCTAACTATTTAAATGTTTTACCATCCATAAAAAAATTATGTTGTTGGAAGTGGGGAAAAAAGGCAGCCCTTGTTTCTTCAATCCTGGCTCTTTTCACCATGAAAGAAACTTTATGGAATGTCACGTAGAGAAACTCTGCTGTCTTTGTGGTTACTTCGTGCTTCCCACCTCAGAATTTTGGGGGATTTAAAAGTAAATGAGAGAAAGCTAATGAAAATCTGAAATTTATAAAATCTCAGGGGACTTTTCTCTGGAGATTATGTTGTTTATCCTACTGTATCTGCTAAAAGATAATTCCAGCATTGTACTTGTTACTGTGAGACAAAATTAGGATGCAAATAAGACATTTCACCTTAATTGAGAGGGAGGAAGGATTTTTTTTCTCTAGTTTTCATTCTTTAAAAATAAGTTTGGAAATATGGTATTGAATTTTTCCAGATTTTCAAAAATATTTTTTTTCCTTATGTCAAAATAAGGCTGATGACTTTTTGTCAAAGCCATTTCACCGAACTGGAAAACATCAGTAGAAGACCTTGTCTTAGAATGGCTTTGAAGATTGTAATTTTTAAAGTACATTTTGAGGTACTTCTCCTTTTGAAGACATCATTTCACGTGGTGCTCTTGTCCAACTGGTTAATGAGAGGGAAATCAGATGGGTTGCACCAATATTAGTTAAAAAATAATAGTGAGACAGCCCAAAGATAGGTGCAGGCTTTTTATTTATTATGGTGCAACGCGGACAGTGTTTGGTGTGATCCCAAGGGCCTGGAGAGCCCCTGGGAGTGGCAGAGACAGGAATCACAGAATCACAGAAGTTCAAGGCTGGAAGAGACCTATAAGATCATCAAGTCCAGCCGATGTTCTAACTGTTCAGCTAGATCATGGCAGCAAGTGCCACATCCAGTCTTTTTTTGAATTCTTCAAGGGATGATGACTCCACCACCTCACTGGGTAAATGATTCCAGTATCTGACCACTCTTTCTGTGAAATATTTCCTTCTTAATTCTAACTTACATCTCGCTTGACGCAGCTTGAGACTGTGTCCTCTTGTTCTATCCGTTGTCGCCCGGAGAAAGAGGCCGACCCCCAGCTCACCACAGGCACCCTTCAGGAAGTTGTAGAGAGCGATGAGGTCACCCCTGAGTCTCCTTTTCTCCAGGCTGAACAACCCCAGCTCCCTCAGTTGTTCTTCATACGGCTTGTGCTCCAAGCCCCTTATTAGTCTCGTTGCCCTCCTCTGGACACGCTCAAGTAACTCGACGTCCCTCCTAAAGTGAGGGGCCCAGAACTGGATGCAATACTCCAAGTGAGTCAGGACCTGCTCCTCCTCCTCCTCCTCCTCCTCCTCCTCAAGAGCTGATGTTCTGCTCCAGGGAGATGGGCAGCAGGGCCTCTCCTGCCTTGGAGCCCACACTTCATACTGGGCTGGTGACAAAGGAGGCAGAATCCCCATAACCAACCAAAGACACCTCCCAGGGCTTCAGGGAGCTGCCAAGCCTCTTGTCTTGGCTCTTCTTCTCATCATTAAACCCATTGCATGCCCCATCCATGTCAAAGGAATTATTATCCCTGCACTGAATTTGAGTGTGTAGTGCAGAAGAGGCAAAAATGGGCTCTTAAATTAAACCAAGTCCCCCAGCTGACCACTCTTTGCTGTTTATTTAATGCCCTTGCATACGAGCACACCCTTGGCTGTCCGAGCAGTGGTGAGAGCAGATTTCCCAGCGCTGCAGAATGCCCAGGGTGAGTGAGCTGATAAGTGCAAGGTTTAGAAATCAGCAGGGTAACACAGAAAAGGCATCAGGAGAATTAGCTGTTTGCTAGAGGGTTTATAACAGTGTTATTTAAAAATTAGGTGCATACTTACCATTCACACAAACTCATATAAATCACCCTGAATTCCATCCTGTGTATTTCCCTCGATTATGTGATCTCTGAACTTTTGTTGATAATTTTTTTTCTTTAGTGTAGAAGATTGGCAATGTACGGTGTCAGCAAAATATGTCACGCAGGCATGAGGCAGAGCTGCAGAAGTGAATAATTTGTATCATGTCTTGCTCACAAGGATAATTAAATGGAATGGCATTTAAGTTGATGGAGCTACAGGGGTGACCACTGGCTAAAGAATTGTCTCCTGGTTTTTTCCAGTAAAATGAGCATCAGTATTTTGTTAATTTTCCCCCTTGTCAGTGTGTGTTTTAATATCCTTATTTGTCCTTGCACTTTCAGCAGGAATAACTTGATTAGAGGGACTAGAAAACAATTCTAAAATAAAATTATTTAAGTAAGAAGTTATATGTTTGGGGGAATGCACATGTTATAGCTTTTGTCCAAATGCAACCGTTTTATTCTTTTATTCAAAGGGGATTTTCTGCACAGTGAAATTAAACTTAATAACATTAAAAAGTAGTTAAAAAACCCAGCCAACCAAACAAAACAGCACCAAAATGCTCATTTCTGGAGGTTGGTAGCAGTGCATCTTTGAGCTTACCTCAGCACTGAAGAGGCCATTTAAAAAGATAAGAGCTTAATCCAGACATCAGTGATGATGATTTCCTGCAACATGATAATAAATATACCAAAGTACCCTTTTATCTTTAATAATTCAGAATTCATTGAGCATTTAAAAGTTTTTTTCTGTTCTGTCATTTAAGAAATCTGATAGCAATTTGGTAAAAATAATGAGACATATGTTGAGAATAAGGAAAAAATTGGAGCAGTATGTAAGGGATGCTATTTCAATATGGCACTTTTTGCTGCATAAGGGGTTAAAGATTTTCACCTTACTTGCTTGCCTTCTTGAAAACTGTAATCATGAGGACAAAGTCACAAGAATTATTTGGAAGGCATCCCCTAAATCAGTTATTTTATAAGACTCTGCTCAACCCTCCCCTTGAAATAATGTATTAGAGGCCCATAAAGTAAATTTGTACCAAAAATGCTATGCTTAAACAGGGAAAAAAAAAAAAAGTAGTCTGAATAACTTTCTGGACAATAAAGTATTTCTTAACTGAGATTTACAATTTTATTTCCATGATTTTCCAAAGCTATGCATTTGGGTTTGTAGTAAAGGGAATTGATAATGACTGTATCTCATTATACCATTTATATGGTTTTATTCCATGTCCCCTTGAATGGGAAGGACAGGGTGTAATGCTTTATAATTGCAACTTTTTTTGTTTTTTTTTTTTTTTTTTACCCTGAAGGGTACCATTCTAAGCTGAGCATTATGTTATTTTTCATAGACAAAACATTCTCAAGCAAGTTTCTGTGTTTCAGATTATTGCGTTAGTCTTGAGTAGCTTCACTCGTGCTTAGAGACCAATACCAACCATGAGATCCAATCTGTGGCCTGAGAGCAGGACCTGAATTGAGTTTTCACAAAAAAGAGCACATCTGAAACTGCCTGAATAAAATATGCACATTCAGCAATGATTCTGTGAATTAGAATTGGCTAGGGGTTAGTTAGGAATTCCTGAGGGAACTCCCAAAACCCAGCTCCAGTTTGGGTGAGAGGTTTGGGGTGCAGAGCCCACCAGCATCCTTTGGAGCAGAGTCATTTCTGACATTTCTCAGGCATTGCCTCCTGCTCGAGGGGCTTGCTTAGAAATATACTCAGGCTTCTAGGATTTCTGCTTGTGAAAAATAAATTTTTTGCAGTAGTTGAGCAGAGAGCTAAGCACTGGATCCGAGTTCTGCCTTGCACTGCCCTAAGTTGCTGCTGGTTGTCATGGAAACATTTTAACTGGTGGTGGCTGTGGTTTGACATCAGAACATTTTCTGTTAAGTGGAGATTCTTCTGAGATTGTAATGGAGTGTTTTAAGTCAGCGGACCTTTTGTACTCAATAAAATATTTAGTAGGTTGTAGTAAATATTAATTTGTCCTCCTTTCAAGATAACACACCATGCTGTGTATTTACAGTTCTGTGCTAATAGCATGGCATTCCTGGAAAAGAGTTAATCCATTCTGAAAAGTCAAATTTGCTAAATATAAATTTGATAATAACGCTCTAAATAATAATTGTGGAAGCTGTTTCACTTTATCCTTTCAAAACACCATGTGGCAGATAAGTTACAATGTGCTTCATCTCTTTTTATGCACTCGGTGGAGGAAGGATTTTAGTACTCATTTGTATTTAAAGCTGAACTTAAACATCTTTACACTGGGACTTTCTTGTTTTGAGGGAGTGAAAATAAATGCATTTGCAAGGGCTTGTACTGGGGGAGGGCAGGGTAGGAATGGCTCGAGTAGAAAGCTGGTAATGGAACATCTCTCTGTCAATCACATGTTCCTGTACTTTGTGTCTGGAGATGAAGCCATGTGAATGCTGCCTTATCCCTGCCCGAGATAAGCTTTCAAAGGTGATCTCCAAATCATGTCTGCCACAGAGCAGGGATTTGCTGAGAGTGACAAACACATGCCCGCTACATTTCCCCTGTGCTTTTCAATAACTGCATTGCGAGGCTCCTGGCAGAAAGGAGACGTCTCAGAAAGCCCTCAATAGTGAGCCTCAATAGAGCTGAATGCATTCACTGAAAAGCAGAGCAGCTTCTGCAAGTCAGGATTTATAAACTTTAATAATGCACTTATCGGGCAGAGGCGGAAATTCGGCGTGGAGTGTTGGGAGAAATCATCCTGATGGGTAATGCTAATTCATCCCTGCTGCTGCTGCACGGCTCCCTGGATTGTTCACACGGTTTGATGGCCTCGTGGAGCCAGTTCAGCCCTTTGTGGTGCATCATAATCTCATCCCTGTGATTTCAGAGGCTTGGTGGAAATACCAAGGTGTGTGTGTGTGTGCTTTGGCACGGCTGATAACAGTGTCTGAGATGGCCCCATCAATCTTAATGTCATTCTCTATTAATCAGCAAAAGGCTTGCAATGCATTCCTCTCTTTATTTTCTTCATTACCCTCTCCTCTTACCTATCTATGTATTAAACAAAAGAATAATCAAACAGTTCTCTTGCTAAGCTCAGTCTTCCCCATACCCACTAAGTATTGTTTAGCTGTGTAGTTTTGCTTTTTCAGCTTTTATTCTCATAGTTACTCTTGGCTGTTATAATTGTTTTGTCTCTACTCATTCCCTAGACAAGATTAATCCATGAGGAGTTGCCCTGTGGCCACCTCATAGATCTAAAAGTTGTAAGACACTCAGAAATTAGAGAAACCTGCTTTAAACTCCACCTTTCAACAGTTCTTGCAGTCAGATAGAGGATCCTCAGGAACCAAATATATGAAAAGAAAAGAAAATTAGAACGACAGCACTTATTATGAATGCAGGGAGTTTATCTTCAGTTGTGATTGGTATATAATAATTACTGGGTTCTTTTGGTTTGCCATTAACAGTATGAATTTGGAGTTTTGCAGCAATGACAGACTGCAATTTTCATTTTTCTCCCATGAACTTTATTTCAGCAGGACACTTCAAGGCATACATTTATTGAGCAATAGGAGACAATCTTTTCAATGCAGCATTAAGATTGGATGTATTTATTTCTGTTTCTGCATTTTTTAAAGATGTCATTTATGAAGAAGCACCCTGAGTTTTAGAAAGCAATTTTCATTGTATCAGTGAGCCATGGACTCACTCTGGATTGAAATTTAGCCAAAAGCAGAGAGAACATAACATTTAACTCTATCATCAGCTGGAGTGACCAAGAAATGCTATGTGGACTTAAAATACAGGGAACAGAATAATAACAGAACATTGCATTTCAATATATAAAGTGAAAATAAATCATCAAGGTGTGTGCAACTGCTTTTTAGACATGTTACTTTTTATATGTCCTAAAACCCCACAAGGAATACACCTCTTGATTTAGCACTGCACTTAACATTTCAAGATGTAAGTAAAATTCATTTTTATTACTGTAACAATTGAGGACCTGTGTGGGGAAGAAAAAAGACAAGGTATCAGGAACATTAATCTACGAGCGCTACACACAGGAACTGCTCATGAGAGCAAAAAATATCCTGAAATTTTCTTCTCATCTGATGCAACTGTTTTTAATCTTGCCTGATGATGAAATCCTTGGTGGGAGCTCACCCTGGCCAGCCAAGCTGTGTGGTGGCACAGGAGCCTCCCTGTGTTCAGGGAGGTTTTTCAAATGGTTTGTAAATTATTTGAAAATGTTTTTTTTTTTGTTGTGTTATAGCTTTCCTTTCCTTAGTTTCCTTTCACTTTATGTTTTTCCCCTTGGAGCTCTGGTGCAGCTCTCCTAGGCCTCCTCTCTGAGCCCTTTATGGGTCCCATCTTTCTTCATAAAACTAGTCAAAGTACTCAAAATATGCTTTTTTTTTTTCATTTTTCTCTCATTAAATAATAGTTTAGTTCTTTGCAGGTGTGGATGCTATTCTGTATATATAATATATACTTACATATATAAATATATATAAAATATATATAAATATATATAAAATAGATATTTATAGTATTATAAATATGCCCTTCTGTATATGTAATATATACTTATATATTATAAATATATATAATATATATATTTATAATAAAAATCACAGTTTTTATTTCACCTTGCTTGACAAGGGTATGGCTTCCACATTTCTTTTTTGGCTGTGGGTATGAATTTCATTGGATTTTTTTAGAATTTTCTTTTAAACTTGTGTCCCAGTGTGTATTTGGCAAAACAAACCTGCTTTGCTGGCTAAGGAGGGCTAATGCAGCTCCACATTTGTGTCTTCATTGAGGGAAGCATTAAACAACCATTCTGGGGTAAAAGTGAGATTATTGGGATAGCCAGAGCCGCCTTTCCCTCCCCAAACCTAATTTAGAATTCTACTGTGAAAAATGAGTACACAACTGTTTTTTCTGCCTGTTTTGGCAGCAGGATTTAGCAGATCAGACAGAGCTCTGTGCTAGTCTGCTTTCCAGTTTGGATCTGGTGTGGAGCTTGGCACAGGCAGCTCAGACCTGGCTTTTCAGAGGTATTTCAGCAGCAAGATTCTGCCTGACAGGGTCCAGTGAGCAAGAGTGGTGCTCCTTCCTCAGAAAGATAGCTTGAAAAACTATTGTAAGGGAGGTAAAACAACTGCTTGGAAAACCCAGCACATCCCTCAAACAAACAAACAAACAAAACCCAAAACCAACCAAACAAAAAGCCCCACTCCACAAAATGCCATACTCCAAGAACAGATGTAAATGGTTTTCTGTCAGAGTAGATTAATGGTTTTGGAACAATTTTAGAAAAGGCTGGTTTAGGACTACAGCTAAGTGTTTGCATTATTGACATGAATAGTAGAATACAAAACATATTTTAAAAAAATTACCTGAGAATGTCAATCTGAAAGAACATGCAAGCATGCCTTAAGAATTAAAAATTCCCTTGAGGACTGGGAGACTGAACTAAAATGCAATTTAGAGCAAATTAAAAGGTCCACACTTAAAAATATTTACCTGGGAAAATGTAAATGCATCGTGACTGCATAGGTAATGTGCAGTACAGTGATTTTGGTTTCTAATAAATAAAAAGTTGGGCATATTAAAGGTGTCCTACTATTGCAGAAAAGGCATACACGTGATGTATTTTTATACAAAAACAGAGTAAACATCAGGAAGGCCTCTGAAATAGTACTCTTGAAAAAATTGGCACTTGTAAGGCTTCGGCTGCCAGGCAAAATTCTGGGAATGCTTCAAGAACAAAGTGGCTGAATCAGTGGAGCTACTGGGGAGAGCAATAGAAAGCATGAGAGCTGTGGAAAATGTGACCTACAGGGAAAAGATGGGGAAGAGAAGCCTGAGCAAGGACTTGATAATAGTCCTCATGTACATAAAGAGAAGCTGTGAGAAAGTAATCAGGTTTTTCTCTCTAGTCCCTGTGCAGCGGGCTCACTTTGCAGCAGCAACAACTTTCTAGTGGAAAAAGCATTTGAGAACTGGAAGAACTTCTTTAGAAAGAAGTGAAATCTCTAGTGCCAGAAGTGTACAGAAACAGTTTAGAGAGAAGCTGAAGGTGCAGCCCACCTTGGGAACTGGAGGAAGGAGTGGAGCAGTGAGAGGGGCAGCCAAGCTATCAGCAAAAATCACTTGTATTTCTCTATTTTTTCCTTGCCTATCTCACACACTCTGGGGACAGTGCTGATTTTTACAGGTTCTTGAGAAAATGTGCTCCTCGGCTTGATTACCTTGCTTTATTTCATCTATTGCTAACATGTTTTGGAATAAAAATAAAATAACTTGAAGCAATGAGCTTCAAGGTATATATAGCAAATATATAGCAGCAAATATATATATTTTATATATATCAAGTATATCTCTATATATATTCAATATATAGCAGCAAATACATATATTTTATATATATCAAATATATATATCAAATATATCTCTATATATATTCAATATATAGCAGCAAATATATATATTTTATATATATCAAATATATCTCTATATATATTCAATATATAGCAGCAAATATATATATTTTTTTTTTTTAAATACTGCAATTTATTTGCTTTGTTATGAGTGTTTCTTTTGCTTTAGAAATTAAAAGGTAAAAAGCTTGTTTAGGGGTATGGTTATTTAATACAGTATATTAATTGATTAATAACTACTGGAGCAAGGAGATATATGAGTTTTTGGTGCCCAAACTTGTCAGCATGTCCTAGGCATTCACTGCTAGGTCCCTAGGGAGCCCTTTCAGACTCTTTATTCATTAAGCACTTCCTGTTGGCTCACTCCCAAAATCCAGAGGACTTTGCTGTCTTTCCCTCCAAGCTGGAAATTAGGTTTTATGGTCATGGTTGAGGAGGGCATGTGGCACGGTGCAGCTTAGTGCCCATATGTCCAAATGCAGGGAATTGCTCTGAGCTCTGAGGCCTGTGGGGGCCCAGCAGAGAGTGCCAGATGCATCCCAGTTATGTGCCATGGAAGGCAGCATTTGGAGGGAGAACAGGCAGGAGGAAGTGATCTGTGCCTGTGAGAGGGCAGGAGGAAGTGATCTGTGCAACTTAAAATTTAATATGTGTAATGTTAGCATGATAATAATAAAAATATAATAATAATAATAACAATTCAAATGTCCTGGAAGAAATGTTCTTTTCCTAGTGCTGATGTCCGTGTAGGACTCATCTTTCCCATCTATTGAACGGAGTGTATCTCGGTATTTAAAGCTTCTTTATATCCGTAGGAAGGAAAGTTGTTGAGGCATGTTGTGCATGAAGCTGAATGGCTGCAGCTCTATTACTGATGCTTTGCTTTCACTCACCTTGGTGTGTCTGCAGCTCTGCTCTGGCTTTGATTCCAGCCTGCTGCCTTGTGACAGGACCAGAATGAGCCAAGCCTGAGCCCTGCTCAGGTACCAGCCCTGCTCCCCTGCTGCCTGTGTCCAGTGTGGGCAGCACTTGGTGTCCCTGATCAAGACACAAACACAACACAGCAGATTGAAACTTGGAGATAGAAACAGCCCAGAAGGGCAAATGCCAAAGTGACTGAGTCTCAACAAACTGATCCCTTGACAAACTGCCTGCAAGCAAGTCATTTTTATCAATAATAATTGAAAGCCATATATGTGGCAAAAATAATATAGCCCATCGGTGGGAGCTTTTGCCATTTCCCTAGAGCCGTGAATTGGCTCTGGAAGGGATAATGCAGGTTTTGGGTATTTAAGCAACTGCCTCACCTGGAGCTGTTTTATTCAGATCTCTTGCCTTCTTTTGGGCAGTGTGTCCAGCCCTCACACAATGAGAGCTTTGGGAGTGTTTATGAACTGTTTACAAACTGCAAACAGAAACTCCATGTACATGGCCAGTAGATTGGAAATGTAGTGACCAGGGAGAGATGCAGAACTATCGGGCAAGACAAGACATCACTCAACCTTGACTTTTTCCAGTTATCCCAAAGTCCTGATAATATCAATAGCAGGGAAGTAAACAGGTGACATCTTTCTGTTCATGCTTTACATGAAGCATTCTGTTAACCTTGAGATGTAGGTCTGGAAAGTTCAGAGCAGTTAAGGTTCAATTTTTTTTCAAAAGATTCTTTCATTGAGCAGAATTATCCTAAAAGCCTTCTAAATAAGACTGAGTTTTTGGAGACTCCACATGACTTAAGGAAAGAAATTAAACCAGTTTGCCCAGAGCTGCTAAGTGGTGATGGCTCCCAAGTGCTGCATGTGTCCCCAGGGAGATGGGGAGTTCATGGAGGTTTCTTCAGTTGAAGCAGCAAAAATGCAACAGTCAACACCCAGACACCAGCTCTGGAAAAACTGACTTTGCAATATTTTGGTGCTGAAAGAAATGAAGCATTGGTGCAACTTTTTGGAGAGCTACTTCTGCATTTCTGAGAATTTTTGAGCTTGGGTTTTATTATTTTCCCAAAACTTATGCTCTATTTTGAACAGTTGATTCAGAAATACCTTATCTATTTTTGTTCAATGCGAAAATCAAAGGGCTTTTTTTTTTTTCTTTTTTTTTTTTTTTTCTTTCAAGCCCTGGAGAATACAGTTGTATTGTATTCTCCAGAGAGAATACAATACAATTTTGTATTGATGCTTAGTGCCACTATATATATCTCACTGCAAAAAAGTTTGGTAATGCTGATGGTATGTGGGAATAGGTAATCTCTATTGAATTACTTTTTATTTAGGATGTTTTTGCTTGGTTTAAGTTGGGATAGAAGGTAAGGGAACAAAGCATAACCCTGTAAAACTGAGAAGTGTAGAAGTGCAGTAAGTGCAGGAGAATACTTATGTGCCAGCTGCTGAACATAAAACATTGTCACTGAGGTATAAAATCTAACAGGGAAGTGTAGCTGCTGACAAAGAACATTTTATCTGTGTGACAGAGAAAAAAATAATACATATGGAAGAGAAAAAAAAATCAATTAGCTACCTATGGTATATAAGCTTTCAGTTTTGATGAATACTAGCTAAAATGACCATAAATCTATTTTTTTAAGAGTTTCCCTTTTCCTTACACATGCTTTCTATTAGGTAGGTAATTCTTAAATTTCGGTGTAATTTAAGAAATCTAAATACATGTTTTTTTGTTCAGTATTTTATACAGAAATAGCAATCAAGAACTTCACAGGAAATTCAGGAGGAACAGCTAACACTGTACAATATACTCCTGATAGATCAGCTGCTTCTAGGGAGATATAGGAGGAAGTGCCATGTGTTAGGACCTATTTTCAAAACTTATTGCTAAAATGATTTGAGGCAATAGAACAAATGCAAGCAGGGTGAACAATTCTCCAGAGTATTTCCTTTATTCTTGTTTCACTTACAGCATGGCTGTTCAATTGTGTTCTTGCAGTCCAAGGTTAATTTTTTGTGTGTCTTTGCAGAACTACTTCCTGATGAAGATAAGGAGTAATAACATAGAAAATATTTCATGATATAACCTTGTCATAGCTTTTCCAAACTGTCTGGGAGCGAGGAGTTATTAGAGTAGAATCAACATAAAATTTCAGGGCAGGTTTTCTGGCAGGGAGAGCAAAGAAACATGGTGTTTATAAATTACTTAGGAGCTCACAGAGGAGAGGAACTTAACAAGCAGACAGGAAGGGAAGGAGAAATGCCCAGAGACAGGTTTGCTGGGAACAGGAGAGCACAGACCTGTCCGGCAGTGAAGCATCTGCAGCACTGAGCAGGATCCAAGTGGAAGGAGAAAGGGAGTCCTCAGAGGCTTGAACTGGAGGAGGAGGAGGAGGATTGAAGCCAGGAATGGATTTAAGAGACTTTATGGGAGAATTCAGCTAAAGCTTGATGAAAGATAAAGAGAAACTGAGTGAGGAGACAATGAGAGCAGGGAGTTTGTGATGTCCAGAGTGCTGCTATGAGAAGGAAAGATGGAGAGGTCAAAGATGTAAAGGAGGAGAAAATGGAGAACGAGACAGAATAAATACATGAAGACCAAATCTGTTGGTTCGGTGAGGCTCCACTGTTTTATTCACTCGAGCAAACAGTGGGTGTGCTTCATGTTTTACAGTGGTTCTGAGGACACTTGAATGCAGAGAGAGGTGCCTAAAGTAATGTCTGTGTTGACAGTATAACTGTTTTGTTGGTTTGGAGTGTCCTGTAGTGCTGGGCTGGCTAAATCCTCAGGAAGAGGCAGTCTGGGTACTGGCATACTTCTAACCTGAGAGAAATAACATATAATAGATGCTGGGAAAGGAGAAACAAAACAAACAAAAAAATGGCACCTGCGAATGTTCTGCACTTGGCTGATAGGTCTGCTGAGTGGAAATGTGCATAACTTCTATCAGAGGGTGAAATCCCCTGACAGGACTGACCTTGGGGTCTGGGCTTCCCTGGAGTGAGTCCCTCTTGCCTCCCACCCTGGCCAGAACCACTTGGAGGATAAATGCTTTCAGTGCTTTCAATGTCCAGAAAAATTTGTTTGTTGCTTTAGGGTTTAGGCTTACTGTAGGAAACATTTTTTCAATGTTTTTTCCTCTTTTTATTACTTAATCTCACTGCAAAGTATTAGTTTAAAGCCATCACAGATATATAGGAACAGAAGTAGAGAGTGAAAGAGCTTAGATGATAGACTGCAATGTACATTCAGTGGTTTGTGAGGGTTTTTTGGTTTTTTTGGTTTTTTAGGGTTCTTTAGTCCCTCAAATAAAGGTACTACCTAGTGAAATACATGTCTTTTATCAGTCAGAAGATACCTGGGGTGAGAAACAAATACTTTTGTCTGTAGCATTTGCAGCCTCAGTGGTGGCATGAAAGCTTCTCTAGGCATGATTGCCCAGACTGTGAGCTGCAATTATGTGAATGCAAGATGGTGACTTGTTAAAGTATTTCATTTATAGTTTGTTATGCTTTATAACTCCTACAATAGAGCACTGCTCTATTTCAATGCTTTGCATTTCAGAATTTTCAGAAAGAGCTGAAGTAGCTTATCTTAGACTTTATTTGTTGCTGTAGTCTCTGTCTCTAGGCAATCTCTCTAATAAAGTGAAATTCAATGATGGCGAGCTGAACAAAATTTTTTTTTTCTTCTTTATTTTTTTTTGATAAAAACTCAGTGTTAGTGTTTTACCAACACTAGCAGTTAGTAAACAGAGCCAGGCTAAAGGCATCCAGAGGAGTTTCATATGGTCAGTGCCTGTTTTTGCTGTGCTAGTGGTAGTTTTGTTTTAGACAAAGCCCCAGTGTTTAGTGAGCTATCAAGCAGTGAGTGATTTCTGTACACTTGATGGGATGAGATCAGTAAATTATCTGGAAATGGTTTTAGAAGCAAAACCATTTCAGCTGGGCTAAAGGTCCTTCTCTCATTCTTTGTGCTCTGTGAAGTTATAGTGTTTCCAGATCCATTATCTGTGTGTTATATGGAGATTTATTTACTTTCAGCAGCAAAGTTGATCTTGTTTACTTCAGTAAGTGCTTGCTTTAGATGTTTTCTGAAAGGGGATAAGGAGGAAAAAAAGCTGCTTTTTGAAATAAATATTATATTCTGGCTGCTGCTAGCCTTCATTACCCACTTTTTTTATAAACTGGAGTTTGCTGGCTTTTCGTGTGCCTTGTTGCAAAGCTTTGTTAAAACGCTGCCATGAAAATGGAAGTTTCATACACATTGACATAATTAATGAAGAGGCAGGCAGCATGCTCTACCAATTAACACCACAGGGAAAAGTAAAATTGGCTTCCTTTTTGCGTGTGGTGCCAAAGTGAAGAACTGTAACACACAGCAAATAAATAGAGATCCTTTTAATGAGCTGCAAGATCGAGCTGAATAACTCTGAAAGGATGTTGTGTAAACATTGCCAACTATTTAGAGTGTTAAGAGTAATTGATGAGCTTACTTGAAAGTTTGGAGGGTTTTTTTTGGGGGGGGGGGCAGGTTGGGGTAGGGAGAGACTGTCAAAGAATGGAAATGCTGCTTGTTAATAAATAAATTGTATTTTCAATGCAGTTTTTAGGCATGTTAAAAAAATGTAACAAGCACTTTAGAACAAATATGGAAAAAGGAAGCAGTTCCTGCTTGCTACTTGACCAAGTTGGTCGGAACTCATTTTTTCAGCTGAGTATTTCTGTGCTTTGTATTTACTCCTAATGAAAACTTGATTCCAAGTAGCACAACTATCGGGCAAGACAAGACATCACTCAACCCTGACTTTTTCCAGTTATCCCAAAGTCCTGATAATAACAATAGCAGGGAAATAAACAGGTGAAATTTTTCTTTGCTTTACATGAAGCATTCTGTTTACCTTGAGATGTAGGTGTAGAAAATTCAGAGCAGTTAAAGTTCATTTTTTTTCCACAAGATTCTTTCATCGAGCAGAATTATCCTAAAAGTCTCCTAAATTAGACTGAGTTTTTGGAGAATACAAAACTCCAAGCCTGTGAAGGTTTATAAGTTAGAAGAATTTTTTAATGGGCATTAGAAATTAGAAGGCCAGCAGCATTTAGATCAAAGTATCTGTAATAACAGAAGTGCAATTTTGACTATTCAGTGGCACCAGCTAGCTTAGAATGTCTTTATATAAGAAAATAATACATCTTCCTCACTTTCTACTCATGCTAAATTATTTAAATTTTGACAATAATCAATTTTTAATATTATATTTCAGCCCAGCTCTTGCATGAGGTTAAATCCAGCATATCATTTCACATTGTATGCAAGAAAACCACCAAGGTTTATCTCTGAGCCTCTGCACCTCAGCATCTTAAATAAACCTTAAAATATGTCAGAATTGTAATTAAGGAAGCAAAATGTGCTAAAGCTAAAAGTAATAATTAGAAGTCGATAAAGATTGTGCTAAACTTGCTGAACAATTGACCTTTGTGACAGCCATGCCTGCTCTCAGTTATCATCACAGCAGAGAATTATGTGTCCCTTCACTTGGAATGTTAAAGGTGAAACCAGAAGTATTCAATAACTGTACAACAAAGAATATTAATATGCAAAACCAGCTAGAGACAGTTTATTGTGACTGTGGTAGGATCCTTCACTATATGTTAAGGTACATATATTGATGAGTAGTTATTTAATCAATATTTTATTTAATCAATATTTTCTCTTTTTTTATCTTTTTACTACCTCCCCTCTGCATTTCTTCTTTTGGTTTTCTCTTCAGCCTCTCACACACCCACCTCTAGTCTCTCTTGTGTATTTTTCTTACACATCTTTGTGTTGCCTAACCTTTTCCTAGCCTAGATTTTGTCCTTCAAAATGCTTGATGGGCTCTGTCCTGTGCTCACTGCTGGGCCAAGTGTCTGCTGTGGTGGTGTTGAGGAGTGCCTGGCTGTTCCCAGCTAATCTGATGGCTGTCATCCTCTGCTCCCAGCCAGCTGGCTCTGCCTCTGCCCTGGCTCCTGCCACCACCAAGGAGCACAGCAGCGTCTCTTCTGTCCCAGCTTCCTCCCTTCTGACACCGTGTGCTCTTTTCTGCCACCCTTTGTGGCCCAAGGCCCTTCTGCTGCAGCCCAAGAACAGCTTCCAGAAGATCTGTGATCCAGAAGGACAAAGCTGAGCTCCAAGCAGGGGAGATCAGTGTGGATGCTCTGGGAGAGAAAGGACGAATTCATCCCAAAGGATTTATAAGAAGAAACTGCGTTACATCTGTGATGATTCCATGTGTAATTATATCTTCTCTAATTGACTTGTGCTTCAGAACAACATTCCTTTTCATCAGTGTTTCATTTCTCCAAGATTCTAAAGAGGTGAAATAGAACTTAAAGGTTATGGTTTGACCCCTGCCAGCAGCTGAGAACCACAGAGCTCCTCGGAGTGCCCCCACTGCTGCCCACCCTGGGAGGGAGGAGAATCTGTAAAAAACCCCAAAGCTCTGGGGTAAAGACACTAAACAGGTACAGCAAAACAAGGGATTCATTCCCAGTGCCCATGGCAGGAGTGAACACCATTCCTGGCGTCCATCACCCAGGACAGCTGGGCTCCACCACGGGGGACAGTGGTGGGACAAACCTTTGGGTGTTTGCTTGGGAAGACAAAGAGCATCACCCCAAGCATGCCCCTCATCCTCCTCCTCCTGCTTCAAATGCTGAGTGTGATGTGGGATATTCTGGAATATCCCTTGGGTCAGCTCTCCTGGCTGTGTCCTCTCCCTTGAGCACTCCCAGCCCCAGCAGCAGCAGCCTTGGCTCTGTGTCAGCTCTGCTCAGCAGTGACAAAAACTTCTCAGATTCCTTTGTTTTTGCAGCACAACTCCAAACCACAGCCCCACACTGTCTACCATGGAGAAAATTAACTCTCTCCTAGCCCAAACCAGCAAACTAAATTCAATAGTTTGCCTTCAGGTTGTACAAAGTTCCTTTATTGGATCTGGCCAAGGATAAATTATAATTAATAACTTGATAACAGTTATCAAGAAAACATAAGGTGCAATGGATGTATTAATCGTTATTGGTGGTGATGGTCATAATTTCTGTGATAGAAAACTGGAATGCTGTGGAGATCTGTAATGCTGAAATCCTTCTTGCATTCATGTTTTGTACAGCAAGCATATTTCTGACCACACATATGTCCAATAGGTAGAAGGAGAGAAGGTGAGAAGTACAAATTATCCTCTGTTGGGTGAGATCTTAAATAGATTAGGGTTCTTGAGCTTGGAATGATGACAGATAAGTGAGAAGAGAGGCCTAGACAATCATCAATGCCTCAAAGAAAGTAAAATGTTTTGCTGTCTAAGAACCAATACTCATTTATATTGTCAGCCAGCAAGTTCAAAATTAGCATAACAATGGTCTTTCCTCACATGGGGCAGGATTGTGGCACTTGGAGTTTATCTGGGATCAAGCAGAATGGATCCAGGGGCTGTGTACAAGTTCTGGCTCAGGAAGCTCAGAAGACATTGGCTGCAGGGTTTTATTTTGCAGACCAGGGCCATGCTCACATGGCATTTCTTCTGTTCCTTTCCTAAATGTTTGCCCCTGTGATTCTGGACTAGATCAGCCTTTTCTCTTGGCCAGTGTGGCAATTTTTATATTAAAAAATATATATGAACTAGATTTTGTTGTTACAAAACTGTCGTAATCACTAAGGGCTAATTAAAAAGATTTAATGTTGAAAATCCAATGAAATAACAGTTTGGTATATTTTACATTTGTGTGCCTTAAATTTAGTTTATTCAAGTAAATATGAGGTCCTTAAGGTGGACAGGTTAGAGCTTATTAATTACCTTGCTCTGTACATATAAGCAATATAGGTGCCAGCTCCAATCTCTAATAAATCCATCAGCTCTGGGGGTTTTCCTGTTCATTCCCAGTGAGTGTGAGTGCATGTGACAGGCCATGGCTCTGTCAGAACGAATTGTCCCCCTTGGAGAGCTGGCAGCACAGGGAAGTGACAACTTAATGGAAGCTAAAGCACTCTAATGGCAGTGCCTGGTGAAAGGCAGGGGGAGTCATCCCCAGCGTTTGCCCTGGCTCTTGGAAATGTCTCTTTGCATTTCTGCTAATGTGCAGGATCTTGGAGCCTTGCTGGAGTCACACTTGCAGGTATTATTCCATGGAAGGCCGCTCAGTCAAGCACTTGTTTGTGGGCAGACTTGGCTCCAGCAGGGTCAGCCCCTCTGACACTGTGACCTGCTCCATGTGCTCCCACTCCTGCAGCATCACTCACTCCCAAACCCCTCCTTGGGCAGCCACAGAAAACATTTCCAGCACCTAGCACCAATGCAAGTACAAATATTTTATCCATTACACAGCTATTTTTATTTAGTTATGAATGGAACATGTGTTTAATCAAATGGATGAAAAGATAATGCACTTTATCTAAGTATATTTGTTTACAGGTGAAGAATATAGAGATTAATTTTCCTGCCTTTTGTTGGTGTTGTGAACAAAAAGTTGTGTTGAGCCAATGGATAAAATTGTTGTACTGAAATTATTTCATGTTGTTTTAATATCTTTTTAGATTACATTGGTGTGTGTGAACATATTTATTTATAAATAAATAAAACCCCAGTAATTTGCATACACTTGTGGACTGTCTTATAAGTGCCCAGTGATTACATTTAAACATTTTCATTTTAATTACATTTTAATATTTTAATAACTTTTATAAATTAAGCTGTGGATATTCAATCTAGATTATTGCATTTTTATTAGGTTTACATGCAAATAATTACTTTGTTCCTGGTTTTCTTGGTGTGATGGTGCTTTTGGACAAAACCAGAATAGCAATCACTTTCAGTAGAATAGTATTTCTTCATCTTTTAATAAAAAGCATGTATGCTTTTCAGGTTGTAATTAGCCAGGTAGATTAAATAATTAAAAAATATTCTCTATAATAGAATTTCTAAGATTTAGTGAACTTAATCAGTACTATACAATTTATCCAAGTTCATACAGAACAGGCGAGGGCAGACCCAAGAGGACTTCAGAACTGAAAAGGAGAAAACCAAATGGCTGTTCTAAATTAAAAATAACCAACCAACCCAAATGATGCAAGCAAAAAACATTTCTGTGTGGTTATTTCTATGATAATTTGCTTTCTAGTTGAGACTTTGGTGCTGTTTAGCATGTACCAGTTGTTGTGAAGGAAAGGTGAATCTAAGCAGACTGTTGATAATGTTTTTGCCACGGATCTGCTTCCTCCTTCCCCTCTCTTCTGCCATTCTGGGACTCACAGGAAACTCCAAACTGCTCAGTGAACCTTTCAGGGTTCTCTGTGATTTCCCCCTACCCTGTGACAAACATTTCCAGCAGAAGCCATTTGCTCACCTGGATCTGGAGCAGTGTTTTCTGCCTTGCTTTGTGTCTGCTCCACTCAGGAGCTTTGGTGTTCTTAAGAATTTTTCTAAAGCTATGGTCTGTGGAAGCTATCAAGCAGATAGATAGTTTATAACAACTGATATTAACACATTTTTGCTATAAAATGGTTTTCATAATGGCTCATTCTTGCATATTTTCTAGTGGAGCAAGTCCCACTTCAAGCTTCAATTAAAACTTCAATTAGAACTCCTCTGTACATTCAGGGCCTGTGGGGTTTCTGTTATATAATACTTCCCTTTTCAGTTCCTCAACAGAATTGTTCTCTCTTAGAAATTGTTTCCTTCACACACAGAATCAATATGAACTCACAAAATCTTTGCTTCACTTAAATTAGGATTTTCTTCAGGTAAGAATTTGATTTCCCAGTGTGAGAGATGTCTCCCCTCTTTTACTGGGTGCACCAGGCTCCTTTAAGAGCCAGAGCAGATCTTCCAGATTTTTTTTGTCACTTGGATTTTGCAATTGCTTGAAATATTCAGTTAACTCTTTTTAATCTCTTATTTTGAATGACTTTATGTTATTAGAGAAAATACAGACTGATTATCACTTTCTTCTTCCCTAGAATTAATTCTGGATTTACAGAATTATATATATATATATATATATTTGTATATGTGCATATATGTTTTCTTTCCTTCTTAGTCTAATGAAAAATTCATTGCACTGATGAGCTTTATGTTGTCAGCTGAAGGATAATTTTTGCTTTTTAACAATAGTTTATTTTAATTTCTTTTAACTGACTGAAGGTAACAAACAAGCATCTTCACTATTGCACTCTCCTGCAAGCCACTGATTGATGCAAGGGATTTTTTTTCCCTTCATGCAGGTATACATGTGTGTGTGTATGTATGTATATGCATACAAGTATATTCTAATTATTCCCCAAATTCTTGTCCAAATTGCTAATTTGACATTTTTTACTTGACAAAATTGGTATTCTGTGAAACAGTGCCAAGTTTACATGCACACAAAAATTGAAATATGTGTCTGCATGAGGTGATTCAAGTTGAGAGTGGGATTTTTCTGCTCACACAGGCCTCTGTTTGCCCCACCTTTAAAAAGTAGCTCGCTTTCAATTTATGGAGAACAAATACTGTGCCTCGTGCAGGGAGGACATTGGCACATGCAGGGGACATTTTTTAATTTGGGCAAAGTGTATAATATATCATACATGTTTGCTAAGTTGTAAGAATTTAAGATCACTTTCTTCAAGAAAAATCTGGACTCTGGAATGGTATCAAGTTTTGTTGGAACTGAGACAAAAGTGAAGTGTGCACAATAATTATTTAGTTCATCTCTGGGCTGCTTTTTAGGTGTTGTGAAGGAAAAAAGCAAGAAGGAAAAAAGACTGCATATAGTTGCAGTCAGAGGTCAATGTAAAGAAGTCCAGGTAAATCAAAACTATTCTACACTGTAAATAATTTACTCTTCTCCCTTTGCCTTGTCCTTTCCCACTCCACCCCTGTGGCATTTTTGGGGTCTTCTGTTGTTGGGAGGAAATGATGAATCTGACTCCATGTATTTAGAAGGTTAATTTATTATTTTATTATCTATATTATATTAAAGAATGCTCTACTAAACTATTCTAAAGAATAGAGAAAGGATACTGACAGAAGGCTAAAAGATAATAATGAAAAACCTGTGATTGTCTCCAGAGTCCTGACAGTTGGACCATGATTGGCTATTAAGTTAAAAAACAACTCACACATTGGATAAACAATCTCCAACCACATTCCAAAGCAGCAAAACACAGGAGAAGCAATCAGATAATTATTGTTTTCCTTTTTCTCTGAGGCTTCTCAGCTTCCCAGAAGAAGAATCCTGGCCAAAGAGATTTTTCAGAAAATGTGAATGTGACGCTCCCCTACTCTTTGTTTGCCTACCTGACCTGTTCATACCCTCTTGGTTTATCTGTAGTGTTGCTAACCCGAGATACCCCCATGTAGTTTAACACATAGAAATGCTCCAGCTGGGAAAATCCAATGCAAGTTTGCAGTGTTTTACAGCCTTCTTCTTGCCTCCAGAGTTCTGAGAGGCAGATAAACCACCTGGGACACCGTGATGGGCTTTGTGCAGGGTGTGCAGGGATTGCTGTCCCAGGCTCAGGCGAGCAGGGACCCTCCAGTGTCAGAGATCTGCCTCCTTCTGTTTACATGCAGCAAATTTGGAATTTACACAGAAAACTAATGGGGTCTCTGGTGTCTCACAGATTTCCTTGGCTTTATCTGCTCTGGATAATTAATGTAACCAAGTGAGTGGATGAGCTCTTTTCTGTAGGAGTCAATAGGCAAGGATGTTTGGAAAATGAATGAACTGCTAAGATTAATTGCAAGGCTGAACAGCCTGGTGAGGGATTCAGAAGGAAGTGCCAATGCCTTTATATTCAAAAGATTTCTTTATTAAAAATTGTTCAAGATCTCAGTAACATTAGATATCAGATTGGACTGGAGATAATGCTTTATTGTTGATATTTTAATCTTAAAATTTGCAAACTATTAATTGCTGGTAGAGAATAATTCATATGAATATTGATCTCAATCAGCTCAGCTGAATTTTTAGTATTCTTCAGAAAGACAGCCAATTCTAATAATAATTATAAAAATGTATTTTCTAAAATGTACAGTGGTTGAATAGTCAGCAGAAAGATTTATATCAAAGTTTTGTGTGAACTTCTTTATGGGAAAAAACCCCAAAACGCAAAGATCAAATGGTAACAGGATTCAGTTAGGGAATTCTGGGTTTGCTTTGCATTTCTTTAGTCATTTTAGAGATAATTTGTCTTTTGAGTTGAGATTTTTTACTTCCCTGTTCATGTTATCAAAGTGCTGCTTACCTATAGTTTACCAGTATTTATAAATAGATTTCCTGAAGGGAAAATATGCGGTGGGATTCTTTTTGGGGGGTGTAAATTTTAGGAATATTTTGAACCTATTGGTGAACTCTGTCTGCAGACCTGTGTTGTTTTGACTGCCACTCATGTAACACCTGACAGTGTGGATCTAAAATGTGCAGCCAGGCTTGTGAATGGCAGATAGGAACATGCAAGTGCAAGGAGGAAAATCCTGAGTACTCAGAGGAAGGAACTTGTCAGCAGGTACTGTGTTCAAGTTCAGACAGAGGCTTTTGTTTTTTTGTTTTTTTTTTTCCCTCAACCATTTTAGCATGAAATCAATGGGGAATGCATAATTTTTTAGATGTGTCTGAGATAGCACAGCAAATGGCCACCAATGAGACTCTCAGCTGCCACACAATCTGGCACAGCTCCTTTCTGCTCCAGAGCTCCCAGTTGCATTCAGCCCACTGTCGATGTGATGCCTCTTTTTGGCTCCTTGCCCATCTGTTTTAGTAATTACTGTCATATAAACTGATATTTCTGGACTAGAAACCATGTTGTTGTGAGATAAGCCCATTGGAGTTACCTTTTGTGACGTGTTCAAGCAGCTCACTGACTTTCTACTTCAAGCTGTAAAATTTGCATCAACATTTCCTGCAATATATAGAGAAGGATACTATGATTTTATTTTTTTTAACACGAGGAGTTATAATGAAATAGAATCAGATTTTGATACTGCTTCCTTTTTATCATAGTTATGGTACTTTCACAGTTTTAGCTCTTTTTTTTTTTTTTTTTTTTAGGATCACAATAAAAAACAGTGTCCTTGAATAAAGCATTTGCGTTAATAAGTTTTGGCAGACATAATTTTTTAAAGTGTAAAATATACAAAGAAATGGTTTGCCCTATCCAAATCATCCATTAGCACAACAGGACCATCCAAAATGACATCATCACACATACCAGCTAAAGCACAAAGATTCCAGGAGGGTGAAGAGCAGCTTTATCCTGACAGAAACTGAGCAGAATCAAAGGTGAGTTAAAAGAAAAGCTCAGACAACATCCTCTCACCAACTTAACCCATTAACAGCCCCGGGGGCAAGAGCAGAGCAGCCAACACAAATATCAGTGCTGTGTGCCAAGGAGCCAGATGCCATCACTGCAAAATCACTGCCTGAGCTTGGCATCTGTGCCTCCAGCCTGCCAGCCCCACAGGGAGGGGAAACTGGGCAGGCAGCGTTGTCTGGGGCTGCAGAGAAAGAGCTGCTCTCTCTTTTCTCTCTTCCCTTTGCCTTTCTCCATAGCTGGGTTCTTGGCTGGCATTGGCAAGGTTTGTAATGAGAGAGGAGAGAGAGCTTGGGCATTTTCATACACACTTAAATATTATATATTTATTATTTAATATTATTTATTATTATACGTATTATTTAAATATTATTTATTATATATATCTATATATATATACACATATATATATATACACGTATATATATATATATATATATATACACGTATATATATACATACACGTATATATATATATATATATATATATATATATATACACACACACACATATATATACACACATATACATAGAGAGATGTGGGTGGATGAGAGTTTATATGAAAATGTTTATGTTTATTTGCATTTGGGCAGATTTGACCAGAAAAAGGGAGAGATCAAGGAAGGAGGCAAAAGAAATCAGAGTGAAGTAAAACCAGAACAACACACAATAAAACTCTGAAAATAAGTATTTACTTTCCATGCATGCTAAAGTAAATTTTAGCTTTTTTAGCTTTTTTTAATAGTACAACTTCAATAATTTCTCTAACTTTTCACAAGTCACATCTGCTCAGTAGCCAAATTCTTGATGTGTTTTCTTTGCAGTGACATTCCACATAGGAAGGTTCACAGCATTTGGCAAATTAAATTTTTAGGATTTAAACCGAAATCTTTTATGTGATTATTGATATCATTCTGTCACACCTGGATAATATATCTATATATACATCCCAATGTTGATTGATCACTTCTTTTTTAATTTAGTAGGAATTATTAATTTTAGTAGGAATAATTTCTAGACATGCAGTCAGTACTCAGGCTTCCCACAGTAAAGCATGAAAAAGAGGATCTGCAATAATTTGAGTGGCTCCAGTGATGGTGAGGCCACTGGAAACTGCAAACCTAGGAACTGGGAGCCTTTCTGGTTAGCCAGAAATTAGCTCTCCATGCATTAAAGGTGTATTATCAAATGCAAATAGCGGCAGGTGTGTGGTTTGGGTAGGGGGTTAAATGCTGTGACACTGGGTAACTCTAATTTCTTCTGTTTTTAAGACTGAAGGTTCAGTAATGTAGAAAAATCTGTGTGAAGCAGAAATCTTGTGAACAGGCAAAATCTTTTTTTTTTTTTTTTTTGTTTTTAAGTGAAAGTAGGACTGTAGTAAATATGAAATAAAAGTGCTAATTAATTCAGGGAAAACTCTTTAAATATATATTGATCAAAGAGAGACATTCGAGGTGAGCTGTAGATTTAAAATGTTACTTTCCAAAGCTCAAAAAAAGCTCTCAGAATATTGTGTTTATGATTCAGCTGTCAAACATGGCTGGAAAGGCCCAATTTAGGGCAGACAATAAAGGGTTTTGATGAACACACATTCCCTCTGATACCCCATGGACAGAGCAAGGCTTCTTTTTTGTGTGATAGTGCTGAATTCTGAAATGAAACACAGTGGGAAGGAGGAGGTTGAAAAGACTTCAGAAGTGAGCATCTGTCTTGGAACTAAAGGATTTTTCCTCCTTTAAGTTTCAGTTTCCTATGTTTGTCATGCATTCAGTACATGCTAAAGCTGTTCAAAAGATACCACTGTCACAGCATGAGGAATTATGAGTGAGAGCAAAGTTGTGGCTAGAGTTGGTCTGGACAAAAGGGGATTTTTGCTCTCTGAGTTCTTATTAAAACCCTCAAGTCCATTTTTTTAGGCTCAGTAATCATTGCTGAGGAATAGCAATATTTAATCATAAATATAATTTAGTTTTTAGCAGCAGCAGTGTTTTGCAATTTTTAATAAATTATAAATATTTTTACAGGAGGATAGAATTGGCATTGTGCAATTTGAGGTTTTTATGTCATAAGAGATCCATATGCATAGATCTTTATAGTTATTTCAGAGTTAAATCTTCAGCTGCCTTATCCTGGAATAAAGTCCTTATCATTGGGTTTTGAATTTCCAAGTGTGTCATGACTAAAATATTTTAGCTTGGCAGTATTATCTTTGAGTTCATTCATTCTTTCTTCATTCTCCTCCTTATTATAGATGATCTAAATATTTTCACTTCGCGTTTTTGCATTTCTGTTCTTCACAGACTTCACTCCCTAAACCTTACCACATAAATGCTAAAGGTTTTTTTTTCCCTTTATTTTTTCTTTCATGTATTTTTTTTATTTAATTTGTGACATAGACAGGTTGTGATTATCAGAGGGAGGAGCTGTAGCTGAACTTTGAATGACTTAAAAGCAATATACCATAGAGGCTTGAATAATTTGATATTTGGATGTGGATGAAGGGTAAGTGGCTGATAATTCCAGAGAAGAATGAGAAGAATTGGGGTTTTGGTGTTATGGAATCACAGAATGACACAGGCTGGAGGGGCTCTCTGGATGTTGCTGAATCCATCCACTGCACAAAGCAGGATCAGGTGTAGGAGAAAATGCACAGGGAGCAGGTTTGGGGCATCCCCATGAACTCACAACCAGTATGGGAACACTGTTTCACTGTTGGGTAGATTCTCCTCCCAGAAAACAAGTTCTCTGGTATTTAAATGGGATGTAATGTGAGTCAGTCTGTGCCTGTTGCCCCTTCTCATTTATCTGGCTGCATCCTCTTTGCGCCCTGCCCTCAGGAGCTCATGTGCATTTCTGGGACCCCTGGAGCCTTTCCTTCTCTGCCTGAGCAGCCCCAGCTCTCTCAGGCTCTCCTGGATGATTCCCCCTCCCCGATCCACGCCCTGGTGCCGTGCTGGACTGGCTGCACCCTGTCCGTCTGTCCATCTGCTCACCCTGGACAGCACAAACTCCCTGTGGCCACTGCAGGCGGGGAGGGGAAGGGTCCCATGCCCGGGTTCTGCTCCCCAGAGCCTTCCTGACCCCTCCCAGGCTGCTGCACCTGGGCTTTGCTGTGAGGGGAATTTGCTTTTTTATTGTTATCCCGTGTTCACTCCTCCTCCTGCTCTTCCCTGTCCTTTTCCCTAAAGCTCCTTTGCAGGCAGTTGTTCCCCAGCCTCTCTCCTGGATAATGTTTTCATCCTCTTCCTCACCAGACTGCAGCACTTTGAGTGCATTTTCAGTTTTCAGATTTGTATTGCTTTGAGTAATGGTTAAAGTCTGATTTTAAGGGTTTTTTTTCTTTTTCCTTCCCCCAAGCCTTTTGGAATTTATCATTCCCAGAATGCTCCTGTGTTCTGTGAGTAATAAATCTTCCTGGTGTTTTGTGATTTGCAGTTCGTAGGACAAATTATTCAAACATCTTATTACTGTTTCATTAAACCCCTTTTTATATGCTGTATCACAAAGGTATTTCGAATTCTAATAGACATTGGTGCTTTATTATATTCATGTTGTTTAAATGTTTTGCCTCCCCTTTTGCTTTTCATTTCTCTCTTATCTGAGAGATATGATATCCTACAATTTTTTATTTCTGATTATTTGGAAATCAACGAATAATTCATATGGCTCAATTGCTGTCATTGATATACTCAAATTACAGTTATGGCTATTAAAGGAAATTATTAAGAACTCAATGCCTTGAATTTCAGTGACAGTCTGCTGCCTTATCATCCATTTGAAACCCCAGTACAAAAACTTTAGGTGATTATCTTTTAATTGTACATGTGAATGGGTTGGAGGAAGGATGAACCGAGCAGGGGCAAAGCTTCTGAGTAATCCAAGAAGTTTTAATGTACTTTAAACTGGCGAAAATGTTAGTGGTCTTTTTTTGGAATGTGCAGTGCTCTATTTCTGTGGCTGTGGGCTGGAAACAGATTGGATGTCAGACTGATTGTCAGCATTTGTGTTCACGGCTTTTACGTGTGGGTGGTTTCTCCAGTAAAGAATTCTGCATTTATTGTAAAAACTAGTAAGGTAATTTTCCTATAGCTTGGCTAGTTATGAAAATACATAAGGTGCAGTTAATGTATAACAAGGATTGGAAAGTTTGCCTTCTCTTTCAAAGGGAAACAAACTCCTGAAACATAATTCACTGTGAGAATATTTGAACCAACAGACTGAACATAAAAATCTTTGATGTGTCCTTAAAGGATTTGATAGGATAAGTTTAAAGTAGCTTCAGATTTTGTCTTTCCTCTCTGTTGCTTCTATCACAATAAAGATTAATTACTGTATGCTTGAATAATCATCTACTGAATCAATATATGTGCATTTTTACACCTATTATGAGATGGTGGTGTGTAATCTTTGCTGGGTTTATACTTTATCTTTTTGATCTACCCTGTCATCACACTTCGGAATAGGAGTTAATTCAGTTCTGTGTTCTGGCTCCCTGGAACATCGTGAGCATCTCATTTCCCACTTCTCTAAGAGAGGAATTCTCCAAGTCTTTTTTGGGTCAGATGATTAAGAGTTCTGTGTGAGGAGTTCTGTGAAATCTGCTCCAGAGAAAGCAGTCCAGTTTTCCCGGCCATCCTTGGGGTTGGGTTATTCTCTCTGTTCTTACTGTTCCATCCTTGGTCGTCCAAACCCTTTTCACACGATCAGAACAACAGCTTGTGAAATTCCTGAGCATCACCTGAATTCCTGCCCAGAGGTGACAGCAGCAAACCCCGTTCCCCTGTGCCTTGGTGCCAGAAAATCCCTGACACCACAGAAACAGCCACAGCTGGATCATTTCATTTCTTCTCCATGTTGGATCAATCTTGGTTATGCAAATCTTACAACATAATTTATATTTGTTTGCCTATAAATATGATTTAAATCAGAGCTGCTTTGCAGGTAGATGTTTAGTTGATGAGAGGCTTTTTTTGTTTGTTTGGGGGTTTTTTGTTTGTTTGTTTTGCTTAAACAGAACATGAAACCCTATTTAACTGAAGGTTTATACTGCATCAACAAATGGTTATAAGGCAAAGGTTTGTTAAATTGGTACAGAGATCACCATGAAAGGAGAAAGATTTGAGCTGGAGCTGCTGATTCTCTGACATTTTGATGGCTTTGCATATTTAGCTGCTCTGAAGCAAATTAAAAAGGTTACTATGCAAAAGGTTTGATAGATATACTCAGAATAGTTGGCAGAACGAGAGAGCAACAGTGAGGGACAAGTGGAAAATTTCAGGGTGAATAAGTATGAAAATGTTTCAGCCTTGTAGATGCAGTAAAGCCTAGCAGCAGCAGCAGCATTTTTGGGCTAATGTGTAAAAAATCCCAATCACAGGAAACCCAGAAGGAGCAGCACTGCCCTGATCAAGGAGATAAGCTTGGTGAAGCCTGTGTTTTAAAATTTAGATTAACGAACAAATTGTGGTGATTATAGAAAAATCTGATTATTTTTGGTGATCATTTAATTAATATTAATTTCTAATGAAATATGTTCTTTTACACATTTAGTTTTATGGTGAACTTTTATATGGCTTTGTAAAGGAAGAGTACTGAAAAAAAAATCTTTGAAAAGATAGTTTATGTCTTACTGTGTGAAATAACTTCCTCTGCTGTTGGCTGCTCTATAACATGGTTAATTCAGATAAACATTAAAAGTGTGTAAAGATATTTTTGTCTAAATAGTACAAAACTGAGGCATTTTTCCACTGTGTTTCTTTGGCTCCTGCTTTTGTTTAGTTTGATGATCTAGGGAGGATAAGTTCTCTCAGCCATATCCAGCTCTGCATGAATTCAGATTGCTCATCAGATAATAGATAACAAAACAAATGTACCAAACAGTATAAAGCTGAAATGACAAAAAATGCAGTTGAAATTGAGAGAAATATAGAGACAGGGCAAAATATGAACTAATAAATCCTGCATGAAAGCATCTAAATACTTAATATTACTTGTGTAAAGCTTTTGTTTTGCTATGAAAGACCTGAAATATAATAGCTCTTTGGTCTGTCTAGAATATAAATAATGTGATGACAGCATCATTCTGAAGTTCATGCATGTTTTTAAAGTGATTTAATGTTCTCCTATAGTTCTCAATTTTATCCAGATGCCTTATTCAGTCGCACCAAAAGCACATTACTGAACATTTTATTTATCATTCTGTGAAGCTTAATTCACTTGCAAGTCAGAACTGCAGTTTTCAGCTGAGCTGCATTTCACACCTGTTTGGAGAAAGAAAAAGATTGACGTGATTTTGTGCTTCGGTCTGAGATTTCTGGGGATGCTTTTTTTGAAACAGACACAACAGACTAGCAGGCTTCTGCAACAAATCCTGCATGCTATGTGCAATTCATGATTATTTTTTCCTTTATCAACTGGATTTTAGTATACCCACTTCTCTGATCTATAATTTCAAGAGAATTTACTCCTAAATTTTGTTCATCTAAGCAAAATCTGAAAATTACCTCCAAATTTCTAATGGCTCTGTAAATTTTGTGTTTAAGAGCAATTATCTTTGATTTGCAAAATTTTTTCTCTTTACATTCATTGACATGAAGGATTCTTTGAGGAATTCAGTAGGTGGGACACTTAGATGACATAGTGAGTGTGTGGGTACTGGCTTGTGAAGAATTCTCCCACTTTCTAATCAGTTCTGGCTAAGAATGTTTTCTTAGAGGTAATTATCCCCAGTAAATCCAGTCAAGGTCCTGCTTGAATAATTAAAATATATTCCTCGCAATTATTTGTTTGAAGTAGGATGTTTGTGGTTTTTTCATAATTCCAGAGAATTATGACAAATCACAGGGTTAATTTTTGAAAATACAAGGGGCCCACATTTCAGTGGTAGAAGAAATAATCCTTTGGTGAATTTTCTAGTGTTTTAAAACCTTCTACTGCTTGAAGATGAAAACAAGCAATAATATTACATATTTAATTGAAGGCCATCCCATTTTTGAGACCACTTGGAGATAATTGCCGGTTTTTTTTCCCTTACGATTTCCTTGCAGGATGATCAGAAGCTGTCATTGACAAACAAATCCTTTTCTCTCCAGTGCCTGTGAGTGCAGGTATCAATAACAAGTGCCAGCTGTTCCCAGCAGAAGCCTCAGTGGTGTGATCAGCACTGAGGGGATCGTGGTGCTGCTCGTGGCCCTCGTGGCGCTTCCAGCTGGGCTCAGGGGGTCTCGCCTGCTTCTTCATCTCCTTTGTCCTATAAAGAATATTTTTGTCATTCCTCTGCAAAGAGTCACTTAAAAACAAATTTTAAGCACGTTATAAGCATCTCCTTTGTCCTATAAAGAACATTTTTGTCATTCCTCTGCAAAGAGTCACTTAAAAACAAAATTTTAAGCACGTTATAAATGATGGGTTTTGCCCTCTCTTCAGCTCCTTGTGTCTCTCCAGTTTCACAGTGAATCAGGCAGCTTAAAAAAGATGATTTCCATGTGCAATTAATGTGAGATTGTATCTCATCTCGCTGCTTTCCTTCTCACAATCATTACCAAGGGTTAGAAGGCCCAGCTTTTCATAACATGCTGCAGAAATCAATATTTCACAGCTTACTTTTGGAAAGAAACTATCATTTCGTTTTGTCAGAATTCACATTTCTGGTGAAGGTAATGTGGCTTGCTTCACATAGCTGCCATTTGGAATGTTTTTCCTACTTCTTAAATATGAATATCAAAACAAATCCATGTATCTTGCTCCTATATTGTTTGTCTGAATGTCATTTATACTCAAGAAATTTTTTTTAAGATTTTGACACTTTATTAGTAAGAATCTATTAATGGAAGATGACCATTTGGAATGTGGTGTATAAAATCAACTTAAGTTGCAAGCACTGACATGGAATTCAGCTTGAATTTTTCATCTTTTTTTTCTTCAGCCTCTTTGTATGTCAAGGGAAAAAATGCTGTAGCCAGTTCTGAAATAGTGTGCCACATGCACATAAAAATATATCATAATTGGCACAACTGCAATTTAGTTGTAAGGATAAAATTCCTATTTGGAATCTACATATCATATTAGCCAAACAGTATCCATCCTGCAGTATATTATTTTGGTAACACGATAGCTGGGCTTGAAATGGAATCCAAAGGTCAGAGTTGGCAGCAGAATGGGAATTAGGTAATCACATTTTCCTTCCTGCCACTGACCTCATCCCTCTCCAGTCCCCACTACAACTGCCTGTGTTGTAGCAAGTGTGGAAACCCTGCTCAAATGTGTTTGTGCTACTTAATTTTCTAAACCTCAACTGAAGAAAGTTTGCAGTGTTCATGTCAGCTTTTTTTTTTTTTTTTTTTGTGGGGGTGGCACTAAACCAATCAAGCATTTGATTACTCGGGATCAGTAAATTTGTTGCATTAAATATATCTGTAATTTTCATTTTTCAGATGGTGTCTTGCAGTTATTTAAATTATATTAGCTAATACTACATTTACAATAACAACAGATATAGACAATAATAAATTAAAATGTTCATCCCCCACAAAAGCCCATTATTCCCTGAACTGCACTTTGTCACTGCCAGTAGAAAACCTGTGTTTCTAAACTTGCTTTCAGAAAGTGATTATTTAACAATAAAGCTACACAGAAATTATGTGTAAGTTTGAGGACTTGAGCACTTGAATTTTTCTTGTTCTGAAAACCAGAAATTCCTAAATTTAAACTGCTGTTTTTCTCCATGCATATAATGTGGACAGTTATTGGCACATAAATTAAAATTACATGGGACAGAAGTAAAGCTGGGTTTAGTTTGACTAAGGAGATGCAGAAGCCAGCATTCATCCGTGGTAGTGGTGGGACACCGAAAATGCTGTGTAACTAAGTGAGCACTGGCACACCTGATTCCCAGAATCACAGAATCCCCAGGCTGGAAGAGATCTATCTTCAAGATCATCGAGTCCAACCCAGCCCCAGCACCTCACCTAAACCCTGGCACCCAGTGCCACATCCAGGCTTTGTTAAACACACCCAGGGATGGGGACCCCACCCAGGCAGAACATTCCAGAACTTTATCACTCTTTCCATAAATATTTTTTTCCTTAATGTCCAACCTGTATTTCCCTTGGTGCAGCCTGAGGCTGTGTGCTCTGGTTGTGTCAGTGCTGCTGCAGACAGAGCCCAGCCCCAGCTGAGCACAGGCACCTTTCAGGAGCTGCAGAGAGTGATAAGGGCACCCCTGAGTCTCCTTTTCTCCAGGCTGAGCACCCCCAGCTCCCTCAGGGCTTCCTCACAGGGTTTGTGTCCCCAGCCCCTCTCCAGCCTCGCTGTCCCCTCTGGATGTGCTCAGTGTCCCAAGGTCCTTCCCAAACTGAGGGGCCAGAGCTGGACACAGCACTCAGGTGTGCCCTCACCAGTGCCCAGTGCAGGGGCAGAATGAGCTCCCTGCTCCTGCTGGCCACACCACTCCTGATCCAGGCCAGGAGCCCTTGGCCTTCTTGGCCCCCAAGGCACACTGCTGGCTCATGGTCAGTGTCTGTCCATCAGTGTCCCCAGGTCCCTTTCTGCCTGGGCACTGTCCAGCCACGCCGTCCCCAGCCCACAGCATTGCAGGGGTTATTGTGGCCAAAATGCAGGACTGGGCACTTGGACTGATTAAACTTCATGCTGGCTCCTCTGACTCTCAAACCCAAGGGAATCCCACATTTGGACACAATGAGGTGTGATAAGCACTGACAAGGGAGAGGCATCAGCCCCTGAGCCCACAGCTGGACAAGGCTGAGCTGGGATAGTGCAGCTGATTTTCACACCATCCCAACAGAGACGGATTTGCAACACTTTATTAGGTCGTGTTCAGAGATGTGAGATTCATCCTCAAAGTTAAATTTATGAATTTAAATTCTTTGGAATTCAATGCTTGAGTTTTAGACCATTTCTTTGTACTTCTCAAAATGCATGAAAGGCAGTATTCTAAAGAGATTCTAGCAGTCTTTGATAGGTCACCAGAGAAAATGGGATATTTTTCAGGAACATGACTTTGGCCCTTTCAAGTCAGTCAGAATACCTGCTCAAATTTGACCAACAACAATTAAATAACTCCCAGAAATTCATGGGTTGAAATCTCACGATTTTGCCTCTTCTGACCATGTCTCCCATCCCAGTGCAGATGGGGCTGTGTGTGCAGGTCCTGCAGGAGCAGCTGATTGTTCTGCCCCTGGCTCACAATTCCAAGGATTTTTTGGAGCAGGCATGAATGCTGGAGAACAAAAAATGAATGAAAAGCAAGGAACAATTTTTTTTTTTTTTTTTTTTTTGTGATTCAGTCATTCCAGTGTTGTTTTGCCTATGCATATTCTCAGCTGACTGAGGGAGGGTCCAGCTCTGTATGGGAAACATGTATAGAATAAAACAGACAAGATGTTTAAATTCTAATTACACAAATAAACTTAGTTCTGGTGTTTTGCAAGCTTTATTATTTAGTTCACAGTCTTAGTAAAATATGTAATTTACTTTTGTCATTATTGATATATAAAATCATTTAGTGGTAGGTAATATGAAAAGAATAAAAACAACTTCAAGTTTCTCCAGTAATCAGGACTGTGTACAACTCCATTTTGTTGATCAGATTTTTTTGCTTTCAGCTTGCAAGTAACTGAGATCTAGAGCAACCTCAGAACTGAGCAAATTCTTCTTTGTGCCTAGTATTTTTCAGTAATTTTAAAGTAAATGCTGGGAAAACCTATTGACTCAGATTTCTGTGTAAAGTATTAGCATTTGCAGTTTGTCTATGACTTCAGGGGTATAAGTTTTCTTTGTAAGAATATCATTTGCAATTACAGAGGCCATAGGGTGGGTTTTGCTGGATTGTTTTATCTGTTAGTAATACATCTCATAATTCCCTAACTAACAATGATTTTTCTTAAGCACTCCTTAAAAGCATTTCTGTAAAGAACCTGATACTCATCAACAGGATTAAAATGACTGATGAATTATGCAGCAAGGCTGTCTGCTCCTTGACTAAGTATTTTATGGCAATTGAATCACTTTGGCAAGATTTAGGTAAATAAGATTGTTAAAGTTTGCTTGTTTCAGACGTATTTCTTTCCATATTATTTCAGTCTTGAAAATCACATTGACTTTTCAGCACTAGGTGCTGAAATATTTTAATAAGAATGAGGAGTACATGAAAGCACACCTTAAGTCAAGAGAAATTTTTTGAGGATCAATGCTGTGTATCAGGTGCGATTATCCACTCCCAGAACTGCCCTTTTAGTGTTGTTTTATTGTAGAAAATGATAAAACTAGGTACAGTGATAAACTTACAATGGAGTTTAACTTGAAATGCATCACTAAATCCTTGAGAAAAATGTTCCTGCTGCCTTCTCTGCAGCACTGCAGTGTTCTGTGTTCAGAGCCCAGGGCTGCACTCACCGAGTGCTCAGGCTTCCACCAGGTCCATGAGTTTGGCTCGAGGTAAATGGAGGATGAAACAATGCTGCAGATATTTTACTGGTTGCTATTTGTAGTCTAGCTGCTGGTTTAGTTATGTTGGTATTTGTTTTTCTGCTGTTTTGTTTATCTGTGGGATCCTGAAGTTGCCCTGTCTGGAGATTACTGGTGAGTCCTTGCTTTTAATTTTGCCCCTATTATTCCAGTGAAGACAGTTACAAGATTTAATATTTTAGCTTTTTGTTGATAGGTAAGATTCTAACACCCCAGAAACATTTCTTATCAGAATTAGGGAATGTAGTTTTGGTGCCAATAGTACTGGCTCCAAGGAAAAGTTCAAGATCCAGTGGTAAAATTGCATGTACAATGCGCTGAGCGTAGCTGATCCAGTGAGATCTGTGCTGCACCCTAGCAAGGGTTGGGATTTTCTCTGGAGCAGGAATGGATTTATGTGCACAGGGAGGGAAGCTCTGTGGTTTTGGGGCTCCCTTTCCGTAAGAGGGAGGCACCAAAGGAGATGTGGTGGAACCCTTTGTGTGTAGGTGGGGTGGCTCGTGCTGAGGCCTGATGGTGGCACCTGCTGGGTGGCCTGGCTGGGATTCCCAGCAGCAGAGCAACCTCCAGCACCACTTGCACCTGTGGTGGGAGGAGCCCTGCTGGGGCACCTGGTGGGCCAGAGCTGATAAAGGGTTTGGGAGAGGTAAAACTTGCACTGTGCTGAGCTCAGCTGCGTGGAGTGACAGGTATGAGAGCATTTCATATGAATAGTTTTGCAATTTTTACCTGGTTTTAAATGTTGGTTTTATCTCTGTAATAATGTACAGGAGTTGTACAGAATTGTGGTTTTATTTATATGGGTGTTTTATGGATATAGATATATTTTCCTGAACTTTAGGGAAAGTAATTACTTTTAAAGTCTTGGCTTTCTATTGTTTTAAACAACCACTACAAAAACATGGTACTTGAAGCTTCTCGGTTCTCTGTCTCTAAATTTAAATATACTATTTGCAAATGAATAATTTTATCTGTTTGATGTACTTTTTATGCATTTTTGAGCAGAAATTAAGCATAACTTTTGGAGAGATGCTATTTGTAGAAGCATATTCAGGCTCTGGCTGAAGAGGAGGGCAATGCTTCCCCTTGCTAGCTTTAACTGACCTGTTTGGCCTAATATGAGGAATATTTCTCCTCCTTTTGTGCTTTTGGGATGTCTATGGAGGAGCCTTTCCCAGAGGAGAAGTTGGTTTTGGTGGGTGAAGCTACAAAATGTGAGGTTGGAGAGTTAAGTCAGGCCTAAGTGGGTTCTCTGTGCTCAGGATCAATTAGAAACCACTGTGGGAAAGACTGGGAGCCCCAGGAAAATAATCTGTAGGGTTCTATATAGTGTGTGAGAGTTCATCCAGCCCCATGTGCTCAGGCACTTTATTGATATGTGTTCTCTGACCTCACTCATGTTCTCTGACTCCAAGAGCTGAATTTCATGTACCATTCAGGTTTGCAGAAAAGACCATATTCACATAAAAGCAATGCTTTGAAATCCAATTTTAGGTCTTTTTTTCTTTTATTTTTTTAGGTGTTGGATTTATTCGATGCCGTTTTAATGAATAAATAATACTATTTATAATAAAATAAATCATATTGTATGAGTATCATATTGAGAGATGACAAAGCAAGGTACAATTTCCTCACAAAATATAACAGCTATGAGAGGATGAAGTCTCAATTTTTATATGGTCAGAATTAAGCCAAAACCAAATGACTTTGCTTTGTGTCTTTAAGATTTATATTTTAATCTGAGAGTCTTTGGAGGCATTCCATAAATAGAAGTCAGAAACTGCAGAACCATGGAGATGCACTAATAATGAGTTAAATTTGAAGAGTAATTAATTTTCAAATTTCTATGACAATTTCTTTAATTTGAATATTTGTAGTAATTTTTGTTTAATTATGGTGTTAACATTTTGATGTTGCTGAATTTTCTTGAAAAGATTTTAAATTTCTTGAACAAATTCTAAATCTTTAAGGAATAGACGAAACCATAGTCTTAACTGGAGAACGAGTTTTGGTAATGTAAGGAGAGCAAAGAGGAAGAGTTATTCATGTGGATATCACACTAAAGCACGTCAGGTAATCTGTGTGTAATCGTCCAGCAGGATCAGATCTTAATGCTGAGTCTTGGATGGTCTGAATCCTGGAGGATGAGACACTTGAACTTTGCTGAAATAATGCCAAAAAGCAGCAGAAGGGAACAGGAGAGTAAATTCAGAGTTTCCAGTGTGAATTTTGTTGTGTTAAGAAAGTTTAGAAAGGAAGGAATTATAAAAATATAAAAATAAAAAGGTAGGAGAGAAGAAGGATGGCCACCACAGCAAGGGAGAGCTGATTAGTGTTGATGAAAGTGGCTTTGAGAAAATATTGTGGATGAATTTTCGCACTCTAGTTAGTAGCTGAGGGGAAGAAAAAGACTCAGTGGTGTGGAGTGTGACACCTTATCAATTGAAGTAGAAAAGATGAAGGAAAAAAAGACCAATTAGAGTGTGAAGAGAGGAGGAGGGAGCTGATGCTGGACTCATGAACAGAAAGAGGTTACACTAATGAAACAACTGGAAATGTAATATGGAAAGGACAGGATCCCTGGACAATTGAGGGGAAAATGCAATTAGGAAAAAAAGCAAACTGCTTCATTGAAAATTGGTGGATAAACCAGAAGAAAGGAAAGGAGCCAATATTGACTCTGTGTATAAAATTGGACTTTCTCACATGGTACTTCTGTCCCTACCTCAAACTAAACAACACTTTATATGCAGCTTTGTACCAATTTCACATACAAAACTCCTTCCATGCCTAAGCTTGTCATTCTGCAAGGTTAGAGAGCCAAACTTTTAAGTTAAAAAAAATGAAAAACTAACCAGAAAACAAAACCCAACCTTTTCCTCCTAGATTCTGGCACAGGAATGAGACTGGCTCGTGGCATCAGGGATCTGTCTTCTGGAATGGGATTTTAGAAAGCCTACCTTGGAAAGCCTTGATAGTGCTTCAGTATAAACTGAAGCTTAAAGCTACAAACCCCTCAATTTTAGTTCTCCTGAGTCATATCTTTATCTCTTGGGGTGAAGCTGGGTATTAACTATAACCTGTAAGGCTTGGTCATAAGAGGGAGTTTTAAATGAAAATCCAGATTTAAAGCTGAAATAAAAACTAGAGATGGAATCATTGCGCTAAATTTGGAAGTGACTTAGCCCATGTTATGGGGCAGGGCCAAAATGATGAGGAATATTTTCAGCAAAGGAGGAGGAAGTAGAGACAGGGAGGATTTCTTGGTGCCGTACATGAGCGTGTTACTGTCTGTTCTGGTATCCATTAAATGAGTCCGGCACTGAGGACTAAGTGTGTGGACTTAGATTCAGAATATATGAGGGGATGTCCAGATGTGGACAGAATAATAAAAGATATGGTTTCACTGTGAAGGAAGCTGTGCTGATGTGCAGTTAATTTAATTCCTACAGAAAAAAGAGGCAACCTTTACATAATAGCATAATTAATCTATCACTTATTCTCCTTCTGAGATTTGACATTCTTTTAATTTTGAAAAGATTAATAATATTTTATGAAAAACCTTCTTGATCAAGATGTGTTTATGCTGCCCTACTGTGTATTCTTACAATTAAATTTGATGCTACTTTAGTTATTTTATTTTTTATTTGTATTACATGGAAACAAGCTCTAAAGTTCTGTTCTCCTGGAGCTTACTTTGTCCTCAAAGTTAAATTCTTTCCTAGTGAATTTATAACAGCAGCAAAGTGTGAGATGTGGTGGTACAAATTATGGAGGGGAAAAAACCCAACCAAACCAATAGGGCAAACCTCTGTGGATTAATGAATTTGTGTCAAAATTTTAGTTTAAAATAAGTGTTGTATACATGAACAACACAGGGAGTGTAGTACTGTAAGTAACTTGTGTCTATACAAAATAAGAAAACAAAATTTTGTATAAAAGCAAATTTAAGTGAAACATGCACTATCAAATACTCTCTCTTTCTCCTGATACTTGACCAACTGCCACAAGTGGCAGCAGGGAAAAGTAGGCTTTGTCACTTCAGGTCCAGCTGTACACCTCTGAGTAGTTTGTACCCTCCCATTCTATGGGCTGAACATAAACAAAGTGTGCACAATTTTCTGTGGTTAATATTCCTTAATTTTTAGATTAAGTTTTAAAAATTGTGAATTTTTAAGTTTCATCGAGTTCATTTTCTAAGAATTACACTGCCGTGTCTTCTCATCTGGAATTGTGGAAAAACCATTATAGGGCAAGGCACACTAGTTGTCTTTCTAAGATTGTGATACAAAGAATAACCTAAATGCTAATTATTGAGCTGCACACCTGTGTTCGGGGGGGTCCTTTTGTGATGCAGGCTTGTTCCAATGCGTCAGACCTAAAGAATTGCTTTAAGTAGCTGTTTGTAGAAATTGGTTTGGTGTCGTGACAGTAATGTATGGCTGGTGTGAGCACCCTGTGCTTCCCAAATGAAATGTCGTGGTGTGTGCCCTACCTTTGTGCTGAGGGAGGTGACAGTGGGATTGACAGAGGATTTTTGCTGCACCAATTTCTGTTTCACCTTCTTGGGCCTGCCTATGCCACTGCTTCCCGAGTTTGGAGTTAACACTTGAGATAAAGCTATTTGGGTATTTTTTTGTTTATTTTCCTGACTATGGAATGGCACATCATCTTTAAGTTTGCTAGAGCAGAGCCGCTGCACTCATTGCTCTTGTTCTGCCCAGCGCAGCCCTTCCTTATCCTGCCCGTGGTTCCTGTGCCACCAGCGCATCCCCAGCTCCTTTTCTCTTGATGCACCGGCCGCGCTGGCTTTGCGCTGTCTGCCCACCGAGTCTCGGTGCTGATGCAGCACAAAAATCGGCCGGGAAGGCGGAGAAGCGAGCAGGGACCGTGGGGATGGATGCGGGAGAGCTCGGGGCGCTCGGGATGGATGGCGCTGTCCGCAGGGAATGCCGGCTGTGTCCGGGCCCGCTCCGTGTCCCCTGGAAGGAATGAGCCGTGTCTCCGCTAGATGGAGCGCCCGGAACGGCGGAGCGGGAGCGCTCCCGGCCCCGCTCCGCACGCACCCGAACCGCCCGCGGGGCTTAAACCGGCCTGGTGTGCATCCCCCAGGCTCCCCACAGAACACCCACACCAGCCTTGTTTGCATCCCCCAGGCTCCCCACAGAACACCCACAGCAGGGGTGTTTGCATCCCCCAGGTTCCCCACAGAACACCCACACCAGCCTTGTTTGCATCCCCCAGGTTCCCCGCAGAACACCCACACCAGCCTTGTTTGCATCCCCCAGGCTCCCCACAGAACACCCACACCAGCCTTGTTTGCATCCCCCAGGCTCCCCACAGGATACCCCAAAACGAGGATACCACCTCCAAAGCAGTGAGATCACCCCGCCAAGGAACGCACTCCCCTAACTCTCTAGATGCTGAATATTTCATTTTCTTGCCTTTCCCCCCTTGGTGGAAATAAGGGCTCCTGGCTGCTTCTGTTGTGAAAAATTCGGAGTTAATGCTGAGTGTTTGTGTGTTGAGTGGTGCTGAGGAGGTTAACTCTGTGCTGCAGAGGGTTTGGGGAGATTGGGTATGAAGTACAGGAGGAGTCAATGGATGTAACACGGTGCTTAATAGAAACAGAAAATTAGTGATTCTTGCTTGCCTGAGGTAAGCATGAGCCTCTGTAATGTCCTGATCTTTGTGCAAAAAAACCTACTTACTAAAGGAGAGATAAACCTGATATTAGAAATAGGGAAATAGGAAAATACCACTGGAAGGATGAGATGGTGCCTTTTAGTTTACCAGAACAGAGGAAAACCCTATTTAATATTTTTGATAGTACAGAATATTAAAAAATTCTGTTATGTTTCCTCACTTTTTTTTTTTTTTAAAAGATACAGTATATCTACTGTAAAATAGAATACTATGTGAAATACAGGCAGAGATATTGATAACTGATAGTAATTTATCAAAATATGTTTCTGATCTATTCAATTTTATAATATACTGCTTTTCCTGGGGTCAAGTCCAGGGAGCTATTTTTTCATGTGGTGCTAGAAAAGGAGAATTTAGAGAAAGGACTGCTCTACTATTAGATTTTATGCCACTTGTCTGAATGATTTTTGTACCATACCAACCACTTTATAAAGTTGAGAAGAAACTACCTTCTTCACATGGAGTGTTTAATATGCAGTCGTGGTTTATTTTTTCTGATGCTTGATGCTCTATGTGTGAACTTCTTAATGTAGGCTACTACTGAGATGAGTTTGAGGTGTGAGATGGTGTGTGGTGGTGCAGGTGACGTCTTTCAGAGCTTTCCTTTACTTGATGGAAATGGCTGGAATGTTAGACACTCTGCTGCGGTAATTCCAAAGGTTGACTTGTAGGTCAAAAGTTTGGAAATGCAAAATTTGAACTTCAGTTTGAGGTTGCCTACCAGGTCACAACAACGGAGTGGTTGATTTTAAGTAGAAAGTGTTACATTAAACAAACAGATGCATTGCAAATGCCAGTTGGTTTTGGATTTGTAAGTCAGCTGTGTGAGAAGTGTTGTTGGTCCTTTTTGCAGAACTTCTCTGCTTTCATGTTTTTATCTGCGTGTTCAAGTTTGGTCCAGGCTTTGCTGGTGGCATTTTTCAAATGGTGTTCTCACTGACTGTGGGGAGAAGGTGTTTGTCTGCAAGTTCTCTGCCTGTGCCATAAACCATGGCATGGGCAGCCCAAAGAGGCTGCAGGAGGGAGTGTTGCCTCTCCTGGTGGTGCAGTAGTCGTTGCATCTCAGATGCATCCATCATTAGCGTGGAAGAAGGTTTTATCTCACAGAATATTTCTAGGAACTCCCAAAGAGGCTGGAGGAGGGAGTGTTGCCTCTCCTGGTGGTGCAGTAGTTGTTGCATTTCAGATGCATCCATCATTAGTGTGGAAGAAGGTTTTATCTCCTAGAATGTTTCTAGGAACTCCCACAGAGGCTGATGTGGGCAGTGTAGATGGTTGACCTCTTTTTTTTTTTTTTTTTTTTTAAATTGTAAAATGTTGATATTTGTTGTTAATCGATAGGTACTTGATAATATCAGCAGCTGAGTGTTGGGTGAGTTCAGTTCCTGCCCCAAGAGGGCTGAATGAAGGTGGGAAATGTCATGTGCTGGAGGAGAAGTGGCCTTGGCAATTGCCCACTCTGATTGTGGCAGAATGAAGGCAAAAAGGAGCTGTTAACAATTTGTAGATGAGATGCTCTGGAGCCTGTGCTGCTCTGTGGAATGCATGGTGCTGTTGCAGGGACACTGCCCCTGTGCAGGAAGGTCAGGCTGTGCACAGGCATTGCTGTCCCCTTGGCACAGCTGTGGTGGCACTTAGGGTATATATAGCCATAACTGGGACTCTGGGGTGATTAATGGGCTGGGTTAGGGACAAAAGTGTGTGTAAACAAGGAAATGGCTTTAAAGAAGAGACATTGATTTTATACTTATAAAAATAAAACACACTTTGTTACCTTTTTTTCTTTTTAGACATAATGACAAGTTATCCTTGGAAGGGATGAAAATTGGTAATGACTTTCCCCTGCATCTCTTGAAGGAGCATATATCAGGCTAAAGAATTGTGTTTCTTTTTTAGGTCTCTTACACTACTGAATTATGTATGTTTATTGTTTCTCTGTGTACAGATGATTTGGATAGTTAAGATATTGCTGTTCTTCTTTTAACAACATAATTATGTAAATGTCAGGGATTCATGGTATTTGTGAGTCATGTTTTTCTGACTTTGAATTGGGTGAAAATTAAGGATAAAAGGCCAATGAGAAATTCACTTCTACAATGACTGTTAGCTACATTGACAGTGCTAAATTCTCTTGAAGTAATTGTTCAACACACTGCTTTTAAGAATTTAATCTGTTTTATGGATGTCCTTTTAGCTGTAAAATAGTGCAGTAGACAGAAGAAGCTTTGCTTGACCATCACCATGTTCCAGAACCTCACTTTGGGAAATTGGATAGGCTTATATAGTTCCAAACTGTTTGGCTAGGAAGCATGCTGCCTTTGATTCTGACATAATGTAGAAGGAGTGGGTTACCTTACATAACGTATTTGTTTTTCATTAAACATGCTGATAAGGTCTCATTAAAGTGCCATGTATTATTTATGGTATTTCATATGAAACTGAACTGAGGAAAAACTTCTCTCAGCTCAGGGCATTTGCAGAATAACAGCCTTTCTGGGCTAGAAAAAAATAAAAAAGAATGAAGAAAAGCATGACATACTCCTGTCAGGACAGGAGACTGCTTAAGGCACAGAGAAAGAATGAAAAAAGGAGAAAGGGCACAGAGAGGGTTCATTTCTCCTCCTCCTCACTTGCTCTTGCTCTGTGGCATGAGAGGTTTTTTTGGTTGGTGGTTTGGGGTTTTTGTTTGGATTTTTGGAGGGTTTTTTTGTGATAAAATAATCTGGGCTGTTTTAGTAGATGAGTCCATGATAAACTGCAAAAAGCATGGATGTTTCCTAAGCCAAAGCCAATTCCTTTATTGTAAGTTTGTGCATGATTGTTTTGGTGTTGATTACCGAGTTATGAGTACCTTGGTTTTGTTGCATTGACTGCTTTTGAGAAAGAAAATGACGTAATAACTGATCCTGCTGGAAAATACTCAGTTTTGCATGAAGAAGACTTAGTGGATCTAAATCAGTCTCTGAGGCTTGTGTGGGTGCAGGTATGTGTGCACATGTAGAATGAGAAAGAAATTATTTTTTTTTAATGTAGCACCTGAGTTGCAGAGACGTGTTTTGATTCTGTTTCCAGTTAAGCGGGGACTATTATTTGTTTTTAAGGGTAGATGTTATATCAAACCAGTTATGCTGTTGATGAAATAGGCTTTTCTTGTATGTGGGTTATTTGCTTATTGTTGTTAGCACTAAACTCTTGGTCTCAGATGTGTTTTTGTGGGAATTATGTATCCTATAAAATAGGTGATTTTCAAATCTTCTTCAGAGTCCTTTTAAAAGAAGGAACCCCTTCAAAACCTTAGGTGGTTCTGTGAGGTTTGACCTTCTTTCCTGAAGAATTAATATTTAATTCATTTGTCAAATTCTAATTAAAAATAGTAATATCTTCTGTTATACTTGAGTTGTATCTTAGGAAAAAAAAATCTGTAATATAGGACCTCAAGGACAAGCTGTAGTATAAATTATTTGATTTGCAGGTCACATCCTACTTTATTACATAAAGACTAACTAGATCTACTAATGAATAATTATTACTTCATAAAATAAAGGGGGGGGGGTGAATAAAAAGCTGGCAAGAGTGGAATACTAATTTTGAGGTATCGTTCTCAAAGTAGAAAGTAAACATTAAATTCTGAAAATTGCAAATGTAATTTTTCCATGTAACCTGATAGGGCACTCCTTGATAATAGATTGACTAGCTGTCAAATAAATTTGTAATTTTAGATGAGATGGGCTTTAGACCAATTTTAAGATACAGTCTTTCTCCAAGTGTGCTCCCCTCCCCCTGTAAGGTAGACACAGTATGCCATAGAATTCTGTTTCATTCCCAGTGTTTCTGCTGCAGTGGTTACACAGCTCCTGCACAGTTTCACTCTAATGCTTTCATAGGCTTCTTTGGGAAGCTGGATAGCGAATGAAATGTAGATATAAAATTAATTTGTGCTTTAAAAAAAGCTCATTAGCTGATAGGGCTGTGTATTTGCCGGAATCCTCTTGACTAGCCAAGATTCTTTCCCTTTCCCACTTTTGTGCTTCACACTTGTGTTCTTAGAAGGGGAAAGCCCTTTTCCAGTCAGGTGTGAGTCCTGGGAGGGGGGAAGGGTGTGAGTGTGTCTGTGTGCGTGCAGAATCATAACAGGCATTCAGTCCCAGCTGGGCAATGACACTAATTGCCCAGATCTCATGGATGCCTGCGATGCAGCGCGCTCACTTTCTCTCCTTTCCTATCCTCTCCAGGGATTTTTAAAATGCAGTATTTGAATTTTGGTGAGTGGTAAAGACCCTGCCCTAGGACCCATTTGACAAATGAGAAGCTGTGCAGCATCAGCACCAGCCGACTGAGCCTCACTGAGTCTCTCTCTCTCTCTCTCTCTCTCCTAGTCAGCAGCTACTGTTGTGAGACAAGCTTCAGCTCTCTGTCATTGAGGAAGTTCCATTTGCTCATCAATAGGCTGCAGGCTGTGTCTTCTTTTTTTCCTCTCGGTTAAAAATTCGTAGTTTAAACCTACCAAGTTGCCTTAGCTGACAAACGAATGTAGGGGCTTAGCGCTGGGGAGAGGAAAGGCAGCCGAGAAACCCCATTTCTTATTTAAATAATCAAAAGGGAGAGGAGGAAAAAAAAAAAAAAAATAACAACCAGCCCATAGTGACAAGATAGGGCAAACGTGCTTGCATGCAAGCCCCCTCACTTGTTCTACGTAGACTTCAGAGCAACACCATGCAGCATCCCCTTACGGGTGCAACCTGCGTGGCACTGCCGAATGTGGGCATGTGTCCCCAGCTCTCCTGTGCCTTGACTTTTATGTACTTACAGCAGGTAAGTTTGCTTAACTTTTCCTTTTCCTCGCAGTGCTTGCTTTGTCAGCGCCGTTCGGGGGATTTGCAGGCGGGGAGGTATTTTTTGTGTGAATAGATTGTATAAATGTCTCCCACCGTGTGCGGCGAGTGTTGTGCCTGCACTTAAGAATGTGAGAGTGAGTAGAAAATATGTTTTAACAGAGCATCGAGCCTTCGCATATCTTTTGGTATTTTGCTGTTGGTTTATTTTATTATTTTTTTTTTTTTGCTGTGTCTCTGTTGGTGATGTTTATAGATATTTAACACAGTACTGTGCCTGCGTTTCTCGTGGATGCTGTAGCAGAGTTTCAGCCATAAAGGACTGCTCTTTATTCACTTGCAGGCATAAATTATACTTCTAATGTAAATGTGCCCAATGGCAATTTTGTTTAAGCCTTCTTTGAAGACAGGAATTTTAAGTCTGTGTTAAAGCATGCTGCTGATTAAAGCCAAGCTGATTTTTAGTTCACAGGGAAAAGGATGATTTATAAAGATATATCTGTGCAGAACACTTCTATCGCTGAAGTATATTGGACAGGGCTTAAAAAAAATGTTTGGGTATCAGCAAAACAATACCAATTTCTACTCAATTTTCAATTATTTTAAAAAAAATCATTTCATTTCTGCTTAGAGGATTTTTTTAAAGTATTTCCTCCCACTCTCTCTTCCTAAATTATTTAATAATTGATACCCCTCTTTGCTATAGTGTGAAATAACTATAATAGCACTTTTTTTAAAACTAGTAATTTGGAATCATGTTTGTATCCTACTCTGTTTTATAACTGAATCCACCATTAGAGAGTCATCTAGTAAGTGTGTAGAGCCAAGACAGAAATATGTTATCATGCAAAAATGATTAATCCAGTCTATCCTATCAGTTCTCTTGTAACTTCAGGAGGAAAAAATATTCTTGTGCCTACTGTAACAAATAGGAGCATTTCTTCCAACTTCCACTACAACAGTTTCTGTGCATAATGACTTCCCTGAAAGTCTAACTTTATTTCTGCATTCACAAAAGCCTGAAATATGTTGTACGATAATTTTTTTGTTCCTAAGAAATAGATAAAATAGATCTAAAGCTTATTTTTATTTGAGGATATTTGTTTTTCTGTTACTGCTGAAAGAAGAGAGCTCCAGTATTTTCAGGATAAAACCCTACTGTAGGTTTCTTTTTTTCCTGCTGTAGTGTAGTATAAACCATTTCTGACTTCCAGCTTAGGAGTGCATAATAACAGATTCTTGCATGCGCCCTAGATTATCCATGCATGTGGGAGGGATTCATATGTCTGCAATTAGAATTTGCATCAGATAAATATGATGTGCTTAAATTTCAGTAAATGCATGCCATAACTAAAATGTACGTTCTTAGTAGTTCTGTATTCTGGATCTGTTTTGGGAATGGCATTTATAGATCAGCTTTAATGATCCAGTGTGACTTGTGCACTTGGTGGTTACATACAAAATGTACTCCTGTGTTTTGTTCTGGGTTTCTTGTTTTGAGTTTGTCAAAGAGCAAGTTGTGTGTTAAAGATAGGGCTTTTGAAAGGAAAAATGGGGATTCAGGTGAGAGGTCAACATGGCCACACAAGGAGCTGATAAAGGATAACACAGAGATGAGGCTGGGTGCTCCAATAACCTTCCTCAGTGAGATATTGCAGTATCATTATGCAAACACATCTATGGCATGGCATTGCTTTAAGGTTTAAGAAACTGTGCAACTCTAATGAATAAAACAGGGAATTCAGCTGCCTCTGTTCCATCTGAGAGGAAGATGAGAAGTGATTGCTAATGCACTTTGCAAAGCGCTATATCTAGTGGATAATTTTTAACTCTTTAAGTGGATTAACTGCTACACTGAAAGAATTTTTTTTAAAGTGTTTGCTTTCTCATCTCCTTAATCCTATTGTCAGTTTAGAATCACCCTGTGTGTGCTAATCACAATTATATAAGAGGTTGAAAAGTCTGCTAAATTTGTGATGAAAATTGTGGCAGGTTCTAAAATTCTCTGCTTGTTGCTTCTTTTGATCGCTGGCTGGCATTTTAGTTATTCTGAATTCCTAGAGAGTCAGATAATCATGTTCTTAATTCACATATGGTCTCTTATTTTATGCATTTGGTTAAGTATTTCTTTAGGAACAATGCTACTTTATCTCAAAATTATCCAGGCAGAGAGGACTGAGTTGACATCACCTGCAAAGCCAATATAACATGGTTCTGGTTTTAAACAGCAAAGGAATAAGAAGTTGGTTTTTTTTGAAAAGCATTAATAAACTTTTGCCATGACAATCTACTTGGTTTTTTTGCTACTTTTCCCCTATCAGATAGTTTAGAGCAAACAGACAAAAAGACTTGGTTCGTACGTTTACTGCAAATATCAGTATTTTAGTGAAACTGTAAATGTTTTTCTCTCTCTATCAAGTTGTCTATCGATCTTAAATACAGGTAACCTAAAAGCCTTATGTGGCAACTTAATAACTAGTGAATCCCCCCTGCCTGTGCAACCTGTGACCAGCAGTAAATAGATATTGTGAAGCTATCAAGTATTTTTTTTTCCTCTCTAAAAATTGCACTTGAGATCTGTCTGCTCACTTGCACCTCAATTAAAATGAACTCAGACATCTGTATTATAACTGAGTTATAAGTCAATTGTTAAACTTTGCTGCCTATTTAGAACTTATGAAGATAATTATTCTTATTTTTGTGTATTTACATTGTTATTCTGTCAGGTGTAAATTTTACAATTGGAGATGTGTCTTTCTTGGAAGACTGTGAAAGGCATTACATTCTTCTCAAGATGAGGAAGCCACTCTTTGTCACTAAATATTTATTTATCCCCATAGCCACAAGGATGCTGGTTTTCTGTGGAGCTGAATGAATAATTTGGGAAAATCTGTGCTTTGGTAGTCATTTAAAATTGGCCATAATTTCTTTGTGCAAGTGACATCACTTGGCCAGTTAGTGTAGGATAAATGGATAAACTGTTTTCCACAGTGTGCTACAGAAGTGCTGTACTACTTTTTCCAGGGTTAGAAACTTGAGTATTTGCTCTGATATCTTTCACTTTACACATGCGTGTAATGTTTTAAGAGCCAAGTGAGGAACTGATTATTTTTTTTTAAACAATTTATGCATGGAGGATGCTTTACCTAACAATATTTTGAGTTTAACTCCTGAAAATAAAGTTGAAAATGAATAAAGGACAGAGGCCTAGGTCATGTTATAGATTAACTCTCTATAAGACATTGACTTCAAAAAGCCAACAGCAGCTGAAGAATGCTTCTGAGTTAGTTGTTTGAAATGGTCTGAAATTATGTGGACATTTTCTTAATAAGATGGTTCTGATCATAGGGTTCTAACCATGGGAATCCAGAGTGACTTTTCAAAGAGCATCACCCCAAAGTGACTGTGTCAGTGGCAGCAATGAACAGAGGGAGAAATTTGAGGGCTTTGCCTTGCAAGTTTTCACTGCGTCACTGTAAGGACAGGGCCAGCTGGGAAAGTGTGGATGCTTTTGGGTGAGAATTTTCCTGAGTGTCAATATTTAAAGATACAGGAGAAGCGAAGTTGCATTTGTAGTGCACCCTATCTTTTGGTAACATTTCATGGGGTTAGAAACAGCTGCATGCCTGTGTTTTCTCTTCTTCTCCTTAATATGGCACATCAATGCAAAACCAAATTTCTGACTACAAGTTTACATCAAATGGCAAACTGAAGTAATTTTTGCAACAAAATGTCGACCGCTGGTAAATTGGGATTTGGGATATATTAAAGGAGGCTTAGCTCTGTTAACTGATGTTTTCCTGTGGTCTGTTTTGCTGGTTATTCTGTTGGGGTTTTCTGAGTAAAGTGACAAAACAAACTTGTTTTGCAACATCACGGAATATTCCATGTCACGGTGTACAATGCTGCTGTCATTATTTTAAAATTGGTATTTTTTTTTTCTGTTTAATGATGATAGATGTGCTTTGTTTTTAATAGTGAAGTGGTTTGGACAAAGGGTAATTCCTCTTAAATGGAGCAATTGCTCATAGTGGACATTCACAGATCGAAAACAATTGAACTGAAACTTCAATATCAACCTTTTCTGTCTTTAACAAAGTAGTTCATGGTACAGCTCTCATATCAATGATGAAAAGAATCCACCATGAAAACAGAGCCGAAACCAACAAAACCTCCATCTCTACCTCAGCTATTCCATCACTGCTTACATGGTAAATTAGTGTAATTTTATTTGGGCCTTAAGCATTATGGCTATGGAGAAAAGCTGAATTCCCCTCTCAGTTACTTATGTCATGCTTCTGGATCTGATGATTTATAGGAGCCTGAAAGACTTTTTATCACATTGTTTCTTCATGGCTTAATTCAACGTTGATTTATTTGGTAGCAATTTCAATTGATGTAGTCAATAGTGTCAATAATGGAATAAAGATTAGAACAGATTATCTTTGTGCTAAAATTGTGTAAAAAATTGAATGGATGAACAATTCAAACAGTTCCTGGATACCGTTTAACTTTTTCAATAGAGCAAAATCACATCAATTGCTGAATGCCACCATTGCAGTTGCAGTTCTGAGTATCTAGTTTTTGCATTTTATACTTCAGTGACTCTTCAAAGGTTCAGGTATGTCAGTAGAATTCAATAACTCATGTTTTATGGTGACCCTGCTTAAACCAATCATGAGAACACTGCCTTTCTTTGCCTGGTCCCTTTACAGTACTCACTCTGTGGCTCTCCTGTAAAATCAGTTAATCTGACTTTACTTCTTGAAAATTTTAAGCATCTGTTATCTTATAAATTGGAGTCTTTGCACGATTTTGTTCCTCTCTCTGCTATTTCATGGCAATTTTCATGTGAGAACCTACAACCTCTGCTTATGACTGCATGAGTGCAAAGAAGTCCACGGTACTAATGCTCACTCACCATCTGTTTTTCTTACAGCTGGGCCTTGAATAATTGTCCAGTAGCTGATGGACTGAGGGTAGGCAATATTTTCAGGGTTTTCTGATTCATTTAACCAGCCTCGCTGCCCCTAGAGAAACACAGTGCTTGTTTATTCAAATGTGTAGGGTAAAAGGCTGTGCTATGTCAGACAAATTATAGCACTCTGTTAAAACAAAAAGGGAGCTGCCATGCTCCAGACCTTATCCTGTGGATGCATTTGTACCTAAGGGGGCACTGTGGCACTCCGAGGGAATTTCAGTGCATGAATGAAGCAGACCTCAAAAGGTGGGAGTGCAGCTGTTGCATCCAGGAGTGCTGCTAATGCGGATTTCAGGAGTGATGCCTCGCTGTTTATCCTGCTCGGGGTAAATAAGATCGTTTGGTATTCACCAACAAACCCGAGAGCTGATTCCACCTGTGATCGAAGCCCAATTTCCACGTTTGCATAGCTTTTGTCTCCGTTGTTTTCCAGAGGCTAATGAGAAGTGGCTCAGAGATCAAGTGCTGGAGCAGCTCTCATTCTGAGTAAGAGCTGGTTTGGGGCATTTAACTCCAGCCTTGTCAAACAAGGTCAGTCTCTCACAAAAGGAGAGGAGGTGCTTTAGTGAAGTACTCTCCTCTTTAAATACTAGAAGAAGGGGGGGAAAAAAAAGCCCCAACCAAAAAAAAAAGAAAACCAACTCCAAACACAAAAACTCCTCAACAAACCAGAAGAATCTGTTAAGAAGGTGACCTGCTGCTTTGGACTATAAGAACAAGAGCAGTTGCAAAGGAGCTTCAGTGTGACAGGAGCAGGTGAATATTTTTGGTTTAGAATCATTGTTTTTTACTAAGTGACCTCTTTGAACATTTTAAAAGGCTTTAACTGAAAAGGGGTGCCTGGATATTGCGTGTTGGGCTATTTGTAAGTTATCCCAATTCATTATATTTGCTGAATATGTGTATGGATGGATATTTTCTGGGGGAAAAAAGAACAAAAAGAGGAAAGAAAAAAAAGTGGTATGGTATTTTATGCCAAGGGAAGTGTGTGGTGGTTATGTAAGCAGGGGTTTTTCTCAGGGCAGCCAATAGATATTTCAGTTTTAGATTTTTTTTTTTACCATAGCCATTCAAAACTTGTCTGACCTTTTTTTGGTTTTTAATGTGTGTATTTCTGCATTGGTAAATAAGTACTATGCTCATGTTAATATTAGTCCTGCTAAAAATATTCTTGAAGTTTTTAATAGGTGACATAAATGAAAGTGATAAAAATTGTGACACTGGAATTTATCGCCTTGTTTTATAGAGTTAGAATAATGGTGGAAGGGAGAAGTCAACACCCTCTAAGAATCCTTCAAGCTTTCCTGCCTTTTAAAGGTGCATGTGCGATTGATTTATCAGTTTTAAAGTGTGATGTGTAGTGCAAGAGCCCTCCTGAGAACCTGCTGTCATTTCCTCGCTGGCATTGCTCATTCCCCTCCGAGTTGCCTAGTGCAGCACCATTGACTTCTTTTACATTTTGCTTCCCCTCCCACTCTGTCAGTGCAGCAGCCCAGTGAATTTAATTAGAGAAAATAGCATATATAATGTCTGTGCTATCCTGGCTGGTTGTAGTTGGGCCTTTGGTCTTTTGCACTAGAGCAGGCTCCAGCTGTGGGGAGATCTCGCAGTGTTTTGATCCTGCTCTCTCTCGTTGTGTTGAACACAGGCAGAATCAAAATTAGACACTGTAGTAAGAACTGAAGTGTTCAGTGAATTATTTTTTGTTCACAGTGAGTCACTGATTTTTACTTTTTCCTCCAGATATGGAAAGAAATTCTGTGGTACTTCAAAATTTAAATCCTTAAGATGTTCAGGTACTTGTGAATAAGAATGCAAGTGCTTTCATCTTGGACCATATTTAAATTTACCTTTTAACCCTTTATTTCAAAATGCACCAGAAATTGTTGCTCTTCCTAGCTATAATATCTTGATTTTTTTTTTGTAACTGTACATCAATTTTATACTGTCATCTTATATTTGTGGTTTGTGTATATACTTATAGTTCTAATATGCCTTCCTTCAATTCCTGCTGACTTGCAGTCATGTTTATTATAATTGTGATGTAATTTTGAAATTGACTTCTTTGGTTTTGCCTCTCATAGCATTTGTTTTATAGCAATCATCATTATCTCTGTTGTGGACAGTAAGTCTTGTATACTTGAAATAGTTAATTACAGATATTGATTAATTGATTATAGGCATGAAGCTTTATTTACCAACAAGGAAAGACAAGAAGTTTTAAAATACACGCTTATGATAAGCACAGTCTTTCATGAAGCAGTGTGAAATGTCAGCATTTCTTTGAAATAAGGTAAAATAAATGTGTTAAAGGGACACAAAAACAAGGTTGAAAGTTCACCCTCAGAAGAAGATTTTGCCAAAACAGAGCTAGTGTGAAAATTTGGGGGTGAAAAGAACTTAGGCAACCCATGTATTCCATGAGTGTCCCCTCTGTAAGCTTTCTTCCTTGTCATGTATTAGTCCTGTCTCTGGGATGTTACATGGCTGCATGGCTCAATTAATGCTCTGTGGCAGGAGGAGGAAAAAAATGTCTCTGTCTTGTCAGAAGTGAAGTTATTTACTTTCAAAAGCTGACAGAATAGCACTGCAGGGGCTTCATTTATTTCCGTTCAGGATGTCATTATTGTGTAATGCAGAGGGACTCCTGCATGCATTGCAGGCTTATTCCTGTAATCTCAGCTCTGCTGGATGGCTGCAGAAGTGTAAAATGGCCCACTGGAATGTTTCCCTCTTCTGACTTCAGCTTGCTCACTTTTGCAAAGCAGCATTTCAAATGCCTTAAATATTTATGGCTTAGATGGGATGAATGTGTTATTTGGAGTGCTGGTGCTGGGCACCCTTGGGATGGGTGCTGGGTTACCTTTGGGATGGGTGCTGGGTTACCTTTGGAATGGATGCTGGGTTACCTTTGGGATTGATGCTGGGTTACCTTTGGGATGGATGCTGGGTTACCTTTGGGATTGATGCTGGGTTACCTTTGGGATGGATGCTGGATACCCTTGGGATGGATGCTGAGTTAACTTTGGGATTGATGCTGGGTTACCTTTGGGATTGATGCTGGGTTACCTTTGGGATTGATGCTGGGTTACCTTTGGGATGGATGCTGGGTTACCTATGGGATGGGTGCTGGGTTACCTTTGGGATTGGTGCTGGATGCCTTTGGGATTAGTGCTGGGTTACCTTTGGGATTAGTGCTGGGTTACCTTTGGGATGGATGCTGGGTTACCTTTGGGATTGATGCTGGGTTACCTTTGGGATGGATGCTGGATACCCTTGGGATGGATGCTGAGTTAACTTTGGGATTGATGCTGGGTTACCTTTGGGATGGATGCTGGGTTACCTTTGGGATGGGTGCTGGGTTACCTTTGGGGATGGATGCTGGATACCTTTGGGATTGATGCTGGGTTACCTTTGGGATTGATGCGGGTTACCTTTGGGATTGATGCTGGGTTACCTTTGGGATGGGTGCTGGGTTACCTTTGGAATGGATGCTGGATAACTTTGGGATGGGTGCTGGGTTACCTTTGGGATTGATGCTGGGTTACCTTTGGGATGGGTGCTGGGTTACCTTTGGGGATGGATGCTGGGTACCTTTGGGATGGGTGCTGGGTTACCCTTGGGATGGATGCTGGATACCTTTGGGGTTGCTGCTGGGTTATCTTTGGGATTGATGCTGGATACCTTTGGGAGGATGCTGGATACCTTTGGGATGGATGCTGGATACCTTTGGGGTTGCTGCTGGGTTACCTTTGGGATGGGTGCTAGCTACCTTTGGGATTTTGCTCTGGCCTGGCTGGAACACTGACTGGATCCCCAATTACCTTTGCAATGTGTGTCATTTTCCCTGATGGGTAGCATATGGTTTGAGAGTGCTTTTTCAGCATTCCTCTGCCTGTCATGCTCTTTGGTTTTCCCAAGTCTAGCCCCAACAGGAATGTTTCAGCACAGAATGTTTCATCAAGATTACTTGCTATTTCATCTCAAAGTTTGGGAAAACATTCCACTTTGCTGTTGCTGTATTGCACATACTTCAGGGGCAGGATAAGTAGTTTTGATATTCCCTACCTAACTTCAGCAAGTCGTGCTGCAAAAATACAGGAACATTCAGAAACTGCAATTCCAAGGGGCTTGGTTTATTTTTTTCCTTTCCCTTTGATACCATATCTGCCACCTTCACTTGGAATACCAGGCTTGGCATGTACACATGAAACTGCCTGTTGCTCTTTGCAAAGCTTTTTGTCACACCAAAAGTAAAACCACTGAAACAGAAGAGTTTGGGAGTTCCTGTGCCCTTCTTCCAGCCTGCTATTAAAATAAATAAATAAATGCTCTAATTGAAGATTACTTAATTTGGAGAGGAGTCACATTTTTTGTCATAGTTGATTTCTTTTCCTTTTTAGGGGTATACCTTCTTTGATGGTATTTTTTTTTTCAGTTTAGAGTGGCAAATTAAAAATTACTAAAATTCCAAATTAATTTCTCAGTACTGCATTTTACTTGCACACAACCTGCCTTTAAATTAAAGGGAGAGGATTCTGCTTCCAAATAGGCTCGCTTGCTCCTTTCCTGCTTTTCTCTTCCTTTTATTTGCAGACATAAAATCCAATAAATTTCTATTGCAGTTGCTGGGCTTGGGGGAGAGAAAGGAGAGGAAAAGTACAAAGCTATTGGGAAGCGTCAAACACGGCGGATGATGAAGTACATTTCATAGCAGCCAATTCCAAGCCCAAAATCCCTGTTGTGCAGGAAGCCTTCCCAGCTCACCCAGGAAATTCAGCCATTGCAAGGCAGAGTATTAATGATTTATACACCCTGCACCAGTGCTTTTGTTCACTCACAGAGCCGGGCTCTGTTAATAAAGGAATTTCAGGGAAAAGGGTCCTGGCATGCTGAGTTGTTTTGCTCAGTGCGGTGGACGCTGCCTCATAAATCAAAGGAATTTAGTGCTTTACAACCTTTCAGAGCTGCTGAGGGTGGTTGGTTGTTTTTTTTTTTTTTTTTTTCTTTTTTTTAATCTGATACACCTAGGAATATTTTCATTTCTTTTCTATAAAGAATGAATGAACTGCTGGATGAGATCTATCTCAGCTGTTTTAGGGTTGATTGGTTTGCTTCACAGTGGCATTATACTTCCATTTGTTTTCCATTTGGATTTATGCTTTATACTGTTGTCTATGGAAGGAGACTAGCATGGTTTTATTACCATAAAGAGATGCAGATCACATTATATTCTGTCTTGTTTCTTAGAAATAAATAAATGAAATATAAAGACAAAATACATTTGCAGTAAAGAAAGCAGTTTTATATTCTTTGCCTGAAATAAAAAAACTTATTTAATATTCTCATTTAAAAATAATTTTTGTTTTTATTAGCAAAAATAAGCTTCAGTGTTCCTCTACAATACACGTGAGTGATCATTTTTAAAGTTCCCTTTTTGCCTGGAAACTTTGTTTCTTGATAGCAACTGCAGGATGAGGTACTTAATTTTGTATTGATTTACATAGTAATCCTTTTCAAATAGTGGGACAATATTGATATTATGACAGAAAATATGTATCTATGTTTGATTATAGAAATGAAGATAAGGATTTTTTTTTGAAATCTCTGAAATTTTGATGTGAACTAGAGTATTGAAGAATGCTATGGGACATTGTCCTAGCAGAAAACCACTTGCTTGGATAGTTATGGAACCTAATCTTTGCTTTTCATTGCCTCTTTAAAAGCAGACTAGGAGAGAGGACAGGAAATAATTTCAGGGAATGTTGGGCCATCAAAGGGAACCTGGTTTTCCACAGGCATCTTAAGACTCTTATTACACAGCAGGCACAATGAATGTTTTTTAGCCTTTTTGGATCGTTCAGAGTCATAAATTCAGGTACCTTTTTGTACAGAAAACACAGCTGTCGTGTCCTGGCTTGGTCACAGTAGCAAAGGTGATTCCTCTGAGCTTTGTGGAAGGCAGCAGTGTGGGGATCAGTGTTGCAGAAGTCACAGCTCCCTTATACTGCGAGGAATTCTTTGTAGTTTTTGTGGTCTGCAGGCAAATCAATACCTTCTTCTCTGCTTTCCTCCCTGGTTTAAATATCACAGATTAATACAAGGCAGGTGCCCAGTAAATGAGGTTTATTATGTTTATAGAGCAGCATTGCTGTATTTGTTTGTCCTCCATTATTTGGGTGCGTGAGTGTTTCATTGTATTTAATTATGTCTGTGAGGCACAAGACAACAGTCAACATCTGCTCTATTGTTGCCGTGGTTTACAGATAGCTTTGATGGGTTATTAAACAATCTATTTTTCAAACAGCAAACAGGGAAATAAGCTGCACCCATATTATGTAATTTTGTAAAGGTACATTATGTAATTAGTCGTCTAGTATTTGCACACTAATCTTTTATTTTGGTTGAATTTATGCCTTTCCATTTTAAAAAAAGTGATGATCCTCGGCAGTTTTTATTTAATGGTGAATTTCAAGTTTCTCTATGGCTTGAGTTGATTTTCTCACTACTAATTTGATTTCACCATATGTTTTATATTGAAATAATGTCTGAGTTGTGAATGCTAATTCAAAAATTAGAAATGTGCATTAACTTTCATTTATCACTGAAACAGCTACTGACAAACTATTACTACAGAGAGGCATCATTAGGTATCTTGAACTGTTTTTGAGTAAAGGTTTGTGTTGTTACCAAGGCATCAGCTGGACAAGGCAAGGTTCAAACAGCTTTGCCTCTCTTAGATCTGACTCGGGGCAGAGCATCCCCAGTGCTCCTGGGCAAGGGAAGTTGTGCTGCACAGACAGGGAGATGTCTCTGTAGAACTTGACTCTTGTACAGATGGATTCCCTGATGGAAAAGAGCTCGTGTGCTAATCTGCTTTTGATTTTGTTTTGGTTTAATTGTACCTGTCAACTGTTTGAAGTTCCTTTATGTAACGCCGGTATCCACGATACTGTATCTGGCTGCATTAAGGCAAATCACTGAAAAGATTGCAACTACCCAGCATGTGATTTGTTTTTGCCTCAAAATAAAATGTAGAAGAAAATGTTCCAGACACAAATGATGAACAGATCCTAAAATTAGACTTTCTGTAGCTTTTATCATTGCAGAAAGTCACCTATTAAAAAAATGTTTGAGAACATGAGCCTGTAATATTTTCACGGCTCCTGAGCTGCTACTGCCCACAGTTCTAGAGCTGCAGCTTGCTGGGGTTGCTCCTGACAGCAGGACTTGTGAGGCTTTGGGAATGTTGTTAATCCGCTGAGCCTGACTCAGGAATGCAGGTTTCCATTGGAGCAAGGTGGTTCAGAACCCTTTGTGAGGTGAGACCCACCTGGGGTTCTGCATCCAGCCCCGGATCAGAGCTGAGAGGGTGTGGAGTCTCCCTCCCTGGGGATGTTCCAGAACCATCGGGACACACTGCCCTGGGGTGGCCCTGCTGGAACAGGGAGCTGGCACCAGATGTGGTCCTTTCCAGCCTGACCCATCCTGTGAGCTGCTGGAGCAAATCCAGGGGTGCCACTGAGATGATGAGGGATGGAGCACCTCTCCTGTGAGGAAAGGCTGAGAGAACAGGCATTGTTCAGCCAGGAGAAAAAGAGGCTTTGGGGTGCCCTAATTGTGGCCTCCCAGTGCTGGAAGGGAACCTACAGGAAAGATGGACAGAGATTTTTTGTGAAAACACGGAGTAACAGGACAAGGGGGATGATTTTAAACTGAGAATAGGTTTACAGGAAGAAACGTTATACTGGGAGGATTGTGAGATGCTGTGGATGCCCCATCCCTCCAATATTTCAAGGTCAGGCTGATGGAGCTCTGGCAAATGTCCTTTAATGAAAGGTGTCCCTTATCCAGGGCAGAAACATTGAAACTGCATCATCTTTAAGGTTTCCTCCAAGCCAAATCATTCTATGATTATATGAACTAAACTATCCCTTTTATGCACATAAAGAAATTAATTCAAAGAAAAAAATGTATAAAGAGCATGGTTATTTGGAAATTATGCATCCCAAGGATGTGGTGTGGTGTTTCAGGTGCTTGTTGAAATGTCATTTTGCAAAATAGCCATAATTTTCAGGATAGAATGAAGATTCTTCACTGTTTGTTCTGGTGTTCTTTTTTTTTTAATGCAAGGGCTTGTTAGAAATACTTTGCAATCTCCCTCTCCCCTACCTGGAATCTAAACAGGCATTTCAGGTCTGCCCCTTCAAGTGTCAATAGATGCTCCTCAATGGATGTGGAGAATTACCCTTGCAGTTTTGATAAATGGAAACTCAAACAGGAACTTCTGGTGACGGTTTTGTAAGAAGTGAAGGAATGCTGGGTTGCTGCTCTTTGCAGAGAACTTTGTTTTAAAGGTGTTTCCAGAAACCCCTCAAAACAGAAACTGGGGAGGGACGAGGCTTTATTCTGTTATTCTCTTTAATATCTGTTTGGTGGGGTGTCTCCCTTGGGAAGTGCTCATTATAAACAAACATTTGTGTTTGTGTGCAGCCAAACAACCCAGGCAGGTGTCTCCAGAAGCCTGTGTGGGAATGGAGCATTCCTGGGCTCTTTTTCTGGCATGCAATGCAGACATGAATTTTCCTGGGTGAGAAAAGCGGGATCAGAATTTCTGCTGGAGTGGATCAGTTTATTGACTTGTGCTGAGAGTGTTAGCCTTGGCTTTGCTGTGAAATTAATGCATTGTACAGTGAATGTGCATTTTCTGTCAGCGTGTTCTTGTATTTTGCTCAAGAATAGTTTTAAATGTTTATTCAAATAAAAATTGTACAAGTAATGTGTGCCAATTTCCAGAAGAAAATGAACTTTGCCACTGTTTTATAAAATCTCCAAGGGAAAGCTGTTTTCAGCTTGATTAGGGCAGCTGAGTTAGAGCAGGCAGCATCTGATCTGTGAGAGTGATGGACACTGGTGACTCTCAGAGCTTCACAAGGAGTTAGGGCTGTGGAGCAAAAATATTTCAGTGTTTTCTTCAGTGATCCTAAAGGGCTAATTAGAACTGAAGGTTTGAGGATAAATCGGGAAATTTAGCTCTTTGGTCACAAATGGGCAAATATATCAGTGCAAAAACACAAATATTGTTAGGCACCAGTACCAGGTCACACAAGCATCTGAGAAGGGAGGCTGTGAGGAAGACCTATCAATAAGGAAAAAAAAAGAGGCAATTATGAAAACCTTTGGAAATAATTTCTGTAAGAATCCATTACTCCAAGTTGCCTCATTAATTATCCTGAAATCTGACAGCTCTGTAGAAGCAGCTATTCAGTGCTTTTCTGTCAGTGCAGTGCAGGAGAGATGTTCCAATAATAGCATTTATAATCCAGATGTGCAAAAGTCAGGCCTGTCTTATGAACCTCCTGTACAGTTGATGTTTGTTGAGCACCTCAAATTCAAACTTGCAAAGGAATATTACATTTCTTCTTTATATTTGTTCCTGGTGTTGAGTCACATGTATTTTGTTGGTTTAGCTCTTTACTAAATAGTATCAGATGTGTCATTGCATTTGGTTAGGAACAAATCACTATTGAGAACTTTTGAGAATAGGTAAGATGCTCTCAGTCAGAGTGTTTGAGTTCAGTTTTTGCTGTCTGATCCCCTAATCTTGCACTGCAGGAGAATTGACAACTTTTGAGGTCTTACAAGGAAACTATTCTTGGTCTTATTTCTTGTAGCAATGAAAATCTTACTAATGTCCACCTAATAACTTGAGTATTCACTAAAGCACTGATTTCAATAAAAATAGAAATAATCCTTTTCTGTTGTCCTTCTCTGTACAAATTTATCCCATTCATTTGCTGGTCCCTTCCAAGGGCGCTGGCACAGGTTGATTAAAACCTAAATAAAACTGAGATTAAAAAGGCCATTATTTCTCTATTCTCTCCTAATATCAAATGGAATTGACAAAAAGTAAAAAAGTGTGTGGTAGGAAAGGCTTTTTACCATCTGGCACTGATAAAGCAGTGTTTTGGTTTTCTGATCTTAGGAGCTTTCTCTCCTCCTCTGTTATTCTGAGCAGCAGCATGATCCCCCTAGCTTTACACAGTCCTGAGGAAGTTGTGAGAGCCATCATTAGAAATCAATTATTCCCATGAATTCAGTGCCCATCAAGATTGCTGAGGAATACATAGGACTGGAACGTGGAATGAATGAGTAGAATATTTTAACAGGTCTTAGGGGAAGGGAGAACAGTAAACACATGGTGTGATTCTTTCAGGTGAGAGCTATTTACTGTGTTACCAGGAAGAATTATTGAAGCTTAATCCAGGGAATTTTGTTCTTCCAAATTAATTCTCCTGTGTACCAGCTCTTTACAAAGAGGTGCCTGCAGAGTACCAGAGCACCCCACTGACATTATCTGGCTTCAGACACAGACCCCAACTGGGGCAGAAGAGATGTGACCCCTCTCAGGGAAAGCCAGGCTTTAGCTTGGCCTGGATAGGCCAAGTGTAAGATCCCACACTGAGCTGAGGAGTGGGATAGGTGTGTCTCCAAACGAGTGCATTAGCAAATATCTGTGAGACTGAATTAACTTCAGATTTTAAGTAGCAATGAAGTTCAAAAAGCTTTCTTAACTTTCAAATTTGGAGGCAAACTTCCTATCAGCTGAGCTTTCTAATGCTTTCAGCCAAATCCTGAATCCTGCCTGCTTTAGATGCTCCTTGCTTGTAGCTCTTGGCTAAACTTTAGTACTTAAACTACTGCCAGTGTCTTGAGTAGAGCTATGACTTACATTACATCTAATGCCTTCAAGTCTTGATATTTTATCTCTTGAAAATATGAAACTTGTCAGTAGTGAACAGAAATTCCCTCTGATCCCTTTCAAGACCTATGGGGTCTTTATTATTTTGGGGTTTGAATTGGTTGTTTCTCCAAGGCACCCTGCTCACTGAGGATATCTACCCTCTGCTGGTTTCTGCAATCAAACCACAGCACTTGGCATGGTAGGGTGCTTGAGTGATGTATTTATACAGGCAGGAGGCAGGGTTTAATACCAGCTCATGATTCACTGTGCAGTCCTATTAATATGAGCTTGACTCGGGGGAATAAGTAGCTGTTACTTGTCAGCAAATCCTGAGTGTATTAAGGGGGTGAAGTTGTACTGAAAGATCCTCACAGTGATACTCTGCTGTTCCCAAGGGAAGCAAATGAAAACTGTACTTTGATGAATAATGAATGTTCTAATTGGGGTCAAGAAGAAGTCATAGCTTCCTGTGATACAGTAGTTAGAGTAGCCTGACTACAGCAATAAAGAAAAGTCTGTTTGACCAGATTTGGCAATAAAAATATGTGGCTGTCAGTCATGTCTGTCATCTGCACACAGCTAAAGCCTGGGATGTGACAGTGATGGACAGGTTTATCTCTTGTACAGCTTGGGTGTATTCCTGAGACCCTCTTGGAGGTGTTGGTTGGTGCCCATAAGAATATGGCCATGAACAGGTAGTGAGACTGGTTAGTGCTCAGATATTGCCCAAAATCCTGTGTGGCATGGATGAAGAGCTCTCATGGCATGGCTTGGGCATATCACTAAGATTTATACATAGTGGGTATTGGTTAGAGTCAGTCTGATCCTGATTTGCAAGGAAAAATGTTTTTGTTGCTGCTGGGCTGTAATTGCAAATGAGTATACCCTAAGGGAAGATTACAGCCTGTTCTTACCTGCTGACAAAATACATGCAAAAATACATCTTTCTTGGTCATCCTGTACTCAGCACACAAAGGAGAAGAATAAATGAAAGATATTAAGGAAGATATATGCAGGTATGATTCTACTACTTATTTTGTGAAATAGGCATATACACAACTTGAGACTTTGTTAAAGATGTGATGCTGCTTATCATTTGTGAAAGGTGTACATAATTTTCAGTAGTTAGTCTGTGTAACTGCATGATATCAAACAAGCATGAAATCTTGAAAGTGTTCTATGTTTCATACAAAATTTTCTAAGCTGCTTAACTCCTCATGGATTGGAGGCTAATCTCAGCTGGTTTAGAAAATGCAGATAATCTCAAGAGCAGAGTAGAGAGAGATAGCTGAACTAGCCCAGAGATGGGAGAGAGTGTGTTTTCAAAAGGGCCAACAGGGAAAATTCAAGTGATTTGGTGGAGCTATCCAGCTGATAAGAGTTATGTAACAGAAGCCAGCATGGAACTCTCTGCAAGAGAAGGAAAACAATGCAGTGCTCATAAGGCAGAGGAAACAAGTGCAGAACTTTGTAACACATCTTGAGTGCTGTGGATAAGTTGTGGTGCCTGTGTGTCAAAATCAACTCTTGGTACTTAAAGCAACAATATTTTCCTGCAGTTTTGCAGCTAACTTTTCTGAGTGATCCAGGAGGCACACAGAGAAGCTTCCTTCACAAACAGAGTTGTACAATTGTGTGGAGGTGTGCTCCACCACTTCTTGTAGCTTTAGGAGTTTTTGTAGCCTTGCAGTCCAATGTCATTCTTTTTCCTAGTGCAAAGCACAGCACATGGAATAATTGAAGCTTTCAGTTCCATCCTGCTTTAATTTTGACACAAATGCTGGGATAATAATATGGCTGTGGTCCAGAATCTTTCTAACTGGTATGATAGTGCAGATGAGTTAAAAGACACCTATAGATATTGGGGTTTTTTTCAGAGAATATCTGTTCAGAGCTTGTTCTTGGCTTTTGTGCCTTGATATGTAGAGCTGCTGACAGGTCCTTAGGTTTCTGTGGTAGCCCAAGGCAGGTCCAGGCACAGAGGGATCCTTAACTCCAGTTTTAACCTGCTGCTCCTCTCTAGCATACATTTATCACCTATGTAAGTAAAGGTGTCCTGCGACTCACTGAAGGGTAAATCACTCTCCCTGCTGTCAGGGGACACGTTCTGATCCTTCAGCAGTCCAGTCTAAGCAGGGAGTGAGGGTTTCCAAGATGTAGAAGAGGGCAAGCCTTGCCTTTAAGAGTTCTGAGAAAAGTGAAGCTAAGTAGATGTGTATCTTATAAGTGTGTGTGTGCTCTTTTATATTGCTGTAATTGTGGTGATCTCCTTGTACCTGATTCAATTCTTTTCAAGGGAGTTTACAATCAGAGATGGATACAAATTAGAGCTGACCTGCAGAGGAACAGGGATGTTGGTGACCATTCCACTGGACAGTCAGTTCATCCCCCATCTGTGTTTTTGTGTGGCAAGAGGAGGTTTTATAGGCTGAAAGAGAATGTTCAGAGGTGTTTAGAGAAGGTCTGAGCTGGTAGCAGGCAATTTCAGGAGAAAGCATCAATGCCATTTGGAGTTTGGTTAGGAGGTGAAGGAGCACAATATCCAAGCAAAGACAAAGGACATTCATCTTTGAGTTGTTGACAGTAATAGCTTGGGTAGGAACGGGCTGAAGTGAGCCCTTGAAGGGGATGACAAGTGCTGGATAAAGGTAATAAAAGGATGTGTTTTGGGGCAGTGCAGCTAGAGAAAGAAGTGAACTTTATGGGAGCGCTCCAAAAGAAATGCAAAGTAAACAGGCAGTGAGGTACTGCAGCAGCCCTTGGCTCAGACCACAGCACTGACAGTAGGAAAGGAAGGTGAAACCAGAGGGAAAGGAATGGCTGTGTACTCAGAAACTAACATTTACTGAAATATTGCACTTCGAGTTGCTAGGCCAATTTGCCTACAGGGCAACAGCCTTAATTTCCCTAGGGCTACAAATAATTTCCCAAACATCTTTCCCAAGTTTTTCCTCCTGTGTGAAGCTCTTGTATTTGGCAGGACTGGATTTATTTATTTACCTTTGAAACCTCCAAACTTACTATCATTTCATATTTAGAAGAAAGAGGCTAAAATTTGAACTTCAGTGCAGCTCAAGCATTGTTGTTTTCTGCCTGAAGAATCAGCTGGGTTCATCTTGACCTGCTGCTAGATTTAATATGCTCCTAAGGGCTAATGTAATTGTTAGATGCAAATGTAATTTTTCAATGGAAACTTTAACTGTATCCCACATCCTTGAAAAAGGTGGTTTCTCCCAGTTTTAAACAGTTTGTATATCCTTGCCTTATTCTCTAGTGTGAACTGAGATGCTTAATGAGCTCAACTCTGATGACATCTGCCGTGCTGGTTACCAGTATGAGACCAGCAGATAGCAGATTTGCATGGGTGGCATTTTCTGCTGTAGGAGTCAGTAAAAACCCTTGCTGTGCTCTGGCTCTGCTGCTCTGTGTGAGAGGAGCTGGCAGGGGATTGGTACCTGGCATGAGCAGCTCCCGCACGTTCCTCATGCAGAGCAGAGGGAACGGGAGCAGCTGAGGATGGGGCAGGGCTGGATGGTGCTCCTGGTGCACTTGAAGAGCCTTTGGCCCCAAATGGCCTTTGCAGAAAGGTGGAAATAGTCTTTGGGAGACAAGTGCAGCAGCTGTGCTGGGGAGGCTGGGGGAGATGTGCAGGACAGCTTTTTCTGCCTGTCAATATTTCCTTTAATGCCAGATCACCTCAGGCAATGCTAATCAACAACTCACCTTCTCTTTCAAAGCATCTGTGCTGCTGGTGGCTGGTAATCCTTTTTTAGAGACAGTAATCTAAAGTTGTTGTGGATGAGGGAAATTATTAGGATACTCAGAAACCATTTTTTTCCTTTCAGTTTTGGGGGTTTCTTGTACCAGAAAACCTCTGAGAAACCTTAAAGAGAAAATGGAGAGCATGTGGACAATGGGAAAGGTGATCAGAAATGGGAGACTTGAACTTAAAAGATTCAAATATGGCATAGCATAAGCTCTGAAGAGGGTGCCAAAGCGGTACCTGAATTATTCATGGTCTGAGAGACAGGAAAGTTAGGCCAGTGTAGAAAGGAAGCAGAAATTATTTGAAGTTCGTTGGTGTTGTGCAGCATTTGGATGAACTATTGTTTGTGGTATTTTGAAGTAGATACAGGCATTAAGAAGAATTAATTATTTGGCAGAAAGATAGTCTAAATAGATTACTTCTGTCAGAATCTGATTAGAGCATACATCATTGATTGGCTGATGACTGCATTGCAGGGATCTGCCTTTTCCAGGCATTGTGGCCCCAGGGAAGTTGCTGAAGTCTCTTTTCTTTTCTTCATTTTTTCCCACCTTGTACCATAGCAAAACTTAGGCATCTGCTTTTGTCTGGGGAAGTATTTTGGTCATTGTCTAATGTGCCATTTACATCTTATATGCAGGTGGGATCAAAACTCTGATCTTTCTTGCCCCGTTTTCATTTTTCTTGTTCTTCCTGAATGTGTAGTCCAGTTTTCAGGCATATTTCTAGTTTTATTTCTGTATCTGTGCATCTATACTGTACAGCAGTCTCCATTTCCTTCCCATTTAAATGATTTTTTAGCAAACCCTCAATGAAATTGCTATTAGAACGTTCCTGTCAGTACTTCAGTTCTGTGCTAAAACATGAGACTTTGGTATTAGATTGCTGGGCCTGAAGTACATATGAATTTTGTAACCACCTACCCTGCCTTGCTTAAGCTATGCTCTTCACCTTTAAAAGCAGCTTTTCATTAATAAAACCTGCCTTTTGCAAAGTTCTGCATAGTTGAAACAAATAAGACTGTGCATTTCATTTGTGTACATACATTTTACATCTAAAGCCAGCGTTCATGTGCTTTTCTTTCTCATTCTTCCTCTCTCATTGCTGAAATCAATTTTTAGTTTCAGAAAATCCATTACAATTTTTAATGAAAGAAACCAAAGCCAGCTAGGGCTTGGGAACAGCTCAAAGCAGCATACCCTCTATGAACACACTGAAAATGGCTTAACGCGGCTTTTGTTTGGTTTTTCCTAACAGCATTATAATTTTCTAGAATGCAATGGAAATGGGAGCTGTGTAGTTGTTTAAAATAGATGATGTCACCTTTTCCACCCACACACAGAGTGAATTTTTTTGCAGGGAGGAGGAGCCATGCAGTGGGTAGGAAATGGGTGCTGGCACCACCAGGGGCATCAGAGAGGTGCTTGATGTGCATGCCCTGTATCAAATGCCATGCACATCAAATTCTGGCTTTGTCCTCCCAGAACTGTTTAGGTCCATGCTTGACCTTAATCATGCTGAAGTGAAGCAGAACTCTCAGCTTTACCAATACTCTTCTGGCTCATTCTCTCATTCCTCAGCACTCTTAGTGGTCAAATTTCATTTATTCAACACATTGCAGCAGAACAGGAGTGACCACTGATACCAACGGCCAACTGCAAAACTCAAGTGAAGAAATTTCCTTTTTGTGTGGCTGGGAAGGGAGAGGAAATGTGTTGAGCTCATGTGGAGGCATTGGCAGAATTTCTGAGCCTGGCATGGGGCAGAGATGTGAGTAAAGCTCTGTTGTGCTTCTGTGGTTTTGATTCAGAGGTTTGTGGGACCTTAGGTAGCTGATGCACACGTGGGACATCACCTCAGAGCCCAGCCACCAGGGCAGAGCTTGCATCTGGAGTGCCCCACACCCAGACATTTAGAAGCATGTCTTCTGGCTCATTCTCTCATTCCTCAGCACTCTTAGTGGTCAAATTTCATTTATTCAACACACTGCAGCAGAACAGGAGTGACCATTGATACTAATGGCCCACTGCAAAACTCAAGTGAAGAAATTTCCTTTTTGTGTGGCTGGGAAGGGAGAGGAAATGTGTTGATCTGAGGTGGTGGAGCTGATGTAGAGGCATTGGCAGAAGTTCTGATCCTGGGGCAGAGACGCAAGTAAAGCTCTGCTGTGCTTCTGTGGTTTGTGAGACCTTAGATAGCTGGTGCACACATGGGACATCACCTCAGAGCCCAGCCACCAGGGCACTGCCCCACACCCAGACATTTAGAAACATGTTGTTATAGTGAGGCAAGCAAAGCATCCTTGCATTAAAACAGGTAATCACGGTTTATTTCCAACGTTTGTTTTTGTGTATTGCTATCTGTGCTGCAGGAAATGGCAATGCTTCTCAGACATTTGATGTTTGTGTTATTCTGCAATGTTTATACTGCTTGCAAAGGGCTGGAAGTGTCCTCCTGGAAGCTGCTGAGTTCACACTACCGCTGCTATTTGCATCATATTCTGTTAGAAGCCACCCTTTTCTGTTACTGTGGATTTAGAAGGCTGTTCTAGACCCTCACTAGACAAGACCAAAATACTTCAAAAAAAAACCAAAAACCTGAACTTGGAAAAATATGTTCAGCCTAAATTTATTCATAACTAGGTTTTTCTGGATTTTTAGAGTGTCAGGATTGTCCTTAGCTTAGTCTCTTCCTCCTACTGTTTTCTTCCTTATTCACAGATTGCTTTGCTGGGATAAACAAATCAAATTTGGGTTTCTGTTGCAACAGAGTTGTTCCATTCCCCTGAACACAAAAAGGAATTTATCTACAATGGTTGTATTTGAATTTGGCCTTTTTTTTGTGTTTAATGTAGATGAAGAGAACTGTGTTCTATTGGAAGTACCTCTAAGAAATCAAGAAATAATTAAGAATTAAAATTAAGAAATACTGATGATTCTCCTTTTCCTGTTTGCATCTCACTAGCATCTCAAATTTTTTAAACAGATGCAATGAGATCTTGCTTTTCTTCCTCCTGAGGTTAGCTCTGAAGTTTCTGTCATTAGGAGGAGCATGATCTTGCATTTTGTATTATTGAATTTTGATTAATGCAGCCCATAAGATTTAGCAGTTCATTCTATGTAACATCCTTATGCTTTCCAGTTTTGACAGTACCTTCCAACTTTGTGTCATCAGGAAATTTCATCAGCAGGTTGCCTTGTGCCAAAATAATTAAAGAAAATGTTCAAAAAAATCTGTCCCAAAATAGATCACAGAAAAGCTTCCCTTGAGCCTGCGCTTTCCTGTGCAAATCTTCCTCCTCAGATTTTTCTAACATCTTATCAAATATATGCATGCTGAAACAAAAAAACCTGCCAGGTATTTTACAGAGCAATTTAACAGTCTGTGTTTATGTCAGTTGTCCCACTGGAGTCATTTGGGTAAAGCTTGCAGAATCCATTTTATAATCTCCATTCCTGGGTGAAAGAAATCTGCTTTCTTTTCAAATGCAGCTCACTCTGCTAGATGAAACAAATAAGGAATAGTTAAAATGAACTTTTATTTTTTTTTTAGAAATGAAGTATTTTTAATAAGTGAGTTGTGACTGCAACTTGCTTTCTCATATATACATTTTGTTGATGTATTTCTGTGTGCAAGCTAGTGGCTGGTTTCATATTGGAATTAATGGCAATCTTTTGGAAAAAAAAAAAATCTATGATGTGTCAGCTTGTTTAGTAATTAAACTGCAGTGTTTCTCTTCCTTGGTAAGATAAGACCAAGAAATAGGATTTATAGCTGAGCATGGTCAGATAAGCAGTGAGAGCAGCATCCTCCCCAAGAGCCAAGTGAAGCAGCTCTGAAACAGGAGCTGGAGCGGGGTAAACATCTCTCCATCATGTGACGATCGCTGGCCTCGCCGGCAGCTCCTGCAGGGAGCACCACCGAGGGTCACCATTCCACATCTAAAGTTAGCAGAGGGGTAAGGCTGGCACTGGGGAGGGCCAGCAGGCAGCTGCTCGGGGAGGTTTCCAAACCCTGCAGCGCGGCCGCCCCGGTACGCGAGAATCAATTACCGCGAACCTTCCGCGATGGTCAAAATGTGACATTAGGTAATTGAGTATCACATCAAATCTTGTCTGCAATTAGTTATCTGGAAAAGTAATTATGCAACGAAATCAAGTAGCTGAAATTAGTGGTGTGAAGCACCCTGATAATTCGAAGACTGTAGGAGATTTTTTTTTTTTATTTCGCTTGTAACATGGAGTTGTAAGTACCTAACTAATTCTTCATTGAAATAAAAAAGTCTTGCTCAATTGTAATTCTTGTCATTAGTTACATCTGCAATAGAAGATACATAGCACATAAAACAGGTGTTAATGACGAAGTTGGTTTTGTCTAAAGTAAAAATGAGCTGTGGAATAGAATGTCTTGCAGGCAGTACGTTTGAAGTCAAATCTGTTTTGATTTAGGGAAGAAACCAGCATAAATTTCAGTCCTTTGTCTCTTAGACCAGTAGTGTAAGTTGATTTGGAGAACAGGGTTGAAATACTCTAATGGGAAAATGTGTTGTTTTTTAAAATAGTTATGTTCAATTTAACAACATAGATGTTGTGAAAGGTTAGAAAAGCCATTAAAATATAATTTACACTAATAGAAGTCGTTAGCTTGCATTAGCTCACTTATTCAAAACAAACAAGAAAAATATAATTAATCAAACTGGAGTGTATCCCCAGTATAACACACTGAAGTATAAATGCTCACATGAACATTGTTTAGCAGTTTATAAATCCAGGAAAATGTCTAATTATGCGATCATGATAAACCTGATTATTTTGAAAATGGCTTCTGATAGTAACTGTTGTCATGTGTATGCCAGAACTGATAGGAAAAATTATTTCTAATCGGTAGATCTGTACAGAATTTGATCTCTATGTGTTTAGTAGTTAAAAATCTGAACTGATAAAGAGTAGTTGGCTAGTCATGTTACTTAAGCTGCTCCCAAAATAGCACCTTCCTTTTTGGGTAGAGTTAGGTTTGCAGCTGTTGTCTCTATCTGTTGTCTCTGAAGAAAATTTTAACATTAAGTGTTGCTGACGTCAATTTTTTTCTTTTTTTTACAGCTGATGTGGGCTTTGCCCCTGACAGAAGTTATTTGGTTCTAGCTCTGAGTTTGGAAGAAGTTGGTATATAGATTTTCCCCTAACTTTCAATTGATGTGTTTAGCTTTAGTGGGAGTAATACTATCACTTAAACCATGTTATCGTCTCAAGGAGTTTTGCTACATCCCTATGGAGTGCCAATGATTCTGCCTGCAGCACCATACTTCGCTGGACTTGTTCAGGTAATGCAAGGCCGCTTCCAACAAGCAACTTAACTCTAGTGCACTTAGAGCAATAATTGGAATTTTTATGGTTGAGAAAGCAAACACTTTTAATACAGGCAAAAGCTCTCATGTAGTCAGTGAGAAGACAGTAGGAAATCAAAAAGATGGATCACCCTAATCTGTGTATTGACATCTCTCATGGCTGAATAAATGGTGTAGTTGAGCTATATTTGCTTGTATTGATTTGTCTGCTGTTTAACATTCATGCCTTTGCTTCACGAGGTTGACCACAGGGCAGAGGATTTGCTATCCATTCTAGGTTTCTGAGGGAGTCAGCATTCCCACGGCAGGTCAGAAGACAAAGTAACTTACCATGATGTGTTTAGGTTAAGTGTTTTAGCACAGCAAATAAGAATAGTGTTAAATATGCATTAATTCATATGCTACGCGTCCCACGGAATGAAAAAGGGGCTGTGGTTTTGTGTGTATAGAAATATATCACCTGCAAAGAATATTTATACACATCCTATTAATTCCTTTGAGCCCTCAAATGTAAGATCTTGCTGCAGGGCAAGAGTTCTGTATATTTAGGAGTCAGCTGGCAGCTACCAGGTTGTCATTGCTGTTGTTTGCTTTTGCTATTATTTTATTTTTATCAAAAAGTGGTGCTACTGAACTTTCTTCTGTTAGACTTGGGATTCTGAATAGATTGTGTAGATGCTAATTAAGCAATAAGTATCCTGTTGTTTACAGTATTAGAAGACATCAGGAAAAGTCAACATTTATAAATTCTGATGGAGTTGTACCATCTGAGTGGCTGCTGTTGGATATTGTGCATTGACAGGGTCAAGACACAAACGTGTGTTAGGGCATTTCTGTGCTGTGCTAGGGATAAGTGAATTTAACCGTGAGGGAGAGGCAAACCTTCATTGTGCTCCTTTTCTCCAGCACTTTGCTGCCTTAGAGGGGCAATCACAGCATGAAACAGGTGGGTTTCCACCTAGGTCCCTCCAGTAATAGAAGACTGTGGGTTGTGTTCTTCACTTTCAGACTTAATATCAGACACATACGTCTAAAATAGAAATATAGCATTGCACAGTGGCCGTTAATCAGGTATTGGGAATCTGTGTCTTGTGGGATGTGTGAGCTGAGGCTGCTTTCCATGCAGTGAGACACACCCAGCAGGCCCTCATATCCATTAGAATTTGGGGGTGAAGGTCGGACTCTGGAGCTCACTCAGACCCTCTGCCATCCTGTCCAATAAATAATTACAAGCAAATCGTGCCTTTCACTCTATGCTGATTGATGTTGAAATTGCTTTTGAAAGTTCTCATAAGTTCCTGTTATAGATTAAGTGCCGGTGTAGGAAAAATAACTGCACCCAACTGAAATGGGTGAATGTAATCAGGTTTAATGGACTCGAGAGCTTGTTGGGAATTAAATAACTATTGATTTGTTGGAAAGTTGCTGTCATTACAAAATGCCACTCTGGACGCATTATCCAAGCAGTTAGATTAGAAGAAAGGGCCCTTTGAAAATTTGGGATGCCTTATTTCAATCTTTTTTCCTCTTTATTCTCTCCTTAGAAAGATATATCCAGGCCTTTGTTACTCCTTTATCATGGATCTGAAATAGTCAAGAACTGCTGAAATAAAAAATAGGTATTAGAGATGCAGTTGAACAGTGTTCTTCGTATGAATACTTCTCTAGTTTCTTGTCTTTCCCTGAGATCAAACCTGAACATGGTATTTTGGAAATCGAGCACACATCTGAGTTATTGTCCTAATGAGTGAATTGCAGCATTAAATGGTTTGAGCAGTTTGTCCCCCAAGATTTTGCCTGCACTTACAGTATCTCTGGTCAGCTTATGACACCAGAATGCTTATTGTTTTTCTCCTAAAGTAAATCTAAGTATCTAAAATAAATAATGCAAAGGACATTTGATAGGAATATTTATATCATCCTCTTCTAAGCAGTAATTACATAACATTCTGAACTTTAATGGAATTTTTCTTCAGAAATATGCCTTTATAAACTGATTATGTAAATGTTTGGCTTTTTTTTTTTTTTTTTTGGGTTGCAGGTTGAGAACCACAACCCTGAACTATTTTTGAATATGAGGCCGTTTTAACATTTTATAGACTTATAAGACGCCAGTTCATTTATTTGCATGGATTTCTACAGAAAGTCGGTCTACCTGTGATCAGGGATTCCCCGTGATTTCCAACTGGGTTTATTCCAAGGCTGTGTGTGAATGAAGTGTGTAGAGATCTGGGGGCTGGTTTGGGAGGTTTTTTTGTGCTTTGCGTTGCACAGTTGAGCGAGAGAGATCTCTGTGGAGCAAGGTTTATCTTCAGAGGTCCTGCACCTTCGTGTGCTGTTTATGGTTTTACTTAAAGGATGAGCAGCTGCTCCAGCCTCTCCTAAATTCATCAGTAAACCCTGCCCTGCATCCTCTGCTTGCTTCTGCCACACCCTCTTGTTATGGAGCAGTGGAATGTGTGAATACCAAAAAAAAGGGCTGGATTCTGTGGGTACAGCTCTGAGCATGCCTTACATGAGCAGCCATGTGCATTTTCCTAATTGCATGTATTCTGTTGAGGAGATTTGTATTGCTTTTACTGAGATGATGTGTTTGAGTGAGATGATGGAAAGTGAAATGTTTTTGTTCTTGGACAAACAAGGTCCAGGGTTACAGAGATGTTGATGTGTATCAAATTCCTTTAAATATGCATGCAAACTTATTTTCCAGTAAATAAATATACCTTAAACTTATTAGAATGATAGCCTATGACTTAGCAATGCATTTTTAAATTAGAAAATATCTTTTTGCCTCTTCCTTCCTTCTCCTGGGTAAAACTATTTGAGGAAAAAAACCCAGATCACATGAAAGTCCAAATAATGCATAAATAGCTCTGTGCCTCCTGTGGGTGGGGAGATATTTTCTGCCTTGGCACGAGCAGCCCACTGGTGGCTTCAGGGCTGTCACAGGAGCCAGTCAGGGAGTGCAGTGCAGCCCCTGTGTGTGCTGAGGGCAGCCAGGCCCACCTTGTGTCCAAAGTGCCCTGCTGCTCCTCCTGGCAAGGGAAATGGCAGAAATGCCAGCTAGGATTAAGTGTCAATCCAGCAAGAGGTTTCTCCTCCTGCCCTTGGTCCCCATCCCGGTTGAGTCATTTGATTCCCAAGGGGGAGCCCGTATGTCCGGATGGGAGCACTCAGGGGGTGCTGATGGCAGAGCTCCCTCTGCCCTGGCCAGGCTGTGCAGGGAGGATGAGTGTGCTCCTGGGCCCTCTCACAGTTCCTGGAACACATGCGAAACCAAGCTCCACTCATCGTTAAATTACAAAGCTTCTTTTAAGGCTGCGCTGTCCACAATGCGGAGAATACTCTTACTTTTTAAAAATTATCTGAGAGATCATATCAGCTCCATCCTCTAAATATCAAATGTTTGCAGTTGCTCTGGTTGCTTGGAATGCTAGATTTATGACAGAATATTTTGAAAGCACATGTGCAATATATGACATTTTAATAACGGATGCTAAATGATTTATTACGTGGCTGAGTTAGGTAACTCCATTTCCGTTTAGCAGAGAAAGAGGAGTTCATGGGCATTATAATAAAAGTTATTAAAGTTGAAATTGTTTAGACTTTTCAGTAAACTGCTGCAAAGCTCTGCAAAGAGAGACAGGTATGTTTCATAGAAAAGGTGTAACTTTTACATAAAAGATTATGAAGATGGGATTATTTATGAATATGGTCAGTATTTTTTAAAATATGCTTCTATTTTGACATAGTGACCAGAAAAGTTTTAAGAGTTCTGAGGACTTAAGCTTGTGTTTATTGTAAAAAAGTATGTGTTAAAAACTAAGCTAAAACCTTCCTTTTTCTTTTTTTGGCTTTTATTTGCTTACTGATTTATGAAGTGATAAACAGGCGAGTTGGAGAAGAAAAATAGAAAATCGCCTGGTGATTAAATAATTCAATATATTGGGAACTACTGTACCTTTAAGTACATTAACTTTAAACTTAGATTATTCTGAAGATACTTGGATTTTTTAAATTTTTTTTCTGTGTATCTGATTTTCCATAACTGGTTAACCAGTGTGCTTGACTGACAACTGAAAAAGTGGTAATCTGGAGACTGTTCCATTTTATTTTAGGGCTGAGAGAATTGCCTAGAATATGCTGTGAAAAGTAGTGGTGCAGACTTCATCACGGTGCCATCGCTTTACCCATCTGGAAAATCCTTGTTTTAGTGCTGTTTTTGGGAAGTGCTAGCAGTGGGTACATTCTGAATTCTTGTAGGTGTTAGTGTGTTAAGCTACCTGCAAAATCACACTGGCATTCTGGCAATCCAGTCTTGGGGAATGCTATGGATTTGTTGTGTCACTTTACACGAAAGAGGCTTTTGTAATTTGGTAGGTTTTATTTGAATACATTTGAAATAGCAATGAGGAGAGGTCTGAGTTCTTCCAGTGTTGCCTGCAGTGGTGGATGGCTGTTTCTGTTGGTTTTACATTACGATCTAGTGGAAAGCAGAGCCTAATTTCTGTTTACATTGGCTGAATTGCCTCTTTGAAATGCAGTAAGGAGATGATTTAGCTTAAATGCAGATTTACTCTGGCTTGATTGTGTTGTTCTGCCTCTCCTGTTCCTAGTACTGTGCTCCCAGTGCTTTGTGAGGGGAGGATGAGTTTGTTTTACTATTGCAATCCTATTAATCTGAGTGCAGCTTGTCTTGCTTTTGAGAGACCATATCTAACATTTCTTCTCTCAGTCTGAGAGTTGAAAAGTTTTTCTCCCTTTGTATCAAAAGTGCTTTTAGCACATGTGAAATGGTGGTGTTAGTGATGCATATGTTCTTTATTGTTTTGATAGCTGAACATTTTTGTAAACAATGTTTAAAAGTCTGGAAATCATAGAATCATAGAACTCTTTCTTGGAAAATACCTTTAGGATTATCAAGTCTGACTGTTAACCCAGCACTGCCAAGTCCAACATTAATCCACATCCTTAAGTGCCACATCTATGCTCAATTTTTAATTTCCCCTTTTCAAATACCTCTAGGGATGATGATTCAACCATTTCCCTGGGCAGCCTGTTCCAGGGCTTGACAGCCCCTTTCTAACATCCAATTTAAATCTCCCCTGGTACAGCTTGAAGCCATTTCCTCTTGTTCTGTTGCCTGGGAGCAGAGCCCGACCCCCACCTGGCTACAACCTATTGCCAAGAACTTGTAGAGAATGAGAAGGTTCCCCTGGGCCTCCTGTGCTCCAGGCTGAGCCCCTGCTCCTGCTGGTTCTCCAGCCCCTTCCCCAGCTCCATTCCCTGCCTTGGACACACTCCAGCCCCTCCATGTCCTTCATGGTGTGAGGAGCCCAAAAGCGATGCCAGGATTTGAGGTGAGGCCTCAGCTGTGGCGCAGGGGGTCAGTCGCTGTCCTGGTGCTGCTGGTCACACTGTGGCTGATTCCAGGTGTCACGGCTGGATGATGTTTACTGTGGCTGATCCAAGCTAGGTGTTATGGCTGGATCATGTTCACTGTGGCTGATCCAGGCCAGGTGTTAAGGCTGGATCATGTTAAGCAACCCCAGGGCCTTTCCTGCTGTAGGCGCTTCTGGTGGCCAAAGAGCAGAACCCACCCTTGGTGGCCAAAGGGGACTTGGACTCCTCTGACCACTGCTCTGGGCCCAGCCTGCCTGGCCAGGGCCCTCTGCAGAGCCTTGGTGTCATCCCCAACCTTCCTGAGGGATGTTCAATCCCCATCCAGAGCGTGGATAAAGCTGTTGGACAGAGCTCGTGGTGGTGTTCACAGGGGTCCCAGGATAAGGGAAGAGATGAGACTCTTGACTCCATGTTTCAGAAGGCTGATTTATTATTTTATTATATACATCATATTAAAACTATATACTAAAAGTATATCCTAAAACTGTACTAAAAGGAAAGAGAAAGGAGATGTCAGAAAGGAAAGGAAAGGAATGATAATAAAATCTTGTGACTGCTCACAGCCTCGACACGGGTGGCTGTCATTGGTCATCAAGTAAAAACAATTTCACACGCTGGGTAAACAGTTCTCCAAACCACACTCCAGAGCAGCAAAACATGGAGCAGTTGAAGCTTCCCAGCTTCTCAGAAGAAAAGATCCTGGCAAAAGGATTTTTCATAAAATAGGTCTGTGACAGTACTGAGCCCTGGGGAATTCCACTGCCCACCCTCAGCCTGGTCATCACCCAAATGTCATACAGAGAGCATCACCCAGATTTCACACAGAGAACCTTGCACCCATCCAAGCCAGGACCAGCCAGCTCCCAGGACAGATCTGTGGGAAATGCTGTTGGGCAGACACATCCACAGCCTTGCCCTCATCCATTGAGCAGGTCACCTTAGGGGGACGTCAGGCCAGTCAAGCAGGACCTGCCTTTTTAAACCCATGGTGGCCAGGCCTGATGGCTTCATTGTCCTCTCTATGCCTTTTGATGGCACCCAAGGTGATCTCCTTCGTGCAATTTTGGATTAAATTGGTTTTCCTTTTAATCCATTGGTCATGCCAGTAAAGGTTGTTGGTGAAACCTGTCAGCTGCTCAGGAGGCTGCAGACAGCTGCAAAGTATTTGGTTATTGCTATTGCAAAAGTTTGTTCTCTTAACTTGCCCCTAATTCTTGCTAATAAGTGCAGATATCATCAAATACCTGCTGAGTGACCCCTCAGGGGCAAGAGGGAGTGTAATGACATGGAGTGTCTTCCCCATTGACCAAAAAGACAATTATAACAAGAAAAATACCTTAAATAAATAGTTTTACTTCAGCTCAGAAACAAGTGCTTATTCTGCCTTGCCACCTGAATAATTTTTTCTCACTGGCCTTTATTTTAGAAATCAATGGGTGACATAATTCCAATGGCTGAGGCAATGCTGCATTACCTCTTTGACCTCTTATTCTGTCAGCTCAGTCAATGCTCTGTTATAGTCAGGGGTTTTCTTTCACCTGGCAGATTTAATGTGACACTCAACAGGCAGGGTTTTTTTTTTCCTTTTCCACTTTTGCATGTGATATCAGTATTAGTGAGTTTTAGACGTGATGATCTATAATTATTATCGCTAGCTTGTGTGTTGGATAATAGACTGCAATGGAGTGTGTTAGAATGGCAAAACTGGGTAAATCTGGGCCCTTCTGACTGCAGGGGGTTTTAAGGGGAATAAATACAAGCATATTTGAGTTTTTAAGAAAAAAATTATTTCTAGACATGAAATAGCTATCATTAGGATAAATTCTATTTATTTTTTCATCCCTTAAGTAAGACAAAGCTTTTAAGATTTGGATTCTCTGTAAAAGCCAATTGTCTGACTTGGCTCCCCCAGCTAGAAGCCAGCAAGCTGATACTGCTGTTTCCAAGGATCTGGAATTTCAGCTGATTTTTTTTTTCTCTTTTCTGACTCATGCATAATCATCAGTAATAAAACTTCTGATGGCCAAATTATGACAGGAGATACAGCTTTGAAGTTCTTTTGCTTTCAGTAGAATGATTCACAACTGATATAAAAATATGCTTGTACATCTAAATATAGAACAGTCATTTTAATGGAGTTTGCTTGAATATTTCACCTATTTACCCTCTGGTAAGTTATCTTGTGCTACATGAGCTAATGTTAGAAACCCAGTTCAAATACATCTTTTGGCTTGTCTGCTTGCTTGCTTTTTTTAACTGAGGTGTGCAGGTAACTGTTTCCTCAGACCTGGTTTCAAAGAGGGTGTTGTAAAAACATATGAAATGTCTATTTCAGTAGACCAGGTTGTGCAAAAAATACAGTAAGGGTGCAGTTATTTCAAGTACAAGTACTTTCACCTGAACTAATTGGAAATTGCCTTGTTCTATTGCTATCTAAGAGTGGTGAAACCACACCTGACAAATATTTCAGAGATAATTTGGAAAAAATATCGGGGGCTTTTTTAGTGGAGTGACGGGTCATGAGCACTGTAAATATATAATTTGAAATTGACCTGGGTAAATTTTCTGTGTCAGACTTTCTCCCTGTGTTTCACAAGACTCAGGTTATTGTGGATTAGGGTAAATTCTGATATGCTGGTTCCTTTTCTTTCTCTACCTGCATGAACTAGAGAGCTCGTAGAATGACTTCATCTTCCAATTCTGATGAGTTTAATAAATCAGTAAAAAAATGTAATTTATTTTTAAATCTACATGTTGTTTAGTTGCTGACCAAGCTGAGAAAAAAATGAGTCTCTTACCTGTATATTCAGGAGTCAGAATGGTTCATGCTCTCATTTTATTTGAGGCCTTGAACTAAATAAAACGTCGTGCATTTCAAGCAATGTTAGCCATCAAGGAAAAGCTAATCAGACTTTGATAAGTATCCTTCTGTAAAAGCAACTTAAGATAAAGCTAAAATTATGAAAAGCAGTGAACTGATCTGAGCTATACTGCTTTTTTATTGTCTTTTTAATTCTAAGAGTAAAATTATTATTTAATGCTTATAATAATAATTATAATGCTTTTTAATGTTTTTTCATCTTATAGAGCTGGAGGTACTCTTTCGTCATGTCTCTGTCCTCACTTTTCTGTATTATTGCAAAGCATGCAGTGCCCTCCCTTTTGCTAATAGTAGCATTTAAAAGTCATGGAGGAGCAAATGGTTGTCCATATATTGGTTTGTTATGGGAAATGTCTGTGACACTTTGGTTTCTCTGTACCATTTGAATGTATAGCAGCTTCAGTAAAATGCATCTCCAGGCATGTAAGCTTCAAAACATCCAACCCAGGCAAAAAAGTGCTGCCAAAATGCAGATCCAAGAGTTTGTCTGTAAATTACCAGCAGCTGTGCAGGTACACATCAGCTGTCTTTATTTTCACTGCCAGTGGTGCTGAACATGAGCATGTTTCAAACACTTTGAGAACAAATCATATTGACACTTGAAACCGACAACGAGGAAAAAAGGGCATTTCCAAACATTTTACTTCCATTCTAGAGAAAACCTTACAATTATGTTAAAACAGAACCTAAACATGGGTGAGTGTTCCAAAGAGAACTGTAAAAACAGGTTTAAAAAAAAATAGGCTTTTTAAAAGCTATAGCCCTGTAGTTTGTTAAAAGCAGGATGACATTTAGTTGAGAAATAAAAGGTGACTGTAGGTGAGGGGAAGCACATCTTGCTGCGTTTGTGAATGATCCTGGAGATAATAACAGAGAATGAATCATTCTTTCTTTCCTGCTGGCCTCAGTGTGGTGCTGACTGAAGTGAGCTGGCAAACCTGGGCAGTCCTTTGCTGCTCCCTGGAGATAACTCTGCTCTGTCAGGGGATTGGGATCAGCTGGATGCTGAGCAGGGTCTGCACCATGGGACCTGCTTCAGATACGTGAGAGCAGGTGTGAAGGCGTTTGCCCTCTGTGCAAAATGGTTCCTTACTCTCAAAGTGTTGGATATGTATTTTATGTGTAGTGGATTTGTGTTGATGTTGGTTTTGGGAGATTTGGCTTAGTGCTTGACCATCTTTTTTTGTGCAAAAAGGTTCTAGAGATATATTTTTAATATTTTGAGAAATACAGAATAGCTCACTTTTGCTGGATTTCTATCTCTTTGGCTTGGAATTGTACTGAAAAATGGTACAGGAATACATTTTTAAAATTAGTTTACATCTTGGTAACAGTTGAGGTACAGAGAGAAGGCAAACCTCTACAACTCTATTTCAGTGCTCAGGATGAAAATATTTTTGTTTCAGTTACTAAAAGAGCAAAACAAAAAAATCCCCAAAATATGAAGACTGTTCAGAGCCTTCAGAAACCACCAGGATGGAAGAGGATTCTCACTGTATACAAAAAAACAGAAAAAGCAAATTCCTAAGAAAGCCACGAGGATTGTTAACACAATCTCAACAAAATCTGATTCTGTAGAGGCTGAGCCATACTTGAACAGGTCCGATCCCCTTAGTATCTTGAATAATTGATATTTTGTTATGCGCTTGTAGCAGCTAATTACTACAGAGTGGTTTTAAAGTTTGTGGTACCTGGAAACTGTCTGCTCAGGTCCATGCTGTAGACAGCATGGGTTCACTGTTTGATCTCCATTCCAAGCAAGGTTCCCTTTTCCACCTTGTCCTGAGACAGAGGCAGCAGAATGAGCAATCAAACGTGTTCTGTTGTGACAAGTCACGCAAGAGTCTGCTCTGAGGTGAGCATGGAAAACACAGCACCAGCTTTCCTCTCTCTGAGGGAAATGAAATGGAATTGGGGCAACCCCTCCTTCTGGAGCACAGGAATAAATTACACTTTTGATTATTGCTTTTTAAAAAATCTTATATCTAGACACTGAGCTGTTATGGGGGAGGGAGGTGTTTATCTTTTATTTTTGGCCTTATGTTTAAAACCAGAAAAGAAACAAACTTGAAATCCTAAAACTATCTTAAACTGTGACCATCTCTTAAAAACAATCTGTCTTCCATCTTCTCTTTGTCATCTCTTTTCATTTAAAACTTAAATATCAGTCCCACTTTTGCTACCCAAATACAAGAGGATTTGAGGCCAGGTGAAACACAGCAGCTGGGGTTAGGCCTCATTCTTAAAAGATCAGCCAGTCTTGGTCTTCCTCCTTGATGCTCCCCTGTCTACTCAGTTCTGGTGTTTCCCATTCATTTTCAAAAAGTCTGTGCAGAAACGACTCAGTGTAGTTCCAAGTTAGTTGAACCATTCAGAATCTTAAATATAAAATTAAGGCAAGCATTGTGTGTGTTTTCTTCTGGATGCTCCTAAAGGTTACCTGAAATTGTCGATACTCAAAGAAATTTTTCAAATCTGGTCCTTCTGTAAGAAAAGAAATAGATGGATGGGGTTTCATTCTAGCACTGGTCAGTGTGTCTGGGAAAGGGAGTGTCCTCCCTGGCTCCTGGGGTGACTTATTTTGCAGAGAAGTTGTTGAAATTCACTCAAGCCTTTGGACTGCTGTTACAGGAAATGAAATCCATCCATTGCAGGATTCTCTGAGCACCATTTCTAACTGACTCACTGCGCTGGGTTGACTGGAATGAGTTTTTTTACATGGGCTTTTTACTGCAGAGATGAATGTTTTTATTTTTATGCCTTCCTCCGCGAAGGAACGGTTACAATCAGGCACAGGGAAATGTAACAGATGTTGGTGCACATTTCCCATCTGAAAATGCCTTCCACTGGCCAAGAGGATTGTTAGGCACAATTAAGCCCAGTATAGACATCCTGTACTGTAAGCCAAGGCTGCTGAGGATGTTCCCAACAGGGGAGCACAGGTTTGGAAGGAAGGAAGGAAGGAAGTTCCTGTGAGCTTTGATCTGTTGCAGGTTTTTGAGTGTCACTGGGTGAAAAACAAAGGAGATGTGACTGACAGCTCAGAGTCTGTGCCCCCACATACTGCTTGTGTCCTTAAGATGCAGCTGTACTATATACAACTATAGATTTAGGAGACACTTTGAATCCATGAGCAAATTTATTATGCATTTCAAGGATGCTAGCACTTGAAATCTGATTTTTTGAGAGGCATTTGGTGTAATGTTGCCAACTGACTTTAAAAGCTTGTGATATTACGCTTTGTAATGTTCCACATTCGGTGTAATTGTCACTGTAATCAGCTTTATGATGGCAAAGCTTCATGATGACTGCAGGGATATATTTTTTGCATATTATGTCTGAAATGTGAGTTACTTTTTGATTTCAGAGGTATAGTGGTAGTGAAGGGAAGAAGGCACTGCAGACTTTGGAACTGATGTACAAAATGTTTATGCAGAGAGTGGAATTTGTCATTTCCAGTCATGTGATAGCATCTACTGTTGAAAAAGACCTTGAGAACAAAATGCTCTTATATTTTGTGATTTGTATTGTAATTGAACCCATTAGAGTTGGCCATTGTGGAAAAGCATGCTTTGCTGGCAGAAAATTGCAGTGATTGACTATTTTTGTTGTATCAGAATATTATACAGACGTTGTGAACGTGTGTTGACCTAAAAATGTCAGTGGGCATTTCATATCAGTCTCATTTTTTTTTCTTTTCTGGGGTGGGGAGGGATGACACAAAAATGCAAGGCAGACATTGCTTTTCTGTTGTGTAATGCCTGGCTTTTAATAATGTAAGAAGCTCTGTGCCAGGTCTGTAAACAGAGTCTGTGAGTTCTGGGCAGCCAGTAAGTCTTTTCACTGAAATATGCAGGAGAATTCTAAACCAAACCTCTTTGTTATTCTGCTCTTGTTTTCCTGTAATTAGACACAAATCTATAAATGGTCTTTCCCTGTCCCTCTGGCCTTAGCTCTCCATATAATGCTTTGCTAACTTCCTTTTTAGATGGATATAAGTTGGATTTAATATCTCACATAATTTTTACTCAGGGCAGCAATAGGGCAGCATTTGTCCTAAGTCCCACGTGTAGGTGATGAGACACAGTTACCTGCATTTCATAGGGGAAAAAAAAGCGAGACTCCACTCATTATCTGGAAAACAAGATTTGTTCCTGTGGGAGAATATTTCTTACAAACCTCTTTGTTAGTCCACTGGAACTGATGGAGTTCTGAGGAGTGCCTGGAACCTTGCTTGACACAGCATATGGTCTTTATACGTGCCTAAAAATTATTCAGTGTGTGGCAACTTGTGGTGGCAATGTGTTTATCTCTGGTGCTCCTTCTCAAGGAGCATTGTCTTGTTTAAGTGGCTGTGAAATGTGAAATGCACTTTTTATGTGCTGTTCTGCGGTCATCTTGAGGTCGGCATAATCCTGGCTTAAGGTGTCTGCCTGCAAATTTGTCATTTGCATTATTATTGGCTGGTTCTTGCAGAACCAAGCTAATTTTTTTTTTTTTTTTTAAACATAAAGTGCTTTGCCTAGAAGAATATTAGCAAAATGCTGAGCAAGGTGACTTTATTCTCTGGGTTCCAATAAGAAATGGGAGATCAAGGAGGGCAGAGGTGATGCATTAAATCTTACTTAGCATGGGAGAGATTATCTCAGAACATTAATAGAAGTGTAGCATTGGTCTTCTGGATAGGAGGAATGAGAACTTCTGGTTTACATTTTCACTTTGTTAGTTGAGTGCTATGTAGAGATTTTCCTCCCCTGAGTTCTAGATGTCAAGATCAGATGTCTGAAATACTTAAAAGTAGTTCTGGGTCAGAGCCAGACTGTGTAATTATTTAAACCCATATTTCATAACTTTATTTGCTTTTTGAGCACTTTTTTTCTGATACAGCAAAATAATCTGTCTAATGCTTCATTTTCTTCAAGCATTCTTAAGACTTTTGTAATGCATATTTTTCTCAATGTTTGGGACTTTTGCAATTCTACCTACCTCTACTATTTTCCCACATCTTTTAGAATTATTATCTCTTTTAATGTAATTTAAACACTTCTCTGTTACTAAATGGCATAACCATTTCTAATCTTATTAATTAAAATTATCTTCTGGTCACAATTCTTCCATTCTTTTTCAAAAAAAATATGATCTGGCATCCTCATCACAAAAATAGATGGTAAGTTGGGAACCAGACACCTTCAGAAACAGATCCCAGATGTATTTTCAAGGAACACTGTGTACTAGCAGGCATTTCAAATCTTTCTGGAATTATTTCTTGAGAATGATGAGTGTTAGTTGCTGAGGTGGATCTCAAATGTACTGCATTAAGTGATGTCTATTTTACTCCCTGACCTAATGATTGAAGCTAAAGAATTAATTTGGCTGTGAATACACTGATACTCTTGCATTGTCAATATTTGTTAGGGTTACCTCTTTGTTCTTCTGTGTGCTTAAAGAATTCTGCTTCAGCACTGTGTTTCCTTGGAGGGGAGGATACAAGTTTTAAATTAAGAAAAAAATTGTTTGCTTTTATTTGCTAAATAACAGTTGTGATTCAAGAATATGATGGAGTAGTTAATGTTAATTACCCTTCACACCCTTTTGGAAAAAAACCTGTGTACACACTTTGTGTCTTTGTTTAATAGTTAGCTTTGTACTCTAACAGGACAGGAGACTTTGATTATGTGTTACCCACTGCAGAAATAGAAAAATCAAACTGAACGTGATATGGTTCTTTTTCTCTCTCTGTCTCAGGGCAGAGCACTTTGTTAAAAATTGATTCCACACTCTTTGGTGAAAGCCATTCCTCTAATGTAACGAAACCTGAGGGGCTTTTGTTATCTTTTCCTTATTGTTTTTATTATTTTTTCAAGTTCAGAATTAGAAAGTGAATGTATACATTTATACAAGAGCCTTTTCTTGCTGTGAAGAGGGATTTCCAGTTCATGGATTGAAAGATGTTCAAGTCAGGAAGGATCATTATGCTAATTCAGCCTGTCCTCTTCAATGTACATGCTGCAGAACTTGGAGGCTGGCTTAAAGCATACCTTTTGGAAGATAGTTAATTTTGTTTTAAATATCCAAGTAATTTTGGTTCCCTCAGTTTCACTGCTGCCCTACTGAACTGTTTGCATGTTTAATTACCCTTGCAGTTTGGACATTACAGGGCTCTCTTTCTCTTTATTTTTTGCTCCCAGCCACTGTTTCCCACTGTGTTTTCTGTCTGCGAGATTAAAAATGCAAAATATCCTCAAACAAATGAGGCAGCTCTGGAAGTGTGCTATCTCCTAGAAGAAATTTATATCAAAGATATAGAGGAAATAGGGGAGGAAGAACCCTAGTGGAATCCAATAATCTGCTTTTCTGCCTGAAAGCAAGATGAACTTGGCCTGCATCACTCCTGAGACATTTGCTGAGCCCCTTCTAGCAGGACAGGGACTCTCCAACCTCTGCAGGCATTTTACACCTGCACTGGGGGGGTTTCTTTCCCCAATCTTTTATTTACACATCTTTTCTTGTGCAATTTAACCTCCCACTGGTTTATGGAGAGTGGGCATACGAAATGCATTATTTCCACCTTTTTTCTAGTGGGCCATTATCTACCTAGAGATAGCAATGCCAACCTCAGCCTTCTCTCCTTGGACTAGTGCAATCCTCATTCCTTCACCTTCTGGAGTTTGTCTTGGCCTCCTACAGTTGTGAGCCATTATGGGTAAGATTTTTAGATCTGCAGAATTATTTAGGCATCTAATTTCTTTTCTCCAGAACATGCATGAAGCATAACTCTGCTTCAGATACCTGAAATTGGCGTAGGAGGTAATAAAATTTTGCTAGTAGATACAGATGTATGATGGGAGGAGAGGTGAGAGTTAACAGTAAGTCATGAGACACTGAGCACTGTGAAGGATGAGTTTATTTTGCTGTTATTAAAAATTTCATTTCAGGATAATCCCTCTGAGACTTAACACGTTATTTTAAGAAAAGCTTCCTAGAGCAGCAGTAAACAAGACACAGTACAGTAGGTTCAAACGATTCATAAATGTTTGGATTTTTTTTTTAAACATCCCATTTATTGAGTCTGTATCTAATACAGTGCTGAAAGAAACAGCAATCATGTTGCCTATGTGTTTGCAAAGAGTGACATTTGTAAAGTAATCTATTTAAATAATCAGCACTCTGAAGCCTTGTCTGCCGTTTTTGGCTGTCAAATTTTGTCAAGTAGGAGGAAAAACGCTTAAAGCACAGGCTAGCTCTTTAGTGATTTTTGCATATCCCTTCTTCAGCAGCTCAGCTGAGGCTTAATTTAGAGGTGCTGCTGGGTGTGTGACAGCATCTGTTTGTGTGCATGGCTTTGGCAAAGCCTCCTGTGCCTCTGGATGTCCCAGCCACAGGAGCATCCCCTGCTTCCATCTGGGTTTGTTTCCATTATGTTCGTAATGCCCAACTCCTCGTGGCTGCAGGAATGCAGGAGCATTGTGCTGCATGGGTCCAGCTCTTGAGGCCACAGGGGTTGTGCAGACACAGCCGTGTCTGAGGGGACACTGGGACTGAAATCACAGAAAGGAACAGATTTGACTACAAGACCAACGCAGTCTCCTGTCTAACCTCAACGCTGTGGGGAATGGTCATGGTGTGTTACTGGTATGGATTAAATCAAAGGCAGAACAGCAAACAGAATGTACATGGGCAACCCTTGTGTTGCCTGACCTTAATTTTTACTGAATTATTGTATTAAATATACAATTTCCCCTTTTTTCTTTTCCATTTGTGAACATAGGCGAAAAAACATAAACTATGTTTTTTCCCCTATGTTAAGAATACACCAATTCTTCAGGTCTTTTGAAGCCACAGTGCTGTAAAGTTTCATGCTACAAATTGTAATTAATCCATATTTCATTTGACAACCTCCAGTAAAGAAGTATTTTGACATGTGTTTAGCAAAATTCCTATTCAAGGAGGTACAGAAATTACAGTAAAGCACATGATGAAGTGCTTCCCTGAATTAGGATCTTAGCACTCAGATAGAATCATTTTCTGGAGTTTTCCCCTAGTGTTAATATTGTTGATAGGATCTGAAATGCTGAAGCATGAATCAAAAATGGTGTGTGATCAGGAAAAGGCAGATAAGAGGTCATGGAAAAGAGAGATGAAGAAATACAAGGTGAAGTGGAATAAGTGAGCCTTAGCAAAGTGGGATTTATTTGCTAGTTTTTATTTGTATTGCTTTGGGTAAACTGACTCAAAAACTCCCATATCTGTGACATTTCTGCTTTGAGAAACCTTCTTACCCTGAACAAGAACCTTGCCTTTTTTCCTTATTTATTCACAGGAGTGTTAATGTGTTGAGGTGTGTGCAGCAGAAATAGCCCTGTGAGAAAATCAGGTTTAGGGAGTGATGGAAAAATGGAACCTCACAGCAATTCTTGAGGGCCTGCAGGTGACCATTGCCAAGTCCTGTTCTTGTAGAATTCACTGTGTAATTTCAAAGAAGAATGAGAGCTTTCTCCCCTCTTGACCACCACTAGGGAGAGCTTGGAGAGGGTCCAATGTTGTGAGAAATGTACAAAAATGAGAGCATCTCTTGATTCCCTCCCAGACACAAAGTACAGATACTAGAGCATCTTTTAAAGAAAAATTTGTCAAGTTGCTTTCTAATTCTCCTTTTATATCATGACAGAACAGAGGTGACTATAACAATAAGGCTATGATTGCTTCTGCTTTGGGTTGATAATGATAAACAAGATTTTAGTGAATTAAAACTATGATATCATCATACTAATGGCCTTAAACTGAAGAAGAGTAGGTTTAATGTAGATATTAGGAAGGAATTGTTCCCTGTGAAGGAGTGAGATGAGATGGGCTTTAAGGTTCCTCCCAACCCAACCCATTCTGGGATTCCATCTATACAATCTTTCTGCAGTTCTTTTTTCTCCCTGTGACTTACCCTGCTCCCCTGTGCTCTGGTTTATGCACCAATGCCTTCATAAATAGGAAGTGATCCTTGTAATGCGGACAAAATCATGGGTGGACGGCTGGAAACTCCTTTCAGTTTGCTTCATGTATTTTATATTTTGTCTCATGCATGTAGGGAAGGATCCCTGTGTATTTAATTGTACAAGAGATTTCTGTTTGGAGCATATAAGGAGAGTCCTGTTTGTTTTAGAGCCTAATGTGGATTATGTGTTTTCATTTCATGAAACTTTTCACAGTCAATTTCATCCTTTCAGGAACAGATTTTGATCTATTTGCATATAGTATAGAATTGAAATGCTGTAGTGATGTTTTGTGGGAGACTTGCGATAAGGATTTTTGTGTAGTTTTAAATTCTGTGGACAGTGGGAAAGCAGGAGTGGTTTTTTAAAGTTTGTATCAGGATTATAAACTATTTTGTAAAATACAAAATAGAAGGAAAACTTGAGAAAATGTGATTGTATCTGAGTGTTAGGATCCCAATTCAGGAAAGCACTTGTAAAGAGAATGGAATACTTGATGACTGGAGATTATAGTAAAATATACTATATGCAGTATATATTAAGGTAGAATTTATAATGATTTTTGAACTAGCAAAGATTTGCTAGGTGCTTAAAACCTTCTTTATTTCAGGTGGTGTAGGAATGCTCTTTATTTGTTTGCCATGTTTATCATCACTGGTATGTGCTTAAATCACGTTCTGTGCTCACTGAAGCTTTGCTGAAGAATGTCAGTCAATAGTTACAAAGCTGTCAAACAGTTTTCCCTAAGTTGAATTTACACAGGCACCTCAAGAAGAAATTAATGAAATCTTGTTTCACTGCACATGTGTAGCCATTTTTAATGAACTTTTGGGGATTTGAAGGACTTTCTGTGCAGTTGCATTTGTTTCTGGATTACAGAATGTATAAAAGCTTTGCCAGCCTTGGCAGAATGAGGGGAATTGCAGTTTACAATTTTTTGTGGCAAACATTCACTTTGGGTCGGTGATATGTGAATTTACTCGCTTATTTATTATAGCAGAGATAGATTGTTCTCACTTCTACTTAAATTTGACAGGCTGTGCAGTGCTAAACCCTGCTAAAATGGTGCAAAGACCCAATTACATAAACTACAAAGGCATGCAAGAGTAAGCAAAGAAAAAAACATATAAAAGGATTAAAGATCAAAAATAGAATGATTCCAGTGAAACTGCATTAGGAGACATCAGGCAGGAAAACATGAAAGAATTAGAGTATGAAGAACAAAGCTTTATAAAGCTTCTGAAAACTGGCAAACATTTTTAAAATTACTTCTGTTAACTCTTAATGTTAGAAGGAAAATTATTTCTTGGGAACAGACCTATTTTTCCATGTTGCAATTGTGTTCCTCATGAGTTTTGTTTATGGAGTTTGAGTTTCACCTGCAGAGTGGTAGTAGCTGGATTTAACCAAGGATTTTAACAGTAAGTTGTGTTGTGAATTTTAAATAATATGCTATGGAAGATGTGAGAGGAGTTGCAGGGTGAATCTATCCTTTTATTCCTTCTGTGCCTTTAAACACCCCCTTTCCAGCTAATCCTTATTTCCTTACACAGTAGAGGTGATGTTGCACTGTCTTGAGAGGGCTGAAAAATGGTGACACAGTCAGGAATGACCAAGGCATTTGGCCCCTACTTTTTCTCTTACAAATGACTGTTGTGTAGAATTCATTTTCTTTGCTCAGAGAACTCAGAGAATGGATAAATGAAAAATAGCCCTTGCAGGAACAAGACTTAATTCATTGCAATTCCCCCACGTTCTCTGGAAGGACGGGACAAAGTATGGACTCCCTTAGTATTGCTAAAAGGCTTTCTGTATTTCCCACAAACAGGATTTCTGCTGGAATTAAGAGAACCAGTTCAGTTACTAATTCAGGTCACAGTCATTCCTGGATGTCTTTGAACATCTAATTGACAATAGTAGGAGTCCTTTCTTTAGATAAGTCTTCCAAATGCTGCACAACCTTTGTGTAAATCAACACTTGCCATATATATTTTGGTCAGCACTGAACCCCATTCCTGTACCCATTCATCTGAACTTATTCTGGTTTCCCTTTCTGCCTCCTGGCCCAGTTTGGGAAGCATTGAGAAGAGTTATAATTTTTTTTTCTTCTTTTTTTTTCTATTTTTTTTTTTTTATTTTTTATTTTAGTGGCAGCATTGCGCTGTGGTCGAGGGGCAGTGCAGACAGTCCCTGTCTGTGCTCTGGGGTTGTTCTCCATGTAGCTCTTGCAGGCTGGTTGAAGCCTGGGAGGGATACAAAGCAAGACAGATGGTTTCCCACAGACTTCCCCTCCAGCTCTTTCATCTTTCATCTAACTATTAATTCATCTGTTTGGATGGATACATTCACGCATGGAACCAAGATGAATAATAATGAGATTTTTAATAACTCCCTACATTTGCATTCCTTGTAACTCTTTACATGGTTCTAGCTGATTAAAATGAATCATTTACATAATTAACATATGGTTATAGTGTTGGCTTTAATATGCTGATTATCTCAGTACTTTTGTCTAGAGTCAATTGGATTCAAACTGTAACAATTGTTTGAAGTGAGAATAGTTTATTCCTGTGAGGGTTGGTGAATATTTGCCATGGGGCCTGATTAGAAATAGCACAACTGTCCAAGAAATTCTTTAATGTAAAGCATGTATTAAAAAATAAAAATAAAAGAGGAAAATGTCATCTACATCTTTTGTGTTTAGGTCAGGCTTTACAAATAGCTTTCTATGCTTAAAGAGACTTGTGCTATTAGTTCCTTGCTGAGATACTAACACAATACCAGGCATAGTCCTGAGAATGAATTGAGACAATGCAGGGCTAATTGTTTCTTATTTGTAAATATTTTTTTTTATTTTCTTTAAATCAGCTTTAAAAAGAATATATTTTTTAAATTACATTGAGGTATAATTAGGATTTTTTTAATTAGACAAAATATGTTTTTGTGTCTTTATGTTCACTGGGTTACCCTACTCTCAAGATTAAAAGAGGAATAGACTTCATATTTGTTATTTTGCTCTTGTTTTCTCCCAATACATATTAATAGTAAGACACACTGAAGCAATTGTATTTTAAGAATTGGTGGAATTTTTTCCAATCTTGCTCTCACCCTTGGTGGTGTGCTCAGCTTCCTAGTGCAGAGGCTGCTGCTTGAAAAGAGAAAAGAATTGTCAGATTTTTGTGGTTAGGTAACTAACACTTGTGTCAATGGATGCTTTTTGAATGTTCATGAATATTTGAAGCAAATTTGTGTTAATTGCACTACTGTTGTCCACAATTAGTCTGTGGTAGACATGATTAATTGTAAAGAGCCCTGACATTTATGCATAAAAGGCTTGAGGTCAAACAGAAATGGAGAAAAATGGTTGCTGCAGCATTGGCAGATGGAATGCTAATGTATTTTGACTCATACTGAGAATAATGATATTTCTGCATCAATAGCAAATAATTGTTTTAGAGCTGTGGAATATTCTTCTCCTTTTGTTTGCCTTTCTTCCTCTGCTTAACTTCATTCCATCCCACCCCAGGATGCCACAGCCACTGGTTATTTTTACAGTGTGGCTTTTAATTGTGTTGGGAGCTGCTTTCCAGGGAGCCCACACCACCCTGCCAGCTGAGAATTCCCTGTGGATTTCCTTCATATCCTTCCCTATGGATATCCTTTCCTTGGATGCCTCAAGGAAAGGTGTCACGCAGCAATATTCTGATGAGAATCATGCAGGCGTTGTGAGGGAATCCCTGTTGGAATGTAGAGCCCACCAAAAGTGAAATTCCTGTGCTCCAAGGAGCATTGAGCACCATTTCATCATGACTGAGCAGGGAATAATCCAGCAGGGGGGATCTCAGTGGTTTGATCTCTACCCAAACAGCAAACAGATCGTGTTCACGGCATCATCACCACTTTAGGAGGGTGACCCGTAACTTTCTGACACAACAAAATTCATGATATGACACTCAGCCCAGCGCCCTGCGCAGCTCCCACTGGGTGCAGCTGAGGGGATGCTGCTCCTGAGCCCTGGAGCTTGGTAAAAACCAGAATTCCCTGAGGGATGCTCGTCTTTGGCAAGCTGGGAGCGTGGTTGGTGCAGTGTCTGTGGCACCACAGCCACCTCAGGCTGGCCATGTCCCCGTGGAGAGCAGCAGTCAATAAATGTCTGTACCTGCAGCTCAGGGAGCCTCCTCAGCTCTCCTGGGCTTGGCACTTGGCTGATAAGTTGCCTTTGTTAAAATTGACATTAATCTGTCTAATTCTTTATAAGCTATTGATGGACTCATTAGCCCAGTGAAATTCTGCTGGTTTAGATCCTGAGTGAATGGAGCCCTTCGTATAAAAGGCTGAATAGAAAAACTGTACAATAAATTACCAATATTGAAAATACTCTCTTAAGCAAACAGAAATCTCTGCCTTCATTTTCAACTTTTTAATAATATTCTGATTTAGTGCATTTGCTGATGTAGCATCCACTGAAAATAGCCTAAACCTTTCCAATATCCTTTGTAAATTTTTATTTGTATATGTAAAACTTTACTGAAAGATATGGAATAGTCTACTACTTCATAATTCCCATTCGAAGTGCAAGGAAATTACATTTTCTATCTGTCCTCAAACAGAATTTTCTTTACGTGAAAAACAACCATAACCTATTAAAAATATTAATTTTTCTTTTTTTAATTCCTTGCAATGGAACAGATTTTTATTTATTTCCACTTTGTGCTAGTTGACCATTTGCAACTGCTTTCCAGCATGTCTTCAAAAGTTAGAAGGAGCAAAATGAAAAATAAAGTGCTGGCCTGGAAAATGCATGATGATATTCAATGAATAATTTGGGATGTCATTTGAGAAATAACTAAAAGTGTCCCTAAAAATGCTGATCTTAAAAAAAAAAATGTGTTTCAAAGTGAGCTCCTAACAACAGTGTTAGATGTTCAATGGGATCATGTAAGCTTTGTGACTTTTTTGGGCAAAAATTGTGTGGAGATTGTTCTTGATGGCCCCCAAGAAATGTTGATGGTTGAAAATGGTCTTTGCTAAATAGTCAGGGACACGGTGCTGGATGGAAATCCCCTGAAGGGGGACATTTTGTGCAGTCGCTCAGCCTGCTGAATTTTCACTGTAACATGTTTGCATCAGACCAAAACCAGGTAGCAAATGTTTGCACGCGATGGGGCCTTACATAACTCTTGCATAATTGTGTTCATAATTTTTTTAACAAAGAAAAAAAAATCTCCTTTTCAGCACAAAAAGACAGCCTGTTAGAGGTTTGGGTTGATTTTTTAGACTGTACAAAAAAATAAAAATAACCTTAATGAGGGAAATCACTTGCATATGTAAACCAGAGGACATGGTTATCTAGAACAACTAAATAAAGTGAAATATTGTGTTTTTCCATGGAGTGCTTTCTGCATGCCTTGGTGACATTTGGTTATGCAGTCTCATCTCAGGCAGGGTGTTCTCTCCAGGCAGGACGTGTGGTGCTAATCTCCAGCTGCCCTGCAATAAATGCTGGGCTGCAGACAGGAGATGGCCAAAAGAGAATGCCTGGGCAAGCCTTAATCTTTAATACGGTGCAGAGCTAGTCTATAACTGTCAGGCAATGACAGAAGAGCAGTGCTTTCAGCTTGCCTGCTCAGAATAGAAAATGGGGTCCTCTGACAGGCAAGAAAGGCTACTTTATTCTTTATTGGGTTTGGGGCTATTATTGTGGCTGTGTTATTTAGTTATTTGACATTTGAGAGTTGTTGGGGCAAAAGGAAGTTCAGTTATTAATGGGAAAACAAAATTTTAAATGGATTTTTTTTTTCATGCTGGACTCACATTGAAATCTCTTATTCCAGCAGTTGGAAATTAAGTCATACCTGATGCTAAATGAGTGCTTTTTGTAATTAGGAAATATAAGGAGTACATAGGAATATTACAATATGTAGGAATCTCACAATGTAGTCATCAGGATGTTTATACACAAATGCCTGACACATGAATTGAGGAATATCAGAGACTTTGTGAGATGTGCATCTTTGAATTTGTCTGCAGGCTCAGAAATTCTGAGTTTACAAAGTTCATAATGGATTTGTGTTTTAGTAAGTTTAGATAAAATATGGCTTTACAGACATGAAAATATGTATTTTGGAGTATAGGACATAATGCAATGGTATGCTAGACATAATATACTGCTAAATTACGATTTCTAAATTTTCTAATTAGGCGGACTTCTAAAATTGTACGCAAAGACATTTCCTCCTTTTTTCATTTGCTTTGAGTTCTTATGTCTGTGTGCAAGATAATTGTGTAGGAGAGCTTGGTTTTTTACCTCTAAAATAGTGTTGATTTAAATATTTTCAGTTTGTGTCTCTTAAAAATATAATTTAGATAAAATATAGCTGCCAGTGGTGGTGATTGATGGCATTAATGTGATGTGACCTTTAATTTGAGGTTTGAACAGCACTTTTATACCTCTAAAAAGACCTGATAAAATCTGAGCCTTGCTCATTGTGAACTAAGGGAAAATAACCACCTTTGTGTAGGCTGATCACTTGTATGCTGGGTTTTTTTTCAGTCAAATATACATTTTTTTCAGGTTTTTCTTTTCTTTAGATTCTCTTTATAGAGTTACAATCTGCATAGTCACCAGTATGCTGAGCAACACGCTGCCCAAAATAAACCTTGTCCAAAACTGCAAACTTGAGAACATTTCTTCTAAAGCAGTGCCACAGAATGTAGGGTTTTCTTAAAGCAGTTTCTAGCCAGAATATATTTGCCGTTTTCTAGTCTTTGTCTTCCTGCTCAGACTTGCAGATTGTCAGCCTACACAACTTTCCAGGAAAACCCATGCAGAAAAGGACAGCATCTCAGCAGTGCCAGGCATCCAGAGCATCTGTGCTCTGGCTCTGCTGATGGAAAATGATACCAGCACAGGACGTGGTGGGCTGGAATTCACAGTCCTCCTTGTTCTGCAGCAAAGCTCCATGAAGTGAAACAAACTTTGCTATAATTCCACTGACAAGTGAATAATAGGTGCTGGTAGGAAGGGATGTTCCTGTCTCCTAGGCAGAAATCCACCGCTGACTCTAAAGTACCATTGATACTCAGTTGTGGTTTCCTGGGAAATATATATGAGGAAGAGGAGGGATATACATCATCATCATCATCCCTTCTGAATCATCTTTAGCTTCATCTTTACTTCTAGGCTGAAATCACAAATTATTAATAGGTACAGGAATTGAAAAAATATATACTAAAAAAGACCCAAAAGAAGTTTCCGAGCAAGTTGGTTTTTATTAGTATATATTTTTTCAATATTTAGTATTGAAAATTAGTATATATTTTTTCAAACTATATATTCAATATATAGTATTGAATAATAGTATATATTTTTTCAAATTTCCAGGTAACTTTGAAAACTGGGGTTTTTTTATGTTTGCTAGATCCATGAAGCATCCATTTACTCAACAGTAAATAATTCTGAGGAAGGCATTCCTCCTGGTCATATTGAGTCAGGTTTTTTTGTTATTGCTGTTATTGCTGTTTTTGTTTGGTTGGGTTTTTTGGTGGTGGTTTTTTGGGTTTTTTTGTGGTTTGTTTTTTTTTTGTTTGTTTGTTTGTTTGGTTGGTTTTTTGGGGTTTTTTTTCCTTTGGAACTTAAAACTTTTGCTTGCTGTGAGAAAAGCCTGGTAAGTTTATTCTCCAAAGAGCGATTTTGGATGTTTTTTTTTTTTTTATCTGTGTAGCTGTCAGTGGATTTTCACCCAATCTCAGCGAGGTGTAACTGGGTGAGGTCGCAGCCATTGGAGCCTGGCTCTGTGCCACCCTGGGCAGCTGGCAGGGGCAGGGAGCCAGGCAGGCACATCCAGGGCAGAGACTTTTCCAGCAGCCTCCCTGCAGGTGTGGGAGCCCTGGCCCACGTGCGCCCTTCTCCCCTCACCTGCACCACGGTGATGAAGGCAAAGTTCTGCTTTAGAAGAGTCTGGAATGGCCCTCAGATTTTCTCCTCAGTCACTGGCAGCACTGGCAGTCACCTCATAGCTCAGCAAAATTATCTTTCTTTATTTGCCCCAGCTGAGTTCAGTCAATTTACACAAGGAAGTTTTTAAAATCAGGATAAATACAATTCCCTTAAAAAGACAAGTTTTTCTCGAGGTTACTTTAAAACTAAATATAGCACTTGAACCTTTTTTCTTTACCTTTTATTTTTTTTTTAAAGAGGTAATTATAATAATGTTATTTTTTTATTTCTTAGGGGTCTGAAATTCAATATATTGGCCACTGATTTCTTGACCGAATGGGCATTAATATTTCTTAAGCGAGTCTTAGTCAAAAGTTCTTCTCCTTGTTCTTGTTTAATTGCTGGAGCAAGTTTCTTTAAGGGAAATATTTTCAGCCTGTGCAAAGTGGAATCCTTTAATAGTGTGTAAGAGGTGTGTATTTGTGGTTTAAACAAATTACTGGTATATTGAATTTGGTAGAGCAGCCAGGCATGGTTGCAGTTTAAATATTTTAAATATGTCACTAGTCCTTACAGACTCTAAAAGTTTAGTACCAACCGCTTGAAGAATTTGGTCATTCTGAGCATTATTGCTTCAAGTGAAAATGAATAACTTGTACTATGTTGTTTTTGTGAGTAAAAGTAGTTTGAAATAATAAGTGAAGGTAGGGCTCCATTGCTCATGGCTAAAACTGTGCAATTACCCCAGCAAGTGCTGATAGGGCTTGGAGGTGTCTGTGTGCTGACTGGAAATCCTAGCACAAAAATAAACCTAAACCAGCAGAAATCTGTTTAAAATCTTACTGTATGAGCTGTCAGTTTTCTCTATGAAGAGGCCCACAGATAAAAGTTGCTTCTTTTTCCCCCTTGATCTTTTCATATATGGGAGTCTGATCCATCCTTGGACTCTTGATTTGAGAACTGTGGGCAAGCAGAAGAATGGATCTGTGTGATTGATGGCTGTTCAGTGGAAAGCATGGGCTGTGCCTGAAGAAAAGCTTTTAAAATAATTGTGTTATTTCCCCTTTTACATGCAAGTCGCAATAGCAAGAGGATAGTTTGTTTTCTTCAGCCCATCCCTCTATCACTTGGTGTCTCTTCTCAGCTTTAGTGTATCTTAACCCAGTAAAATTTGGGAATAGAAAATGGTATTTTAGTATTCTGGTTATTTATTTAAGAGGTTTGGAGATACTGTGGCACTCCTTACATTACACTGAATTTCATTGTACAATTGTTCACAGAAAATTGGATTCTTTGAGTGATTCTGCTCTAGCAGTTATTAAAAGTGCTGAATCAGTTCCTTTCATAATCTTAAAAGAGAGGGTATGAATACAGAATAAACTCCAGATAAGAGATGTGATTTTAGTGTAGCTCAACTGGTTTTTCCCATAAAACACATGGGCTAGAAAGGGCTCCTGTAATCTTTGTCTGACCTTAAACCTCTAATACCTCTACAGAGTCCATGTGTTTTGTTCCAACAGCCACACTGGATTACATACCAACCTTTTCTTGTTTATCAGAATGCTGGGAATAATGTAACAAACATATGCTTACTATTTGTTTCTTAGTGTCTGCATTGTGTGCAGATTTATGGACAAAAAATACACACTTGGATAAAGCTTGGTGTGATCATATTATTATATTTTTTTACAATGAAATAGATATAAATATATGTAACTGGAAAAAAACCCCACAAGAATGTACTTTCATTATATGGGATTTCTGTTAGAGCTTGGCTAAATTGAAGAAATTACTGTCTTGTCAATGTTGTGTCAGTATCCACTTGATATATGTTCATATAATCAGACATCTTGTGGTGGTGTGTATCAATTTGGGTTTTTCAAGCCATAAAGTGCATTATTGTCGCTGAGGGAGGTGCCATAACCCTGTGTAACACTGGAATTTCCATCACACTGCACTGAATAGAGCCTGTGCAGGAACATCAGATGCTTCTGTCAGCCTAGGTGTTGTTTTGCCTGTGATTTACTGCCAGGCTGTGTCTGGAGACACATCCTTTCTTCTTCTACCAGAGAGAAAAACAAAAGAAAAACTGAAACAAAATGTAATTTATTTAGGTACAGTCGAGAACTGGTCTTTGATGGCATGAGCAGGCTGCCCCAGTGGAGTTTTGCCATCATCATGTAGCTTCTTGTTCTAAAATTGTATTACATGGGATAATGCGGGACTTTTTAATGAGCCAAAAGGGTGTTGGTAGTGCAGAAACCTTTTGGGTGTCCATAACTCACTGATGCACTCAACCCATTCCCCCAAGGTGACCCCATTCTCTTTGTGCCTGAGTCCCAAACTTTGGGTGGATTTCCTGAGGATGAAAAGTTGTTCTTTTTAACACAGAGAAAGTGTTTGTGTTGACAAGCTTCCCAAAATAGACTGTGTAGGTGATCTGTTTTAAGAAACAGGATGTATTTATTCCTGGGAGAAAGAAACCCACTTGTTCTCCAACACATGGGTGCGGGTGCAGGTAGAGCTGCTAAGCTGGTAAGAATTCTGCCCCCCAAAATTTAATTCTTTGCATTAAAAAAGTGTTGAAAGGAATTTACTAACTGTCAGCTGAATGTTTTAAAACAGTTGAGCATTTATTTTTTTGCAGAGATTCACTTCATTGTGTATTTCTCACTTTCTTTTTTCTTTCGTCGCTGTTGCCACGGGAGGAATTTCAGCCTTCCCTTCTGGCACAGCACAGAAGTTGAGCTGCTTCTGGCACCATGAGGTGTGCAGACCCTGTTGAGGGCATGAGGACAGAGCTGTGAGGATGTCTCCTGGCTGTCAGAGCCTCAGAGGAATGGTGCAGTTCTCAGAGGAATGGTGCAATTCTCAGAGGAATGGTGCAATTCTCACAGGAATGGTGCAATTGTGCCCCTACGTGCTGGTCGGTGCTGGGAGAAGGCAGTGGAGCAGCCCCTCTGGTGCTCCTGGCCAGGCTGGTTCTTCACCCCTTTAGCAGACAGAAATGGAGCCTCTCGACAGGTCCCTTGTCCTGGCCACCTCTCTGTCATTATTTTCAGAGCATTGGTCACTCTGAAACTCCATCCCTTTCCCTGTGCACTCCATGAGGAAGAATGTTGCAATCTCTAGCTGGCCAGAATGACCCCGAAAAAAGTTAGAAAGTCTCTTTTCCCAGCCTGGCACTTGAAGAAAGAGTCAGGGCTCTTCATTTCTTGGTCTCAAGGTTGTTTATTGTTTCTTATCTATAAAATTCTTTCTCCTGCCCTGCTGAGGTCCACTCAGCAAGACAGTCCAGGGCACTCTGCCTGCCCCTGGGGTGGTGTTGTCATTTTATACTAAAAACTACATATACAATATTTACAATTACTTTGCAATTACTATCACCTATGTTAGACAGTGAGCTTCTACTCTAAACCCATCTAAAAGTGCCAACATCACAGCAGGAGATGGAGGCCAAGAAGAAGGAGAAAGGCTGGATATACCCAGTACCCTCCATCTTGCCCCCCCTGAATCCCCATTCTAAAAACTGCAATCTTCCTGTGTATTTCTAGAGATTTCAGCATTTTTACTGCCAATATCCAAAACCCACTGTATTTTTCCTTGGGAGGTAGGGGGACTGAGATGAGGTGAATATAACAGGGAAGTATGTCTAGAAAACCAGATACACCTCTTTAGTCTTCAGTCTGGCTGTAGCTTCATACAAACCATATTGTAAAAAGTCAATTATAATAACTTTTTTGCCTGTTTTCTAAGTTTTTTCTATACTTCCTGCTCATGTGTAAGATCTCCTGGCTTCATAGCCAGTTCTCAGAATAGCTTACTACTTAGTTAATAAATTTGACCTAATGACCAAATGTGGCAACTTTATGAATTATGTATCAGTCTCTTGGGTACCAAACTGTGTGCTTTTGTTTTATTAAATCAATTCTGATTTGATTATCTTCCTTAGATCATGCAGCAAGTTAATTTCTTTGGAATTTATTGTTCAGACTTTACAATTAAAAGATGCGAATCGAATTGTACAGTTCTCCTCCAGTCTTCATTATGATATCAGTGAATTTTAGAATTCCAAATACTGTTTTACTGCAGCTTTTTTTATAATCTAAGAATAGAAGATCACTTTAATACATGGATTATCAGTTTCTGGGCCCTGCACAATGTGGTCAGAAGCAGCATATTTCCAGACTGAGGAACATCAGTGCAGCAGCAGTGCATGATGGACTTTTCAATATTTCAGCTTGCCAATTAGCAATGGAGTGATGGTTTTCTCAGATGCATAAATCACCCTTTCTCAACAGCAACAGGACAACTTGCCTCAAGTAAGAATATCAGGATCTTTTAAAAAAGCCAAAGTTGGGCACTTCTGAAGTACAGGGTTTATTTCCAAAATCACCTGGGAGGTGATGTCTGAGGGTGGTGAGATACAAGGAGGAAATATTGACAAAAACGTGGAGAGTGAGGGCTTTGTGTGGCTTTGATGTTCCCCGTAGCCTGCAGAGCTCAGTTGCTCGTGTTATTGTTCAGTCCAAACAATCAGCCTAAATACTGCAGCTGGACCTGAGGACAAGGTGCATTTCTTATCTTCTCATAATTACTATGAACTTCTGGCCGAGGTGCTGTGTCTGAGGCTGTATGGCTGGGAGATATAAAAAAGGGAGAGCAAATCTCTTTTTGTGGTTGACTTGCTGCATTTCAATATTGGAGCTCTTTTAAGCTTGTGTAGGGAATCATTCAAACTCTCTAATCCAGGATTCTAAATAGCTCCTGCATATGCAAAACTTCTGTTCCAAAAAAAAATCAAAGATTAAATGATACATGGCCTGTTATTATACCAATGCCTGGGGCTTTTCAGTATGCTGCAGCAGAGGGTTTCATTTTCATGAGTGTTTATTTAAAATAAAATTAATTTAGTCCATTGATAATTTCTTTATTTTAATAACTGAAAAATATATCAATTGCTTTGCAAGACTTTCATTTCTCTGTATTCCTCATGCTCCCATCTGTGTGTTACCACAGGGGGCTTCTTTGGATGAGTTTTTTGTTTTGGTTGAGGTTTATTTGTGAGCACGTGTTCAGTTGTTAGAGAGTTAATTTCTTAGGCCTCTAGATTGCAGTTTAAATACATTTATGTTGCTTGATTGCAGTAAAGAGGAGAATGTTCTTAGAGGAGACAATTCAGATTTTCTTGGAAAAGATGGATACGTTATTTTCTGTGTATTCCTTGTTAAATATGTTCCATGCAGTTTTCTTCAGAAATGTACATTTGCCATTAAGCAATTTTCTGGTGCTGAAATGATGCTTAGTCTATAAAAGGATACCTGGTGTTGTTTCTTTTCCCTATTTTTACAGAGATAAAATTTGCTTCTGACCTTTCGATAGACATGTTTATGACTCAACAGTAAATATTACTGAGGAAGGCATTCCTCCTGGTCATCTTGAGTCACTTTGAAAAAAACCTTGATTTAGGACAAGAGTACAGGATTTTCTGGGTAATAAAGTAGTGGTTGCTGAGTAGAGAGACAAAATTTGTCACAAACCCTTAAATTAGGCAGAGATAAATGAAGATGGAACTTCTGTACTTTGAGAGTTGTCATTTCATTTAAATCTGTGGAGTTGCACCAGTGTAGGTGAAAACCATTCAAGATTCCTTTCTTGAATGCTGAAGTTTTTCTTGTTTTCTTCTGATTTATCATAGATGTACTCTTGGATGAAGATGATAAGTTTTATGCTCCATGTATTATTTTCTACTATGCAGGCTAAAATATTACAATTCTTTCTTCAAAGAAAACAATATATTTGAATGAGAACTAATTACCTCTTTTTTTATTCCAAGTGACAAAAGCTAATATATCACACTTAGCCACTATAAGAACTCCATTTCAGTAAACTAATTAAACTAATCCTATCTCTACTCATTATTCTCAGTTCTGCTAAATATTTTAACAGCATAGATTTATTTCATTACATAAATTATATCATACTTAAAGAAAACAGTTTGCATAATGGTGCATTTGCATTCCCAGGAGTTTATTTTGGGTTTTTGAATTCAGACTTCACATTTCAGTTAAAATATTATTATTTGCCTTATTTACAATGGTAATTCTTCATAATTATTTCTAATTATCTAAAATGATGTATAACTTTAATTAAATGTAAGTGCTTGGCATTCTTGTTAACTTGGATTAAACAGTGACAGTTCTCCTGTGTGTTGACAATATGGTGTTAGAAAGTTGTGACGTTTGCTACAGTTCAAACCCTTAAATTTCATAACATTGTGGGTGGTCCTTTCAATTAACCAATCGCAGGGTAAAAAAATAATAAAATTGTTTTTTGATTGGTAGTGGTTTTGATAGTAGTAAATAAAAAGATCATGTGCTTACTGGCCATATCTTAAGCTATATAATGAAAATTAAAATGTCTACCTCATTTTTTTCTACTTAAACCATGAAACCAGGACATATTGAATGCTGAGATTTTAACCAGCAGTGTTGCTGGGAGGCTGTAAAGGAAGGGTGTATAAGTACCACTTCAGACTAAATTGCTTTCTACTTAAAGACTTGTAATGTAATTAAAACAAGAACCTGTAAGCCTCCCACATCTCTCAAGTTTAGTTTAGGTCTTGCACTTAGTGTGCCTGTTGCAGAGCTTTCCAAAGGGCTAAAGAAAATGCGGATAAGGAGTGATATATCAGAATGAATTTACAGTATGAAACTCATGTGAGCTGTATAGAATATTCATAATTTCCATGAGTTGTGATAAAGCACTTGTATGACAGAAGTTGTTGCTCTCATATTAGGGACAGTTGAATGAGGTGACACAGACTTGTCTCAGAAGGTAAATGTGAAGTTTATTATACATCACATTCTTTTTATAGACTGTTCTGAGAAAGCTGGACCTGACTGGTCCTCAGTTAATCCCTTTCACACCATTGGTTAATTAAGAATAACACTTTTTTTGTAAAAGTTTACAAGTAAACAAGTTTAAAACAGTAGTTGTAAAGATTAAAGATTATTTTAATTTTTTCTCTGAGTTTTCTCAAAACTCCCCAGAGTAATGCTTGGTAAAGTAAATCTGACTTTCTCTCTGACCGGACTGTCAGCAACCACAAGAGGTAATGGTGTTCCAGTCTTCATGCCAGTTTTTATACTGTTATCTGAACTTGGTTTTCTGTCACTGTTACTGGCTTCTCATACTGCTGACATGAGGTGAATCATGAGGATTTTAGGAAATTCACACAGAAAAGGAAGTACTTTTGGGTAGCTCTAGCTGGGGATTCTGCATGATTTCTGAAAGAATGGAGGCAGACAGACACCTGACAGACAATTTGTAAATTGTTTTATCCCAAGTGCTGTGGGTTTGGGTCATGAGAGCTCTCCTGCTCTTGTGCTTCCAAGTCCAGTCTGCCAGCTGGAATTAGCAGAACTGGAATTCATTTACCAGGTACCAGCAATACAGCTTTCCATGACACCTCACCCTGCTCTGCCCCTTTGCTGCTTCTTGAATGCAGCAGTGTGAATTGCTTTCATATGTTGCTCATCAATAATCAGAACCTTTTATTCATTAAGTTTATATATACAGATTGGATTTTTGGTCAGTTTTCAAGTATTTGCCCCTAACTCATTACAAAAGACTACAATAGTTTTGTTTCTATCATCTGTTCTGTTCCTTTTCTGACATAGACAAGAAAAGTAAATTGGTGTGTGGATCTTGAAATTTGAGTTTATCTCTATTCAACTAATCTGCAAAGGTGTTACCTACAAACAAGCTTTAGAGGGGGTTTACAGAGATTAGCATAATGATGTAGTCTGGTCATATTTATATGTAAAATGTTAAGTACACTGCAAACAGATTTTTGAATGCAAAAAGCTGTTAGAAAGAAAAAGGGATAGTAAGCCCCTGGTAATCTATTTTATTCTTCTCTGATATATCTTTCTCCTTAACAGTTTGGAGAACATCAAGTAAAATTTTGAAGAACGGTAACTGCTTCAAATAACTGTTCTTGAATTGATTCTGAGTGCTGCATGAACCATTCAGTCTTAAAAACTAGGATAAAATACTAACTACCCTTTTGAAGAATATCTAGATTCTAATAGCTAATAGAAGATTATAAATACTATTTGTAATAGTTTTATTTATTTTCTTAGAATAATAATTGTGATGAAGTTGTTCAGCAAGGGAAAAGTTGTAGGTTACAGAGCTTTTCACCTTCCAGAGGACTCTTTGGTTTGAGCTCCATCAGTAGTGATGGGATGCTGGCAGTGCTGATGCACAGTGCCCCCCGTGCAGTAACTCTGCTCTTTGAGGATCTCTCAGAGCGTGCAGGACACTGCAAAGATGGAATGGCTCTGGAAACCAAACCAGGGGCTCTGTGTGGCATTTTGGTCTGGGCAGACTTTAGGAGTCATTGGTGTGCATGAAAAACCTGGCATACTGCTTGAGTCCTGGCATGGCACCGGTGACAGGACAGGGAAATGGCTTCAGACTGTCAGAGGGCAGGGACAGGTTAGATTTTGGGAAGAAGTGTTGCAGGGGCTGCCTGGGGCTGCCCCATCCCTGGAAGTGTCCAAGGCCGGGTTGGACAGGGCTTGGAACAGCTTGGGATAGTGGAAGGTGTGTCCCTGCCATGGCAGGGGTTGGAATGGGATGCGCTTTAAGGTCCCTTCCTTCCCAGACCAATCTCAGGTGATTCTCTGAAGCTGTAAATGTTTAGAAAATGTTTAGAAAATGCCTGTGCCATTGTCCCCTGGCTTTCAGAGTTTATCAGGGTTTCTGGGTGTTACTGTGGCTCTGTCCTGCTCATCAAACTGCTGAGCCAAGCTGCCAGGAGCAGAATGGAAGCTCCTTCTGCTGGAATCAGGACAGAATGGAAGGTACACGCAACTGGCTAAACAGGTGGAGGTGGAAAACGCATAGGTAGATTTGGTAAGGGCTCAGGAGATGAGTAAAAAATGAAGTTTTCCTGAAGGTCAGGAGTCTCTGGGTGGATCTGAGAGTTCTTTGCTCAGCTGAAGTGACTGGCAAGTAAAGGGGGTGGTGGGGAAGGCAATCTGCCTTATCAACACTAGAGGCAGGCAGAGAGAAAGGGACTTTCTACTGTGGAATATTTGATATCTGTCTTCCCAGTATCTTTATTTACTGTTTATATTTATTTTTCTCAGTCCATCTTGCATTATGGAACCACATTGCTTAGCATTAGTTATCAGTATCAGTGAAATAAAATTTCAGTTGCTAGATATGATAATAACCAATAAAAATTGCCGTACTCTTTCAAGTGTGCTGTGACTGAGTAAAATATGAGCTGTGTAAGCAGCTTGCCTAGCTTGACATCAGGGTTGTGTTTCACTTGACAGATGTCTGTAATTACTGATATTTTTCATAGTTTTGTGTATTTCATAAGTCATTTGTAAGATCGTGTAGTAAACTTAGAGGACAAATTTATCTGGTAATCTTTTAAATTTCAAATTGCAGTGTTAAAATTTCTTGAAGTACCTTGTACATAAATATATATGTTTATGTCTATTTGTACAGAACTTATCTGTATAATTATTGAAGTCTATAAAATACATGTGTATTTTACATTACATATACACATACACGCAGTTATTTGAAAATAACTGTATGTGCATATGTAATGTAAAATAGATGTGTATTTTATAGACTTCTTTACACTAAGCTTGGTCAGTGAGACTATTTCTGTTTGTGTTAATTATTGTGTCAACATATAAATCTTTCTTATAACTAAGTTATTTTGAAATAAAAGGTGATTTTTACTTTTTTGTTTCTTTCAGGCACATATTATTTAAATATGACTTTCCATTTTGCATCAGCTTGCATGCTTACAGTATTTACATTAATTGGCATGTAAGGAACATCAGTTAAACAGACTCATCCTTCCTGAATAATGCAGTGAGCTGAATTTCTGTGGTTTCATACTGGTAAATGAGATGTATTTGTGGATCATGCTGCTCATATATAAGCTATGTTTAATTATAAATTTATAATAAATATATCACTAGTCAAAAGATGTGCAGGTAATGTCAATATTTCATGGACGTGCCAAAAATGTAAAACTGTTGAGGTGATAAAAATCCCTCTGAATTTTTTTGAAAGGGTTGTTAGACCACAAACTCCATGTCATCTTGGTCTTCAGTTCTAGTAGCATAATGTTTTGACAAGGGACAACATTTTACACAGCCCATAGACCAGATCTTTCACTTTTGTGCTTACAGCTCACTTGCAGTTATTCCCCTTGAGGACCTGGCCTCAGGTGCTAAATCTACCAATTCTATCTTTTGCTAGGAGAAGAAGATGAGGGCAGTGTAAGCCCATGCACTCACAGCAGCAGTTTCACACATTTGATGAGCTCACACTCAGAGACATCTCCATTTCCTGTAGTGTTCAGCCAGGTGGACCAGGCAGTACATAGCCCATAGTGAGTAAAGAGTCCTACATTGTATTAAGCTCTCTCTCCATTGCTTTCTAGAGCTGGGATGAGTGGCTGGTGGTGTTGGGGTGGGGGTACAATATTAGGAAATCTTCCTCATTGATTAATCCAACAGAATGTTTTCTCTGTTTTGTTGTGTTCTTCTCCCATCCTCCTGTATGTTCTGGCAGTTTCATCCTAAAGTGGCCACCTAATAGACATCTTTATTCTAATATGCATTGTAGTCTGTTGTAAAATGGGAAAAAAAAAAACCCAGAACCTAAAGAAACTTCAGTGTATTCATTAAAAAAACATTTGTTTTTAATTACTGCTGGCCATGATAATAGAGAGGTATTTAGAAAGAAAATTAGCCCAAGTGAGCAAATAGGTCCCCAGGCATAACACACGAGTATGAACAAAAGCTTAAAAGAATATTCTCCAACTATTTAAGCAGGCTTTGCATGGTGTAATCACAGACCCTGACAGTAAAATGACAGATATTTATTGCATTTATTTCTTGTTACTAGAGTAATTCTTAAATTGTAGTACTTAAAATGTTAAAACCAAATATTACTGATATTTAAAAAACTCCTCTGTAACAAATTTGGACATTTAAGAGCTGCTGGTTTTGTGTGAACAGGTCATAGAGCCTAATTTCAAATCTGGATTATTAATCTGGGGGTTTTGTGCTTGACACCCCACATTCCCTTGATCCCAAGGTGTTTTAAAATACTGTAATACCTTTGTGTCCAAGGTATTAATTAAATACTGTAATACCTTTGTGTCCAAGGTGTTATTAAATACTGTAATAGCTGCAAAGCAGCAAGGCCAATGTTGTGGGTTCTCTGTCCCAAACTCAAGCACACAATTCATGGGAAATTCCAGGTCTGTGTGGTGTCTCCTGTGAACCAGATGGTGCAGCTGGGTGATGACAGATGGACACAAAATGGAATAGGTGCAGGGAGAGGCTGGAAGGGGGAAAAAAACAGAGAGCTGTTGGAAAAGAGCTGAGCATGGCTGGTGAAGCCAAGGAAATGCTGAGAAGTGGTATTGTTCTTATCTGTGGCTGCCTGGGAGTAGAGGACAGGATGAGGATGGCCTTTTGAGCTAAAGAGGGACGTGCTGGCCATGATAATTTACAGAGACGTGCAAAAGAACCTTTAAATAGTCACATCAGGGAGTTCCTGAAACAGGATTCCAGTTTGAGCTTGGGCCAGGGGAGGTCAAGCACTTATCAAATTTTGAGAAGGAGTTTCTACCCTTAAGAAAAATTACATCATGTGGCTTCCTAGCAGGTGACTCAAGGGCCTGACTCAGGAATTATCTTCCAGCTCTGCTTTCTTTCCAAGAAAAGTCAAAGTCACAGATGCTCTGGCATTCTCAGCTGCCAAAATCCCTGTGGTTGATAGGATTAACCAGCTAAATTTGTCCATGAAGAACAAGAAATCTGTGTTTTTTCAGCAACATTCAGTAATTCACATGCCACTACGATATTTGGTGATGGTGCTGCTTTCCTAAATCTTGTGTTTTCTGGGGGTCTGTGTAAATTTATGTGAGAGAGGAATTATAGTTTGTATACTATTAAAAAAAAGTGCATACTGCTTGAAGTTAGCTTATTTTCAGGGGAAGGTTTATTGGAAATGCAGCTCACACGATGTATGATGAGGTGGAAAAAAATAACAGAAATTACCTCAGTGCATTCAGCCCCTGTTCTTGCCATTTTTCCATTTTCTTAAGCATTTATGGCCAGTTGAACTTACACAGTGTGCAGCAAATAGGTAGTTTCCACATCTTTCTGTGCATGTTGTCTAATTTTATATTTTAAAAATTATTAATAGTAAGTGCAGAGAAAGAAAAATTTATATGTTTTGAAATTATACTAAATGTCAGGAGTAGTAACTCCACTGTGGCTCAAGACAAGCTTGCAGAATCAACTCTTTAATTACATTTTTCACTTAGAAAGTCTGACTCCTAATTTACTTTTCAAGAACTCATATTTTGTGCAAAATTTAATTTCAGAGGTAAAATCTCAGTGAAGGGAAACCTAAATGCTGCTTTTTTTAGTGGAGTTAAATCTTGTACAGCTGTGTGTTTGTGCTTTAATGCATGCATCAGTAAAATAATAGTTTGCAAAGATTAACATCAGCACAGGACCTGCGCTAAGAATTAAATAATTTTAGGCCAAATGGATCTCTTAGGGTTGTGTGCATGGAGGCATTGTCATTACTGCCATGGGAAATCAATTAGGAGAAGATCCAGCTTTGTTTTGCTCCATCCTCAGGGTTCTGTGGCACCACATGTGCAAATATTCCTTCACTGGAATGTTTCAGAGCAAGAACTCTGGGAATTTGCAATGTGTAAATATGTATTTATACACTTATGAGTTTGATATTGAGAGGGACTAAAGTTTCTCTTTCACGCCAGGTTCTCTCCCAATTTCATTTTACACACAGCTGTCTATGACTGTTGCTGTTCCAGCTGCGTTTACTTATTCCTTCTTACATATTCTCTTCATATTTTTATTGAGGGTTTTCAGTAAACCAAAAAGAAATTTGTCCCTTCTAGTTTAGGTAGCAGCACTTTTCTTCCACCTATTTAATCAGATTTAAACCTTTCCTGACACTTTTAAATAATAATTGTATTTTCCTACCTTGCCTTCTTGAGCGTTTATTTGTGTTAAGCAATCACCTAAATAAGCATTTTAAACTTTCACCCAAGTGCCTTAGTGCAGTGCCAGTGTGCACCTTGATGATTGATATGAGCATAAAAATTCTATCCATGTTTTCATTATTATTATGGTTATTTTAGAAGTGGGGTGAGGAGCCATTTGCAGTGTGCAGGTATCAATATTTATGTAGGCATACAAACAAAAGGTTGAAATACAGGTAGGAGAATATGCAAGGATTGATTTTTGCTCTCTTTCTGGCCATTTTAAATAAACCATGCTGGTGTTTGGATGATTCTGTGATATCAGTTCATTTCAACCACTTAATTTAAAAAGGAACAAAGGATGATTAGTAGAGAAAGATTAAAAAAAAACAACAAAAAAATGGAATTAGTAGCAAGCACTTTGGACTGTGGTTATCCAAGCTGAATGTTACATGCTGATAGAACACAACACTGTGGACAAGAAATAGTTTTGACTGTTTTGCTCACTTACTGCCTTCCTGCAGCTGGTTCTTTCTGGAGGAGATGCTCTGCCAGCCACGTCCTTACAGTGTCACCTTTTGAACCCTTGTGCCTGGCTGCTCTTTTTGCAGCTCAGGACAGTTATAGTCTGGTGACATGTGGAGCAATTAATTCACATTTCTGGATTTTAGCAGCATTTAGTTGAGTACTATTGGGTTTCTGCGTAAATATGTGTGAAATGATTGTTCATTTCTGATCCCAACCCTTTGATTAATCAACTTTCCCTTGGGCAGTCATGCAGAATTTGCCATGTTGTGCAGCAGCCAAGCGAGCATTTAAGATTTTCATTGTTAAGCTCAGATAAAGTACAAATTCAGATTTTAGTAAATGGCTTTTTGAATAAATAAGCATATTATCCTCTGTGAGACCACTCTTTTCCTTTTTTCTGAGGAACGCATCCCTCAATAGAAAGGGCTGCTCAGGCCATTCAGGTTTTTTTATAACAACATGAGACACATTAAAGTAGAATGAAGTAATCTCTCATAGCAGAGGAGCAGAATGACCTTTTAGCCATATAAAGTTAGATCAGGTGCCTGGATTGCCACCTGAATAGAAATAAAGCTGTGTTGGTCTTGTATCTCTGTAGAGCTGGTTAAGAACACACCAAGTGGTCAGAGAAATCCTAGTGCAGAAAGAGTTAAATATCATGCATGACAGATGTTGGGCACCTTTATAGTGCTAGTGGAACTGCCATGTGTATTATTAATTAATTTTTAAAGGGATTTATAGCATGTAGTTGTGATTCAGAAGTAAGAATGTGAGATAGGATTACAAAGAGTCTCAGAAAAGAAGGTGCAATTAATTTTAAATCCACTGGAACTCCACTAAGAAAAGCATTTTGTGTAGGATCACACAGCAGCTTGCAGCATGACAGTGCCTCTTTTTCTATATCAACTTAATTTTGCATTATTGCATGAGAAAATATGTTAATATTTTTATCAAATGCTCTTTCGTCTCCAACTACTACTTTTTTTTTTTTACCAGTGCCTCCTGCAATCCATCAGTTTTTCCTGATAAAACACACTGAATTTAAAAACTATTAGCTATAAATTCTCATGCTGTCCTTAATTGTGTTGTCTAATTGAAGAACCAAATATTGGGGAACTCAAAAATGGCACCACAGTTGTAATCACTTCTGTAATGCTTTTAAACTCAGTGCAAACTAAATGATTGCTCACAGAAAATATTATTACAGAGAAAATAAAGCGTGGGCAAATGTTATGCTGCTTTCCCTGAAGTATTCAGGTGACCTTATTATCTACCAACATGAAAAACTGCTGTTGGGAAAGGAAGGTCACTCAGACATCAAGGAAAGATCAGTCCTTGTCCTTTGCCACAGAGACTCCCAAGTATATCTCAGCTGCTCTAGAGAGGAATCCCACTGCTGATTTGCTGTGTGTGATATGTAGATAAAATCCTTGCTGATTTTCATTCCTGGGGATAGAAATAATTAGGTGGTTACACAGTAAGGTGATAATCAAAGCCATTTTTTGCAAAGCACAGGCCATAAAGCCTGATTTGTCAACAAAACCTATTTGCTTATTAATAAGGAATTTCACATATGCATCAACTTGTTGGAATATTCCTGTATCAGTAGAGCTGCAGAGAGACAATGAAGCTGTTTATTGATCAGAGCTGGTTCTGTCCCTGCAGTCCGTGCCCTAACTGTAAAGTACAAGTGCTGACTGCCACACTCTGCTGATTGCAGATTTTTTTTTTTGACAGCCAAGACCTGACTCTCCCCTAATCCCTGTAGCTGCATTGTAGGAATTACAAAGCTTCTGTGACAGACCTGTTCTGTATTCCAAGAACTGCAACACACCTGTCATCAGATGGAAGCAAGAATGCCCAAGTCATCACTTTACTTGGGAAGCAGAACAGATGATTGAAATTATTTCTTACTACTGACTAATTCCCCTTTTAGCAGAGATAAGCTGCTTTGTTCAGCTGTAAATGAAACGTTAGGGTATTAGCTGTCAAGGCAGAAGTATTGGAGGAGCTGAGATTTTATCAGCAGTAGTAACATTCTGGGCAATAAATTGTTTTGTTGGGCAGAATAGTATTCTCCAGAGGTACAGAGAAACAAAGCTCATTAAGGTAAATGCTTAAAGCACTGCAAAAAAAGCAAAGACAAAGCCTTATTACCTTTGTTTTGGGGATAGATAAAACATTTGCACTTTTTCATCTCTGTGTAGCAGTGAAGAATTATGTGGTACTGTTATTAAAAAGATGCATTTGTAGGCTTGTAGAATGCTTTCTGAATATATCCAAGGGACAAATAGATTCCTGAAATATCAACAGAGAGCTGTAGTAAGTGATGGCTTTTTGGAAATTGTTTTGTTTCCCTCTGGGTAAAATTAGGTATCTGCACATTGTCCTGTACTTAGCATTCATCAGATTAATTGACTTGCATTATTAAATGAATGTTTGAAATGGAGAAGCAGAAATGTTGGAGTTATACAAAATATTTTTAACCGCTATATGTACCTAAATTAAATTCATATGGTTTATGTCATGAAGTATTAGGATTTCTTGACTGCAGCTCAAGGAAAATATTTGGAATGTTAGGAAGGTATTAGAGCTCTGTAAACCAAGGATGGACATAAACTTGCTATCAGAAACAGTTAAATAGGATAGAAGTAAAATAGGTCGAAGGAATCTCTGTTCATGAACTAAAAAGCTTGCAAGTAGCCAGAGGCAGACACTGTTTTCCATCATTACTTGTTTGAAGCAGCATTTTAGAAAACTGTAAAATACAAGTTTCATACATAACACAAAGAACAAAGACATGTAGCTGCAAAATTGCATGGAAGATTCTGTTAATAGCTGACATAAATGTCTTCAGAATTTTCTCTGTGCAACATGGAGGATTTGGAAACGCTGAGTAGAGCTCTGCAGTCCATCCTGTTACCTACAAAGGAGTCAAGAAAAGATATTTTAGGAAGAAGTGAATAAAAATTAGAAGCCAGCTGACCAATGCATGCGTTATTTTTTAATGGCTTTCTGTAGACAGGAAATTCTACACAGATAAAAACCAAAATTCTGAGTTCTGATAGTTGCTTTTATATATATGGTGTAGAAATAGATATTCTAGTTATATATGTTATATATTGTATATAGACACAGTGTTGTTTAAATAGGGCTGTCACTGGGTCATTGTCCAGGGATGGACAAACCTTCTGACTCAGTTTTCCTTCTCTGTGGTCCAGATATGTCAGCCCACCAGAATAATCTGGTTAATTTTGAGGGAATAACTACAAAAATAGCCAGCTTTGTTATTGGCTAAGATTGATGTTAGTTAAGTTTCTTTTTTTCCTCATTCGGGGTAATTGAGCCCATCTGTCAAAGTGTTAAGGTTTGGTGAGGGAGGATTCAGTGATGCTTTAATTTACTGTCTTAAATTGTTACTTATAAAGAATATTCATACTTAATGCAGAATATTCATACTTAATGCAAGTGCTTTATATGCACCCACCAACTGTAAAAATTTATTTTAAAATTCAGATTGGATCTGAAGGGTTTCCATTTGAAGACCGTGACTCTGCTGTGTGCTGGCCTGTCCCTCGTTCAGTCCCAATTGCAGCACAGTCCCTGGGAGCAGCAGGAACCTTTAGGCTCCTCTTTTACCCCAAGAACTGCCTCAAATCCAGCCCAGCCTGCCTGGATTGCAGCCTTTACTGAAGATTTCTAATCTGGAAGTGCTGCCCAGGCAGAACTCTTGTACACTTGCTGGAGTTGAAGGGTTTTTTTTTTAAGTGGAATCTGTTTCTGAACATTGCTTGACAAAAATGTTTGACATCTCAGAGCCAATTTGCAAAGGAGATAGTGCGTTTCCAAACATCAGAATCTAAAAGTTCCAAAAGTAAGCTCAGAAGACCAAAATATCAGGGCTTCTTGCTTCTAATAAAATCTCTATTTTCTTTCTCTTTGGGGAAATCTGTTTTCTTAGATGTCTCAGGAGATGAATGCCAGGTTTTACACACAAGGGCTTTATTTTAGATGATGCATCCTTCAGAACAGTCTGCAGCCATTTAAGTAATCTTTGCAAATGTTGATTTCACCCTATATTTTTTTCCTTTGTAAAATAGGATTAATAGAGAGAATTTACTGTGTAATTATAGCGGGCTATTGCTGGTTTTATTAAAATAAGACTGGAATATTTTGCATTATGACCTCATCCTCAGGATACTGTTTTATAGTTATCCATAAGCTTAAAACCCCCAGATTTTCAACTACCATGATCAGCAAAGGAATGAGAACTGGACTCTGATCTTCTGAAATGCATGGGTTGGTTTTGGGGTGCTGGAGATCATAAAACCCCACTGTGAATTCATCCCAGCTGAGCTGTGCTAAACATCCCGAGTGTTAATGGGAGAGCACCTTGAAGGATCCATAGAGATCAGATCCAGGCATTTGCATTAGTTTAACAGGGTGAAATTTTTGTTCTTTATAACCCATTTTTGCTAAGCAGCTGCTTTGCAGATTTCTATACCAAAATAAAAAAGGGCTGTTGGGAAGATGAGTTCACAGAGCTCTTGTGCAGAGGCCAGTCATGAGCTGAGTACTTGAAGTACTTTAAGTAATTTGGGTATGGAGGATATCAGTTATGGTTGCATTTTGTCCTTTTATATTAGCAAAAAAGATCAACCTAGACAAAAACCATAGTCCTGATTCCAAAAGTGAAGGCAGAAAGGTCTACTCTAATTTTTAATTGGTATTCTAAAGTAATTTTAATCATGCTTTCATCTTGTTTCAAAGCATAAATTTAGTTTTAAATACACATTTATTTTCAGTAATGATGGACAATTACTGAAATATTCAGAGACCTGGAATAATTTGTGTATTTACAAGTGGCTTGTTTTTATCTAACACCTAGTTAAGCTTTGGGGATGTTACTGCCATGAAGCACCAGGAGAAAAAAAAATAATAATAACCCTACCAACAGGGGGAAAACAAACAGAAAAACCCCACCAAACCAGAACAAAAAGTTGAAATAGTTCTTTGTTCTTGTCAACTTAAGGAGTTCATGGAGAAGCTTGAAAGTGGATAGAGCTCTGAAAAAATACCAAAGTTTGTTGTTGTTGTTAAAGTGGAGGAGAAAAGTTTTCTGCAGTGCATCAGAAATGTCAGGCTAACAGGGTACAAGGTGTGATCTGAGAGAAACCTCGCCAGGCTCACTTTGTTCTGACAGCTCTCACCCAAACCCAGCCTTCCCTTACTGTGTCGCTCTGACTTTATGCAGGATCAGGCGTTTCTGTCTGCTCTCAGCTTTCTTACAGCCAGCACAGACCCCTCTGATCCATTTATTTATTGGCTGGAACACTGACTGGGGCTAATTTGTAGTGCGGGTAACCCAAATATTTAGTCCAGCTCTAATGTATGTGGTTAAATTAAAAAAAAAAAAAAAAAAAAAAAAAAAAAAAAAAAAAAAAACCACAAAAAAAAAAGTGTATTTTGGTTGTTTGTGAAATGAGAATCAGAAACATAACAAGCAAATCATATCTCATATATAGGTCAATCCTGGCCACATAGCAGTACCTTTATTTTATAATTTCTGTTGCTGTGTTGATTTTTGACGTTGCTCAGAATCAATTAAAACCAGTGCAGAGTTTTGACACTTGACTGTGCTGGAAAGGGTTGTGGTACAAGATTAGAATTTTCTGTTTAGGACATCAGTGCAGTTGTCTTTTGTTTCAGCAGTAAGAAAAGGAGATATACAAGTTAGGAAAATTACACACTTGTCAGAAAACTTGTGCAAGTGGCAGAGACTTTCACAGTGTCTACACCAGTCAGTGAACAGTTTATGCTGTGCTTGGTGAAATTGCTTACTGCAATATTTCCTGGTGAATGTTGAGTGCTTTATACCCCCTGACCCCCATGTTTTCATCTGTGTAATGTTGTTTTTTCATGTTAACCCTTTGCCTTAACTGCCTGGGTGTGGATCTCAGGGCAGCAGTGGTTACTGAAGGAGCAGGAGTGGTACTCAGCTGAGAAATCTTGCTTTGGCTGCTGCTGGGCCCAGGAATTGCAGATTGCTCCTGGATCCTGCAGGTTTGATACTCTGCAATGTAACTTCCCATGCCTTGACAGGGCTTTTTTCAAGTCCTCTCTGTTCCTCTGTGTTCTTTATTCATTTGGATTCTTTGCATGATTTTCATTGCAGTGAAAACCTCATCGTTTTTCCTGTGTCAGTGGTTTATTGTTTCATGTGTACTGTGGTTTAGAGTCCTCACTTGGCTAGCCAGGAGAGAGAATAATGGAGAGGTAGCACTGAAAAACACCGTGATGTTGTTCTGTTCATATGGCTTCTGGATAAATCCCTGAATTACTGTATTGAAGTTGCTTCAAATTTTACAGTCTTTGCTGACAGGAAAACCAGGAGAATCTATCAGCAGTGCACAGTGCATGGGCCACATTCCTCAAATAATCCAGTCAATTAAAAATTGATTTTTGTTCTAGGCAGCATGGTGGTAATGTAGTGGGGAGACAGTGTATGCATTACCAACAGAGCTCACATCAGTTAAGTGATATTTAGGTGATCTTCTGTCATGGGAGAAAGCAGTGCAGTTGATGATCTTTGCTACTGAAGAAGCTAAATTGAAGTGTCAGATACCAGAATTGCGTTTTATTTCTAATATGTTGGCCTGCCAGCCTGGGAGAAGCTATGTGAAGTCTGCGAATACAAAGGGACAAAAGTGCTAAATCTAGCAGAAACTGAAGGTTTGGGGAAGACACTATAATATGGCTTTTAGAGCCTTTAAATGCATTTAAAGGAATTGAATCTTGTACTTCAGTTGCTGGACCTTTTGTCTACTACCTTGCTCCCTTTTTCTGGCAGCTGCTCTAAAGAAAATTAAAGATATGCATGATCTAAATTGAAACAATCTTGTTTATTTATTTTTTAATATCCCTTAAATTAGTTGAAGTGAGAACAAAAAAAAAGGCCCAAAACTATTAATTGAAAAATGCATTTCCCTCAGATGTGCACAATTCTGAGCTGCAGAATTTAAAGAGGCATCTCTCTACAATCAGAAATGTGGAAATGTGCAGTTATGAAGACTGGGCTCTACCTTCAGCACACACTGTGAGTCTGCACTATGAGACACAAAGCTGAAATCATTCTGCTCTTGTCTTGAGTCATTAAAGCATCTATTGCTAAAGACAGCTTTGCAAATTTTCCAGCAGGATAGAAAAATAGAAAACATGCAGCAAGTTTTACTTCAGGTTCTTAGCAACCCCAGGATGCTGCTGCTCTTGGTTATGAAACATCACAGCTTGGCACTAAAGGTGTAATTTGGAATTATTTTTTTTTTTTTTTTTTTAACATGATACAGGTTTTTCCCTTCCTTTTCTCTCAAAAGCATTTCTAGGGTGTCCTGGTGTATCTCTGCTTCACCTAAAAGGTGGCTGTTAAGTGATCCCTATACTCTTCTCCAGAACTCTTGGAAATTCAATCCCTTAATTACTTCCAAGTGCTTTATAATGCTCAGGTGAAAGGCTTGGAGAAATTGAAAGCAGGCTTTTCCTTTAAAGTTTAGGTCCTAATTTGAGGTTTACATCCTAATTTTTAAATGGATAGTCTTACTTCTGTGCTTAAATACTTTACATCTAAACCCTTTGTCGTGGTGATATTTTGGTAACATATTGACATGCACGTCACCTTGGCTTAGCTTTCATCTGCAGTGTTAGATCTGTTTGTAAAATGAATGTATCAGAGACAGGCTGGAAGGATGGGCAGTGATCTGTGAGGTGTTTCACATCTGCAGAGTAATCCCATGCTCTGTTTCTGAACATTGCTTGACAAAAATGTTTGACATCTCACAGCCAGTTTGCAAAGGAGATAGTGCATTTCCAAACATCAGAATCTAAAATTGTTTTCAAAAGAAGAGATTGCTACCAAAAAATAATTTGGCCATCGGTACAATTATTTCTTAGCATCATGTTTAATTTTAACCTAGATTTTAATAAGCTGAAATCCATCCAAAAAAGATAATTTCACCTGTGTCAGTAGATTTCTTCATTAATTTATTGCTAGGCTGTACAAAGAGAAAATAAATCACAAATTCTCTTTAAATTTTATTCTTGGGGTAAAATGCTGCTGGGTTTTAGTGCTTTGATAGGGGAAGAAAGATAAAGAAAAACAAGAAATATGCTTCTGGGCCTCAGAACTCTTCAGCATGATTTGAATACAAGTGGCTGCCTGTGATAAGTACATTGGGCTCCCTTCTGTTAATTACAGTATTTCTAACGAGACTAATTTGACAGCCCCTGTGTCATATTATGCTGAATACTCCCTGCACTATCATTTGGAGGAGAAGCTTCCTCCCCACCATGAGAATAGTTTTTGATGGATTATAATTTCAGGGGGGTCTATGCCACAAGCAGATACTTGTTCCCTGCTCAGCTGGAATGACTTCTGTCTGTTAATGACTAAATGGATAAACTTTTGCCAGGCATTGACAGAGAAAGTACAAAATGGGGTCAGACACTTTCTCTTAAAATGTGTCCTATTTCACTGTATATTTTTTGTGTAGAGATGACAGTTTCCTCAATTTGTTGCTTCGAGTCACAGTTACTTTATTGTAAACATGACATCTTTTATTTTCTCTGGGTTATATCAAGTAGAAGGCATTTTTAAATTTTATTTCTTGTTCTTTTTTTCCTTAACAGGGCAAAACAACCTGGCTACTAATCTCCAGATCAAAGCTAGATATTGTAATTATTGTAATATGGAATTTGATATTATAAAAATACCCACTGATGTTTTGTGAAACCCAAGAAACTGATTTCTCTTTCACAAAGTTTGCGTTTTTTGAACAGTTTAAGTAACTTCTTCAGAAGCATTTAGACAAAAAAATCCAAGAGTTGCCGTAACTTTTCTTTTCCAGTATTGTTGTAGTTTTATCCAAACTCCACCAGGTGTTGCCAAAGAACATACAGCAAGGCAAAGTTTCCAGCTGAAGTGGAAGTTGCTCAGAACAAGTGTGCACCTTCTCATGAGCACAGGCATTGAAAGCTTTTTCTGAAGCAGGAATAGCTTCCCTACAGATTTGAGAGCATTCCTCTCTTCTTTGTAACTAAACATCAGGAATCAAGCAATTTGGTACAGGTTGCATTGTTCATGTGGGTATTGCATTCTTAAAATCTGTTTTTTCTAAAGAAGGGAAGATATTCTCTCACAGGCTATAGGTGAATGTAGGCTGGTTTAAGCATTCATTGCAGACTACTGTAAATATTCCACTATGTTGCTGTCTGAATTTTGGGTGATGGGGTGTGCTTTTAGCGAGATGTTCAAGTTGCTAAATTTTGTGTATTTGGTGGGTTTGGGATTTTTTTCATTCCAACAAGCAAACTTCCTACAGACACCCTATTCCTACCACCTTCGGTAAAGACACTTCCCTCCTTTGTTTGCTTTGCGCCTTGCTGAGTCAGGAGTTTCGCAGACCACAAATCAGTTCTGTTGCAGGGTTTGTCTCATTCTGGGAAGGAAATGTGCTCCCAAAAGCCAAGGTTTTGCTTGAGGTAATAGGAGCCCCGGAGTTGTGGCTGCTGAGAGCAGAGCAGAGCAGTGCAGGATGCTGGGGCGAGCGGCGCTCGGTGGCAGCAGGAGCCGGTCCCCAGCCCTGGCACGGAGCAGTTTCCATCCTGCCTCCCTGGTGAGTCCAGCGTTGTGCTCATGGCATGAAAACCAGCGCGCATTTTAACTGCTGTCCTTGTTTTTTGAACTCCTGCTATGGTTTAAGTGAAAAAAGCTGGGTAGTGGGCAGCGCTGGTTGCCGGAAAAGGTACAACCAGCTTGTGATGGTGATGCAAAAAAATCTGTGTTAGGTGCTGCACTGAGGCAGGAACTTTGAGGGAATCACCTCTAGCAGGTAATTGGTAATCTCTAGAATGGCATCTTTGCGTTACAGAAATGCTGTGATGTTTTCTTTTGTGCTTTAATTAAAGCTTTCGCTTTATTGTTGTGCACAAGTGTGTTCTGTTTGAATGTTTATTGAATGTTCAGTGGCAAGGAGGAACCCAGGATTCTTTGGGGTCTGGCAGTAGTCTGATTACAATGTAGGCTGCAAAGATAAAGGTGGTTAAGGGAGAAGGAAGGAAAAACCTGAAATGTTGCAGTTACTTGAAGCAGAAACATGTTCAAAAATGTGACTAAGACTGCACAAAGAAACTCGTTGCTTGCAAGAAATCCAGGGCAGTGACTTCACCTGGTGGTATTTAATTCATTATTTATTGAGCATTACATTTGCTTTCCCTTGGGATGTGCTCTCCCTCCCTCCATCCAGAAGTGTCTACTAATGATTTGAATATAGAATATTTTAATTACTTCAGATCTCAGTAGATGTTAGTATGTAGGTAATTTGCTCCCTCTCATAACCATGTGAGTACAGTAGATAACTCAATATTGCTGCAGCTTTCCTGGGATCCCATTTTATCCCCATCCCAATGCACTTGACAAAGAGGGTGCAAAGGAACAAGAGGAAATCTAAATTATCCCACGGAGGTGAGAATGGATCGGTGTTTAAGCTGGTAGGTGTAGTAGAGATGCTGTGATCAGGGGCTGAGAGCCAAAATCCTTCCAGCCCTCGTGCCACTCTGAGCAAAGGTACTGGAGATTGAGCAGTTCTCTGATGTTCTCTTATCAGTTTGAGCATAATGTAAATCCTGTTACAGCAGCTTTGTCCGATCTGCCTGTAGCTTTGTTCTGAACCTTTCAGAAACAGTTCACTGAAGCAGAAAGAACCCTGTGAATTGATATTATAAACCTGCATGCTTGCTTTATTCATTGTTGGAGCAATAGAATATAACAGAAGTATTTATTTTAGTGGATTGAGGAGACTTTTTTCCCCCCCTATCAACATGAGCAGAGGAAAAATGTTCTAAATGCAAAAGAGGAAAAGCTAATGCTATAATCATATCCATACCCACTCAGAGCACAATCCCATTGAAAGATAATGCAGAACACCATATGTTTAAATTATTTTACACATTCAAAGAGATTTTTAAAATCCCAAAGTGTTGTTATTTCCTGCTGATGTAGAAAAAAATATCAGGTGACACTATTATAATCAGGAAATAATAGTCCTGTGAAAGAAAAGCTTCTCATAATGCACTTAGCCTTTCCAGACAACTGTATTTTTCTAAGCACCACCTACCTGCTCTCTTTGGGGCTGAGATGAGCCTTGGCAATTCAAGATTGCATTGTATTCACTTTCTTGCTGGTGGGCATTTCTTACTGAAGTTCAAGAGCGTGAAATTTCTCTTTAGTCTCACTGCTTTGATATGGTATTTGCCTAATAATCAAACAAATTAAAGTGTGGAAAAAAATTGATAAAACTGCAATATCTTAAAATGAAGAGGCTGAAACAGTAAATTGGGTTCCTTGTAATAATGCTGCGGTGCCATGTTGACCCTTATTCTTGAAAATCAGTTTTTATGTTGTTCATCAGTAAGATGTGAGCTATTTGAACTTTTCAAGTGTCGAGTAATCTCAAAATTCAGGCATTATACTTGAAGATCTTCTGCAGAGTTTTAATTAACATTTGTGAATTATGCAGATAGGGAAGCCCAGCTCTATTGGTAGATGTTTGTATATGCTATCAATGATTTTCTTTCTACTTAAGACACATCTTCTGTTGTGTGGAATACTTACAAAATGAGTTCCATTACAACTAAAGAGTTTTTTTTTTTTTAATGGAGAGCACTCTATGATGAGAGCTACTTAAGATAGAAATATTTTTGTGTATTTTCTGCTCTTAAAATTTCACTGCTCCTTTAGCTGTAGTGTAAGGAGTTTCACACTGAGGCAGAAATCAGAATAGGTTTGGGTGAATACAAAGCAAAGTCTGACAAATTTTATTATGTGATGTAATAGGTGTGGGTACCTTATGGGGTGAAAAGTGAAAGCTTGTTTTGTTTTTCTTTCTTTTTTAATTTTCCATTCTAGGTAGAATAGTAAGAAATGACATTTTCATTGTCTTAATTTCCCGTTTTAACGATTTTCGAGTGGCAGGAATGCTCCTGATTTTCCATATATATCTGGTTTTCTCTTTACATTCTCTTTCTCATAAATATTTTTATGACGCTTCATGGGATGGGTGTTGCTGTTCATCCTTGGTAAAGGGCTTGGGGATTTCAGGGAGCCTTGGAACAGTTGGCAGTGCAGTTTTAAAGTGGGTAACACTTAAAACAGTCTGAATCTTGGATGGGCATTATTTGTTTCATTCTCAATTGATGTTCCAGCTACGCAAATCTGACAGTTGGAAATGCAGTAAAATGTGAAGGGGAATAAATTGAATTATTTTTGCAGGTCGCAGTTTTCTTTCTCTGTCCCCATACCTCTCATCAATCCAGATGCTTTGTCCATTGACCACGAGATGCCTGCATCTCTAGGTTATGAAAACATACCTGTTTGTATTAGCAAGATGAATGCTGAACTGATTTAGTAGCCAGGTCATCTCTCTCTGATCACAGTAAATATTTGCATTGATTAGAAGGTAAAACAAGGCTTATTTACAAGGCCAGGAAGTTGTATTGGGGCTGCTTTTCTTTTCTCAAGGTGCTGCTTTTTTCTTTCCCTGTTTTACATGGGTTTTATTATTATCCTTTCTTGTCTTCCAAAATAAATTTTAAACATTTCTGAATGCTTGGTGGAAAAATAAGGCGTATATGTAGTGTTATGTTTTCACATTTATGTATCTCTGTCTTCTAAAGTTTGTGGAATTCCTTGCAGATCTGTTCTTGTATTAAATTTTCAGTCTGAAACAATTCCTCCCATTTTGTACTCTATAGGACTGTAATATTTGTCCAATGATGAGCTGCATCCAACATTTTGTTAACTGAAATGGGAAGTGACAGACTGACTAAAAGAAAACGTCCGTGTCAAGGAAACAGATATTACTTCTTTCTCAGAGATTACTGAAAGCCTGGACACTGAAGACTCTGAGATTGCAGATGCACTGAGGTTTTATATTGATCCATGTTAGCCTAATTTGATCAGAAGAATGACTTCTGTATTGCGTTATTTTCTTCTCTGGTATTTGATTGAGATGGTCAAACACTGAGAATATTGTGCAGGAAAAGGAGGGATTGGAAAGGAGAGACATTCAAAAAAAATAATACAGATTTGTTAGATAAATTCCATTTGCATTGATTTTCACTCGGGATATATATCTTTTGATGGCAGCTGTCTTCAAAATAATAGCATAATAGATAATACTCTGCTACATAATTTTGTATTTTTATTACTTCTTTGCACTGGTATTTGTAGAATAATTTCATCATCGAAGCTGGTCAGTACCTGCCCACTCAGCAAAGATATTTTTCTTTATTGTATTGTCAGGGGTTTTTTTTGGCAGAATAGAAGGAAGCCATAGTTGTTGTGCAAGAATATGGAATTGGAAAATGTTTGAAGAACTACAGAATGGGTGTGAAAAAGTATAAATTATTTCCTAGTCTTGCAGCAGTAGGTCTGGAGTGCAGGGAGGGCTCAGGAACCAGGGCTGTGTCTGTTCTGCAGTTGGGTGAGCTGTTGCATCAGGGTCCTGGTGCTGGTTTGAGGAACCCCTGCCCTGAGGGTCTGTTTCCTTGCTTCAGCCAAGGATGGAGGCAGGGCGTGATAAAGCTCTGTGAGTTTATCACCATTTCAGAGGTTCCCTCACGGCAGTCCCCAGGAACTGGGAGCCTCGAGAGAGCAGCATGGCACGGGTGGAATTCACATTCTCTGAACACAGAGAGACATAATTCTCTCTCCCAGGACTTTTCCTGCAGAAGGCAGTGAGAATTTCAGAGAAGAGAAAATTCTTATCTCTATTCACTGCTCCTATTGCTTTGCGCATGTGGAATGTGTTATGGAAATTGTTTACCTGAAGTGATTTGTTAATTGGACACTGGTGAAAGTTGTTTGGAGTGATTAGCCAGACACTCATAGCTGTGTCCTGGCTGTCTCAGACAGTCATGGGTTTTTCTTTTGTATTCTTTAGTACAGTATTAGTGTAATATAGTATAGCTTAATAAAGCATTTGTTCAGCCTTTCTGAATCATGGGGTCAGACCACATCATTCCCTGCATCAGGGGCTCCTGGCATTGACAGGATGGTGGCTCAGAGGCTCCTGCTCAGGGACCAGGCATGGCAGGTGCTTCTGACTGCTCTGCTCTCCTCCAGGTCCTTCACCCCCTCCCTGGAGACTTGAAGGTAATCAGGCCATTGCAATCCCTCTCCCAGTTCCCCCAGATTTTCCTGAGGAGCTGTACCCTGCTCTCCCTTTCCACAGTCCTAGCAGGGAACCTACCTTTTATCCAGAGTCACCCCTTTGCAGTTTGCTTAAGGTGAAAAATCCAGTGGCATTTTTCTTGCCAATCCCGTGTAAAGGAAAGACATGATCTGAAAATTATGTTGCCAAAAAGTTTAATATTAAGACATGAGAAGCCATTAGCTTGTTGTCATTCCCTGGCAAAGATCCTAATTTTGGTACCAGACTTAGTACCGGATGTCTTCTGTCCAGTCAAATAGAAATAGCACCAAAAAGCATCCATTTTGTCCAAACTGAAAAAAGACTGGCTGTACAGTAACATGGTAGAAGCCTCAGTGAGACAGGGTAGTTATCACATGGTGTCATCACATCATTTGCAGGGCAGTTATTAGTTTTATTTTTCCTTGCAGTTATGGCTCAGGACAGGGAAAATGTGGTATATTGCTTTCTTTTTTCCTTTTTTACTCAGGAGATTGCATGCTTTGTCAAGAGTGCATTTGTTAGTCTCAGTGTCATATTTATATTAAAGACATAACAGAATCCTACTGCACTGTCAATTGCTTTTCATTACCCTTGTCTTTGCTTGCAAAGGTCATCACCTCACATGTGAATCAAATTTGGAAAAGAGTATTTTCTTTAGAAGCAGAACTGCAGTCTGAATTTCAAGGCAGTGCGGTTTGAGAAAGTTGGTGTAACATCTTCCCGAGCTTCCTTTTAACAGATAAAGTTAATTCAGCACCTTTGTGTGGGCAGATTGCATTCTCCCCTGTCAGAGTTGCCTTGCTTTTGTTTTGTTTCACATTTGAATAATACATTTGATTACCATGGCAAATGTTGCAGCGTATGCACGCCTGACTGTAGTGCCTAATTAACTGATGATAACAAGGCAGGATTGCCCTCTTCTCTTTCATAAGCAATCATATACATGACAGTTCTTTTATCTTTCTTCAAAATTGACTTGCTCTCCTGACCCTTAAGCAGCTCCTGTTTTGTGTGTTTACCTCTGATGTCTTTGCAAGACTGTTAATTTTCTGTGGCATATCCTATCCAGTTGTAATTAACACATCGAACAGCAAAGAAATAGTTCTGCTTGCAGATGCCTAATGGAGGAATTCTTTCTTCCAGTAATTATACAGCTTCATTTTACTCATTCCCATTCACCTACCAGGATTTTGAGTTGGGTTTTTCTTGTTTGGTTGGCTTTTTTTGAGAACTACACTGGTGCAGGGCTCTTCAGGTAGAGAAAACAAACTAAAACATCAGTTTGTGGTCAAAAAAGAGTTTATGTCCACATATCAGCTTAGGGGCAGTCACTGGTAAGTTTGGTAAAGGTTTGAACTCAGCAAAGTTAAACTGGAGCTAAACAGTGCTGTCATCTTGCATGTATTTAATCTCAAGTCGAAGGCCTATTCTTATAATTAGAAACTTCAAGAAGCACTTGACCTATTTTAAGGAAGCATTGAAGTCGCACGTATATAAAGCAAATATTTTCCACTGTTGTATCTTTAACTGAACTTAGATTTCAAATAGATGAAACCAGGATTTCTACTTACTGTTTCATAGCTAGACTGAGAATAAAGCCATAATGAATCCAAGTTCAAAGAGAGGAAGGTAGAAGAGGAAAGGTTGGCAGTTACAGCAATAAAAACAGGGGCAAAAAGAACAGCTTTTCTGAAGGACTCAGGCTGGAATAATAATGATAGAATTGTCTAAATCGATATATCTCTTGTCAGCCTCACGTCTGATGTTTGAATCAGTCAGGCCTTTTCTGCAAGAGCTTTCCTCAGGAATATTGAATTATTTATTATTTGTATCTTTTTTCCTTCCCTTTCTGATGATTTTTTTTTCTTTTTTTTTATTTTTTTCTTAACTTAGTAAAATTTGTTTTTTATGCTGCCAGGTTCAATGTTGTCTGCTGTTTGATAAATAGCAGTAATTGGGTGTATAGCAGAAGTCATGTAAAAATGTATGACTTCAATTACATCTGGAACAATTTTTTCTTTATATTGATCTTTTTTTTTTTTTTTCCTGTATAAGATCTGCTCTTCATAGCCTCCAGTGCTGAGTTTTTAAAGAATTACTCTATGTCCATATGTTGGCATGCACTTTTGAACCCATGCATATTTTTTTTAAAAAATGGAGTGCTGTCTCAAATCAGTTCTGCCTGAGCAGGAAGTGAAAAATTAGAGTCATTCAAATAGTGAAATATTCATATTGTATTCTAGTCAGATGAAGGATTGCGTTACTTTAAAATTACAATGCCTACTTACAGTCCCTATTTCTCTTGTCTGAGATAATGAAATGAGGGTTCTGACCAATTAATGGAAACATCATTTATTACCAATTATAATCCAGATAAAATTAAAATGTGTGTTTTGGAAGTCATGTGGTTAAGTGCTCTCGTTCAAATCTGCAGTTGTACACCACAGAGTTTAGCTTTGTAAATATTATCGATAGTGCCAATGTAATAGAAAGTTACCAGCTGTAATTCCAAATATCCAGTCAGAATTCTCATTGCACTCCAGCTGTGACGTTTTAAAATTGTTTTTCCTCTTTATGTCAGGGCATGAGGTGATAAATAACTTGATCCAAAGGTTTGATGCTGATTTATGATAAAATAGGTGAGTGTATTTGCTCTGAAATGCCTTCATAGGTCAGAATAACCATGGGCTGAATTTCCCATTTGGACTGGCCTTGTGGTGTGCCCTGGCATGGAGTGATGGACTGGGTAAAGCTGAGGTCTGAATTCAGGCTGGGACAGAGTTCAAGGCTGTCAGCACTGGGATTTTGCACAGGACACTGCTTTATTCTCTTATCCACATTGCTTTTCATTGTGTGCATTTTTGAGGGAAAGGCAGTGGAGTATTGCCTTGTCCTTATTAAATATATTTTCTGTTCATTATGTAAGTCTTTGCTTTGCGTGCTTCATGCTTCAAACTCTTCTAAAGTGAGATTCAAAGTAAAGGGTTATATAAACAGTCATATTTATGCCATCCAGCGGTGGATCAAAGGGAATATTTCTCACAATTGTGGTTAATTTATGTCATTTGAAAATGTAATTACCTCATGATTGCTGCCTGCTTTATGCAGCCCCAGTCAGTGTTTTTCAAAGCAGTCATGGGCTAGGCTGGCAGTGGACAGGGGTGCTAAACAGGCTGTAACCCAAACCCTACAGCTCCTGCTCTGCTCTGTGCCCTGCTGTCATTACAGGCAGAGCATAGCTGGGAGCAGAGATTGCAGATTTTGCTTCAGTAGCTGCGATAATTCAGTGAATTGGTGGAGATTCTCCTGTTTCGAGTGGGGCTAATTCTCAGGCTGTTAATACGTGGCTTTTTCAGAACGTGTGTATTGGCAGAGAAATATCTCCTGTGTCTCCAGAGTAGTTTGTTTGGGAAACCCTAACTTTAAAATAACCTTTTAGGAGCAGCTGTGTAATGCAATTTATTTAAAGAGTGCCAATAAATGCTTGAATCATTATGTAGATGATCAGATGAAGCTGAGGTTAAATAGATAAAAAAGAAGTTGGGTGGTGTTTTTAGCCGAAGTCTTGTTTAAGCCTCACTAGTCTGTTTTTTCCTGTAGCAGTTTGACAAAATTGCCTTTCCTACCAGCAGCCTGTTAGGTGCTGTGCACAGAAACAAAACCCTATTGTTTTAGATTTTCTTTCATATCATGTAGGTGTCTATGCCATACCACCCACACAGGAAAGCAAGTGAGCTGTGAAATATATTCATTGTTAGAGTACAGGGGAAATGGAGGCAAGCAATCGGCAGTAATAATGTACGACAGCAAGGGGAGGCTGCCAACATTACCTGCATTATTTCGGTTGCCTTTTTCATTATAGGTTCGGGAAATAGGCAGCAATTCGATTATGGCATGATTTGGGATGGAATTGCTTGCCGTTCACTGACCCTGTCACAAGGGGATCAAATGAGAAGTCAGCTCAAATAAAGTTTATAGTGTATTAACTGGACCAAGCACTGCCTAGCCTGGGAGCATGATTTTTCATCTTCCAGGGTTTTGTAACTGCTTCTCAGATATATTTGTACCTTAAGGCGAGGGGGGAGGGGGAGAGGGGAGGAAAAAAAAAAAGGAAAAAAGAAGGATTGGCTGAGATGTATAGGAATGAGCTCGTTGGCCAATAGTGCACATTCCCCTCCCCTCCCATGTGCAAATCTCAGCTCCTCTCTAGCTTGTGAGAAGCAGCATGATTAATAACACTGAGGGAACCTGCCTGTTGGATTATTAATTTTCCATCCTTTTTCCCTTCCCTTACGCATACCCCTGACGCTTTGCCTTTTTTTAAAGAAAGCTTTTCTTTTTCTTCCCCCCCCCTTTATTTCTTTCTTTCTTTTTTTTTTTTTTCCCTTTTTCCTTTTTTCTTCTTCTCTATTTTTTTTTTTCCTTCCCATGGAGCTAACCACTAGCCACTAATATTCTCGTGGCTACCCAACCCTGCAAGGGCTTACTTCACAGTGGGGTGAGTTTGTATATTAAAACACGGGATTCTGCAACGAAGCAGCAACAACAGACAGGAAGGAAAAAAAAAAAAAAAAAAAGGAAAACCATCCCTGAGATGCTTGATTACAGTACAGTTGCCTTTAGCTACTACTGCTAAAACTAGAGTTAATGCTGACCTAGAAGGCAAGAAATGTGTTGCAGCGTCTGCCTGCTAGTTTAGAGAGCACTGCACCGCACGGGCAGACAAACATTGCCTCTCCTTATTCCAGCTCATTAAAACCGGCCCTTTAGAAACCTTGTTTGCGTAGGGAGGGTGCAAATGGAGAGAAAATGGGGGTTAATGGTGGCTAATTGGACAGACCGCGGGGGGTTTTGGTGGTGATGCTCGTGGGGCTTTTTTGCGCTTTATATATATATATATTTTTTTTTTTTTTTTTTTTTTTTTATTTTTTTGAGGGAGGTTTTTCCGAGGCCGTTGGTGCGCGGCCCCAGCAGGGGCGGTGTTTGCGCGGGGCAGCCCGGGCAGAGCGCTGCCGCCGCTCCGGGCCGTGTGTCCGTGTGTCCGTGTGTCCGCCCGCTCCGCAGCAGCTCCGCCGTCCCCGCCGCTGCCCCGCTCTCAGGAGTTTGTGCGAAGTTGCTGTGCTGTAATTCCGTGCCATGCCTTGTGTTCTTTCCAGCTCGAGTAGCAGCGTGAAGACATTTTGCTTTTGTTAGCTCTCCACAGATTTCTTGTACAGGAACACATTGCGAATTACCCAAAACTTGAAGTGTTGGTAAACTAGCACCGAATAATTTTATAGATATGTGTGTGCACGTAGAGCTGGTAGTTCTGTTTGGGGAAGGAGCAAACACTCTTCGTGTGGTTTTTGCTGAAGGTAGGATGGGGTGCTGTACTTTTTAACCTATTCCATACTTCTTCAGTGATAAGGGAAAAAGAATAATATAGCTCTATAGCTATTTGGAGTTATATAACATGCATTGCAACTGGTTTTAATTAAAACTATTATTTAAAAAACTAAAATGCATACTCATAGTTTCTCTCGTGTTTTAAAAGCACTGATGCAAGAAGGACAAAAGATTTCTTTCCTAATGCCAGCACAGACAGCATACACACAGGCACTAAGCACATCCTATGATGGAATAATATCTCCAGTTGGAAGGGTACCATAAGAATCAATGAATCCAAATCCCATATAGATATTGATAATCCATTTATGTCATATCTTCCAGCTTTTAGCTGCAAGGAATTATTTTATAAACCTAAGGTATTCTTTTTCTTGGCAGTCTTTACAAGTGTGTGCTGTGAGGGAGCTGGTATAACAGTCTCAGTGTTCAGTGTATGTTGGTGGTGTTTCAATAATACTGCTCATAATTCTGCATAGCGCACATGTTTTCATTGTTAATTTGCAGTTACTCTTTGTTGGGAATTCTCACCTTTCTGTGGCAGGGCCTGTTTTGTCCCTGGAAGGTAGTTTCTAATGTTGTTATGCTGTTTCCAGTTCAAGTTCCAGATGCGTGGAAGACTTCGGGGCAGAGCTTTTTTTGTTTGGCTTATTTATTTATTTCCATTGCCTCTGAGATTATCAGTGCATTAGTAGGAGGAATTGGCATTGATTGATTGCTGCACCCTAATTGTGTTTTATCCCTTTTCTTTATATTAATGTTGGTGGCAGCAAGCCTTGATGTGCATGAACACTTTGGCTTACAGTGCAACAAAAGCACTGCAACTGCTGGGGCTGGTTCTGAGCAGAGAATCAATGATAAGACATTTTATTTCTCAAGAACTGTTTTTGATTTTATTATAACTGCTCCTTTCCATGGCTGAAACACGTTTAACCATGTAAACAATAACTGTGTTTGTGAGTCAGGTCTCATTCTGACATTTGCATGTGCTATACATTTCCATCTACTCTCGGTGAGCAATAGCCTGATGTGCTGGATCAAGTAATGCCTTACTCTGAACAATGTCTTATGCTGTACTTCTTTTGCAGCACGGTTAAATAATCATTTCTTTTCTTCTTTTTGATGCTGAGGGATTATGTCATGTAAAACAATAGCAAGAAAAGTAATTTTTGATTGGGCAGTCGAGCCCATCGCTTTGCAACTCAGACTACAAAGGCAGAATAAACTTTGTAATCTCTAAAATGGTAGCGCTTATTGGGCATGTTGATTTTTAGACCCCTAAAATTATAGATCTGTCAGGTGTTACAAAGCTAGTGCTTGTGTTTTTTATTGAATTTTATAATCTAATGGAAGGTTATGATACATTAAAAAATGGAAGTCAATATCAATAAGATTGTCTCCAAATTAAATAGCAGGTGTTTGCGTTGTTCATTTTATTTGTATTTTTTACTACAAGTAAAAAAATCTGGGAATAAAAAAATCGACAGGGAATAACTGTGTAGGAACTGCTGGAAAATACTTTCTGGGTAGAATCTCCTCCACTGCTCATAGGTGGAACAATATTGCAATGGCACGGCATTTTCTTCTCATTGTTGCTGACAGATTTGTTCTAATGCTGCCTCCAAACCATACAAGCCTCAGCTTATCTCAGCTTGCAGTCACAACGTTGACACACATATATCATAATCTCAGTCATCTCAAGATGTACAGTGTAGGTGAAGGCAAATTCGGTATTTTGCAGCCATCATTTATTTTATTATCTCTATCCCTAACTGTTCCATCTGTGGTAATCATACCCATTGTGGTCAAAAGCGATTCCTTATCTCTGTAGGTCGGTGCTTATGAAGTGTCCAGGCTTCTAAAGACTACTGTTAGTAATTCCTAAAGCTCTTAGAGAAGTGATTAGGGAGTCATGATTGCTCACAAATTGACTCTTTTTTCTGCTTGACACTGATCCTGTGATAGTCTCCCCACTTAATCCTCGCCAGCAATTTGCCTATAGTTGCAGCTAACAGGAGGTGATTAGAGGGGAGTTGCCCACTGCCTTTTTACTTCTGTTGTAGTGGCACGTCAGGCGGAGGCTACTGAATCAAAGCTGTTTTCCTATTAACTCCACACCTCCTAACGCATTAGAGCCCCTTTTATCTAATGGCAGAGTGCAGCTTCCAGCGCTGTTTTAATGCGGCTTGGGATTCCTTTTAAAACATCGCAAGGAGCATTTTTAATAGCAGAGAACAAAAAAAAAAAAAAAAAAAAAAAAAAAGCATACCTAAAGATAAAAGCAAAATAATGACACTAACAGGTCTCATCTTTTATCAGCACATGCATGTAACCCCGATTAAAATCACAGACAATTGTCGCCCTGCATCAATAGACAGACTCCACTTTCTCTAAACATTACTCTAATTGCAAGCCTGCTGACAGGTAACTGATGCCATACTTTTGAAGTGATAATGGATGCATTTACAAGCGAGAACAGCACCAGTGAAATCGAGGGTTAACTTTTCGAAGTAGTATGTACAAGAAGGAGAATATGAAAGGCCTCAGTGAAAGTTTCTAAATATTTACTACTTATTATTTTGACCCCCTTCTAAAACATATCAAGGATTAGATTCGGGTTAATTAATTTCTTAGTATGATAGAAAATCTTCACCCTGAAACCTGCATTCTTTGCTTTTGTATGTTTTGTTTTACATGGTACACTGTTTTATACTTTGCTACTCTATTGAAGGAGGTGTTCATTATTTAATATTATTCTAAGGACACTATAGGAATGGATTTTAAAAGAATTCTGTAGTGGCATACAATATGAAAAATGTCCAACTGCTCTAATTTAAAGTTCCTTATCTCCTTTCTATTCTTGAGGTTTACTTTGTTGATGATAAAGGTGTGTTTCAGGAATACCTGAATGAATATATTTTCTTTATAGACTTTAGGGAATATAACGTGAGCAAGTTATTTTAACATGTATTAACAATTTGAAGTGGACTGCTAAAATATAGGAAAACACACACTGATTGTGTGAGGGCTCAGGATCAGCCAGCTCATCCCACTGAGAGACACAGACACCTCAAAAATGTCACCTGTAATGACAATTAATGATCTAATTAGATCCTGCAGGACAAGAAAAAACAAAACTGGACAAAGTTTTCTGCTTTCAGGCTGTTGAGAGATAATTTCCTTTGAAATGCATACATATAGATAAATAAATGGAATAAATCCTGGAATTGTAAAATGTGTCCATTTCTGAAGATGCCACAGGTCTGTCATGTTTGTTGATAAGACTTGAGACATATTTTCTCCCAAAACAAAAAGCATTGGTTTGCTCTGTTTTTTGTTTGGTGTTGTTTGTTTGCTTAGGTTTTGGGTTTTTTTGAGAGAAATACAAATTCTGGAAATCCTGGGGCCTGCATTATGTGCCCATTTTCATTTTGCTGGCCAAAGCAGACAGGGCAGGAACAAAGCCTGAACCAGGTCACTCCAGAATTCCTGCTCCTTGTTTTTCTTATGTCATATTACTGTTGTCCTGCTGGAGCTGTCAGCTGCATAGGAAAACTTCCCATTATGAGGTGTTCCAGTCCAAAACTTCCCACCTTTGGAAAATCCTTTGGAAGGGGACTGGATCCATGAGGGAATCCTACATGTACCTGAATTCTGTTACAGAACCCATTTTGCAGGAAATATTTTGTTGAGGAACCCTGTTATTCTTTGGTTGTTACATTTTGTCTTCAATTGTACATTGTGTTTCTCATTTTTAATATGGCTGCAAAAATGTATCCCATAATTTTTTTATAAGGGAACCAAACAATAACACCCATCATTTGTCTTTTCTTGGAAATGGAAGGCGTGGATAGACTGTTTTCCCTTGTACATTCATTTGGGATTTTTCTTTATGTGGCAAATACTACACATTAAAAAAAATCATAAATTCTATTATATAGAAGCTGATGAGCTTTTTGGTATTATAAAACCATAAACAAAACAACAATAATAATGATAATAATAATAATAATAAAGGCCTCTCAGAACTATTTCTGCATTGGGTTTCATGCTTTTTGAAGGTACTGGATGCAGAACATAGGAAATAGATGTAGCTTCTTTGGCTACACATCACTGAGAACTGGCAGGGCATCTGTCTGTAGGACTGCTCAATGTCCAGGTTTTTTAAGTCAATTTTGTTTATTTAAGTAGTTAATGTGCTTTAGTTTTAGGGCGAAATACTGCCAAGTCATTATTTTTAGAGACTCTGAAAAATAACCTTTGTTTCCCGTTGTTTTGTGCCATTTTTATAGAAAATGGAGCCTCTCTGATTTTTCTGAGGTGCTGTGGAAGTAGCTGGAATTTTAGATTTGTGCAGTTATGTAGGCAAAACTTATTTTAGATCATTAGCTCATAACTATGATAGGGGAAAGCATTATTTTTGTATTTTTAAAACTTAAAGATTTATCTAAAAAGTAGATTTCTATGTCATGTCAACAGACTTTGTAACTTCGTTCAACTTCTTCTCTTTCCATCTTTTCTTTTTTTAGAAGGCTTGAGGCAATGGGCAGTTGAGGCAAAGTAGAACAGTGTTTAATTGGTGATTGCAGGCTAGAAATTTGCAAAGTCTGCATAGATGTGGAAGGGTACAAAATTGCTGCCCTGAAGGAGCCAGACTGTTAATGATGGGTAAAGGTGAAAAAAAAAAAAAAAAATAGTGTGAGATGGATGAAATCTGAATGGGTTCAGATTTCATTGTATTAACAGCTTCCAGTTTTCCCAAAGATTAATTACAAAATTTGCCATTGCAGGATTTTGTTCTTTCATCCTCAAAGCCCTGCCTTGACTCCTACAAATGCCCTGCTCCTGTAAAGCAGCCCAGGTCTCCTCCTGGGGGAATGCTGAGGGTATCCCACATTCTGGCTGGGGCTGCAAGTGGATTCTACTTGCAGGGAAATGCTCAGGACTCGTTGTGAGGCTGCCAGGATGAAAACTTGGCTCTGGAAGGAAATCCCAGGCGTGTGCGGGGATCTCAGGGGCATCTCCCTGTGCCCAGAGCCAAGCCCAGCTCTGTTTCCAGCCCCCTGAGCCCTGGCATTGATGTGCGGGACCTTTTCCCTCTCTTGGATGGAGCCCTGTTAGCACACTGATGCTCTGCTGCCTTCAGAGTGCACCTCCCCGCCTCACAATGGGCAACGCAAATGGTTAAATGGTTAAATACCACGGGGATGTCCTGCTTTCACAGTCTGTAGTTTAAAAAAAAAAAAAAAAAAAAAAAAAAAAGAGAAAACTAGTAAATAGGAGAGGGTTGGGAGAGGTTTGCTTTGGCAATTTCCGCAGCCATAAATTCGGTTTGGTCTCTAAGAGTAAAATTGAGTTGTATTGTAGTGAAGTATTCTGTGTAATACAGACATGGAGCATCAAACAGTGACCTTTGGTGTTTCTTGTGCTCCTTTCTCATTTGGAGGCCAGGCTTTAGTGTATCTAAGGAGACCTGGTTGGCAGGTAGTTTCAGAGTTTCATTTCTGAGAAAAAGCTTTTAAAAATTGCAGTGCAATGAGCAGCGGTGTTATTGGGGCCCAGGCTGTCCTTCAGTGGAGTCAGGCCTGTAATTTTCATGCTAGCACAGTTTTCAGTGGTTCCACAAGTGATAGAACTGAGCAACCATATTTTGACTGCTCTTGTGGTACTTTTACAATAAACTCCTAGAGAACTTCTACTTTATTTTTTTTTTTTGAGCATGTATTAAAAATTAAAAGCCCAAAACATTTCTAGCACTTTAGCTGTCTGCACTCTCCAGAGGACAATCAGTAACGGGCTGATAGAATCTTCTTCTTCTGTACCTCCCATTAGTCTCCTCTTAGGCTGCTTCTGCTGGAGAGTGGAAAAATGTGGCTGCATCCTCACCCACATCCCAGGGGAAATAAGGGAACTGTGCAAGGAGTGGGGATGTCCTGCCCTTCCTCGAGCCTGTGTGAGTGTTTGTGCAGTGCTCACTGAACCAGTCAGGAAACTCATCGTGGTGCAGGTGACCAATTTATTGCAGGTTAATTTGGCCAGAGCCAAACCCCAGCCTTGTTCACCCCTGTTCCTGTGCAGGTTTGGGGGGTACCTGTGAGAGAGGCAGGAGCAGCTGCAGGACTGGCACCATTTTGGCAACAGCCCCTCCTGCAAGCTCATCAGTGAGTCATGGCAATAGTGGAGAAAGGAAAGAAGGAAAATAAGTAAAAAAATAAGTAAAAAAAGTTACTACATATGTTCAAGAATGTTTTTATGTTCCCTCTGACCGTACAGAATATTTAAAAGTGCTCATTTATTTGTATTCAAATCAGGACAGCTCAGAGCTGCATTTGGAACTTTGCATGTCCTGTGTAGGACACTGTGAGTCCTTTCTTAATTAAACAGCAAATATGTGTTTGGACAGTGGCTGATGCTATGGAAATGGAGCCTCAGCCTTGAAGATTTCTTATCCAGCTATTGGCATAAGAATTGTTTAGAGTAGAATGCATTATAGCTTTCTTTTTAAATGTCTGAAGTTGTGTTTCTTTGTTGGGTTTTCTTTTTCCTCAATAACATTACAGTTTACTTTTTTTTCCCTTGTTTTTTTCCTTTTTTTTTATTTTTGAACGTGTCAGGATGCAGAATATGGTACATTATTTAATTCCTTTTTTTTTGTTCCTGAAATTATCTATAGTTAGCTTACAGAAGTTGGTATATACAAAAACAAAACCCTATATAAGCAAGCAATATTGACAGTTTAAAGCAGAAGTTATTCTGATGACTGATAGACTCCAAAACATTATTTAAATTAATGAAAAACTTCTACAGAGTGTCAAGGATACTTTTAATGTTTGAATTTTATGGTATAGCTTAAAAACTACGTAGAATTTATGTTTTGGGGTTTTTTTGGTGGGAAATAGTTCTTTAATGTAAAATTCTAGCCTCCCCATTGCCAATATTTGAGAGCATTTATTTTGTTCTTGGGTCAATGATTCCTCTTCAGGAGAATAGGCCAAGTAATAAGTAGATGAGAGATAATGTGCCTTTTGCTATGATTTTGTCTCAATCCTCTGCAGAGAGATGTTGATGTAAGCTATAAGATGGAATATCTGCGCTACATCTGGAAGGTTTTTTTTCTTTTAAAATGTGTAACTGTTTATCAACTTCAGCCCCTCTGCTCCTTGCAAGGTTATTTCTGTAAAAGTATCTGAATGTTTTTTATGACTCTTTCTATATATGTAAGGTGCAGAGTTCACTAAAAACAAACTTGTCCTGTATGACAATCCCTGACAGGCAGACACCTGACATGTTGGCCTTTTGATGTTTTAGATTGGGAGGGAAAACATATATTTACTAAAATAAAAAGTCCCAAACAAACAAACTGTGTTGTTAAGGAGGGATTACCTTAGGAAGAACTGGTTTAAAAACCCAAAAAGTTTGTACAGTCAGCATGGCTCTGCTAATAGCTCTGTTCCCAGACACATCAAGACCTCAATTTCCTCACAGCAGTGAGTCTATTTCCTCACAGCAATAGAAAACACCAGATTGTACTGGGATATCCAAGTGGAAGATAATCACCTCTGAAAATGCTTGTCTTGTCTTTAATGCCTTGGAAAAGTGACTTGGTTTCACTGATTCTAATATTATATATGCTTCTTTCTGTAGAGCAGCAAAAGGTTTTGGGTTGCTGCCATTTGCATCAGTTTTGGTCCTTTCCTGAGATTTTTTTTGTGGTCATTATTTAGATTGTGGTAACTTTTAGAGATTCAAGTGTGACAGCTGCAGGCAAAGATTATTCTGCCTTATCTTTTGGGGGTTAACTGAAGGTGGCAGGACTTTGGGGCTGTAATTTGGACGGCTGTAAGACTGATAGAGTGTTGGCTTCTTTGATGGGTGTGACTGCAGTGTCTTGAATAGTCAGCCCCTTGAGAAATGTGTTGGTCAAAACCAAAATTAATTTGGTTTGCAAACAGACCCTGTACAGTCTTTGAGAACTGGTGTAAAACATGCCCAATGGAGGATATTTCAAGTAATGGAGTAGTCATGTCTCTAACATGTGTGTATATATTTATGTTTATAACATGTACATATATATAAAACATATATATTTAAACATAGATATGTGTTTATAACATGTATATATCTATAAAACATATATATATGTATATATATAAAAACATATATATATATATGTTTATAACATGTATATATATACACATGTTCCTCAAACATATATATATGTATATATATATAAAAAACATACATATATATATGTTTATAACATGTATATATATATACACATGTTCCTCAATGTTTCCACCCTAGACCTACAGAATTATCAATGTAATATGTTATCTAAGTGTTAAAATGGACAATGAAGGGAAGATGTGCAGTTCAGGAAAAAAACAAAAAAAAAAAAAAACAAAACCAAAAACAACCAACCAAAGAAAAGCCAACAAACCCAACCCTTTTATTGGGTCTGTGCAGTGTTAGGAGGAGGCTCCTGGCTGTCTGCCATCCCCAGTGCTCTGGTAGCTGGCTGGCACTCAGTCTGGAGCACAGAGGCTCTCAGGGGGCTCTGGGCAGCACCCACAGGAGGTTGTGTGGCTCAGGAGTGAGTGCACTGGAACACAAATAGCTCATTCCATTTCTGTGCTGGAGCCACCCCTGCCTGCTTGTTCTAAATCACAAACCCAGGATCAACTGCAGACACAACAACAGAGCCTCTGCTCCCAGCTGCTTCTCTGCGTGCTTTTCTTCAGGTTCTTCTGACTTTCCAATACTTCAGATAACACCAACAAGGGTTACTCAATGTGCAGAGTACTTGCTCATCTTGGGACATGTGCAAACTGAACAGAGTAGGAGGCTAGAAAGTTCCTTTTGAGGAATATCATGTAGTTTAGCTTTCTTTCTAGTTTCTTTGCCAATTTTACAGAGTCTCGTAATGGATGAAAAAGATGAGGAGCTCACACATAAAGCCAAGAATTTATTATTAATGTAATTGAGATCTGAAGCCTTGTCAAAGAGTTATTAATAGTACAGTTTTAATTTTTACAAAAAGGATAACAAGCTATTATGGTACAAGTCTCCAGAATAATAAAGCAGTCAAACTTGATGCCTGAGTAATTGATGCCCTCCATTCTAGCAAATGGGGACATATAAATGCTTTTTGTTGACACCTCACAGGATTGTGTCAGCAAGTCTAAATTTTTCAGAGAAAGGAAAGCAACTTGGAGACATTGTTGTCACAGCACTATGCAAGATTCTGTGGTAGTGCTAGCTCTTATTTCATGGAGAGGTCAGGCTGTAAATGCCTCCTGGAACTCAGCTCTGCCTGGCGTTCTCTTTTATCCTGCAGCAGTTTCCTCCAACCACTCTCAGTATTGGAAGTGATGTGTGCATATTTTTAACCATATGTCTCCAATGTGGAAACTTCAGAGATGCCTTTTCCTTCAGATTTTACCCCTATAGCAGCTTTCCTATACCTAATAAAATCATATCAGCTTTTAGTCCTTTAATCCTCTTTTTGTTTTTCTCATTCTATCACAATGTTATTGTTGATTCTTTCTGCACAGAGATAGGAAGTTTGCAGTGTTCAGAGTTGTCTGTTGCATCAAGTCATGGCAGAAATAATCTGCATTATCACATTCCTTATTTATATTTCATCAAAACTGCTTTTCTGGGCTCAGCTTTGACTGTAAATGAAAAGCTTTTTCCTGCTCTAGGAAAACATTCCTTAGGAATGTATAGAATTTGGAATGGACTTATGCTATGTGTTCTGTGGCTCCTCTGCCTTGATTCCTGTTGTTCCCAGCATTTGGGTTAATTTCCATTAAACAGCCAGAAATGTCTGTGAGTTGATGCAAAAAAAGCAAAACTACATTATCCCAGCTGTTCATTATGGGGAATGATAGGAAGGCAAGGAAATACTAAAAGTAATAGGTGGCCATGGTGGCTGATTTGTCAAAGGAGATGTATAATTTGCTTTGTGTGGGAGTGTTTGAATTTTTCAAGTTCATGGGTTTGGAAAGCACCTCAACACAGACTATCCAGAAGTTTAATTATCTTATTCTGTTAGGTTCAATTACTAAACAGCTTCTTCAAAGATGCTGTTCTGTGTTTGAATAAATATAATATGCAAAAATGTGAAAATTGCTGCTGGTATGATACTCAAGTGGGATGTGGTGGCTTTGTGGTGTCATATTTTGAGATGTTACTTAAAGACACACAAAAGGACACTGTCACTCTGTTATTAATGTTAAAAATTGTTGATGCTGTGTGAAGTGTGTTTTTTCTAATTAGAGGAAAGCTGTAGAGTCCCATTTCCATAATCAACATGGGAACAGAAACTCAGCAAAATTTCATGTATTTGCAGTGAAACTGCTCTTCAGCAACATAAAAATGGCTTTTATAACATAAAGGCTGTAATTAGAAAAAGTCAAATCAGTTGGAAATGATTAAAGCCAGAACAAGCTAAGCTGCCTTCTAAATATTTGTCTGGAGATTAGCCCCACTCTTACAGCCCCTGAGAAGCATCTTTGATTTACTTATAATGCTTGACGTGGCAAAGATAATCCTGCAGAAGGCAAATGAACACAAATTTAGATGTGCTGTTTGGCTCTCTTTGTTGATTTGACAGGAGGCAGCATATTGGAAGTGATGTTGGAAAAATGAGTATGGGGTCACATTAGACAAATTGCTTAACACCCTCCCACCTCCCCCCTCCCTGAGCATCATTTTAAATTCTTTAAAAAAACCTCCTCATTCTTTGAAGCTTTTAGGATGCACTTTAGAAGTCCACGTGGAATAATTTTCCGTGTGTCTGTGAGACAGTTGATGTGAGTCTCATTGTATTTAAAATTATAGTCCTGAGATGGAACTTTCTGCTTGTTGCTTGTCTGACATCAGCTATTAAAATGCAAGTAAAGCTTGGCAGGTATAAATTTGAAGAAGAAAAGAAATTATGTAAGAATATGAGGATTGTTAATATTAATCAGCTGGTTGTGGAGGAATGGTGGTTTACCCTGCAGAAGAGTTCTGCTGGAAAAACAAACAAACAAACAAATAAACCAAGCTTGGGGTGATCAGTTCCTTACTGACGTCCCTTGGTTCACTTCTGGTAACTAGAAAGGAAAAGAGAGAGAATTATTTGGGTTGGCAAACTGGAAATATGGTTGGAAGCATGGACTGGCCATTGCACTGGCTTGCAGATTTAATGGTGTGAGCAGAAATGAATTATTATAAAAGCCAGCCTGTGTTTGGGATATTGATGAAGAACTTCCATATTACTGTTTACCCTTGATTGCACCAGGTGTAACAGCACAGAATGGTGAAAATTGTCAGGCATGTAAAGCCTGATTTGGTGTGAGTTTGGGATTCAGCAGAAGTCAGCTTCTTGGCGTAGATCAAGTTTATACTTTGTGTAGTTTTCATTTATAATCTCCACAGCATCCCAAACTTCTTGTTTAGCCGGTGAAAATATAATCAGCGTAATATATTCTCTTACTGAATTTTAAACAAGACCATTAAAACTCCTTTAACGTGCTAAAGTAAGCTTCAGAGAGGGTTTCCATTTCATCTTTGCTGAGCTGGGGCTGCAGCACTCTTTCCCTTTGCACCACAGTGAGAGGCTGTCAATAATTCAATAGCCATGGCCTTGATGGGCCAAGGCCTAACTTAGACTTTAAACAGAGCCAAGCAGCTTGTCAGAGTGTGATGTGCTGTCAATGCCTGACTGATCTATACTGCATGAATTCTCCCCCAGCTCTTGATGTATCCCTGGGAATAAAAAGAAAGCAATTTCAGAAGTAGACCTAGTGCGGAACACCTGTTTGTTTGGAATTTTTAATGAGGGAAAGTTGTGTTAGTAATGAAGCTCAATGAAGCCATTGCGTTTTTGCTTGGAGGACCCACACTAAATTCATCTCTAATGGCATTGGTGTGTTTTCACTTCTGTCAGGAAAAGGAGCCACGGTGTTTGCAAATATGTTAGTGCCTTAGAGCAAGTTCATTTGGAGCAAGACTTAATAACTAATGACAAGTAATCCAAATGCTTAATCCAAATTACCTATTTGCATCTTTCAGTTTTATTGATATTATGCTGTTAACACTCAGTTTTGCAGTAATGAAACCTTATCAGAGCTATTTGTTTTCGGATTTTCCCCCACACAGTAAGTGACATATACGATGCATTCACATCCTTTCTAAGTGCTCTACTCTGAAGTTGCTCATATTTTATGGTTTACATAGAAGCTGAGAAATCACTTGTTTTTCTAAGAAAATAGTTGAGAAAAATAAAAGTAGAGCTAATGTGGCAAAGAGTCGTATTCCACTCCTCTCACACTTTATAGTTAAATTTAAAAGCAGAATTATATCTAAGGTGGCTTTGAAAAGCTGCTAGAAAGATTACATAAAGTTTTACAATATTTGCCTGAGAATCAAAAAGCTAGTGTTATTAAATGCATATTTATTTATATTTCAAAGCTTTTGAATTTCAGTTGTGTTGCTAAGCTGCTTTTTTGATAAATTTTATTGGTTTTTAAAGGACAAAAGTAACATTGTTATTCTCACTCTAAATGCATTTGTATTGCCATTGTCTTCTTTACAAATTCATGTCTTATGAAGTTTCCATATCTGCAGTTGGTTTTATGAGACTTGTAGGATTGCAGCCTTCAGGTACATTTTTAATGGAGACACAAGAAAATAATAGAAAAAATAAGCATGGCCCTTTTAATGTTTTCAAAATGCTGGAAACTTGCTCAGTGGACTAGATAAAATGGTCTGGGTTTTTTGTTTGTTTGGTAAAGCTTGTTTAATTTTAAATTTAAGTAGCTTGCTCTGGAAGTTCTCATTTTTCAGAAAAGTTGATTTCATTACTTGGATTGCATTAATGGTGTTTCAGCTTTCATCCTGTGCACAGTGAAGCAGAGGAAACTGTAGAAAATATGGTTAATAATGTTTCTGACTAAGACTTTATTTTAATGTGTGGGTGCCTCTTACTCAAGCATGTAAATGACTTAAAGCCCCCACTGCAGACTGTTGAATGGAGAGACAGCCACTTTTTCTCTAAAAAAGCAATCAAAAAGGGGAATTGTGCTTTCCTGTTGTCTAAGCTGCTCCTTGAACTACCCAATGAATGGTCCTACTCCCTTTTGGTGCAAAGTGATGTTGATCTGTTTAACTCAGAGCTCAGAATTGTGTGCAGGGCTGTTGGTTTGTGTTGATGCTGGGTGAGTGATGCTGTGTCTTGAGCAGCCAGGAAAGGGCTTTGCATGAAACAAACTTCACACCCCATCAGTTTACCTGCGTGTCTTGAGGTGCTGTGTGCTCATGGCACTTGACAGAGTGCAGAGTAATTATATCGGTGCAACAGTTTTCATGGCAATAATTTTTTTTTTGTTAGGAATGGTTGTGCATGTCAGGTTTTATAGTCTTTGACAGTTTTGGCCTGTGATCTTCCAAATAATTACTTCTTCCACATTAAATAAATACTTTTGACTCTGGCTGCGTAGTTGGACAGAAGTAAGGAAAGCAAAATAATCTTTTTTTTTTTTGAATTTTATTTTGACTTTGAAAAATGCTGCAGCCTTGATGATGTGCTGCTTTGGGTGATGGGCTGAAGACTGTCAATGAGATTGTTACACACCATCATAAGCTGAGCACAGAATGAACTTGGCAAGAATAAGAAAATATCCTGTTTGTAGGGCTGTGTATAAAGTGCAGGCAAGGTGAAAATACATTATTGAATATTAGCACGCTTGCAAAAATGTAAATGAAAACCATTCAATGGGATTGCAGTGGGATGAGGGGCTGCTTCTCTTGGACTCTTGGTTACATTCTTGTTTTTTCTGCACAAATGAGCAAGTGGAATTTGGTTGGTTTTCCAAGCTGATGTGTGGAATTGTTGGAACACACTTGCCATGCTGGCAGATCTTTGCTCCCCCAGATTCAGTCAGGCACTCCTCTGATGCATGTCTGGGCATGGATCTGTGTCTGAACAGCTGCACCATGCACATGGCAGCAACTTTTGCTAGAATTAAGCTCTTCTAAGACCATTTTTAGCAAATGACATTCGAGGCTGGTTCTCCATGAGCTTTTTCCTTCTCCTGGTGCACAAATTGTCCTGTGCAGGACTCAGCTTTTGTTATCACAGGTCTCGAGGAGTGGAAATCCATCCTGGCAGACATTTGCCGTTCTCTTTGTATGTGACAGAGGTAAAGAAGCTCTGCAATCCCCCCAGGATCACCAGTCTTCAGAACTAGGTGGAAATAACTATAGATAAACATGATTTGCAAATACTGTTGTATTTTAAACTGGGCTACTTGTTACCATACCTAAATGTGGACATCTAATTCAGAAGATATTAGCGAGGTTGTCCAGCTGCTGCTCATGGCAAAAGTAACTTTTGAAAATGATAGAGGAGGTAAGCAACCTCCAACCCCCTGACTTTATCTAAATTTTTTTTAATATTAAGGAAAAAGGAATTATTTTCTGAGGATTTTTCCCCCATCCTTTTTTTTTATTTTAAAAGATAATGTTTTTTTATTCGTGCTTATCTTAGCTACTAAAAGGTGCTAAAACCGTCAAATGAAATACCAAATGCACTCTCATGTGACTGAACCCTAGGGCGTGTGTATCTGCTGCTGTTAGCTCTGCACATCTTCATTTCTCTTTGGATTTTAGTGTGTGTTTGATAGTTACTCACAGTTCCTTTTGCTAATGTACTCAGAAGAGAATCCTCTGGGTTTCCTGACGCTGCCTTTCCACACAGAACCATCTAAGCCCTACAAATGAACAGGACTCTCTTAGCTTTGGAGCACAGAAGGAGCTGCATTTGGTGTAGCATGAGTTTGGAAACAGCCTTGCTTATCATTAGAAGCTCTGTATCTGGGAAGCACAAGGAGCTGCAATGGCTAGGTGAAAGTGAATAAAAATGAGGAGACTTGCAAACTGCTTTTGCTCCAGGGCTGGTTTTAATGAGCTTGTCCCTAATGAGTTGTCCCTGCAACTAGCTTCAGGCCTAAACAGATGAGGCAGGGGTTCTGCTAAATTTTTGATGGGATTTGCACTGGCTTTATGAGAAAGCAAGCAGTAGAGAGTGCAAAGTTGTGTCATGAATCTTTTACGAGAGCGGATTGTTGTCCGTCCTGTCAATAGGGATTGTAGGGCTCGATTGCTAATAGAAGCCATGCCACGTGCTGCTTGTGCTGACAAAGCTGCAGAAATGAGGGGTGAGCACGGCCAGGGAAGGGTTGGCTTGTCAGGAGCAGGGCCCTGATGGCCAGGAGGTGATGCCTTCTCCAAGCTCCCCTCACGGATGTTACTGAGCTGGGAAAGGTGGTGTTTGCAGCCAGATGTGGTCACTTCCAGAGGTCACTTCCAGTCAGGCCTGCAGGGATCATCTTGAGTTTGTTCTGATGCACAGATGGAGCAAAAAACTCATTCAGCATTTGATGTTTCTGTGTTCTATGCCTTGTCCTGGTAGTCTAAACATGGATTTCTCATTGTGTTCTCCTAGCAGTTTGTTGGCTCTGGAAAATAGAACATTTTTTGACGTTCTTTCAAATTTAAGATTGTCTTTTTGATCTTCCCATTATGTCTATTATTACTATTAAGAACTATATAAAAAAGTATTTCTTAGGTTTGACTTATCCAACAAGATTAGGTGGTTAGAAAAATGTGGTTTAACCTCCTTTACTGAATTTCACATCAACTTTTGACATTCAGGCTACAGTGTGAAAGTTTAACTGCTTGAAAGTTTTGTTTCCATTTATTTGTATATTATTATTAAATATTATCTGAGAAGTGTAGGAAAAGCAAATTTTCTATGAAAAGTGATGTTTCTAAGATGAATTAACATCTTACATTGTTCCTCAAGTGCAATTTGACTCGTTCTCTTTTATCTAATTTTCTTTTAAATTATATGGTGGAAGGAAGTTAAATACATATTGTTGAAGTTTTGGAAAGTTAAAATAAAGACTACTTTAGTGGGAATAAAAATTAAAATAATTAACTAAGATATAATTCCTTTAAAATTATTTTGCTCCTTAAAGTTGAGCAACTGATTAACAATTGCATTACCATCTTCTCATTTTTTATAAGTATAAATAGCAGAAGTGCATTCATCAGGTAATTCCAAGATTATCCTCTTTAATATATATTCATGTCTCCATGGTATTTAATTGAAATGCAAAGTCATGGTAAATGAAGCCAAGACTTACTATACAATGTACAACATTTTCTTTTCCTGTGTTTTAATTTCATCCTCTATTTTTCCTGCTGCTACTTCTTATTTCTCCCATGCATATATTGGTTTTGTTTCTTTTTTTTTCCTAATCTAATTCTCACTTATTTCTTTTTCTTCTACTTGGTCTTTAAAAGGTAAATAGGATGGGGAAATAGTATGTTCACATGAGCAAAATCTGCAGAAAATTACTAAAATGGCTTGTCAAAGTAGTGGGGAGGATCTCAGAATATGGTAACACACATGTGTGTGGTATTACAGAAGAGAAAATGAGTCAATATACTTGTAAAGGCTGTTCTTAACTAAAACCACCTTTAATAGATGTAGATATTGTGTAGATACTGTGTCAATGCAGGTAAAGTGACCTCCTTACAATACATCTGCTGTGGCATCAACCAGAAACGACAGATCTGTGAATCAAATGAGATGATGAGCATCTAAATCAAAATTTCAAATTGATTCATTCTAGTTTTAGCAATGTTTTGTGTTTTCTTTGTGTAATATCCAGAGCACTCCAGAATTTTTCACATCAAGGTTCTAGTGAACTTTGTTTCATGTACTTTGTATAAAGAGTAGCAATATTTCACTCTAGGGTTTTAGTAAATGGTGTAAAACTTCTGCTCTCACTATTGCGTTTTAGAGCTAAATCAAATAGCAGAGTTCCAAACCTATTTTTCCACTTTTAGGTCACATCATACATCTTAACTGTTCTTTCTCAGATATCCTGAGTACTTTGCAAGTCTTCAACCTATTTTATCACAGCTTTTCCCTCCTGCTGTGTCTGCATTTGTTTTTCTTACAGCTAGAAATTAAACCAAGCAATTTCTGCTGAATTTGCCACAGATATGCGGTTCTATAAACAGGAAAAGAATTTAGGAGATGTGCAAAAAATGCTCTCTTATTGATTCAGGTGGATAATATAACAACTTTGACTGAAGAGAAAGTCTGCCCTTCATTTTAAAATTTAGAATTTCAGCTCTGTCTCCAAGTCAATATTTGAAAAGTTTCATGGGAATAAAGTTCTCTTAAATTTTCTCTGGCTCAAAAGCAAAACAGCAGGGGGAGAGAGGTGTCATCACAGAAGCATTTAACTCTCTTCAAAGACACAAGGAAATTCTTCTAGATAAAAGCAAAACATGGAGTCAGGTTTTCTGCTGGTCAGGTCATTTCTGAAGAAGACTGAAATAATCAGCTTCTGTTGCTAATTTTGATTAATGTGATTTTTCTTGGTGATTTCAAGGATCACAAGCACTGGGAAGCATTCCCCCATTCTCTGGGGAGCACAGTGTCATCTGCTCTGAAGGACAGGGACTGGAGGCACAATTCAAGGGAAAATAATCCATCATTCCCATTAGACCTGCTTTTGGAGGGGCTGATTGAAGAGGAGAAGCAGCTTTGAAACCGCGCCTTCAGTTGCGTTGTTGCTCGGTTTCACGTTCTTGGATTCCGAGGCAGAGCTGAGAGGTTCCCCCTGCCCCAGCTGAGCCTTGGAGTGCTCGGCAGGCAGGTTTGCATCCCTGGCTGGGGATGGAGCTCCTGAGGGTTTGTGCATTCCCTGGGAGATCCGTGGGGATCATTTTGGGGCAGATCCGTGCTGTTTCTGCTTCCAGCATCTGGGGTTTAGCCAGGAAGGATGTGGGTGAAGGTTTGGTCCCTGGTGAGCTGGGATGTACCTGATCATCTTCAGCAGCTCAGGCTGAGATATTTATATCAATGCTATATTAATTATCATACTATATTAATTAATAATACACAAACAGGTGTTTGTGCAAACTGGAGCCTTCTAAATACATCTGCATTCTTGACACTCAGTTTCTAAGTTCGGGGTTATTCTTTTCTGTTACGGTGTCTGATGTCAAATGTGAACTAAACCCAGGTACACAACCCTGAACTCTTTTTCCTTTTGTCAAATGAGCAGAATATTGCCAGAAGTTGTAATGGGAGGAAAAATAAAAGCACAACCTAAACATGGGAAACATCAAGCCAAAGTGAAAAAGAATAAAAATATTAGAGGGGATCTCAGGCAGTCTATGGAGGTCACTCAGTACCACACTTGGTGTCTTCCAAAGATGTAACAGGCAAAAAAAACAAAGGAAAAAAAAAGGTGTTTCACCTCTCCTACTTGGTGGTTCCCCCATTAATTACTTCCCCCTTGAGATTTTTCCAACCAAGTCCTCTTGTCTCACCTGGCAGTTTTTATAAAGCTGAATTATCAGAAGAGATGACGATTGGCTTTTGCTTCTGAGGGCCTCAACAGGAGCAAGAAACAAAGCTGTGTTTTGAAATTTGGCCTTTATTATGAGGCTGAATTAATGAATGTGAATTTGCCCATTCCCAGCTAAGACATAAATGAGTTTTACAAACTGAAGATTGTATTCTTCAGTCATGTGAGTTTTTTGGGTTTTGTTTTCCTGCCTATGCCTTGTGAGAAATGTTCAGTCTTTGCCTTTTCCTGTTCTGTCCTGAGATGTGGTTGTCATCAGAACAGCAGCAAAAATCAGTGCTTCATATGTATCATTTTAGCATAGTCCTAAATTAATTTTAACAATTTAAAAAATAATTTACTTAGTGCATTGTGTTTAATTTAGAGGTGCAGCCTGAGGTATCATTTTGCTCTCTAACTGAACTTAGGTTTGGATTTTTTGATGAAGTTTCTTTTCAATCAGCAGGAAAAACTTACCATTGCCATGTCAATTTAGGGGCTGGGAAAGTTATAGTACATTCCTTCTTTTTGTCCCTTACTGCAGTAATTTTGTAACATTTGGCCTTTTAGCTACACAACAAGCCTTCCTCTGTTCTTCTCATAGGGACAGGGTTTACAAATAGAGCAGATGTTTTATCTTAGAAACATGTTAAATAGTTTTTCTGTGGCTTATGCAAATGCCAAATGCCCATAGTTTTACAATAATTTTTAATATATTGGTTATCTTTCTTTTATATATATATTTCCCCCTTAACTTTAGTGTATTTTAAATACTGAACATCTAGAGGATTTTCCTTAAAATGAATTATACATGTGTATGCTAGGCTGTGTTCTAGCTGTGTTAAATGCAAAGCACCATAACTTTGGTGAAGCCATGGAAGATTCGTGTCACACGTAAAGATTTTCAGGCTGCAGATTTCCATTTGTAGGTTTCAAACAGCTCCTGACAAGCTCTTGGACTGACAACAGAGGAACATTTTTGTCCGTCAAGCAGGCTGGCCCGAGTGAGCTGCTGTGCAGAGCAGCCTGGTTCAGGGCTCTCCCAGGGCCTCTTCCCTCCATCCCATTGCGCCACACTCAGCTGCCAGCACTGACCTGCAAATTCAGATATGTTCTAGATGTCCGAGGGTATGGATAGGAGTGACCAGCCTTCTTCAGAAGTGTCAGAGTGGTCTGAGCGAGGCAGAGCAATCTTTAGCAGTCTGGGTGTCTGCTCCTTCCAGCGGGATTCCTTGGAAAGCGGCTTTTTTGTGAGGCACCAGGGCTGTCAAACGACTCAGCTGTTTGCATAATTGTGACAGTGGTCACAGGGGTTCTTGGGTGAGGGAAGAGACGAGAATGTTGACTCCGTGTTCAGAAGGCTTGATTTATTATTTTATGATATATATATATTACGTTATAACTATACTAAAAAGAAATGAAGGGAAGGTTTCTTCAGAAGCTAGCTAAGAATAGAAAAGAATGAGTAACAAAGATCTCTGGCTCAGACAGAGAGTTCAAGCTATCTGGTCTGTGGTTGGCCATTAATTGTAAACATTCAAGATGACCCAATCAAAAAATCCACCTGATGCATTCCACAGCAGCAGATAACCATTGTTTAAATTTTTTTTCTGAGGCCTCTCAGCTTCTCAGAAGGGAAAATCCTAAAGAAAAGGATTTTCACAAAAAGATGTCCGCCACACATAATAGCAATAGTGCATGTTGCGGTGCTGATGGTGAAATCAGGTTTATTAACTTTGTTAGCTGATTTTGCTTTGTTCCCTAGCAAGAGGCTGACTGAGCATTGCAGTGTGAGTGCTCCATCACAGCCACACACAGCCTGCACCAAATCCTCATCTCGTTCAGCCGAGCCCACTGGCCAGCCCTGCTGCTCACCTCTCAATTCCCTAATCTAATCTAGCTCTGTGGGGTTTATGGGGGTTCATTTAGGCAGCAGAAGCTGTGCTGGCATTGTTACACGTGCCAGCAGCAATTTGTACCATCTGGGTATGGAAAGGAGAGGTTAGTGCTACCACGGAGAAAGATCTTTATTCTATTACTAAGCCAATATAATTCAAGAGTGGCTGCAGAGCAATTTGAAACTGAGAAATGGGCAGCTCTGTAGTTCTAGTGAAATGTCAAAGTATAATGAAACAAGGGAAACGTACTGCTTTGTGGTGTGAGCCAAGTTGCAAGCAGGTGGCAGCAGTAAATATGTATATAAATAACAATATGGATGAAATGTCAAGGTTTCCAGCTGGCTTTGTAAAGGCATTTCAGGAATATTATAGTTAGAGCAACAGCACAGCGTGACCACTCACTACAAATATGTATCATTTCAAAATGCATATATTTACATTAAGGCCTCAGGTGTCCTCAGGTTTTATCATGCTTAAAATTTAGATTTTGGTCAAAAACAGCCTAAGAGTTTGGGAAACCCCAAACCATGCTGTTTTATGGGAGAGTTGCTTCCATCTGACACCTTGTTACTTCATGTAATGAAACCTGCTGTGGTTCTATCTTTTAAAAATTAATGAGATTAAGACAATGTCGATAATGTTACTGAGCTGTATGTGGAGAGGTGTCTGCATGCCATGCCCCTAAACTCACATGGGATGAAAAATGCACTCAGAGACTTTTCTGGCTGGGACAGAAGTTCACACACAGAGACCTTTCAAACTGGAGAGCAAAAACTTCAGTGCCCTCTTTAGGACACCAGAGTTCTACCTTCTGCTATCAGTTCAGTGGTGTGGTTAGCTTTGAGGAAAGAAGTTCTCTATGATCAACATTGCAGAGGTTTCACAACATTATAGAAAAAGAAGAAAAAGCATTCTAAAATAGATTTTTTTTTCTATTTAGCACGTGGCTGTTCATACCACCTTCTCTGAAATAGCTCTGACATGTTTCAGAAACTTTCAACTCAAATATTCCTAGTTATGTTGCAAGCAATTCACATATTGATTGGAAAAGTGGATAATGACAGTGACCTCTTAACAAAGCCTCTAAAGCCAAATGTGTTAGCAGTTGTTCAACAACACCTGGATTTTATTTGCTGTGTTATTTGTCCTTTAGAGAGCAGCATTAGCATTGCTTTGGGCTCATCCATGTGTCCTGAAGATCAAGGAACTTTGTTTACCTTCCAGCAATTTGTAAATATGAGATGAACACAAATTAAACTGTTTTCAACATATTATAGGAGTAATTTAGATTTATGTCAAGGGCTAGGACATTATTCTCTAACTCTGTTGCCTTTATTAGTTTAAATACTTTTAAAAGACAAATAATGAAATGATGAAGTCATTAGAACTAGAGACTACCAGTCCACTAACAGGAATTAGTGCAGTAGGGGCTGATAAATTACAGATTTGGGTTGTCAAAATAATCCTAAACTGGTTAATGAGTTTTTGTAACTAAAGCAGATCTCCTTATAATGCAGAGTCACTTAAGCACATCTGTTAGATTGATGTATCACTAGTTTTATGGACCTGGATTAATTCCAGAGTAAACAGTGAGCACTCTGCTGCAAGGCTGTAAACATAGACACAAGTCATTCATCCTGAAATCCCCAGGCAGGATTTGCCAAGGGGCTGAGTGCCTCGAGTATTTTACCCTTTTTGATGTACCAAGATGCTGCAGTTGTGCATTCTGTAATGCTGGGGGTCAAAGGGGGGAGGTGGCAAGGTTTTCTCCTTTCATTATTTATGGTCACATTTGCCTCCCTCTGGGATTGAAGTGCGCTCAGTCCTGAAGTTGTTCCAGGAGTTTATGAAGTGTTATGCATTTGCTAAGAGTGAAATCTGCAGTTTTCCAAAATCAGAAGTCACCCAAAGTACAGGTACCCAATGAGGAACAGATTTTCTAAAACTAAATACCATACTTCTGAATTCCTCTTCCAAATCCAGTGTGAGTCCCTAGGCTGGAAGGATCACAGGGCCTAAAGCCATTAATTGCACATGAACTGTGTTTAACCTGATTTTAGACTCTTTTTAGCCATCTTGAAATCTTAGAACATTTTGGAGGTTGAATTAAATATTTCATTTATCCCATCCCTTCCATTTATTCCAACTTGTGGCTTTTGCTTTGACACACCTTCCCCTTTTGGCCATGGTACTGTTGAGACAGTTGTGAAGAGATGAAACTTTTCCTCAGAAATTCACATTGGGAGCAGGTTCAAAAGTGCAAAGTAACTTCTCCTTGTTGTTGTTATTTAATGCATGCTAATACTGAAAACATGTCCTGAGATGTGGAAATGGCTCCATAGTAATGGTGTGCACTCTTTATGGAATTGTGGTAGGTAACACCTTTTGTTTTGGTTTTATTTTCAATATTCAGAGATTTCAAAAAAACAGGGTTTAAACTCTTTTAGTACAAATGAGCCATTTCATTTGTCATTGGTACCAATCAAATACAAGAGTGGAGAAGTCTGTTTTTTTTTTTTTTTTTTTTCTTTTTCAGGCCCCAAAATTATAGCAAAAAAGCAGAGGTTCAATAAATGGTTTCAGAAGGTCAGGGTATGTAATTTACTTTACAGAACTGAGTTTTAAATTGTCTGATGTAAAGAGTCAATCTTGCTTGTTTAGAAGTGTTAGAATATCAGATAAGAGAGATTGAACAAAAGGTAATTACTACTGAAAAAGAAAAAAAACGCCAAATCCAAATGAATTTATGGAGGAACTTATTTCAGGTAGTGCTTAATTTTAAAGGACTAACAAATTTAAAAGACTGATATTTTTACATATTCAAATAAATCCTTTGTTCATTATAGAAAATGTAAAGGTGGCTAAGTGAGAAAGAGAATACTTAGTAGCTGTAATGTGAGGGAGAACTTGGAAATGGTACAAATTAAGGATTGTAAGATTTAATTTCCAGGTGGCAACCTTAAGATGACAAAAAGTTGGTGTAGGAGAAAGCAAGCTCTGGTTTGTGGAGTGTCAATATGGGAATTGTTCTATCTTGAGTAAGTGCAGACTAAAAATTGTCAGTTCAGCCTAGGGAAAATGAGGAATAACTTGTAATTTAGGTGTAAATTTAATGGCATTTTCATCTGTTCCTAAAATTATCAGAATAAATTTATTGGGTATCTTCCCAGCACTTAGAATCATAGAATCACTTAACTTGTATCTAGCATTCAGATCTAAATGTATCAGTGCTGGATCCATGCCCAAAAAGGAGGAAAATGTGATGTCTTCTGTAGAGATCAGTTTGGGGATTTCAGGCTGGGCTGAATGCAGAGTACAGCCTTGCACCCAAACAATGGAAAAATTCAGAAAAATTTCCGGTTGAAAATCTGAATTCAGAATCTGAATCTTCTTAATGGTAGCTGGAATAAGCCTCAGAGGTCTAAAGAGAATGAATTTTAGCAAAGTCTGAATAATTATCTAAAATCCAGATGTCTGTCACATTATTTGTAATAATGGTAGGTCATGAAATATTAAAGGAGTTTTTAAGGATGAATTTATTTTTAGGATTATGTATCTTTAATGTCAGTGAACATTATTAATTGTCCCAAATCTTGTCTAGAGGGACGTCTCTTGTCTTGCACTCTGAGGAGCAAGAGTTAATTTATCTTTACTGGAATTTTACCCAAGGTCTGCAAAAATGAAAATTATTCTTATCAACAAGGATTTAGTTGAATTGAAATAAATAGGCAGATTTTACTCCAGTTCTTAATGGAGATATACATATCTATCTATCTATCTATCTATCTATCTATCTATCTATCTATCTATCCATATATATCTTATATGTATATATATATATATATAGATAGATAGATAGATATAAATTGGTAGTGCCATTATCTTCCATAACTCACAAAAGATTTTCTGTGGATGATTCCAATACAGCCTCTGCTTTTAGACATTCAGAGGTAGTTGTATATCCTTCCAAGGTGGCTGTATATCCCACCTATCTATCATTAACATGGATATTAAATATCCTGGGACAAAGGCAGAAATGACAATTGAGCCCTTGGCAGATGTGCTATTTAGTGTGTAAATAATAGATAATTGTTTTGGTTTTATTCAGCTGATCTATACAGTACTTGCCACTTTCTCTGCAGATTTTGCAGCACATCAGAACCTACCTCTGGCATCTCTCAAAGTTGCCAACTGAACACAGCTCCAATATAAAGTAACTGGAGTGGGATTTGTGAGTGTCATGAATTTTTAGCTGTTTATATGATATTTTTATAACCAAGCATTAAATAAGACACTAACACGTGGAACTGGGTTTAAATGAGCGCAAGGCTCAGATCAAAGGAGGGAACTCTCTCCTGAAAGGGCAGGTCACTGCTTTTCCCTCACAAGTGATCAAAGCTGCCTTCATTGAAGCTGTGGTTAAACACTGCTGCAGCATCATGGTTCTTAGGGGTTTTTTTATTTCTTTTCCACATCATTTTGCTGTACCCCCTACAAGGGCAGTGAAGGACCTCCTAGAAGAAAGGACAGCATGTGTGGCAGAATTCCCCACGTGGCTCCATCACATTTGGTTTAAACATTTCGTATTCATATTGAGTCCCTTTTATGCTGGTTTTATGCTGATTATACCTAGAGGCCATTAAATGTTAGCAGATGCTTTATATTTGCAATAGTGAATGCAATACATGGTATGAAATTCTTTTAAGGGGGGATGTTTGATGTGGAGCATGAGCATATTAAAGTGCATGTACTTCCAGAATCTCATAGAGGTTGAGGACATTTTTTTTTTTTTTCTCTTTTAACTCCCTAGCTGTAGCTTATGGCTCTGAGGTGGGGCAAATGAGGTAAATTTTAACCATCCATTCCTGTGATTTTGCTGCTTTGAAATATTAACCCACAGAAGTTCATACAGATGATCATGTTTGTTTATTCAGGTAGTCCAGAATATGATTTTAATGACTATGCTGTGGGATCTTAATCTGGTTCTATTTTATTATATTTGCTAGAACTATTTCAGTTGACATACTGGAGGTATGAAGTTGAATGGAAAGGAGTACTGAGCAGAGTCTGATGTGAATAAATTGCTAGGTATTTCTGAGCTTTCACTGAGGAAAGTTCTTAACCTGGTTGTAAAATAAGATTTTCTCTGTGGAGGGAGAGAGCAGCATGTTTGGAGTATATGTAAAAATAGAAAGAAAAGTTCAATGAGCTGAATTTTAGTTTTCAGAGCACCCCAGGAGCTGTAACCTGACATCAGGCATGTTGTAGGCAACCAATATAATTTGTTTCTTCAAGGAGAAGAAACAGGGATGTGTTCTAGACAGGGCTGTAGATCAGTTCCCAAAGGAGTCTGAAAGTTCTGGAATTCTTCACTTGTTCCTTGCCTTTATGTTCAAGAATAGGCCTTCTTCAAAGTGAAGGAAATAATACAGATATATTCAAATAATATATATTACTTCCACATTTTTCTACACCAGAAATGTAAAATAAAGATGGCCTGAGTGTTATTTCTGTCATGTGGGTGGCTCACACTTTTAGACAAGGTGGTCATTGAGATGAGAGTTAGTGTATTATAAATCTTGTTTAGGATTTCAGAACTGCCAAATTCCTACAGGGATACAAACCTTGGGAAGCTGAAAATAGCATTCCAGAAGTTAGCCTGTTTACAAATGTTTTCAATAATTTTTGAAATCCCACTTATTGATATTTAGAATCCATAGGTTTGAACTTGTTAGAGTGCTGATGTTGCTTGTATGTGCTGTAAAACATCAAAAAAGAGAGTTTCAATCCTGTTAACTTGTTAACAGAGATTCAGCCGAACCTGGTTAAAATAGGGTGATTTATTTTTCCTTAGGTTTTCCTTTTTTTCAAGCAGACCTAGTTTAGTCTCAGCCTCGCAAATACATCAGGAAAATCTGTTGAAGTGGAAAGAAGGGTAACAAGCTGTGTCTGAGAGCTCTAGGATTAAACACATCCAGCAAAAATATTTGACAGAGCCTTTGAACATCCTGTTCAACAACAAAAAGAATGAAAACATCCCATCTTCTGCACCCTGTTTTTTATCATCATAGCTACATGAAAGAATACACATTTTGCAAATGAATTGAAATAGGATCCCATGTGACCTACCTTAAATTTGAACTAAGCTTGAAGTGTACTTAGGTTAGAATTGGTGACAATTACATTTCTTGAGAACTTCAAATCAGATATATTGAGGTCAGATAAACATGACAACAAGTCCAGATATCCTCACCTATTTATAGTTTACTGTGAAACTTAGAGACAATAAGGAATTATGCCCTAATTTTGGCAGGATGGAATAAGGGTGAAGGTTCCAGATTTTTTTTTCTATAAAGAAAAGTTCTTATTCACTATTTATGAATGAAAGGTGTCATCAAGCCCTTGATTGTGAGTGATGATTCACTGATTTTGTGTGCCCACTGGAACCACTTGGGCTTCAGGTGTTAGTCAGAGCAGTTGAGCAAATCTGTTTCACAAAGAACACGTGTGAGATCTGTGTTTGGTGTGATGAATCATGTATGGTGAGGCTCTGGGAAAATTGCTCTCTTTAATGTGGATCTGTCTTATTGCTTCTTTTGCTTTTGTGCCTGCTCATGGGGCTTTGAGGCATTTCATAAAACTTGCCATGAGATGATCAACATCTGCTTATGGCTTCTTTCTCCTCCATGTGAGAAAAAAATTCTAAACAAACCAGATTTATTTGGCTATCAATGCTTACTGCATATTATAGTTGGGATGAGATGCTGCTGATGCTTCTCCTAGTTTCTGTACAGTGCTCTGAAGTGAGAGCTAAAAGCATAGCTTTTACATAGGTTTTATTTTTAATAATTTTTAAAGGCTGTTGCTGGTAACTAGCTAAAAGTTTACCCTTTTATAGTGCTTTTATAACAACTGTATATAATTTTCTGTGAAGATCCCCTAAAGAAAACAAACTATAAAATTTGGAAAAACTATTTTTTAGATCCATAAGAAAAGTTATCATCTGGAGGGTTTTTTTCACAGAAATGAGTGAAAAATACTGTAGAATATATTTTAAAATTATTTAAAAGTCATCACTGCAAACAAAGTGGTTTATTAGAATGTTATGATCTATATATATTTTGATGAAATATGTCAGATAAATAATAATTTGGTCCTCATGTCTGAAGTAAGCACACATAATTAACTGTGAGGGATTTCATCTGTCTGAAAAGAAAACTTCTGAGCTTAGAGATACCTAAGTTTAAGTAGGAAACTGCTTCATGGGAAAAGAAGGATTTTTAATCATCACATATAGTAAATATTTAGGCCTTTGGCTTTACTAGGCTTCATGGTAAAGGAAAAATTAGGGGCACTTGCAGATGTTCCTTAAATTTAAATTTAAACTTAGCTGCCCATATTCTTGTGATGGAGCAATGGTGGATCCCCACACAAACAATGAGGATTGAGCATTTTTTACCAGTCCTCCTGCCTCCCTGTGCTTTCTCAGTCAGGCTTTTCTTGCTGGGTAGGACAGCTCTGTTATCCCCAGGTGTGGAAGCGCCAGTGCAGCACTGACCTGGCTGTTCCCGGGGGGGAAAGGTTCCAATGCAGCAGAGATCTGCTTGTCCTCATGTTCCCAGGTGTGGAGATGCCAGTGGAGCAGGGATCTGGCTGTTCTCAGGTGTGGAATTGCCAATGCAACAGGGATCTGGCTGTTCCCAGGTGTGAAAGGTTCCAGAGGAGCACAGATCTGGCTGCTCCCAGGTGGAAATGCCAATGTAGCACAGATCTGGCTGTTCCCAGGTGTGAAAGTGCCAATGAGTGCACCGATCTGGCTGTTCCCAGGTGGGGAATTTCCAATGGTGCACAGATTTGGCTGCTCCCAGGTGGAAATGCCAGTGCAGCAGGGATCTGGCTTTTCCCACGTGTGGAAGTGCCAATGGATCAGGGATGTGGCTGTTCCCAGGTGTGAAACGTGCCAGAGGAGCACTGATCTGGCTGTTCCCAGGTGGAAATGGCAGTGCAGCAGGGATCTGGCTGTTCCCAGGTGTGGAAGTGCCAGTGGAACACAATCTGGCTGTTCCCAGGGGAAAAAGGTTCCAGAGGAGCACTGATATGGTTGTTCCCAGGTGGAAATTTCAGTGGAGCACAGATCTGGCTGTTCTCAGGTGTGAAAGGTTCCAGAGGAGCACAGATCTGGCTGCTCCCAGGTGGAAATGCCAATGCAGCAGGGATCTGGCTGTTCCCAGGTGTGAAAGTGCCAATGGGTGCACAGATATGGCTGTTCCCAGGTGTGGAAATGCCAATGCAGCAGGGATCTGGCTCTTCCCAGGTGGGAAATTTCCAATGGTGCACAGATTTGGCTGTTTCCAGGTGGAAATGCCAGTGCAGCAGGGATCTGGCTCTTCCCAGGTGTGGAAGTGCCAATGGATCAGGGATGTGGCTGTTCCCAGGTGTGAAACGTGCCAGAGGAGCACTGATCTGGCTGTTCCCAGGTGTGGAAATGCCAATGCAGCAGGGATCTGGCTCTTCCCAGGCGTGGAAGTGCCAGTGGAACACAATCTGGCTGTTCCCAGGGGAAAAAGGTTCCAGAGGAGCACTGATATGGTTGTTCCCAGGTGGAAATTTCAGTGGAGCACAGATCTGGCTGTTCCCAGGTGGAAATTTCAGTGGAGCAGGGATCTGGCTGTTCCCAGATGCCAATGGAGCCCAGATCTGGCTGTTCCCAGGTGGAATTGCCAGTGGAACACAGATCTGGATCCCCAGGCTCCTTTTGTGGAGCTGGGAGCAGTAAATGCCCATCCCAGTGCTGCTCTGAATGAACCCCTCTCCTGCCATGTCTATAATCTGCCCAGGCATGCACTCACCAATATTTTCTGTGGTCTAATAGCAGCTATTACTGATGGCTTACGTGATTTCAGCTGTTGAATCTCTTCAGTGTTTAGGAATTCTCTGTTGGGGTTGGCTGACTGGTGACAATGCACAACTTCCAAAATCTCATGTGCTGGCTCTATTTCTTCATCAAGGTTAAGTGATAGGGAAAGACAGCTAAAATACACAGAAAATGCATATCTGAAAAGAAAAAAAAATAAATTTAAATGAAAGGCTGTTAGCATAAAACCATTTTTTAAAAATAATATGGTAAATATTGATGTCTAGTAAATTATGATTAACTCATTAGGTTCCCAGAAGCCTTTCCTACCCTGGTGACCCAGGGCAGTGTAGTTTTCTTTGTTTACTTAATGTCAACAGATAACTTGAATTCCCTGGATGAAGCTTAAGTGGCACTTAAAGTATTCAAAGAAGTTGTTTTGTTTTTTTCTAGTGCAAGATACCATTTCTAAAGAGATTTTCTCTGTTCATTCTTAAACAAAAAATAATTCTGAAAAATACGAAGTCAGGGCAAGTTCATCTTGCTGGGGGATGTGGGAAAATTCAGCTTGTTGCCTGAAAAACAGAGGAATGCTGAAAAATGAACTGTTTTAACAATTCAGTTTAAAGTTTAATCACATTAACCCTATAGTAAAATGATTGTTTCTCTTGTTCTCATCCCTCTCCTGTCTGGTACAGCCCACAGTGCCAGCAAGCTGTGCTGCCTTTCCTACCTGCACAGCCCTTTCCTCTCAGGATGGTTACATGGCAAGGACTGCAATTGTTTATCTAGGAAAAATAGCATTAAAAATGGCATTACATCTCTTTTTGTTCACCCCTTTTCAGCTCTGTCTTTATAGGGAACAGAGGGGAACAAGGAGAGGAGCCAGCTCCAGGTGACTGGCCAGCTGCCTGTGGAGCAGCACCAGAAAGTGCTCCACAGATTGCAATCTGAAACCCATTAATATAATGGATAAAGTCTATGAAGCATTTTAAAACCTCCCTTGCTTATAGTGCTGCATTTTATAAGCTAGGTGACATCAAAAGAATTGGTTCTGGCTCAGACCAACTAATAAAAATGGATAAGGCTTATTTTTATGCTGAATATCAGTAAAAGCATGTGCAGAAGATTACATTTAACATTCTGGCTTTTACCCAGAGCACAAAAAAAGTCTATCTTATCCCCATCCATCAGAACAGAATTTGATAGGTTTGGAGACCCCAGATTTTCATCTCCTATCGAAGCATGAAGCAGCAGCTTGGGCTTGCATGGAGATTGTGTGAACATGACATTGCTCACTGTGTTATGCTCCCTTCAACACTGATAAAGAAAGATGTCTAATTAGCCACAATGTTTAAACAGGATATTTTCAGTTATTGATACTTTAAGCTGAAATATAGCATTACATGTTGTTGTTATATATTAGGAATAATGCAAAGAAATGGAAAGTCTATTTCCTGTAGGTAAAGGGAGAAGAGAATCTCTCAGAGCCCAGTAAAAAATCCCACATAGTTGTTTTTGTAGAGCTTTAATTATTGTTAATTTTTCTAGGTACCTCTAATTAGCCACAATGTTTAAACAGGATATTTTCAGTTATTGGTTATTAAAGCTGAAATATAGCATTACATGTTGTTGTTATATATTAGGAATAATGCAAAGAAATGGAAAGTCTATTTCCTGTAGGTAAAGGGAGAAGAGAATCTTTCAGAGCCCAGTAAAAATCCCACGTAGTGGATTTTTGTGCCTATACAGCTTTAATTATTGTTAATTTTTCTAGGTACCACATGTTTATTTAAGACGGTTTTTTTTTGGTTCAGTAGTCCAGTCTGTACCAGCATTAGCCTCCAGATCTCAACAGCAGCCTGTTTATTCTGATCTAGCTTGCCTGACTGATTCCCCAAAGATAAAATTCACTAAGTGAACTTGACAGATTCCAGGCTGTCTCCATATGGCAGGGACTGGGCTGCAGCTTCTGAAGCTGCCTGGGATTTCAAAGCTGCTCTCACCTTATTAAGATGGCAGCAGCTACATGCAAGGCAAGTTCACAGGGCTTGTTTTAATTCTTGTGGTTTCTGCTCGAGACCAATCCATACCATTTTTTGTGCATGTGAATTAGAGCAGGGCCAGAAGGGATGACTTTCTTTCCCAAATGGTGCTTACACCAGCAAGGGGTCAGGACTGAAAATGAATCTGTACCTCAGTTGTTGACAGTTTTTAAGAGGAGTTTTGGTTTAGCAGGTGCTAAATGGACCAGACCACAAGAGATTTCTGAAAAAAGTGATAAAACTCTGAATTTATTTGTTGCTGCGTCTTTCTTCCCTTTTGCCTTTCTGTACTGTCACTTGCCTGTTGTTTGGGTTTGGGCTGTTAATAAAATAGTTTAGTTGTCTTATATTAAAAATATCAAACCTATAATTCTGGCAATATCAAAATATTGAGCTGAATGGAAAGGAGCGTTTTTGAGAATGCAGACCAGCTGAGGATCTTTCTGTACACATTTAAATCTGTGTGTGCAGACAGCCATAATCTGTCACACAAAAGGGGTTCTCTCAGATTGACTCAATAGTAGTGAAAGAATGTAGTGCTGGAAACACAAAAAAAATCTTAGTGTCACTTAAAAAAACCCCCTGAGGTGGGTTCTTTGATTGTAATTGTTTTGAATGGGTTCACAGGACTAAAATAATTTACTCTGGTAGGTTTAAGCAGACCACCTTAAAATCACAACATTAGAAAATGAGGAATTTAGAAAATATGGACAAAGTATTGTAGGTTGTTAATGCCTGTTTATGAAATGCAAGCACTGCAAACAGTTCAGTAAGAAATGAGTTTAAATTAGTGTTGTTGTGTTGGAATTGATGCAGTTATGTTTTTCTAAGAAAATGAAAGTAGAAGTTGAGGTTTCCTTGATTATTCCTGTTCTTGACTGTCATTATTTCGCAGGAGCATGTGCATACCTGAAAGAGAGATCAAGAATGAGTAACCTTTCTAAATTTCCTTTGTCCTTTTCATAGTCCCAAAGGGACTAGAAGTGATCTGAGATGAGATTTAAAAATAAAAATTAAAAAGTCATAAAAACCTCCAAACTTTTGGGAGTTAAGTTTTGTACTTAAATTTAAAGTAACTGTGTTGACTAGGACAAGCAGTGGTGTGTCATAGCATCTCTCTGTGGATTTTGTTGTTTCTTTGAGAAATAGTGTGTGGTTTTATTGTTTGGTTTTGGTGGTTTTTTTTCCACAGATACTGATTTTAGATTTGGGGGGTTCAGTTATCTGGAGGCATTGGGGTTTTCTGGTTATCTGTGGTTCTTGTCCTTGCATCTCTTTCATAATAGAAAGTTAGGATCTCACTTGGGACCCTCTAATCCAGTGCTACATTCCTCCCTTTTCCAGAAAGAGAAGCTCTTGTGGAACCCCTGTTCAGCTTCTTCACAATTTCCATTCTATCTGGAGCTATGTGAACCTCTTTGTGAAAAATGATTTTTCTCTCAGTCATGTTACATGTTTAGAATCATCTGTATCATCTGTAATTTTTTTTTAATTTATCTTCAGTTAATTTGCATTTAGCTGTAGATTAGTTTGTGGCAATGACTCCCCCTTTATTTGCTTTCTGAGGCAGTTTCTTTCTGTATTGTATAATGTAGACTTGTGCCAAATAATCCCAGTAGTATTTGAACTGGGAACAGCAGGCTTTACCTCATTACTGTTCTTCACAACATTTGCTGTGCTCTTATGGGCACATGTGTAAGAAATGTCAACTGAGTCATAATTGGGGTGGATGTTCTTCCAGCAGGTGTTTCAAAGGCAAAATTTCGAGTCTGAATAAAAAGAGACCAAAATTTCCAGTCAAGAATTTACCATGAGGAAACAGGTGAGCCCTTTCTCTTGGATCTGGAGCAGTTCTCTTTGCTGCCACCCCTGTGTCCTGCTGCAGGTACATGGAGGCAGCTTGAATATAGCTTAAGTGAATTAAACCAAACCAAACTGCTGCACCAGGTCAGGGCTGGTGTGCAGGGACTGCCTTGGACGTGGAGCCTTTCATGTTAATTCTGCATAAAAAGGCAGATGGGTTTGATTTTTAACAATACACCACTGTCATGTTGTTTAATCTGCTACAAAATTCAGACATCTGCCTTTCTGAGCGGCTGTAGCACATACATGCAGAGCCTCTTCCAGACTCAGGTTTTATTTTGCCCAAACCTATTTCAGATTTAAACTCCACAGAGATGCCTTTTTTCCCCCCATGTCTTTTCCATGTCATTGATATGAATCACTTGATTGTTGTACATCTCTCATGTTTGTGAAGTTGAGCATCTTTTTAATGTTTAATTTCCTGTTGCATGGACTAGGCAGTAGGAATTCCTAACGCCACTGACATAACAGTAACACTGAAATCCATTAACTGACTGAACTCCAATCCATTAATTTAGCTTCTCTGCTAAACGTGGATGTTAATGGCCATGGAATGGCATAAAAAGGAATGATCAGAGCAGGCAGCTGAAGGCACTCTGTAAACATCTAGGCTGGCTGAAGTGCAGGAATGTGTGTTTACAGCAGGGCTGGCACAGGGAGAGGTGTGAGTGCTCATCTGCACCAAGGCAAAGTCTGAGTCTAAGCTGCTCATAGGGAAGTTCGAAGCTTTACTTATTTGTTTATTTATTTGTTTGTTTACTTATTTATTTTCCATCTCATCTTATGAGTTATCTTGGCACTTAAAGGATGGCAGGGTTATGCTGGGCTTGAATTGGTGCTGGCATTGCTCAGTGGAGAGAAAAGCACATAAGAGGTCTTCAGCACCTCCAGGTTAATTTGGAAAATGCCATCTGACCACAGCTTGGAGAGGTTTTTTAGTCTTTCTAGGAAGGTTGTTTGAGTTGGAGGTGGGTTTTTTTGTTTTACCTGGCTGTGAATTTTTTGTGAGATAGTAATAATAAGAAATAGAATAGGTTGGTCACTTTAGATAGTCCAGATTGCCAGTTGTTTTTATCATTTCATTCCCCTGCTTTTTTTCCATTATATGTTATTTTTAGAACATGGTCAGTTAAAATAACAATTGGTTTACATTCATTCAACACTGAAGTGAAGTGGTGCATCTTTAATGTAATAATGACATACCAAATATGTATGGAAGTGTAAGGAGCTGTTGAGTAACACAGAACACACTGGCTTAGGTTATTGCTTACTTTATTGCCACTGTTTGTGAATAAAGTTACCTACAAACATTACTTTAGAATATAATGTTGAGGTGACAGAAATATTTCTGTATTTTAGGATGGCCTAACCTGTGTCTGAACTACAAAATAAACAAGTTTTACAATAGATATTGTTTAGGATTATTTGAAAGCTGAGGTTCATGTTGGTAGCAAAGGGGCTTCCTAAGTCAGACTAACGTGTTCATTTTAGTGAAATTATTTCAGAGTTGTGCAAGTCTTTATTGTCAGAGTTAGGATAACACCACAAAGGAACCACAAGAAATACACAAGCCCTCATTGTTAATTAAAAATTTGACAGGGAGTCAATGGTAGTTGCTTTGTTAGCAGGAATGGTTTGCTAAATTTAGGATTAAGGGACCTGAGGATGCTGATTCAGAGTGCTTGTTTCCCAGCTGGTTTGTGCTGTCCCAGCACGTACAGGATGCAGGGGAGGTGACAGGGCTGGCACAGCCCCACTCCTGCTCCCTGTCCCTGACCAAAACCTCCTCAGCAAATGAACCACAGCAGAGTGGAGCAGGATGGGAACCCATGGAAACTGCAAAAACCTCCCTGGGTGACTGCATCATGCAAAGATAGGCCTGGGAGCAGCCCTGACCACTTTTTCAGGCGTGGGGACGATGTCTCATTTCCCAGCCAGGAGCCTGAGTCAGGCTGCTCAGCTCAGTTTTCAAGGAATAGGGCAGCTCCATGGACTGCTTCAAAATGTCTCTTGTTTGAAAAAAACAAGCTTTCATGTTGGCTTCTGCAGAGAAATTTTTTGCAGGCTAGTAACCTCAGTTTGGTCCAAACTGGAAATTTGCTCTACCAGGCTGGATTTACACATTTCTGGAAAGCAGAGCATTAGAGACATGTTCTGTGCACAAGAAACTGGCCCAGGTTGCCTTCTGTTTTACATTTTTACTTCGCTTTTCTGAGGAGATATTAACAAAACAGTTCACTATATTTAGAATGCTAATGGCAGTCAAGTTACGTCAAGAGAGGGATCTATTATTACATTGACAGAATGTCAGTGCAGAAATCAGCTATAACTTGTTCTGCATGTCATTAGCTGGAAAAATCACATGCAAATTTTTAACATTGATCAAAATTCCATTTCTCACTGATTTTTTGCTGTGTTAGACCTAGGACAGAATAAGAAATTTTTTTCTTGGGTGTATTTTAGTACACAACAAAAATTGCAGCGCTCGACGCCCGTTTTTACCTCATGATAGTTTATGCATTCATTCCTCCCTTGGAAATTATGTTTACTTAAATTAGTGAAAGCTGCGTGAGGTCTTTTTACATTTAAAAGAGATTTCCCACATATCTGTCTTTGATTGTCACATCCTTCAGTGTGCTTGTCCAAATCCTACCCACATGCCGCTATGCAGATGAGGCACTCCCACATAGGGAATGTTCTGCACAGAAATCATGGAACGCCTAAGCAGCTCCTCTTTCTTTTTAAGAAATAGACTCCTAAAACTATTCTAAAGACAGCACAATTCTGCCCACCAGCTGAGGATAATGTAGGGGTACCTTTAAAAGATATTGTTATATAAGTTGGTAGAAGAAAAAGGGAAAAAAAAAGAACGAAGCAAAAATGGCGAAGTTTTGCTGCAGCTTTAGAAAAAGTTGCCAGCTGCCTGAGATGGCAGAATAAACTAGTTTAATTCACTTAAGCTATATTCTATTTAAGTCAAAAAACTGACACAGATTTAGCTGGCAAACCTCTCCATCCTTGACTGAAGAAAACTGCAATGATAAGACCAGGGTAAGATTCATTTGCTCTTAATTCTTTTCTGAAGCATCAGCCATCATTCCATGGCTGGTGAGGATGCTTTGCTCAGGAGCAGCAGGGCTGGTTGTGCCTTGATTTGCACTTTAACACAGCTTTAATTTGCTTTCCAGATGAGAAAAGGGAGCTCTGCTCTGTTGGCCAGGGCTGGCCCTGCAGCTCCTCCTCACCTTCACTGCTCCCTGCGCTGGGGTACCTTTGCTGCCTTCTCATAAAGTCTCTTGCCAATTGTTTTTTGGTTTTTTTTTTTTTTTTTTTTTTCCTTTGCAAGTGATTTTTGTGTCCTGTTTGGGAAGCAGCTTTGGCTCAGAATGAGCTCCAGGAGCTCCTCAATTCCTGCTCACAGTGGGAGGACTCTGTATAGGGGAATGTATAATCCTAGGGGCTATTTGGTGATAGATGAATGTAAAAATGTCATCACAAATCATTGTTTTCTACAAAAATCATGCCTTTTTTTCCTATGTTTTTTATTTTTATTTTGTCATTTTTATTGTTTTTAAAACAACCTAAACCAGAATCTAGCATTGCAAACATTTTTTAAAACCTTCCTTTTTCTCTTGCATTTTAAACTAAAGCAGACTCTAGTTTAGAAGTTGGATTCTATTATGTGTCCTATTTTTCTTATATTTTTTCTTGTTAGTCAAAATTAATAATGATGGAGTTTGCTGTTTGATTCTTCATAGTTCAGTGATTGGTTTCCATATGTTGAAATAAGTAACTATTTAAAGCCATCTGTTTCCCTTGGAAGTAAGAGTATTTTCATTAGTGTTTAGCATTTGGCTTATAGTTGAAAAATTAAATTCAGGCTAAGTTTAAGTTGATCTTTCTGGACATTATTCAAACAAAAATGTATGGGTTATTTAAAAAGCTATAGGATTTTTTGATTGATAATATTTGAGGTGTTTTTTGCATTTGGAAATCACCTAACTCAGACATTAAAACTAAGTGTGATGCACAAAACTGAGCAAGAAAGCTTCCCCCTAATTAGCTGAGTGGGATGTAAGCCATGTAGAGGCCTTATTCAGGTCTTTTCCTTAAAGGTAAATTTCTTTAATAAGGTACTGGCCAAAAGCAATTTTCTATTTCCATATTATCATTGCCAAAAATTAGGAAAACATTTATTTAATCACTCAAATCAGAAGTTCTGTCTCCTCCTTGCTTTTGCTCACGATAATGTGATTTCTCTGCTAAGTTTTGGATGCTATAGATATTCTCAGCTTGTTCCTGGGAAAAGCCATAAAACCCTGAGTCAGGTCACTTGGCAGTCAAGTGGAAGAGAAAACTGCTTTTCCGCTGTATTGTATTGCTTTGAATTGCAAATGTCTTTGTATTTGCTTCAGGTTTTTGTTTCATTTTGTTTTGTCTTTAATCCTGCTGTTGCACTCTCTGTGTTAGAATCTAAGATTTATATTTCTTTGACTGTTTAATGTTTCCTTTCATCGCCTTCATAAATAGTAATGACTAGCTTATGTATATCCAGGGAAGTAAGGCAAAAAGCCCTTGAGTGTGCCAAGTCTGAAAAAATTTAAATTAGTGTATCAAATGTTAGAAGAAGAGGAATTAAGGCTCTTATCAGCTAACCATAAGCCCAGAATCTTTTAAATTCTAACAATGGTCTGGTGGATGCAGCTAAATCTGCCTTTACGTAAGAAAGACAATAGCAGATGTATGGTTCAAAGTTAAAGATTTCACCTGAATAAAAGCTGTTTAATATATTATTCTAAATCCACAGAAAGGCAAGTTTTTATTCCGAGGTGTAGGTCATTTCTGGTAGGGGAATCCCACACTTTTTAATGAACATGTTTCTCTCTCTCATTTCTAATTAGCTGCAGCCCTCTGATTGCAGCATGCCAGCCTTCAACGCTGAGATTTCTGCTGGTAATGAAGCACTCGAGGTGGTATTTAATTAAAGCAGAGTGGTGCTAGCAAAGACCTGAACACTAATCCTTCTGCATTGCCCAGTGTCCCCTTGTGATTGTGATTGATGAGTTGATTTCTCTGTACAACTTCATTTGCATTGTGTGGCAATACCCGCAGGCAGAGGTGCTGAGCGTTTCTGGATCAGAGCTCCCCATTAGGACAAGCTAATGTGCTAAATGGGCTAGGGCTGGGCTGGAGAGCTCTCCTAGCTCTTAAGCAACCTATTAAATCACGGGTTTATGGTGGGTGACGTGACTCTCCATGTAAATGCTGCTGTTTGTAATACCTTTATCTCTTTTTACCTTGAAAATACATATCCTACACCCACTAGCTGTCCTACCCATTCCCTCTTCTATTTATCTCAGTTGTTGTGTTAAATTGATCATGTCAGGTAGTGGCTGCGGTGAGGAATGGCTGTAGAGCTTTTTTTTTTGAAATTATTCATAGATGTAAAATAATTTGGTTAGGATTTTCTGATTTTCTTAAACGGATTGGCATATTTTCATCCTTATTGCTAGAACTCTTAGTTTGTGACATTCTAGCTCCAGTTTGAAACTTCTGTCATGCAGAGCTGGTTTTTGTTCGCAACCAAAAGGTTGTAGCAGGACTATCCGAGCTCCTTATGCTGTCAGTCTGCTTGTCCACAAACACAGAGCCATCAGCACTTTGCCCTTAGACCTGGTGTGAAAAATGTTTCACTGCCCTGCAAAAAGATTAGAAAGTTTAATAAAGTACAATAGGAGACAAAGACAATACAGCAAAGTCCATATTTTGTCCATATTTTCTACTAAGTGTTGATATTCACATCACTAACAGGGGTCCTCATCATATGTTCCTTGGATGTTATCCCAACCAAGCAGGCATTTTCACACAAGCATGTCTATATCAGCAATTTCACTTACTGTGTAAGCTTAATTAAAAACAGGAATAAAAACTGTATTTTTTTTAGCAAAATTACTTTAACACTGTACACATAGCATCCATTTCAATATTTGTAAAAAGCCAGTATTATAATTTATAACACTGATGTTCCTGGGATGTGCTCACATCTGACCAGATCTCCATGTCCTGCACCTGTGAGCAGTTCCAACAGTGAGGAGAGTATTTGCTCTGGCAGCAGAGGAGCCAACAGTGTCCTGGGCTGGTTAAGCAGGAGAGTAACTAGAAAATTGACAGAAGTGGTTTTTCTCCCTTTACCTGGCGCTTGTTAAATTGCACCCAAGATATCTGGCCCAGTTTGTGGCTCTCTTGTACCAGGAGGAAGGCTCAGCACAGGATGTGCTGGGGTTCAGGGTAAGGGGCTGAGGGAGCTTCTCTTGCTCAGCCTGGAGAAGGGAGGGCTCCAGTGTGACCCAGGAGCTGCCTTCAGGTGCTCACCAAGAGGGTGTCAATACTGAGCAAATCTCTTCCCAGAGCTGTATGGTGGGAGGAAAAGAGACAACACCTACTGCAAAACTGCAGTGAGTGGTTATGAGGAAAAGCTTTCCCCATGAGAGCAGTTCTGCATTGTGTCTGGAGAGTTTGCACAGCCTTTGCCTTTAGTGCTTTGATAAAAATGGGTGTAGCGCAGACATGCAAAGCTTCGAAATGCTGTCTGAGCCTCCAGGCTCTCCTGCACTGCCTTGCTGCCACTTCAGGGACAAGGTTGGTCCAGCTGCCACTTTCTCTCCTGTCTCTTTAGGGATCCTCTGTCACCTGTTTGTTTTTAGATCAAAGTAGCATTGAACCCAAACAGAAGGGAAGGAATACTTTAAATCTATGAGAAATAGCAGCCTTAGGTGTGCACTTGTATAACCTAAAGGGTTACTATTGCTTCTGTTGAGACTTTAGGCAGATTTTTATTTTCCAGTCACTGCTCATCTCTCAGGCCAAGTATTTATTCCTTTTGCAACCTTTCTTCTCATGTGAGTGAATGTGAATGTGTGTTTTTAAGCTAGCAAGGGTATTTGTTTTTCTGAGTTCACAAGTGTAGACTTTTTTTCAAATCCAGGTATCTCTGCTCACATTGGAACATAAATTGTCAAAATGAATGCTTCTTGCAAATAGAGTAGTTCTTGCATATTTTCCTTAGTACCAATCAAGGGATATCCTTGCATATTGTTCTTACCTTGTTTTACATAAGTTTGTTGTTAAATGGAGGGAGTGCCCCCACAGATCATTGCAGGAATGACTGTGGAACTTCAAGAAGCTCCAGCTGGATACTCACAGTCTCCTGGTTAAAACAGAATAAACATAATATGCTACCAGAATTTGTCTATTTCAGAGGAGAACTGGGTTGCATACATTGAACCATTTTAAGGGTCCAAAAAACCAAACCAGCTGATTGTGCAGATGCTTGTAAGGAGCTTCCAGATTTCCTCTGACCTTGCAGAAGGTGACATGTTGGACATTGCTGTTTTCTTGATGATTATCCGAATACAAAGTGCAGTGTATTCCTAAAAACTGTCCACATCCCCAAAATCTGATCTACCAGTGTCTCAGGAAATAGATTAGTCTTGCTGCATCATAGCTGTGCTTCTGCTGCGCTGTTTTTGCTCAGATCTGGGCCTTAGAGTAAAAAAGATGGAACAATTTCTGCAAAGCCAAACCACTGATATGTGAAACAAAGAATACATTCAGCAGAGTGTCTTCATGGGCCATACTTATCTCCTAAAAGTGAAATGAACCTTGTGCAGGCTGTGCAAATCTCCCTGTGGCTGCTGAATAGCTTCAGGGCTTTGCCATTTACAGCCGCAAAAATTTGGGGTTCTATTTGAATGTAAAAGTTTGGATTCTACTGAATTTCTAATCCTGGTGAGCTCGTTCAAGGGAAAGGATTTCCTTGTCTGAAACCCAGCTCTCTGTGTCTGCTCTGGTCTGGTTGCTTTCTTGAAAACATCTAAAATTCCTCTCTTCTTCCATGGTCACTGAGAAAATTGTGCTTTCCTTAGAGAGGCAGCTTGGTTGTCAGAGGTGATCCTGCACAATGAAGTTTTCTGGGAAGTAGAAGTTTCATACATGAAAAAAGAGATTCGTTTTAGATAATTATTTGTGAATGTTGATATCTCTTCTACTACTGGTTTTCAGAGACCTGTTCTGAATTGAGCTGAGCGTGTTAGCTGGATTGAATAGACTGGAAATTCAGAATGGTAATATACATACCTCTAAGTATCTTCACCCATTTCTGACTTTTTTTTATATTTATGGCAGATATTTTTTCTTTTTTCTCCTGAAAGCCTATATAAAAGCTAGTTTTCATCCAAATTCCATGGGGGTTTTTTTGAGGTTGCAGTTAGCATAGAGCTGACTAATGGTGCATACCTGGCAGATACAGATGTAGAGGGTTTTGTTAGGGTGGATTAATTATTCCTGTCTAATACTTTAGTAATTTGTATTTCAAAACCCAGAGATTATTTTAAAAACTTGCAGACCTGCAAGTTACACTGCTGTGGAGTTTGTTGGCATCAGAAATTTGCATTGTTGAAGGGAAATCTCCTCTGAGCTTCTGCACTGACTCTTGAGTGCTCTGCTTTTAGTTTGACATAATTTGCCTTTTTGTTTTGTGTAATTCTATTACAACTCTTTTCACCTAAGGCAATGGGAACTCCCATTCAGGTGGGCTCTGTGCCTCAGGGTGTGTAGTTGCTAATTTGTTTATTTATTTTTAACTGGCATTTTAACTGCAAAGGTGCAACGATGTTGCTCTTTCAGATTCACAGGATGTAAGATGTTAACAAGAAAATTCTAGCAGCAAACTATACTCTTCAATTTCTAGTTTATATTTGTAAGAAATGGAAACAAAAATAGTGTAAATTGTCAAAAACCAAGAAAGGGAGAAAAGTGGGATTAAAACCAGCGTAGCTTCACCCTTGCTCTCACTTTTCTGAATAGAGCAATAGATGCATTTGCAGTGTGCACTGCTTGAATTGTTTGAATTGATGTCATATTCTCTGTTTAATTGGAGATATTTTATATCATAATTTGTTTGCTTCTGAAGCGTTTAAGAGGCCTTGAATTCTGGTTGTTTAACTGGTGTTCAGTCTGTGGTACTAAAATGAAGTTAAAACAATAATTTGAAAATTTTATTTCATAATCCTTATTAACAAACAACATGTTCAGATCAATTTACTATGCTTCATAAGTCGCCATTGAATTTGGTTCTTAGTTTGATACCATGAACACATATATGTGTGTTTGACATTAAAATTTAATTTAGTGTGCGTTGCTTTTCTTAATTGATGCTGTTAGTCACTGCAGACCTCTTTACTGGAGGATTTAAATTTCCATTTTGACCTTTTATTAACTGAAACTAGCTGATTTGATTTTATTTTTCTTTTTATTTTTCCCCCTACTATTCTTTAGAACTGTTGGCAGGGGAGATATTAATAGCTGTAGAATTTGGCAATGTATTTTAAACATGGAATGGTTTTGTTAATACGTGAAGTCAACCAAGGAGCAGTGAACCCTTTGTTGTTATTTACAAAATACATATATGTATTTATAGATCTACTATATAAGTATAGGTTAGTATACTTACCCTTTCATCAGGACCAATAAATGGATATTTTCAAGGCTGTGTCAAGTTCAAAAATATATTTTGGACCAATTGGCTGCAATGGTATCTGGAATAAATGAGAACAGATGAAAAAGTATTTTAACTATACCAGCCCTGTAGCCTGATTCTGTTCAGAATAGCTCCAAAATTACACGAGATATTTTGCATTAAAGTTAAGATACATGTGGAGGTCAGGCCTTGCTTTCATTCAGTTACTCAGGCAGAATTAATGTGCTCCCCTGTAAACCAGATAACATTTTGTATCTACACTACTCTCAATTGCTGCAGTAAATACTATTTACTATATATCAGATTGGTGTGGGCAGGTGTAGAAAGAGCAATTAGTAAAGAAGGACAACATGAAGAAGAGGAAAGGGGGAAAGGAAGGTTTCAAGTATTGGGGAAAGTGAATCAGGATCTGAATGAGAAGAGAGAAGAATTCACTAAAAGGCTTGGCAAAATAGACCTGGTGACTGTGTAGAGGTGAGTTGTGCCTTTTAGGTCCCTGTTTTGGATCCTGAATTTTATCCATCCAGTCTTTATGTACTCTGAGGTGTTCTGAGTCTGCCTAAGTGCATGGCTGACATATGTGTCACTTAACAGTTTTGACTGCTTTCCCAGAATTCAATTCACATTTTAAAGTTTTTGTTGTGTTTAGTCTCTGGCAGTTGAAAACTGCTTTATTTCTGATGGATTATACAGTGATGATTTTTGGTTGTTGTTCAGATAAGCCATTAAACATATGTAGAAAAAGTGCATTTCAGTAAAAACCTATCCAGTATTGCATTGCTCAGACACCTTTTCCAGAACACAGTCCTTCCCATCCCTGATTCTAAATCTGACGAAAATCAGCAACCATTAGTGAGGACATAAGTTATTGTTTCTTTTAAAATGTGTTTTTTGCACATCTAAAAGCAGATGATGATATTGATTTACTCTCAGGAAAATTAGCAACACTTAAAATTAGAACTAATTGGTGTTCCAAGGAAATGCCTTTGCTGTTACACGGGAGGATGTCAGTAATTGGCAGGACACACGATGCTGTCACCATGAGTTCAGGCATATTGCTGTGCATTAAAATGACAGTGGAATAGATCAGTTTGAGAGTATAATACATAGCAAAATTGTTCTACACACCTATCAGAATATTAAATAAAAGGAAAAGGCTTCATAAAGTCTCATATAATCCCTCTTGGCATGGGTATATGAGCAGGTATTCAACTTTTTTCCTTTAAGTACACTGATATGATTAAATTTAACTTGACACAAGTGATGTACTGCACCATGTGATTGTAATATTTAAAAGAAAACCACTTTTCTGATTGAATACCTACTCACTATCAATTCCTGTGTAGCAGCATCTAATCAGAATTTCTTCTGCAGCTAAAATGCAAAAGAATTTGCTGTGTTCTCATCTCACTGGGTGCGCACTCAGCAAATGGAGAACTGCTTCAATATTTCTGCTATCTTATTTAATCTAATGTTCTACTATAAAAGCCAGCCAGTTCCCATTGATTAGAAACCATTTCCAGGCTATAACTTTTCTCTCCCAGAAGTGGTGTGTGTATTTTCACTAATTCTGGATGCTGTGGCTGCTGTCCAGGCCCCTGCACAGTGCAAACACAAACGCTGTTGGATGTGCCTGCTGTAGATTAGCCATATGCTTCTGCTTGACATGCCAGAGCTTTTCTCAGTGCTGTTACAGGTTTGGAAATGCCTCTCCTTCCGCCACCCCTTCCTTACAAAATAAAACTGTAAACCAGGAAAGGTGATTTTCATCCAGTCCCACAATATATGCTATTTTAATATAATCTGTTGTTCCAAACAATGTTTTTCAAGCTGACCAGGGTTAAGCACCTGTAGCACAGGCAGAGACCAGCTTGGCAGCAAGATTTACTGTCACATGAGTATGTTCAGTCTTGTGAAGAAGGTTCAGTAGTAAAATAAATCTCCAAAGGAGATGTGCAGGGAGAGGCCATATAGATTTGAGACCAGTTTTAGTCGCTGTTCTGGGGGACTGTGGAAATGAAGGTACAGGGAGAAAACTGGCTATTCCTTTCATAGTAACAGAAGCTTTTTAGAGATTTAACATGGAACTTGCCAGTCAGTATTGTCAGTGAAAGCCTTTCCTTTGCTATAGGAACCATTAAAGGATTTTGTTCATTAGCTCCATAACTGGAGATTCCCTGTAACACACTATTAATAGATTTTTGTTTGTTTTAGGCAGTTGTGACATTCAGCACTGCTTAGAAGTATATTTTGCCTTGCATGAACACATCTTAGTGCCTTTTTTGTCTCCTTGTTGAGAAGGTCTTTACCTTCCTTCAGTGCTGTGCCTTAGGTTGCTGATGACAAACACTGTTGGATAAACAGTTCCTTGGTAATGCTACAACAGCATCTTAACATAAACATCCACTGAAGTATGCAAATGATCTCGGTGATAAACAAGCATAGCAAAGTGTGGCTGAGGCAGCAAGCCAAGCTGTCTGTTCCTTGTGCCCAATGATATTTTGATTGTCATTTTAATCTTAGGAGTAAATAACATCAGCGATCATGTTCCATCATTTAATTTCAGTGCCAAAAAAATGAGTGCTGCTTTAACTGGCATTAAACAAGATGGCATTGCTGTGGTGGTTGGTCATTGCAGCTCAGGTCATCCATGTTCCATTGTAAATAACAAAATGGTGGAAATCTTAAAGTTAAACAGAGACTGGAAACAGACATTCTTTGAAAGCAATGTTAAATAGTTAATGTCTAGATTTTTTTTTTTCATGAAAGAGCCTTTCTTGTCACCTTTAACATCTTTGAATTAAGAATGTCTTACTTCTAGCTAGGCTGGACTTAAAAAACCTTCCCATTTTTGTTCTCAAGTACCCAAGCAATACTTCTGTAGCTCTCTTTTGTTGCCAAGCCTTGACTCCATCACTTCTCAGCTCACATTTTGTGTCTGTCTTCATTAACCTTCCTTATAGCCATGTAAACCTGCTAAGTATCTTATTTCCTAATGAATGGTTTGTTCCTGCATGCTGAAGTTCTCTCTAAGCGACATCTCAACCAGGCAGCTACCTTGGACTGTTTCCTCTCCTGGGTAAACCTTAGGGATTTCTTCTAAGGGTAAACCTTCTCAACATTTCCCTGGATATGCTGAAGTCTCTTTTTCTGACTCTGCTGCTGACTTTCCTGGTCTTCCTCCAAATTCCCAAAGTCAGCCATGTCATTGTCTTTATGGAGCTTACCACATAAATGAAACTCTTAAATTTACCTGGTTTAAGCGAAATAAAACAATACAAACCAGCTTGCGTTTGATCATTTGGCACAGTTTTGCAGGAACTGTTGTCATTTAACCCGGCTCACTCTGGCTTTCAAAAGCACCCTGCATCTGAATGGCTGAGCAGGGATGATCTGTCAGCTTTGCTGCTTAAGGCAGCTTATGGCACTGCATTCTCATTTCCCTCCCTGGCTGCCTGTGTCCCGTGTTTTATTTCAGGTGAGTCAAGTAATGAGCTCCCATTTGTGGTACTGTGGTACTGTATCACACACCATGGATGCTGTTGTGGTGCTGCCCTAGGAAATGATTCACTGTGAGGGATTGTGAAATGTCCCCTTTCTTTTCCCAGGCTCCATCCGAGCCCAGCAGTGAAAGATTGTGCCCCTGGTTAAAAGAGGTCACTTAAAGTGTCCAGTTTAGAGAGGTGACATTGACAGTTCCAACTGCACTGAGTGCTTGGGAGGTGGCTCTGCTCAGTCTGGTGCAGCCACTTCACCTTTGTGCCTTTGTGAATCTCATAAAGGTCTGCAGAGGTCTCCAGTGCCGTGTTCTTGTTCTGTGAATTATCCTTGTGGCACTCTTCACTCATCCCGCCCCGTATTTAGTTTGTCTATCACCATCTAATCACAAATTAGGTAGATGAAACTCTGATCCCTTTCTCTCTGGCACAAATGTCCTTCAAGAATGTTTTTTCAGCACATGGCTGTAGGTTCACCACCACCTGTGGCTGACAGATGGGGTAAATACTTGGCTGTATTCTATGCTGTGTCCATTGCAAAGCCAACTGAAACTCTGGATGAGGTGGCACCTCTAAAATGGGAATAAGTTGGTGACAACTTTAATATCAATGAGATTCAATTGCTCCATTTAGTCACTTTTAAGAACCAGCTCTATCTGAAAAGGTTAGGTTTTTTTGGAGTAAACGGGAATTGAGGTGTTGAATTACTTACAACAAATCTTGAATGCATAATTTTGGCTATGTTATAAGAACTTATGAGATTTCTAGAAATGATCTCTTGAAAACTGCTTACCTGCAACTGGTTTTGGATTTGACTGTGCTCAATTTTCTCTGCAGACTCCAAACCTCTGCAGAGTTCAATCTTTTACCACTGAGGTGTCATTTAGAGAAGTTTTTTGACTCAAATTCTGGAAATACCTATGTCTGTGTGTGGGTTACGAGGCAGGAACTGTCTCAGTAGAATCCAGAATGGGTTACAAAGCACAGTGCAGAGTTGTGTCTGCACCAGACACAGTCTTGCTGCATAAGCATGCTTTGTCACCTGGGTTAGTATGTCCCATACCTTCAGTGTTGCAGTAACAGAAAAAAAAAAAAGTTTTTTTGAAATCACTTTATTAGAAAAATAAGAAAATGGATGTAGTGGTTTTGTTACAATCCAGCTTTAAACTGTGGCAGTGGTTTTTGATAAATTAATCTTTGAAATAAATTGTATTTCAGAAGAAAAAATACAGATAAAATTAGAAAACTTATATGGCTGTAGTTACTGTTTTAGAGGTCATGAAGAAGGTGGAGAAAACTACTCCTTTCTATGGAGGTGTAAGGCAGTGTTCCTCTACATATGCTGAGGAGGTTAATGTTTGGCAGAAAATGAAAAGGTGCCATAGTTCACAGCATTAAATTAAATCATTTGTGAACTCATCTTGCCTGCACTGTAAGAATTGCCACTTCCATACTGCTCTGGCTGTGGATTAAACAAATGCAAACATATTTTTGTAAGGAAACATTGCAAATACAGCTCAGAGAACTCAAACATTGTTTCTTGAGGATGGAAATAGGCTAGAAGTTGTAACTAGTCTCTTCCTTCCTTTATGTAAATCCTTTATGAAAAAAGACATCAAATAGGATAAAAGTATAAAATCCATTTTGAAGCTATTCTGCTACTCTTGAAACCACATGGAATCACAGAATGATTCAGATTGAAAGGGAACTTCAGAAGCCATCTAATCCCAATATCCCTTTTAAATCAGGAGTAACTACACAGATTAGGTTGCTCAGGGGCTTTTAGAGTTCAGGTTTGAAATTCTCCTCTCCGAGCAGCATTTTTCCTGTGCTTAACTTCCCTCACATTCATTATCTTATTCTTTGGAGCTAACCAGAGTTTCCCTTTTGGGAACTTGTAGCTGTTGCTCCTTGTTCTGTCACTCTGTACCTGCGGGTCCTGTCCCTATAACCTTTGCTGAGGTGGAGGAAGATGCAATTAAGTTGTCTGAGCCCTCCTTTCTGCAGGCAGTGCTCAACCAGCTGCCTCAGCCTCTGTCGTGTGCTCCAGCCCTGGCAAGCCACCACTGAGCTCCCAAGCACATCTCCTGTCCTGAGGCACTCCAGGCTGGTGTTCCAGATGCTCTCCCAAGGGCTGTGCAGGGAGCAGGGATCCCTTTGCTCACCTCCCTGACCACCCTTGGCTAGTGCAGCCCGCAGAGCAGCTCACATTGGAAGGCAGGGCACTGCTTTGCACCCAGCTCTGCTCACCAGGATGTCACCGTAGGACACAAAGAACACAAGTGCATACCGCTGCTCTCAAGGTGAAGGAGAAAAAAGGAAGTTTATTTTATGACTCCAACATTTATAGGTTTCCAAAAGTGACGGTGGATTTGGAGGGTGACAGTGCCACCTCTCCAATGACACTGGACAAACTCACAGTCCATCAAATTTCTCCTCCTCCATAAAAGAATGCAAAACAACGAGTTATTTACAGAAAGTGTTCTACAAGAATGTCAACATCAGAAGGCTTAGAAAATCTTAAAAAAATCAGAGTTACACCAGGACTCATCCTCTGCTGCAGAGCTGCTCTCTGGCCAGGCAGTCAGGCCTGGGCCAGTGTGAGGGATTATCCTGTCCCCAGAGCAGGACTTGGCCAGGTTCCTGTCAGCCCACTCCTGTAGCTTCTGCAGAGCCCCATAACTGCTCCCTGTTGTTGTCCTGTGGGAATTTGCATTCTGACACTTCACAAATGTCTTTTTTGAGGATCAGTTCAACAGTTTTGGACCTGGACTTGATGCCCAAGGGCTGGAAATCATAGCTGAGTTAAACTTCTAAATGTTGACTGCTACCCCCTTCAAAATCGTATATTCCAGATGGCTTTTCATGTACCTTTTATATTAACAATCCAACTCTTTATTTTTGCCCTCTTTCCCTTCTATTTGGGTACAAGGATGCTGCATCATCCTCACATTGCTCTAGTAAAGGTGTAACACAAATGAGGTGGAGTTTGCTCTACTGACTTGTAGATAATGATGAGATCCTTTTATACTTTAGACTTTTTCAAGGAAGTTTTAAGAATCATTTGTCATTGTAGACATATCTGAGTTCTTCAGATGCTGTATGGCTCTTAAGGCCATTTTGGACAGTTGTTTTTCAAATGTGACATAAAAATTGTTTCCAAGGGAAATATTGGTTGGTGGAATAGAAGGTTGAGCTGCGGCTGGGAAGACCTTAAGAGTCAGAGTTGAAGAAAGCGTGGAAGAGGCAGAAATCATAAAAAGAAAGATTTAGGTGTTAATGTGGAAGCAAAACAAATCAGTGTGGCAGAGTCATGTGTGTTTGGGCCCCTGGAAATAGCAGGATAAATATTTGCCATATTTAGGTAGGATAAAAAAAGCTCTGGCAATAAATGACAGCATCATAAAGGCAGTGGAAAGCTTCAGCAGCTGGAAGGAGTGAAGGTGTTGGAGGGAAGGATTTCTCCATGTGTAGTGGAGTGTCCATAGTGTTATGTGAATTCAGGCTAAGTTTTGGCAAGGGGTTTGCTGCTTTCAGGGAAATTTAAGTAAATGTCCTTTGCAGGCTGTCGGGAGGTTTCAGCTGCTGGAATTCTTTTCCATACCTCAGGCACTGACACAGAGTGAACATGTCACTATCAAACGCCCACAGCAGTAGCAAGAGCACAGACTTTTATTGAAATACAGTATTTTATATGTAAAAGAGACCAAAAGTAAATATTCCTCTGCAATGGGAGAAATGAAATGGTACCTTCCTGTTAAGGTAGCAAAGAAATTCTCTTTTGCTTATTTACTTTTCCCCCTGTGCTCTCTGAAAAAAGTTATTCTGCATTATCATTCTTACTTTTGAAAGCTGAGTTTGGCTTTGCCCTGAACCCTCCAAAAAAGAGAGGGGTGGCTGGAGCATTCATTTTGTGTGATTGCAGAAGCAAATGATGCGAGTCAAGTGGCCTGGTCAGATAATTAAGCTACAACTGAGAAAGCTCTCAGAGTCAGTCAGTTGTGATTATCAGTTTGGTGTGGCTGGATGTCTGATTCCTTCTGAAAAATCCGAAGTGGCTGCTTTTATTATCATTAACTGGGGAGTGCCAGCAACAAACCTGGAAGAATTATACTGCCACTCTAAAGAATTCCAATATATTTCAGTTGGGATATAAGTTTAATGATGAATTGATGACTGTTTGTTGCTCTGCCCACCCCTTTGAATTGGAAGGTTTGTTAGAATAATTCCGGTGTTACGTGTCTGCCCTGCTTCTGAACCCTGATGTCTGTAGGCAGTCTGCAGCAGAGTGGCAATAAACGTGTATTCTTTGGGGCTGTCTGAATCTCTTTAGTTGTTTGGTTTTGTTTGGATTTTTTAAAAATTGTTTTTCTTTTCTTTATTTCTTTAGATAGAATTCAATCATTTTGAGGCTATCTCTGGAGTATCTAGGAAAGGTCCTTTAACAGTGAAGCATTAGGTTGCTTAAAGTGCCTCACAGAACAAAGCCTTGGTAGCACTTCTGAAATATTTCCCCTGCTAAAGGAGAGGCATGTCACGAAACGAAACTAAAAAGGAAACAATATTTCATTTGAATGGAAGGATAAAGTAGATTTAATCTAAACCAGGCTAGTTCAGTATCGAAGGTTTGCTTGTGGCGTTCAGCAATTTTAAAATCAGAACCTTATTGGTATTAACTCTTCCACATGGAGGAGGAAAATTAATCCCATGGAAATGCACACGTGTAATGGGACATTGTAGCTATCACAAATCCAGAGCCGTGCACGTTCAGGGTGCTTTGGGTCTCTGAGTACAGCCGTGTTAATTTTTGAACAAAAACCTCCAGCTTCCGGCAACTTCCACAGTAGCATTTCCAATGTTTTTTAAACAGCTATTAATGCAGTCAAGCTGTGTTTTTTTCCCTCCTTCTCTGTGCAATCATCTGCTCAGTGGTGCACTCCAGCAGCAGTAGCAGGAGCCAGAGGAGTGGCCCGCTGTGATTGATGGGGCACAGCCCCGCTGCAGGAGCCGCATCTGGATCAGGGTTTGGGAGCACTGGGATATGGGCAGGGAGGGCACAGAGCCACATCTGGATTTGGGAGCACTGGGATGTGGGGAGGGAGGGCACAGAGCCACATCTGGATCAGGGTTTGGGAGCTCTGGGATGTGGGGAGGGAGGGCACAGAGCCACATCTGGATCAGGGTTTGGGAGCTCTGGGATGTGGGGAGGGAGGGCACAGAGCCCCATTGGATCAGGGTTTGGGAGCTCTGGGATGTGGGGAGGGAGGGCACAGAGCCCCATTGGATCAGGGTTTGGGAGCTCTGGGATGTGGGGAGGGAGGGCACAGAGCCCCATCTGGATTTGGGAGCACTGGGATGTGGGCAGGGAGGGCACAGAGCCACATCTGGATCAGGGTTTGGGAGCACTGGGATGTGGGGAGGGAGGGCACAGAGCCACATCTGGATCAGGGTTTGGGAGCACTGGGATGTGGGGAGGGAGGGCACAGAGCCACATCTGGATCAGGGTTTGGGAGCACTGGGATGTGGGGAGGGAGGGCACAGAGCCACATCTGGATCAGGGTTTGGGAGCTCTGGGATGTGGGCAGGGAGGGCACAGAGCCCCATTGGATCAGGGTTTGGGAGCTCTGGGATGTCAGGAGGGAGGGCACAGAGCCCCATCTGGGTTTGGGAGCACTGGGATGTGGGGAGGGAGGGAGGGCACAGAGACCCATTGGATCAGGGTTTGGGAGCACTGGGATGTCAGGAGGGAGGGCACAGAGCCCCATCTGGGTTTGGGAGCACTGGGATGTGGGGAGGGAGGGAGGGAGGGCACAGAGCCCTGCATGGGCTCCCCCTCCCGCAGCACCCCCAGCTCCCTCACCCCTGCTCTGCTCACACGCCCCCAGCCAGCGCTGATGCTCCTCTTGGGCAGATGCTGCATGGCCTGGGAGCAGAGCAGCTGCTAAGTGTATGGAGAATAGAGGCAGCACCATGGTACAGCAGGTATTTTCACTTTTATTTTCACTTTTATTTTCACTTTTATTTTCGCTAGAAACTCTTGGTTTTTAGTCAAGCCAGGGTAATTCTTATAAGCAGCTGCACCACTGCATGCAAGGCTTCTAAGCCGAGTTTTGATGCTTAAATCTGAAGCAAGGCAAGCTATGGGGAATTGTGTTTTTGCTAGATGTAGCTGAGCCCTTAGAACCAGCAGGTTTGCAGAGAAATGTTGCATTTTTTCTCCTCTGTTTCTGTGCCCTAAGGATACGATGCAGTTTGGCTCATTTAACTACAGTACAGGAGGCTTTCTCTAAATGTGAAATATCTCTTGCCAAAGAAACAAAATGCACCAAACAGAAAATAGAGCAAAACAAACAATAAACTGTGAGTTTGACTTCAAAACGCAGGCAAGCAGAAAGGTTTTCATTGAATACATTTTTATGCACCAAATGTGTTTTTAAGAAAAAGAAACGCTGCTTAAGAAATGTTTTCTCTTCTCTCTCCTTTGTGTACAAACATAACATGCTTGCCTTATTATGTTTTGACACTTTTTATACTTTTCTTAATTATGAAATCTTTTCCGAGGAGGAGATGCTGAAAAGTCATCTGAGATAGTAGGAGCAGTTTAAATTCTAAGCTTTTGTTCAGATGGAATAATACGGATGAAACAGGAGAATCTTTACTTACCTACATCGTTGGAATCTTTTTTTTTTTTTTGGTTTTTTTTTGTTGTTGTTTTTTTTTTGTTGTTGTTGGTTTTTTTTTTGTTTTGTTTTGTTTTGTTTTTTAGAGTTCAACATTTAACCAGAAAGCAGTAAATTTGATTTTATACACTGCCACGTAAAGCATATTTTTCAGTTGAAATGTGGTTTTCATTAAGACTCGGGCCAGAACATTTAGCAGAGCCTGACTGTCTGCCATCCTTTGTTCTCCTTGCTCTTGCCAACAACCAATTTTTTAAAAAAACCATGCACAAAGTGAGCATTAAGGGGTCGTTTAATCTTAAAGATACTTGGAACTGAGTCTGAAGGGACAACTTCTGTTCAGCCTCTCCTGCCTGGGTGGGGTTAAGCCATGCCTGTGTACTGTCATACACAGCTTTGAAATTACCCTGAGTTCATGGGCTAATTTAGGGTCAGTATTTCCTCTTGCATTTAGTGCTATTTCATATTTTCAACTTAATGCATTAGAATTTGTTATTTCTTTTATTCATTTCAGTTCACTGTATTTTAAAGAGTACAATAAAGGAACATTTTAGGTGATTCTATTTAAAGAAGTTTTGGTTCCTTAAAATCTGTTCAAGTGTATCTCTTGTGAAGTCTGGAGTTTCCATCAACCACATGTAGGCACAAATGTGTGATAGCTGACACTTCATTGTTCTTGACAGAAATTAGTATTTTGAACAATTGGCTTTGCTATTATTAACCAAATAAATAGTAAAGAATTTGTTTCAGCATATAGGTTTTTACATTACATTGCAATACCTTGTCTGTTGAATTAATAATAAATAATAAAATAATTAATTATAAATAAATTCACTCTAATTTTAAAGGTTAGGAAAGGCTTCAGTAGTCACTTATTTTAAGGGATGAACATCTCAGATTTATTGTCACTATCATTTTAAACTTAGGGCCTGCAGTAGCATGTGCAAGTTTAATTTCTTTAATGTCCCCTGTCTTCCAACAATTAAATGAACCTGCAGAGCCTGCACTGATAATCTGGTCTGTCAGTTTTCTGCTGTAAGCACAGTGGGGTTGGTTTCTTCAATGGCTAGGCTGTAAATCTCTGAATATGTACAAGTTAGTTAAAAAAAAAAAATCCCTGACCCTTTGTTATTTACTTCTTAATTGGGTCTCAGTTATTAATAGACTTTAGTTGAACGAGTCTAATGGAAGAGGTAGAAGAGTCTCAGCATCGTGGAGGTTCTGAAATTGCCTGCACAATTTGCCCTTCTGTGATAAATCTAAAAAGTTTGGAGTTGCCGGTAAAAATAATGGAAAAGTTCAACCCTCTTAATTAAATATGAGCTGTAATTAGCACTAGGTGTGGACGCTTTGAATATTAATTGGAGTCCGCGTGGAACTGCTGTCAAGGTTAATGAGGAACAGTGGGGGTCTCAGCAACATCTGGTTTAGGGCTGGAGGTGGCACAAAACCCTTTGGATGAAATGCGCCTGGACATCACCCCTTGGTCCCTCTGATGCCACTGCTGCTCTTTTTGAACAGCTGCTGGCTCTGCTGTCGTGTTCAGCATCTGGAATGGCTCAAGGACCAGCCCTAACCAGCTCCTGTGCTTCAAAACCAGCACAGTGAAAATGCTAACAGAGGCAGAATCTGGGTTTGCTTTTGTTCCTCCCCACACCTTGCTCAAGTCCCTCCTGAAACAGCTGATTAAAAAATTTAAGGTTGGCTGCCTCCCACACAAGTTTTAAAAGTGCTTCTTTAACATTTAATGAATGTCTCTGGTGTAATCCAGTCATTCCTGGGTTTTGCTTCATCTGGATTTAATTTTTTTTTTTTTAACAGTGAAAATATTAGGTAAAAGAAATAAGAAAGGTGCTTGACCATTTTAATATTAAAGGGTAAAAGTACACATTTACAAGAGGTTTTAGCCTTCACAGAAATTCAACAGGACCAGTTCAGTGCAGCATTAACCTTATTAAATTGTAGATATACAAACAAATCTTAGTGACTTAACCCTGTGAAGTCAGTAAATGACACTGGTTTCCTGCTAAAGATGAATGAATAAAACAAAGCAAACCACTTGCTCAATGCCATACATTAAACCAGCATCAAAGATGGGATTAAAATTAGAAAGGGTTTGATTGCTAATATAAAGTTCTAATTTTTTCAGACACAGTGTAAGAGTGCCTCTTACAAAGGAAAATTCAGTTTTCTCTTTTAAGCCTGTCGAGCACCAAGACTTAAACTCCTGTGTGAATTCTTAAAAGCTCTTGAGTTTAGGATGAGTTCAGGTCAGAGAGCTGATGTCTGAATTAGCTGAAATTGGCTGTAAATGCCCTTAAGTACAAAGTGCAGAAAAATGCCTTTTATTCATCCACCCTATTTTAATTGAGAAATCAAGGTCTGATGAGTAGGAATAAAATCCCTGCAATAGTTTTGGGCAGGTGCTTGTACATGCGTTGGTGGGAGAATGATGGAGTAGTTTGAAAGGTAATTAAATTTTGACTGTGTATTTTTACATTCCTTGCTTATTAGTGAGATAATTTTATTTTGTAAGTTAGTTTATCTGAGGTTGGGGTAGTCCCTGCACTAATGGCCTCTAATTCTGTCTCAGGCAAAATCTCATTCTGGACATTTTTTATAAAGGTTCAAAAAGATTGTAGTGTACATTTCCTCCTCTAGAATTATTGTGTTTTGGTATGGGGTAAACATTTAGTCAGAAGTTGCTTAATTGGTAAATTAACAGGCTTGGCTATTCTTTATTATATCAAATGGAAATATGGATCTCTTTATAAAGACATGAGGCTAGTGTTATTACTGTTATAGGCTAACTGTGATATGGAAATTAAATACTGCTATCTTCAAATGTAAAACCTTTAAAGTTCTTAAATCTATTTCTCTTGATATAGAATTATTTTTTTTAATGTTATTTATGGTTTTGAACTGATGCACTTGTAGATTCAAATACTTAATATTTTGACTAGATCTCATTACTATTTTGCATTTGTGGCATGCAATGGCTCAATGAAGGGTATCTCAAAGTATTCTGAATATCTCAGGGCATTACTGCACATAGGTATTTTTAGTGTTTGTTAACAGTAAGCACCCCAAATCCTGTGTTGCCTACATTGTTTTCTGTAAATGGTCAGTCAGAGTGATCACAGACTGGGGGCTGAGCTTACCCCAGCTCTGTGCTGGCAGGTGTGCTCAGGAATCTTTGGAAGGAACTGGCTCTGTCCCTATTCCTTGTCTGAGCTGAGGCACCATTAGTGCAGGCAGATTTCCCTGACCTTTCCTGCCTAAAGACTGGTCTGCCATTATCGAGCGAGCAGCCGATTTGTTTGTCTAATTATAATAATATTTAATAGTCTTAGCAGGATGCATTTAATGCAGATAAGAAATATCCTCCTCAAGAAGCAGCCACTGTGCCCTTTTCAGGCCAGGATGCTCTCTGCCTTACGTAGGGTGCAGGACCTTCGCTTATTTTATCTCACGCCACGTTTCTTCCTTCATTATTATTATTATTATTATTATTATTATTATTATTATTATTATTATTATTATTATTATTATTATTATTATTATTATTATTATTATTATTATTATTATTATTATTTTCCCTTTGATTTCCGCAGGGTAATCAGGAAGCTACAGCACCTCCTGACACAATGGCACAGCCTTATGCCTCAGCCCAGTTTGCTCCACCTCAGAACGGTATCCCTGCAGAATACACAGCCCCACATCCGCATCCAGCTCCAGACTACACAGGCCAAAGCACTGTTCCAGAGCACACGTTAAACATGTACCCTCCTGCTCAGACACACTCTGAACAGAGTGCAGCTGACACAAATGCACAAACTGTCTCCGGCACAGCCACAGTAAGTCAAGGTTACTGCTCTTTCTAAAGCTCTGTGTTTCGTGTGTGTTTATCAATAACGTTTTTTTCCCTTGACACGCTTCGTTTGCATCAGGTTTAGGCACTGTGTTCAGGTTGAAAGTCTGTCAGAGTTTGCTGTTGGACCTGGAGAATGTGTTTTCACTGGTTTTGGAGCTTTGTAGAACCTGGAGTTTCATTTTCAACGGTGTTAGACAAAATGATTAATAGCCAGCCCATGAATCACAGCATAAATTTTAATTAAGTCCAATATGGAAAAACATTGCACATGAGTGTTTGTAGGCATTCATTTGCAGGGCCAAAGAAAGCAACCAAAAAACCCTAACCAGACTCATTTGATTATTTTTATGACCTCTCTGTTTTTGACACAAGCAGTTTTAATAAAAGTATGACTTGAATGGTCCTGTACAAAATTTACTGTGTGAATTAGTATTGTGAAGAGCATGTCTGCAATATTGTATTTTCTAGAGAGCTTGTTTGTGCAGCCATTACCAAGTTGTGTGTGGATCTGTGCTAAACAGAGCAGAAATGATAGACTTTCCGTCTGTTTGATTTATATGTGAAGTTCTCAAGTGTCATGAATTATGCAAGAGGCTCCTTGGATGGGTCTACCTTGTAATTTAAGTCACAAATTTCACACACTGATAGTTTAGTGTTTCTGTCTTAATTCTAGAGTGGGACCCAATATATCCAGTGCCAGGAGCTTGCAGGTTTGAGCCATCACCCAGCCCCAGTGTTACATGTGCAGGATGGGGCACAGAGCAGTGCTGGAAACATCTCCTGGCTGTCCTCATCCTTGCCTCAGCCATTCTCCGTGCCTCAGTTTACCTCCCCTTCCTTCCTGGCCCATATCCAGCCTAAAAGGTTTCATACATTAGGGCAAGAAGAAGAGGAAAGCACATTCTCCTAAATGAGCTCTGCAAATTTATGTTTATTGCCATGCCACTAATTTCTTTGTATGGGTTGTGCAAGAAAGGAAAGCAATAGCAAAGGCACCAAGGAATATTCTTTGCTATTATAACAGAGAAATCCTTGTGAATTAATTAAACATTTTTGTGGTTTATGCAGTAATTTTGTTTGTTTTATTTCTAACTTGGTAACTTTTTATTGCCCTGAGTTTCTCTTTTCTCCAGTACAAGGAGAAAGTTTAAATTGAAGAGCATCCTATTTGCTGGTTATCTCATAGCATTCTTTGCAGCTCTACTGTGTTTCCTCTTATCCATCTCTTTGCTAAGTTAAATTCTTGGTTCTTTCCAGCTTTTAAAACTTGCTTCCATAATCATTTTTGATTGTTGTCTTACTTTTGTCAAATACCACTGTCATTGGTTTAGAGCAGGAATCCTCAGCTGAATATATACTCCAGAAGAGATTGAATATTGACTAAAAAGATATAATTTCTTCCTGTACCTTTCTTGTGCTTTTTTGTTCTCTGATTTTGCTTGGTTTTTGTGACCACTGCTGCAACTTGAACAATCCCCTGTGATGGCCAGCTCAGCCTTTTCATGTTTTGAAACTGTTTCTGTTCAGTCCTGAAGTGAAATCCTGACAGTGCTAAAATCAATGGTAAAAGACCCGTCGATGGGAGTGGGACAGGAGCTCATCCCTCATCATTTATTGCTTTCAATTGATTGTGTTTCCTCACCCCGTTTTGATTTTTCAGTTTGAAGGAATGTCACTCACTTTATCAGAGAAGTCAGGGATGTGTTTTCCCAACATTTTCCATAGCAAAGGCTGGTGAAAAGACATAGTTTGGATTGTCTGCAATGCCCTTATCTTCTTCAAGTGCTCTATTCAATCCCAGCTCTAGCAAATCCAATGATTCCCTGCTTCTGATATGCAAATAGGCTTTATTGTTATTTGGTTTTGTGTCCTTTGCTATCTGCTCTCACTTGATTTTTGCCTTCCTAGTATCCAACTTGTATTTTACCTGTCAGACACCTTTTCCCTTCTGTTTCCCCTTGGAGTGAATTTCCATTCTCTGCAGGATAACACTTCAATTCCACTAACCTGTTATATTCAGGGAATATGGTATAGTTATTTGCTGCTCTCTTTATTGTGGATCCTTTCCTTGCATTCTGGTTTCCTTTCTTATTGAGGAATGGACAGAACATTTTGAAGTAGCTCTCATGCTGTTTATAAAGAATTTGATTTCCTTCCTTTTAACTTTAGGTTCTGTTTGAGAAAGTTTTAGTACGGTTTGGTTTTTAACAAGATATTTTTTTTCCAAATTGTAATGCTATATTGAAAGCTGTGGATGCTCTCCCTCAAGAGCAGTGCAATGAAAAGGCAGGTTTCTAAGAAATGTGCTCATCTATGGATCTGCACTGACATTTAACACATGGTGCACCAGTCAGGTTTACAAATGTACAGACAAATATTGCTTGCACAATTTAATTACAGGTACTTAGGTTTAAAATCTGTTATTCTGGGTGTCATTAGCCATTGTTCTTGGCAAACTGTGGTGACTTTTTAAATAGATATGTGCAGATGGATCCCAGGCAGATTTAACATGGGCTTTGTAACATTATTAGGGTCCACCTCTGTACTCTATAGGTTTAATAATATAAGTTTTTATTATGAAAGAGAGCTTCAACAGCACTGTGTCAACATTGTACCTATATGTGGTCTTTATTGTCAAAGCAGAAAAAATATGGTTTTTTTTCTAATTTCTACTAGCTTTGAGAATAGTTGATTTCTAGTTGAAGAGTTTTAAGAGGAATTGGTGTGGGGACACCGTGGCACTTGTTTGGTAGGTCCCAATGGTTTTATTTAGTTTCCTTTCAGTAAGCTGTTTATGACATGCATTTGAAAGAAGAATAACCAAGTGGCCAATCATTCTTAAAATAAAGCTCTTGTGATTAAGGACAAGCTGTTGGAGGCAAGACCAGTTTTTGAATTTTCTCACTCACAGATGTATGAACATGTGAAGCTGGATATAGCATTAGAAAATGGATCTTAAAATTTTGCAATGGGAATCTAAAAAACTGCAGGGCAATTGTCTAAACTGTATAATTACTACCAGAAGTGTCTCAATCTCCTCCATGAAGGACTGAATCCATGCTGAGGTGAGGTACATGCCAGGCTGTGTCTGAGTGTCCCAAGTTCTTTCTTCTTGTCTGAAAGAATCACTCACTGAAGCTGGAGCTCACACTGGGTCTAGTGCCACCTAAACCCCAGCTGTAGGGGGATAGAATATAAGAAAACAAAGATCGTGTAGAAAGTAATCTCACCCCTAAGGAGCTGCAGCTGGGCCAATTATCAAAGATCAGGAACAGGCCTGACTTTACCAGGCCACAGCTGTAAGCAATGAGAAGCAGAGTGTTATAAAAGAGTGGGGTGGCTGGGTGAGAAGGGAACTGGAGTCAGTGGCTGCTTTGGGAAGAGGAAAGAGTCAGAGCTCTGAGGAGCTGACCATGAGAAACACCAAGGAGGTATGGAACTGTTGTGGTAAGGAGACAACAGTATGGAACCCCTGCAATAGGATGATAATACCCAGTAAAGAGAAAAATAATAAAAATTAGCTCATTCTCTGCAACTCCTCTTGAATCCTCAACTGCAGCCCAGGGTGTGATCCTGGGCCCAGCCCAGCATCCCCATTTTCCACAAGCTGAACAAAATTCCAATCATCGGTTTTATTGCAGGTTTGCAATTTTGTGCAGAGTGCTCTTGTAATTCATGTTCAGAAGTACTTCACGTACTCTTGGACACGCTCTTGTACTTGTAGAAAGTGTCTTTCCCAGTGACCAATTTTAATCTATTTAGATAAAATAGTGTAACACAGTATTCTGTCAGGGTAAGTGCTGGAACAAGAGGTGCTCAGATTGCATGTGCAGGGATTGCTAATTCTGACTGTGGTGCTGAGAAACAGGAGGAGAGGGACAGAATTAAAGCGTAGTAAATGATTAAAGACAGGGTGATTTAGCTGAAATAATATGAAATTATCAGTAGGTAATAAAACACTGTCAAAAGTTACTTTGAGTCTTCTCTGAGCATATCTGGTTTTCATCTTTTTGGATCCATATGTTTGTTAACATTGAGTAAGGAGGGAATGCATCTGAGTATATGCAAAATCAATAATCAAGCAGCAGTGGGTTATTTAAGTGCTGCTAGACATTTGGAGTGGCATAGAATCAAACATGTCTTAAGGCATTAACCAAAATAGTAAATGGCTTCTTCCTAGAAGGTTGGATCTATGAAAAGTATGTCACAAAGTTATGCTAAAAGTGACATGTCTGATGATGTTGTAGAGTGGTTTGGAACGCTAGACTAAATAGTTATATGTATTAAAGTATTTTTAAGTAAGAAAATTAATCATTTTATGAAATCAGCCTTTACCTGTGTACGTATACAGATGCAATTGTATTGTACATAAATAATTCTGAGAAAAACTTGTTCAGTTTTTGCCTGTGGCTTTCCTGCACAACTTCTGTTGATGACAGCAGGAAATGTGTGTGTAAATAAAAAGGTCATTAGATGGGCATGTGCAAGGGAGCAAGTAAGAGTAAAGTAAATGTTTCTCTAGTATTTCCTGTTCTAAGTGTATTTCACTAATAATGAAAGTAACTGTCATGGTGTGGTAACAGCTGAGGTTGCAGCAATGCTCTGTGGTTTATGCGTATATAAAAATGTGCTGCTTTTAACTTAATTCTACGTCTGCATAAAACTTGAGATGATTGTGCAGTCCTTCTCTTCTGGACTGACCCTTCACCAGGCTTCAGAGGCTGAAAAGCTGTGTGAGAAGTTGTGTTTGGATGGGAGATTTTGAGGGAAAAGGCAGTTTACTTGGAGGAGTGATCCATCCATGTCTGAAGTGCTGAGCATCAGCAGCCAGCATGGCATTGGGGGATGCAGGGCTGTTCAAGCCTTGTTGAAGATGTGCACTGCTGAGGTGTGGGTTGTCTCTGGCCTGGGAAGATGATAAGGAATTTTCCTTCTGACTTCACAGTTAGAACTAAATTTCAACTTGGTTACTACCAAAATTCCTCTGGTGGCATCCACTGAACCTGGTACTTCTGTGTGAAAATGATTGATGTATTAAATATTATGTCTGTTATTCCATCTGCCCTGTTTCCCTTGAAATATTTTATAGTATTTGGGATGTAATGGCCTCTAGGTTTGATGTTTTCTTGGTTTTAATTTGTCCAGGTTTGTGCCTTTTTTTGTCATGTTGCAGAGTCCATCCTTTCATCTGAGGATTTGTCAAGGCTTAGTGATGCTGTGGACTGCAAAATTATTTGCCATGTTGAACTTTGTCGTTTTGGAGAAGTGAGATATGTACAATATCTGCTGATATTTTAGGGGATTTAGTGTGCCAATTACTGTCTTGTGCTTATTAATTTGGTGAGAAAGCTGGGAGTAGGAAGCATTTAAAGTGCTTTAGTGTGTTGTCTAAGCCTGCCGGTGAGTAGATGATTACTACAGTTTTCTGCGGCATGTTTCAGGTTTTTACTAGCTCTTTTTCCTGCTCTATCCTTTATGTAACTTATTAGTATAAGTGGTTTTCCTCCCCCCTAGTTTCTTTCTTTTCTCCCTTGGCTCATCTCCTCTTTCTCTCCTACTGTTCCATACATGATTTCTCCATCTCCTGGGGTTGTGGGCTGCGTTAGCTGCATGTAAACAATGGTTCTCTGCTGCTGTGGAATGCAACAGGTGCATCTGGGATCGGTCTCATGTCGTTGTTTCTAATTAATGGCCAATCACAGTCAGCTGGTTTGGACTCTGTCTGATACACAAGCCTTTGTTATTAATTCCTTTTTTTCAATTCTTAGGTAGCCTTCTGATTAAATCCTTTCTTCTATTCTTTTAGTATAGTTTTAATATAATATATATCATAAAATAATAAATCAGCCTTCTGAAACATGGAGTCAGATCCTCACCTCTTCCCTCATCCTGGGACCCCTGTGAACACCATCACAACATTCCCCCATGGACACTTTTTGTTGCCAACTGGTATCAATGACCCAGTTTTATTCTATTTGAATGCCATATTTTTGTCTCTAGATGTTTGCCACCAGTATGCTAGATAGCTGATAATGCTTTGACAACTCTTACAGCAGTGTTTATTCATCTAAATCATATACCCTGCTGCTGCAGGCTATTCTACCAGCATGGTGTGCTATTTCATTTATACTACCCATTATATCTGGTCCCAACTGCTCCTTGAAGGAAATATTTCAAGGAGCTTTTTTTGAGACCCTGAGTGCTTCAGAGCTGCAGAAGCAAGGAACCCAGTCCAGCTCCTGCTCCACGGTGAGGAGATCAGAACTGACATCCCAAATAGGGAACATAATGCTGTGCTGGGGCCGTGAGGCACAGTAATGACTCGTGATCACAGGCATTATTGCTCTAAGAGGCTTCCTTGCTGAGAGCCCTGTGTGCCAGCCCGGCAGCTCTGCCCCTCCTGTGCTCCTTTGCTTGTGCTGAGGAGTGGCAGGAACGCACTGCTCACCTCAGCCCCTCTGCTGGCACTGCCAGCTCCAAAATAGATTCTCCTCCAGGATACACAGAACCCGACACTGCTCCTGTGATGCTGTTTATGGATGCATGTTTGTGTTTCGTTGTTGTGGCTGGGAAGAGGATAAATCACCACCCTCTCCTTCCTGTGTTGCTGAGTGAACTTGTGTTTTGTGATTGTGTGAGTGGGTATGTGGTGTGAGGACAGCAGCCTTACCCTGCCAGCTGACTGCACAGGGGCTCTTCTGACATCTCAGTGCCTGATCTTTGTCATTCAGGTGTCACCTCAGCTTCTTTCACCTTTTGATTCTCACAGCAAGAAAAGTTTGAAAATAATATGCTGAAATAAAAGACAGAAAAAATAATATTCTGCTTTTATGGAGTTCTATAGATAGTGTGATTTTTTACTTTTCTCATTTTTGCCTGCTTGAACTTGGTGAAATGTTAAAGCTGAAGCTCCTACACAAAACCAAAAAAAAAAACAAACCCATCAACAAGGATAAGAGAGCAATTATGCTCTGTCATCTTTAGTCATGTTTGCTCAAATAAGTTAGCCGGATGTCATTGATTACCCTTCTGAATATTCTTCATAGGGCACCCTAACAGTTCTCAGCTCATTTCAGCAGGTAATTTCTGCCAGCTCTGAGGCAGATTTGAAGCACAAAACATTGCAGGGGTCTTTCAATCACATCAACCAGAGATGATCATAATACAGCGACTTGAAAAGTTTCTTCTAGAAAGCATTACCAATTAATTTCTAATCTGTCAAGTTTAATTGACCAATTAAGCAATTTAGGATTTTCTTCCTGCTTGTCCCTGAAAGAGCTGGGCTAATATTGGTTTTTTAAGTTTTCTTGTACTTTGCATTGTCTCTGGGGCTCTTTACTCCTCCATACCAATTATTTTCTGTGTTGCATTATTGACTTTTTCTTCTCTCTGTGCAACCTAAGTATCCATGGCATGCAAATGCTTTGGCTGTGCTTGGGGTTCATATGTACAGAGAAAAACCATTTTTGCACATTTTGCTGAATACACTGAGCATCAATTTCAAAGGAGACCTTGGTGTGATGAAATAGCCAATTTCAACTTCTTTTATATTTGACCTTCTGCATCTTTGCTCCACGTTACAACATGGTAATTAAAATTGATCCTTTTGAGGGGATTTTTTTTTGGTGAAAATTAGCTCATTTTCACTACATGCATGAGTGGCCGTGTTAGGTTAGCCGAGACCAATGATGTTTTCCATTCCCTTGTAATTGGCATAATTGACTGTTAATGGCTTGCAACTTTATCAGAAGTTGTTGATTCCTCCATTCACCAACTCTTCGTGATTGCAGTGAATTTGTGTGTTGCTTGCAATGAGAACATGTTTGTAAGTTCTTGGTTATCCAGCAAATCCTTACACTTGCTTGCAGGAAGCTGTAAGAGGTCAGAGTGATGGGGTAGCTGCAGGACTGGCCAAGTTTGCCGCTAAAATCTGTGAAAACCATGCTGAGAGGCCTCCTCTCTTCTCCCTTAAGTCATGAGGCTGAATTTCTATTCATGTGCCAGTCTGTGCCTAGAGCTAAACTTACTCTCCTGCATGACTACACGTGGGTCTCAGCTAAGGAAGGCTTAGTGGGATGTTACCCCCCAACCCTGAAAATACTTTTTTTTAATCCTGTTTATACTCTCAAGTTTCCATTCCTCTCCCACACATCTCTCTCTGCAGCTTTCCCACACATCCAGCCACCCACGGAATTACTTTAATTAAACGTTACTCATGTGTGGGCTTGCTCACCACTTCTGCCTGCTTAATTTGTTCCTTTCTAGGGTCAGTGTGAAAGAGTGGCTTGATTCAAACGTTTAACTTGGCTATCCATCAGTATTAGAAAGACAGTAACAAGGCATGTCCCTGTGTCTTGGCTTAACCCACAAGCAGGTGAATCCATCTCAAGCTGTTTCATGCTCTACCAGTGGCTTGACAGGCTGAGATAGACATTGCAGGCAGAAGCAGGCAGAGGAAAATGTTCTTTTTCGCCAGATATGCTTTTAGGGAAGGGTTAGAAGTTCTTCTTTTCAGGCTTTGCTGGAAAAAGAATTAGACTGAGCTAATACTCACCCATGCACATCACGCCCTATTTGGATTTTCTGTCATGTGCAGAAAGAATTGGTTGGTCATTTTAAATTGCACAGATGTAGACATTAAATGGCCAATAATTTATTAATTTATTAGAAAGTCCAGAAGAAGGGATAAGAGAGTTCTTTTTTCTGTCTTCAATTAATCCTACATGTGTATGGCAATTTCTTTACAAAACTGTGACATGGTGTCATGTGTTGACCATGACTGACCTCCATAATTTGTTGTGAGGTTTTTATATAGAAATATAAAATAATTGCTAATTCTTAAAAAAATAATTACAAAACCTTCTTCTTTTGCTTGCTTCTTTCCTGCTTTGATCTTTGTGTGCATTTCCATTGTCTTATCTTCCTTACACTACTCCTTTTCTATAGTTTTTCTTTTGTTTTCCAATTATGTTGTTTTTCAATATGTAGGCTTTGTCTCCATTTTATGTCTCTTCCCAGTTTTTGCTCATTCCAATAATGTCTACTAGCTTGCTTTCATTTCCTCCTCCCCTATAGGAGGTACCACTGTTTTTAATGTGGCATGGAGAGAATATCTGAATCTCTGAAGGAAATATATAGTGGCTGTGAAAAACATACACGACTTCACTGGTATTTTTGTGTCTAAATGGCAGCAGCTTGCTGGTTCTAGATGCTTTTTCAGCTGATATCCCACACAGTTGTGTTGAAGCATCAGCATATTGTGCTGCCTTTTTTGATTTAGGAAAACTTCTCAACAGCTTTTTAGGAGAGATCCCTTAGGTCTTCTGCTATTCTTGCTTAAAGGCGCTTCTTGCATTTGCTTTTCCAGCAGAGACCTCTTTAAATCTCACCCACAGCAGCAGCTGCCACTGCCTCTGGTCTTTTCCCTACATGGGGAGCTGTCACTGCCTCTGAAATGTGATGAGTTCACCCCAGAACACAAACTGAGCTGCCCATTTAACACCCACCTGTGAATGCAGCAGGGTGTGCCAGTGCCTCCTGCGCTGCCCTGGCTACAGCTCTGCACAAATGCTGCCAATGGAGGGATGAAAAAGCACCTGAGGGGCAGCTCCTCACCTGCCCCAGCTCTGAGAGCACCCCAGGTGGGGGAGATGCATGGAACTCCCTCCATGGAGCACATTGTTTGCCATTGAGGACGTCTCAATCTCTATAAACTGATGGCTGCAGACTCTGGGCTAACACTGCTGCTGCCCCCCAGCCTCCTCATCCTTCCAAAGCAACAATGGAGGGTTTCTCTTGCTGTGCTGTTTTTGCTTTGGATTGTAATTCAAATACTTTTCCTTTATTCTCTGATTTATAAAAGATAAAAAAAAAAAAGGCAGCAGACTGCCTTCTGATTCAATCAGGAGAGTGTGCTTACAATCAAGTCTTTTCTATGGCTGTGGTTTTTTTTTTGTTTGTTTGTTTGTTTTTTTTTTATTATTTTGTTGTTGCTGTTATAAAAAAGCACGTCAGAAGATGTCAACTATTTCATTTCATAAGGATGCACATCAGTTCCAGCTGTTCCAGAGTAGTATCTAAATATTTGATTTGAAAACAAGATGTGTACCAAGGCTGCAACATATTGCAGGCATGATCACCCAGCTAGCCAGGAAGATCTGAGCCTGCCTGTGCTAATTAGTGTTTGCAGATGAAGCTCCAGTGGAAACTGAAATTTAAAAAATGGGTTATAACAACGTCATGTCTGAGAAAAGAGAGATCTAAAAAAACCCCAAAGTATGTAAATTCACTATTTTTCGTGTCACAACAATGCTGGGACATCTGATTTTGCTTTTCATGAGGATGCAGTTTATTTTTTGAATATGTTCATATTACAAAAGGTATTATTGCTGACATTGTTGAAAGAGATTTGTTGCCAAAAATGTGGTTATAAAATGTCAATTTGTTTAAAATATTTGCAAGAGTTCAGCTTAAAGCTAGAAGATACTAAAAAAGAAATCTTGTGGATTTTTACTTAGAGGAAAAAATTGTAAGTTTGTCCAGAGAAATTTGCTTTACACTTATGCATTTACTTGAAAATGTAGTGATTCTGTTGCCTCTTTACTTAGAGTCCTTATTCTTTTGATTTTAGGGGTATGGAAACATTGATTGTGCTGAGAAATATGATTTCTCATGGACATATTCCACCCAATTTCCTTTCCTACATAGTTTACAGTTACAGTGTTGCCAAATTTAGTGAAGCAGATGCCAAGTTTCACCTCTGAATATTTGTATTTCCTTGTTCTCATACATAAGCTTCCTTTTTTTCTTTAAAGAAAACCTGACAGGGACAGGTGGCAAAACTATCCCAAGCTGGAGCAGCAGAAATAATGGAGCTTGTTTGTTTATACATGAATGTCACTTTTGACCTCCTTTTAAATACAGAATGTGTTCCAGTTTTGACAGAGTGTTTGGGGAAAAAATATTAACTTGTATTGAAAAATAAAAGATGTAAAAGAGAAATTAAAATGAGACAGAGTAAATTTTGAGCAAATTGAAAAATTTGTATTTTACAATACTTCCTTCAAGTGTTGATCTTAAAATTCATTGCAATTAGTGTAATTGGAGGAGGCAACATATTTGCAGTGTAGACATTGAGTCATTTATTAAAATGACCATTGTTTGATCTTCATGAGTGGGTGATATTATATCCCAGTAAATCTATATCTTGGTACCAGGAATTTATCTGCAAAATCCCATTTTAGACTGGAGGGATAAGCCCGGCAAGGGCTGTGTGCTGGTGTGCACAGGAATTGGCCAGAGCTGCTTCTGAAGTGATTGGCTTTGGGAGCAGGTCTGGGATTGCCTTTAGGAGCAGGGAGTGGCTTTAGGGACAGGTCTGGGATTGGCTTTAGGAGCAGGTCCAGGACTGGCTTTAAGAACAGGTTCAGGATTGGCTTTAGGAACAGCTCTGGGATTAGTTTTAGGAGCACATCTTGGACTGACTTTAGGGACAAGTCTGGGATTGGCTTTAGGGACATGTTGGGGAGGATGAAACAAGAAAGCCTTTTAAATATGACTGCCTAGCAAAAAGATTTTGAGAATATAGAAACTATAAGCGAGATTGAAATGAAAGCAACGTTTGAGATACCTTAGTTGTGACCAGTTGAATGTAATCCCCCCTGGAGGAAACAATTCCCTCTGCAAGCAGGCAGGCCTAAGAGTCAGAGCAGGCCTTGCAGCTTGGCAGATGGGGCCCAAAGAATAAGATTTAGGGTTTAACATGTAAACATAGTATAGTAATGTAGTGATTCTTATAGGTTGTGTAGAAATGTTATAAGATATGCATTCTGTAGTAGATTGGTTAATGAGAATCTGAATATTCAACACTGAAGATGATTTATTGTATTGTAACGGGAACTTCGTTCTCTTTCGCGTTCTCTTATCTCTCTTCTCCCTTATCCCTTTGCTCGTTCTTGTGCTCTTCTTCGCACCCTTTTCTTTCTTTGTCTTCCCTCTGCACATCTTCACCCCCTCCTTTCTACATGCTTTCTGCTCTTAAACCTTTGCCATTGACTCTCTTACACTTTAGGCCTCTCTTCTCTCGGCCCTGCTCCGAGCTGCGGCTGGCAGCAGGGCCCTGCACCCACGCCCTTTGTAATAAACTGCAAGTTATCTGGCTTAGCTTCAAAAAGATCTCGTCTCCGTCCGTCCCGACCGTGCGTGACCCCCCCGTTACTCCTACAGGGACAGGTTCAGGGTTGGCTTTAGGAACAGAGATTGGCTTTAGGAGCAGGTCCAGGGCTAGCTTTAGGAGCAGGTCCTGCCCCATGGGTGCAGAGCTCCTGGCAGCTGCAGGCAGGGTGTGTTTGGGTGCAGGTGCTGGGCAGTTCTGGGTGTGTTTGGGTGCAGGTGCAGTTCTGGGTGTGTTTGGGGGCAGCTCTGGGTGTGTTTCAGTGCTGGGCAGCCCTAGAGCCCTGCAGGCTCCTGCATCCTGCACTTGCTGGAGTTCACATCCAGGCTGGCAGGCGCTGTACTTGTGAAACGGCTCACACATGCAATAAAAGCACTTTCACACCAGCCTAAAACGCTGCTATTGGCTTCTTCCTGTCTCCAGCAAGCGTTTCCAATTTTAGAACTTGCTCTCATTTCTGAGCTGGGCTCCCTCTTCTCTTTTTTTTCCCCACTGAGTTGAAAGCATGGCACATCCATCCCTTTTATCTCTCTGTTCTCTCTTGAAAGGAACTTGCAGCTATTTCCCGTGTTACTTCTCTTTTTGCATGTACAGCAAAGTCAACTTCCCAAAGATTTTAATGCATTTTAGGGACAAAATATGTTCAATCAAAGGCACCAGCATCTGAATCACTGATTCTGTTCTGTACTTTCTAATGGAGAAAGCCCCTTTTTTTATCATTTTACTATTATTGTGTATTAAGAGATGTTTCTGTTTTCAATCAACTGTAAGGTGTTTTTTTTTTAATTTCTGGGGGGTTTTTTTGGTTTTTTTGGGTTTTTTTTTTTTTTTTTTTGATATTGGGGTTTTTTTGTTTGGTTGTTTTTTTTTCCAAATACATACTTTTAAAACAACAAATGTGCTATATCCCAGGCTCCCATGTATCCCCCTTAGCCCAATGCATGTAATTTTTCTGCCTGGAAATTTCCCCCGGTAGTAATTTGAGGATATGGGATATTTGTCTGCAGTTATTCAAAGTTAAGTTTCCTAAACAGACTTTTGCATGCCTAGAAATGTTACATCTCCTCAGTCTGTGCCAGATGATCCAGATGATGTTAATTCCAACTAGGCAAGTGTAGCAAGTCTTGCTGTAGCAAAAACCAGTCATTTGTCCATCACATTTCTGACTGAGAAACGTGTCACCCCTCCCAGCCATGGGTGCCTTGGCCACCCACTATAAAATATTGCTTTCCACTATCATCAGCTGTTTAATCTCTCTACAGACAATCTATTCAGGTTGCAAGCTGAAGCTCATCTCAGATCTCCAGTTTCCTTTACTTAAACATAATGTATTGCCCCACATTTGAGTAGCTTTCTAATTAATTGAATTATTGATTTGACATATTTCAGACACCGATCACTTAGAGCTACTAAGTTTAGAACCAGCTAGGCTAGGAGCTATAATTTAGGAACCTGATACTTTTTATTTTGCTTGAACTTAGAGTGCCCTGTGTTTTAAAGCTTTTTGCCTTCAGTGGAAAGAAGGGAGGGCTTGAATTGCCGAATATTCAAGTTTTGGGTTATCTATCTGTCTGTCTATCATCTATCAATTTTCTTCCACCAAGAATGGTGTTTTGCCTTTACTGTAAGAAAAAGGAGACTTTCTGCTTTATCATAGGGTTATTTAAGATATTTACAGGAAGGTCCCTTGTGTCACACAGGTGTCAGACCAATGACTGGAAAGCTGTGTCACCTCACGTGTGTGTTGCTGCTGGGACTAAAGAAACAGGGAAAAAAGCTGGTTGGTGATAAGTTTGTTGCCCCTCTAACAAACTGTGCGTTTATTACAAGGGATTGTTCTTGTGCATGTTTTTGGGTGAAGAAATAGGATTTAAGCAGAAAATCTTTACGATAGAATTGAAAGAAGTAATTATTTGGGGATGCTTTGTGCCACCTTGCCCTATTGATGAAATGCAGAAGCAGGTGTGGCACTTGCTCAGCAGTTTTCAACAAGAGCGGATATTTCATGCCAAAATCTATTTACATTTTTGTGCAGCTGGGCTCTTTGGTAATTTCAGTAGTGCCCAGGTGATGATGAATTTGTTGCTCTCACTTTGATGAGATACCTTTACACCCTGCCCTTCTCTTGGTGAAAACAATATCCTAGTGCCAGTTTTGTCATGAGAAAAAGAGCTTTGAGTGCTGTGAAGGTTTTTTTGAAGTTTGCTTCAGTGTTTTGTCTGTAGTGACTGCACCAGTGCCCTGCCCACTCTCTGGGGTACTGAAGGTGGGAAATACAGAAGATCTCAGGCTGAGGTTGGTGCTGCAGGAGCAGAGCCCAGGGGCTCAGAGCTGCCCTGGGGCTGAGGAATTGTCACAGAGATGCGGCTGATGCTGGGAATCCCTGCAGTGGCTTTGGGGGCTGCAGGAGGATGTGTGACAGGCTCTGCTGCAGCTCAGGGGTTGAGGGGTTTTTATTATCAGAGCATGGGGGATTTCTGTGTGTGAATGTAAGGCAACCCTTCTGTGCTTTTTCCAAAATTTCTGATGTGTTTTCGGTTGATCATTCCTCCTCTGAGGGAGTTGAATTCTATTTCCTACCACTCTCAAAACAATTTGAGATAGAGACCTTACAAGTCTGTGACCTCAGATGATGAAGGTATTTCTTTATTATATTCAGGAGTTCTTTAGGTCTGGGAGTTGCCTGTAAGACTGAGATATTTCTGAATGTGCTGCTGCTGATCTAATCTAGTGTGATTCTTTCTTGTTGGGTTTAGAGGATGATCCTCTCCAAGCATCTCATGAAAGGATTTATTTGATCCTTATGTCCATTTGGTGAGATTTTGCTGAATTATAATTATTGTTTTTTCTGCTTTTGTTGAGAAGGAACTAGGGTACAAGTAGTTTAAATAACCTGCCAGAGGCAAATCTGTGACAAAATTGATTGCAGAGGCTGGCTGTCCTGAGCCCAAGTGTCTAGACTGAGAAATAGTTTTTTTCCTCCATAAAAACAGAATACTATTGCTGAATTTCATTTTGAACTGATGCTTTTGGAGCATTGAGCTTTGAATAGATCACAGCCTCAGCTTGATTTGTGTGAATGCAATGTTTCAGGTATATGAATAAAAAGGAATGTTGGTGAGATACTCTATTACTTAGGAAATTTATACATATATAATTTTTTTTAAGGTAAAATTGTGCAGCTTAGTTTAACTTTCAGACACAGCATGCAGACAGGGTCCAGTTACCAACTCTTGATTCAGCGCCCACCCTGGGGTATATGATGAGCTGATATCACACACACCTGAGAGGGAACAAAGACAAGGCAGCTTTGGACAGGCCTCGTTTCTCTCAGAGATATAAAAATTCATAATGTTTGTTAGCCCAATTTTTATAGGAATGTGTCTGAAGTTACGATTTGGCCTTGCTCACAGTAGGTTTCAATACCTCAGATTTCATAGTGAATTGCTGGGAAGGATATTTGCAACCTATACTGTATTTATGCAATATCTATTCAATACATTAGTCAGCTGTGGGTTTTTTCCTCAAATGGGGTTGTCCATATGCCTGAATTGCTAGATTTTGTGGGGGTTTTTTGTCTGTTTTTTTTTTTTTTTTTTTTTTTTTGTTAAATACAGAGCATATGTAGGTGAGGCACCTATTGCTTAAGAAATTGTGACAATTCTTGTACCAAGAGCACGAGCATTGTCTGCTTGTTTGGGTCTGATATTTTGTTGTGTAGTGCAGGAAGCAAAATAGCTGTATTTGCTTTTTCTATCAATTTATTATTTTATTTTTAGAATAAAATATGCTTGAGAAGTGTTTTGGTTTTTTTTTTTTTTTATGTTGGCATGAGACCCTACTTAAGGCATTTTATAGTTTTGTGCCATTTCCATGGATAGTGGGAACACCAGTTTTACTTTGCATTAATATCTTTGCTAAAAACACGGACTGTAAACCAAAGTGATTCTAAATGCAGGCAAAGAGAAATTATAAATGTTCCTAAAAACTGGGAGCTAAAACACAGTGCTGTATATGAGCTTTCAGTTTGATAAATACTTACTTATGAGGTCATAAATACTTGAGGTACAAAAGGTTAATGTAGTGTGAAAGGCTGTAAAACACAGCGAGCAACCTGCTAGATCATAATGATGCATTAGCACCTTTCAGTATGAATGCTGGTGGTTATAAAAATCTTCAGCTTGGATTTATTCTGTAATACAAGAATGTAAAGCCAAAGTATCTTCCCTGTGTACTTTTTACTTATCTTCTCATATTTATTTCTCTGTGTAAAAAAAGAAAGAAAAGAGGCTCTCATCTGTTCATAAACGCTCACTGACGGAAACTGATAAAAACCCGTTTTTGACTAATATAATTTCTCCAAAGCATGTCAGGTGTTGTCTGGGTGCTCAAAGAAAGTAATAAAATAAAGTAATACTCAATGATTTTTTTTTCTCTTCTCAGTATTAATAAGTTTCCATGAGATAAAGTAAGCAATATAGTGCATAAAGGAAACAAAAGTGATATAAATTTTGGAAAGCAGTAATGCAAGTTGCCTTTGAGAGGAAAGAAAGTCAGTATTAAAATCACAAACTGAGCTTTTACTCAGTGGTAAAATTGACTTCATCATAGTAAATATAGTATTTCTCAGTCTCAGAAATCCTCTGCAGTTTATAATTGTCTCCAATGTGCTGATGCAGCTAATATTTCTCATTTAATATCTACCTCTGTGGAGTGTTAATTTTCATGCTTTGGTGCTCATTGCTTTTTACCAAAGCAAATTACTTCCTCTTACTGTTACATCAGAGCTTATGACAGATTAGGACAATTTTACTGTCATTAATCTTTGGAGTCCGTTCCACTCTTTTCAATGAAGTGCCATGTTTTGGCCAGGCTAAATTGAAACACTTAATAAAATCTGGAATCAAATATAAAAAAAAAAGAATTGCAGGCTGTTGATACCTGCTTTCATCCTTCTCTACTCTCTGGTTACAAGACAAGTATTTTATTTTTCAATTTTTTCTCTTCAAAAAGTACATCTGCATTTGGAAGATATTCAATAGTTTTGGGGGACTAGACAAGAAAAATGCTGAAGTGAAAATATTTGATTTAGGCGCATTTTTATTTTTATTTTGAGGTGTTGAGAATCTACACATTTTGTTCTTATTAAGATACAGTTTAAATTGATAGTTTTTTAATTGTGCAAATATATCTTCAGGAATTGCTGTAGATTATTATTTTTAAATTATTTTTAGCTGAAGACCTTATTTAAATTTGCAAGGAACACTGTGAGCTCTTGCTGGGCTGACAGAATTAGCACAAAAAAAAACCTGTGAGAGACCACACAGTGAAGCATCTTGTAAAAGCCCTCCTAATTCCTCTGAACAGAATATATTTCTTCAGAAATGCTGAGATGGTTTGCTTTATTTTGGAGCAATTGGTCAAGCTAGAAATCCAAATGACAAAGGCCTGGTAGGCCAATATAGCAGATACATGACTTGCCTTGTCAAATGCTGTTTTGTAGTACAAAATACAGGATTTTGATGGCAACAGAAAAAAAATATTATATATCTATATTATATAATACATATGATATAATGTTATATATATTATGTATTATCTATATTATATGATATATATGTTATATAGAATATATATGTATAATATATTAATAATATATAATATATTGTATAATATATGTAATAATATATTATATATAATATATATGCGATATATATATAATATGAGATATATTATATATACATTTTATATAGATATATAGGTAATATTATATATTACCAATTTATAGTTGCATATTGAGTTTTGAGCCTTTCTGTGCCATACTTTTGGGCAGGAATTTGTTTAGTTTATTTGTTAGGATTTTTTTTGCTGTAGCAGCCTCAGAGCCTGCAGTGCCTGAAAGCATTCCCACGGCTCAGTCATTCTGATGGACCAGAGCCTCTTCCCCCTTCCTTTCTTTCTTCCTTTTTTGAATTAAATGTCCTCCTCATGCCACAGTAATCGTGGATATTGTTAATAGAATTGCGTGGTAGAACTTAATTAACCTTTTCTTCTTGCTTTTTATTTAAAGGAAATTTGAGAGAGCTCAGTGGCGTGGTTCCTAATTTAATGCATCCCCCCAGTGTCTATTAGAGGCTCTTCACTTGGCTGAGTCAGGGGAGACAGAGCTGCCCATCCTTAGCTCACAATTCATTTTCCCTCAGCTGAAATGTTCACCTGACATTCTAATCAGGGGAGAGTAAAAAGTGCTGAGTGTATGTGTTAATAAATATATATTCTTCATGAATTTAGATAATCTCATAACTGCAGCCGTTAAAACATATTGGATGGTTATGCAAATAACAGAAAGGATTTCAAATTGCACTGACTGTTTTGAGTGTCACTCCTTGAGCTGGTTTTCTTTCATTTTGTAAATAATAAAACTGCTTGTGGTAGCTTTTCTTTAGCTATTGAGTGGTCAGCAGGTGAATAATTCTTTACTGAGATGGAAGGGAGTGGACAGTGAAGGCTATAATTTACAATTTTAGTTTTAAATCCACTTCCGGAGGTGCAGCAAAAAGCATTTTTTACACAATTTCCTTTAGAAGCAGAGGAAGGGAAGGCGTTACAAAAGTAGATGATGTAGATGGAAATGCAATTCAGGCCATATTTCTGTGAGCTACTCTTTTATCTTTGCCTGAATGAAGTCTGTTTAAGTGTTCTCAGTTCATTATATTTCTAAATGAGTTTTACTTCAAATGGCTGTTAATTATTGCCGTAACTTCCTCTCATATTAGTGTCTGAGTCCCGCTCACACAGAGATTGTTAGCTCATCCAGAATAAGGTCTGGTTTTATGGATTAAAAAAAACCAACCCTGTGATTTCCTCACATTCTTGGAGCCCAGTTTATGGAGTGTAGGCTTGCTTGTCACACTGATTGACCAAACTCTTTTTTTCCTTAAAAAGCAACAAAGTCAGTGTACAAAGCAGAACGAAAGTTCCACACCTAGAAAAGAGCAAAAAGGAACCATGAAATGGTTTCTTTTCAGTATATGTTAGATTACCAAATATTTTCTGAAACAGCATTGCAGCTAAACATAGCTGCATGTCCCAAAATCACTGAAGAAACTGAAAATCTGTTTGGCTGACCTCTTATACAAGTTAGGGAGACAAGCTTAGGTTTAGAAGCAGTTTCATAAAAATAACTAAAACATATTTTCTTATTTTTTTCCCCTTTTCCAGTTTAAGTCTACTAACCTACAGAGATGGTTGACTGGGATTGGTGGGGCTTTCTTTTGCAGTAGAAGTTTGAAATATGATTTTAAAAAGTAAATTATTCATGGAGTTTGAAGAAACACTGCTGTGGGGTATCGGACACTGGCATTATTGTCACAGAGGTTGGTGGCTGATAAGCTGACTCTGTGATAGGCATCTGGCAAAATTCTCTTTTCAGTTTTCCTTTATGTTGCGTTATAGTTTCAATTGGTTGGAAATAATAGATCACAGTTTAGTTATAGTTCAAGGAATCAGGTCATCATTACAACCTTCAGTTGTTGAAATGGGAAACAAAGCCTGTGCAGAGAGAGACTTCAGTTATGGTATGTCGGTGGGAAGAATGTTGGAATGCAGAAAGGAGTAAAAATCCTAGGAACTAACAAATGATGCCCAAAAAATAAATGCATTTATTTACTTACATGGTTATACTATTGTAGAGAACACTCAATTTATATGTCAAGAGAATTTACAAGAGGAATCTTGGCTATCCAAGTGAGCTGTAAAGGTAAAATAGGGTAACTGAGTAAATCAGTGCACAGTGAGGAGACTGGTGGTGGTGGAGTGCCTTCTGTAACATTAATCCTTGCTCCCTGAAGAGTGCCTTGTTTATTTGGGTTGTGGTCATCACACAGTGGAGAGCAGTGATGGGAAGAGGTGACCTACACTTGCCATTTGCTGATAGAATAATATTGCTTTATTATGTGATAATTTGCTTTATGTAATGTTTATTCTGCTGCACTGCCATGCTAAGGTGTGGAGGTTTCCATTTCTCTGTGCCTGAGAGAGTCTGTTTGGAGCCAGGTCACAGAAAGCAAGGATCTCTGTGTGTGTGGGGGGATGTTTTGTGTACCACAGAAAGTGGAAATTTTTGCCCATCCAAATGAACATTTTTCCCAGTCCCTTTTTTGATGTTCTTCCTTTACATGTTGTTTTTTCATTATATTCTGGCATCGGCCTTTTTTAAAGGTACTTCTCAGGGTCTGCTGGTCCTTCCTGCCCTGCCCACCTCCACGGGGCTCCCCATCACAGCCCTGCCTGCCGTGGCACCCTCTGAACGGGTCCCTGACCCCCTGAACAGCATCCTGATTCTCTGAACGGGTCCCTGACCCACTGAACAACATCCTGGCCCTCTGAGCAGGTCCTTGACGCACTGGATGGGTCCCTGACCCCCTGAACAGCATCCTGATTCACTGAACAGGTCTCTGACCCTCTGAAGATGTCCCTGACCCCCTGAACGTGTCCCTGACCCTCTGATTGCTGTCCTTGCTCCTGCTCTGTCACTGCTCCCAGGGGTGCACAAGGCTGGTCCTTGTCACTGGACCTGGTTTCAATCTGCTGACAAATCAAGTGGGATCAGCTAGAGCAGGTTATTCAGATGGGAGTTGAATTCCTCCAGGGAGGGAGCCCCACAAGGTCCCTGGGGAATCTGTTCTAATGTTAGAGCACTCACAGGAAAAGCTTTCCCCAGCTCCTCCACAGCACGTGCTGTACTGCAGCTTTTGCTCGTTGCCTTTTGCTCCCTCTCTGGGCACCACTGGCTAGAATGTGGCTCCTTCATCTCTCCTCCCTCCCATCAGGCATTTCTGCCTTCTCTGAACAGGCTGATCACTCCTGGCTCTCTCATTCTCTCCTTGTTTGCCAGATGCTCCCGTCCCTCCCATATTGTTCACTCCTATTCCACCTGGACTCCTTTCCTGCAGCCCTGCCCTGGCTGTTACTCTCCAGGTGCAGGACTTTGCTGAACTCCACGAGGTTCCTCGTGCCTGTTTCTCCAGCCTGCCAGGGTCCCTCTGCAAGGCAGCACAACCCTCTGGGGTATCAGTCACCCCACCCTGCCTGCTTTCATCTCCCAACAGCATCAGTTGGCCAAGTCCCTTCCTGAGAAATCAAAGGGAGATGAATCTGTGCCCCTTGAGTGAGCGTGGCTGTGCCATCCTGTGCTGATTCCTGAAGGGAACTGCAGACAGAAAAACTGCCTGAGACTGTTATGGCTTCTCTGTACAGATGTTAGATGAAAATAGAAATATCTTGGCTCAGAAATGTCTGGTTGCTGTGTTGGAGGATGAATAAGAGAAGAGGTCTGTTGGCAGGTTTGCTGTGAGCAAGAGGGAAGGATGGGAATTAGATTTAAACTCACAGTGCCAATCCTCCTGATTCCAGGTTTGCTGTTTGAGAATGTCTCCTCTGTCCTCTTTCCTGACAACTTTTTTCTAGGAAAGGAAAGTTTATTTCAGGGGAATCCAAGTCCTGTTTCCAGTTCTTCAAAAGATATTTCCTTAAACTTGAGTATCAGTATTCAAAGCAATTCTGCAGTGGGAGCTGCATTGTGCATTCCTATGATCAAGCAGAATTCATCACAACATCAGCATTCACAGCTGGATTTGAAATGATGGTTTAAACCCTTTAAAAATTCTATGAAACATCCACTATTCCTTAGATTTGTTTCTTCTTTGAAGTGGGAGAAAGGAAGGACAAATGGGTGTTTCCTAAAATTTTAAATTGTCTTTCACATTATTGAAGGAAAGGTGTTGGGTGAGCTTGAAGAGAAGGATGAAAAAGAATTATTTACATCAAGCATGATTTTCCTTGATGTGGACTTTCTGTGTCTGGTTGTGCCACTGGGAAACTTCAGGGATGCTGCTTTTGGAGAAGAGCAGGTACAGACCTGCTTTTCCATTCAAAATGTCTCAGCTCTTTGGAAAGGCTGCTTGCCTTTGGCTGCAACCTGCTAAGGTATGAGACCACCAAACACACCCAAAAAGAAAAATAAATTCAGCTGGTTTTTCCATGAAATTGGTAATCTAATTTTGAGAATTTACTATCCTGCAAGGAACTGAACTGCTGCTTGTTAAGTTGGGATGAGTGCCTCAGTATAAAAAGGACAATGTGATTTAGAAAATGTCTTTTTGTGACATGGAGAACCCTCAAATTCCTCTCTATTTCAGAGGGTTCAACAGCTGGCTCCTTGGGCAAAGATTTGCAAGTGAGCAAATGGAGTGTCACAGTAGGGATCCAGCAGGAGGTGAGGGGTCAAACAGAGAAAAACCTTTTATCACACTGTCACATTTCCTTTCTTTCCCTGAGCTGGAGCTGGAGCAATCAGCCGTTCCCTCTCAGCATGAGACTCTGCTCTCACAAGTTCACTCAGCAGTTGGTTGTGTCAACACAACTCTCACAAAAAGGGACTTTACATGCATGACATCAATCTGGTTCAGAGGGGAATTCCAGGAACTGGTGTGCATTGATTCAAGCTGAGGGTAAACAACTCGTAGCCAAACCTGCAAATGCTCCATCTAAAGACACTTTCCCCTTTTCTTTTTATTTTATTATTTTATTTTTTATTTTTAAAGAAAGTAATATCCTCTGAAGCTGTGTAGCACAGTATTTAATTAGTGATTTCTTTATTTGGACAAATATTGTTGAATGTCACAGCATTTTACAAGTTAGGTGCAGATGTTGAAAGTTATTTTTCCAGATAGACCTTGCTGCCAGAACAAAAGTGTAATAAGCTTTATTGCAGCATTGAAGCCTTTTATAATGTTGACTTATGAAGGATAACACTTGAAAGAATTTTTAAGCTAATTAGAACATTTGAAACAAAGAATCTCCTTCTATATTAGAGCAGTAATGCTTGTGCGTGAATGAATGTCCACAGGTAAAAGTACAGTTGCCTTACTGTGTATTGATTTATGTTCTTTTCTGTATAATTTCTTCATAAATCAAGGTAATAAATGAGTTGGACAGGAGAACTTGGGGAGAATCAGTGGATTTCCAGAAACCCAGCATGCCAAGTCTTGCATCAGTCAGAAGTCTGATCCTCAAGGGCATTGTGTCCTGATTTATTGCCTATCAAATTGTGACTTCAAGTGTTTTAAGGCTATCATAACCATTGGGAATATTTACCCGTAAGCTTTACAAAACCTTTCAATATTTCTGCATCTATTTTACCCTTCTTCCTTTAAACTTTGTATTTAGATGGCAAATCTCTATTTCTGCATGTTTAGAACCTACCACAGCGATTCCCCATTGGTACTTTCAGGTGCTTTCCAAGTCTTATTTTATATAATTTTTTATATCTTATTTCACATAATCCGATTTTTGTGGAGTGGTGGGTGGAAGGAGCCTGAGCCCCAAGGTCTCAGGAAGGACAGGTGTGTTTTTGAGGCTTTAGGTGCTCATGAAAGCACCCCATGAGTGCTGTGGGTCCTTTCAGACACACAGAGGGAGAGGAATGAGAGGAGAATCTGCAGAGTAAATGTGCTGAGCAATTTGTGGGGGGAAATCTCATGAGCATGGCACTATTTATTAGTGCTGAGGATCCTGGTGCCTTCTTCTTCTGGTAATACTTTGTAAAACCAGCTTTGCAGTGAGAAGATACAGCTCCCACTCAAATGATAAAAATCCCTCTAATCAAGATTTCTATGTTTACTGCCATGGGGTTTTTTAGTATGTTTTCATTGGTTGCCTGTCTGGATTTTACATTAGGCTTTCAAGCATTGAAACAAAGTTATTTTTAAACACTTTCTTCCTGCAAGACTTACATCAGAAATAAAACAAACTTCTGACTAACAGATGAGAGAGGAATAGCAAAATCAATTGACTATTTCTTTGTGACTCTGTATCACTACTTAAGATTTTTTATTTGGATTAAATTAATGCTTTTGTCCTTTGACAGTATAATATTTCCTAATCTGTCTGCTATTTCTTTTAAAGAATAAATCCAAGGAATTTATTTCAGAACTATCTTGTGACAATATCACAATAATTGAGCTTTATTATACATAGTGTCATCTTCTAAGGATGTGCATAGTGTGTATGCATTTCCTTCTTGGCTAGTGGAGCCAGGATGCAGCTAATTAGGAAAGGTTTTGTTAATTGCTCTTGTGATGCTGTGGATGGGATCAGTAGGTGGTCAGAAATATTTATTGAATCGATGCAAGCAATAAATAATTCATTGAGGCAACCTTTTATCATTCCCTCTTCCATTTCACATTACTGACATGCTGGCATCAGCTGGATGTCCTTAACTGAACTTGCCAACTGCTTGGTTACACACAACTCTATTAAAACATTTTACAAATATTTTTTAAAAGTAATATCTGCTCTTTATGCCAGCAAATTTGGCCCAAGTTTTGAGAGGTGTTCTCAAGTCAAAAAATGTATGGCTTTTGGTGATTCTCCTCCAGACATGATTGATCTGCTGTTCCCTGATACCCTGCTGAATATTTTAGAAGAAAAATGATGAACCAGCAAAGGCAATGTAAAGCACTATATAAGGGCTATATTGCATATTGTTAAGGAAGATTAATTGGGGAAATAATTAATGTAGCCAAGTTATTAATTACTCTTTGGTTGTCCTGCAGTACCAGAGGCTTAAGAAACCCATCTTATTGCTCCTATCTGTCCCCAGAATTAATGATCTCTTACTTAGGCTGCTAGCTCTCCATGCATAAGCTATCACAATAATAGCAGTGCTTTCTTGTAGCCTGTGGTATCAGCATCCAGAATGCATCCATCTAGAAATGAGAGAAATAATCACTGCTGCTTGTAAGTCTTCAGCCCTGAACAATACCCAGCCTGCTGAAACCCCAGAGCATGTTCAATAGTGGAACGTCAGAAACTGCTGAAGCAAAGCACAAAATTATTCAGGTTCTTTTTCATTTGTCAGTAAATTGGATTAAGGGATTCTGGCGGGGTGTGCTTGTGTGTGGCAGTATATCTAAAACAAATGCCCCAGTCAGAGCCAGCCACCTTACACTGTGTTCCTGGCAGTAAATTGTATTCATGTGACTGCTCAAGGAGCTGTGAGAGGCAATGCTGCAGAAGGGAGGGAGGTGGTTGGGTGTTCTCCCTCCCCAGAGGGGCACTGGCACCCTGCCTGTGTCTCTCACAGCCCAAAGGTGTGTGTGTCACATCTCACTTCCCAAAGATGGGGTTATTAATGAGAATAATAGGCACAATTAAGCATCAAACACACTCTTGCCAGTAGGGAGACGGGAGGGAGAATGGCTCTTGGGCATCGATGGACTGGGCAGGGGCCAGGTGAGTGTGGTGGTGTTCAAAGGGGTCCCAGGGTGAGGGAAGAGATGAGGATCTGACTCCGTGTTTCAGAAGGCTTGATTTATTATTTTATGGTATATATTATAGTAAAACTATACTAAAAGAATAGAAGGAAGGATTTCATCAGAAGCCTAGCTAAGATTAGAAAAGGAATGATAACAAAGGCTTGTGACTGACTGAGACGGTACAAGACACCTGGACTGTGATTGGCCAGTAATTAGAAAATGACCACATGAGCCCAATCACAGATGCACCTGTTGCACTCCACAGCAGCAGATAATCATTGTTTACATTTTGTTCCTGAGGCCTCCCAGCTTCTCAGGAGGAACCATCCTAAGGAAAGGATTTTTCATAAAAGATGTCTGCGGCAGGTGAGAGCTCAGCACTTTGGAGAGGGCACAGCACAGCCTTCAGGACAGGGACTTGGTCCTCTGTCTGCTTCTTTCAGACCTGTCCCAGTGGCTGCTTTGCTCAGTTTGCATTTGGTGCTGTGGGTAGTAAAATGTTTTTGTAAAGAATATGAATCCATTATACCTTTTGTAATTTCATTATACCTTTTGTAATCTGGGAAATAGAGTGAACTTAGTGGTAATGCTGAAATTACTTTGTCAAGTGGGTAAAACATCAGGGCGAAACTGTGACCCAGCTGAAATAAAAGGAAATTTTACCATTAAAAACAAGATGGGTCAGGGCTTGCCCTGCAGGCTTTCACTCTCAGTGTCTCTGAAACCAAGCACGAGACACTCAGCTACACCAGAAATTTCAAAACATAATTGTGGAAGGGCGAGTGCTGAAGTGACCTTAAGGATCATCTAGTTCCAAATTATCAAATGCAGGCATGATTAGGTTATTACATTTCTTTATTTCTTTGTGCATAGCAGCAAGTCCCACATCTGTGTGATTTTTGCATTATATCAGAAGAAGGAACAGTGCACATTCTCTTCAGGAAAGGATTCCTAAGGGGTTAAATGGATGTGGCATGAGCTGCATGCTTTGGTACCTGCAGAGGTACTGGAAATGTTTTTATCTTTAGAGCTAATTTGAAGAATTAAGCTCAACTTTTAATATCCTGAAAGCAATGAGACCTTACTATTGATCTTATTCATGAGAAAAGGATAGCAGAAGAGAAGTCACTGATACTTCTGGTAATGTTTATCACCATTGTGAAATAGCACAATAATAGAATTTTTTTTCTGTGTACATCTTTGTGTGAATTTAAGCCCAAACAGATGGATCTGTGTCTATAACTCCATTTTTTCTGTTGTTGTGCTTCTGGGAAGCATGTTGCAGAGCTGGGACTTTTCAGAATATAAATTTACCAAAACAAGTATGATTAATTAATTAGTTGGTCTACTTAAGAAAACAGGAAATCTACAAGCCCATCACTTTGTCAGCTCTCTGTTAGTGGTATATCTGGGAAACAGCATTTTCAGAAAGTCCCAAACTCGATTTTAAATTATTCTCTTTGCTCACTTTTTAATGGAAAGGTAACTTTCCAGAATCTAGATCCTTTTAAAATGGAAAATGTGCAATATTATCTGAGGGAAGTATGAAGGTGATTTACTATGCATGATTTTTTCAGTTTGTACACATTGGGCATGGTTATATTTTTGCTCAGGACGTATATATATATATTTTCTGCTGAACTTTTCTCGATTGCTTTTTTTATCGGGTTTACAAATCAAATCAAACAGGTATATTGCAGAGCTCTGATATTATTTTCTGTGCTTATAGCACAATGTATTGAATTATGCTTGCTCATGTACTGCTGCTGCTATTCTCTCCAGATTGAGAGAGAATGACTGTGGGGGCTGTAAATTCACTTGGCTCCCAGCACCACCGGTTAAATCAAGAGCCCTGTTCAGGCTGGAGAAGAGACAGAGCAAGTGTTCATTACACAAATCAATTTGGTCAAAAGTACAGCACAGTGGGTACCCAACCATTGCTCACATAATATTGTCAACTTAATCAAATAATGCCTAGAAGACATTCACAAGCTCTTTTTTCTCTGAGAAATAACTTGATTGGTGCAGCAGGAAAAAAAAAAAAAAACAAAAAAACGGGTGCTGTTTTGAGCATTCATTAAAAAATTCAGTGGGTGCTTTCTTTTTTGCTAAATTTAAAATTCTGAAAAGCTTTACCCTATGCTTGTTTGTATACATGAGACACTCGGCACCTAATTTACCGCTGATCATATTAAAAAAAAAATCTGTTCATTTTTTTTGTTTTTCCACTTGCTTTTCTCCCTGTAAATATTTTAGAGGTTATTCCTGCTAGAATTAGGCTGTTCTTCCTCTAGACTTGGAATGAGTTTAAAAGATATGCAACAGATTTGTGTTTGTTTGCACATTATAGCAGAATGATCAGGACTTGGTAAAGATTCCTCATGTTCCAGCAATACTTATTTTCACTTTGTCCAGAAAGACAAAAAAGGTTTAGCTCCATTTCAGACATTCCTACGGTCTGTGTTCCATTCAGTCTTTAAATACTGATATTGGGAGCAGCGTTCCTGTAGGGGTGTGCAAACAGTTTTCTGTATTTCATTGTGTTGGAAACAGGCTTTGAGGGTGAAAGATTTTGTGCACACCATCGTGGTTTTGTAGGAAATGAAAGATATTAGGCAGTGAAGAAGAATGAAGGGAAAGTGGAACACTTAAAATTCCGGTGTGGGGAACATTGCAGGGCTGTCTGTCTGCGGTGATGGATGGGAAGGGACACAGAAAATTGCTGTTAGCCAGGAAGGAGAATGGAATGGGGTTTTTCTGCCCAGGCAACGTGCACAAGGCCCTCTCTGGTTTCAGGTTCACTGACCATTGTTTTATTGTGTGCGGGGCCTTTGCCACAAGGGCTGGGGGTGGGAGATGAGACTCCAGTGTCCAGCCAGGAGCAGCTGGGAAATGGGGTTGTATTAGGGCTGCATGAAGGTTTTAGAATGTATTTTTGAGTGAAAGTTGCTGCAAATTTTGATTAAAATGGCCTTAAAGGAAGAGGTGGTGTGTGTGTGTGGGGGGGGGGGTTAATATTTTTTCCAAACAAAAAATTGTCAAATTTATTTTATCCAAACAAATATTTGGTTTAGTGGTTTTCTTCACTTGTATAATTTTTGTTTCTTAAATTCTCAGGAAACAAGCTTGGAAGGGGAACCAGAAAAATTACTTTAATAATTTTACTTCTTTAAGACTAGTTTAATAATTTTACTGTGAAGTCTTTAAGAACTTAAGTCTTTTCAATAACAGAAGCTTTCTGTTTCCAGAACTGAGTTAAGGAAATAAAAAGAAAAGTTTTTTGCTGAAGGTAAAGAACTTTAGAAAACAATAGATATTAACTCTCCTAATGATGGATTTCATTTAAAAGGATACCAATTGTTTATACTGAAATTATCTTACATGTAAAAAATAAATGTTTTTTGGAAATGCCCTCTTTGATATGGGTTTGCTTACCTCTAAGAATGTTTCAATTCTAATTTATTTTAACACTTAAGCCCTCAGTAGCTCACTGAAGTAAAGGGAGCTCACCTCCATTTGTTTTGCTCTGAGTGAGAATTTGATCTTCTATTTCTGCATTCTGTTTTTACAACTTTCATTAAAAGTCTTAAGACTATAGTATATTAAGAATCTTTAATATCTTATAATTGCAAAAATGTGGTGGAATAGGGGCCAGAAAGCAGCCTGATTGCATCCAGGACTGCAGGGATGGAGGAAGGACAATACCACATCCTCACATCAATTAATTTTTAAAGGACTATCAAACACCACTCTTCAGGTCCTCCAGCAGTGAAGGTTTTCTCCTGAAATGTATTCTGTATGTGTGAGGTAAATTACATTCTGGTTCCATGAGTCCACAGAGCTCTGAAAGTTTCCTGGCTTGGATTTTTCAAAATCCAGCCTGTCCTCTCCCCATGGTGTGTTTTACCTCCTTGTGTTAATTTCTGCATCACCTTCACATTCCAGTTTCAGTTCGTGGTTATCCTTGTCCAGATCTCCGGGCACAGCTGTGGATTTCTGGATGATAATGTGCTTTGTAAAGAGCCTCTTACATTGCTAAGCCTTTTCAAATGTTCTAAATGCTTTAGCCATGCTAATTCTGCCCCAGGGATCTTGAGGGTCGTGGACAGTTATGAATTGTTGGTGACAGAGACTTGCTAAAGTTTCTGGTTTTCAGCCCTCGCTGCCCAGACTGAGACATTCTATGCTGAGAGTGCAAATTTGAGACTTCTTAAAATAAAAATGATTTTAAAAAGTGGTAAAACCAACCAAAGGCCTGGAAAACACCGGTACCTGGATTTATTCTCTTCACCCATAATTTGTAGCTCCATTTTAACACCCCCTCAGAAACCTCACTGGATTTTGTGGACCATCATCTGTTCAGCTGCTAAGTAGGGCAGTTGCTCCCAGTGTTTTGGGATGTTTGTGGTGCACAGCTCAGCCCTTCTACTCCTCATTTCTATGAATAAAATGAGCAGAGATTACTCTTTTCCATTTGCATTTATACAGGACTCTGATTACATAATTTCTTCCTTGGGCACCCTCTGTTCCTAAAGCTTAACAGCACCTTTAGAATTCTGCAGTTCTCTTCAGATTAATCTAATTGACCTCAAATTCTTCAGGAGTGTTTTATTTCAAGAGCTTCTAGTCTGTCATCCCCCACCTGCTCTCACATACCAGATTTCTTTTCTATTTCTCTCCTTTTATGCCTGAAGGTAGAAAATAATCCCTGTGGTGTCTCTGGGTGAAACAGCTGCCTCAAAATCTAAAGTTTGAATTTTTGGGTTGATTTTAGCTAACAATAGATTAGCATGGAACATTTTTTGTCTCTTGACAGCTATATACCATATTTCCTATCTAAATCACTAAATATTCATAAAGATAAATTATTTACTTTGTGGGGCTGTGAGTTCAGGGCGTAGCACATGAAGAGATGTGGTGGCACTGACTCAGTTTTAGGTTTACACTTGATCTGATCCCATTATTTGTTTGGATCACTTGTAAATCTTTCTTCAGTGCACACAAAAGTTTGTGTTTGTGTGTGTCTCATCGTATCCTCTGAAATACCAGAGATGTTCCTGATGGACTGATGCTGCTGCAGAAATGAGCACCTGTTCTTAGCACAGAAGTATAGGCAATATAGATGTTAGCACTTTTAATTTGAGAATATTTGTATTAATTAGGGAGGATATTGTTGAATTTCACTTGCTAGAATTCAATTTCTGTGTAGTTATTGCTGATGTAAATGATGTATTCTGTTTGAGTTCTTTTGCTTCCTCTTCAACAGGCTTGTTGGTACTAAAACTGTGTGGTAAGGTTTATTTTATTTAACCATTTTTATGTTGCTTAAACTGTTGTCTCCTAAAAGAAATACTAGCAGGAAATGGGCAATTTCTCCTTTTTGTTCTTTAAATGAGAAAACTCAGAAAGACAAACTGAATGTAACATTAGCACACAAGAGAAAGATGAATAATGAGAAAAACAACAGGGTCAGAAGGAAAAAGGAAAGAGCAAAGAGAGTGATGGCTGTCAGATCATCCTTGTAGTTTTTCATTCAACCATTTTCTTTCCCCTTCTATTCTTCCCAACCCTTCTGCCCATGCACAGGAGTGACTGTGCTGTTTTAAAATACCCATACAGAGCCTTGGCTAATGACTGTGTGCTGTACAAGCAGTAATTAATTAGGCACTGTAGGATGTAATTAAAGAACAGAGATGAGTAATTTCTATAACATATTGATAGACCAGCACTGGTTCATTTTACTTTTTGGTTGAGGGGCATTTTATGTTTTTTCCTCATCTCGCTGCAGATTTGTGATTTGTTTGTTAAATCATAACACATGGCAATGTCCTTCTGTTTTAAACCAGAATTTTAAACCCAGGGAACGCTGTGCCTGTCAGAAGCACCATGACATAACCTCATTTTGGTGAGGAAGAAAATCTGCACAACTTTGTTTCTGGGTCTCACACTTGTGTCAGGCAACCTTCACCACTGATTAAACTTCTGTTCCCTCTCACAACTCAAGGCCTTTTCCATAATGGGCACCATTTATCTGGCCAGAATGACCCTCAGTGCCCATCAGCACTGCTCATGAGATGGCAAAGAGGAGGAGATGTGTTACCTGCCTGCTGTGGAGAATCCCACTGGCCTCTGAATAAAAGCTCTAATCTCATTTCAAAGGGTCTGGCTTGCTCTGCCAGCAGAGAGCATTTGGACTGCAGATTCTGTTCCTTACCTTGGCAAACACAGAAAGGGTTAAAGAAATTTCTACAATCTTATAGGGAGATATATTCATTCATTATTTAAGAGCAGCTAAGCAAATTACAAATAATGATTTACTCATTCTCCAGTTTATTCCAAATACATATTATCACTGGAAATGTATGCTGTTGAGACAGAAATGGACTTGATTTTCATGTATTTAGACTTCTGGTATTCCTCACTACTTTGGAGCAGATTTAACTGATTTTAGTTTGTTTGGTTTTTATTGGGTTTTTTTTTTTTTTTGAGGATTTAAGTTCACCCCCTTGTATTAACAATACTTACAGTGTGCTTTATTTTGCTTTACCCTTTTAGCAGACAGATGATGCAGCACAGACCGATGGCCAGCAACAGACACAATCTTCTGAAAACACAGAAAACAAATCACAGCCCAAACGGCTCCACGTCTCAAATATACCCTTCAGATTCCGGGATCCAGATCTTAGACAAATGTTTGGTGTAAGTGCTCATATTTATTTCTGGGTTTTGTTTTTGTTTTTTACATTTGCATTGCAATAGGTATTTTGTATTACAGGCAGCTGTGAGGGCTGTATCTCTGATTGAGGCTGTTTAACGATTTTCCAGAAAGATTCCCCTTTAATCTGTCTGTAATCAAACATCTGATTTGCCAGTGACAACTGGGAAATGACACTGATTGTGCTGGATGTGATGCACTTGGTTGCTTTGTACTACATGCACAAAAAGCTGTTTGTGGTGGTTTAAATGCATACATATTGCTGCTGTACACATCTGGATTTATCTGCCTGCCTTTATTGATTTTGGAGAGTGTGATGTTAAACACTCAGTGCCTGACCTCCTGAGTAAGGCAGGCACAGGCTGAATTTCAGCTCAAAGTTCAGACACAGGAATCCTCACCCATCTCCACGTGTTTTGTAGGTCTGCAAGAAGCCTTTGAAGGTTTTTGTTAGTATTTTTCTGTTAATCTCTCAGTTTGTGCTTCCCCCCAGGCCACAGCTGCCTTCAAGCACATCCCCTGTGTTTCACACAGGCTCTGGACACACCAGCAGCAATAGGATTATAAACACGAGAGCTTAGATTGGCTTTCTACTCCCTGATCCAAGAACTCTCAGGTTCAGTTTGAAATGCCACTAAACCTCATCTAGAAATGTACTTGATAATCTCTTGGAACCCAAGTCAGGACTGAAGTATTTCTGTTACTCTCACTGTCCTTATTCTGCCTCACTAAACCAAATTCTCTCCTGCATTACAGCTGCTTATTCAGTGCAGCACCAAGTGCCTCACATCTCTGCACTTCTTTCCCTCTTTCATGTTCAGATTTTTAAGTTGTTCTGAAATGTGTTTGTGTGTGAGTCAGAGGATGGTGTTTCTCAGTATTTATTCCTCTGTAGGAAACAGTCCCTGGAAAAAGAATCCTGTTGTAATACTGGGAAATGAGTGACTGTTCTGCCAGATCTGCTTTGGTACAAGTTGCCTCCCCTGAACACAGCTTCCAGCTCATCAGCAGAATAGCAGAAGGCATAATAATTAACCCTCCAGAGAAAAATATGCTAATTTATTTAAACTAAACAAACCACTTAAAATAGGTTTTATATGAAAAAACATTAAATGGAAGGATTTTTTTGGTAGGTATTGTAGTGATTTATAAATGAATAAACACATTTCTTTTTAATGTGTCTAAGTCTTAGGTCTCAAAAGACTGGCACTGGAGAATGGCTGGAGTTTCCAGCTGACTTCCAGAATGACTTGGTAACAGGAAATTTTAACTTCTGAAATGACAGAGAAATAAGATTTTGGTATGTGTGAGTTGAAATATTTCATATGGAATATGGCAGGTCTGCATTGCGTCCATGTAAAGCACACAGTAGATGATCTTTTTACATGGACACGAATATTGCAGAGGAGAATTGTTTAAATATCAAGTCTGTGTCTGAATCAAGGCTGAAGTGGAAGTTAAAGCATTGATTAAATGGATGCAAGAACATGAAATAAGCCAAAGTATACCAAGTGATGGTTGACTTGTCATGGTCAAGTTGAAACCCTTTAATAAGCTAGAGAAGGAATACTGTCCTTCCTGGCCTGTTTATTAGATCTGAAAAGATTGGAGTGCTCATTTCTGCAGTTCCTGGGATTCTTGCTGGATTATTCTCCATTTACCTCTCTCTAATTTCTGCCTTTCTGTTTAAGGTATTGGATCAGTTACCAATGCCAGCACTGATGTTAATGACTTCTGAAATAACAGAAATGACCCCTTGATGCATTACATTGTCACCTCACATGATGTGTCCTAACATTTATTCCCTTCCTAAGGCAGATCCAACAGGGCTTTTCCTCTGGGACAAGCAGCTGGGTTCAGCTTTTTTGTGTGCAAACAAGGTCTAGGGAATTGAGTGCTGTTGGAGGTCAATAGGAATAACAGTCACTTCTAATATTATACTAAAAATACAATTTTGAGCAGAGAAAAAAATCCCCCCAAAGTGAGTATCCATTCTAGTTTTCCAAATTATGCTCCAGTAAGACAAAACTAATTAGGGAATAATGGTTACCAGTTTCAGCAAGGGTGGAAAGAAATCCTCAGTCCATGAAGGCAGCAACAAAATTCCCACCTGATTTAATCTTATTCCTGTAATGCACAAGTGACAAAACTCCTTTGCCTTTTCTGGAAAATGCAGAAATTTGGGACTTTTACTTCACTGTCCTCTCAGTTGAATGTTCTTTCCTCTCTGTCAGGGGCTTCACTGAGCTTGAAGTTCGACTGAGTGGTGATTGTATTGAGCAGAATGATGCACAGAATTTAGAAATAATATTGATCTGACTCCTTTTAGTGCTGTCTTTCTTTTTGTGTTTAAAATATTTGGTTTTATATAATTTAACATTTGTAAAACTTTGCAGCATTTCCTGAAACAACTTTTATATTGTATATGATAGAACAATTGAAGTTATCTAATTTTCATGTGACTTTTTCTGTTTCTTTGCAGCAATTTGGTAAAATCTTAGATGTTGAAATTATTTTTAATGAGCGAGGCTCAAAGGTAAGCAGTTTAATTCACCTGTGGAGTTTTTTGTTTTGTTTAAAATATATGAGTAAAAGGAAACAACTGCACTGCTGTGACAAAATAATGTCTGAAATTTTATGTTAGTGAAAACATATTCTGAGCTGTCAGTCAGTTTTCTAAGCAGTATGAAAATCATTGGACTCATATCTTTTAAAGGGGGTAATTTTAACTACTCCAAACTGTCACCTGTTATATGGGAATGTTGATTTTTGCTGTCCTTATTTTTCAAGGGTAATTATTTCATTTATTTTATGAGTCCATAGTTAAAGGTATTTGTAGGCAGGTTTGTACTAGTACAGGTATTTTTTTCCTTTATTGAAATGAAAGATGACAATTATATCTAATAACTATCTTCTTTAGTAATTAGCTGAGAAAATATGTGATTGTTCCAGATTAAGTGCAGATGTTTTCCTCTTTAGTTAAAGCCTTACTACACCAACCCTTTGAAAACAATCTCTTTTAGCATTTACTTTATTAAAAGAGTTCTTATTGTATTGCAAACGTCTAATATTTTTTTTCCAAAAATACTTTGCCTTGAATGCATACTTCAATTTATTCAGTATTTAAGAAATAAAGCAAGATAGAATGGCCAGGACTGCATCACCTGGTGCAAAACTGTAACCCAGTGTGTTCACCTGTGATATCAGCTGCATTATAGGGGTTATGTCTGTCATATGCATATCTTTTTTTCATTTCCTTGCCATGTCAGACACACTAAAAAGTTTATTCACAAATGTTTCAATCTTCTTGTAACTCATATATCATTTATTATTAGTGATGGAATGTTATCCCTGCTCTAGACATAGTGTAGCCTGTCATATTTAAAGAATCATATACATCAAAAATCTATCTTAAATCAGATGTATTTTAATTCTGTTAATATTTATTTTCTGAAATTAGAGCCTTCACTTTTTATTGTAAACCTAAATGGAACAGCTGAAATCTCCTGGTTTATTACTGAGACATTAATTAATCCCCTTGCCTGCCAGCCCAAACTCAGTTGGAACATTGATCACTTTTTCAGTAAACAACTAAAATGGATGGAATTTGGGTGGCTTAGAATCCCCTACTCTGGCCAAAATTTATTATTTTTAAATTATGGTTGTTCAACAATGTTTGCAAAAGACATGGATTGCCCAGACCTGCTGCTGCTGCATCATCCCATTAATTTCCAGAGCCATCCCCCACTTTTGCTGCTGGTGCTGACAGGGTGGAGCTGAGCACACCTGGGAGGAGTTTAAACTTTTGTTTAGCCACTAAACCTTGCCCAGGTGGGCATTTTAACCACCACACCTGCGCAAGTGAAAGGTTTTGTTAGAGTTTTGGGGGATGGCATAAGGAGATGTTTCAAATTGAGCTTTTTATTTTGATGTTCGCTTGGCAGCATGAAAATATCTCAGCGCCTCGTGCTAAAGGCAAGATCCTGGTAAGGATTTCAGGGGGAAAAGGTTTTCCTGGCTGGGTTTGTCACATCCCTGCCTCAGTCACACCCTTAGGTCAGGTTTGGTGAAGAATGTTCCTGCAGCCCAGCTGTCCCCAGGGATGCCTGAGGCAGGGCTGGGTGCATCTCACCTTGCTCAGAGATGTTTCAGCTACAGCTACCGAATATTTTCCATATTTTCATTTGCAGAAGTACCTTTAGATTCTCTCAATTAAATGGAAAGTTAAGGAAAAAAAAAAGAAATATTAGGAATGAGAGGGACATCTTTTTTCTGTTCTTTCTTTTTCTTTTTTTTTTTTTTTTTATTTTTTATTTTTTTAATCTGATCATTTCGTGTCCATTCTGTAGGAATTAAGATGCACCAGATTAAAGTCCCATTCCTGGCAGTGCTTATCTATGTTTTCATAAAATCCCACTGAAACTGAAAGGACTACTAAGTGGTTTCAGACTGAGTACAGGTAACAAAGTTTGCAGGATCAGAATTCAAATTTGTTTCTAGCTGCAGTTTGGCATAAGAATTGCTAGAATTGTTTTTGTTTCTGTTTCTTTTTCTTTCTTTTTATTCTAATAGTTAATGTTTTAAACAATTGTTGCAAAAAAAACCAGAAAGAATCTCATTCTCATGCCATAATAGTTAAGAAAAATGGAATTGCATATTCAAAAAACATAACATTAGAGCACCACTGTCTTTCCATAAAAGAAAACCCTAAATCAATGAAAGTCATACTACAAATGTCTGCTTGTTTGAATGTGTAATCATAATGAAGAAAGCTTTGCTAAAATATACAGCAACACTGATGACTTTTGAATTTTTGACCATTTTCTATCAGTTATAAATCAATGCTCTAGACAGCTCTATATATACCTGCAGAAATCTGTTTATGTGTGTATTTATTAATGTGCATTTATTGTATATTACATTAACACCTATTTCTTCAAATAAGGAGAACCCCAAAGTGCCTCCCAAATTAAATCAGAACCTCCTCACATTCTAACTTGGTTATTATTAAATCACTTGACAGATTTTAAAAATAAAAGGCCTATATTTGCATTACCAATTAATAGAATGCAGCTGTTAACTCAGCTGCAAATTAAATTGATGCTAAAGTGTTTGTGTAGGTATTTGAATGTGTGATGGGTGAATCTGGGTTTTGTTCTTGAGTTTCTCTGTCAGCCAGGTAAAGTTAAAGATTTGCATAAATAGCAAGAGCTTAAGTTAAGTAGTGTTGATTATGAGAATAAGTACAACATAAGAAATTAAAAAATGACAATGAGTATTATTTTCAGAATCTTTGAAGTTCTTAGCTTGTGGCTCCACTTTTTATATTTTTCTAATTTTTTAGTATAATTAGGTTTTTATCTTTCTCTTTAGCCGTTTGAACAAAAGTTAACTGGTAGCACTGTGAGCTGAGGAGAGTGACAGAAAATTTTGACTTAACTCCCTCCAAATGTTTGCAATTCCAGGAGGGGACAATTTCTCAGGCAAGATAATAGGAAAAAAAACAAACAGAATTGGGGGAATTTCTGCTATTGAATGGAGTTACTCTGCTTAGAACCATGGATTCAGTGATGTTCTCTGCTGTGAAATTTTCTTAATGGTATCCTAAATTAGGAGGGATTTTTTTACAGAGTTTTAACAAGATGGGACAATAATTTGTAGAAGAAATAGGAGTTTAAAGTTGAGGATGGGTTTAGGTATAAGAAGAGCCTGTACAAGGATCTAAATCATGGACATTGGTGCTGAGGAGGGGGATTTGCTTTCTCTCACCACTCCTGGTGCTTTGGGAAACGGAGAGCTCCATCCTCAGTGACTTGTGGCAAGTGAGGTCATGGCCTTGTGCTAAAATTGTGGAGAGGGGTGTGGAGAAAATTGTGGAACCAGGAGTAGTGAGAATGGATTCAGCTGCTGACAGAGCACTTGGCAGCTCAGGCCTCAGGCTGGGTTTAAACGGGGAAAAAAGTGTAGCTGTGCTTAAGCTGCTTTAGAGAGACACTGCTCTACATAAATGGCCCTCTTTGCATTATAAATGGGAATAAATAACTCAGTTCTTTGAGCAGGTGAAATAACCCAAATAACCCAGGAAATTATCCTGAGAGTTACTTCACTTTTGTTGGTGGTTGACTAATTAGTTGTGCAGTCCATACTCATTCATTTCTCCCTGCCTCGTGTCAGTTTTGCCTTAGTTTGATATTTGGTTTCCCCTTTGTGTAAATGAATGTAGAAATGTCTTATCTTTATTTTTATTATAATTTTACCCTTTTTTTTTTTTTTTAACCAGTCACTTTCTGCAGTAGGTAGCCCTGCAGAGAGTGTTCCTAGTGGGTGAACCCTGGCAAAACTCAGCAAAGGCAGATGAGTGGCTGATGGCTCAGGAGCAGAACAGAGTTCAGGCTAAAACAGAAATAAAAAATAAAAATAAAAACGGTTTTAGGACCACTTAAACTATGTAAGCACTGCCTGTGTGCAAAGCACCACGTGCAACTTGTAAATGTTTCTGGGTGTGAAAGCTCAGGGATGGAGAGGAGGGATGGAGAGGAGCGTTTGTTTGGATAATTTTGGGAGGCATGCAAAGGCATTGTAGTGCTAATGCAAGAATTACTTCAAAGGGTTGGTGTATGTTTCTAAAATGTTTTTCACTGTCAAATTTCTCAAAAATATTTGCCACTTTAAACAGTGTTTTATTTAACTCAGGGCATAAAAGGCATTTTAGTAGGATTTAAAGTGTTTATTTAAGTCTAGTACTATAAAGGAGGGGATTTGTTATAAGCAGAATTTCAGATTTGTCCCACTAGCATGGGATTCTGGAGTTTTACCAGATGCATGTTCTATATGTGGAAAATAATATGCAGAACAAGTAAATAAAGCAGTTAAATTTATTCAAAACGTTTGCATTTTTCTTCTTTTATCAGAGTTTCTTTTTATATTCACATCATGTGATTTTCTTTGATCTGTTAATACAAGAAAGTTTATACTTTGTTCTGAAAGTACTTTTGTTTTGTTGGTGGTTTTTCTTTTTTTCTTTCCTTTTTTCCTTTTATAAAAAAATAAGTAAAGGCTGTATAGTTTGACAAAAGTTTAAGTTACCCTAGTGTTGCATGGGAACAGTGTTTCTTATGATCACAACAGCATGACTGAGTAGGCAATGTTTAGAGTATATTGACATTCAGTGTTGAATTTTGTGCACATGTTTTTTATTTCGTTGAGATATCTGCATGTCATTAAAATGTGGTTCATTTTCTTTTCTCATTAGTTCATTTTTTTCTATGTGTAAACACTGTAATTTATTTTAATTTCATTTTCTTATTGTTAGATTTATTTTCCTCTGTAGTGACATGTAGAAAGGTATTTTTGGTATCATTCTTTGACTTTCTGAGAGGGTATTATCTAACTGATGACAGGGAAAAAAAAATTTGTTCACATTTGTTGCTTATTTATTGCACATCTCAATACAACTATAATTTTTCTAATTTGCATGTTACAGAAATGAAGCGAGGACAAGAAAAATATTAAATTAAAGAGAGAGAACATAAGCAAACAAGTGGTCATTGACTGAAATAATAATGTGCATGTTGTTTTCCCCCCTTCTCCCTCCTGCATGCAGGGATTTGGTTTCGTAACTTTCGAAAATAGTGCTGATGCGGACAGGGCGAGGGAGAAATTACACGGCACCGTGGTAGAGGGCCGTAAAATCGAGGTGCATGTTCAAAATATTTTCCTTTTCATCTTTTTTATAAATGTCTGCTTCACTCTCATTTGTTGTTTCAGATGCATCATTGGTGTCTTCTGTGTGCTCCCCTTTCCCCCTTCCCATTGTTTATATATATATTTATATATAAAGAGAGAGAATCTGGCCTTACTTGGGTTTTTTATTATGATTTCTTTTGTAATTATTATTATTATTATTGTCATTGTTGCTGAAAGGTGGATGACAGATTTGAGAGCAAAATAAAAAGAAAGCTTTAATATTTTGAAGTTATTATTTTCGATGTTTTGTAAATCAATGGGTGCAGTAGATTCCAAAAAAACAGCCAACAAAAAACAAAAAAATTAGAAAAATTGAGAACAGCAACAACAAAAAAAAGTGTGACAGACAAAACAAAAAACAAACAAAAGGTTGGTTTTTTTCTTTTTTTTGTTTTCCTTTTTTTTTCCTTTTTTTTTCGTTTTTTTTTTTTCTTTTTGTTGCTGCAGGGTTGATGTGGGATCCACAGTGGCTTTCAAAAAATTCAGATTGGGCAAGAAGCGTCCAAAAAAGATGCACAAGAAACAAAGCCAGACTAGAGACTGAGAAATATTCACATCTAATTTTCAGGAAGCTGGGTGGCCTGATCCATCCCCATCTCCAAAAACCTCCAGCCACGTTTGCCGCGCCACTGGATCCCCTTCAACACTGCCTCAGTCGTATTTGTTAGAACTTAAAAAAAAAAAAAAAGAAAAAAAAAAAAAAAGAAAGAATTACCAATTGAAAATGCTGTCGTCTTTTGAGTAAGATGTTGCATATTTTGCCTTTTCATTTTCCCCCTCGACGGTAGCGCTTAGGGCCCTCACCAAACTCTCAGTAACCATGGTAACTGTATACATACCCATGCTGGCGATGGTGCTGAATGGTAAGTGGAGAAGTCCATCTGCCGTTTCACGTATTTAGCGCTGATATACCACGTGGATTTTTTTGACTTGTTGTATTAAGTTTTCTTGATGCTACATTTTTTTCTATATATTGGTACGCCTGTAATTGAGTGTACGTTTTAAGCAAGCCTGGGAGGCACTGATTGGATTGAGGATATGACTTCGTGCACATCTTACTCAGATTGTTAACTCCATATTGTGTTAAATAATGCACCCTCTTTTTATCCTTTTGTTAGCTGTGATTTTAAAGCTTGAATGATTTTGTTAATTCTTGCAATGAAAAAGGCTCTTGTTCCAAGTGTTGAATGCTAGATGTTGCTTTTCCAATGGTACTTCTCTTCTAAAGGGTTATGTTGCACACTGCTAAAATTCGTTTGTCCCTTTTTTGACATTTTCTTTGTTTCCTTGTACCTTGTCTCTTTCCTTTCTACTCCACTGCATGTTCCTTCATATAATCTTTTTCTTTTTCTTCTGTTTTGAGTATTTATTGTATCAGTGTTATCATGGAATACAAGCATGCTCTTAAGTCTTAAATTATGCAGTACCTTTTAATTTGCTTTTAATGTCTTTTTATTAAAGTTTAAATGATATGATGTTGCTTTATTGAAATGATTTGTAAGTTAAAATGGTTATGAAAGTAAATGTAATTATAAATAGTATGATTTTGTTATGCACCTGTTGCCTTCTATAAATTAAATTGCATTTTATTTTCACATGACTAATAGCAGTAATAATGCATGCCTTTAATAGTGACACGGGCCCTGCCCGTAACCCTTTCTAATCCCCTGTTCTATGTGCTTAGGTAAATAATGCCACAGCACGTGTAATGACAAATAAAAAGACCGTCAACCCTTACACGAACGGTAAGTGCACGGGGCCCTGCTTGGGGTGACTGTCCCTGCATGCCACCCCCAGTCCTGCTCCTGGGGGGTCCCATTCTGCTCCCCCTGCCTTCCTGGGGCTCACAGTCCTGGGACACAATGGGGTTGGGCAGGAATGGCACCTCTGCAGAGCTTGGCTGATTCCCAGCCAGGTGGGCAGAGCACGAACCCCCTGGCTGGAATCCCATGTTGGACCCCAAATCCCTCTGGCTGAAATCCCAGTGTTGGACCCCAAATCCCCCTGACTGGAATCCCACGTTGGACCCTGAATCCCTCTGGCTGAAATCCCAGTGTTGGACCCCAAATCTCCCTGACTGGAATCCCAGTGTTGGACCCTGAATCCCTCTGGATGTAATCCTCGTGTTGAACCCCAAATCCCTCTGTCTGTAATCCCAGTGTTGGACCCCAAATTCCCCTGACTGGAATTCCAGTGTTGGACCTCAAATCCCTCTGACTGGAATCCCAGTGTTGAACCCGCAGTCCCCCTGGCTGGAATCCCAGTGTTGGACCCCAAACCCCTCTCGCTGGGATCCCCCTGGCTGGAATCCTCATGTTGGACCCCGGATCCCCCTGACTGGAATCCCAGTGTTTGACCCTAAATCCCTCTGGCTGTAATCCCAGTGTTGGACCCCGAATCTCTCTCACTGGAATCCCAGTGTTGGACCCCCCAGTCCCTCTGACTGAAATCCCAGTGCTGTGCCCCAAATCCCCCTAACTGGAATCCAAGTGTTAGACCCTGAATTCCCCTGATTGGAATCCCAGTGTTGTGCCCCAAATCCCCTTGGCTGGAATCCCAGTGTTGTGCTCCAGTGGCTTTTGTGGACCTGGTGGGAGAGGGATGTTCTCTGCTTTTTGCAGTGTTAATGTAGTGATGAGTGAACTGATGGGAGGATTCAGCTTGGTTTGGGGCATGGAGGGAGGGAGACCAGCAACAATGTCTTTCCTGTAGAACCTTTTAGTACCAGGGCACATATCTGGTCAGAGATCGTTTTCCATATCTTTCTTCCACAATTTGTTAGGAGAAGGGAGACTGGTAGCAGGTGCTGCTTCCAGCTTTTCTTCTTTTCCCATGGAGAAATTAGAATTCCAAGCTATCTAAAAATAAAATTCATTCTAATACTGACTTAATGTACAACATTGCACCAACTTAATGATAAAAAAAGAATCAACAGTTATTTGAAGCATTTGGAAACAATGAATTTTTAAATTTTTTCCTTTGCAATTGTTGGATCACGTTCTTGTGTGCCATTACTGGTTCAGAAAATTCAAATTCAACCAAGTTCCTAACTCAGTCATGTCAAACAATAGCACATGAACTGAAGTTTTTATTGCAATTATGCTTTTAGTTCTGCTAGGCTCTGCAGTTGTTGGTATTTGGTTTACAATTTAATTCAGTTTTTCCCATACAGTGGAAAGCAGATGAAATGTGCACATAAAGGTTTCCTGAGGTAGATTAGGCTCTTTTCCATTTTGAAATATAAGGGATCATATTTTCTGTACTTGAGGTGTCATTAGGGAGGTTTTACTAAAATCCAGGGCACACAGTGGCTTTATTTTTTATTAAAGCTCATAATTTTCTTGTAACACAGTAAAAATAAAACACAGGTATGGTTTTCATGTGACGTGATAATTGATGTAGTTAAAATGATCTGGAGAAGAAAAGCCTGAATTTCCTCATGCTTTCTTAGAAGCTGTTTTCTTCCTCATTTTGTATATAGATGTGAAGCTTGGCAAATTATGCAGATGGGAAAATCTCCTTAGTTTTTATTGGTTTTAAAGCATCCCAGTGAATCTAGAGAGAGACATGAGGCTTGACTGGATCACATAAAGAGATTTTGTTGTAATACAGAGCTAAATTAACCATGTGCATATGAGGCTATGAACTCTGCCTGCTATATTGCAAGGACAAAAGTAGTTTTTCTGTAAATGATGATGCATATTTTGTATTCGTATTATCCTAAGGCTACAAAACTGTTCATGAGCAAATAACATGTTACATATCAGCACAGGCAGTGCTGAAGCAAGGGAATGCTGGTGATAAGAGATGGGAGATTTTTAGCCATGTGGTTTTAGAGGAGGTTCAAATCTATGCCCTGCACTGCAGGATTACTTAGGTCACACATTCTCATTTATTAATGTCCAAGACCAGGATGAGCAAAATCTGCTGTAAATTGTTTCCCACTTGAAGTGTTTTGTTTGTCATTTTCCATCCTGTTCCATCAGATCCGGATCTCACCAAAAGTATGAAATACCCTGTTCAGTGCATAAGTAACATTTATTTATTGTGAACCAGACAACCAATTTGCACGCCTTTTGCCAGGTGCCCACCAAGTCAACCTCTGCTTACAATTCATAGCTTTTGATTGTTTTAATCTTTTTTTACCATTTTTTAAAATGTGTGAAATCCCCTAAAGTAAACACACAAGGACAATCACGTCCCTCTTGCATAATCATCCCAAGCAACAAGGAATGAAGTGTAAGGGGCTTCATTTGGTTTCATCAGTGCTTATACTATCAGTCATCCTGGCATGATACAAGTCTAGTTCTTTATCATTTTGTCAGGAATTAACCACTGCTAGAGCTGATTATTTATTGAAGATGATTATTTTCTAAGGTAAAGGGCTCATCTTTTAAATAAACTATACGGCCAGTTTGCTCCACCAGCACATGAAAATTTGCAGAATTTTGTCTGATGCAGGTAGCCAGAAACATTTTGTTTGCACATGCCTTTCTGTTTCCTTCAGAACCACTTATTTTTTAATGCCTCTCTTTATCTTTCAAAGTGTGTGTTGTGACTGGCATGTTGTTGGCAGGTATTCAAAAGGTAGTTGGGGCACATGTTGTATTCTATCAAAACGTCAGGAACTGATATTTATTTTAATTTAAAAACAAGATACACTCTGTTTTGTGTTCCATTCCTGAATGCAGCTGGTTGTTTGATAACAGGGCTCATGTTGTTAATAGGATTGCAGAAGTCAGTAGATTTCAAGGCACAAAAACTTGGGTTTTTTAAAAAATATATACAGCTTTGTTCAAATAAGTGGTGTGCTTTTGTGTCCGAAATGATCCTTGAAATAAGTATGCTTTCCAGTGACTTTTGACTCCCCAAATGAGCAGCTGCTGGGAGAGCTTTTTTAGTGGGTTTGTTATCAGTCAGGATGATTTTGATGGCTCACCTCATGCTTTGGAGATACAGCTGATTTCTCTTTGCAAGGAAATTCAATGTCAGGAGTGCTACAGGTTAGCAAAAATATTTGAGACATTTTTAGATGTTCCAACCCATCCTGTTCACAGCTGTACTTTCTTCTGATGCTCATATTGCCATTCAGGATGCTCATCCAAGGGTTGTAGGACACAGAGAATTATGGGCAGGTACATTCAGAGAACTGCAGTAATAAAGGAGGAACAAGAAGCAGAGATCTGTAAAAGGATAAATATTTTAAAGTTTAGACTGGTGGTGCTTTGGATTTGAGCCTTCTGTTGCTCTAAATTTAGATCCAAAATCACATCCAGTGCCTATTAGCACAGTTAAATCCCCTCCCACTCCCTGTCCCCCTCCCCGGGTAGCAAACAGCAGGGAAGGAAATGGAGTCACAGGGTTCTTTCCTACCCAAGCCTTTCTCTGGCCATGGTGGCCTCTCCAGAATATGAAGCAAAAATAATCCTTTTTGTGTTGCTGCACCCCATTTCTACCGCAGTTTGTTCCCCCAGGATCATTTCCTTCCCTTCAGCACACTGGGGCCAAGTGCTTCTCTGGATGGCTGGGAAGCTGGGTCAGGCAGAGGGATTTTTCTTTGCTTGGCTGATTTTTAAGTTTCAAGCTTTTCCAGTTTCAGCTCAAGGAGGAGATTAATATTGTGACAGTAAGAAAAATGCTCAGAATTACACCCACAGCCGAGAATTTGCCTCCTCCAGCTGCTGCAGAAGGGTTACTTGGCAGCTGCTCTCTCAGATACATCAACTCCCATCACACTTGATTAACCCACACAGCTATGGGCCAGCACATTGTTGGCTGACAAGATAAAGTTAAGTTTAATTACTGTTATTTTCACCATGAATGAAGTATTTCCTCCAAAGGCTTCAGAAAGTTAGATGAGACAGCCGTCACTGGGAGAGTGGTAAGGAGCTGAAATATGAGACTGCCTTTCAGCTGTGAAGAACAATCTGTGTCTTCCAAGATGATTTTTTTTTCTTTCTCTCAGACAAATTGTGGCACTGTTAGTGTAACTTAGAAGCTGAGAGATGTCTGTCAGCTGCTTTGACAGCAAAAGCTGACAGATCTAAAGTTCTGTCCAATCTTTCATTTTGGATGGTTTTGATCAGTGGTCTTCTGAGGAAGTATTGCATTTGAAATATTGGATGTTCCCTAACATATGTAAAGTTAGAATTTTACCCAAAGTTTCAAAATTTGAATGATTTTCTATCACACAAAATTTGGCTAAGAGATATGTTATGCTCTGATGTACCTAAATATAATCCTGTGGAGTGTGAAATTCAATGATCAGGTAAAACTCCTGTGGTATTTTTAGGCGGAAAAACCTTTTAGCCCTCCTTGGCTGGACATTTTCCAGCTTCCCTAACTGTCTTTTGGCTACATAGAAGAACTGCAGTCACTTCTACAGAAAAGGTGTCATGCAAAGCTGCTTACTCTGAATTTACTCATGAGTTACCTTTCAAAACCACCCCTCCCCTCTCTTACTGAACAGTTAATTACTGGGAAATAATTACTATGCATGAGATGGAGTTAGCTTGAAAGGGTGGCAATAGTTTGTTATTGAGATTTTTTTGCATTGTGCTTTTTTTAGTATTATGCCTTGATGTTTAATGATTTTCCACAGTCCTTTTGCATTACATGATATAGCCAAGGCAGAAATAAACCTTGGGTGCATTTAAATTCTTCTAATTGTGGCTTTTGTGATTTTGAAAAGTGTCTGGATTGTGTTTTGATTCCAGTAGCAGTTATAAGTTCTATTTTAAGTACCATAGCTCTGGAGTTTACAACATGCTTTTTCTCAGGGTATTTTTTCTTTATTCCCATTTACAAGAAGCACTTCCCACTCCTCTGATTTGAGTGTGCTTTAGGAAAACCCCTAATTTTTCAGTTCCAGTGGTTCAAAATAATTGTTCACTGAAGGAAGAAGACAGTGTGGCCGGGGGGATGTTCTGTGGAGTTTGCAGGGAGGGGATCTACCTGTGGCTGAGCACACAGCAGTAATTGGCGCTGCGCCACAGCTGGGAACACTAACGAGTTTGCAGCACTTCATTTTGCTCTTCTCTTGCCCCTCCTGTCCCTCCAGCTTGGTTGTCTTTATTAAGATAACATCCCCATGCTTTGCACACCCCTGGGTCTGCAGCCAGCCTAGGGATGCTGCAGCAGGTGTAAAGTGCAAGCAGTAATTTGGAGTTTGGCCAGACACAGGCAGAGCAGATCTGAGAGTTCTGTGCTGGGGTTCTGTGCAGGGCTGGGAGGACAGTGATTATTGAAGAGCAGGGCAGTGGCTGATTTGTACCACTGGACCCCACAGAGCATCTCCTTCCTACAGACATTGCCATGCCGTGGCTGTGCTTTCCTTTTGCCAGGGTAGAATCAAAATACTCCAATTATTTGGTTGCCCTGTAACCCTCGCTAGCAAAGGCTTATCAGAAATGTTTGTGTCCAGAGAATGAGCTGCCCTGGCTCCTCTGGCTCATAACCAGAGCCAAAACAGTGGCTGAGAAATCATCTGCCCTGTACTAGAGGCTATGGGATACCTGAAATAGTGCTGGCTCCATTCCAGAGCTTGAGGGAGTAAACCCATGTGCATTTCAGCCAAGGTAATTCACCTGGCCATTCACTCCAGTAAATGCCACGTGTCTGGTGAATGCCTTGTTTCATGGCTTATTTCCATACCTCAGACTCTGATATTAGAGATCGGTAATTAAAGATAACTATGAAACTTGAATTACAGTGACCTTTCTTGAAGTAATTTTGTCTGTATTTTCTATACAACAGTAGTTATAGTCATAATAATAGTTGTTATTATTATCACTAATTGCAATATTAATTGTTATGTTTCTGTTTGTTGCAGGCTGGAAATTAAATCCAGTTGTTGGTGCAGTTTATAGTCCAGAGTTCTATGCAGGTAAGGATTACTCTATGATTGTCCCACTGGCCATATTTCATTTAGTATTCTTTAAAACATGCAAAAGTACAGAATTTGTGTTTGGCGTGAGGTTTGCTTTCTTTGTGTGATTCACATTATTTACAAGTCATTTATACATTTTTATTCAAGATTTTACTTTACCTGGGCACAGTAAACTTTATATAGAAGATATATGAATACCTTTTTTATTGGAAAATAGCTAGTGTAACATGAAATGTACTGCAATATCCTAGTCTTACATGAGATTTTATTTTATTTCATATTTTAGTGCAGTCACCTTCTTCCAGGGATTCTTTAAGGAACAAGAGCCAAAAAAATCTTATCTATAACTATATGTATATATATATAGAGAGAGAGACTACATGTAGACATACATAGGTATAGAGTATATGGAATCACATTTTTTTTCTGACATTTTTTATACATTTTATAGTTAGTTTTTCAGTTTGATGTTTTTGTGTTTTAAATCTATATTTTCACCTGACTGAGACCAGATTCCGACTCTGATTGCAGCTTGGAGTTAGAGATTCAGTTTTTGTCTGCTGGAAGTCAGTCATGACTAGCAGTCATTTTTTTACATATAATTTAGGAAAAGAATTTAAAATAAACTTATTTGTAGTCCAAAACCCAGTTGATTCCAAAAGAACTTGAATGCTGCCCACAAACAGCCACCAGGAAAGCATTTTTCATGGCTGGTAGTTCAGTATGGAAAGAGGTTGTCATGTCTGCAGAAGCTGGGGAATCTCCACTCATGGAGATATTTGAGTCTCCAGTTGACACAGCTGAAAAACTTTTGTTAATTTGAGGGACTTCAGGAGATGAAAATTGTTGAAAAGGACACTATTACAAACACATATTTGTGGTTAAAAAACAGCTTCTACTGAGATAGATAAAAATCTTCCAATTAGGGTAAAAGTGGCAGAGTATAATAATAAAAAAACCTAACTTGGCTTTCATGGAACTGCAGTATTTGGTGCAGGCAGAATTTATTTCCTTGCTGATGTATGTCTATGTTGAAAACAGGAATTTAACATTGATCTCGTTTGAGTAGTTAGTGAACCAACCCTGAACCTGCATAAATTAGAAAGTCAGAGTTATTAGTCATTTCATATAAATGACTTTGTGTTAATGACAAATATAATAATATTCCCATAGTACAGTAATCAATTTTCTAATACGTATGCAGAATTAACAATCTGACTTATAATTGTCTCATGAAGTAGGGCATGAAGAGTTCACATAGTTTGTAAATTAAAATCAATATTTTCAATCTCTCCTGAAGGTAATTTTCCTAATTTACTGGACTTTTCCCTAACATTTATTTTGTCTTTTAATTATAAAATGGCAGGTTATTGATTTTTTTGTATAACCTCCTAAAGTCCCAAGTGCATTTTTATTGCCAGCACTAGGGAGGTGTTTGCCCTTCTTAATGAGAATCTTTAATTACCATTAGAAGAGTATTAATTTAATTTTATGAATTATGACACGAACTCCACCACACCTTTGCAGAAAGTTCCATCAAGATACTTCATTTATTTCTGATTTTTTTTTCTCTTTATACATGCAGGCAGGCTTGGGTTTTGTTGAGTTTTTCAATGCATGTCAAATGCTTTTTATTTATATTGAACTAAAATATGATAGGTCTCACATTTAAACATATAAAACTTTCTTTTAAATAATTTAGTCAAAATTGTGGAGTTCTCTTGAAGTTGTTAGGACATGAAACAGTAAAAAACACTGCAGTTCTTGCATTTTAGAATAGAACACTGTGACTTTACTTTTGGGTTCCCTCAACCACATTCTTTAGAGAAAAAGCAATTTAATTTTTTATAATTATAAAATTAGAGATGTGGTTTTTAAGACAGTCAGTTCTACTTGTTCAGTTTACTTATTGTCTCAGCACTGTCATGACAAAACTGCACCAACTTTTTCACAGTCAGCGCAAGAAGTTCCTTTAGCTCCTAGTAAATGATGAAAAATTTGGCCACTTCTGAAATAAAGATGATACATCTACAGAGAAACTGTTGATTTAAAGTACCTTTAATCTTCATAAATAAGTGAAAAACAGAAGGTTATACAAAGCTGTCAGGATGGCACTGATGAATGGCAAATTCCCCCGTTCCTCAATTGCCGGCGGCGCCGCGGCCGCGAGGCTTCCCCGTATTGTACATCAAATCTGCCAACTCATTTCTGTGATTAAATATTCCATCAGCGCGGGCTGCAAGGCGCTAAAGCTTAACAAGATTCATAAGATGCACCACTTGAATACACATAACTCACTGCCTTGGATGGAGAGCACCCCGCGTGCACAGGAAAATTAGAATGGAGTTAAATTACTCCGCGAGACAAGATCAATAGAGAAAGGAGAAGATCCCCCTAATGCAATGCAAATCTAAGATATAGTTATGTCCTGACAACTTGAAGCAGACAATTAAAGTCAAATAGGGAGGAACGCAATGTAAATCAACCCTAAAACCTCAGAGATAATGGTAAACAGTGGGACCAGTGACATGATTGTTATAGCTTGGGGTTTTTTTGGAGTGTACACTTCTGTGAAGGAAAACCTTTCTTGAGAAAATGAGTGGCAGCTAAAAATGGAGACTCCAAGGTGCACAACGCCTTGGGGGCTCAAAATACTGTATATTTGCAAAACACTATGGATTTCTCTTCCTGGGTTGCCCTTCTAAGGCTGTTTTTGTGCCTGTGAAATGCTGGTGCTGCAGTAAATTGCAGCACTCTGGCCATGTGGGTCTGCAGCCGTGGTGAGATTGGTGTGGATTTCCAGGGACACCTTGGGGAAGGGCCCTCTGGAGACTCCTGCTGCACTTCCAGGGCCTAGCAAGGCTCCCTGATGGCCACCAGCTCCTGCCCTTCCCACCCTTCTGCTGAGAAAATGATATTTTAGGGAAAACTAAAGGGTATTTTTTTTTTCATGTATCATTCTAGCTTTTCACAGAATTGCGTTTTTCCATATATGATCATGGATAGGAAATTTTTTAAAAGATGACTTATATCCACACAGCCTCCCTCTAATAAATAAAAGATTTTCCTTAAGGGTTTCCCCCTTTTAGGGGGTTTTCCTCTTATGAGAAAGGAATGCTTAATGAAGTTGGGTTATCCATTTCTTATCTTTTCCAGTAAAATATTTATTAAAGTCTTAGGTAGGTCCTAACAAGGAAATTTTTAAGAAGCACTTTGTGATTTGTCTCACAAATTCTTCATGGAAACTGGGATATTTTTTTCATCTATTAGTATTTCCATCCAAGTTCAAATACATCCCATAGTTTTCCTGTATTTAAGCTGGTTCTTTTCCCCATACGCACATTATGGGGAAATACAGATTTGCAGCTGGGTTTCTTTACTAGGTATGCTCTGATACTTGTATGTCTTTGTTTCTGCAGTTTGTTATAATATCATTTTCACCTGCTTATTTTTATATAGTGTATATTTTATCTGTAATACCGAGCCTTTCTTTCTGCCTCAGGCATTCTGAGAGCCAAGTTCCATGTTGTTCCTTTCAGTTATTGCAGATCTTTTTGTTTTTCTCTTTTGGGTTTTGGAACAATGAATTTTTGAGCAATCTCTTGCACTCTCCTTATTGAAATATAGAATATTGTTGCACCTGTGTTGCTACAGCAGATCAGTCCTGTACAGCATGTAGCTTGGGACACAGTAAGGCCACTTTAAAAGACTTTTTTTATTCCTGGCAGAAAACAGCTTTGTTATACCTGTTGGAGAGGCTCCCTTTTGGCAGCTCCCTAATGCAAGGTGGGAGAAAAGATGTTACAGAAATTACCTGGAAATCTAGTGAATACTCTTCCAGAGAACAGGGAAATTCACAGTAACTCCTATGAGAAGATATTATTTTCTGGTCATAAACAAAACCAGTATTTCAAAATTTTCAAGATTGAAGTTGGCAGTGGAGAAAGAAAGGACTGAAGATTAGAGGTGAAGAGCAATTAGACCACAGCTGAGTGGAAAGCAGAAGATCCCATCCTTCTTTTACTTAGAGCACGATTATTCTTCCTGAGTTTTATTAAGTTCTAGGAATTTCAGGAGATAGTTTCAAGTCATCCCAATAGCTGAGTAGTTGTATTCATTTCATAAATAACCTTAACCCAGTGAAGAGTATTGTAAAAACCCAGCTTCTTGGGCAGTTATTCCATGGCAAAATTTTCCCCATCACTCAAAATGAGAGAGAGGGGAAGGTCTGTGCATTTTAATGTCTTTTAAAGGCCTCAGAAGTCAGAGAAGTTCTAGCTGCCCAGGTCTTTTTGGCACTTGGAATCCAGCAGTATCCACCAACAATCAGATTTTGTAACAAAGTTTCTTTCAGAAATTTGTTCAAAGGTTTGGAATAGAATGTTATATATAATAAGAAGTAAAGAACTACCACAGCAATATATATAAAACCATGCCCTTAAGTAAGATGAATCCAGGGGAAGAGAGGATTCCTGTACACTTGCTAATACTAATTCTCTTTGTTCATGTCTTAAAGCATCTATTTCTGGAGTGTAAGAGCACCTGGGATTCATTTCATCTTTCTAGTGTTTCTCTTTGAATTTAAATGAGTCTTGCATAAGCTCAGCAAATACCCTAGAAACAGTTCTCAGTGTTTGGAGTTTGGGAAGCTGAGTTATATGCTTGCACAGCATTCTAATCCTGGGGTAAAAGTTCACTCTATCATATCTCTAAAGCAGAATTTTTCTAAAAGCTGTCTGTCACTCCATAGATTAACTCATTTCACTATTTGATTACATACACTTGGGTTCAAACTTTGCTATTGACTAGGCAGATTTTTCTAAATATATTTGCAGTCATGTTCGATAGTCAGCTTAAATAATTTTCTAACTGCAGTCAAATAATTATTGTTTAATATTCCACCTGTGATATTTAGATGCTCCTTTTTCAAGTATAACACACAGCTGTAAGTGTTGTTTCAATAATCAAAAGTACCATCATCCAAATGAGGAGTTCCTAGGTAGATTAACAACACCGATGACAGCTAATGCATTTCTAAAACTCTGAGGAGCTTTTACAAGCCATTATAGAGGAAATCGTGTTTTATGAAAGATGAATAAAGCCAGTAGAAAAATGGAATTCAGCATCTGCATTAGCTATTTACTAAAATAAATAAATAAATAATAATAATCCAGAAATAATTATGCCTTATGCTACATTATAATGAGTTCTTCATTAAAATGTATACCCTCATGGAAACTAAACCAGGCTTATTCAAAGCTAATGCCAATGACTTATTTTTATAAAGATTAATTTAGTCAATTGATTATATATTTAAATCTGGAGCAAGATTAAGCTACCTATATTCAGCATTGATTTGAAGTCTGCACAATTTAAAGAGATGACCATAGATACTGTCAGTGTTACCTTTTTGAAGGTGTTTCTCTTGGATTTATATCACACAGGTTGTACTTAGCATTTGATACTCTTCTATGTGATCTCTAGAAGAAATTCCATAGATTTGATTATTTGATTGTAAATGTTCAATAGATACAGCTTCATGCCAGAAGGTAGGAAACTGTGAAGAAGGGAGTTTTTGCTTCTTCACTGTAAAAGTTTGTGAGTTCTGACCCCAGTCTGGTATGGGGAACCATTTCATACTGGGTTATGATGGATTTGTTCACAAACAGAGTCAGTAAAACCAGGAAATCTGTATTTACTGAAAGGTGGAGTGCTTACAAAATAGGGGGAAGAATGTGTTTGGGGGTGGGTGGCTGGATCTCTTTCCTTGATGGAAAATCTTGCTGAGATGCAGGTCTTGTTCTGATGGCCATATTTCCATGTTTCTCCTGAGTTCACATAGGTTTCCTTGTTTTTAGATATTCCTTAACCCAAAAGAAACCCTTCTGAGCAAGCAGAGCTGTACTGCCCTTTCTTTGTCTTTGTGTTGTTTCTAAGTTCTTGTGTTTGTTCAGATGTTCTTATTGTGGATATAACTGACCAAATTTTAAAGAGCTAAAAGAAGTTAAGTGCTGTTCCTTACTGACAAAGGAAGTCTTTAATGAAAAATTGTCATTGGATTTCTCTTCCATCGTCCTGGTGCTTAGTGAAAATGTGTTCTATGGCTTCCTGGTTAGTGAGAGCCCTAAAACCAGTTAAATAACTGAGGTGACAGCATCTCCAGACTGTGGATGGTGTAGGTTTTGAGGCTGGATGCAAATCCAGCTGTTTCAGAGCTACTGCTCCTGTCTCAACAATTACCTGGGCAACAGGGGTGAGGCACTGCCTGGGCCTGACTAAGGCTGCAAGGTGCATTTTTAGAATAAAACTGGGACTGTAACCCAAGCACCAGCCATGGATAGGTGTAAAAAGCACTGGCTTAAGGATCTCTGAGAGGAAAATTTAAGGCAAACTGCAAGGTCATCACTAAAACATTTGTTTGGTCAGAACTGGGGGGGATGTTTGCAATCCTAGAGAGGTTGGAGCAGTTATGTGGAGGAATAAATTCCTCTGATTAGAAGAATAACCAAGTTAGGAAGATCCATGTGTTAGGATGGACAGTCAGGCAGACAAACTCTTCTCAAATGCTAAGTAATAAAGTAATATATGAAATGTAAAGTTAATACAGTTAAGTGGAATGGAAAACAACTCTGCTCTGTGTTAAACCTTAATTACAACTGTAAATTAATGCTAAAGCAGTTTAAGATTATGGTTAATTGTATTCCAAACATATTGCTGATGTTTTCTCTTCCTTCTTATATGTTCTTTCCCATTTTGGACATGGGAGGAGAGGATCCCCAATATGCACTCTAATTGCATTTCATAATGTTATTGAGAGGAACTTTCAAAATACAGTTTTCATTTATTTATTCATTGTGGAGGTAGCTGAGAGGGGGCTGTGCTTTACAAGTTTACAAGCTCTGTTGGTTTGGTGCTCTTGGATTTTCTTTGGAAATCTCCAAGCATAGAATTGCTTCTAGTAAAAGTGAGTGCTTTGGAAACTTTGGGAACATTGCATTACCATTTTTGTAATGGTTTTTCATGCTCCTGAAATTCTGGAACCTGTCTGGGCTAGGAAAGAAATAGACTAGCTAAAGCCAGGATTATGCATGATGATTCAATTTTTGGTCTTTTATATTCTCAGCTTGTCATTCAGAATAGAATTTTATTTATAAGTCAGAACCAGCATTCACTGGTGTAAGCAAGGAGAACTGAGGGATTAGTAATTTGCATCTCTGCATCTAATTGCATTAGATTTGCATCTCTGTCTTATAGATTTACTGAAATAGGTGATTTACACAGAAAATAGTGGCTTGACACAATATGAGAGGATAAAGCATAAACCCATCCACTTGTAATCCCTGCAGGGCCATGTTGAAACTGAAGTGTTTGTGTTTGGGCAGAAAGGCTCCAGTTTCATCTATTCTGTGATTTTTTTTCCTATTCCTATCTTTATTCAACAGGCAGACGTATGGATGCAACCTATTTTAGTAATCAGCAGAACATGAGTGCATTTTGTGTATTCTCAATCATCTCCTTTCAAGCAGAGTATAATTCCAGCTCAGAGTTGACTTCAGAAGTTTATACTTGGGAATTTCTCTCATGTTTTCTCTCAAAGTTACAAGTGAACCAAGAATAGCCATCATTTACCAGCTTACCTGCTCTGTCTGCTAGAGGACACAGAACGATGAGGAATAAAGACTTCATTTTTGAAAGATCCTGAACAACTTCAGTGGGATGCATGCCCCAGTATAAAATAATGGCACTGAAGGTCAGAGAATTTATGTGCACCTGAGGTTGTAGAGAGACATCTTACAGTAAATATATTTTGCAGGAAATCCTGATGGTATCACTCCTTTTTTTTTTTATTATTTTTTCATAATGAATGTCCAGTTTTTAGACTTTTCCGCTGACAGGATTTACACTTGAATGCCAATAATTAAATTCACTAGGGAGCACAGATAAACTCTCTAAGCATGGTGCAGATTTTTGTACAAGCACCAGCTGAATTTGTACAATTTAGTTTCAGTTTAGTTACCAGACAAGGGATGCCTGTGGCTGATAAATCATTTGAAAAGCATTTTGGAAAGGGCAGTTTGCTGCAATTGCTTTACTTTGTGAATGGAAGCATTGCATGAATTGTTGCTGCAGTGCAGCCAGCCTATGGGAAGGCAGGTTAATTAAATTAGAAACAAGTCAGTCACACAGTGTGGTTTTAAGCAGGCAGGAGAAGGAGGAGGAGAGATCCCTGTTACTGTGGGATGAGTTCTATATCCTACAGAGGGGAATTGGGGGGATTATCTCATACCAGAGCTGCAAACTTCGCTGCTTCTCTGATTTTTGCTTGCATGATATTGACACCTTCCAATCCCAATTTTTTACAGCATCCTGGATGCTGCACAGGAATAACTGGGGAGAGAGGGCTGTTTGCCAAAAGCTGGGAAACGGATGATATGGGCAGCAAAGAATAATTGGAAGGGTGGCTCACAAATGATGTTTGCTGTAACATTCATTGCTGTTCCCTGAGTCAGTGCCACAGTTCATTGGGTATTTTGGGGACACTAAGAGGTGATGATAAAGAAGCATTCACTATGCTTAGAAAAGTGATGAAAAGGAAAATTAATGTCTTAAACAGAATTTTTGGATGGAGAAGTCCCAGGAAATGTCTTAGACACACCTTCACTGGCTGTTTTTGGTGTTTTTTTTCTCTCCTCCCTCTATTTTAAACAATGTATATCAGGTTATATGTGAGTCAGGGACCTACTACATAAATGTATGTATAGAGCACAGATTCTCATTACCAGCAGCATGCACACCCAGGCTGTTCAATAATTGAATATATTTCAGGTTTGCTGTCAGAAGAGGTTTGGATTTAGGAAAATCAACTTTAGACATCAACTACTTTAGATTCTCCTCCCTACCCTCTTCTTAAGTGAAACTATATATAAGCTTTGGTGGGATTAAACATAGGTTTTGTTTGTATTTTTAACATATTGCAAGAAAGCAGGCATGGGGTTTGGGGTTATGCTACTTTATTCCTTGTTAATAATGAATGGAACAATCCAGTGTATCAACACAACCATCCATAAGTGGTTGTGTTAAAATCTGAAGGCCATTATTCAATTTATAGAGAGCCCAGCTAACTGAAGGCCCTCAAAGAGCACTTCTTTTTGAATTAACAGCATATTTAAAAGCATGCTAAGTCTGTGTAGTTGACTATTGATACTGAAGGGCTAAGAGAGCACTTAACTACTATTATGTATTCAAGAGAGAGGCTGTAGAGGCTCTCTTTAAATTCCCTGGTCAGAAGGGACAATGGGAGCTAACACACACTATTACTGCACAACAGGAGCCTTTTATTAGGTGTTTCTGATCCATTTCTGTGAGGCATTCTGAAATAATCCATCACAGAACAATATTTCAGACCAGAACAAAAACAGTGCTATTTCTGTCTGAAAATGCCAATATCAAATTACACTTTTAGAACAGCAAACCAAGAGAGGGCATGGATTGCTTATGAGGATCCTTGATACACTCGCAAATCTCCTGATTTGTTAATGAGAGGTGCAGATTTACACTTTTCTTCATGCATTGAGCATGAAAGTGTGTAGGAATATTAGCTGTTGCAAAAGGCACGAAGAAAAGAGCGATCAGAATGATCAGAACTAACTCAGGGAGAACTTGGTATCATCCAGCTGGACTGGGAGGAAAATAAAATGAAAAACAATCACTGAATTCAATAAAGAATGGGCTTTTTTAAGATTTAGATTTAGATTAGACTCTTGAAATAACAGTTTATAATAATGTGGGCAAAATGAGACTCAAATAGCTTCATTTTTCAATCACTTTTTCCTGTGACTCTGTTTGGATTCCTTTGTTTGTAAATAGTATTAAAGAATGGATGAACTGGTACTTAGTTGTGAGAGGCAGAGAGGCTTTTGGTAATGCAATAGAAAAAAATATGTGTAAAGAGCAGCTGATTTACCTGGAAAGCTGAGAGTACAATGGATTAGAGTAATGGAATCATCACTAAATCTCCTTGTGTGTAGTGGGTTACTTAGCTCCTGTATTGCAAACACTCATTTTAGCCTCCTGTGCACTAAACCCCAGCCCTGGATATTGAGTTGGTTCATTCCTGCCACTGGAAATGCTTCTGTGCTTCCCCTGGCTGTGAAGTTAGCAGATGGGCTCTGTGAGAACTCAGCACCATTGGCCTTTCCCAGCTCTCCTAAGAGCTTTTTGTGAGGCTGGGCTTCCTTGGGATTCCTGGAGTGAGAGGAACATTGTCCCCCATGTCTCACCTCGTTGTGTCCCAGGGCAAAACCCCAAAAAGCAACGTCTCTCCTCTTCTTTTTTTTTTTGTAATTTCCCCCCAAAATTCTTGGGGAACGTGAAAAACGCCAATCACTTGTTTTTAAAATTTTAAAAGTTTAGTAGTATTAAGATGGTTATAAAAAATGGTAATACAATTAGAGTAATAATAATTTGGAAAAATTGAATTAGGGCAATATGAGACAATAGAGACAAAGAGTTATGGACAGTCCAAGTACCTTTTCTGGGCAGCACCAGCCTAAAAAAGGACCCACGTTAACAGAGGATTAACTCTTAAAAACAACAGCCTGTTGCATATTCATACAGCTCATACATGATGCATAAATTCCATTCCAACACAGGATTCTGTCTGGTCATCATCAGCTTCTTCCTCCAAATCCTAACAGCGCCTTCGAGGCCAGAAGAAATTAATTTCTTCTGATAAGAGAGCAATAAATTCTCTTTCTCTGAAAGATTCAGGTGTCCTGTGGCTGCCATCTCACTCAGAGTCCTTTCTTTTAAAAAAGTATCTTACATAGCATCGTTTCTATTTTAACATTTTTCATAACCTAAAACTATATTTAACGCAGTACTTAAGAGAATTAATACAGCATTACTTTCTAACACAACACGTATAATATTCATTTTAATATTTGTGAAAAGCCAATCATCAAGTACATGCGTTTTTCACAGGGAATAAATGCCAGCCCTGAAAATTGGAAATGTGAGGTCCTTGAGCCAAGGCACTCATGCCCTGTGTACGGTGAGGTGGTGCGTTGTAGGCTCAGGTTCTCTGTCATGGTATAGAAACTCTAAACCATTGCCAAGAAAGCTTTCTAGAAGTTTCATCTGCTTCCTGTGACAGGAGACAGCCGGGCCCATAATCCAGCCTTGCACCATTGTTAATTTTACACCAACAGCATGATTGTAGCTAATGGTGTATGGGGTTTTTTTTCTGCAGAAAATGTTATTTTGATTTATACTTCCTAAAACAATGCCATGAGACGTTCCAGCTAATTGTGTTAATTCTTTTCAGCTAACTGCAGATTTGTATTTCTGAGCTTCCTGTAGTAGTGGCTGCACAGTGGTTCCAGTTAAAAGCTATTTTTAACAGCAGGGGTTTAAAAATCCTGTATAATTTAGTGGGCGAGTCTACATGTTGATCCTTGGTGTTACTTCTTGGCTCTTTGAGGATTGGAGAAATGCAGTGAATTTTTTAGCTGTTTTACATGAGGCAGTGAGTACTCTGTGCAGCACCATTGGTATTTCTGGAGATTAGTTTATCTGCATGATGTAAATAACTGTACACAAAAAACTTTTTTTTGAAAGTATTAAAAAAAAATAGGAGAAATGCATGTAGTCAGAGATCTTGAAACCACTGGGAACTGAATTTTAAGTATTCTAAAAATATTAATGACTGCACATCACTTTTTTTCTGCAGTCCTGAATATTTTTAGAGTAATTATTTCTCAAAATAACTGTGGTGCTTCAGCAAAGGACCTCATCAAACAGCAAGTTCTTAATCATGGGCTGGAGGAGAAAAGAGTGGAGGAAGAGGAGGATGAGTGGGGATAGGTTTTGATCTTGGGACACCTGGTTTTTGTCCCTTCCAGGGTCTCTGCAATATCCCTGACCCCAGGCTGGTCCCCTCAGTGTCCCCTCTGCCACTGCTCCCTCAAAACTTTATATTAAAATCCTCTTTCATTAAAAAAAAAAAAAGGCAAAACCAAATCCTTTATTCCATAACACTAGAATTCAGTGTTCTGGAGGAAAAATAATATTTTTTTTCCCCATTGGGGAATTTATAGGTTGTTTCTGTGTTCTGACGTTTATCCCAGATCTTAGTGTCAATAATTCAGTCTTCCCTCACTTGTATCAATTGCAATTGAAATACTTTTAATACCAAAATTAGATGCAGAAGAAATAATTTTTTCTTACTAAAGTAGATTTAAAAGTTCCATATTTTTTCCTAGTGAAATCTAATAATAATGTTTTAGTTATCAGTATTAATATTATGTACAAATTCAAAGGCAGATTGTCAAAATATAATTAGAAGGCTCTGTGCAAGAAATTAAATACACTCTAGTAGCGGAGATGAAAAAAGCATCTGTTTTGAAGTACTTTAATTAGAAATTAGATGACTAGAGTAGGAAAATAGGATTTGTATGAGATGAAATCTGAAAAAATATAAGATTATTAGCTGCAAAGAGTAGGAAAATACCTATGGAGCATGAAGGAAGCCAAGTGTTATCTAGGATTTATGGTGAATAATGTAAATAAATGGTAACCTTTGACTTCTAAAAATCTTGTGCTCTGTTTTCTAGACATACTTGAAGTCATTATAGTTATTCTTAAAACCTAATGGAAATGAGTGATTTTCCTCATGTGTTTCTCTAAGCCAGATGAATGCTTCTGACTCTTCAGCTCACTTTCACTTGCAGGCCTCTGCACTAACTCAGGTTTGGAAGCATCTGTGGTGTTAAATTCTCCCATATTCCAATATCCCCAGTCCTGAGGTCAAACAAGTGTGTGGATAGGGCTTACTTTTTTATTTATTTTATATTTTGTAATTAGGATCTCAATGGCTGCATGTTCATTTGCCAGCTACCACGCAAGGGCTGAAGGCTGAGAGAGATATTAATACAGTCAGTGATGTGTTGCCTTAAAGTAAGGGGGAAAAGGAGCTTGTTTTATATTTTATCTTTTATATTAGTTGTGAAAAACAGTAAGCATCTCTAAATCCTGTTAGTTAAGGGTGTCTGAGAAGGTTAGAAGCATAGTAATTAATGAGATTTCCAGTAGTCACAGTCTGAGTTAAACTGCATAAATTACAAGAATTATTTTATTACTCTTCAGCATTTCCAATATCTCTCCTTCAAGTGACAGCTGCAAGCAACAAACAGAGAACTGGTTAATGGCAGAAATTTTTAAAAATATGTTTTAAGAGAACTCTGGCCTAGTGAATGAAAATTGAGAATTGCTCCTGTAATACTGTGGAAAATGTGCCTACCATTTGTACTTAATCCTGTCCTTCCAAACTCATTGGACTCAACTCAGTGCAATTCCATTGCATGTCAATGCACAATGTCTAAAGTTTCACAAATCTCCAGAAAGATTTGATGGGTTGGAATTGTGTGATTCACAGATCCTGACAGCTTGAGGCATGTCATTGTATGTGTGTATAAAATCCTGTGTGTGTGTGTACAGATATATGCACATATATCTGCAAAACCAGATGTCTCATATCCCACTTTTCCTAGTGGACTGTATTCCAGAAGCGAAGAAGTTTCTTTCCTAGTTTGAAAGTACAATGTTCAATCTGTATTCAGCTAAGTCTGTCTGCTAAAGTACACTTTTAAGAAAATCTGATGGGTTTTATTTAAGTTTATTTAAAAGAAAAAAAGGAAATAAGGAGCCTTAAACTTGTGTCATTTTTTCGAAATGGGAATTGTGAAAGTGTTGGTTTAAATGGATTTGGTTATTGCTTTTATTTTTATTCCTTGGGGGAAAAAAAATGTTCTATCTGTTTTTTTTCTTAATCTTGAACCCAGATTATTTACTGGAAAGCGAAATATTTGCACAAATACATTTGTGCATCCCTCTGAGCAAAATCTGCTGCACTCAGATGTGTCAGCGATCACTCAGCGACTGCGGGAGCGATGGAACCCAGGTCCTGCCTGGCCTGGTGTCCATACTGGGAATGCTGCCCATGATTTTCCTGCAGTGCTGGCTCCAGGAGCCTCATTGCAGCCGGGGGCTGAGGGGGCAGGGTGGGCAGGGGCAGCAGTTTTGGAGAAGCAGGGTGTGACAGGGACAGAGAGCAGCCAGCGCGGCTCGCGGTCCCCGCGGGATAACGGCAGCGTTGGCGTTGGGGGCATGTCTGTGTTCTGCTTTTCCAATGTCAAACTGGGGTTGTTTGGGCTCTTGCTGCTTTGAAATCAAAGCAGAAAAAGAGCTTCTTTCCTTTTTTTCTTTTTTCTTTTTTTTCTTTTTTTTCTTTTTTTTTTTTTGGTTTTTTTTGGGTTTTTTTTGTTTTTTTTTAAGAAAAAAGCGCAAAAAGCGCCCCCGGTTCAGTTTCAGTGCGCCGTTCCGGTTGTGCCTTGATTTGTGCTTTGGGATGGAAAACTGAGGTTCAGTTGAAGTGTTCCAAAACCAGATACCACTCTCTCTCTCTTTCTTGTAGGCAGGGTGCTGCTGTGCCAGGCAAACCAGGAGGGATCTCCCGTGTACAGTGCCCCCAGTTCACTAGTATACACATCCACAAGTAAGCTAGTGTTATGGCTCGTTTCTTGTTCTGTTTTTGTGACAAAAGCACATTAATGTGAATTAAGCCCCCCTAAAAATGTCAACTTTCCCAACAGCTCTTTTTAAGGTAAATGTGGTGTTTATAAACATATGTAAGTCATGTCAACAGATAATTCAGTGTTTTAAGTTGCATCTTTATTCTCAAAGTATATTCTATTTTAAAAAAAGGAAAAAAAAATGCCTATATTGCAATATTGTATAGAAATGGTCAAAAGTTCTGCAATAACAGTGACAGTTTTTGCAATCCAGTACTGCTGTGTGCTCTGCATTTTGTGTAGAAGATGTTGTGTTTCTTCTGTCCTGCTCACAATTGTGATTTAATACAGAAAATGTCTGTTGCTATGCCACCATTTGATTGGGTCAGGAATTAGATATGAAATCTTTTTTTACAAAAGGAGCAGTCTGTATGAAAGGGGGTATTTTGAGGCATAAAAAGCTGCCCTAGTATAAAGAACAGAGACAAGCTGACATGGTGGATGCTGCCATCAGCCATTTTGCTGTACAAAACTTTGGAGTAGAGACGTGTCCTCTGAAATTCTGAGCAGAAACCTTTTCTGAGAGTGTTTTAGGCTGGATTGGTGTTACCACTGATTCTCATTCTGGCCTCTAGTGGGGTGAGAAACCTGGAGCTGAATGCAGGAGCAGTAACTGCTGCTTGCAGCAGCCCTGGCTCTGTGTTCATTGTAAAGAAAGTACATGGTCTGATTTAACAGCATTATCAGATATGCTCTTTATGAAGATTGTATTCAATCCAGAATGCAATTCTACTCTCTTAGATCTTATCTAGACTGCTAAATAATTATTTTTTAAATTAAACCTAGGAATCAGGACAAAAGAGTTCCACAGTGATCATCTCTACAGTCGTGTAATTCTTTTATGTCAAACATTATCAAAGGCATCCCTAGAGCTGCTGCTTTTCCAGGATTCATATGGGATCCCCTTTAAATGAGGAGTCTGGAGCCTACAAATGCATAGTGAACTAACCAAATGCATCAAGTGTTTTCAGATGCAAATTAAATTGTCAGTTAAGTCTGCATTTTCTTCCAGGTGCTCCAAGAATATTTTCTCATATGTCACCTTTCCCTAGCAGTGGGGATTTTTTACAAATTTTTTACACAGAGATATGAAATACTTACAGTTTAAAATAATGCTCCCTTTTGGAAAGTTTTAGTGCACTCCTTTTTGACTGACAATTGTTTTCCTGGAAAATGATCCAAACATTTTACTCATCTCACTATTAGGAGCCTCTTTTTAGAGAAGAGTGTTTGTTATAATTTTCTGAAATTTGGTCTTCTTTGAAAGCTTTCCCTAAGTTCACCCTGTTGCTCCTATTGTCTCACTGAGTTGTATCCCAGGAATTTATTTCTGGGATAGTTGTTTCCATCAGATGATATTTCCACTAATATTGATTCCCCAAAGAGACCCTGTGAGCAAGCTGAGCTCTGGAGTTCACTGTTTCCTTTGTGTCTCCTGAGTCAGTCCTGTTGAAAAATCTTATTTTGCAGTGGTGCTCCTTGAATAATGATATCCTAACAAACACCTGTTTGTTTTCAATTATGCCAAATACATAAATAAACAAGCTTTGCCTATCTGTCTCCCACTGGGCAATGTGGAATACACAGTTTCATAACAGGCATTGCTGGTAGCCCTTGCATTAGAAATTATTACACTTTTGTTGGATCTGTGAGTTGGCAAGTCATGATTTTTCCTTTATTATGTGTAGAATTTCCTCTTGCCAAAATGCAGTTTCCCCTACAGGGTCACAACTCCTAATAACACAAAATTACTACAATTACTGCATATTGTAATTAGGTTTTTATTCCTCCTTATTACAAAACTTTCAATAAAGATGTAAAATAGCTTCATTTCTATAGGAAATTCCCCCAGAAATAGTGAATAGAAATGAAGGTTGACTTTTGTCTCATTTCTTTTATTAGTTTAAAGATCTTCTATATTCCATTTTAGTGCACATTTGTAATATTGAAATTATAACTGATAAGTCAACATTGGTGTCTAGGAGATGAACACTTGTACTATTATCATTCCATGTAGACAACAATATCTCAGCCTTCCTTTTTGAATAATTTGTTAATCATTTATTCTATTACTGCTGATATTGTAACTGTGATATTTTACAACCACTTACAGTGGAAGAATTAAGAGGTTTTCAGTTTGTAATTGTTTTAACAGAAGGGAAAGAGTCTGCTGGGATTTTTCAAAAGCCATCTAAAACACTTGAATTTCACAGAGTGCTAATGGCATTTAGGAGTTTTCAGATATTTTGGAAGAGGATACTTTATATTTTTCAAAGTGTTGTCTAACTTGACTGTTCATCTTTTGCTCCTGAGTTATAAGGCATGAAGGGCTGGAATATGGTTGAAAGACGTATTTTTCTTAATTTGGCTGGCTTGGTTTCTCACTGAACTTGTTGGTTTGTAGTTGTACTGGCCACTGGTAGCCCCTGATGGCTCTGAGCACTTTTAGCCACTGGCTCTCCAGAAAGCAAACTGCAATTCCTGGAGCTACTCTTTCCCTTCTGATATTTTACTTCTCCAGGATATATTTTATGTATCACACCATTCATTTCCCAGCACAATGATTAGTTACACCTCTGAATATGTCAGGAGGTGGAAACATGGCTCTGCTTCCTTCCATCACTTCTGGCCCTTCACGTAATACAGAAAGAAATGAGCTGTTTCTTCTGCAAGCAGTGGAACAAATCAGCAGCAATAGTCTCTCATGCCTCATCTGTTCTCTTAGGCTGAAGGAGAAGATGGGACCTGGATCAGTTTTTTATTTGCACACCTATTGTTGGAATAGATAATTTTTTATGAAGAAAGCAGAGTTTGAGCATGCCAATGTGCTCCTATCCCTGGGCTGGGCAGGTCCTGTGACAACCATGGGCAAGAAATCCAGGAATAAAACCTTGGTTGCTGTAGATTCCCACAGGACTGGCATCTCCAGGGCAGAACTGACACAACAGAATTCAGTTTTGGCATCTCCAGGGCAGAACTGATACAAGAGATTTCAATTAAATCCTTCATCATCGACATAACGCAGAATCCAATCTATCCAGCCAGGAATTATTGGAGTTCACCAAATCCCAGTGAGTCAGCACTCACTGGAATCTTCCTAGAGGCCCAGGATATCTCCCTGAAAATAAATGAAGCAATTTGGCTGCTCAAAACTGACAGTCTCTTTTTACCCTCACTCTTTAGAATAGTTATTTTCACAAGGAATTTTAAAATCCTGAAGAAATTTTTATCTATTGATAAATAAGAAATGTGTCAAGGATGGTTTTGCAACTTTTCCAAATTGAAGCCACACGTGAGTAGGATCCATGAGAAAATTAAGACCTTGCTGGAAAAAAGAAAGATTCAAAAGAAGAAAAATATAAATTCTGTCCCTGAATGTCTTTATCACTGTTCTGCCAAGGGCAGTAACACAGCTGGGTATGTATGGATCAAAGAGACAAAAATACAAATCTGAATTTATTGCAAGAACTTTTAGAAACTGTTTTATGCATATTTTCCCCAATTTTTCTATAATGTAAAAGTGCCTGAAAATGTGAATGAAGTGGGAGCTCATGAGAGCCAAAGCATGGGCAAGAAGGAAGATATGAAATTGTAGAATTGTCAAGTTATTCAGGTTGGAAGAACCTGCTTGCACCAGAACACCTCTAACGATGGAGATTGCACAATTTCAGGGGATCATCTGTTCCAATGACTGAATGTCCTGGCAGTGGAAACCTCTCTGGTTGCAAGTCATATTTATTGTCCCTTTTCTTCCCAGTGTGTGCCTGGCTCTGTCCCCTGACAATGTCCCTGTCCTTGGTGGCAGGGCGTGGAAGGGGAGATGCATTTCTAGGAGAAATTTCATGCTCTGGGGTGGCTCCCACCACTCCTGGGCTCACCCAGCCCTCACTGGTGTGGTGAGGCAGCAGATTCCAGCTGTGCATCCCCCTTTCCAGCTGTGCATCCCCCTTTCCAGCTGTGCATCCCCTCCCTCAGCAATGTCCAGTTGTCCCTACCCAGGCCCTGTGGAGGGCCATGAGAGAGATAGAATTTAAAATTTAACGGGAAGTTCAAAGGCAGCTAAATATTATTTTTTTTTACTCTCTAAATCAGCACTTTGATCTCTGAAACTTTTAGACTTTATTTTTGCTCCGAGTAAGCATTAAGATACTCGAGTTATTGAGAGTGTAGCTACTAGTGGACTTTTCTGAGCATACATTGAAGGGATCCTTTACTGTTAGCTACATGGGTAGCTTACATTTATGATAAAATATTTTAAGTTTCTCCATGCCTTTGTTCAGAATGATGTGCAAATGAACATCTCTATTTCCCACATGTGTAGCATGCCCATAAAAGTGAATTTTGCCTTGACTTCAATGAGTACATTTTAAACTGAAGTCAATTTTGGCTTAGATTTCCTAAATGTTAGAGCTGTTTCATCTTCAGTAAGCCTGCTTATCAGCTCCTAAATAAATCTTTCATACTGCAGTCAAGTGATAGAATTAAAAGAAGAAAAATATGAAAATGCAAAATCCAATATTAATTCATTTTATTTTATCATACTCAAGGGCAAATGAAGTTGATGGCCCATTTTTTAATTGATATATTGATTACAGTTTTGGAAGAAGTGGTGGTGGAATTCAGCAAAAATGATTGAGGTGGTACAAATGCTTATAAATCTGTCCCACATTGTTCGTGTTCTTTAATTGTAATTGTCTGATAAAACCTCCATTGCTTTCTGTAATTAACCTAATGGTCTAAATGAATTTCCAGATCACTGGTTATTCATTTCAATATAGAAAATGCCATTACACTGAGTTTAATTAATACTAAGTAAGTTCACAGTCCATTGTACCATTAGAATAGAATTTTATTGTTTTAACTGTTTAAATTATGAATATTATTTCCTCTCATCTTGTTTGTCCCATTTATGAACTTGAGTGTTCATTTTCTATTCATACTGAAAATAGCATAAACCCCTATAATTAAAATATTTAAAACCCAATGCTCTTCAAGCTCACATCCTCAAAATATCAGTGTAGATGGGGATTTTTTTTATTTTATTTATTGTTCAACTATTTTTAAACAGAATTCAGTGAGTGCCAAGCTCATAATCCCATGATATGCCCTAGAACATCTTATTTATCTTGATATTCCTTTCACAGAAGTACATATGACAGATAAGCACTCACCAGAGGATCCTTTTGCTTTGCGTCAGACAGATATTAAAACAATAAACTATCTTGCCCTGGGATTTTAGCTTATGAGCCACCAGGAAACAACAAGGCAAAGATGAGATGTTTTTGAAAGGTGGGAAGGCAGTTCTCTTGGAAAATTCCCTGGAAACCTTTGGTCCTGTAATATTTTTGACAGGAAATATTTTAAATGCTAAAGTTTTTGGGATTTTTTTTTAAAGCAAGGAAAACACACTTCATTCAGAGCAGACATTAGAAGTGTCCCAAAATTAACCCAATATTCCTATTATTCTGTGCATTGTGTGATAGGAGACAAGGAAATCTATGGCACAAGCATAAAGTATTAATTACATGATGTAGGATTTTTTTTCTAGATTGAAATACTTACATATAGCAGACATATGTCCTAGTTTTTAAAAAGATGGTTTTTCCTGTGGGTGTTTTGTTTTAATTCATAGATTGAGGATGGTTCAGGATCTTATAGAATAGACAGGGAAAATCATAAATATACATTTTATGTTTATAAAGAGCACATCCAGCTGTAGGATTTTTTGTGGACTCATTCCTACAGAAATGAAAATTAAGTCAAGCTTGTCTGTGCAGTATGTCCTTGCTTTTAGAAATAGGTTACTTGGCTTAGGAATATTAGTAAACCACCTAAAAAATGCTGTATGGAACTATTTTCATCTTGCTTGTTTCAGTGAAGACATTGCAGGTTTTATTTTCCTGTGGCGTTACTAATGGATTGAAGGAAGACCTTTGACATTTCTATTATGTTCTGGGATATTTTCAATACCAAGAAAATTACACAGGGAAAATAGAAATTTTCGAAAGGTGATTCAAAGTGTGCTTCTGAGCCAAATCATTACTGGAAGCATTTGGTTTGGAAACCTTGATTCTGTTGATTTTTGTCGTGTTTAATCTGTTGCACACCTGTAATTACCTGAAAATTATCCTGTAATGATGGCAGTTTGCTGCCACTCCAAGCAGCTGAAGGGCGGATGCTCCTGGCACTGGGTGAATCCTCCTCTGGGTTTTGTGTGTCAGTCATGACTGACCTCATTCAATCTGAATGGACATACATTGCAATGACATCAGTGATTCATTTGCTCTGATTTTATTGTTGTAGTTTTTCTTCGTTTAACTGTTTGGCAGGCTTGCCATTTTGAATTAGAATATGGGTCAGGAGCAGTTTAAAAAAAATGAGTATTCATGTGGTATAAATAATTTGCCAGAGCTTCGGTATTTCTGAATTGAATGTAGAAAGGTTCTGCAAACTAAATTTTTAATTGGTCTGTTTTCTCTTGAGCTAAATTGGGATGGGAAGTCAGTTCATCACCAATGAAATATATATCAGTGCACTATATCTACACCTTGGTGGTTTTGTCTGCTTCTTATTGCTTTATAGGAAACAGGTAGAGCACCCTGCAAAGGAGACTCTGATTGGGCCATTAATTAACCAAATTAACCATTGTAGGGCTGCAGTTCCTGACTGAGGGTACAAAAATCCTGCCAAAGGGAAATGTGAGAGAAGCAATCTCATGAGTGATTTCCACGCCACAAAAATCTTATTATTGAACATTTAGGGGTCAAACTATCTTTTGATTTGCTTCCTGAATTAATTGCCTTTATTTATGAAGAGAATCACCCAGTAGTGACCAGGAAAAATGTTCCAATTGCCCTTCCCTTTTGTGTTTTGAATATTTGTGTTCTTTATTTAAGTGAAAGCTTAAATAAAGAAGATACCAATAGTAAGTAGGAAGGGAATGGCTTTCCTTAATTCCCACCCTGGTGAACAGAAGTGTAGAGAAATGTTGATGTCATCTCATGTTGAAATGTCTTTAGAAGGTTTTTATACTCTGTTCTGTCCCACTGCCTTGGGCCTTGTTATGATGCAGGACAACACCATTGATGTTCAAGTAAGATAAATATATTCCAAAATTTAAAAAATTAATAAAACTATATCCATATGCATAGCCTTACATTCTTGATTTAAGTATCATCCTGTTTTTAACTGCAAAGTGACCTCTTTGGGGTTTTTTCTGTGGTTTGTTTGCTTTGGTTGTTTGGTTTTGGGGTTTGTTTTGGGGGTTTTTGTTTGGGTCTTTTTGTTTGTTTTTTTTAATTTAAAAAATGTTTTGGTAGCACGGCCTGAAATTCTTCCTACAGCATTTTTGGTGTTTTGTATCAGTATACATTGCCTTTTTGGAACAATTTTCAGGATAACTCTCATTTTACCTCCTGTCTATTCATATGTTAAATGATTACTTACTTATAAGTCATCACTAAAATACATTATGTCTAAAACCTGTAAACGTGGCTTTTAATTCACTCCCAAAAATGAATTTTTCAGGGCCTTGCTGTTTGCCCTCATTCTTCTGTTGGTCTGATTTGTGCCAGAGCAGTGTGTCTAAACCAGCAGGAATTTTGGAAAGAGAGACACATCCTGAATTTTGTCACTGACTTTTTACCACTTATACACAACCCTGCATGTGGGTAGTGGGAGATAGCTGGAAATGTAGTAAATTATGGAGAATATCTCTGTCTTTTAGTTCCAGTAATAAAATCTGCGTGTTCCCAAGGACAGCTGGGAGCTCAGGTGCCTTCCCAGGTGCTCTGCTTTTGGTGGACACACTGCACCTGGCCACTGGCAGCACTGCTGACTGTGATTTAGGGCAAGAGGACTGTTTGGACTTCCTCTTCTCAGAATGCAGCTAAATAGTGAGAATTACCTGTACTAATTACTGTTACTATGTACATTTTGGTTGCATAGTGAGAATTGCATTCAGTATTATCCTGCATTGTGTTCTGAGACGCAATTGTACATCAGAGCCCTTTGAGCACAGTCCTGGGTCCCTCCTTCTCTGGCTCTGCATCCTCTCTGCTGGTGTCACTCATTTTTAGTACCAGACCCACAGTGCTGATTGTGGTACATCTCGAATCATCCTGTCTGTCAGACAGCAAACTCTTAATTTTGTGCCTTTCAGCTTAGCCTGTAAGATCTGCTTTCAAACAAAGGCACACCTTAGTGTCACTCTGTTTTGTGATGGTTGTCATTGAATCATGGCTCTTGGAACTGTGCTGTGTGCAGCAAAATTCAACCTGAATTTCACAGCTAATAAGTGCTTTTTAGGAATTAACATTTTTCGTATCGGTATGACTTTGCGGGTGCAATTCTTTGTTTTGACAATTTTTCCTTTATGGTTTGGATTAGGTTAACAGCTGGGTTTTTCCTCTGTTACTTTCTGCCTAAATTGTTCCCAATGCATTCTGACAGTGTTCTTTTTACAGTTTAACAATTCTCTTGAGCTTTAGGAATCCTTGTGTCATCTAAACAGTATTTTCTTGTCACTATATAATTGACTTTCATAAACATTCAAATTACTAAATTTTGTCATCTCTTTTAGCAGTGCTACTCTTCATCCAGCTTTCCACAACCTTTTTTCTTTGTCTTGGAAGTGGTGCTTTGTCAGACACAAGGGATTTTTTCCATTTGCTTGAAACTTAGAGCTGTCCAATAACTGGGAACACCAGACAAGATATTGATCACTTTGATCATCTATATTTGAAGATTGTTCTTTAATTTAAGATCAAACCTGTCTTCTCTGATCTCTACTGTTTCTTTTCCTTTATGGTCTGGGTGCTTTTTTACCTCCCGAGCTTTTCCCTCTGTTTTAGTTGTTTCCTTTGTGAAAAGCCAACTGTTCTTTGTACCTCAACTATTTGCAATTTCAACTATGCAGTACTCATTTTGATTTTAAGTACATCATAAGTAATTTCACCACCAGTTATAGTTTTTTTTAGACTCAGAGAGGTAGGTTGGTGTCATTACATAGCTTCACAAAAAGAGTTCTCAACCATCTTACCTGTTCCTTTGTATCTCTTCACCTTCTCTATTTTCTTCTGCTCGTTCTTGGAAACCCCTTGATGTCTTAGGGTGATGTCAAGTGGCTGCATATGCAATCCAGTTAAAGAAGGGCGAGGTGTAAGGGAATTTCTGATAACCACAGAATCACCAAATGGCCAATTCTGAGTGGCTGAGGTTGGAGGGCACCCTGGAGAACAAACTGTCCACCCCTGCTGCAGCAGCCAAGCCTGGGGAGGCTCTCCAGGACCACACTCCAACAGCTTGGGAACATCTCCAAGGATGGAGATCCTGCAGCCCCTCTGGGCAGCTGTGCCAATGACCAGCCATCCTCACATGGAAAAAGCTTAGGCAGGAAGATGAGAGAGTTTCCAGGCTTGGGCGTCAAGGTTTGGCTCAGAAGGTTATAAATTAGTGGCATGCCATGGTATCCATTTCCAGAGAAACCAACAGTGGATTGTTTATTGGTTACATGAGAAGAGATGAAACAAAAATAATAGTTCCATCTAGACTTAAAAAAATTACAAGGAAGTCAGTGTATCAAAGTCATTGAGATAACAGATCAATTAGATCTGAAAACAACTTTAAGATAAGCAGATGAAATTTTGTTCAAACAGTTAAGTGTCTTCCTATAATTTAACATAGGAATAAATAGTAGGTTGCTTTTTAGTCAAGTATTTAGTTTATGGTTTTGTTTGTGTGCATTTTATTATAGCTTGGTATGGAATAATCTAAAAATCTGATTCTTCCCATGTCTGAGGTAGAAATATTTGAAAACAATATTTTAAAGCAGTTTTCTGCCCCCTTTCTAGAAATATTTACATATACCTCAGTATAAAAAGTTTCACCACATTTATGTGAAATTTGGTGCTAATTTGGATTTGACAGGAAACTTAATGCAGTAGTGTTGTGTAAAGGGATTCAATTACAGTGTGCAGTGTTTTGTAAGTAACTGTCTTGCATAAAAAAAGTTAATTAATCAGAGCTGTGTCAATTTCCTTGTGCCATGTCAATTTGCAGCAAGGTAATTAATCACTAATCGCCCAGCGTGCAGCAAACTAAGGGACAATCCATGAGTCATTTGTTGTTATTTTTTTCCGAATAAATGGCACACAGAGCCATGAAGAAACACATCTTGCCTTTCATAATATTTTTATCGACAGTTTTGCATGTTGTAATAGACTGCAGCAACAAGCAGCTGTAGTTCAATGGAATATGAATATTAAAGAAACAAATGAGAGCAGATTTATAGGCCATTGCTTTTCTGTTATGTCAGTTTTGAGATTACACTGAGCAAATGAACAGTGAAAAATTACTCTTCCATGTGGAGGATGGTGATTAGACTTGTACATTAATTAGAGATTTTTGTTTTCCTTTTTAATGCATTTCAAATGAGAATGTCCTATAAGTAGGGGTTTCTCAAAAATGCAGATTTATTTATTCCTAAACAACAGTGTGTAATCTGGCATGTATTTTTTTTTACAATGGTAAGGAAACAATTGGTCTATAATTTTAAGTATGGTTCAAAAAATAAATAGCTTGTGAAAGAAAGAAATAGAAGTGACCAGTTGTGACTGTGTTTGATGTATATGGGAAATTTATTTTGAACACAGTTAATTCTCAACTAGATTCTAGGAAAAATCATCTCACAACAGTGACAGGATAAGAAATGTATTTTCAGCCTGTAATTTTAAAAACTGTGAACTTTCTAAAGATTTTTTTTACCCTCAATTTGAATTGTGCATATGCACATATATTTCTATATAATATAAATGCCTTTTTATGTTAAAATCTGTATTAACAGGGCTTACATTTTCCTTGCAGTGTGCTTTGGTCTGTGTATTTAAATGCACAAATCCTCTTTAGCCCAGTGTTTATAATTCATTCAAAGAATGCCACTTAATAATACTTATTACTATTACAGTGAAGGGAGAACACAGCCCACATTGGGATAAACTGCTGATTCCGTTCCTGAAATCTCAGATAATATCATATAGATTATTCTGCTTAGCCTTTCTCAGCATGCTACCCATTACATCTCTTTGTTTTTAATTTATTGTGTTTCCTCAACGGGGATCCTCCTGAACTATGGGGATGATGTGAACGTGTCTCCCTGTCTCTCCAGCAGTTAAACCGCGCCGCAGTAAATTAGCGACAAACCGATTCCAACACGACGGAACATTAAAATTCTTCCCCATCAAACATTTGCAAACTCTTGGTGGCAGATGACCCGCTACTCTGTGCAGAGGAGGAGAGATTAGGAGTGATGAGAGGTAGATCTGCTCATCCATTTTGATGGCACACCTTTCTTGGGGCATATGGCACCCTCATACAAATTCAAACCGCAGCACAAATGTGAAGAATAATTGCCCATTAAAGTGGCTGTATATTTTTATGGCTTTGATACAAAATCTGCCCCCTGTTGTCTTTTGCATCTGCTGCTCTTCCATCTATCCCAAAGCTTTAAAACTTTAATACGCAGTGTATAACCCTTAAGTATTTTTTTGCCAGGTTATATTCCTCTTCTTGGGAACTCAAGCTTTTCATTGTTCCTTCAGTCTTTGTTTTCCCAGGCCTTGTTGAGATATGGTGCCTACAAAGTGCACCTCCCTGTCGTGTTCATTTAATAAAAGATTAGTAAAACAAATGCTGATATTACATCTTCAGGGAAAAATTAAGATTTGATTAAATTTCATTTGTGAACTCAAAGATTAAGTTTTTCTTCCTTATGCTCATATTTGCTTATTCTATAAAATGATTAGTTATCTAAATTTTGCTGATACACTATTGTGAATCCAAAGGCCTTTTTATTTGTTTAAATGTGGCAGTGTGCTGGCCATATTTCATGTTTGAGATCTAAAATGGAAGTTCACTGAAGTGACAGTGATTCCACATTTACAAAGTGTATGAAGATAAAACTTTGTAGACAATATTAATTGTAATAATACATTTTAAAATTGCATCCCCCTAAGTATAAAAATAGAACAAACAAGTGTACAGAAGAAATCTTACCAGCATAATGTTCTTAAAACAACTTCATTTAGGCTGTAGTGGATGTTTTGTATGATATTGGATAATTATATTAAGGAAAGCCAAGGATTTCCACAGCATATTATTTATACTCTAATTTTTTTAACTCGAAAAATTAAATTGCTGAGTGACTGCAGGAACTGAGTTTTGTAGTTGCAGTTTCATTCATATTTGAATAGCAGAGTGAATATCTATAGAATGGATGGGGCCATTAGATGAAAATGTAAATTGTTTTTTATGGCTTGATGTTTGATGATGTATTGTCCTTAGAAAAGCCTTTCTTGTTACAATCTCGTGTTATCACCTCCTATCATCAACATGCATTTGGAGAAATCTGCCTTTTCTCAGTCACAGATCAGAAGAATTCCAGTCATCAAATTACTTTGATGAATTTAAGCAGCTTTTGCTTAGAAGTGGGCTCAGATGCTTCCCTGCTGAGAGTCAAACACATTTTCAAGCCCCTTATAAATAGCATTTTCACTGACTGGGTTTCAGCAGCTTGGCACTGAGGCACAAAGGAAGGTTGACCTACAAACTGTAAGTCATTAAAACCTCTACCCCTCCTGGCTACTATCTTCATTACTTTTGGGACTCTTTAATAGCATTTAATGCTTCCTGATGGGACAACCCTTTTCATAAAGTTCTTTTTATGAAGTCCATTCTTCAGTTGTGTTCGTTGTGTTCTAATGCTGCCACTTCTGCTGGTTATTTTGGGGTAAGGATATTAAAAAGTTGGTAGCAAAATAAATTCTGTGGTTATTACATATTCCTACCCATCTAATTTCTCAGCTGGGCTGAAGGAACATTATGGGGTTTTTTCTGAACACAAATCCAGGGCAACAAAACCTGTTGATTCCTTTACCTCCAATCTCAATGTCTAATATTACTACATGACAATAGAAAGTGTGTTTTCAGATACTCTGATTTTTAGATGAACCCAAATCAATTTTTGGGATTTGTATCATTCTGTTATTAATAAACTCAACTGTTAGACCTCACTTGATTCTAAGTGCAGTGCCACTCTTAGTCCCATGTTTAGGTTCCGTCATGTCTGATCCTCTTCCTGACAGAGCTGCACCTCACTGCTCTGCCTTCCACTAATTGCTTCTGTAGGTTTTTTGTGCTCTGCTTTACTTTAGACATTTCATGCTCTGGGACTTTATTAACAGAGCAATGTAAGGCAAGCATAGCGAAACAATTGCATTACTTCAGGCTTCTCATTCAAACTCATCCTTTCAATTGCAGATACTTTGAAAATTATAAAGAAACCATCACTCTATTTTCTTAGCATCTCCTATGACGGCTGAGCCTTCCTGGCAGGTTTTGGATTTGGTAAACTCTTATGGACTAAATGACTTTCCCTGCTATCTCTGTTTTCTTCCTTTTTCTGTTTTGTTTAGAGAAAGCCTTCTTTCTCATTAAAATATAATAATAATAATATTTTTTTAAAAGTTATTTTTGACTCATTTGTTTGTGGGGCACCTCTGCTTTTCCAGTGGCATTTATTTGTGGAAAGTATTCACTGTCAAAGATTTGAGATCAGTGACCCTCCTTGTAATTCTTTCCAAGGTGTGACTGCCATGAAGAATAAAGAGAATTTAGGATTAATGCTCCATTGTTGCAAAATATGTATCTGGATATGTCTGTGTGAAAGCTGGGCTGAATGGCACAATTCAAAGGAAAAAATGCTCACAAACCACATTGGGGGTTCATTCTTTCACAGAGGCATTTCCTGGGTGTCTCCCCACAATTTCAGTTGGTTTTAATTATTGCTTAGGACCCTAAAAGAACAAATGCTGTAAATATTGCCTAACATAGATGTTCATTACAAAGAATTAATTACTGGAACAGAACTCTGGGCAGGACTTCCAGACCATGTCTTGCAAGCCCACAGTGGTGTTACATATCTTACATTGCTGGAGCTTATGCGGGTTTTGAGTTAGCTGGATTTTCTCTATCACTTCTGTTCTTCTTGTGAAAGTGTGTTTTCTATCAATATTTAGAAAACTACAGATGCAGGTGAAGAAGTTTTAAGGTTGTCTGGTTTTTTTTTGTTTGTTTGTTTTGTTTTGTAATTGCCACTTAGCTCAGTAAAATGTCTCTTGATTTTGGCAATTTAGGAGTCTCTCTAAAGGCTAGACTTTATCATTTAACATGTCCATCATTTCAGTTATCAGTTTTGCCTGGACATTCTCTCAAATCCATTTCCACCTATTTACTTAAGCAAACTCTCCTGAGCACTGCTGTGTTGGGTTCATTCTTTTTTTATTTAGTTAGTTGCAGTTTCCTTTCTAAGACAAAAATTAGCAATAAATTTATTGGAGAACTTACTTCTAGCAATGCCTCTTAGTTGGAAAGGAGTGATTTTTTCCTAAGGCAGGCAGCTGAACATTACTTTTACACAAAGATAACTGCCCTGGATTAGATTGGTTCTCCATCCAGGCCAATACCTGTAACTGCAAAAGAACAAAACCTGGATGAAGAAAGTAAAGAAAACTTGTTAGACTGGATGGAGTGGAGTAGGTAGTGTAGTCTGTAGTTCTTTGAACATTATGTAAAACTGTATTTTTCATTTTCCTTTTTGGTATTAGTTTTTATACAAGGCTGTATATTTGGAAAGGGAAAGGACAGAAGTTACGTGGTTTCAGCAGCAGGTCATAACTCTGTCACTACTCTATTTACGCTGGTCAATACTCAGTCTTGTTGAATATGCAAAAATACTTAGAGCATCCAAATTTCACATAGATGATGTATATGTTGTTCTTCTTTAAAAGAAATGTTTTCTAGTACAATTCCTTTAAGCCTTCTTAAATGCAGTTGCTTGCAAAGTTATCAACAGAATATTAAGTTCTTCACCTTCATCTTTATGATTTATAAATTCCTTTTATATTCCTTATAACATATGGTATTTGCACTTTCTAAGACATACCTAATTTATTTGCATTGCCATAAGGTTAGTTTATATTGTATCACAGGCATGTAAATCTTTGCAGAATTACTGTGTAACCTTTTTGTAAGAGAGAAGGACCTAGCAAAGTCCCAAAGCCACAGCAGTAAGGCGGTAATAGAGAAATCACCATAATTACAGTACTTACCTTCACAAGACCTAAAGTTGTGAAATTTTCATTTTCTTTTTTCAAATTCAACTTTTAAAATTTGATGCTAAATGAGGATTGAAATCAATTAATATTTCAGATTTGAAAATTTTTGTACAGCAGTATTTCCATTTGCTTGCTTTATATTAGGGCTTTGCTAAGCAATATTTGTTTCACTTCATTATTTACATAACTGAAAAAAAAATAAATTAAACACAGTGAAGTACATTTGATGCAACCTGATGCCAACAGAGCTGGATTTGATTTTAACTTGTCTCACTGATGAATTCATTCAAGAAATGCCTGTTCTTACATTGACACACAATATATGTATGAAGGAGAAATGAAGTAATGAAGCACTGCTTAAAAAACTGCCAGAGAAAGCAAAGTGTGAAGTTTTGTTTTTTGTTTTGGAGTTTTATTATTCTTTTTTCAATTAGAAAGTTATCAAGAGGGAAGTTTTACAAAAGAAAAGCCTCTAATACTGTATTACTGTTCAATTTCTGATTAAAATATTTAAAGTGTCGTATGGAATGGTAATTAATGTTCACAGATTCAATGAAAATATAAAAATGTCTGAATTAATTTCTTTGTTATATGGTTAAATTATTTCTATTTCATCTGAATATTATATGGATTCAGAGGTGTTCTGATATACAACTCTTGCCTTTGAAGAACTGAAAGGTACTGTTATGTACATGGTGCAGCCGCCAAAAAAATGAGACAAGAGATGAAAAACTCTTTGAGTTATTACACAGTTAAGAGCTGGTTAATAATCCAGCTCTTGAACAACAGCAAAGCTCTGCTCAGTTGGCAAAATCACTGGATAATTTAGATCAATTGAGGTCACCTGAGTCTCTAATGTCTCACCCCTACTCAAAACAGGTCTGAATTTAGAAGACAGATCCAATAATGCGATGCAAATATCTCTGACATTAAAAATTTGAGCCTGAACTTGGACCTCGGGAGTCTCCTGGTAGTAGTGTTGGCTGAACTAGTCAACACTCCTTTCATTAGTGTCCTCTGAGAAACTCAGGGCCTTAAATGGCACTGCCCTCCAAATTCCCAGTTTGCTGCCTGCTCTTTGCAGGCAGAGATTTGTGTGAAAGGACGAGCTAAAATACTTTGGCAACTCCCTCATCCAGCTATGGGAAAGCTTTTACACCATCACAACTCCAGAATTGTCACAGACATCTTTTATCAAAAATCCTTTCCTTAGGATTTTTCCTCCTGAGAAGCTGAGAGGCCTCAAAAACAAAATGTAAACAATGATTATCTGCTGCTGTGGAATGCAACAGGTGCATCTGTGATTGGTCTCATGTGGTTGTTTCTAATTAATGGCCAATCACAGTCAGCTGGCTCAGACTGTCTGAGATAGAAGCTTTTGCTATCATTCCTTCTTTTTCTATTCTTAGCTAGCCTTCTGATGAAATCCTTTCTTCTATTCTTTTAGTATAGTTTTAATATAATAAATACCATAAAATAATAAATCAAGCCTTCTGAAACATGGAGTCAGATCCTCATCTCTTCCCTCATCCTCGGACCCCTGTGAACACGGTCACACAGAATTGGTCCAGAATGTGGCACTGCCATCCAAATTCCCAGTTTGCTGCTCTTTGCAGGCAGAGATTTGTGTGAAAAGACGAGCTAAAACACTTTGGCCACTCCCTTGTCCAGGCTACAGGCGAGCCTTTACACCACCACAACTCTAGAATTGCTCTTCTCACTAATGCCTGTTGTTGTTTTTGTTTCCCTCTGCAGTGCCAGGATTTCCCTACCCTGCTGCGACCGCAGCCGCCGCGTACAGAGGTGCCCACCTACGAGGCCGGGGTCGCACGGTGTACAACACGTTCCGAGCAGCAGCTCCCCCTCCTCCCATCCCAGCCTACGGCGGGTAAGGAGCTCTGAATTTCTGAAATCCCCTCGCTCACCTCTGGCCCAGCATGGATCCAGGAGCCTGGGCACCGTTCCCAGCCCTGCTGCACGCGGGTCGTGCCTGCCCGGCACCGGCGCCTCGCACAGCAAGGCTTGAAAAATGACTGTAATTTGTACTGCCATGCTTGGTGGCCTTAAGCATTTCAGATGTCACATATTGTTATGTAAATGCTCCCGCAAACGGAACGCTCCGGAACGGGGAGATTGTTTCGGCTAAAGGTATATTTCTTGATGATTGCAAACATCTGGTTATTAAGGAGGTTGGATCGAGTTAAGTTCTTTTTTCCTTCAAATGGCCTGCTGGAAGTTGTCTCTGCACCTGAAGGCTTAGTGCTGGATTTTTTTTTTTAAATATATATTTTTTTATCGCAGTTTGCTTAGTTTTTCTAGTTGCCATCTTTGCCATGATAGAAATCTGGGGTGCTCCTCGCAGGGCCATGGCTTTTGTGTAGTTTTGCTTAAATAATGCCTTAAGATTTTGCTGTCAATGACCTGCATTTACTAAAAGCAAATAGTAAACTAAGGAACCAAGAAGAGGAATTTATAGCATTAATTTCTAGTAATTCTATAATCTTTTTTATTTCGGAAGATAGTTTGGGTTTTATGTATATTTTTGGGGGAAAGAAAGAATAAATAGTTTTTCCTGTCGCTCTGTAAAAGCTGACACAGAAAGGCTTTGTATGCTGCATGAAACACAAAAACCCTAATAACATTAGCGAAAGATGTTCAGCTGTCAAGAAATTAGGAAATCTGTAAAATCAGAAAACGTAGCGGATCCTAGGCTGGAGTAGTATTTTGTCATAAAAACTTAATGTGCCACTACCTCTTTGTAGAGCTGTTGGATCTTTCTGGGATGGGGTCAGGAAGGGTTGGCACAGGCAGTGAGAGAAGGTGATCCCTCTCTCTGTCTCTCTGTTTCTCTCCCTGCCCTCACTGAAATCCTGTTCAGCAGCTCCTTGGCTCCCATGGGTGATCTCCCCTTGTGCAGAAGCTGCCCACACAATCCCTGTCCCCTTGCTCCATTCCAGTAGGTGATGGGTGCCCTGCACCAGTTCCCACAATTTCCCAGTAAGCCTTGCTTCTATTAAGCCAAAAGGAGCATCTTTTTCCTGACAAATTTGCTAATCTCATCAGTCAGCCTCTGGCCTGAGTTTTCAGGGATTTATTTATACAGGCAGTTTGACCATGTTGTCACATTGGGCAGTTATTATTTCAAAGAAATGAGGCATTCTAAAAACTAATGTAAAAATCATGCCACATAATCAGGTTATTTTGTAAAAGTGTATTCTGTTGGTTTATTTGAGTGTTTTGTGTAGTTTATTAAGAAAAACAGTATTACCACTACTGAAGGAAGACATTTTTCTGAAGTTTGCCTGAATTACATTTGGGCAAGGATGGTGTCCCTCCAAAGTTATTCTTCTGCTGCCATACTCTCAGTCAGTGCAGGCATTTGCACATGGCAAAGATGTAAACAAGTTAGAATGCCCTGCATTCAGATTTTCAATCATAATTCCTCAGCTACCAAATGGATTCAGCACCTAAAGAAAGTGGACTCTCCATCTCTACCTTGTTTAAAAGCAAGTTCTTAAATTTGAACATAGAGTGCAATATATAGTGAGATAACAATGTCATCAGTTTCATGATGACATCACACTTTAGTTAAATACAAAGTCATAAAGGTATATACAAAAATGATTACCAGCTGTGTGTGATAGTTTTTGAATTGGACAGTACTTTTTGGTTAGTATTTGCAAAATGAGTAAATATTTTCTGCTGAGTAAGTAACTTAAATTTGCCTTAATTTAAGAGGCCACATGTGGGTGCTCTATGTGTATTTGTGTGTGGTGGTATACACATTATTATAATCAGTTCAGTGAGTCAGCAGCATGAATTCCATTTCCAAGAGTAGCACATGTGTATCCCCATGTAATTGTACTGCTGATTGCCAGCACCTTTAGCAGTAAGTTAGATGTGTGAGCACAGAGAACTCTGTTGCAGGTCATTGCAAAGGTTCTGCAGAGGGAGCCCTGCCTTGTCACAGGTCCCATCATCTCGCTCTGATGGTTTTCAGTTGTCTGTCAGGTACCCTTGCTAATCTAGGGATCACCTTGCCACCAAACATAATTTGACACTGCAAAAGGTTTCAATTACTAAGCCCTGTCTTAATCATGTAGGTCTTGTTCAGATATTTAAGTTTTTCCATCTACCTGTGCTTCCCAATAAGGTCCTGCTTTCTGAATTGCCCATTTTGTAATTCATACAGATATGTATAATTTCTGCACTGAATTACAACATGCTGTAATTCAGTACAGAAATTATACATATCTCTGTTGCCCTGATCCACAGCTGGGGTAATAAAGCTTTGTTTTCCCATAATTTCTTTGGCCTGGCATATTAGATCTCATGTTGGTATCTTCACTGGTACAAGAGTGTGACGTGGAATTGCTGAGTGATTCTTTGTTCTCTGCTCACCTATTCTATCCCATGACCCATCAAAGAAGCAATAAGCAATTTCCATCAGAAAAAAAATCTTTGATCAAAGAAAATAAGTTATGAGAATGTGGGTTTTGGTCACAACATGAATAGAAGTCAAGGAAAATTATTAAGATAGTAAAGACATTACAGAGAATGAATCAGCTTAGGAAAGGAAGCAAATAACTTGGAATATCATTTGTTGATAAGAAAAATAGAGTAAGTTTTGAATGCTGTTATGCAATCAATTTAGTAGCAATTTATTATTTTTCACTCAAGGAAGGCACCCAGCCTTACAGCCAAGTAAACAGTTTCATACTTAAGTATTTTCAGTCATTAAATAAAAAAAATTACACATTTTCTATAATGAAAGCTATACTTTTAATAATAAATTTACATTAAAATCAATGTTTAATTAGAAAATATTTCAAGAAAGAACCTACGTGTAGTTGCAAAATATAAAGCTGAACATTGCAATTACCTCCTTTAATTTTCTTTTATTTCATTAACCTTAGTCCTTGATCTACCTCTAGGTCTTGTACTCATAAGGCAGGATGAGTTATGATGGTTCCTGTTGAAAGATGTCTTCTGCTGTGCCTCCCACTTACTGAGGAGCAGCAGACAGGCTTTGCTGGAACCCAGGGAAATTTCTGGGTATAACCATATTTAAGGCCATTATTTTCTTATAAATCAAAGATTAACACGTGTGCTTTAAAACGTGTAATTTAAAAATGGAATTTCTGTTCATGAGATACATGGAACTACCCCAGTAATTAATGGATCCTTCACTTTTGAGTGAGACATTTCAAAATTCCTTGAGATAGCACCTTGTTTATTGGCTCACAGAAAGTACTTCACTTTTAGCATCTGTGGCATCATCTCTAATGCCTTGAAATATGAGAATGTGCAGTTTACTTACAAGTACATATAATTAATGTAAGTATCCTAAACCCCCCTGACACTGAAATGGGGAGTAAAGCTTGGTTTGTGTGAGAATACTGAAACTAAAGTTTAGAGTTTGGAAATCTGCACTGCATAGGGAGCTTAACCTCAAAATGGTGCAGCAGGAGATGGAAACAAGAGATCTGAGATCTTTAATTTGTTGTCAAGAAAACCCAGAGTCATGGTATATCTGGTAGTAGAGCAGTAGTAGATAGCAGGAGTAGTGAAACTGCTGAGGAGCCTTTCTGCTTCATCATCCTTTGCTTTAAATTCTCACAAGTTTAGTGTGGGGTGACTTTGTCTTCACATTCCCTCTCTGCTCCTTTCAGCTCTGATGGAGCTAACAGAGAATTAGCTTGCAGTCTGTATCTCCTCCTCTGCTGTCTTTCCTGGGAAAGCAGGGGAGAGCAATATGTTTTTTTATCTTTGAAAAGAACAGTTAAAAAAAAACACACACCAAAAAGCTAAACCCAGCCCTAAATAGAATTGCGAATTTGTGGGGAGTGTGGAGGAGAAATAACAGAGGCTATTCAGAAACTGTTCCTCTTGTTAAAATAAACATTCTCAAGTGCTACTTGCTCACTGATTCAAAATGAAAATACAGCTTCATTTTCTTATTCTGAATTCTAAATTTAAGAACATTTGTATGAGCTACTACATCTGCTCAGGTTGTTACGGATTTTTCCCACTCTATTTCCTTGGGCTCACGTAAACTTCCTCTTACTTTGGACTCTGCATATGTGCAATTGTTGGAACAAAAAATGGGTTTTGCCAGCATATATTGATTCATGTCTGCAGCTTTGTTCTCTGCAGCAATGCCCTCAGTCAATATCACAGAGCAGAAAATGTAACTTTTCCATGGCAGAAACTGGAAAGGCAAGAAACTGGAATTAGAGAACATTCTAAAGAGTCAAAACTGCCTCTTACAAGAGCTTTAGTTTGATGTTTAGAGTACTTAAAGCTCTGTTATTAGTGTGGAAAAGTGTTGCTTTAGTTCTGTCTTTGGTTTAGGTGAGGCTGGTATATTATACCAAAGGACTTTGGTTTGATAAGGCTGTAGCTGCATCTCTTCTCTCATTTATCTCATGAAGGCCCCAGATAAAGGGTTAACATTAAAGGTGATTTCCAGACCAGGAGCTGGACAGTGCAGGACAGTGAGGGTGACCCTCCCAGCAACCAGAAAACAGAGAATTGCTGTTCCTCAGCTGTTTTTGTATAGCTGGAGAGGCAGTGGTGAGCTGTGAGCATTGCTGTGCCCAGGAAGGAGATCAGGGATGTGCTGCCCTTTTTTTCCCTTGAATCCACACCCAGGCTGGGTGTGCTGCCCTGGGCAGGATGTGTGGGGTGAGGACCATGGATCCTCAGCTGCTGGGAAGTTTCTCAGCTAAGCTTTGTGCAATCCTGGGCTGTCTTTTCATGTCATTGATAGATTATTCAACTCAATCCTTTTGAAAGATGAGGACAGAAAAATGATAATGAAGACAGATGTAGTTCTCCCAGGATGTTGTAAAGGTGGAATCTAAACTACTAGAGACTTTGTGTTAATATAGTTACAAAAAGTGATAATAAGACATGCAGAGCTCCTTAAATAAAGGAGCTCCTTAAATAAAGGGACTAAACCCATGAAAGTCAGATGTATAATATCTGATGACAAAAGAGTTCCCTATTTAGATAAAGATAATTTCAGAAAATGATTGCCACATATGTTGATATTTAGATGCACATTTTCCTTTAAATCAAGATTTCTCTCACTTCTCTGAGTTTTCCTTAGCACAATAAAATAATAGAATACGACTGAACAAATCCCCCAAATTTGTTCTTTTTAACTCCTTCAGGAAGCACATTAACACTATTCCTTGGGTGATGTAACTCAGATTTCAGTAATGTGGCTCTTTAAAAACCCTGTGTTGTTTTACAAGGAGCAATTGACTTCCCTGCTTACCAGGATAATTTTTTTTTAATATGAAGTGTAAAAGGAGCTGTTGTAAGATGGGTCCCTGTGTGATACCTTCAGTCTCTTCCCATGCTCAAGACACCTCCTTTGTTTTCTGCCTAGAGACTCAGAGAGAGAAAAAGGAGTGAAAAGCAGAGCAAATTAAACAAAATTAATAATAGTAATTTAAAAAAAAAGTTGGAAATTTATATACTAAAGGAAGGAAAAGCAAAACTTAGTTTTTGGTGGCTTACACTTTGTACTTCCGATAAAAGCAGCTGTTAGAAAATACATTTGACTCTAGTAGCAAGATTCGATCAGGAATCAAAAAATTACATAGACTCTAAATAGAGGAGATATTCTCTGAAAAATCTATGAAAGTGTGAAGAATTACTTCTCCTCAAACTTCAGGAGAAGCAGAAGGGTTTTTATTAAATATCACTATCATAATGCAAGATCACAGAGAGGAAATAAGATAAAATCAGCTGATTATTTTTTTTTTTGTAGTGAAAGTCCTGCTTGGGACTGTTATACCCATTTGCCTGATTCTGACACTTCATCTTAATATTGGCCATGCCTAATGATGGAGTTATGCATATATGTCTCATTTTAGTGATGGGTACATTTTTCAGCATAGTGTTTATGAAGTGGTTTCATTTAGAACCCAAAATAAGTTTATGTCTGTACATGACTGGAAGGAAGACTGGGGTGGATGAATGAACCTGTCCAAGATTACAACCAGCTTCACTCAGGAATGAAAAATTTATCAGCCCCTTTTCATCTTTGCTGTGTATCCACAGATCACCAAGAAGAGAAAGAAAAAAGTTTCCTTTTCTGACAGATACGATCTCAGAAGCATTATTTTCTGAATAGCAACGTTTAATAGCAATGGAGAGTGGGATGTTTGAATGTGCAGGGATGGGTTGGTCTCAGCTGCCAGAACCTCACCCTGCTGTGCTCTCCTTCCTCCTCTCAACAGCAGAGGGGAGAAAGGATGTAGGGGGATAGAATGTAAGAAAATAAAGGTAGTGTAGAAAGGAATCTCACCCCTAAGGAGTTGCAGCTGGGCCAATTATCAAAGATCAGGAGCAGGCCTGACTTTACCAGGCCACAGCTGTAAGCAATGAGAAGCAGATGCTATAAAAGAGTGGGGTGGCTGGGTGAGAAGGGAACTGGAGTCAGTGGCTGCTTTGGGAAGAAGAAAGGGTCAGTGCTGTGAGGAGCTGGCCATGAGAAACACCAAGGAGGTATGGAACTGTTGTGATAAGGAGACAGCAGTATGGAACCCCTGCAATAGGATGACAACAAAAGGAGGATGGAAAAGCTCCTGGGTTGAGATAAAGACAGGGACATTTCTTGTCAATTGCCATCATGGGCAAAACAGACTTGACTTGGAAACTGAATTTAATTTGCTATAGAAGTGCAGTTAGATCATTACAAACAGAGGTAGGACCTAAACCACCTTCCCTCAGCTTGTCCCCCATCTCCAGCAGGAGGGGCACAGGGATGTGAGCACCCAAGGGCTGGGGCTGTGGGGTCTCAGTAAACTCAGTATTTTTTGTGTGTCATCTCATCCAAGTCCCTCATGCTGTCCATGATTGTGTGCTCCTACCTGACAGTCGTGTGGAATGCTTTATTCCTTATGTGCAAACAGGTAAAGTAAAACACGGAGTGTTTTAAAATAATCAGTGTACCCTAACCAAAATAAAGGTGTGCTGCAGTGTAACAAACTCTCTGAAAGCTGCCAGTGTAGACCAGGTTTTGCATATTTTGCTCTGCAGACATAATAAATAGAAAAATATATGAGTAAAGGTCTGACCCTATTGAAACAAATGGCATGCACTCTGATTTAAGTGGAGCTGAGTTTTCACCTGCTATTATTCCACAGCAAACTTTTATCATCGGTGTGGTTTTATACATGTCCTTGTGTGCATGTATGCATATTTATGATTTTCTCAAGTGATTCAAACTTACACCCATACCAGCTCAGCCCTGTGGGGTTTGGTCATTGACTTCAATAGGTCAATTATATTTCTGACATCAAAATTCCTGTTGGAATTGCAAAATGGCTTAGGTTAGCAACTTGGTAATAACTATTATTCCTAGATAATAGTATTCCTAAATTGAAAATATTGTTGCAAAAAAAAAAAATCCCTATTGTTTTAATAAGTCACTTATTTATCCCCTGAAAGAGCTCGAGTTGATTCTGATATGGGAAATACATATTTCAAGTTGCAGAATTGCCAAATGGATGTAAAATTGCAGGAATGACCTAATGGGTGTAATTGTTAGGCCACTGTTGTGCAGTTGGAGTTTTATTCAGTATAATCATTTAAGCTGTCTCTGTAATACTGTGTCTTTTATCCTGGACGGTTTAGAATTTTCCCCTGTTTACACAGATGATTGATCTGAGCTGAAATGTGACCATTTCTGGGTGAGCTGGTAACAGCAATGTTACCACATTTTTTTGAGAGAAGCAGTAGTAATGTATCCAACCAACCAAAACAGGGGAGCTCAGAAAGTCTGGCATGCTTGCCAAAGCTGCAAAATGCTCAAATAGGAAAAGTTATAATTATTTTTTTTTCCCAAAAGCATCGCACCCTGAAATTCTCAATAGATCAGTTGTCATTATTGGTAATGTGCATTGAACTAACCATGCAGTACCTGTGGGTTCTCTGACCTCTGTGTAGACTGGATATTGAGATTTGACCCAGTGGGTAGAACACCACCAGTGTAATTATTTCACCCCCTCCTCTCACCATTTCAGCTTAGGCTGTATTTTGTTTGCCATCTAAGCAATGAGAAGCAACCCTTTATTTCAGAGGGTCAGCATACCTGCAGGATGAGAAGGCAGTGCTTCAAGAGTTGGGTTTTTGCAAGGGTTTTGAAACTGGTTGTAGGATTGGCCCACTGAAAATTTTATAGCAAAGAAAAAACACTGTCAATATGTGGCTTCTTAAAACTAAAAACAGGAGAAGAAAAAAAAGCCCCCAGACTTTATAAAAAGTCTTTCAATCCTGCCATGCTTTACCATTGATCAAGCATTTGGCATACTTGATAAGATGATGTATTTGGTACAGGTTCACTTCTGATAATTACTACCAACCTCCTTAACCAATGTGAAGAGTGCCTTCCTACCCCCTCCCCTCTGTTCTTGTGAGAGACTAACCTCAGCTGTGCAGGGGTTGGTGGCATTTGCATGTGGAAATGCACTAATATGGATGTTTTTCTTTGTGTGTGCACCCTTGCAGTGTTGTATACCAGGATGGATTTTATGGTGCAGACATTTATGTAAGTATTCATTGATGTGCATGCTGTCCTTGTACATTACCAGAGTCATTCTTTTTACAAGTTTGCTGCCTAGCTTGACTCTGTTTTGTCTATTTACCATCCCTTGCCTGTCAGAAAGAATTGAGAAGAATATCTCTCACATTGGAAGACCTTTCTGTTCATTACATCTATCATTGTTCACTGGAGCTGAATTAACTCTTCAATCAAATGCTGAATGAATGCAAAAAGATGTGAAAAATGTGTGTGTGTGTGTGTAGGGGCGTCTCCCTTCGTAATTGAAGTTCAAAGTAAAAAGAAAGCAAAGCACAAACATTCTTTTGCAAATCCCCAAAAGCTGTTAAAAAAAAATCAAGGCAAGCTGATTATTATTAATACTTGATGTGTGAAAGTACTTCATGGAGAGATCAGGTTTCCCAAATCCAGCCAACACTGGGCATATGTAGGTGCCATGGTGATAGTAGAGCTGAATGGCATGTAAGTTTAGGATATGGCAATGTATTGTCTTTAATCTGAGTAGACTGCCAAAAATTGCACTTTTCAATTCCACTCATTTCAGTTTAAAGGAAATGGGTAGAGACTGCTCCCAATGCAAGTGGATAATTTATTAGGAAAGATTCATAGTCCTGGATCCATCATTATCTATGCATCTAATTGTTCACCTATTTCATCTTAAATAATATGTTTGGTGGTTTTTTTGCTACTTTTTCAAGTTTTCATACATTGTTTTTTCTTGGCAACTTTTTTATCTTGAATGTGTGCAAAGAGTCTCCATACGTCTGAGTATGCAAGGGGTTTCAGGGGGTTGAGGCCAAATTTCACTCTTCCAAAATTCTTATACCTGATATGTAGATGTAAAATATTTCACTGACAATAAGCAATATTTACTTTTGTTATTATTTTAATAAGGCAGTCTGATTCTAAGTTACAGGCATCATCTTTGTTTCACCAGATAACTTTCGGTAACCTACTTGGTACTTTTTCAGTTGAGATAAAATGAGACGGATGAGTTGCAATTTGTATCAATATTAAAAATTAAATAGGCAATGCTAGGAAACATCCCTTGTGTTCATTATCAGCAATCTTCTAGAACTATTCCCAACGGAACAGATTTTTGTCAGTAAGTTTTATATAGAGAGGGAAAACAATTTGAATTTATGGATGAACTAGGTTTTGTTTTTCTGACAGAAGTGGAAAGGCTGATCCTTATCTGAAAATCATTTGTGCAATTTAAAAACATATTTAAAATAAATCAGTGAGGGTTAAAGTCCTTTCCCTATGTACTTATGTAGTCAGTGATGTTATCAGTAAAATATTGTTTACAACACAAGAATTGCCCCCTGGCTGAAGTTGGCTGAAGCCAAGTAAGTGGCTCTGATCTCACTCAACCACGCTGCTGCCTAATTTTTGAGCTGTATTGGACACACTTTGCGCTGTGGAATTTCTTCAGTTGTGGTTTCCAATTTTCACATTCCTTCAAACCATCAAGGGTTTGACATCCATTTTGCTCAGTGTACCAGCCCCGAAATCTGCAGGGCCACAAGATATCCTTCTCAGGAGGGCTCAGGGTGAGAGAATAGTTAGGAACTAAATGTTCCTTGAACATTTTGTTGGTTTGGAGCCCACTGCTGCTGCAAGCCAGGAATACCTCATTGGTGACTGACAATATTATTTTTAGTGGCCTCACACCTCTCACAGACCTCCATGTTTTGTTTCCAAATGGAGGGTGGTTTCAATGAGAAAGATGCTGAATAAATTACTAATTTCTAGTATAGCCACAGTTTTGTTGCCTGCAGTAGTTGTGTGCTTTAGGAAATGGAATAACCACACTGGTTTTCACTCAGCTGCAGCCTTGCATTTCTGATTGCATATCTTAGTTCTGGTAATGCAACAGAGTGTTTATCTTTATAGGAGATGACAGAATTAAAACACTCTTCTGGAAATTTAGTTTCTTTTTAATATACAAATCTTTTATATTTTATAAACAATTTTTCTTCACATTTGTGCCTTCTTGCATAAAAAGCATTTGCAGGGGAGGGAGAGAGAGATAGAAAGAAATGGCATAAATCAAATGAAACCTTAAAATTCACAGTGTATTAGTTCTTAGTGCAGCAGTTTGCAGCAGACCAAGTTATTTATTAAATCCCAATTGTTTATGACATAGCTCCACTCAGCCTTTCATTTTAAGTGCAAAGCTGAAGCTTTGTGAAATGACAAACGCTCTGTGAAAAAAGGATAAAAATCATTTAAACAGTATAGGGTTTAATGGTAGATTGGAGGGAAAGGAGCCTTACAAATACCACAGAAAGCAAAACAAGAGGCACACAATAGTGAAAAGCCAGATCAAAAATATGCATTAATGGGTACATCAGAGTGGGTTTCATCCTGCTCTGATCACACTGAGCAGCAATTGATGGACTCTGCTATTCTGTGCAGAACTTGGGATCAGCAGAGCCTCTGGTGAGAGAAACCACAGATTTAGGGCAAGGGAGGGAGGGGAGACATGAAAACATTGGTTGGGTAAAAACTGCAGGCTGAACCAAGAACAGCAAATATCCAGAGCTGCTCAATACTAACCAGTGGAATAGAAAATATTAGGAATATAAAAATAGGTGGGAAGTACAGTCTAAAGTGAAAAATCAACAGCTATGATTCTAGATGTAATATAATATATTCTATATTTAATTCTACATGGAATGTAATAAGCCTTCTGAAATAGCTGAGCTATTGAATTCCCTTTTAAACGTGCCTTTGAGTAGGAAAAATAAAGGAGATTATTAGGAAGTAAGGAAGACCTTTTAAAATTAAGTATTGATTCACTAAGAGAAAAAGTCATTAAAAGAGAATTAAAGTTGCCTGCCAGCAAATATAGAAGTTCTTAGATGAAGATTGACACCTGTGAAAATAAGAAAATACACTCCACAAAATGAAGCAAAAAATAGTAACAGTCTCAGAAACAGGCAGTTAGAATAATAGCTCTGCTTTATCTTAAATCTGTTCCTTTTTTTTTATTACCATTGTCATAAAGAATGTTTTCAGAATATGTCAGTCATCAATCCACACCTAAAATGTGGGAAGGCTCAGAAAATGAGAATTTTCCACACCCTGTCACCATCAGCTCCAGAAACCCCCAGTAATGGTTTAACCACGGCCATTGGTCAGTCTCACTGCTCACACCAAGGTTTTCTAAACTTCCCAGGATTCTGCACCTGTGATACTGCAGCTGGAGGGAATCCATGGGGAAAATATACATGCATAGGTTTTAATTTTTTAATATTTTTTTGAGCTGCTGGGCAAGATTAAGGCAGATTTTTATGGTCACGGGTATGGAATGAGACTATTTCCTAATAGCTATTACCATCACCTTTAGCTCAAAGCCAGGATGCAGTTGGGATGGAAGATTTATTTGTTTCCCGAGGGAAAAGCAGAAGTAATTATCCAAGCAGCATTCCCCTGACCCCAGGTGGAGTCCCTGGAAGCCACCTGGTCCCCTGAAGGGCGCTGTTCTGGGGTGAAAAACAAGGATTTGCTGATAGCACTGAAGTTTGCTTTTGAGAACCAAGGATTTTTTGTGTTTGCCCGTGGAAGGGTGTGCCATTCCATTCCCTGTGACTCACAGAAGCAGAGCAAGAAGAGGAGAAATTACTTTTCCAAGGGCAAAAGGGTCCCCAGGGAGGAGTGGGTTGTTCTTTGCACTGCTCTGTGTGCTGGAACACTCCATGATGGCTTTTTAAAAGTTTGGCTAGGTAGGGATGAAATGCCTTTTGATCTCATGTTTATTTGTGAAGTTAAAAGCACATTCACAAAGGTACCAGAGCAATGCTGGTGACTTATTTGGCTGGGATTAGTGCAGGTGGTGCCTGGATATTTTACCAAGAGTTTTTTTCTGAGGCAGCAGCTGCCTCTGGGAACACAAATATATAGAAATAACCAAAACCTTGTACACAGGTCAGGTCCACAGTTTGAGCCAGCACAAATTGGAGGTGGATTGTTTATTTATTTTTAATTCTTTCAGTCAAAGTTATACTCAGTGGGCACAACAAGCACTGTTTAAATCTCAATAGCATGTGAGTGGAGGAAAATGAACTGACACTTTCTATATTCTGCAGCTCTGAGTTTAATTCACATAATTTTTAATACCATTCTTCTATTTGTAGTTAATAAGGCAGGTCTAATTCTCAATACTAGAGAAGGTTTGGAACCTTGATTAATTTATGTTCACAAAATACTCTGAGAGATCCTTGAGTGAAAGGAAGTATAGGAATTATAAATTGAGGAAAATTAACTCTCAAAATTCATATGAAATATTAAATATGTAGATAATAGGAAAAAATATTCATCATTTAGAGTCACTTTGTGGTTCATTATATCTGAGAGCATGAGAAAAATGTGATAAGGCTATTTTTTGAGGAGGTGCACACATGTATATATGGTTTTGTAGTGTCTAGATTCTGTCTGGGTAAGCTTTTGTGGAAATGAGCGTTACTGCAGATACACACACTTCATTTAAAAATTCAGTTGTATTTAATTTTCTATTCATTTCCATTTTATCATATCTCATTCAACATGTGTGTGATTTCCTTCTAAAATTGATTAAGATTTCCCTATAAAAATCACCATCTGATCTCTGACAGCTCTCGCTGCTCTTTTTCTGTTTGCCTGAGCCAGAGATGTAGAAAACATTGAGAGGGAAATTCTAATGAATTCCTCTGTGAGATTTGCCTAAATTCCTTCCTTACATCCTTCTTCTTCATTGAAATCATTCAATTTCTGTTTCTTTATGGAGCAGTGTTGCAGGAGCCTGTGTGTGGCAATAAGTTACCACAGCTATGGGGTAACTTTCCACTGATGGAAAACCTCACCATGCTGGATGTTAGGCTCATGTCAAATCATAGTGATACTCAAATAAATAGGTGAGAAAATGGATTCTGTGTGAGCAAATGGCAAAAATAGTCCACCAGCTGCATTTTATTTTCCAGATTCAGTCACAAAATCATAGATAGTGATAGCAATGTTAATTTTTAAAACTACTTAAGCTGCTGTAACACTGTTTTATCATTATTCTGCAAGAAGCAAATATGGGGGAACAGATAAGGCAGTAAACATTTTTTCATTATGGTGTCTGAATTTATTATTTTCAAAATAATAATCCAAAGTCAGGTACTTTCTGCCTGAATATAAATATAAGAAGAAAAAAAGAATTCTAAAAACATTTCTAATACTTAGGAACTGAAAATCGTTAATTCTAAAAATGTAATTATTGCATAGTTTTGTTCTGAGTATTTTATTTTGCAATATAGTATAAGGCGTGAGGATAATTATATAACGTTACTCCAGAGATGTAGTGAAGATTACTGGTGTATTCTCCACCTAAAGTATCAGCCAAGTTCAAAATTAGGGGATAATTGTGAAATAGATCTTGTTAGAGAAGGTGAGTTCAGGGGTTTAGCTGCAATCCCACCCCAATTTCCAGGGGACAGTGTACCTCCAAGTATTTTCTTCCTGCAGTAATCAAAAATCACCTGAAATAATTGAAGTAAAACAATGAGACAACTTGGTACAACACCAAAACTGCAGAACACAAGCCCCATAAAAATAATTTACTTAAGCATATCTTAATGTGTAATTTATGGTAGTTTATTTTAAAATTATGAATTCATGACATGGGATGGTAGGGAATTTGGTTTTCCCTGACACCCAAATACATCCTGCTTTTTTAGTTCTCCAGAGAATGCAGGCAAATTCAATGCCTTCAATCTCTTTTTATTTGTATTGCTTTATACTCATTCTTGCCAGGGCTCCCATAAATGTCAGACTGATTGCTGAATCCAAAACATCTTAATAAAGTTCGGAGTCGAGCTTCATTGTTCAGCAGAAATTCTTTGAAAGCAAATCAAAATGTAAGCATAAAAGGAATGTAGTTCTTGTGTTTAGGGAGCAAGAAAGGGTCTCTGATCACACAGTGACCAAATTTTGGTGATAGTTAAATGCAGGAAAGGAAACCAGTCCTCACAGAGCCCAGCAGATTTCAGAGCAACTGCTGTAGGAATGCCTTGTTTCATTTTTCTCCTATTCTGAATTGCTCATGGTGGCCTGGTCTCAGTTCCATGCTGTGGTAGGGGCTGGTGTGTGTGGAGCTGGCTCTCACTTTTGAATCAGGGGTTTTAGGAGTGGACAGCAGATCAAAGAGTTGGACACCCTGGTGAACAGAACCATGTCAGACTTCAGATATGCTACACAAGTCCAGACTGGATAATGAAATCAAGTTCAGTATCTTCATCATATCAGCACTCAGGGAAAAAAAAGAGGAAAAAAAAGGGGTGGGGAGAGGTGTCATGTTCCACAGAATCACTGAGTTGGAAGAGACCTTCAAGATTGAATCCAACCCAGCCCCAACACCCCAACTAAACCCTGGCACCCAGTGCCACTTCCAGGCCTTTGTTAAACACATCCAGCGATGGTGACCCCACCGCCTCCCTGGGCAGGCCATCCCAATGTTAGGCCTCAGAAACCAGGAGGGGAGAACAGGTAAATTTGTAACATCTCTCACCTGTCTCACTTTGACAGAGGCCAGCCCAAGTGTGCAGTTTGAATTTCTCTCAGGCTCAGTTTGTAACTAGTGACATTATTTGATAGCCAAAGGCCTGTGTGTACATTTTTGACAGTGATAGCCTTCTGCTGGGTTATAAAAATGAAATTATCTGAATTGAGAAGGTGTTTTTGTCTCTGTGTGTGCACAGAGGAGCACAGGAGAGCATGAGGGGGTTTAGGAGATGCTCATTCTTGCCTGATCCCAGGGCCTGTGTGACACCATTGGAGCTGGCCAGGAGCAGGGAGGGACATGTCCTCTTGTCTGTGTGAGCACTTGAAAAAAATCAGAAAGAATAATCTTCAAATAAGCTGACAATTCAAAGCCTGGAGTTTCTAATGAGCTGTCAGTGTATGTAAAACTTTTGTTTATTCTTAGGATGATATGGCATTCTCAACTGAACGATTGATTTCCAAACCCAGCCTGCTTGAAATCTTCAAACCCACAAAGGTTTACATGGGTTAGGGATGAAAGCCATTCTGCCAAGCAAAGTGGTAGAAGGGGAAATAGCTTGTAAAAGTAGTTCAGATTGCTTTGCTGAAAAGAGCAAATTTTTATTTGCAAAATCAAACCAGAAAACCCACAAAAGTTACTGCAGTAAAATTGTTCTACTGTTACAGTGAAGGCTGGCACATCGCGGCCTATTCTTCCTGCTTCAGCACAATATCTGGGGTGAATGCAGCCTTCCAAAAAAAAAGAAAAATTGAAAAGAACCAATTCATTAAGGCAAACACTTCAGCAAAGGAGTGAATTTTATTCAAAGCTGAGTGAGCTGATCCTGTCTTATTCAGCTCTTTGTTAGGGAGGGGTTGGGTGGGTCAGGCACCACAGCAGCCCCTGTCCCAGAAGGTGCTGGGGGGAGAATTCTAATTGGGACGTAAATCGTGTTTGTGTTATCAGCAGGGCTGGGCTGGGGCTGTTAATTGGCATGCTGAGATCATTTGGAAATGGTTGATATAACACCGTGGTCCGTTGAACAGGAAGCTCTGCTGTTTTCACAGTTTGATAATCAATGCATCACTGCACTCAATTCCTTTCCAATGTGTGTTTGTTTGTCCTGTTTGCTTAATTGAACAGCTGGAATTACTGTTACATACAACTGAATGTTAATTCATGGAAGAGAATTTTGCTTCTTCATTATAATTTTATGTTTAAATTGGAAACCTATGTAACATTAAGTGTTAATTGAGTGCACAAATTCATAGGTTTAATCAACCAGGCATGATAAATCATATTTTGTACAAAAAAAGAATTGATTATTAGCTGAGTTTGTCTTTTAAGTTTAGCACAGCTTTGTGAAAATACATACACTTTGTTCATACGAAAAATTGCTGCTTAAAAACTTGGAGAAGAATCCAGTAATGTCTTATAAAAAAGTTCACACTGATCAATAGAGTTCATTGCTTTCTCCTGATCTCTGGGACAAAACTTAAAAAAATTTTGTGGTGCTCCATTTTGCTTCACGATTCACCCAAAAAATTTTCCTTACCATTTCACTGCGGTATTCCCTATGCATTTAACCGAACTGCAGCATGACTGTACTCTTTCAATCGTTGTCAAATGTTGCAAAATGTGCTGGAAGGTGCCATGGCAATGCAGTTAGAGCGTGAGTTTGTGTTTCAGGGTGGTTATGCTGCCTACCGGTATGCCCAGCCTGCCACTGCCACTGCAGCTGCCTACAGTGACAGGTAAGAGCTCCTTTCCTGCTCACTAATATCGGACCAGTGGAAGTCAAAGTTGATTCTATAAATTTGCCTTGTTGAAGTCTCATAACTGTCTTGTTGCTCTGCAGATAATTGTGATCTCTAAAGCAGGCTGTTTTATTATAATCCATGAATAGCCATAAATTGAGAGACTTTAGGCCTCTAATTGAGAATCAGGCATGAGATGTGCACATTCCCAAGCTGTAGATCATCCAGTTAACGTCCGTGACCCTTGTACAATGCAGATAAATAAATGTACAGATTCATGATGGTCTACTACAAAGGATCATTATTTGTCTTAGGAGTATTATTTCAGTTGATTTAGAGCCTTGAACCTATTGAGTGCCCTCAATTGTCATTGACATTGTTTTTGTCAGTGGAAATTGAGAATGAACTGTGTCTAAGCTTGAACTATCCAGTGAAAAATAGAAATTTTTTCCATTTGCTTTTTTCCCAGGCATTTGATTTTTTTCAAGACTTGAAAAAAAAAAAAAAAAGAAAAAAATTTTTCTTTTGCTCTATATTTTCATCCTCAAAATGTAAGCCACATTTGGTGGAAGCAATATCAGGGATGGATGATTATTAAAATCTGCACATTCAAAGGCTTAACTTTTATAACTAACAGTAATGTCACATATATTAGTGTGTCTTCTTGGAAGATGGATGTTGGAATCTCTTAGAAGTCAATTTGTAAATTGCTGTTGACTTCAGTAGATACAGGATTTTATCAAATTGCATAAAATTAAGTCTTTACCATGTGTGGAAATGATTTTATAATGAGAAGGAGGATTTTCCTACATTTTCCTCATAAACTGGACCCTTAAAATCTATTCTACCTTTAATATTTTTCAAGTTCTAGAGGAGTGTTCCCTTGTAAAGGGAGGGTGTATTAGGTGCCAGAGACACACAAATAATTTGCTTCATGATGGCAGTGAGAAGTAAGGTCACACTTCTCAATACCTGATACAAGAAAATTTTCACTTGGAATCATGGAAACAATTTCTCAAGCCTTATATGCATTTTGAAAAAATTCTTTAAATGCTAAATTAGACAGTGTTACAAATGCTTCTGTTTCTTAAAGAAATCAGAGATTAAGAAATTCTAGTGCACAATTTCTTAGATTGAAGCGCTGTTCATGGATTCTGTATTTTTAGAACCAAGTCCCATGGTATGAATGTTACAATGCTATGCATGCATATTTGCCTTTCAAGTGCTTATTCTGGGTAATGAAGATATATTTTTTTAAAGTTATGTGAATAAAGTAATTTGCATGTATGGCTGAGGCATGCTGTGTCAGACAGGTAAGCAAGCTACCTTTTATTGATTTTGGGTCAGTGATATCAACTAGATCTGTGCTGTGTGCACTTTGTTGGCAATGTTCTATTTCTACTTAGCGGAACCTGCACAGGTGAAATGCTCCTCAGTAGTTTCATTTCATTTCCACAAAGGTTTGTTAGCATGTTGCAGCTCTAGGGTTTTTATGTGAGCTTTTCTGTAATGCAAAACAACTCCTGCTTCTAAAAACCGACTAAACACAAAGGACAAAATTCTAAATAACCTCCTGTGGTGAGCCAGGTTTTGCCAGCTATCTCTCAGGTGTCCCTGGATCATTTAATAGGCTGTTTATTTCTATTAATTAAACCTATGCATTACACAGAGAAACTGAACAATATCAAGCTGAATTTTAAATGCTTTAATTATTAATTGATGTTACCTTCTCATAAAGCAGATGAAAGGCTGAAAGGTAAAATATCAGTTGGTCACATGTTCTGCTATGGGCAGAGAGTCAACATCACAAAGAGTTATGCTGCCAGAAAGGTAAAGGATTTGTTCAGGAAGATAGTGCTCTTAAATGCTGTAAAGAAAGCTGGAGAAGGCTTCAGTAGTAATGCAGTTGCTACAATCCTTAATTATTTTTTTGAAAAAAATTGTCTAATTTTCAGATACACTTTGTGTATAATTAGAATTGCAATAACCTGTCTTTGCTTGTATAATTTTAGATATCTTAAATGAATTTTATATCTTTTGGATTTTTTGAATTTATTTTTCTTTTTAAATGCGGTTAACCCTCATCTTCGATCTGCTTCCCCCAAATGAATATGGTTTCTTGTCTTAATTACAAATCTCATAACTGAATTTCTTTATGAGAGAATTCCCAAACTAGCATCAAGAACCAAACAAATAATCTGCTCAAACATTTCTTTGCATGTGGGAAACTATGTGCAAATCTGGATACCTCTGATTATTCACAACTACAGTTTGTTTAATTGGATTAACTTTTTGCTCATTTTAAAATTAACTTAATGTAGCTTCTTTTGTTAAATTATTAATGTTGAAGGTGCTGAAGTATACTTCAGTACTATTGCTTGTATCTGCTCTTCTTAGTGTAATTATCATCTGCTCTCCTCTCACAACACTGAAGATTCCACATCTCCTTATACACTTATTTAGTGTTCATATGAGCCCCTATTAATTTAATGACACATGAATTGCACTTACTGCTTGTATAAAAAATGATGCCCAAAGAAACTGAGTACCACTGAAGCAGTGACAAATAATGGAAATACTACTTCATACTAATTTTAAAAATAAGGAAAGCTTTATTTTTCTTGTTCACCACTCATATCCATTATAAATTGCAGTGTTCCATATTTGAAAAGCTTCTTAATTCAGGAGCTGGAAAGAGGAAATCTTTAGAGTGGAGACATGTTTTGGTAAATTAAAAATAAAGGTTAACAGAAAGATTTGGGACTGCAGAATCGATAGACCAAGTCAATTGATAATGATCAGTGTGAGAGGGCTCTGTTTGAAGAAATGCAATGGCATCCTTGCTTGTCACAGTTGGAAATGTTGCTGGAAATAGCAAGGAACAGATATACAGGGGAGAATCAGGTGGCAAGGAAATACCATTAAACCAATCGATGCAAACCCCAAAGTATTTGTCAAGACAGATCATGTACTCCTAAACCCAATTTCACAACAGCGATAGGCCTGGCACATCTCTCCAGTCACTTTTTAGGATCACAAAACAAAAACAATAAAGAAACAGGTACATTATGTTTTATTTATGAAGCAATAGAATCACTGGATACAAATTCTGATTTCAATTCTTATATTGTGTGATCTCTCATATATTAAATTGCATGTACAGTTTTGAAGGTCTTTGCTGAAGTGGATCCAAAAAATTTATGTTTAACTTGCCAAGACTTAAAATATTTCTGATAAGTTTTCCAATTAGTATAAGTTCTAAAAGGGAACCTATTTGTCTAAATACATTCTTCATCAGTCTGGAACTTGCCTGGCGAACTCTCTAAACTGAGCATATTTGGAAAAAATATAATTGTAAGGATGTGCAAAAGACACTAAATCAAATGTCAATAAAACGTTTGTACAGCTCTTTCTCATCTTTCATGGAATATTTAAAAAATAAATTTAAATAAGTTGTTAGATTTCTGTCCAAGTCTGAAGTAAGAGAAACTAGCAAGGTCTTTCAGTTTTGTATTCCTGAGGTAGAAGGAGTCGGAGCATGGCAGTGGGGCGTATTGTCATTTTGTCATTGCATGTTCACTTGGTGTTGCTGGTATGTCTGTAATGCTGTACTGGATTTGACAGATCCATCACATAGCTCAGTGAATGGCTTGCTTGAATTAAGCCTATGGGCAGATTTATTCACATTGATTGGCTATTGGTTTTGTGTTTTATGATTTGATTCTTGCACCTTCGATGGGAGTAAGGGCAATGTTCCTTTTCTGGCGCGTACGAGCGTTGGCAGCGGTGTTTGTGCAAAACGTGTCTGGGAGTGCAGGGAGCAGAGCCCTGGCAGGAGGGAGCAGCCCTGGCTGAGAGGCAGAGCCCCAGCCTGTGCTGCTTGCTGTCCCCAAGCAGGGCCAGGTGTGTTTATACATGGATGTGCTGTATCCATATATACACACACGTTCCCATCCATCACACACACTCACACTCACACACAGAGGTGCTCTGAGCACCATCCCCTTCCGAAACACCCAATTTCAACCTCACTCCAGGCTATGGGGACATTCCCACTGACCTCTTTGTTGTCTGGATTAATTCCCTCATCACTGGAAGCTTTTTTTTTTTTTTTTTTTTTAATAAAATAAGGCATATTCCAAAATATTTTGCACTTAACACTTTCTAGTGAAATATGTGTTTTATTTTTTTTTTCTCTCACTATCAATTTGTGTTATGTGTTCTGTGGTTATACATAGGGTTTTGTGAAATTTGAGAGAGACGTTTTTCTCATATGGAAGTTAGGTATCTTCCAGATCTTAAATCTTATTCCCGATAAAATCTTAATAGTTATTGTAATAGGTTAATATTTTTAGTTCTAATATCTAATAGTTATTCTAATCGTTTACATTTTTAACTTGTCTATGTGAATCATTCAGTTTTTTTAAAGCAGTAGTGTCTACAAAAATACTTTAATATATTTTCCAGTTCTCTTTGGGCAAGTAGGTGAGAGTAAGACTTGATATTTGTGCTCAGATTATCCTAAAATAGAATAGATACAGGTCTGATTTAATAGTAAACATGCTCATTAAAGAGTGAAAATTTAGAATGAAAAGTAAAAAACCACTAAATATAAATTGTGACCTTCTATAGCTGAGGGGGGGTTTTATTATATTGTGGACTATATAATCTCCTATTTTATGATTAAACAATGAAAATCACTATATTTTTATTCAAATTATTTTCTCTTGTTTAAGATTACTAGAGATATATACTAAAAATTAAGTTTTGATTGCATATAAAATATAATAGCATCTTGAGCTAGAATTTAATTTTCCATTAAATAATTTTACAGAAGCATAAATGTTTTAAAATCTAGTACGTCATTCATTTCATGCTTGTGCCTTCTTAGATTAAGGACAAAGAGCTTCTCTACACAGTTTCAGTTTCTAAAGGAGTCAGGTTGAAAGATCAAAAAAAATTAGAATATAGTGGTAACTTTTCAACTTCCATCTGGAACCTTCCAACATTTGTGTAATTTGCTATCCCAGTGGAATCTTAAATGGAAAGTTTGGGGGGTGATCCATAAGGAGGAATTGTACAACCCATAATGTAGGTTATTCAAATTCTGACAATGAAAAAGTTCAGTTAGCACCATGACTGGCTACAGAGGTTGTGCTTAGCTTTTCTAAAAGCAACAGAGATTATATTTAACACTTCTTCTGCTTAGGTTTGATGTGGTGATGCTTTATTGGTCTAGTTGTTTTTTTGTTTTTTTGTTTTTTTTTTTTTTTCCTGGACAATCCTGTATGGTAGTTAAAACTTCTTTATTCCCTATTATTGCAAATAAAAATCAAATTACTGGCTTGGCTGTTACAGAGAGGTAGTGGGTTTGGCCATCTACCTGTTAGAACTTTATGCCTGTGTGATCTCTGGCAAACTAGAGGATCACTGGAGTCATGTCAGTGTTTCATAATCCATTTTCATCCCAGTTCATTCAGAGTTTTGGGGATGACTGGAGTATATGACTCATAGTGTAACCATAACACTACCTTTCTGTGAAGAGTTAGAAAGTACAAGTGGGTGAATATGAATAAAGAAACTGTTATAGGGACAAAAAAAATCATCAAAGCGTTTGAAATTCCATGAGCAGGGACTTTCATGTAGTACATTTTGATAGGAATTTCCTGAAATGAAAATATGTTGCATAGGGTACTTTCCAATAATTGAAGTGTGGCTCGTTCCAAAATATTGCAGATATGACATTTTTGGGGGAGACTCAGTGAGTCATATTTAGGAAAACATTTTAAACAATTACATTTCCTAAAAACATAATCTTCTACCAGTTCTAGGAAGCTGTTTTGATGTTTGAATACATTTCTCTTCTGGTTGGAATTAACCTGTTTGCTGGTGCTCTGAAGGCTTGATTGAAGGCTTGATTCACCTGTGTGTAGTTTGACTATTCATGTAATATCCAGGAAACTGCTAAAACTCCTCACCCAGTTCAAAACTGAGGGGATACAGTAGTGAAAAAGCTTAGTGCTACTGCCCAGAATTATGGCAAACACCAATTATTAAACTTTTGTCATGTCAGAGCCGGCTTCATTCATACTCTGCTTCTACTTCTCTTTTAATCTCCATTCTCACTCACTGCAGTATCAAGGGATATTTTAGGAATCCGCATGGACAGGGAAAGACTTGCCTTTTTCTGTGACATCCATGCTAGAAATCATGAAGGAAACTGGGATAGAAGGTAGAGGTAGACTAAAGCCCAGATTTCCATACCTGTCTTCCTGCTGTGCTCAAAGCTTAAGGTGCTCAGTACTTTTGCTGCCAGGTTCTTCTTGAACATAGGGAGAACTGTTAAATGTGCACCAAGTTCCAAAAGAAATAAAATAGAATCAGTGCACCTATTCTGAATTTACATCTTTAGTTTCAGTATTTTCTCTTGGTTTATCTCTCCAGCCTATGTCTGGTTATGTAGCCTGACTTGTAACTTGGGAGTTCCTTATCTAATGTAGAAGCTCATAGTAAATACTGTTGTTATGGATATATTAATTAGATGGATTTTCATACCTTTTTGTCTAAAAGGAGGGAGGGGAAAAGACTGGTCAACATTTTTAAAGTAGGAATTATCTCATTACAGGCTCCTAAAAACTTCTTTGCTTTTAGAGGATATTGGAAGAAAGTGTGACTTTAAAATTTCGTAGTGTTGTACCCAGCAGAGTGGATAAATACGGAGTTGGGGAGTTAGTAAAACATTGATTCCTGCTCCAGCAGACCAAAACTGTTACAGGCCATTGGGTCACTGCCTGTGACAGGATAGACCATAACAGCTCCTTTGGACATGTCAGTGGCTAATTACACACTGCTCAGCTCTCAGATCATTGCCTTGATAGACCGCAAAGAGGCAGATTAGAACGTGCTCCAAGCGGTGTCAACCTGAGTGCTTTAAAACCACGGAGGAATTAAGAGCACTGTGCAAGAGGAAGAGAGAAGATAAAGGAATAAAATGTTATTGATAAAACTGGGATGCCATGGATAGAGTCTGTATGGGTTAGTGTCATTTACAGTGTGCTCTGGCAAGGTGATGAGGTATTAGAAGAACAAACTTTAACAATGGTGATGAAATTAATCAAGAGAGAAGCAATTTGCACTCTTGCATGTTTTCACTGTAGCATTTCACAACTCTGAGGAGCCTAAAACATTTTATTAGGTATTTAAATAGATTTTTTTAAATATTCTTTTGGGCTTGTTGAGCTGCTGATGCTCTAGGAACCCACCTGAGGCAAACATCAGATTGTAAGAATACTGCAGGAGTAGGAATAGAATGTTTATCCAGGTGTCCTAAAGAAATTTTTTAGTGGAAATTGCTGTAGGGTGTTTAATAAAGATGCATTAAAAGGGAAAAAAAAAAAGTAAAGTAAGGACTTTGTGTAAACCAAACAAGTACCAGCTTCTAAAGTTTGTTTTGTTGTTCTTCAATGAATTCCTAAAGAATCCTGGCAAGGTTTTTATGTATATGGTATTTTAGTTAAAATAGGAAAAAAAAAATTATCCCGTCAACTAATTTGTAAAGTCATTCCAAACTTTATATAATGTAAAGAGAAAGAATTTTTATTCATAATTGCTGAAGTTTATAATTATACCTCTATATATTAGGAAAGTTATAGTTGATAAAATGGTGGCTACTAGGAAACTGTAAGATTTGCTATGAAATCAGAAATAAATATAAAGTATGTTTTTGAGGCATTATGTTAAAAATGCCATGATATACAAAAAGAACAAATCCCCCAATTAAATAAATTTATATTTTTCATGTATTTTAGTTAATAAAATACTAATTATTTATGCAAGGCTGACTTAAAAATCCTCTTTGCCCTAAAGAGAATAAACAATATGTCCAAAATACAATAATAAACAAATTTTTCAAATGTAAATATTTACGACTTCAAATATAGCCCTGATTTAGCAGTCCTGGATCATAATGACATTGATTTATGTTGCTGACGTGGAGCACTTCTGAAATAGAATTACTGCACTACTTCCTCAAGTATTTAATTTAAGTGCCTAGACTATGTTAATCACACTAAAAGGCCAATAATTTTAGAGCAGTTCTGCCACTGAGATTGTTATGAATTCTGGTACAGAATGCTGTGTGGTATTCAGAATTTCACCTCTTAGGTTTAGGTTTTACTTTAAAATGTCCAGATTTGCTTAAAAATAATATGTTCCTTTAGCAGAATAATATTAATTTTTGGACTCTGTGTCTTGTATCATTAATAACAAATTATTTCATACTAGGTATAATATATTGAATGATCATACATCAGAAAATTCCACTGATGCAGCAGGTGATACGAGTTAGACCCAAATCTATTAGTATAGCACTGATTAAAAAAAAAAATTAAAAAAAATCAGGAAATAAAATTTGTAGATCTAAAATATGAAAGTTGAGAGACCTACAGATTTTCCCACTGGTTTTGATGCAAGAAGTTGTCCACATTGTGGCAATATATTAAAAATAAGGGTTTGCTTTTTTTTGCAACAGTACTAAGTTGGAAGGTTGCATGTGTTTGGTAGAAATTTTCTTTATCCTGAGGGCTGATGGAAGGACAGAGAAGGGGTGTTTGTGTCCAAGTCACTGCCATGGCAGAATTATTGTATCCACCCTGAGTGCAGGGTGGACATTCCTGCAATCTGCTGTGCAGCACTGTTGGACTGTGCTAAAAGGAATCTCTGCTCCAGAATTTGAGTGGACTGTTTAGCTAGTTCTACCAGGGCTAAAATAAAAATGCCTGCCCATCTGCTGGGGAAAGCCTAAGATAAGAATACAAATTATGAGAAAGCACCTTCTGTTGACCATTTTTCCCCTTAGGTATTTTTAATCCCTTTAGATTTTTGGGTTGGTTGTTTGTTTTTTTTTTTCTTTCTGAGTAAATGAAATAATTCAGGCATATCACTGGGCTTGGGGATGCACATTTCCATTGGTTTCTAGATGAGCTGGGGGTTTATTTTTCTTATTTTCATATTTTTTGCAATTGCAAAAGTACTTTTTGGTATCAAAAGAAATTATTTCTTGTCAAGAAGTTGTGTAATTGGTAGCAGGACAAAACTTAATGAGAGATTTTGTTTCTTTTCTCTCTCCTGCTGCCTTTGGCACTGAATTTTGGTAGAGACATCCTGTCATTGGCTACAGCACACAGAAATGTCCTGTACTGAGCACAAAGAGGACGTAGCTGAGAGCAATGCAGAGTGATGGATGTGGCAGGGCAGTGAAAGGCTGGGCTGAGCTGCCTGCATCAGGGCTGTGGGGCCATTTCAGACACCCTGGGACACCTGGGGAGGTGAGGGGGACACAGCACCTCCCGCAGTGGCAGCTGAGCCCAGGCAGATGGAAGAGCTCATGAGCTTCAGTGTTTGCTATGCAGCAGTAGTTATAGAAATAGCCGCACTTGTTTCTTTTGAGTCAGGGTTTTCTTTTATCTGCTTCCTAGGCCTGCCTTAAAATTTCAGGAAAAAAATGGTCAGGAATGATGGATGTAGGGGAGCTTTGTCTTGTGATGGGGAAAGCATCACTCAAGGAAAAAGCAGAGGACCTCAGTGAAAGCCAAATATCCACATCTTCTTCCCTGTCTTGGCATCATCGTTGGTTAGGTTGAACAAGAAATTCTGCAGAGAACAAGAACCTGACATTGAAGGAATTAGTCTCATAACCTTCCTAATGCACATCAGGTCAAACAAGTTACTCTTAGTGTTGTTGAAGCTTGATACCACATGAATTATTAGTAGTTCTATTCTTATTTTATTCCATATATCTTATAGGTATGGCTGTGAAGTTGTTTAGTTGTCTTTGTGTTGATTCAAATGCTATGGGTGCAGTAATGTACTTTGATCTTACAGTAATGGGAATATAAAGCATGATAATAGCAAAATCAACCTTCTAATTATAGTTATTATGCTAATATTAAAAACTTTAAATTCTTTGATTGCCTTGATATTTAAATTTAGGACATCAGCAGAAATAGTTGGGAAGGACTTCATAAAATTATTATAAAGGGGAACTTTGTCCATCCTTGAATATTGCAGAAATCATTCAAGGAGCCAGCAGTCAGCTATATTGAAATTCATAGTGAAAAAGCCCTCAACATCAGAGTCCTCACAAAAGCAGCAAAGTCTTAACATTTAGAGCACGAAGGAAATCTACAATAGCTTTAATAATATAATGGAGAAATATACAGATGTACCACATATAACTGCTGGGAAAAACCCTTGCTGCATGGGATCCTTGGGGAATATGGTGTGGAGCAGCTCCAGGAAGGGAAGTCAGTGCTTTTGGTTAAGCTGCAGCAATTTTACCAGCTGAGATTCTGACCCCTGAGTTCTAAATACTGGCTTTGTTTGTCAATCCCATGGTGGTCCTACCAGGACAAGTCAACTGATTAAATATAGTTTAAACCTTCCCACTGTAACTTCTGGTCAATATTGTGTTTGCCTTCATCCTAAATTCTGATGTTCTGGGCTCTGCACTATTTTCAGCAGTTGCTGTATTTTTGGGTGGGGGTCTGAACTTCTGTGTTAGGCAAATTTATTTCTAGTTTTCTTAAGTTTGTCAGCAAAGCCCAGGAATTCAGGTCTATGAAGAATAATCATTGTATGTTAGTGGATTATAATTTCTTTTACATTTCAGATTTCCTAGAGCCAGTGTGATTAATCTCTTAAAATCCCCTTTGACCTCTAGTATTCCATTTTAAGGAAGCTCTGTGTGCTGAGGAGGAGGGATTGGAAACTTCTGGGAGTCACGGGTGAAATTTGGTGTGTGCCAAATTGTTGTTCTCAATCATTTGCTGTGTGAAACACTGGTGAGAAGTCCTAGTGCCGCACAGCATTTTAGGGAGATGAGAGAGCACACAGAACACTCACTGGCCCCGTGTGTCCTGCACAGGTTTTTGACCACTAGTGACCTAATTTTATAAATTCCCAGACACCTGGAGGCTCTGAACACCTGGGCGCAGCAGGGCCAGTGACTGCAGGAGAGAAAGGGGGTGGGAAGCTGGTGCTTTTCAGAGTGGGGACTGGTGCAGACACAGAGTAGCTCCTCCTTCCCCAGGGTGGGATGACTCCATGGAAACTTTTAGAGGAAGCACTCAGGGTAGCAGTTTATTATGAACTTAGGTTGGAATCGTGTTTCGTGATAGTTACATCCCCCAAGTCATAAAAAAAAAGTGTCTGAGACCCATTCTCTGAATCTCTTCTTATCTTCCATTTCCAGGCTCTGAATTTTCCATTAGTAAAGTGGGCAGATCACTTATGGGTCAAGTGTTTCTTCACAGAAGTGCTTGTGTATATTAGACAGCCATAGAAAGGACAAGGCTTAGGCTCCAGTGATTAAAGAATTTAAACCCCTCAATATATATAAAATCTTTATTCTATAGTATGGCATGTTTTCACCAAACACTTTCAAGAAGAGAGAAAGCAAGCATGTAATGTATTGGAAATGGAAAAGGTCTGCTGGATAGAAAGAGCAGGTGCCAAAAGAGAGAGGATTCTGTCAGATGTGGGGCCCTGGAGGCACACATTTGTTACTGCCAAAGGGACTACAGGGAATGGAGCAGAGGAAATTACAACATATTCAAACCTTTGAAGATGGTGTGATGCAGGTTCAATAACTACCCCAAAGGAAGAAAGCACATCTAAATCACTTAATAGTACTTCTGTTGTCTTCCCCTTCTGTTCTTGTTTGAATTCAGGATATATATCAAATGTTTAAACATTTTTTTTTTCAAAATTTAAAACCATCTTTATTACCATACTGGTAAAAAATGAGTTAGTTTTCAATTTGCTAGAAGAGATAAAAATTGATCTATGGGCTTGAGAGAAGCAGCGGTATGCAGAGTTTGCCCTTGGGAAGGAGCTGCTGGGATGGAACCCAGCCATTTGGAGTCCCAGCAGCACAGATTCCTGCCCCACACTGTCTGGGAGACATCAGAGAGCTCAGACTGCCAAAAGGTGCCACTCCTGCACTTAAAAGCATTGCACTGAGCCCAGGGTGTGAGTATTTGGAAGGCTGGATATATCCAACATTCAGGTCAATGTATTTATCATGTTATCTTTTCATGTTTGTTTCGTTTTTTGATTTTTTTTTTTGTTTTTTTGATCTCACAGCCAGTAAAAACTTTTAAAATTTTATTTTAAAAAAAGTTTTCTTTTATCTAAATCTACGTTCTTTTACATCTGAAGTATTAACCAGTGAACAGTAAAAATTTGGTCCTATACTTTCACTGTTAATACACAAATTAAATTATGGAAGTGATTCTCTATCTTAATTGAGCAGGGCTTATTGTGTAATAAAGTTGGGTCCGCTTACAATTCCTGCACCTTTTTGTATCATTTAAAGTGCAGCAACGATGAGGAACACTAAACCAGCCTAAAATGCACCATGAATTTTCATCATATCTTGCTTGTGAGATTTTCAAGCCTTATATGCTCGACAGAGCTGGTGCAGAGAATTGCCCTTTAAAGGGAACACTCCACATTTGCAGGGGACTGGGCAAGGTGAGCTGTCCCTTGGCATCTCTGCTCCCCTCCTGCTTTAGGACAGGAGGGATTGGTGCCCCACAGAGACAGCTTCACTCCTAAGGGCTCCTTCTGCAGCCTCTGGGGCTGCCCACACAGAGGGTTAACCCTTGCTGTAGCCATCAGCTACACAGAGACGATTAACCCTTGCTGTAGCCATCCGCTGGGATATCTGGGATGCCTCTGATGAGCAATTTCCCCTCTGAGTCTATGTAAACAACATTATGGAATTCAGCTAAATAAATCCTGCCACTGTAAGAGCATTAAAGCCATCAAAGTGCTTAAGAATTTCCAGGAATTGCTGCAAGTAACACCTAATTAGTTATAAAATATTGAACTGGTTTATTGGACTCCAGCCTCAAGGCTTTTCATTCTCACAGTTGCTATGCTGACCAATATGTAACTTCATTCTTTTAAAAGTTATGTGTGGAGTTGTAAAATTCATTTTATAGAAGCAAAACATTTCCTTCCTATGAAGCAGTATAACAAGAGATGTTTATAGTAGTTGTTATTTTAAACAGGTATCACTTTGGGTTTATTTAATTTTTTTAATTAGTTTTGTTCCCAGCAATTAGCAAAGACTTGGTTAAAAAAGAGTAAGATTGCAGAACGGTTTAAATAATATTTTTCATTCTGAAGGACAAATTGCATTAGTGTTCTGGGGTCTTACTGGAGGTACTAGCATATTACTCTTGCAGATAATTCTGTATTTTAGCATCTGAAAATAGAGACTGTGGCTAAATGTTCCAGTGTTCTGAACTGAGAGGAACAAAAGGAACTTCACAGTAACCACTTTAGAGGCAGTTTTTAAGGAAAAGTGATCTTTTAATTTAGATGAGAGGGCAGTTTAACAATTTCACAGAAATGAATCAGAAGAATTTTTTGTGAAACAGTAGCAGGTAATACTGGCTCTTTTAGGCAAGCATCTAACTTTTTCCTGTTTATCACAGAGGTGGTAGCAGTAAATACAGTGAAAAATTATGCTACCTATAAAATACAGAGTAGCTCTGTATTTATAATGTAGAATTTATCCCCCTTTGTTCTTTGGTTTGTTTGTTTTTTTTTTTTTTTTTTTTTAATTCATGTATTTAGCATTACTTGTTAGGTAAATCTCATTAGCTCCTGAAACTGTTGCAGATGACAAAATAAAGAGCAGAGCTGTTAATTGAACTTAATGAACAGATGAAAATGCTAGAATGTGCAATTCGATCACTAAGCTCACCAGTGTCAGTATTTCTGCTAGGGCAGAGGCAATGATCTGCTTTTGGAACTATGCAACCCTGACCCTGCAGTACAGACTGCAGATCCCTTGTTTTGGTTTGGATTTATTTTTTTTTTCCCCCCTTTGGAATGTGAACCTCTAAGTAACAAGGTTCACAGATTTCTAAACGAGAATTTCAAATCTCTTGATACACTGGAGGTGAAGTTAGAGAAATAGATTTTGCTGCCTTAGGGCTGCACTCGTGCAGGTTTTGCTGCCCCTGAGGCCGTTTGCTGCTGCATGGTGTTTCCAGCAGGATGCTCAGCACCCAGAGCTTGCAGAGCTGTGTTCCCAGGCACTCCTTAGCCTGCATCCTTTGGCTCCTGGCTGCTAGGCTGGCATTAAGGCTGCGCAAAGCTCAGGGTCAGGTTTTGGCTGTGCCTGGCACTGCAGGGGCTGGGAGGAAACCACACCGGAGTGTTAACTCTGCATTGGGGTTCATTAACCCTGCCCAGCACACAAACACCCCGAGGCAGCTGTGTGTGTGCAAGAAAGGAATCATTGGATGTTAATCCTTCAACGTGGTTTCCCCCAACACAAATCCTGGTTGCCTAGATTTCAGAAAGGACAAACGGGATTTGTGCCATAATGAAGTTTTCTGCATTTTGAAGTACTAGTGCATTTAGTGTTTCTCTTTTTATGTTACCTGGTTTAAAAAAGAATTTTGCAAGAGAAGGTTTATATTAAATTACTTATATCTCTAGCTTATTCTCCTAAGATTCTGCAAAAGACTTTTCTATGTATTTGGATGACAGTATATGAGAATATACTATGTCATTTTTTTTAATAAATAGCAGAAAAATTAATTTTCTGATTGCAGTCATATTAGACATAGAAAAAGCAAAATATTTTAATTTCAATATCCTCCTTTCAGAAGCACAAAGTAAATTGCAATTTAATTTTTTTTTCAAAAGCGCTTTTTACATATTTTGCAGTAGTGCCCTTTAATATCAATATATTGTTTTATTTTTATTAGACTTCATAAATATATTGACATATCTGTAACACTAAACATGAAGCTTCCAATGCAAGAGTTTGTACATAGTCCATATCCAAATGTCACCATTATTTCATTTAAAAGATCCCAGCATGTCTACCTCATGATCCTTATAAACTCTATAGTACTCAACACTTTTTCTTGCTACATTCATTAAAATTAAGCACCCTTCCCCTACCCCATCTGTAAACATCAAGTCAATTGGCAGCTAGCACATTTCCCAGTCAGCAAGCAGTATTGTGAATTTTATCTTCTCTTGCAGAAATCAATTCGTCTTCGTTGCAGCAGATGAAATTTCTTGTAACACCTCTGCAGGTAACAATCATTGATACTTCTTGATGCATCCATCCAGGTCTCAATATCCTTTTTCACATGCTGCATTTAATCGTAAGACAAAGCCTAGGAAAGTCCATAGTGTGTAAATCTTGGGGATAGTTTAATGAATTTATAGCTTCAGCCTATAGGTTCTGCCTTATAAAAGCCATTAGGTTATTTTGCTGACTTTGGTGTTTTGTTTCCAGTTTATGGCATGGCCTAGTGTGTAAGGATGTGTTAAACCTTCTGATAAAAGCTTCAGGAGTGTGACTTTCACAAGTCAAACCAAAGAGAAGTGGTGAGAAGAGCCAAGGCTTAGTTGTGTGCAGGACATTGTAAGTGCTATAGATGTAACAATTTTCTTTGCAACTCGTTGGGGGCAAAATGATGCCCACGAGGGTATTGCAGACCCTAAAGCACTCACAAAGTCTATCCTATGGATGAGATAGTGGGAGAGAGGGTCTGTGCCCTCAGAGAATCGCTCTCTAGTAAGTAAAAAGTCTCCATATGCTATCATGTTGTAAGCCATGGGTACAGAAGAATGAACAATGTTTTTAAAAGGTTTATTTATATTTTATAAATATATTCAATAATGTCAAGAGGTTTTCTCTCTTTTAAGCAATAGAGTTTGAACAAGCTTAGTCTTAATTCAGGTAAGGATGGTGTTATGTTGCTACATAAGAAATCAAAAGGCTAAAATAAATAGTAATGGTGCTGGGACTTATTCTGCAAATACTGTTGTGCCAAAAATCAAGTGCATAGAACTTCTCATATTCAAGGATGAAAGGGTATATAGCGTGAAATCAAATGTTGGTATTAAGAGGTGTTTGCTGATAGAGTTTTATATTAGCTGAAATAAATGAAAGGTGATGAGATTTCTGTTTATGATTATCTACATAGAAACAAATAGAGAACATTTATTTATGGAAAAGATGATCATAGATGAACCCAAATATGCTAAAATTGTCCTAATCTCTATGTAGCACTTTTGGTGGTAATCTGAAAAGTTCTTCTGTAGTAAAACCCGATTTAAGATAGATTTTTCTAAGCCCTATAAATTATGAAGTAAATACGTTTTGAGAAGCCAACATTTGTCACATTCTTCATATCACTCAACTTGGATTTTGGCTTTGGTTATTTCACTTGAGCTTCCTGCTCAGCTCTTCATTGAAGTGAGCTGTGGTAGGGAGGCTGCTGATTTGTAAATCTAAGCTTTGCTAAGTAAGAATAAAATATTTATTTTAGCAATTTTTAAACATGGAATTTTTGAGATAGATGTGGGGTCTGTGGGTCCAGTTTTGCAAAGTGAACCCTTCTAAGCAATAATTCTTGTTCTAGTAAAGAAATTTTTCTCTCTCAATTCAGGCACAGTTTAAGTTCCCAAGACTATTGCAGATATTCCATATATTACTTTTTTAGAATTCCAATTAAAAATATATTATTTATATAAAATATAAGATTAATTTATAAGTGCCTTCAGTGAACTTTACATAAAAGGAAATGGATCTATATGTGTACTTATTAAAACTTTTCAGTTTACCAGTTGATCACCTATGTTGAATTGATTCAACAATAAGGTATTTTTGCTAGGCATGGTTTTGAGCATTTGATAAAGACATCCATCACAGATGACTATAGGTGACTTTTTTTGCACTAAGTATGAAGGAGAAAGGTGATGAAAAACCTGTACCTGCTGTTTCTTATATACCTAAGTTTCAGTAATAGAATTTAAATGACTTTTGGTTTCATAAAAAAGTAATTCTCTAGCCCGTATTCCTGTGATTCAAATTGCTAAAGTTGAATTTGGTCTTTTGGATTTGTAAGTTGACTTTCAACTATTTTGATTATCTGATGTTTTATGCTTTATTACATGGAGTAAACATAGAGATACTTTGAGAACCAAAACTAACCTTCCTGTGGTTTTTCAGATGCATGCAAAACACCTACAGTATGATTTTATAGTGCTTTTTTAGTGCTCCTAAGCTCAATGACAGTAATTCTACTGTGCTTATAAAGTTTATATCAAGTGAAGATACTTATAAACATGCTCAGTGTTTGAAATGTGAGTATTTGTACATTTGTATTGCCTCCCTGTAAAGGATGGGTGTGTTTGTGGATTTCAAGTAGTAATATATAACAAGCAAAGCTTTGGTTGCAACTTGATCATCAATTGGAAATGGGAGGTCTTGGGTGGTTCTGCTGGTAATATTCACTCTTTTCTTCTCAATCCTTCATCATTCCTGCCAGAGGATACTTAGCCCTCAGCCACATGGTATCTGTTTTTATTTGGGAATAAAGTAATCTTGATTAGATAAATGTGTTAATGAGCAATTTGTGTCCATAAACACATTTCTATTTGTGCATCTCTGTCTGTTCCTGAATGCACATTACAGAGGGAAACCTCCTCAGCTGTCTGACAGAGGGATCCTTCCATGGGAAATTTAAAAGCATTTCACTCTTCATTGCATCCAGTGCATTCTGAGGCTAAAAATAATTACTGTTCAGAGGAGAAGTTCTGCACTTCTGGGATAGATCTTCTCTGGCAGACATGATTAAAGGGTTTGCAAGCAGATCTGAACTAGAACACAGACAGGGAAACTATGAGAAACTCCTCTTGGTTTGATGATGGAATTTTAACAAGGATCTCTGAGGACCTTCCTTTAGCAAATTCCTGACTATAGCTGCATAGGGGAGAATTAATCCTGGGGTTCTTGTCTGATGGGGGCAATGGACAGCTGCCCTGTCAGTCTCTGGATAAATCAGAATGAGACCCAGAATAAACCTGTGGCTTATTTACTTGTTGGCTACAGAACTTTGTTAATTTTGCAGCTTTAGCATTCTTAGTGAATTTTTCGAATCGGTGCTCAATCTATTTTTCTTTTTCCTCTTTTAGATTTTGTAGCATCAAAATTCGTAGTTTGGAAAGAAAAAGCATTTTTAGTGTCTTTTGCATTCTCAGATGTACCTGCAAATGACATTTTATGGTTTTTTGTGTAAAAATGGGACAGGGTTATTATTTTATATTTATATTATCTCTCTCTCTCTCTTCTTCCAGTTTTTAACTATTATCCAGCCTTTATGTAGAAGCAAAAAAAAATCCAGTGCTGATGCATGCTTGGTATTATTTTTCTCCCAAGTGTATTTGCAGTTTATGATTTTGAAATAACAGAGAAAAAGGCAAGGGTTTTTATAAAGCTGAATTTGGAATGAAGTATGGTGGAAGTGGATATAACACCTGTCCAATTGTGACTGTATTTATTTACATTTTTGAGCAGAATCAGTCCCAGGAGGAAGAATTCTGTGTGTGTGTGTCTGCATGCAAGCAAAAGAAATGCTCTATAAAGCTTTAGAAGTTGACAGTCATAAATGAAGTTATTGACCTCCATTTGGAGAAAGATAGAGTCTCCAAAATAGATTAAACATTTTGAAAGGTTTAACTTCATAACTGCAGGAAAGATGTTGAATAAAAGCAAGCAGCTTCAATAAGCAAACCGTGGGGTTTGTGCTATTGAAATATTTGAAGAGAATATTGGCCATTTTTAACAAATGCAATTGCTCCAGTCATTGCAATTTCCCTGTATACTATCATTAACCTGTCAGCACTAACACTGCCACAAATTGAATTCATTGAACAATAGCAAATATGGAGATACTGATTTAAAACAAATTAATGTTTGGTGAAGGGCTTAGAATCGCTGCAGTGCCTGTTGTGGCAATCCTACCTCTGCCAGGGTGGGTACATAAATAATTGCAGCTGGTCAAAATTTTGCCAGACAAATTTGCATGCATCTCATTGACCTGTTCGTGTGTCTGGAAGGAGACAGTGATTGGATCATCCTCTTAGAATGGAATTTGAAAGAATTCAATCCAAACTCTTTGGAAGAATGCAGCTTGAGAGGTGTTTCTTCAGCCTGTTAGAATTACTGTGCGAAGACATATGCTCAGTTGAGAGAGGTTCTTCCCTTTTACTATTGCTGCCAATAGGTTTGACTTCATTTCATGAAGCAGTCTGGAAAAATAACCATTTTCTGTGAGAGGCTTTTATTATTATGCTATGCTCTTCTGCTAATCAAATAAAAAATGAAGATGAAGGAGCATCTGTATGGTTTCTGTTCTAGTATTTATTTAAGGCTGTACTGCTGTTGCCTGTGAAAAATGGCAGATAGTGAAGTTTTTGCTCTGGAAAGACTAGGAAATGTTGCACTAATGCACAAAATTAAACTTCTTCTATAAATTCAAGTGTCCTTTATGTTGGCAGTTTAAACTTGCATTTACTGCTGCTATAAATAGTTCCTTATACGGAATTCCATTTGTCACAGCTTTTACTGCTCTGGGTAGTTGCGTGCTGAAGATGTTCAGCCATTGGGCCAGTTGATAAAAATCAGTAAACACTCTGATTATGCTCTGTTGTCCTTTGATGAGGTCTGATGAGTCCCTTTTTGTCAGCCCTGGCTGTCAGTGTCTGTGTGCCAGCTTGCCTGGCCGGTGCTCGCGGTTCTGGGTCAGTTCGCATGGCTGCTCAAACGTGACAGCACCACCAGATTAAGGAAAGCTGAGGTCCTGTCATTTGTAAATGGAGGATTTGCAATGTGAAGCTCCTTTGATAACAGAAATAGTGAATAATCTGTGTTTCTCCTCAACAAGTGCCTGTAGGCACGTGTGCATCTCCTGGGCTGGTTTTTAATGAAGCAATTAGATTGGTTTTTCTCTGGTAGGCTAAAAATAGAGCACATGAAAGATGATTTGTGTGTGTGCGTGTATGGATGCCTGTATACAAGTCCATTAAATGAGCAGGGATTCAGTTTTAATATCTTGAGATTATCATATTGCAAATAAATAAAACAATGCTATAAATAACGCATAAAACAACGCTATGGTTGCAGAACTTTATACCTGATCACAAAAGACTGCTTTAAAATTTTATAAATAATGTACCCAGTATATTTATTATTGCACTGGTAAGAATGTCTTCAAGCTTTATTGCCCTAAATATAACAGCAATAGTAATAAGAAAGTGTTTTACAGACCTAAGAAATGCTTTCTTTTCATTGGAATAGAGTTGGGTTTAGGTGTCACCTGATGGCAAGCCTCAGATTTCCCAGTGGCTTTTTTTAAATGAAGTTTACAAAAAAATCTAAGTTTCTTGGCTAGAAGCTACACAGAAAGGTGGTAGTGCATAGAATTCTGTTTGACTTTTGACTAGGCATCAGCTTCAGTTCCCACCCTGGTGTGAATCCACACAGCAAGACTGAAACTAAATGAGAGCTCTTAAGAGAGATTTGTGCTTAGGATTGCTCCAGTTTGCAGTTATCCAGCATCAGCTTAGGAGAAAGTTACCCGTTCTGGTGTTTGTTACCCTTCTATGTTTCTGCAAATTAACCAGTACCAGTCATGTTCATTGAAATGTTTTAGAAGATGGCAGCTCAGCTTCGGCTGGCTGCAAACATCTCACAAATTTTAAAAGAAGATACAGGCTAGCAAACAGAAGCAAAATTAAAACCACATCTGAGCATCAGTGAAACTTCTGCAAAACATGCCTGTCAATTAGCAAGGAAATTAACTGGCCAAACTGAGATGTGACATACATAAGTAAACAGCCAAGGATTGGAAATTCATCTCTACAGAAAAGTCTGCATAGGCTTCTCTACTTTGTCTTTTCCCCAACCTGCAGGAAAAAGTAAACAATGCTTTTAATATTTCATCAATGACATTTATAAACATCCTTTCATGGAAACCTTTCATTATTGCCCTGTACCCATGGTAGACCCTGGTCAAGTTTCTTATCTCTGAGAAAACCTAGGAATGTGTTAGTATTGTAGTGATAAAAATCCCTTATGGCTCTGCAGGTGCCCAGGAGTTCAGCCCTGCAGTACACCTTGAAGTTTCACTCTTTATTGTGCTGCCTGTCACTTCCCAATTCTTTCTCTGCTCCACATCACAAATCTGTAGCACATTATAGGTCATGGAAGAGGAGGATGCTATGAATAAAGTATGTGATGGACCTGCCTTGTACAGTGGCCTCAGCGTTTGATAGCGTGCATTCGACACTTGGCAAGGAGAATTTCAGCATTCTTAACCTTTCCAATCAAGGCAAATGCCTGGAAATTGTTTTTATCGGCATATTTCAGTTTTCTTGATCTTAAGTAAAAACTTCAGAGACATCTTTGTCCATTGCCTTCTGAGGTAGAGAGAGACCTGTTGGTTATCAGGTGCCTGAAATGCCCACAGTCCTTGGTGTTAACATCTAAAATGAAGTTAATTCATTGTTTGCACAATCTTTGAACACCACAAGCAGACACCATCCTACCACAGTGGGATGAATTTTAGGTTAAAGGGCTACCTACCCCTGCTGCACAGGTTTGACCCATTGAGCCCAAAATACTGTTCAGCAGTGTGGTGTGTGTCTGGTGTGCACAGGGAGGAGCTGTGCTGCTGGTGTCATTGCTCTTGGGATCATCCTAGTTCTGTGACCAAGGGGAAGAGCACCAAGTTAGTTATTGGAATAATTTCTGGATTTATGTGGGATTAAGGCCGGGTTACCTTTGCTTTCCTTGTATTCCTTTCAGAAGGAATTTTATTACTTGATGGTTCAATTGCAATAAAGTGGGTAGAGAGTGGATGATATTGGGGAAAAGTTAGAAAGATGAGCTTCCCAGTGGAACACAGGATTTGCTTGTAATATGGCTGAGGTCAGAGTTTGATCTGAAGTAGTGAGCAAGTTTTAACTCCTCTCTTTATAGCTCTTAAACAGGTTCATAATTTTCTGTAGTTCCTCCAGCAATATTAGATTTGGAAAAATGGAGGGCAGTTAATAATAAGTAAAATAAGTGTATCAAATTCTTGGATATTCTCCTTCTATACTTCTCAAATCACTTGAGGAAAGTGTGTTAACTCGGTTCATATTTTATGTGGTGAATTTTTCCTTATTCGTTAGTGTGTATGTTATTTAGGAGCTTCTAAATGTCTCCAGTATTGGAGCTTCACTGTCTGTCCCAGATGTGTATGGAAATGCAGCCATGCTACTAAAGAATTTAAAATCCTGAAATGGCATTTATGATCAGAGGCACAGATTTTCCCAGTTTTTAGAGACTTCAGCAACACCTACTACTGATTATTTAGAAAGATACTCCCTTTCCAAGGCCCTGAAAAAATAAATCCTACCATTTCCCTTTATAAATCACTTTTTATAAAAATTTCATCAGTGAACAACAAAATGTCCTTTTATGTAGTATTTTAGCATTTTGAAACCCTCTGCTGTAAATGATTGAAGAGATTAAGGCATAGCATTAGTAAAGACCATGCCATCTATTGGTGGATGGCTTATGGCTACATTTATAGAAGTTAGCATGGCTACACTGGGGTTTTTTTCTCACTTATTTCCCAGGAAGTTGTTTGTCCAGTTTTTAAGAACCAGTGTCAGTATGTTAGCAAACATATTTTTTCCCATGATGTCCTGAATGCTTGTCCCAGATACAGTGGAAAATAGAGGAGCATACCTTGTGCTAGTTAGTGATGCATCAAAATTGTTCATCAGCTGTGTTCTGAGACAAGAATTTGTGCATATTGCTTTGGATACTTTGTTTTATCATCCTGTAAAATACACACAGAATGGCATTGACTATTAATTTATTCACCACCTCACCATTGGCACATCCTAAATTTCAGTAAGTTGTTTACCTGGAATGATAATTTGCAGTGTAAATGATCACAAAGCATTTAAATGCCACTAATTGTAATGAGGAGTAAGCAGGCTGGCATAGCAGTGAGTAAGTGAAGCAGCGTGTGTGGGACTGAAGCAGCTTACTGATTTGCAGTGTGACAATACAGTTTAAATCCTTCTTCCTATTTTCAGCCTGGAAATCAGAATCTATTCTGCTAACCTTCTGAGCTTCTAAATTTGGTGTCATGCAAGGGCGTGTTTAAAAATTAGCATTTAAAAAGAAACCCACTTGCTTTAAGTTTAAGCTGACACTGTTCCTTTCCTCTGTGGAAATGAAATTTATTAATCATAATAAAACCATCATATTCTGAAGGTAGAGGTCACCCTGAGGAGAAAAAAAAAGTCTATTCATCACAGAGGAATTTCAATGCATCTTTTTCCCAGATAATATCTGAGCATGTGTTCTTTCCCCTTTGGAAATATTTTCATCCATGTTTGTGCTTACATATGTCAAGTGTATTCAGGAGTGTGCAGAAATGAAAATCGTGCAGTTAAATTTTATATATTTTCTTTTACAGAAGATTTGGAAGTATTCCTTTTACATTGTATTTTGTTTTTACATTGGACACATTTTTTAAGTGGAATTTCAATATCCTGTAAAAGAAAAACAAGTGTTTGTTGTTTTAACAAGAATATAAGCATCACTAATTCTGCAATAACATTTCTATGTTAATATTACAGTAAAAGCTTTAGCATTATTATAATATAAATATAAACCATTCTTTTTAAGGAGCAAGGATTAACTTTGGTCACAGTTCTTACATTAAGATTTCTTCACAACTCTTATTTTAAGAAAAGAGACATGGTTTATATACAAGGATGGAAAAAGCAATGTAAAACACTGACAATAAGTCATTGCTGCTTTGGAAAAAGGGTAATAAAAATGTACTCAGAAGTCAATACTGGGTTGAAACAGTCATATTTTCATCCTTTGAAATTGCTTAATGTGCATGTTTATCCATATTTTCCCATCAGTGGTCAAGATTTCTGTTGAATATTGATATAATAATATTATTAGCAACATGATATATTGCATCAATGTTGTAAATTGCCAGTTACTTCAGGAGCTGGCTTAAATGCAGTAATAATTTAATACAGGCTGAGCCCTGGGTGTTCAGGCTTGGTTCTTCCTTACAAGAGGCCCTTGCATTTTGGCTACTTGATGCCATCCTAGGTGGCCTGCTGGATTTTTTTGAGAGGCAATGGGACACAGCCCAGGGTCCTGCAGGAATGGGAGGCAGGATGGAGGCAAAATGCAGCCCTACCACTGGACCAAAATTAATTCTATTTTTTACAGATATAGATTGACAGCCCTTGCTCAGAATTGCAGCGATGCCAGATAATCAGGAAAAAAGAAAAACAAAGGAAATATACTAATTCCCATTGACATAAAAGTAATAATCATGGCATTAAAGCATTAAATCCTCTTGCATGTCACTAAGGCCATGAAGGAAGCATGTCTACCTTTAAATTAATTGTTTTCCCTTCCTAGATGCTTTCTTACTGTTAGAATGAAATTTGGCTGGGAAGAATTAAAATCACAATGATATTCAAAATTCTCAGCCTTTAAAAATTGACATATAGCAGCAGTGTCTCCTTCTCTTCAGTGCAGATGAAAGAGACACAAGGGATTCTCTTACTGAGTATTTCAAATCCCCAAATTATGTTTGCATCCTTATGTAGAGGGTTCCAAGGCTGAGGGTTATGGAAGTTCCTCCTACCAGAGAGGCTGCAGAGTGTGGGATCAGTGTCAAACCTGCTCAAAGAAGTCTCAAACTGCTTTTCCAGCTCAGAGAGTCACCAAGTCCTTTATCCAGCATAGACTGATGTGAGCTGCTTTCCTTCCCTTCCTTTTCCAGTGGGAATTGGCCATTTCCTTTGTTGGGTAATTTCTAAAGACAGGTGTTCTTAGATACCAAGTATTTAAATAGAATTGATATATAAATTGAATCCCTTACTCATCAATGCTTTGGAAGTAGAAGAGGAACTAATGTATTTTATACAAGCCTTTTACACATATTTTCCTGAGTGTCAGACCAGGTCTTAAGGAAAGCAATTGCCTAACACACTGCTACCCCTGGAATTTCATGTATCCCTCAGATTGCAGTGAAGACTTCTCTACCCAAATCTAAAGCAAACACTGCTGTGGGGTGAGATACAGAGCCCACACTCATGAACTTGGGGTGCTTAAATAAATTCATTCATTTTTAATGTGTTATCCCTTCATAGGAATTTGGATTTACTAAGCAAACAGGGCAGTACAACTGAAGGCATTCAGCTATGATGGCTGCACTTTGAAGTGAAACATCCAGGCTTTAGAATGCCTTATAAGAACTTAGATACTCTTACACTTGCTGAAAATGCTGTACTCCTGCTGGAAAAAAAAAAAAAAAGTCTAATTCAAAATGCTGAATATGAGCACCTTTACACTTAGAAGTTTGTTCTTACTGAACTGTTTTCTACTTTTTGGTTTTTTCCATCAAGATGTGTGGTTATGTATTCTTGGAGAAGGAAGGCATTTGATTTCTCTGAGTGTGTGGCCCTCTGTTTGTGCAGAGAGTCAGAGACAGGGGTTTTCAGGCTGTCTTTTCCATGCTGAGCACTTTAGTGGGCATAGTTGACACAGGAGGTGATTTGTGGATTTCCATATGAAAGGAATGCCTCATAATCTGGGAGATGTTGGCTCAGTGAGATGGAGAATTAAGGATTTATTGTCTATGGTAATTTCTGCTCCCTCCTTGAAGATGGCTCTGGGTAGGTGGGAATGTGTAGTGCAGATAATTTGGTCCTTTTCTCTGCCTCACATCCAGGACCCACAGTAGTGGGTGGTGGAGGATTGCATATGCCATGGAAACATTCCTTTCTCAGCTTTCCCTCAGCTGGTTAGCTCAGAATCCACTAATCAGATTCTGCTTGTGGAGGAGCAAATACATGATGATAAAATAGAACAATTGTCCTC